>NC_090268.1:221601734-223052567 GCF_040414725.1 Anabrus simplex | reverse complement strand
GCCCCCGTGCCATTGGAATTAACCAATTAAGGTTAAAATCCCCGACCCGGCCGGGAATCGAACCCTCTGAACCGAAGGCCAGTACGCTGACCGTTCAGCCAACGGGTCGGACATTATTTCTGAATTGAAGGGACAGATACTTTAGAACTCTGAGATAATGAAATTACACAGTAAGCACAAGGTAAGTTCATTGTCTCATTTCCTTGAATTGGAATGCCCGGAGGGAAGGAGGAAGTTACAGTAACAGGGAAAACTCACCCTTTTAAGCGGCTCAATGTATACAGAGTATGTGGCACTTAATTATTTACTGCGTCCAAGTATGCGTAAATTGTAACATTATTCGCACAAGTCCATCGCCGCTGACACTGTAGCACGCAGCAACGAGGCAATTAACTATTTTTACCAAGTTGTTTAGCCATCAGCCACAGCCATAACAGGCCATGAGTCACAAGCCACTCATTCAGTTTCCGAGTGTCGTTTGAATAGTGATAGAAATAGCTGATGATGATGATGATGCTTGTTGTTTTAAGGGGCCTAACATCGAAGGTCATCGGCCCCTAATGGAACGAAATGAAGGACATGAGATATGAAGTTAAAATTTTAAAAAGTATCCACTGACTAGAGTTAAAAAAGAATGGTAATTGTACCGGGTGGTACACCTCCACGCCGCTAATTTAAAATGTGTGCCTGTTGAAACTCCCCTGCTGGAGGAGGGCTGAACTTTATCTACGCTGTTAATTCTTCACCTTCTCAGAAGATGTCACCACGTGGAAAATTTTGAGTTTTTGAACTGTGTCATTTTTGATGTGTTTTTGTTTCGCCTGAAGTAAGAAGTGTAAACTTTCTCTTCTAGAGGACACTACTGAAGATCTACAATAGTGCAACCTAGTGCGGAGTCAAAGAACTATTTTGTTGGAGAAAATTTAATTTCAAGAGTTTGTTCTTTGTTAAATTTCTTTCTATCTTTGTTTAAGTTGGCAATATTTTCCCCTTTCTTCCCCTTGTTATGAATGTATCCAATCCCGAAATTCTTCTATTAATTTCTGACCAATCTGGTGTATCTTCCCCCAACTTGTATCGGTTGCGGGGCCCTACCCAATAAAATAATTGTGGGCGGGTGTTTTCATTCCCCTAACGCCTAGAACCTTCCACGAGAGGGTATAAACTGCTGATTTTTGGGTCTCCGCGCCACTTCTGTTCCATCTTTCAGTGTGTTAAGTACATAGCAGGGGGCGGGAAGCGCCTCTTTCTTCGGCAGCGGCCAACAACAAGGTAATGGCCGATTAATAACTTCTTTCTTTGCTAGCTCAGCAGTTTAACTTTCGGGGCGGGTTCTAAGCGTTCAACCATGTAACCTTTTCCTAAAATGTAACTACTCTTTTCATATATTCTCTTTTAAAACGACATATCGGGATAGAGAGTGCTTAACCCTCTCGAGCTCCCACTCACATCGTCTTGAGGTGAACTTATTTTTCTCAACCAATTCTTCCGTAATGTAATGTAAATTGCTATTAAGTCACCTCTGTAGTATGGGATTAGCCCTTGTATTAACGGCCTAGTGCCAAGTAGGTCTTAAGCAAAGTGTATTAGGAGTGCAAGTTCGCCTCCTCTCAAATTGTTTTAGAGGTCATTTAATTAACCTGCTTTTCATTTAATAGACCTCAGTAGATTGGGTATTTTACCCCTGTGTTTATGTCCGTTGAGGACAACTTGAAGGTGGAGTTTGGTGTGGCCTGGGAGAGGCTTAAATTAAAGAGCGTGTGGCTCTTTTGGAATCGGAGTGTTGTATGCCTCGAGGAGGCTTTACTGTGTAATTTGGAGCAAGTGCTCCAGGGTTTGATTGGGGTCTTCTGCCCCTTTGTTAAAATTTGTATATCGGAAAGTTGGGCTAGTTGCTCAAGAATTGTGAACTCAGGGCTCGAAGCCCAAACTCTGTAATCCCTGTAATTGTACATTTCAAATTGTGTTTCGGCTACTAAGTACCTGTTCTTTGTTATTACTTAATATTGAAAAGAAAATATAACCTTGTTAAATTTTACATTAACTTTGATGCCGTAGTTTGAGACCCATTCACGCCCGCACCTTCTTACACCCCTACCTACCACCAAAACACGGTAACAAGTGGTAGCAGAGCGTGGTTGAATGGGTCTCAATTTAGCCCCTTTTGACGGCTAAACATTGTTTGTTCTGAACTCTAACTATTTTCCCAGTTGCTGGAATTTTTTTTGAGTTTCTCAAAATTGTTCTGTCACCATGCCCGGCCCTCGCGATGTTCTCCATCTTAACTATTTGCGCAAAGAGGATCTATGAATTAACTATTAGAAATGTACAATCTGGAGGCACGGTTGCAGTAGACACAAACAAGCTTAGAGAGTCCCTAGATTTGCCCATTTCCATCCCCAATTTGGGAGAGAAAGAAATTGACGACTCTCTTTCCACGATCACGGAGAATATTACTGGTCTAGCTTCTGTAGTTAGTTTTTTTGATGAAAATGATCCTTCTCCTAATCAAATTAAGCGTGTGCAAGCTAGGCTATATCACTTTTCAAATAGAGTTAACGATCTGTTGTCTCTAAAACTGAATGACGTTCAGAGGAAGGAAGCTAGTACGCTGCTTGAAAATATGTCTGAATTATCTAACAAGGTCACTCAATTGTTAACGGGGGAGGTTCCTCCCAAAACTGATCAACCCGTCACGGTGAATGTAGGTAGTGAGGAAGAACCTCCTAAGGGAGAAGTAAATAGGAAAACCATTGCTGCCCAAACTATCTCTGCCCCATTGGACAACGAGCCTGAACGCCGTGCATCGTTGAGTAACATCCGTTCTGAATTAACTTCCTTGCCATTGAAGCCTTTACCTACTATGTCACCCGGGTTTAGCAGCTTGCCTCATCCATTGGCAATGTTGCTCAGAGGTATCTCTAAGTTTTCGGTTAATGCCACCAGTGAAGTAATTTCATTTTTAAGATTTCTGGTTGAATTTCAGGATCATGCCCTTGTGTTTTCTCTTTCTCCATGTCAAATTTTGCAAATCATCTATCCTTATGCTATTGGTATTCTCTCTGACAAAATAGTAAGAGCCATAGCCGAACAGTCATCTATTGAAGATTTTCATGCACACTTGCTTGCAAATTTTATTCCCGCCCGCGCGAGGTCATCTCTGATTCAAAAGTACTATTATCGTGTACAGCGATTGGATGAGAACTTGGCTGATTTCATACAAGACATTAAGTTTTATACCAGGGTGTTTGCTCTTCACTTCCCTGAGGATCAAATTGTACAAGCTATTGTGGAAGGCATTTCACCATCTTATAGGTCATACTTGTGTTTTGCGGCGTGCCCGCAAACTTTCTCTGACCTTGAAGCGTTGGCCGTCTCAGCGGAAGGAGTTAGATACGCCGATTCTTTGCGTGTAGCGAAAGAACCCCCGCCTTCCTTTAGTAACACTCGGCCTCCACCTCGCCGACCAGCCACACCCCGTAAATGTTATGCTTGCGGGTCGCCTGACCATCTTCGCAATAAATGTCCATTGGTCAAAAGTAGTAGGGCAAATAATGGAGCTGGTTCAGCACAAGGCTGTTTTAAATGTGGGGCCTTCTCACATATCGCCAAGAATTGCCCAAACTCAAATAGCACCCCCTCCTGCTCAACTTCTGGTGCAAATTCCACCTATGCCAATAATAAAAAGTGACTAGGGCCTTCGGCTGAGTCGTATAATCCACCTTCCCGAGACTCAGCCCCGGGTAAACAGGTTGTAACATTAGAGAACGAGCAATTTTCAAATTTATCTTTTGAAGGTCCCAAAGAGTGTCTCAGGATTGCGGCGGATTCCCCCGCACCGGTTCCTTTTCTTAAGATTGAGGTAAATAACGAGCCTATTACAGCTCTCTTAGATTCAGGCAGTGTTTGTTCGATTATTTCGGCGGAATGGTATTCTAAATTGAAATCTGTTTGTAAACTACCTGACTATGTCTCATCTCCTGTTCAATATGTTTCGGCTAATTCATCCCCATTAGAAATCCTAGGTTCCTTATTGGTCAAAATTCGTATTTTTCAATTCACATGGAAAGTTAAATTGTTTGTGGCCAAGCAATTGTCTTGCCCCATTATATTGGGAGCTGACTTTATTTCTCACACTGGTCTTGTGCTCGATCTCCAGTCTAGGTCGTGCACATTCAAATTTGCTTCTAATTGTAAAATCCCACTATTAAAGTGTAATTCTGTGTCATGTTCTTCTATTTCGCCTACCCAGGATGAGATGTTGTTAGACCTTAGACATCTACCTGAGGAGCAGGCTGATAGTATTCGCAAACTGTGTCAGTCGTTTCCCGAGGTGTTCTCTGATACTCTTGGTGTTACTGACCTTATTGAATACAAAATTGAGGTCACTGATTCGATTCCTGTCCGTTTTCCACCGTATAGGCTATCTCCACCAAAAATGAAGGCTCTGAAAGAAATCATCGATCAGATGTTGAAGGATGGTATTATTAGGCCCTCTAAGTCGGCGTATTCTTCGCCTATTTTTCTAGTCCCGAAACCCCAAGGTGGCTTCAGGCCTGTCATTGATTATAGGGCTCTCAATCGGAAGGTGGTGTTACAATCTGTGCCCCTTCCTGACCTTCATTCTTGTTTTTCATGGTTTCGTAAGGCCAAGTTCTTTACTATCTTGGACCTGAATCAGGCCTACAATCAAATTCCCCTTCCGGAAGAGTCTAAACATCTTACAGCGTTTGCCACGGACTGGAATTTATACGAATACAACCGCGTGCCTTTCGTGCTCCCCACGGGAGCAGCTGTACTCACTAGGCTGCTAGATAGGGTCTTCTCCGACATCAAATTTGAGTACTTATATCACTACTTGGATGATGTCGTCGTATTTTCAGAGACTTTTGAAGAACATCTAGATCATCTGCGAGAGGTTCTCGATCGCCTTCGTAAGGCTGGGTTAACTGTTAAGTTGTCCAAGGTTGCCTTCGCTAAGCCCTCTATGTCCTTCCTAGGGCATATTGTGTCACCTGATGGTGTAGCAGTCGATCATTCTAGAACCCAGGCCATCCGTGATTTCAAACCTCCCAAGGACATTAAAGGTATCGCCAGGTTCATTGGTATGGTGAATTTCTTCAGGAAGTTTATTCCTAACTTCGCTAATAGAGCGGCGCCCTTAAACCTTCTTCGTAGGAAAGGCATCAAATTCGAGTGGGGACCTTCTCAACAAGCCGCTTTTGAAGACCTTAAATTAGCTCTTTGTAATGCCCCTGTACTTGCTATGCCTGATTTCTCGAAGAAATTCATCGTCCAAACCGACGCGTCGTCGTCAGCGGTAGCGGCAGTCCTTCTTCAAGAGACTGAACTAGGGAGGCGACCCATCGCCTATGCATCTAGGACTTTGTCGGCTCAAGAAGCCAAGTATTCCATCTATGAGCTCGAAGGTTTGGCAGTCTTATTCGCCTTAGAGAAGTTCCGTCTCTATCTGGAACATGTTAAATTCGACCTGGAGACAGATAATCAAGCCTTAAGCTGGGTCTTAGGTAGGCCGCGTCGTACTGGTCGTATAGCCCGTTGGGCCATCCGTATTTCTGCCTTCCAATTCGATGTCAGGCATATCAGAGGTACCGAAAATGTTGTTGCTGATGGACTCAGCCGTATGTTTTCTAACGACGTCGAGACCCAGGAACCGGTCAACAGTTCATCACCTTCCGAGTCCATACTATCTGGTGTTAATGCCATCTTAACAGATGCTCCCATGCTTTTTAGGGATATTGAGAAATACCAACGCGAAGATCCGACGCTGGCTCCGATAATGGATAGCCTTTCTTCTGGGGAACATGTTGTCCCTTATGTTCTGAGGAATGGTGTTTTATGTTGCCCTTCGAGGCACGACAAGATGATGAAGGTTGTCGTTCCAGCTGTTCTTGTGCCTATGATCTTCAAGTACTATCATGAGACCCCATTAGGGGGGCATCTTGGAATCTTTAAAACTCGTGAAAAGATTCGTGAAATGTTCATATGGAAAGGTATGGACGGTGAAATCCGTGAACTAGTAAAGGCTTGTAAACCCTGTTTGATTAGTAAACCCACCATGTCCACCAAGGTAGGCCTTTTGTCTTCGCATCAAGCATCGCGCCCCATGGAACGCCTGTATATTGATTATGTAGGACCCTTCCCCCAGTCAAAGGGTAATGCCAACAAGTTCATCCTTGTATGTGTAGATGGTTTTACCAGATTTTCTTGGTTATTTCCGACTAAGCTGGCTACCGCTCAGTCCACCATTACTTGCCTAAATTCTATTTTCGCCTCTTTTGGTCCGTGCCAATATATTGTGTCTGATAATGCTAAGGCGTTCACATCAAATCTTTTTCGTAAACTCTGTTTTGACTTATCCATCTCTCATGTAACTACTTCGGCTTATTACCCTCAACCATCTCTGGCTGAACGGGTTAACCGGAATCTCAGGTCCGCACTTATTGCCTATCATCATGAAGATCATTCCAGGTGGGACACGTCCCTGCATTGGTTAGCTTTTGCTTTGAATTCGGCGGTTCATGAATCACATAAATTCACTCCAGCTTCTTTGATGTTCAAGTTTGTTTCCAACTCGCCGCTCTCTAACCTCTGGTCTCTGAGTGACATTCTACCCGAGACAATAGATCCAGATAATATTAAAGATCTTTGGAAGAAGGCTAAAGCCAATCTTAAAGTGTCTCATGAAAAGGTTAGAGAAAAGTATGATCGTGGACGGAGACCCACCACTTTGAAGGTAGGTGACCAGGTGATGGTCAAGAATTTTGTTCCCGCGGGCAAGCTTGCTCCCAGATTTCATGGGCCATGCATTATTCTTGATTTCCTTACGCCGGTTACGTTGTTAGTAAGCAATCCAGCCACCGAGAGGATATTTAGGGTTCACCTGTCACAGGTGAAACCAGTGTAAATTTTGTGTCAACTTGCTTCATATAATTTGAAAGGAATATGAAGGTTATATATATTTTTTTTGAGTTCAACTTTTAAGGCTTTCTGCCCCTTCTATAATATTTTGGTCTTATATGTAAGCCTTTTGTAAAACCTTCCCCGATCCGTTAAACTGCCATTCTGTCCTTGCCTCGGCCATTACCACGCTCCCGTCTCCTGCTTCAATACACACTGTGGCTTAATTTGAGTAAATGCCATGGATATCTGCACGCCGCTGACCCCTCAACCTCCTCACCAAGCCTGTGCCCTCAAAAAAAGATGATGGTCCAACACAATTCTGCCGCCTAGCTTTAATGTTTCAGTGCCCCCGCAGCCGCGCGGCGCCGTGCAGCAACTGGAGCAGAGGACGGGCCCCCTCGGTCCCAGCGAGGACGACATGTGCACGGCGAGCCGGAGCTCTCCTCCCGGCCAAGGCTGATGTGCGGCGCACGACCTGCTACTTGCCCGCAGCCTGTATATGTTCACCGCGGGCGCGGCGTGCTTCAACACCTCTGCTCCCCTCATAGTGCGGGCGAGCGGTATCTCAGGGTACTTGAGGGGTCCGAGCGGCCTCCCTTTGGACGCAAGCTGCAACGGCCGGTCTGGCCATCCAACTTAGCCTACATCAACTACATAGACATTCCTGTTCAACCTTAATACCGTTTCATGGGAATTCAACAGCAATATTTGGTGGACATTGCAAAATTTTCCTTCGCTTTTAAGTATTAAAAGTTTATCTTCAGAACTCAACTTCTACAAACATAAAGACTTTACTTCACTTGCAACAACAAAATTTTGAATTTGAAACAAACCAAATTAAGTAAATCTCATAAATGCTTCTGCAATCTATCTTCATATTCACATCATAACTTGGAACTTGTTTCAAACTGACTTCATGTGTCATCCCTGGAGGAACTTTTGGGGGGGGGAGGTCTGTACCGGGTGGTACACCTCCACGCCGCTAATTTAAAATGTGTGCCTGTTGAAACTCCCCTGCTGGAGGAGGGCTGAACTTTATCTACGCTGTTAATTCTTTACCTTCTCAGAAGATGTCACCACGTGGAAAATTTTGAGTTTTTGAACTGTGTCATTTTTGATGTGTTTTTGTTTCGCCTGAAGTAAGAAGTGTAAACTTTCTCTTCTAGAGGACACTACTGAAGATCTACAATAGTGCAACCTAGTGCGGAGTCAAAGAACTATTTTGTTGGAGAAAATTTAATTTCAAGAGTTTGTTCTTTGTTAAATTTCTTTCTATCTTTGTTTAAGTTGGCAATATTTACCCCTTTCTTCCCCTTGTTATGAATGTATCCAATCCCGAAATTCTTCTATTAATTTCTGACCAATCTGGTGTATCTTCCCCCAACTTGTATCGGTTGCGGGGCCCTACCCAATAAAATAATTGTGGGCGGGTGTTTTCATTCCCCTAACGCCTAGAACCTTCCACGAGAGGATATAAACTGCTGATTTTTGGGTCTCCGCGCCACTTCTGTTCCATCTTTCAGTGAGTTAAGTACATAGCAGGGGGCGGGAAGCGCCTCTTTCTTCGGTAGCGGTCAACAACAAGGTAATGGCCGATTAATAACTTCTTTCTTTGCTAGCTCAGCAGTTTAACTTTCGGGGCGGGTTCTAAGCGTTCAACCATGTAACCTTTTCCTAAAATGTAACTACTCTTTTCATATATTCTCTTTTAAAACGACATATCGGGATAGAGAGTGCTTAACCCTCTCGAGCTCCCACTCACATCGTCTTGAGGTGAACTTATTTTTCTCAACCAATTCTTCCGTAATGTAATGTAAATTGCTATTAAGTCACCTCTGTAGTATGGGATTAGCCCTTGTATTAACGGCCTAGTGCCAAGTAGGTCTTAAGCAAAGTGTATTAGGAGTGCAAGTTCGCCTCCTCTCAAATTGTTTTAGAGGTCATTTAATTAACCTGCTTTTCATTTAATAGACCTCAGTAGATTGGGTATTTTACCCCTGTGTTTATGTCCGTTGAGGACAACTTGAAGGTGGAGTTTGGTGTGGCCTGGGAGAGGCTTAAATTAAAGAGCGTGTGGCTCTTTTGGAATCGGAGTGTTGTATGCCTCGAGGAGGCTTTACTGTGTAATTTGGAGCAAGTGCTCCAGGGTTTGATTGGGGTCTTCTGCCCCTTTGTTAAAATTTGTATATCGGAAAGTTGGGCTAGTTGCTCAAGAATTGTGAACTCAGGGCTCGAAGCCCAAACTCTGTAATCCCTGTAATTGTACATTTCAAATTGTGTTTCGGCTACTAACTACCTGTTCTTTGTTATTACTTAATATTGAAAAGAAAATATAACCTTGTTAAATTTTACATTAACTTTGATTCCGTAGTTTGAGACCCATTCACGCCCGCACCTTCTTACACCCCTACCTACCACCAAAACACGGTAACAGTAATGAAGAAAAATGAGGGTGAGATTAAAACAGTCAGTGGATCTAATACGCAATGCATTATGTTCTATTAAAATAAGAGAAAGTACAGGAAATCGAAGGAATAAGGCATCGCCCAGTAATGCAGATATTAACACATAATGTACGTTAGACGTTAAAATAACACATTAAAATGCGCAACACAAACTAAAATGGAGTCAATGAGATAAAAGCGCAACTGACATAAACAACACTAGGACAAAGGACATGATCACACACGATAAAACAGACCGCTATCCCTCATAAAGCGGATGACGGGGTCTGCTGACTGCTCGTCATCGCGCAAGATAAGGGAGACAGTACTCGGAAGGTTAATACTACGGCGCAGATCGACCAGGTCCACGCACTCCGTAAGGATGTGTACCACGGTAAGATGGTCGCCGCAGGTACACACCGGAGGGGGTTCTCCTTTCAGTAGATGGGAGTGCGTCAAGATACCGTGGCCGATCCGAAGGCGACATAATACCACGGCTTCCCTCCGCGAAGCCCGAAGGGAAGTCCTCCATACCTTCGTTGTTCCTTTTATCGCTCTCAGCTTATTGGGAAGTGGGATGGCCTGCCACTCCATCTCCCAATGAGACATAACCAGATGTCTCAGCTGAGAGCGAATATCACTTGCTGGAACCTTGAAAGGCAACGGGGGCAGTGTAACTGCCTCCTTGGCAGCCTGATCTACTAACTCGTTTCCCTCTATGCCCATGTGGCTGGGGAGCCACACGAACGTAATTCTGGTGCCGGCATCCGAACACCCGGCCAGCAGGTCCTGGATCCGCTGCACCAGAGGGTGCCGAGGGAAACAGGTATCAATAGACTGAAGCGAACTCAAGGAGTCAGTACACACGAGAAAGTGTCGGCGTACATTGTCTAGTGCGTACCGCAGAGCCTCACAGATAGCATAGAGCTCTGCCGTGTACACACTACAGGTGTCCGGGAGAGCAAAAAGAAACCGATCATTGTCGACAACGAACGCACAGCCCACCTTCGTATCTGTCCTTGAACCATCCGTGTAAACGACGACCGAACCTGGATAGCGGCCAAAAACGGACAGGTAGATCCTCCGATAAATCGAAGGGTCCGTGTCTCCTTTCGGGCCAGTGTGCAAATCCAGGATGATTTCAGGTCGTCGTACAACCCACGGAGGTACCCCACTTGGTTGCCTGACAAGGCAAGGAATCGAAGGTACGTCAAACAATTCATAACTGCTATCCAAGCGTATCCCAACCGGCCGCGGCGCACGAGGATGAGCAACGTACAACAAACGGTTGCCATTGTTGAATACGCAGGGGTAACTCGGATGAAGTGGCATCTGTCGCAAAATTGCAGCATACAAAAGAAGCATTTGCTGGCGCCTCAGGTGTAAAGGCGGCACACCAGACTCAGCGAGCAGGCTAGCGATGGGGCTAGTACGAAAAGCTCCCGTCGCCAACCTAACCCCGCTGTGGTGGATACTGTTCAGCTTCGCAAGAACGCTTGGCCTTGCGGAGCCATATGCTGCACTGCCGTAGTCTAACCGAGATAAAATGTGTGCCCGATAGAATCGCAGGAGCACCACGCGGTCAGCTCCCCAATTAGTGCTGCTAAGAAACTTCAAGAGGATATGCCTCTTGGTGCATTGCACTTTTAGCTCCCGCACGTGTGGCTCCCACGATAATTTACTGTCAAAAAGGAGCCCAAGAAATCGGTAGGTGTCAACAACTGGAAGAACGACATTACCTAGATAAAGCTCAGGATGAGGGTGAAGTGTACGTTGACGACAAAAGTGGACAACGGAGGTCTTTGCGGCAGAAAACCGAAAGCCATGTTCTAAGGTCCACTTCTCCACCCTCCTAATAGCTTGCTGTAACTGTCGCTCTGCGACTGCCATACTGCACGAGCTATAGTGCAGAGCAAAATCATCCACATATAGGGACGGTATTACGGCTGGACCAGCAGCAGCGACAATACCGTTTATGGCAATCGCGAACAGAGTGACACTAAGAACCGATCCCTGTGGGACTCCATTTTCTTGAACGTGGTATTGCGAATATGTCCTACCTACTCGGACACGGAATAGACGGAGGGACAAAAAATTCGCAATAAATACCGGCAAGTTACCTCGGAATCTCCATTGATGCAGGACTGAAAGGATGCCATATCGCCAGGTGGTGTCGTAGGCCTTCTCCAAGTCAAAGAAGACAGCTACCAAGTGCTGTTTTCGGAGAAACGCATCCTGGATAGAGCTCTCCAGGCGTACCAAGTGGTCTGTGGTGGATCGAGCGGCTCGAAATCCGCATTGGTACTCGGACAAGAGTCCTAGTTTCTCCAGACACCACACGAGTCTGCGATTTACCATCCTCTCAAATAGCTTACACAGGCAATTTGTAAGACAAATCGGTCTGTAACTTCCTGCATACTTAGGATCTTTGTCAGGCTTGAGGACAGGGATGGCTATGCCCCCCCGCCACTGAGACGGAAAATCACCCTCTGTCCAGATTCGGTTGAACACACGAAGGAGATATAGTAAACTATCATCACTAAGGTGTTTCAACATCAGGTTATGGATGTTGTCCGGTCCAGGAGACGTGTCCTTGCAAAGCGCTAAGGCGCTGCGGAGTTCCCACTCCGTAAAGGGCACGTTGTAGTCCTCTGAAGCTTGGGTGGCAAAACTCAGGTGATGACGTTCTGCCTCCCGCTTCAGAGGGAGGAAATCAGGATTGTAATTCCCGGAGCCAGAGACATCCGCGAAATGACTAGCGAGATGGTTAGCAATCGCGAGGGGATCAGTGGCGACACTGCCTGCAATGGAAATTCCCGGTACAGCAGATGATCCTTGAATACCCGAAATTCGTCGAAGTTTCGTCCACACTTGAGATGATGGAGTATGTGACGTCATGGACGACACATATCTCTCCCATGAAGCCTTCTTACTTTGTCGAATAAGAACTCGCGCCTTAGCGCGGAATTTCTTAAATGTTACCAAGTTGGCCACAGTAGGCTGTCTACGGTAACGCTTATGAGCGCGACGGCGTTCTTTGATGGCTGCTGCTATTTCATCGTTCCACCAAGGAACGAGTTTTCGGCGAGGAGTCCCCGAGAAAAACGGAATGGACTCCTCAGCAGCAGCAAGAATAACTTGGGTGATGTAAGTTATTTCCTCGCCGACGGTCCGCCTGACATCTTCGCTAAAGACAGCTAGTGATGTGTACTTTGGCCAATCAGCATGTTTAAGAATCCATCGAGGGGGAGCCTCGACGGGTTTATGATTCAACAAAGTAAGAACGATGGGAAAATGGTCACTGTCACAGAGATCATCGTGTGCATTCCACCGAAACAGTGGAACCAACGTTCGGCTGCATAGACTAACGTCTATGCGAGAATATGTGCCGTAACGTACACTAAAATGAGTTGGTTCCCCTGTGTTCAAAATACATAAATCCAGATCTGATAGGAGTGTTTCCAGCTCTCTTCCTCGGGGGCAAGGCGTCTCAGAGCCCCATATGGGGCGATGGGCGTTAAAATCGCCCAATAAGAGGAAGGGTGGTGGAAGCTGATCTATAAGATCAGCGACATCAGTGATGTTCAGATGCGGGCCCGTGGAAGATAAACATTACACACTGTGGCTATGATAGGCAGCGAGACGCGAACAGCTACAGCCTCAAAAGGGGTTCTTAAAGGAACCTCTTCGCTGTAGCTATCAGAACGTACAAAAATTCCAACGCCTCCGGAAGCCCGGTGAGCATAGTATCGTTCTGTCGAGTATAGTGTGAAATTCCTCAAGACCGTGTGATGACCAGGTCGGAAATTGGTCTCCTGAATACAGACTATACTCGCTGCGTACTCACTAATAAGCTGACGTAACTCAGCAAGATGCCTGTCATAACCGTTACAATTCCACTGTAACAGTGCCATAGTGTGGACTATAAAAGGAGTGTTAGGTTATGAGCAACAAAATGCTCGTAAGCCTAAACACTATCTAGTTCTACATCCGTAGATGTAGAGGACAGCGCGACATCCATCCCGTCATCAAAAGATGGCAGGGGTGCCGCCCAGAACTTCGACGCTTTTCGGGCGCGAGGGGGTCCCCTACGAGGAGAGCGCGCAGGTTTGGGAGCAGGAGTGCCTCCCGGCGCAGACTCATATCCCCCAGATGGAGGGCATGACTTCTCCTTCGCAGGGGAAGTCCGAGAGCGCTCAGGACGGGCGCTCTTCTTCCCCTTTTTCTTTTCAAGTTTAGACGGGCTGGGAGATGGTTTCCCAGCCCTGGTCAACGAAGCCGCCTCCGCCGGCTGGGGCACGACTTTCGTCGACCTCCTAGGGGGGGGGAGACTTAGTCTTCCCCCCTTGCTGTGCCGGCTGGCAGTTCCCAGCCGGCACAGACTTCTGGTTGGTCGAAGGTGGGGTGGTCCCCCCCCTTCGAGCTTTGACTATTTGCGACGTTGCTGGGAGCAGCAACAGTCGCCTTGGGCGCAGCGGTCTGGACAGGTGTCTTGGTCGTAAATGACGAACCTGGAAGACTCTGAGCTATCAAGCTATAGTCGAGTGTACGGGCAGGTGTATTCATAGAATGAAACTTACGGCGCGCTTCCTGGTAGGAAAGACCATCCAGGGTCTTGATCTCCTGGATCTTCTTCTCACTCAGGTATGTCGGACAATTCCGATCCCGAGGAGAATGAAAACCGGAGCAGTTAGTGCACTTGTATGGAGTTGTGCACTCCTCCGCGCCGTGAGCTACTCGTCCACATGTACCACACACAGCCTGATTCGAACAGCGAGATACCATATGTCCGAATCGCTGGCATTGATAGCATCGCATAGGAGGCGGGATGTACGGCCTCACATCGCAACGATAAGTTGTTACCTTGACTTTCTCTGGTAACACTGACAACTTGAAAGAGACAATGAAGGCACCAGTGGCAACGTCTTCACCGTTGACCTTGCGCGTAATGCGCCGGACGTGTGTCACGCCACGGTTCTTCATTTCTTCCATCAACTCGTCGTCAGTGTTCAAAATAAGGTCGCGATGAAAGATGACTCCGCGAACCAGGTTCAAGGACTTATGCTCCTCCACTTTGACGGGGATTTCGCCAAAGTGCTCGCACTTAAGCAACTGATCAGCTTGCAGTGCTGTACGAGTCTTTAGAAGCAAACTACCGTTGCGCATTTTCTTAAGTTACTCCAGTTCGCCATAGAGGCCTTCGATGTGTCTACTAAACAGGATCGACTTCACCAGCTTAAAATCCTGCCCATCGGTTCTGGTAGCGACCAGAAACCTAGGGAAGCTGGATCCCATTCCTTCACGCTGCGCATGTTCCCAGGGAGTTGAACCTCTCAGGGAAGCAAAAGTTAAAGACTTAGGTGGGCGACCACCTTGTGAGAGCCGACTTCGTTTGGAAGCCATGCCCGATAGCATCCTCCCCGAATGCCACCCACTCCGATCAGGGGTCTCTGTAGCCGAACCAAGCAGCCAAGGCAATACCCACCTGGTCGTAGCAGGTATTGCCGGGGTCCGATGTTGAACGATGCCTAATACGGGATGACTGAGGCAATGAGCACTAGGACTCCCTTCCTCCGGTCACCCGCAATAGCATGTACCCCATAGCGTGTACAGAGCACTAACAATACAAAAAATAAATAAAAATAATTAATAATAATATGTCCTTCTGGCATTCGGCTGTGCGGGGACCTGCGTTGTCAGGCGGATACCACTGCCCGGGTACATGACACTCCCACCCGCCGCGTCCTGGGTGGTTGCTGGCACGGGCTTTCGAGCGTAGTCGCACACATAGGAGCTCCATCGCCGGGCAGCACGCACATCAAATTTGGAATGGTCTACATCTGACCCTCAGAAAAATAAGAAAAAATAAAGAGGGGACCATGGCCACATGACCCTTTAAGTCGCCTTCTACGACAGGCAGGGATTACCTAAGGATGTATTCAGCCTCTCCCATCCACAGGAGGTCCATCACATTATACCAACCGCAATCCATGTCCGCGCCAAGGTCGCCCCTTTTAGTCGCCTCTTACGACAGGCAGGGGATACCGCGGGTGTATTCTACATGTGTGTCCCCCACCCGCAGGGGGTAGTGTGTTTGGTCCGCGAGAGGTATTTTATTTCCCTCAAGTCCGCCGGCAAGCCGGTTAGGACCCCCCTATCCGCCACCTGGGACGCGCCACGTGGGAGTATCACCTCTCCCCCTGCTACGCCATCGTAGTAGGTTCGTGGATATAGAAATAGCACCTGTCTGTTGCTCTTGTCAGTGATAAGGGAATTTCACGATGTCGCTTTCAAAACCACCTCGTCCTAAGAAAAGTGTAGTGTGTGAACATTTTTACCACGTGGATTCCACATTTGCGATGTGTAATATATGTAAAAATACTGCTATAAAACTTCGACAACGAACTTGATAAAACATATACTCAGAAATCACCCAACGGTGAAAATTATTGAAAATATATCTCAGCCCTCAACAAGCAGGACCTTTCCGGAAGGCTCAGAAAGTGATATGGATGCCGTTTCCATCCCGTCCAAATCATCCGCCACCATTGAAATTACAATAGGAACAGGTACAAAACCATCTACATCATCCGCAAATGTACCATGCAGCAGTCCTAGATTTCTAATTTCATTCCTAAAAAAATTGCACGAAGGGATAAGAAATACATCGACGAAAAACTCCTTCAGATTTTCATAAAGGGTCATCACCCTTTTACTCTGGTAGAAGATGAAGGGTTCAGACAATTTGTTAAGTCGTTGAACTCGATCCATCAATCAGTCAGTCAGTCAAACGACACTCATCTGCATTTAGTGCAGTGGGTAATTCCCTATTTTTTACCTAGCCGTTTCTTAAATAATGGAAATAATTTGAAAATTTACTGAACTCTCCCTTGGTAAATCATTCCAATCCCTAACTCCGCTCCCTATTAACGAATGTTTGCCCCGATTTGTCCTCTTAAATTCCAACTTATCTTCATATAGTGATCTTTCATACTTTCTAAAACACCACTCAAACTTATTCGCACGTAGATTAACGTGCCAGTAAATTTACAGACACGGGGCTGACATATTTGAGCACCATCAAAAACCATCGGACTGAGCCAGAATTGAACCTGCCAAGTTGGGGCAGAAGGCCAGCGCTGTACCGACCAAGCTAATCCGCCCCGCACAATTTTATTTCAAGAAGTAAACTACAAGCAAGAGTTACTTTTTTTGTAACACGTAACGATTACAAGTAAAATTTGCCATGACTAATCGTTACAAGTAATCCGATTACTTTTACACAACTACTTCCCAACTCGAAAAATGAAAGCATTGTGTAAGATTCCGACATGTGAATTTCATATAGTGGTACAACCCACAGGCAAGGCCCACATGTGTTGCTCACATGGGTACGACGCACGGGTACTGGAAACTCAAATACCAGGCTCTTTACTGCTACCAATCTCAAACCTATTTCGTACCTAATATAGTGGTACAACTCGCAAGTACAGGCAACCTAAGGTGTTCCCCGCGTGATGGTACGAAAGGTTCTAATCCAATCATCCCTTGGTCGCCCCTTTTAGTCGCCTCTCACGAAAGGCAGGGGATACCGCGGGTGTATTCTACATGTGCGTCCCCCACGCGAGGGGGGTTAGAAACTTTTTAGTGATGAAGTCGATTACTGTGGATTTCTTTCGTTCACATGAAATAATGAACACCTTGCCGGTACGTCTCCGTCCTGTTCTTGTCACAACCTCCTTAACGGTACGAGACGACGATGGCTGGACCGTTTACGGATAGCAGTAACAACACTTCCCGGTACAGCAAACTGCGAGTAGGCGCAACAGTCTCACAGCAGTGGACCGGTAGCACCGAACTGCGAGTAGCAGCGCAACGCTGTCACAGTAGCAGTGGAGCGGTAGCAGCGAACTGCGAGTAGCAGCGCAACACTGTCACAGTAGCAGTGCACCGGTAGCAGCAACATGCGAGTCGCCTCGCAACACTGTCACAGTAGCAGTGGACCGATAGAGAAGAGACTCCTGGACCAGGTTGTCACTGCTCCATTCCGAGAATAGGTGACGCGTACCGGTACACCAGTGCCGACACACCTCTAGTTGGTTGCAGTCTTGTTGGTAACGGTCGTGTCTTGTTCACAGAGTTCCTTGACTCTTAAGAAACCACGCGCATAGAAGTTCTCCTGCAGAGTTGTTGAGACGATATAAAATATCGACAGTGAAAGTTTAGTCTGAAATGTACCGTTATTGTTCCATTGTGCAGACCTTATGAGTTATGCATGTGAATTTAGGATCACAGCAGCGCGTAGACATAAAAAAATAGTTTTGAGGAGCTGCCCTTCTTATGTGGTTCTAGATAGAGTTGTCAGTTGTTCAGCGATCTTTCATCTCTTCATAAACATTAGTGCCGATAATGCTAGTGAAAAGAAATTATCATGGCCCGTCTGCTTCACTGATACCAAAGTGAGAGATGTATTTTTCATTGCTTAATATGGTTGTTATTGTATCGAATGTATGGTGACATACCTGTCCAGATAAAGATTATGACTACACATGTCTGTAAACTGAGACAGATTCAACGTTGAGTGAACGCTGCGATGTATGCAAAATACAGAAAATTACTTCACGCTGCCAAAGTAACAAACGACTCCAAAATAGTCTACTGTTCACAGCCTACATGTGAAGAAATTTCTACTGTTGATCCAGTCGGTCCCCTGAATGTGGAATGTCCTCGTTGGTCTACGAACTTCTGTTGACTGTGTTCTTCACCCTGGCATGAAGGACAAACTTGCGAAGGGTATACGAATGCGACTGTACATTTTAATTTGCTCGGAATTAGGCATTGTCCTGCATGCAGAGTTCCAATAGAGAAGGATGGGGATGCTCAAGGGTCCATTGTAAATGGTGCGACACGCATTTCGCTTGGTTCTAGACTTCTGAGAGAAGACTGGTCACTATTTTTTGAGACCTATGTTCCATACAGGAGTATATATTCTTCCGAACTTAATATCCTATGAGTAATGTAACACCTGTTTTGCTCTAAAATTTTACAAGTTTGTATCAAACCATGCTTATTCCGCTGTCATTCATTTAACAGTAGCTACTAGGAAGCAAGGAATATTAAAATCACGTATATACAAAGATTCAGAGTGGAAGCGAAACGGTTCTGGGCATAGGTAATATTGGGAAAACGTCCTTAGTCATCTCGTACATTCCACTTTAATGTTGAGAGACTGTGGATACGGGCAATAAATAAAGCAAAATGAAATATGTTAATTTATCGTGTTGAAATACCTCTTTAAAAGCATCTTCACTGTGGGAGAATAGTAAAATTTATTCATCCATCAGTTCATTGAGAGACATACAACATAGGACCCACTAACAGTAAGTTTCTGTACATGAGGAGTGATATAGTCGGTCTCTAAAGACTATGGCTATATTCTTCCGCCATGGAATGAGTATAGCAGTATCGTATTATCAGTTGCTTGACCTTACATTTAAAGTTGATGTAGTGCCTATAATGAATTAAAATCACAAATATATTTCTCCTATTCCATTACAAGGAAGTGCTGTTTTAACTATAGGACTTCTTTCAGTTCTAAGTCTCGTATCGTTAATATACTAATGGAAGAAAGTTCCTTAAGTGCTTTAACATACACAATTCATTGACGGCAGTTTTCACATAACATGATCTGGATAAAATATCGTAATGAATGTCTGAATGTTAAGTAATTTTTATAAGACTCTACTTAATATCAAACACGTCAACAGTCCTTTGTTAACATTTATCTACTCGAAAGTTGATTCTATACCCATGGTCACATTTCTGATCCTATGATCGCGCGGAGAAAGCTGTCAACAACAAAAAGGAAGAAAATATGACGGAACTATATAATGATGCTGATATAAGCTTGCTGTTTATAGGGGCCTAACATCGAGGTCATCGGTCCCTAACGGTACGAAATGAGACGGAATGAAATGACAAGTCAAAAACCCAAAATCCTTTACTGACCACAATTCAAAACGGGAGGACGAAGAATGAGTGGATGGATGCATATAAATTTACTACGATCAGTGGAACCGACCCTCAGTACCTCAGATGGACAGAAGCTGGCGTAGAACAAGAATATTACTGACCAAGGGACTGCTTCTATAGCACGATACTGAATCGATGATGCTTATAGTCGAAAGGAGTCCAAAATCCACGTCATCGGCCCCTCATAATGGTACTTATCGCTAGAAAAGTAGAACCACGGTATTTGTCATATTTCGATACTGATCAAGAGTAGCGTAGACTCGCGGTATACCACACATTATGGTACTACTCACAGGTAATGAAATTCGCACATGTATTACAGAACTACGGTGTTTCGCACATTGCGGCGCCATTGACAGGCAAAGCAAATCTATGGTGTTCAATACCTAAGTGTACAAACCACAGGGACTCGTACTATCCTGTGGTGTTCCTCATTTAGTGGTTACTAATTGTTACGGGGTTACCCGTGGAGCAGAAAGAGGTGAAAGAAGGTGCCGGGGTGAATGGGTGTATCAATAATATCACAATTAATTTAAAACTTTAACAAAGGTTATATTTCTGTAGAATTTCAAAATCAACAAATAACAACGTAACAGGTACAATTAGAAATTAAGAAACAAATCAAGGAAAATACAATATAGGGAATTCTACAGGTCCTGGGCTTCAAGCCCCTCGCTTTACGATTCTTGAGCTCTCAGCTCCAAATTACAAAAGAGCACAAATTTATTCAAGGGGCAGATATCCCCTACTTCATGGAGCACTTGCTCCTAAAATTACAATATCTAGCCTTCCAGAGGCACTCTTTACAAAACTTGAAAAAGAGTTAACAGGCTCTCGGTTCCGTTCTGCCAACTCAAGGCAACATTACATCAATCTCTGTTCTCTCAAACCACCCTTTACAAATGGAACTTATTTTTACAGGGGTATTTAATACCCAACCTACCGGGCCTTCATGGAAAAGGAAGAGGTTAGATAAATGGCCCAAACACAAAATGAGTGGAGGCGTATACTTGCACTCCTAGATATGAACACTAAGAAAACATAAGGGGCTCTAGGCCGATGAAACAGGGGCTATTCCCAACCTACTGAGGTGACTCGTACAGAAATTACTTGAACGCATTACGGGCAGAAGACCGTCACAAAACGAAATCACCTCAAACCGAGATGAAGGGGAGCTCGAGAGAGTACATCACTCTCTATCCCCGATTTACACTTAAAGATTTTATGAAGTTTTTATATTAGCGGGAAGAAAGTTATAGTTTAGAAAAGTTGTTACATACTAAGGAATTCGACCTTGCGCTCGGGTTAAACTGCGGAGGTAGCAAGAAAGAGTAAAGTTATGTCGCCATTACCTTGCAGATGTTCTAGCTAACGACGAAATAGGCCGCCCGCCTCCTCCTTAACACACACACTCAGATGGACGTCGGTCAATTGGCTAAGAAACGTGAAAAGCCTCACTCAATAAACCCTCAGGGAGGTTCGAGATCATTCAAGACAAAACCAGCCACACCCTATCAATTTAATTGGTCAATATTAAAGTTATACACTCAGAATCGAAGAAGAAGCCTGTGATAGGTTGAAAATTAATTACATAAATTATTGATTGGCTAGATTCAAAACTGGCGGAAAGAAAAAGGAAATATAGCCAACCCACAAATAAATGAACATCAATCAGTTACAGAAACCCAGAAATACAAAACTTCTTTAAATTATAACTTCTTACACCTTCCACCTTGCACCAGGGTGCATGATCATAGCCTTACGGTAATGTCACCTGTAGAGAAATGTCCAAACGTCTTGATGTATAGCTAACAAAACTCACAGAAATTCAGTCAGTTTAGGAAACTTCACAATAACAAAATTACACAATATTTTAGTGGTGGCATCTTCTGATTAAAGTTACAAGTTGGTGTAGTTTCAGCTTCGCAGTTTTACCAATAGAGGAGTTCATTTAGGCGCTAGTTTTGAATGTGCGGCGTTGAGGTGTACCTCCCGGTACACTTATCATAGGCAAGCCAGAACCATGGGTTCCTTCATAACATGGTGTCGCTCATATAGTGCTACTAATCACATATACTGTATAAGCCGTCGCGATCTCGTTTGCTACTAATCACAAACCTATCTGGTACCTAACATAGTGGTACTACGCGCAAGGAAAAGCGACCCATGTTGTTCCCCGCGTGGCGGTACTTATCACAAGGAAATGAATGGGTCTAATAAAGTTATCGCTTGGTCGCCCCTTTTAGTTGCCTCTTACGACTAGCATGGGAAACTGTGGGTGTCTTCTTCGCCTGCGTCCCCCACCCACAACGGGTTGTGTGTTTGGTCCGCGAGAGGTATATTATTTTCTTCAAGTTCCCCGGCAAGCCGGTTACGACCCCCCGTATCCGCCACCTAGGACGTGCCACGTGGAAGTATCACCTCTCCCCCTGCTACGGCAGCGTCGTAGGTTCGTTGTGAAATAGATAAACGTTAGATTTAAAGCTCAAGTGGCAGACAACAAATCAAGATTGGCTTCTACCCATACAAGTCCACTTTCCCCACACGCTGTATAAGAATTGGAGTTTTGAAGCACACAAAGACGGCAGCAACAGAAAGGAGAACATGACTGGAACAAACAAAGGTTAGACTTTACAGCTCAAGTGGCAGACCACATATCAGGAGTGGATTTTGCCTATAAATGATCTACTTACCCTTCCCCCTGTGTGCCACAAGAATGGGAGTGGTCATGCACAGAATTACGACAGCGACAGCAAGAAAGAGAACGTGACTGAAACAGACTAACAGCTCGAGTGGTAGACCACAAATCAAGACTGGACACTTATGTCAGAACTTCTAATTCATAATGCCCCCACGTGACCTTTTCTTGTTGACAGTAATTGGGTCTGAAATTGTAAGTAATGATACAGATTATCGGAACGCTCAAGATTCTTAACAACTGGTGACATTTCACTTATATACCTATTTGTGTAGAGTATTAAAACAAGCAATTTCAGTTGTGTCCGAGGTGTGTGAAAGTTTGTACAAGAATAACAGTGAACTGGTAAAGGTACGAAATACACAAAACCTTCATTTAACCTATCTAGTTTAGTATTTTGATGATATACGAGCGATTATGGGAGGTTAGGTTAGAGAGCGAGGAGCGAAGCTCGATATGAAACTAGATTATGCTTGTTGTTTAAAGGGGCCTAACAGCGAGGTCATCGGCCCCTAATGGTACGAAATGAGATAACAAAAAGTTGAAATACATCCACTGACAAAATAGAATAAAAATGGCATGAAGAATGAATGGATGACATAAACCCAACAAAAAAATCCAACCAACAAACAAAAAGTGGATCAGACTAAAAAAAGGGCCGTATATAATAGAATTACTGACCAAGGGACCACTCATAAAGCACAATGATACTTGATGTCTAAAGGGGGGCAAAATCCATGTCTAAGGCCCCCCAAGGTGGTACATGTCGCGAGTAAAGTAGAACCATGATATTTCTCAAGCTGCGGTACTAATCAAACGTAGCGCAAACTCACGGTGCTCCAAACAGTAAGGTACTACTCACAAGTATTGTACGTCATAAAGGTAACGCAGACCTATGGTGTTTCTCACACAATGGCGCCACTCATAGTCAACGAAAACCGATGAGGTTCCTCACCTTGGTGTACTAACCACGGGAGCCGGTATTTCCGTGGTGTTCCTACAGAGTGGGTACTAATCACTGGCAACGCAGACCTACGGTTTCGCTCGTATAGTGGTACAACTCACAGGCTACGCCCACACGCATGGTGTCGCTCACACGGGTACAATTCACAGGCAACACGCAGACCTGCGGTGTTGCACACATGGGCACGACTCACGGGTACTAGAAACACACACTGAGCCCCACTCGAGTGCTACGAATCACAAAACTATAGAGTACCTAACAGGGTGGTACTACTCGCAAGTAAAAGCGACCGATGGTGTTCCGCGCGTGATGGTACTAATTAAAAGTAGTTTCATGGTTCTAATTTTATCATCCCTTGGTCGCCCCTTGTAGTCGCCTCTCACGACAGGCAGGGGATACGGTGCGTGTATTATTCGTCAGCCTCCCCCACCCACTGGGGGTGTGTGTTTGGTCCGCGAGAGGCATTTTATTTCCCTCAAGTCCGCCGGCAAGCCGGTCAGGACCCCCCTATCCGCCACCTGGGACGCGCCACGTGGGAGTATCACCTCTCTCCCTGCTACACCTGCGTAACAGGTTCGTGAGATATGAAACTACTCTGGAACACAGTTATCATACAGAATTACTGTATATTAGAACTTTATAATTTGAATTTTCCGCCTTAAAGTACTCTTCTACAGAAGAAACTCTGAACTTTAACAACTGTAACAATTTATAACTTTCTCAGAAGATGTCACTACCGGAAATTGTGATTACGAAGTTGTCAGTACTGTGTGGATTTCAACGTATTTTGTTTTCTATTGATCAAGAAGTGTTGACATTCTCTCATAGATGTCCCTACTGTAAAACTGGGATCATGCACCCTGGTGCGAAGTGAATGAACTTCTTGAAGAAATTTTGTATCCAGAAGTTTTTGTCTTTACTAAATTTTGTTCTTTCATTTGTGGATTGGCAATATTAATCTTTCTTTCCGCCAGTTTTGAACTTAGCCAATCAGTAATTTCTGCAATTAATCTCCAACCAATCCTAGGTTTCTTCTTCTATTTGGATGTGTAACTTGTAGCCAGCCAATAAAGTTGAGTGGGTGTATCTTAATTATGAAAGGTCTCGAATCTTCCCTGAGTGTATAAAAATGCTGATTTTCACGGCTCCTGGTCATTCGAACAACATCTACGCTAGTATATGGAATTATAGCAGGAGGCGGGAAGCGCCTCTTTCATCCGGCAGCAGCTCTTCTACAAGGTAATGGCCACTTAACATCTTTATTTCTCGTTAGCTCTGCAGTCTAAACCGCGGGAAAGGTCCGAAACCTTTAATACGTGACCTATATCTTCAAACATGTAAACCTTCTTCAGTCTTTGCAAAACTTCATTTATCTTTAACTATAATTCGGGGATAGAGAGTGCTTTACCCTCTCCAACTCCCCTTCATTTGATCGGAGGTGACTACGGTTTCGTAACCGATTTTCTACTCTTCCTTAATGTGTTACAATTTTTACTATAAGAGTCACCTCCCTAGGTTGGGAATAGCCCCTATGTCATCAGCCTAGTGCTTCTTAGGTTTTCAAATGTGTATTTGGGTGTGCTGATATACGCCTCCATTCTTTTTGCGTTTTGGGCCATTTAAGTTAACCTGTTAATTTTCTATGTAGGCCCAGTAGGCTGGGTACTAGATACCCCTGTTTCATTGTAAGTTGTGCCTTGATGGCAATCATGTGTAAACGTCTGGTATTGCCTTTAATAGGCTTGAAAAATGAGAGCGGGTCAGCTCTTTCTTGTGTATGAAAAGTTCCTCTGGGAGGCTTGAGGCTAAAAGTTGGGAGCAAGTGCTCCTTGAATGAATGGGTTTTCTGCTCTTTGAAAAAATGAGTGTACCTTGGTAAAGTTGGGCTAGTAGCTCAATGATTGTGTAATTGGGGCTCGAACCCAGAACTTGTAAGACCCCGAAACTTGTGCTTTCGTTTGAAAGGTTATCATTGTACCTGTGTTTTCTGTTTTTTTCACATAGTGAAAATTTATTAAATCTTGTTGTCTATTGAAAATATAACCTTTATTGAAATTTTAATCCATATTTCGGACTTGTAGTTATACCCATTCCAGCCCGCACCTTCCTTCACCTCTGCCTTTCACGGGTAACTCCATAACACTTTATGAGACTATTATTTTATAAATTAGTTGATTCCGTAGCTTATAATTCAAAAGTAAAGCTTTGTAACTCCAAAGTCACATTGGGCAATAACGGCCATAACCTCATTTTTTGTTCCAGGAGTGATGATGATGATGCTTGTTGTTTAAAGGGGCCTAACATCGAGGTCATCGGCCCCTAATGGTACGAAATGAAACGACAAAGTAAAAGTTCAAAATTATCCACTGACCAAAATAAAAAATGTCATGAAGAAGGAATGAACGCATGAATGAATGAATAAACATGAATTTAAAACAATCAGTGGATCCGACTCAAAAAACTATCATAGTTAATAGTATTACTGACCAAGGGACCACTTCCAAAAGCAAATCGAGGATGCTTGGTGTCTAAATGGGTCCAAAATACAAGTCAAAGGCCCCTCAGAATGTTACTTATCGCTAGTAATGTAGAACCATGGTATCTGTCCTGTTGCGGTACTAAGCAATGGTAGCAGAGACTTGCGGTATTCCACACATTATTGTACTACTCAAAGCTTATGAAATTCGACATTAATACAGACCTATGTTTTTCTCACTCTGCGGCGCCATTCACAGGCAACGCAAACCTATGATGTTCATCACATAAGAGTACTAACCACAGGGACCTCTCCCTATCCCGTGGTGTTCCTCATATAGTGGGTACTAATCACAGGTAAGGCAGGTCCATGGTAGCTATCATCCCATTGTCCCGTTCATATGGTGGTACTAATCACACGTACTGCAAAAGCCGACCGCGCGGTGCTCCTGTGTGCTACTAATCACAAACCTATTTCGTACCTAATATAGTGGTACTACGCACAAGTAAAAGCGACCCTTGGTGTTCTCCGCGTGGTGGTACTAATCACATGTAGTTGCATGGTTCGAATACAATCATCCCTTGGTCGCCCCTTTTAGTCGGCTCTCACGACAGGCAGGGGATACCGTGGGTGTATTATTCGTCTGCCTCCCCCACCCACAGGGGGTGTGTGTTTGGTCCGCGAGAGGTATTTTATTTCCCTCAAGTCCGCCGGCAAGCCGGTTAGGACCCCCCTATCCGCCACCTGGGACGCGCCACGTGGGAGTATCACCTCTCCCCCTGCTACGCCTGCGTAGCAGGTTCGTGGTGTTCCAGGAGTCATGAATGATTGGTCCTTTTATTGAAAACCTAAAGGGAAGGAAAATAACGTCCAGATTAGGCCAATATCCGGATATGAATCAGAAGATTCTGTATTAGCTTCTGATTCACATGAAGGTGTTGAAATAAGTAGGAATGAAACTCCAAATATTATTATTCCAGAGAGCGATGACAGCGATACAAATGAAGAAGAAAATAATGTAGAAGATGAATATGAAAGAATGGGTTCTGATAATGAAATTGAAAATGCAGCACCCAATCGTACTGAATGTTCATGGAAGGCAAATACTAGTCGCCCGATTATGCCTATTCCACAACGGATAGGAAAACCTCCCTGTGGACCAGATATTATTCAGACACCAATAACATATTGGAAACAATTAGTAGATCATAATATTCTAGAAAACGCAGTAATTCAATCTAATTTATACTCTGTGCAGAGAGATCCTTCAAAAGCCTTACAGTTGGACAAAGGTGAAATAGAACAAATTTTTGGATGCTGTCTATTCATGTCTATCTATGGGCTACCATCATATCGGATGTATTGGAAAACAGACCCGAGTACCTGCTGTTACTGCTGCTGCTGATGATGATGATTGTTGTTCTAAGGGGCTTAACATCTAGGTCATCGGCCCCTGATGGTACGAAATGAAATGACAAATTAGAAGTTAATAATCACCCACTGACCAAAATAAACAAATGGCATGAAGAAAAATAATGGATGTGAATTTAAAAGAATCAGTGGATCCTACCAAAAAACTACCATAAAATTAATATTACTCACCAAGACAACACTTCTAAAGCACAATCCTGAAACGAACATGCTTGTTGTCTAAAGGGGTGCAAAATACAGGTCAACGGCCGCTCACAATAGTACTTATCGCTAGCAAAGTAGAACGATGGTATTTGTCATGTTGAGGTATTAATCAAAAGTAGCGTAGACTCACGGTGTTCCACATATGATGGTACTACTCACAAGTATTGGACGTCGTACATGTAACGCGGACCTATGGTGTTTCTCACATAATGGCGCCACACATAGGCAACGCAAAGCAATGGCGTTCCTCACTTAGGTGTATTAATCACGGGCGAGGGTAATCACGTGGTGTTCCTTACATAGTGGGTACTAAGCACAGGCAACGCAGACCCATGGCGCCGCTCATACAGTGGTACTAATCACAGGCAACGCCCAGAACCGTGGTGTTGCTCACATGGGTACGACGCGCGGGTAGTGGAAACCCACAGGCCAGCCTCTTTACTGCTACTTATCACAAACCTCTTTCGTACCTAATTTGAGTGGTACTACTCGTAAGTACAGGTAAACCCATGGTCTTCCTCGCACGATGGTAAGAATCAAAAGTAGTTTAATGGTTCTAATTCAATCATCCCTTGGTCGCCCCTTTTAGTCGCCTCTAACGACAGGCAGGGGATACCGTGGGTGTATTATTCGTCTGCGTCCCCCACCCACAGGGGTTCTTCGCATTACTCCAAAGGAATGACGGGCGAAGGTTGTGACAATGGGTGGGCAAAAGGAGGGCAATTTGAAAGACAGGACTAAGTAAATTCACCCATTTATTAGAGGGAAGCCATATTCTATAATATTCTTGATTTAGGGAAAATGAAGAGGGCAGTTTTTGCAACTCCAACTGCCAGCAAACCTCAGCGTTTGACTTGTCCTAAAGGTTTCGACTCCTTGTATTTCTACAGTCGACAACAGGCAACAACCAACAAGTAACGCCTTGTAATTACAGGAACAGGTGGAAAGGTTTGAACAAAAATGATAACAACAATTCTACCAGCAGGGGGAGGAAAATCTTTCCTTTTATAGAAGAATTGGAACTTGTGTATGGACATAAAACGTCAGTTCATCCAGTGTTATTGCTGGCCAAAAACATACAGCACAAAACTGGCAATAATGAAGTACGGGCTACAGATGAGGTGCAACACAGAGCTCCAGATGATGCACAACCAGGATCTTCAGGAGATAGGCAACATGATGAAAGAACTATCTCACAGCACCGAGGTCACAAGAAGAGGAGTACCATGCTGGATTCCATACTAAATGACAGGAAGGCATATTAGAGAAAAGGGTCAAACTGGAGACGGAAGAATTGGAGATACTGAAGACAAGAAATGATTTCATAGAAGAAAGAAACAGAAAGAGAAGAGATTGCCTACAAATTTAAATCAAATGCTTTACCTGATACGAATTAATTTTTTACTGTAAATATAGGAACGAGCGAAATAATGTGCAGGAGCTTGGTGCCTATGCCATTTACCTAGTTGCCAATAGCCGATTGCCAGATGCCGGATGCCGGAGATAGGTTAGCATACCCTCCGGGGTTTTCCTACCGTCGTTGGCTCTATGAGGTAGGGCTCAGTGAGGAGGAAGTCGCTCAGGCGTGTTTACGTCTAGGCGCGTACCCACACGTTAAAACTATCTTGCTTTACATTATAAGAGATTTTGATTCTATTTGTATTTCCATTTCAATCACAGAGTTTAGAGGGGAGGTTCTACACTTGGAAGGTGGTGGTGCTGCGCAACGTTTCGGAAGAGGTGGGGAAGAAGGTAACCAAGCGAAGAGCAGCACGCCCGCGGGTATGTGTACCATAGAAACGAGGTGCCCTCGGAGAAAGTAAGCTCGCGCAGATATTCATGGAGTAGGAGATATCGTTTCTGCAAGCTACAGACCATCCCCAGGCAATGGCCGCAGCCGTACGGATTCCTGAGACGAAATATACTGTGACCGTGAGGCCACAAATGAGTGAACAGGTGTTGGTGCGGCTTGTGTTCGCTTGTCGGCGAGATGGGGTGCGCGCGACCTTGGACAGGGGCGAGAACGAGTTTTTTTGTGCAGAGAGCGACCGGCTGGCTAACGGAATAAAAATAAAAAAATGAAGGTTGGCGAGTGAAAGAAGGAGGCCAGCGCGTGTCACCTGTAATTGCGAGGAACGATGTGAATGAAATATTTGTAATATCTTTGGTGGCGACGTGCATAATTACGGAAGGCTCAAGGACTATAGTAAAATAAACTGGATAAAAGGATAGCACATTTAGAGGATGTAAATTAAAAACTGAAATTTTGAAATAATTTACACGACCTTGTGGCTAAGATGGTGATGAAGTTGTAGATTCGTACAGCAGAAGAATTTAGCCCCTCAATTGACTTTACTTCCGTGCATGTGCACCAGACATGATATTTAAGTCATGTGATACGAATACTCATTCTCACACACCCTCTGGCGTGTCTTGGACTATCACCTTCAGTCGCTCAGCGTGGAACGTCGTGAATACTGGCTTCACTCCTGTGCTCTACACCTCCGATAATTGGATATAATTTAGAACAGTGCTGTGATCAGACGTCGAATGTGCAGACATTAATCCCTTAAGTACGTGTCATTTCCAAAATACTGTTACGTGTGTGTTTGGAGCCTACTCTAAAGCATTTTGTGTAAGTTTCAGCTTTCTTACGAGTGGACGCGGAAGACGTGGACGTGAATATTTCCAGAAGAGGACGGAATCTCGCATCAT
This sequence comes from Anabrus simplex, assembly GCF_040414725.1. Lineage (NCBI taxonomy): Eukaryota > Metazoa > Arthropoda > Insecta > Orthoptera > Tettigoniidae > Anabrus > Anabrus simplex. The sequence continues at coordinate 223,022,679 of NC_090268.1, read as the reverse complement.
GGATTACCAGTGCTTCACCATGAAGTTCTAAACCTTTGACCATCGTTGGCGGCGTCGGGATGCAGATTCTTTCATCCTGGCATGGCTGATTGAGAACCCAGACTTCCAGACATGAAGATTTCTCTATAAGTTAAGTCGATTACGTCTCATTTATATCTGTTCTATGTAGTTTTGTTCTATTCTTTCTTTCTTCTTAGTAAGCTATTTTGATACATTTTATGGTTGTTTATTTGCTCGAATACGTCGTAAAACTGACACATGTGATTACTTAATGACCATGTGGCCATGAATTTGACAGTGAGGGTTCTGATAGAGTTATCCATGTGTTATCGACACCATCTTTGCTTATTGAGTAAATTTCATCACGAATATGAATTAATTTATGTCTGATAGATTTAATGGTAGGATATTTCGTCCATATTTTCTATATTTTCCTTGTAATGGAACTTCTACTTGTACCTCGTGTCTGAGACAACGTGTCATCGGGATATTGAGTCCGAATTCTATGTACGAATTTAATGTGAACATGTGCATTGGAAGCATGTGATAATTAGTTGAAGAAATTAATCATCGAGACACTTTTGAGTGGATATTATGTATTTGTAGGACGTTGGTAGGTCCTGATATGTCATGGCTACACATATTTGAGATTAAGATGCGACAAGTTAGGGTCGTCATTGTGGTACACTGTACGTGTAGAGTATATGGAATAATTGGCATGAATCTTCGTGAAACTGAGCTTTTCACATGTTTATGGATTATTCGCGATAAATGCAGTGTAGCCTAATGTTAGTGTCTTCAGATGAAGAAAATGAAAGTCCATGTTGATCGATGTACTTTTTAATTCGTGGGAATATCCCGACTTTTCTCAAGTAATCCAGTAATTTCAATCTCAAGGTACAGATGAATGTTCGAGAAGGCCTTAGGTCTAAAGAACAGGTCTTCGACGAAATATCTAACTAATATCTGATTCGTGACTATACCAGCCTATTCGTTGATACATTTTTCGCTCTCATGTGATAACTCAATCTTGCTGTAACTCAATAAATTCGTTAACAGGAGAGTAAAACGGTTGATCGACACTCGTCGACATGTACATAGTGTAGATATTTTCTTCTTAGTACTCACAGTCTTCTTACCAATTTCCGTAGTTAGCTGTAGAAGTAGTGATTTATTGGTATCTAGAGGATTATTTTTTATGTGTTCTATTCTGAAACATGTGACACTGAGGTTATCGATTGATAGTGGACAGGATTTCCACATGGATGGTATTCTCCCCATTTACTTACGTTTGCAAGCCCAGAAGGCGTTTTATTTTGTTTAATTATTGGTCAAATACTTAACGTTCAGTATAAATTCTCACGAAAGGAGATGTGAGACGACGTGAACAGGTATATCCGACGTCTCGGATTAACTTAGAGAAAACCAAGGCAAATTCAACTTTTCATTTTATTGTTAGATAACGACTGTAAATTTTATTTTTGCTATGAGTGTTAACTTTTGAATCTTGGATATCTCTTTATTATAAATCGTTCTTACAATTACTGCATTTTTTCCAGATTATCGATGAAGGCTTGGCCCAGACCTCATTTTTCTGAATGAAAATTTTTAATTCAGCTTTAAACAAATAACTTAATAACTTTAAAGACGAGAAAAATTTTTTCTTACAATGTAAATACTCTGTTAGAATGTCAGGGAAATAACTGTCGTGTACCATCCCATTTGTTTGTGCCTAGGTTTGTTACATCAAGAACCAGATAAAATTCCGTAACGTAACGATCATAATCATAATCATAGATTTCAGGATGGCCAATACTGCATTTAATTGAATAAAAGTGTCATATTTGTTCTATACTTGGAACGTGCTTATTTGATGAACCCTATGATAATCCTGCCACATTCACTTATTTCATAAGCCTACAGCCACCGAACTGAGCACCCCTGGGGTGTCTCGTGTTCGCGACTGACTATGACGGGCACAATACATTGCGTCTCATAAAATATGATTCGCGATGGACTGCTCCCAACCATTCTATTTTGGTAAAGGACGTGGGTGGTGACTTTAAATCGCATTTCAAAAGAGGTAGGAGAATTATCAATCTATGCGCACCGATTTTGTGTGATCGAGACGCGCAGAGGGAGGCCTTACGGATGGAGGGTATCTGATTTTAAAGTGCCAATAACATCAGATGAGTTTTCGGTTTTACGGTGCTATAATCGAGCAGAGGATTTTCCCGTAACTGCGAGGTATTGCACAGGGATACATTCCCTTTACATTTCCACTACCCAGCTTGCACACATCATGGATGCAGCGGGGTACGCGGTTGGCTATTTTTTCCTTATGTTTGATGATAGGCCCCTAATGGAACGAGATGGACATGACATATGATATTTAAAATGTATCCAGAGACAAGAATTTAAGAAATGGTGAGCGCTCAGCACGGACGCTCTTCTTCCCCTTCTTCTTTTCGAGTTTAGACGGGCTGGGAGATGGTTTCCCAGCCCTGGTCGACGATGCCACCTCCGCCGCCTGGGGCACGACTTTCGTCGACCTCCTAGGGGGGGGGAGACTTAGTCTTCCCCCCCCTTGCTGTGCAGGCTGGGAACTACCAGCCTTGCTGATGATGATGCTTGTTGTTTTAAGGGGCCTAACATCGAAGGTCATCGGCCCCTAATGGTACGAAATGAAAGAACAAAAATTACAAAGGCATCCACTGACCAAAATAAAAATAAAAAATGTCATGAAGAATGAATGGATGGACAGGAACCCAACAAAAGACAAAACAAACAAACAAAAACCAGTGGATCGGATTCAATAGAGAACGAAAATAACATTATTACCGACCAAGGAACCACTTATAAAGCACAAAGATGCTTGGTGTCTAAAGGGGGTGCAAAATCCACGTCTAAGGCCCCACAGAATGGTACATGTCGCGAGTAAAATAGAACCATGGTATGTGTCATGTTGGGGTATTAATCAGAAGTAGCGAAGACTCACGGTGTTCCACAAAAGATGGGACTACTCACAAGTACTGTACTTCGTACAGGTAACGCAGACCTATGGTGTTTCGCACACAATGGCGCCACTTACAGCCAACGCAAACCGATGAGTTTCCTCACCTAGGGTACTAGTCACGGGTGCCGGTCCCAAGGGCCCCGTGGTGTTCCGCACATAGTGAGTACTAATCACAGGCAACGCAGACCCACGGTGTCGCTCATACAGTGGTACAACTCACAGGCTACGCCCAGACCCGCGGTGTCGCCCACATGGGTACAACGCACGGGTACTGGAATCCACCAGGCCAGGCTTTTTACTGCAACGATGCTGATGATGCTTGTTGTTTTAAGGGGCCTAACATCGAAGGTCATCGGCCCCTAATGGAACGAAATGAATGACATGAGACATGAAGTTAAAATTTTAAAAAGTATCCACTGACTAGAGTTAAAAAAGAATGGTGATGAAGAAAAATGAGGGTGAGATTAAAACAGTCAGTGGATCTAATACGCAATGCCTTATGTTCTATTAAAATAAGAGAAAGTACAGGAAATTGAAGGAATAAGGCATTGCCCAGTAATACAGATATTAACACAATTTACGTTAGACGTTCAAATAACACATTAAAATGCGCAACACAAACTAAAATGAAGTCAATGAAATAAAAGCGCAACTGACATAAACATTACTAGGACAAAGGACATAATCACACACGATAAAACAGACCGCTATCCCTCATAAAGCGGATGACGAGGTCTGCTGACTGCTCGTCATCGCGCAAGATAAGGGAGATAGTACTCGGAAGGTTAATACTACGGCGCAGATCGACCAGGTCCACGCACTCCGTAAGGATGTGTACCACGGTAAGATGGTCGCCGCAGGTACACACCGGAGGGGGTTCTCCTTTCAGTAGATGGGAGTGCGTCAAGATACCGTGGCCGATCCGAAGGCGACATAATACCACGGCTTCCCTCCGCGAAGCCCGAAGGGAAGTCCTCCATACCTTCGTTGTTCCTTTTATCGCTCTCAGCTTATTGGGAAGTGGGATGGCCTGCCACTCCATCTCCCAATGAGACATAACCAGATGTCTCAGCTGAGAGCGAATATCACTTGCTGGAACCTTGAAAGGCAACGGGGGCAGTGTAACTGCCTCCTTGGCAGCCTCATCTGCTAACTCGTTTCCCTCTATGCCCATGTGGCTGGGGAGCCACACAAACGAAATTCTGGTGCCGGCATCCGAACACCCGGCCAGGAGGTCCTGGATCCGCTGCACCAGAGGGTGTCGAGGGAAACAGGTATCAATAGACTGAAGCGAACTCAAGGAGTCAGTACACACAAGAAAGTGTCGGCGCTCATTGTCTAGTGCGTACCGCAGAGCCTCACAGATAGCATAGAGCTCTGCCGTGTACACACTACAGGTATCCGGGAGAGCAAAAAGAAACCGATCATTGTCGACAACGAACGCACAGCCCACCTTCGTATCTGTCCGTGAACCATCCGTGTAAACGACGACTGAACCTGGATAGCGGCCAAGAACGGACAGGTAGATCCTCCGATAAATCGAAGGGTCCGTGTCTCCTTTCGGGCCAGTGTACAAATCCAGGATGATTTCAGGTCGTCGCACAACCCACGGAGGTACCCCACTTGGTTGTCTGACAAGGCAAGGAATCGAAGGTACGTCAAACAATTCATAACTGCTATCCAAGCGTATCCCAACCGGCCGCGTCGCACGTGGATGAGCAACGTACAACAAGCGGTTGCCATTGTTGAACACGCAGGGATAGCTCGGATGAAGTGGCATCTGTCGCAAATTTGCAGCATATGTAAGTAGTAGTTGCTGGCGCCTCAGGTGTAGAGGCGGCACACCAGACTCAGCGAGCAGGCTAGCGATGGGGCTAGTACGAAAAGCTCCCGTCGCCAACCTAACCCCGCTGTGGTGGATACTGTTCAGCTTCGCAAGAACGCTTGGTCTTGCGGAGCCATATGCTGCACTGCCGTAGTCTAACCGGGATAAAATGTGTGCCCGATAGAATCGCAGGAGCACCACACGGTCAGCCCCCCAATTAGTGCTGCTAAGAAACTTCAAGAGGTTAAGCCTCTTGGTGCATTGCACTTTTAGCTCCCGCACGTGTGGCTCCCACGATAATTTACTGTCAAAAAGGAGCCCAAGAAATCGGTAGGTGTCAACAACTGGAAGAACGACATTTCCTAGATAAAGCTCAGGATGAGGGTGAAGAGTACGTTGACGACAAAAGTGGACAACGGAGGTCTGTGCAGCAGAAAACCGAAAGCCATGTTCTAAGGTCCACTTCTCCACCCTCCTAATAGCTTGCTGTAACTGTCGCTCTGCGACTGCCATACTGCACGAGCTATAGTGCAGAGCAAAATCATCCACATATAGGGACGGTATTACGGCTGGACCAGCAGCAGCGACAATACCGTTTATGGCAATCGCGAACAGAGTGACACTAAGAACCGATCCCTGTGGGACTCCGTTTTCTTGAACGTGGTATTGCGAATATGTCCTCCCTACTCGGACACGGAATAGACGAAGGGACAAAAAATTCGCAATAAATACCGGCAAGTTACCTCGGAATCTCCATTGATGCAGGACTGAAAGGATGCCATATCGCCAGGTGGTGTCGTAGGCCTTCTCCAAGTCAAAGAAGACAGCTACCAAGTGCTGTTTGCGGAGAAACGCATCCTGGATAGAGCTCTCCAGGCGTACCAAGTGGTCTGTGGTGGATCGAGCGGCTCGAAATCCACATTGGTACTCGGACAAAAGTCCATGTTTCTCCAGACACCACACGAGTCTGCGATTTACCATCCTCTCAAATAGCTTACACAGGCAATTTGTAAGACAAATCGGTCTGTAACTTCCTGCATACTTAGGATCTTTGTCAGGCTTGAGGACAGGGATGACTATGCCCTCTCGCCACTGAGACGGAAAATCACCCTCTGTCCAGATTCGGTTGAACACACGAAGGAGATATAGTAAACTATCATCACTAAGGTGTTTCAACATCTGGTTATGGATGTTGTCCGGTCCAGGAGACGTGTCCTTGCAAAGCGCTAAGGCGCTGCGGAGTTCCCACTCCGTAAAGGGCACGTTGTAGTCCTCTGAATCATGGGTGGCAAAACTAAGGTGATGACGTTCTGCCTCCCGCTTCAGAGGGAGGAAGTCAGGATTGTAATTCCCGGAGCCAGAGACATCCGCGAAATGACTAGCGAGATGATTAGCAATCGCGAGGGGATCAGTGGCGACACTGCCTGCAATGGAAATTCCCGGTACAGCAGATGATCCTTGAATACCCGAAATTCGTCGAAGTTTCGTCCACACTTGAGATGATGGAGTATGTGACGTCATGGACGACACATATCTCTCCCATGAAGCCTTCTTACTTTGTCGATTAAGAACTCGCGCCTTAGCGCGGAGTTTCTTAAATGTTACCAAGTTGGCCACAGTAGGCTGTCGACGGTAACGTTTATGAGCGCGACGGCGTTCTTTGATGGCTGCTGCTATTTCATCGCTCCACCAAGGAACGAGTTTTCGGCGAGGAGCCCCCGAGAAAAACGGAATGGACTCCTCAGCAGCAGCAAGAATAACTTGGGTGACGTAAGTTATTTCCTCGCCGACGGTCCGCCTGACATCATCGGTAAAGACAGCTAGTGATGTGTACTTTGGCCAATCAGCATGTTTAAGAATCCATCGAGGGGGAGCCTCGACGGGTTTATGTTTCAACAAAGTAAGAATGATGGGAAAATGGTCACTGTCACAGAGATCATCGTGTGCATTCCACCGAAACAGTGGAACCAACGTACGGCTGCATAGACTTACGTCTATGCGAGAGTATGTGCCGTAACGTACACTAAAGTGAGTTGGTTCCCCTGTGTTCAAAATACATAAATCCAGATCTGTTAGAAGTGTTCCCAGCTCTCTTCCTCGTGGGCAAGGTGTTTCAGAGCCCCATATGGGGTGATGGGCGTTAAAATCGCCCAATAAGAGGAAGGGTGGGGGAAGCTGATCTATAAGATCAGCGACATCAGTGATGTTCAGATGCTGGCCAGGTGGAAGATAAACATTACACACTGTTGCTATGACAGGCAGCGAGACGCGAACAGCTACAGCCTCAAGAGGGGTTCTTAATGGAACCTCTTCGCTGTAGCTATCAGAACGTACAAAAATGCCAACGCCTCCGGAAGCCCGGTGAGCATAGTATCGTTCTGTCGAGTATAGTTTGAAATGCCTCAAGACCGTATGATGACCAGGTCTGAAATTGGTCTCCTGAAGACAGACTATACTCGCTGCGTACTCACTAATAAGCTGACGTAACTCAGCAAGATGCCTGTCATAACCGTTACAATTCCACTGTAACAGTGCCATAGTGTGGACTATAAAAGGAGTGTTAGGTTATGAGCGAAAAAGTGCTCGTAAGCCTAAACACTATCTAGTTCTACATCCGTAGATGTAGAGGACAGTGCGACATCCATTCCGTCATCGAAAGATGGCAGGGGTGTCGCCCAGAACTTCGACGCCTTTCGGGGGCGAGGGGGTCCCCTACGAGGAGAGCGCGCCGGTTTTGGAGCAGGAGTGCCTCCTGGCGCAGACTCATATCCCCCAGATGGGGGGCATGACTTCTCCTTCGCAGGGGAAGTCCGAGAGCGCTCAGGACGGGCGCTCTTCTTCCCCTTCTTTTTTTCGAGTTTAGACGGGATGGGAGATGGTTTCCCAGCCCTGGTCGACGATGCCGCCTCCGCCGGCTGGGGCACGACTTTCGTCGACCTCCTAGGGGGGGGGGAGACTTAGCCTTCCCCCCTTGCTGTGCCGGCTGGGAACTGTTAGCCGGCACAGACTTCTGGTTGGTCGAAGGTGGGGTGGTCCCCCCCTTCGAGCTTTGACTATTCGCGACGTTGCTGGGAGCAGCAACAGTCGCCTTGGGCGCAGCGGTCTGGACAGGTGTCGAGGTTGTGAATGACGAACCTGGAAGACTCTGAGCTATCAACCTATAGTCGAGTGTACGGGCAGGTGTATTCGTAGAATTAAACTTACGGCGCGCTTCCTGGTAGGAAAGACCATCCAGGGTCTTGATCTCCTGGATCTTCTTCTCACTCAGGTATGTCGGACAGTTCCGATCCCGAGGAGAATGAAAACCGGAGCAGTTAGTGCACTTGTATGGAGTTGTGCACTCCTCCGCGCCGTGAGCTACTCGTCCACATGTACCACATACAGCCTGATTCGAACAGCGAGATACCATATGTCCGAATCGCTGGCATTGATAGCATCGCATAGGAGGCGGGATGTACGGCCTCACATCGCAACGATAAGTTGTTACCTTGACTTTCTCTGGTAACACTGACAACTTGAAAGAGACAATGAAGGCACCAGTGGCAACGTCTTCACCGTTGACCTTGCGCGTAATGCGCCGGACGTGTGTCACGCCACGGTTCTTCATGTCTTCCATCAACTCGTCGTCAGTGTTCAAAATAAGGTCGCGGTGAAAGATGACTCCGCGAACCAGGTTCAAGGATTTATGCTCCTCCACTTTGACGGGGATTTCGCCAAAGTGCTCGCACTTAAGCAACTGATCAGCTTGCAGTGCGGTACGAGTCTTGAGAAGCAAACTACCGTTGCGCATTTTCTTCAGTTCCTCCAGTTCGCCATAGACGCCTTCGATGTGTCTACTAAACAGGATCGACTTCACCAGCTTAAAATCGTTCCCATCGGTTCTGGTAGCGACCAGAAACCTAGGGAAGCTGGATCCCATTCCTTCACGCTGCGCATGTTCCCAGGGAGTTGAACCTCTCAGGGAAGCAAAAGTTAAAGACTTAGGTGGGCGACCACCTTGTGAGAGCCGACTTCGTTTGGAAGCCATGCCCGATAGCATCCTCCCCGAATGCCACCCACTCCGATCAGGGGTCTCTGTAGCCGAACCAAGCAGCCAAGGCAATACCCACCTGGTCGTAGCAGGTATTGCCCGGGGTCCGATGTTGGACGATGCCTAATACGGCATGACTGAGGCAATGAGTACTAAGACTCCCTTCCTCCAGGCACCCGCAATAGCATGTACCCCATAGCGTTTACAGAGCACTAAATATAGAGAAAAAAATAAAAATAATTAATAATAATATGTCCTTCTGGCATTCGGCTGTGCGGGGACCTGTGTTGTCAGGCGGATACCACTGCCAAGGTACATGGCGCTCCCACCACGCAATGGTCCTGGGTGGGCAGTTGCGGGCTTTTGGGCGTAATCGCACACGTAAGAGGCCCATCTCCGGGCAGCACGCACATCAAAATTTGGAAATGTTCTACATCTGACCCTCAGAAAAATAAAAAAAGTAGAGAGGGGACCATGGCCACATGACCCTTTAAGTCGCCTTCTACGACAGGCAGGGATTACCTGTGAATGTACTCGACCCCTCCCATCCACAGGAGGTCCAACACGTTATACCAAACCGCAATCCATGTCCGCGCCTAGGTCGCCCCTTTTAGTCGACTCATACGACAGGCAGGGGGTACCGCGGGTGTATTCTACATGTGCGTCCCCCACCCGCAGGGGGTAGTGTGTTTGGTCCGCGAGAGGTATTTGATTTCCCTCAAGTCCGCCGGCAAGCCGGTTAGGACCCCCCTATCCGCCACCTGGGACGCGCCACGTGGGAGTATCACCTCTCCCCCTGCTACGCCGTCGTAGCAGGTTCGTGGTTTACTGCAACGAATCACAAACATATTTCGTACCATGTTAGTGATACTACTCGCAAGTACATGCAACCCATGGTGTTCCCCGCATGATGGTACGAATCAAGAGTAGTTTCATGGTTCTAATTCATTCATCCCTTGGTCGCCCCTTTTAGTCGCCTCGCACGACAGGCAGGGGATACCGTGGGTGTATTATTCGTCAGCCTCCCCCACCCACAGGGGGTGTGTGTTTGGTCCGCGAGAGGTATTTTATTTCCCTCAAGTCCGTGGAAATTATTTCACTTTATCTCCCTGCGAGATATGGACTTAATCCTCATAGTAACTTAAATTCATGAACTGCTTCCTTCTCCTACGACTGTGGGTGAGTTACTATTTATTTGAAACTTGATTATACGCAACTACTCGAAGTTACATCGGGTCTGTAAACTCTGTTGGTTAATATGCCCTACCGGGAGTCGTTTAAGTTCCGTGGACTGTAACCTACTGCGCAACCTCCGGCGCAATGCGATCCTGGAGTAATGAAGCCAACTTCCGCTTACCGTTGTAAGAGCAAGAGAGAGTTTGTCCACCCGAGAACATGGAAGCCGAACAGACGTGCATGTATAGCTCCGCTATGATGTTCAACTTCAAGATGGTGCCTCGTTGATTCAGCAGATTTTCGGGGTCACATTCCCCGATTTACGTGTTCCTGTAGTCTGGACGAACTTTTGAAGCATCGCAGATGTTGTATTTACTACTAGTTTTATTTGTTTGAACTTCGGCCTTAATGTAAGTACGGCGTCCTTCTTCAACGTCACCGCCAAGACTGTAAGTTTATAACTTTTCCTCTAACTAAATCTCCTACGATTTCGTCGATGTGATTGTGCAAGTTGGGTCGTGATACATGGAATGCCCCTACTGGAATTACAAATCGAAATTTACCCGAACTTGAATTTAATAATAATAATAATGATAACTTTTTCGGGGGAGTGCTGTGATTAGAAATCAGTTCCCATGCTTTGTATCGTCTTTCAAACTAGGAATTGTTCAAAATTGGAAACCTTAAAAATGTGTTACTAATATTGTAATATTTATTCTGGTCACCTTTCCGTTATTTTCTTTTCAAAAAAAAGAAAAAAGGTGATGTCTTAAACCGCTGTTAGAGGGCCTGCACTAGGGTAACGAAAGATGCTAAGCGAGAGAGTTGTATAAGGTATTTCTGTGCGGATTTTCTGCTTATTTCTGCCTTTCTTTTCGGGCTTTTCTTTTCCCTCTGGGAAATTGTTTTTCTCTTTTTTTAAAAGCGGTCTGTTTTGGCATTGTTGCGTTTCCGATTGGGGTTGGTTCACTCCCTTTGAAGTGAACGTTAATTGTTGTTGCTATGGAGACGGATTTGAGGGATGTTGACAAAAGGTTTTTATACTCCTGTGGGATGCTGTAATGTTGAAAGCTAAGTTCTCCTGTGGGATGCTGTAATGTTGAAAGCTAAGTTTGTCCTTAATTTTTGGCTCGATTATCTTTGGTGATTGATTTATTTCTTGGTATCTCCGTTTACCCGCGTGATATGATTTTCCTGATATATTCCCCAATTTAATTTCCGGGTTTTTCTTTGTTTTTCTCTATTTGGGTGTGGGTATAGTGAACCTTGTATAACCTTCTCGCTTAGTACCTCAAAGAATTTCTTTATTCGCTTAGTGTATTTTCTAAGAGAAGAAAAAAGTTGACTTAACAAAATTTATTTCATGCAAATTAACTAAGTTAATGGTGCATAAAGAATTAATCTAAACCAAAAGCCTTTAAACCGTATCATGAATTATTTGTAATTTATAAATAAGAAGGTAGGTTAGGCTAGTACTAAAATTTTATATTGGGTCCCAATAAGTTAGGCCGGTTCGAACCGTAGGTTAGTTGTGTTTTGGTATTATTTCTCTATTTTATATTTTTCTTTTTCCTGTTGATGTTCTGAGTCCAGAGTTATCTTAATTTTACTTCTTTCTCTTATTAAATATATTTATTTATTTCAAAAGTACCTGGACGTGTCATTCTTGTAGTATTTGAAACCATACAGTGATAGCTATTTTCATTCTTTCCACGGGCTCTGGTCACTTGTGTTTTTCGTGGTAAGTACCTTTTGTGATGGTTTTCTTTTGGGGTGATTTTGCTTCCACCTTGTTTAGTTTTTTTTACCTATATTTCTCGTCTTGTTGCTACCTGTGCGGACACTGTGGGGATGGGTGTTTGTGCGGGATAATGCTTAAGATCTAACAACATCTCATCCTGGGCAGGCGAAACAGGTGAACATGACACAGAACTACATTTTAATAAAGGAATTTTACAATTAGAAGCAAATTTGAATGTGCACGACCTGCTCTGAATGTCGAGCACTAGACCAGTAAAAGACATGAAATCCGCTCCCAATATAATGGGGCAAGACAAGTTCCTAGCCACAAATAGATTAACTTTCCAAGTGAATTTGGCAATTCTAATTTTCGCATACAGAAAACCCAAAATTTCTAATGGAGAAAGGTTGGCCGAAATACATTGAACCGAAGACGAAGAATAATTGGCAAGTTTACAGACAGACTTTAATTTCGAATACCATTCATCCGAAATAATGGAACACACGCTACCAGAGTCTAATAGAGCCGTAACAGGTTCATTAATTAAATTTTGAGAAAAGGAACCGGTGCGGGGGTATCCGCCGCAATCCTCCGACATTCTTTCGGGCCTTCAAAGGCGGGGTCAGAAGAATTTCTACCCTGTTCCGAGCTGTCGCTAATTTTGTTCAGCGCTGAGCCTTGGAAAGATGAATTTGCCGACTCAGCTGAAGCCACTAGTCACTTTTGATTCTTGGTGGGAGTTGCACCAGAAGTTGAGCAGGAGGGGGTGCTATTAGCATTAGGGCAATTCTTGGCGATATGAGAAAATGCGCCACATTTAAAACAGCCTTGTTATGACCCTGCTCCATTGTTTGTCCTACTAGCTTTAATTAAAGGACACTTGTTTCGGAGATGATCTGCCGACCCACAGGCATAACATTTTCGGGTAGTGACGGTTCGGCGAGGTGGAGGCCGAAAGTTGCTCGATAACGGAGGGGGCTCCCTCGCGACACGTAGTGTGTCCGTATACCTAACCCCTTCGGCTGACACAGCCAAAACTTCTAGCTCGGAAAAGGTTTGCGGGCGCGCCGCAAAACACAAATATGACCTCTAGGATGGTGATATTCCTTCCACAATAGCATGAACAATTTGATCTTCTGGAAAATGGAGAGCAAACATCCTGGTATAGAATTTGATGTCTTGTATGAAATCAGCAAGATTTTCATCCAGTCTCTGTAGTCGATAATAGTACTTCTGAACCAGAGATGACCTCGCACGAGCAGGAATGAAATTTGCGAGAAAGTGTGCATGAAAGTCTTCAATCGATGACTGTTCAGCTATTGCCCTAACAATCTTGTCCGAGAGGACACCTATGGCATACGGATATATAATTTGAAGGATTTGCGAAGCAGAGAGGGAAAACACTAGAGCATGATCCTGGAACTCGACCAAAAATCTCAAAAATGACATTACATCACTGGTAGAGTTGACCGAAAACTTAGAAATACCCCTAAGTAACATTGCTAACGGATGAGGCAAACTACTGAACCCAGGTGACATAGTAAGTAACTGCCTAGAGGGTGACGGAGGCTCGGACGGAGCGTTATTCAGAAAGAAGGGCGGAATCGATGGCCGATGGTCAGGCTCGGTGTCAAGTGGGGCAGTGGTTTTTTGAGTAACCGCTGATGTTACATTTTCTTCCCCTTTTGATTTTCAAACGGGTACTAGGCAAGTCGCCAAATGCTGAAATTACAGCCACTCGAGGGCTTCGCCCTCGATCTACGCTCACCAGGGCTAGATCCAATAGCAATGGAATGTGCGTGTAGACACTTCGGGCCAAAACAATTTGAAGAGGTCATGTCAGTCCATCACAGGTCTGAGGCAACATCTGATCGTATGATCGATGACTTGCTACAGTATGATCGCCAATATGTCGGCCCCGAGGTGAAGAAGGATGCTGTTTTCCAGCTCGCCGTGGAGAGTGTGCGTGAGCAACTCATCCCGGCGGAAAAGTTGATTCCACTCACACTAGGAGCTTGCGAAAAGCATCCCCTCGTTCCCGACAGGTCACCCGGCCTGCCCTGGGTATTGCGAGATTACGGGAAGAAGCGTGACTGTCTCGCTGACCCAAACGCGCGCAAGATTTGGCACAAGTGGGATCGCATAGGCAGAGAGTTCTCTGAGAACTTACTGGACGTAGCCCTCTTCTTTCGAGCACAGATAGCCAAGGTTGACGAACACAAGATACGCGCGGTGTGGGGGTATCCCATCGATGTCATGGTTGAAGAGGGTAGGTTTTTCTACCCCTTCTTGGACTGGATGAAAACCGCGAAACATGACATCCCAATTGCGTACCAGGTGGAAATGGCCACTGGCGGCATGGCCTACATAGACCAGCTGGTGCACAAAAACCCCGGCACTTTCATGTGCGGCGATTTGTCGCGGTTCGATAAGACCATCCCCCTTTGGCTCATTCGCATAGCGTTTGAGATCCTGGGGGAAGCCTTCATCTGGGACAAGGTGCAAGACAGCGAAGGGAAAGTCTGGAATGTGGAGCCAGGTCAGTCAAAACGGCGCTACATGCGCCTAGTCAAGTATTTTATTAACACTCCAGTCCGACTGTCCAATGGCACTCGCTACCGTAAGAGCGGAGGGGTTCCATCTGGATCCATGTTCACTAACATGATTGATTCAATTGTCAACATGATAGTAAAGAGATACCTGAGCTACCATTGTACTGGAGACTTTCCCACGGGTGAGATCTACCTGGGAGACGAATCCTTGTTAGCGCTAGGTGGAGTAGTGAACCCTGAGGACTTTGCCACGCTGGCTGAACAGAAATTCGGTATGATACTCAACGTGAAGAAGAGCTACGAGACTACGAATAAGCAGAACGTACACTTTGTGCCCGTTCGCGTGTTTAAATGTGCCCATTCGCACGTCCACGACAGATTACAAAATGGCGCCGACCTAAGGTATGGGCCTTGTAATCTAAAGCGAGCAAGGAATAGTCGCCTGCTACGATGTCTCAGAGGGCCATATACTTCATAGAATGATCGTGTATTCGGGTAAGACGGACAGTGGACGGTGCACAGTATTGTTTCCAAAAAAAAAATAGAAAAACATCATTATTGAAAATCTTCATCTTGAAATCTGCACGGCCTCGAGAGCGGACGATATCACCGTAATCGTAATATTTCATTTGGAGAAGCAAAGGATTGCGTATTAAGGAAAAGAAGGAATACAACTATTGAATGAGAATAAAGTATCAGTCTTCACCAAAATTAAAAAAAAATCGGTTAAGACGAAAATATAAGTATTGAAGTCGTTACGCAGAAATTACGAATACGACGAAGAGCTACAAAGGAAATTATATTAAAAACTAAGGATAAACGTCGTCAAAGAAGAATAGAATAATGGCAGAATATCGTAATATTATTAGCTTCAATTTTGAATCTGTCAAGAAGATGATCAAGATGATGCACTGAACTCACATGATGGACCGACCTGGGAACAATTCATCTTGCCAGACGACCAGGAAATGACCAGGAGATGTCAAGGAAGGCGACGGGTAACCAGATAGAACTACCAGAGTATTGGAGCGGAGGACGTTCCAGATGACATACTCGTGATCAAACCGAAGACCCATCTACATCCAATGGGAATGGAACAGCTGGACCAGGGACAACTTAGAGCGAGCTAAGTCATTCATAACATTTTATTGCATAATTTTTGGTTTGCTTACACATGTACCTTAGGTATGTACTGATGGCAAATTGTAGACCGATAATTTGGCAATGCAAGTGTTGATTATCAACTAAGTGTGAGATAATTAAGTCTTAGTTACGAGTGAATAACATAGCAGAAGTTTTTGCTATATCGACGGAAATACTTGTAGGAAGCGTGAGGTTTGAAGAGAAATATGAAACAGTTGATTGAATTGACATAATAAGAGATTATAGAGTTTTCATTGATGTAATGCAAAAAGTTCACGTCACGAATGGTTGTGCGCAGTGTTGTAAGATACATGGAATTACGCATTTGTTTGGTCCATAATTAGGGCAATGAACTCGTCTGTAGGTTAAGTTGATCTGCGACTTGTATATTTTATTAAGAAGCAGTGTGGTATTTTTAACGTAATCGTCAAGTTGGGAAACGCGATATATAATTATGGAGGCTACGGTGTTTATATCAGATTGATATTGTAATGAGAATATGAATATGAGATTGGAGGAAAGTTACGAGTTGTATATTGTGAATTGGGAAGGTTTGTACGCAATGCAGGACCATCGTGTATCTGCACGTTAAGTTTGTGCCACACTACAAGTGAATTTTATGTTTTATTTGCGAAGAATGCCCACACCGCTGGAGCTGCACAAGCCAAGGTACGAACTGGATTTATTTGTATAGAAGTAAGCTCGTGACGTAATTACATTTCAGTGTAGATGTTTTATAATGTATATTAGAATTCTTCGACTTTTAACAGCTGTAGTTAACCAGAAACAGTACGACACCGATATATATATATGAGATTATGCTTTTCCAAACCTCGCAGCAAAGCGCTTCCATGTAAATTGCAAGAGAGTAATGTAGCTTGCATTGGGGTTGAATGTTATTGAAATATAACTACTTAATAGGACATTGAACCGATAAGGGCATGTGTGGGACAGCCAAAGATTATGCTGAAGTTAGATAGATAGCTAGATCAGTTAATATTCTCCGTTTAAAAGTACTTTTTTTTTTAACGAATTTCAGCTAGGTAAAGGCTAGAGTAGGAGCCGTATTTAACAGGCACTAGGAAAGAATGCCTTAGTTCATAAGTAGTTTTCAAAGCACAACGAGATCCTTACAACAAAGTCATGACTTCGGATTTTATTAAAATTTAACTTGAAACATTCAGATTTATTTTCGAATACCGATAACTCAAATTAGATTTACTTAGACGAATTCCAATTTATTCACACTAGACTTATTGGTGTTTTTGTGATGCATTGCGGATGGATATTATATCCATGTGAGATTGCTTAAATAAGACTAAAGAAAGTGGACTTTCGAAATGAGTTTATTGTGTCGATGTGTTTACTTACATTTCAAATGCGAGGTGGAACTCGAATAGGACCAGTGATCTGTTGTAAATATGTAATTTTAGAATTTCAATTTCACAAAGGAACTGATCATTTATTAATTTAAATACTGAATTCTATTTTCTTGTTTATCATACGAGCCAGCGCTGACTCATCTTCTCAATCATATTACCAGTTAATTTAAATACTGCGTTACATAATGTGGAAATTGGTAATTTAGTATTTATTAATAAATATTTTGGTATTTTTCTACAATTGCTGGAGTCAAGAGTTCTTTAATTATTTCCTAGATTGTAAGTTAATGTATAGCGATGTAAGATATGGTGTAATTAAGTAATCATTTAACCATGGCAAATTTCTTGAGGTCGAAACTTTAAAAGGTAGTCGGCGATGATTATTATAATGTCGTGAGTAACGTTGGGTGACATCCGTGGGTCGGATTTCTCTTGGACTCACGTTAAGCGTACTCTACAGTAGGATTACATGTCCTACTAGCCATAATTAAACCCTGAGGTATCCGCTGAGCAACTCCATTGCGTCAATTTAGGCTGTCTATCGACAAGTTAGAAAATGGAGGTATTGGGCAAAGAATGTTTAACCCGTTGGTTGCATTTAATCGGTCGCCCTATGTGGTGCCACAACATCTGATAGAGGCAACAGCAAAGGTTCCACCTACCTGTGGGTTACATTTAATTGGCTGCCCAATCGTGGGGCCTAACTGAAGAGAAATACTTCGCGGCCACATTTAATTGATGCACAACCGTGAGGCTATTTAAGAGAAAAACACCGCGGGATAGCACATTAAGTTGTCGCACCAACGTGAGTAGTAGAGAAAGACACCGTGCGAGTATAATGCATTGAATTGGAGCACCAACGTTGACAAGAAGTGAAAGACACCGCGGGACCGGCGAGAAAGAGATTGAATATTAGAATAATTTAGCTAGCTCCTATACTGTGACCGTGAAGAGAAGTCGCCGTGGGAATGTATTGTCATGGAATACAATAAGTTCAGATAATATTGATCAACATAAATAATAATATGTAGAGGTATTGTATGGAAAGGATTTATTAGGTTTGTAATATTTGCAAGATATATGACGAGGATCTGTGAAGGAGAAGGAGGTATAATATATATGAGTATAAAGTTATATTAAGCGAAATGGTCAATGTTGAGGAGTGATTGAGGTTTGTTAAATATTTATTTTCTTCTGGTCATGTTAATAATATGAGTTAATTTTAAGTGTTTTTGTTTTAAATATATTGCATATGTTAAATACTATGTAGGCTTGTGGATACTGTAGGTTGGTTGGATGCCACATAGTAACAATTTGTTTTCTTCTTTGAGATCAGTTCCGGAGTGAATTCAAAATGATAAAATCCGAACTCATGGTCTAGTTGTTCATGGTCTACCTGGTAAGATGATGTTGTTTCCAGCAAGGTCCATCCATATCATATGTGATTGAAACCAAGAAACTTTAAGCTAGTGCACGATAGTGACATAAGAGACTATTTTAGTATAAGTAGTTTAAGGAGTTGTGAATTGTGTTATATATATGTATGTGTATTTATACCCTGTGAACTTGGAGTATTGCTAGGAAACTTAGAGTACCTTAGGAAAATTGAAAAATTTTTAGGAATTTAAAGAAAGCATAATAGCATAAATAGAATTACTTAACGGAATTATGGCGATGCAAGGAAGAGTACAGACCAGAAGGGGACAGGAAGAAGAGATGAGAGAAATACAGGAGAGACACGACGGAACCCCGATATGGTTCTTAGAGTATTTGAAAAAGCAGGAAGAAGAAAAACAGAAGGAGAAAAAGGAACGCGAAGAGAAGGAGAAAAAGCAGGAAGAAGAAAAACAGAGGGAGAAAAAAGAACGCGAAGAAGAAAAACAGAGAGAGAAACATGAACGTGAGAATGAGAAAATAAGACAGGAAGAGGAGAAGGAAAGAAGACGAGCAGAAAAGGAACGAAGATTAATAGAATGGCAACAAAAACAAGTTGAGGATAGAGGAAAGGAAATACAGGAATTATATAAGAAACAGGAAGAGTGGCAACTGAAGCAGAAGGAGATTATGGAGGAAATCGTTAGCAGAATAGAAAGCGAACATAAAGGGATGATTCAAGAATTAAAAGGGAAACAAGAAAAGATGACTGAAGAATTTTTTGGAGTTAGGAATGAAATACAAGGTTTGCGTGCCGAGTTGACCGAAACCATGGAAAATAAAAACCAAGAGATGCGAGAGGAGATAAACAGAATGAGGACAGAAGTGGCACAGAATCCGAATATCATCACAGCACTGGTGGATGAAGAAATTGCCAAACTGAATGACAAGCTAGAAGAAATCAAAGGCACTAATGAGAAGAAATGGGAAGAGGTAAACGAAATAAAGAAGAAGATAACAGAAGGACAGGAAACTATCAAGAGATTAGAAGATGAGAAGATAAGTGAAATAGCGAAAGGCATGGAAGGTCTAAGCCTGAAACAACAAGACTTAGTAGGAAAATTTAACCGAGCTTCAGATCAGGTGGCCGACAAAATAAATGAACTGAAGGAGAAAATGGAAACTGATAAGGCTGATTCAGAGCGGAAGATGGAGAAGACCGATGAGGAAATGAAACAAATAAGGAAAGAACTTCAGGAGATGAGGGTAGAAAACCAATCGGCGAAATTCGTGTTTTCGAACTCAAGTGAACGGCAAAGAGTTATGGAAACACAAGTACAGGAAAGAGAAAACACACCTTCAGTAATGATCGATTCGAACAGGCGAGACATAGAAATGATGAACGGAAGTAACCAGAGTGATAGCACTCCCATTATTAATATTATTAAAAATTATGATGATCGGCCCAAGCATTTCGACGGGTCAGCGAAGATCTCTCCCAAACAATTCCTTAGAGATATCGAGGAACACTTTAGGGAAGGTAGAATACAGGAGGATAAGAAATTACGAATAATTGAGAAACACCTAGATGGGAACCCGAATATATGGTTTCGAGCTTTTAAATACACTTTTCACACTTACGATGAATTTAAAGCTGCTTTCCTGAGAAAATTCTGGGACTCAGAAATACAACAGCAGTTGAGATTGGAGCTCTACTCTAGGAAATTTTCTAATGCAGGGCAAACACGTTATTCCGATTTCTTTTCCTACCAGTTTCACCGTTTCCAAGACTTAGATTGCGCACCAAGTGAGTTAGAGGCGATAAAGACTATACAGAGACAACTACCGTTAGAGGTGCAGAGGTTGTTAGCTGCCACGGATATACAGACCGCTGTAGACATGGAGAAACGGCTGAGGCAGATTGACATGACATCATCATGCCTGGTAGAAAGAAATTCCAGAAATATTAGGCAAGTAGAAGCGATTAATACTATTAAGCATGAAAGCACGAGCGGAAGAGTGAGCGGATCTGAACAAGACAGGACGGAGAATCAGTTCAACACTCAAGATAACGCACGAAAAAGACATTGTTGTAGATGCAGCGGAGAACAACCTGCGAGATGGGAACCAAGAGAGCACAGAAGTAACCCACAATACAGGAACAACATTCGATATAATAGAAATAGGAGCCAACCCTATCCAAGAAATAGAAAATGGTATAATGAAAAACGACGGCCTAATGAGTATAATAGAAATGAAGAAAATAGAAGATATATACAAGAGCTTAGAGAGCAAAGGCAAAATAAGACCCGATGGGAGGATGCTATTAGAGACAAAGATATTAATGGAGACCTCGAAGGAGCCGAGAGTCTCGAGCTCCAAGAATTTAAGAGGAAAAGAGAAGAGGAGAGATATAGAGAAAACAATACCCAGAGAGGTACGCCTGATTCCGAACCATCGGTTAGAAAAAAAAAAACGCCAATGGAACAATAACTCAGCTGGAAGATGTAAATGATCGGGAAAATAGGAACATTGTCAAAATTCGTAGTTGGATAATAACACAATTTGATCACTGGGACATCCGACCAGAAGACTTGGTTCGAGAGGAAACATGCGACGTAAAAGAAGCCAGATCCACAGCAAATAGAGACTATGATAAAGGAAAAGCCACTGGAACAATCACGAAAAAGACTAAAGAGGATGCAAAATAAGAAATTCCATGCACCTTATAAACGAGGTGATCTTGTATTAATTAAGACGGTACCAATATCTAATGCACCGAACAGAGTATGTGCGAAGTTCCTACCATTATACAACGGTCCATATAAAGTAGAGCGTGTGCTAGGAAATAATGCATACGAATTAACAAGCATGAATGGAAAGTACAGAAATGTACACAATGCTTTTAACATCAAGCCTTATTACCAAGAAAATCAGACTAATGAAACCACAGAACTAGTAGAATAAAGGGCCAAGAATGTATAAATTACATACCAATTCAAGTTACCGTCTGCAAGTCATTTGAAATTACGATTTATTATGTTTATTGAAGGAAAGAATCAGCTGATTACATAAGCACAGTCGAGGATAGCAATGAGCATCTCTAAATCTGGAGCGATAATCAACGGTCGATATATTAAAATCGATTAGCCAGTCGCAATAGGACAAGGAATATGTATAAGAAGCGAAGGCACATTTATGATTTGAGTTTAAGTAAGGAAAATATATTGTGACCAATATATTTTGTTCGTGACGGGGGATAATAAATGTGCCCGTTCGCGTGTTTAAATGTGCCCATTCGCACGTCCACGACAGATTACAAAATGGCGCCGACCTAAGGTATGGGCCTTGTAATCTAAAGCGAGCAAGGAATAGTCGCCTGCTACGATGTCTCAGAGGGCCATATACTTCATAGAATGATCGTGTATTCGGGTAAGACGGACAGTGGACGGTGCACAGTATTGTTTCCAAAAAAAAAATAGAAAAACATCATTATTGAAAATCTTCATCTTGAAATCTGCACGGCCTCGAGAGCGGACGATATCACCGTAATCGTAATATTTCATTTGGAGAAGCAAAGGATTGCGTATTAAGGAAAAGAAGGAATACAACTATTGAATGAGAATAAAGTATCAGTCTTCACCAAAATTAAAAAAAAATCGGTTAAGACGAAAATATAAGTATTGAAGTCGTTACGCAGAAATTACGAATACGACGAAGAGCTACAAAGGAAATTATATTAAAAACTAAGGATAAACGTCGTCAAAGAAGAATAGAATAATGGCAGAATATCGTAATATTATTAGCTTCAATTTTGAATCTGTCAAGAAGATGATCAAGATGATGCACTGAACTCACATGATGGACCGACCTGGGAACAATTCATCTTGCCAGACGACCAGGAAATGACCAGGAGATGTCAAGGAAGGCGACGGGTAACCAGATAGAACTACCAGAGTATTGGAGCGGAGGACGTTCCAGATGACATACTCGTGATCAAACCGAAGACCCATCTACATCCAATGGGAATGGAACAGCTGGACCAGGGACAACTTAGAGCGAGCTAAGTCATTCATAACATTTTATTGCATAATTTTTGGTTTGCTTACACATGTACCTTAGGTATGTACTGATGGCAAATTGTAGACCGATAATTTGGCAATGCAAGTGTTGATTATCAACTAAGTGTGAGATAATTAAGTCTTAGTTACGAGTGAATAACATAGCAGAAGTTTTTGCTATATCGACGGAAATACTTGTAGGAAGCGTGAGGTTTGAAGAGAAATATGAAACAGTTGATTGAATTGACATAATAAGAGATTATAGAGTTTTCATTGATGTAATGCAAAAAGTTCACGTCACGAATGGTTGTGCGCAGTGTTGTAAGATACATGGAATTACGCATTTGTTTGGTCCATAATTAGGGCAATGAACTCGTCTGTAGGTTAAGTTGATCTGCGACTTGTATATTTTATTAAGAAGCAGTGTGGTATTTTTAACGTAATCGTCAAGTTGGGAAACGCGATATATAATTATGGAGGCTACGGTGTTTATATCAGATTGATATTGTAATGAGAATATGAATATGAGATTGGAGGAAAGTTACGAGTTGTATATTGTGAATTGGGAAGGTTTGTACGCAATGCAGGACCATCGTGTATCTGCACGTTAAGTTTGTGCCACACTACAAGTGAATTTTATGTTTTATTTGCGAAGAATGCCCACACCGCTGGAGCTGCACAAGCCAAGGTACGAACTGGATTTATTTGTATAGAAGTAAGCTCGTGACGTAATTACATTTCAGTGTAGATGTTTTATAATGTATATTAGAATTCTTCGACTTTTAACAGCTGTAGTTAACCAGAAACAGTACGACACCGATATATATATATGAGATTATGCTTTTCCAAACCTCGCAGCAAAGCGCTTCCATGTAAATTGCAAGAGAGTAATGTAGCTTGCATTGGGGTTGAATGTTATTGAAATATAACTACTTAATAGGACATTGAACCGATAAGGGCATGTGTGGGACAGCCAAAGATTATGCTGAAGTTAGATAGATAGCTAGATCAGTTAATATTCTCCGTTTAAAAGTACTTTTTTTTTTAACGAATTTCAGCTAGGTAAAGGCTAGAGTAGGAGCCGTATTTAACAGGCACTAGGAAAGAATGCCTTAGTTCATAAGTAGTTTTCAAAGCACAACGAGATCCTTACAACAAAGTCATGACTTCGGATTTTATTAAAATTTAACTTGAAACATTCAGATTTATTTTCGAATACCGATAACTCAAATTAGATTTACTTAGACGAATTCCAATTTATTCACACTAGACTTATTGGTGTTTTTGTGATGCATTGCGGATGGATATTATATCCATGTGAGATTGCTTAAATAAGACTAAAGAAAGTGGACTTTCGAAATGAGTTTATTGTGTCGATGTGTTTACTTACATTTCAAATGCGAGGTGGAACTCGAATAGGACCAGTGATCTGTTGTAAATATGTAATTTTAGAATTTCAATTTCACAAAGGAACTGATCATTTATTAATTTAAATACTGAATTCTATTTTCTTGTTTATCATACGAGCCAGCGCTGACTCATCTTCTCAATCATATTACCAGTTAATTTAAATACTGCGTTACATAATGTGGAAATTGGTAATTTAGTATTTATTAATAAATATTTTGGTATTTTTCTACAATTGCTGGAGTCAAGAGTTCTTTAATTATTTCCTAGATTGTAAGTTAATGTATAGCGATGTAAGATATGGTGTAATTAAGTAATCATTTAACCATGGCAAATTTCTTGAGGTCGAAACTTTAAAAGGTAGTCGGCGATGATTATTATAATGTCGTGAGTAACGTTGGGTGACATCCGTGGGTCGGATTTCTCTTGGACTCACGTTAAGCGTACTCTACAGTAGGATTACATGACCTACTAGCCATAATTAAACCCTGAGGTATCCGCTGAGCAACTCCATTGCGTCAATTTAGGCTGTCTATCGACAAGTTAGAAAATGGAGGTATTGGGCAAAGAATGTTTAACCCGTTGGTTGCATTTAATCGGTCGCCCTATGTGGTGCCACAACATCTGATAGAGGCAACAGCAAAGGTTCCACCTACCTGTGGGTTACAACTTCCTTGGGTATTACAACCATTACGGCAGTCCCCGTAAGGCTCAAAACTTCTTAATAGCCAGTTTCATATATCCTGAACGTGTCGTACGCACCAACGAAGTGCGTGTATCCAGAGCCCGTGGCCAAATGTGGTCAACGATGAATCGCCGGCAGGCGTATCCATGGGCTAGAATTATTCACGACATGCTGGTTGACTTTGACCTCAGTGGCGAGAGGATGCTTGAGTATGTACGCTCGCACCCCGGCCAATTCAAATACTTGCGGATCTTGGGTATTACCCCAGATATGATAAGACTTCCGCAGATCACTACGGACCATACAGTTCCGGAGGTTGAGGTCACCACATTCCCACGACGTGACTACAAACCACGCTCTGCTACCACTTGTTACCGTGTTTTGATGGTTTAACAGATGTGGAAAGAAGGTGCGGGCGGCGAATGGATCAAACTACGAAATTTAAAGTTAATTTAAAACTTCAACAAAGGTTATATTTTTCAAACAGAACAAGATTTACATATAATTTGGAATATCAACAAGTTCAACAAGAAATGATTAAAGCCAAAAATCAGGTACAATTACAAGTAAACAGCAAGACTAGAGGTATCCAAATTTTTGGGTGTTCTTACACTCTTGGGCTGTCAGCCCTACATTTTACAAAGCTCTCGGGCATACATCCTGCGCTCCAAGCTCCGCTTTACCTACATACACTTAATTCACGGGGTAGAAAACCCCTTCATACAAGGAGCACTTGCTCCCAACAAACACGTTCAGGCCTTCTAGAGGCACTCAAAAAATCCAATTCCGAGAGACTTAACAGGCTCTCAGTTACTCACGCCTATTTAAGGCAACCTCAACTTTCACCATCACTTGCCCTCGGGCACAACTTTCAAATTTATACAGGAGTATCATGTACCCAATCTACTGGGCCTTATCAGAAAAGAACAGGTTAATTACATGGCCCTAAAATACCAAATTGGCTGGAGGCGTAGCTTGCACTCCCACATGAAACTTATTAAAACCTAGGTGGCACTCGGCCGGTTACACAGGGGCAAATCCCATACTAGAGAGGTGAGTCGTAGAAGAAAAACTTTTATTACCTTAAGGAGAGAAGAAAATTGGTTATGAAAACGTAGTCACCTCAAAACAATATGAGTGGGAGCTCGAGAGGGTTAAGCACTCCCTATCCCAATTTTCGGTTAAAGATATAGGGTTTTACAAAGATTTTACATTTTACAAGGTAGGTTACATGAGAAAAGCTTCGAACCCGCCCCGTGGGTTAAAATGCTGAGCTAGCGAGAAATGGTTATTAAACGGCCATTACCTCGTTGATGAACTGCTGCCCGAAGAAAGACGCGCTTCCCGTCCCCTGCTACATAATCACACACTAAGCAAGATGTCGATGAAGTGTCCCCGAGCCATGACAATCAGCAGTCTTATACCCACAAGGAAACTTCGAGACCTTTCATGAAAGGAAAACGCCACACCCACTCTGTTTATTGGTGGACGCAATAGTTACATACAACATTGGAGAAGATATACATGATTGGCTGAAAATTACTTTAGAAAATTAGTGATTGGTAGAATTCAAAACTGGCGGAAGAAGAGATCAATATTGCCAACCCAAAAAATGAAAGAAAGACATTTAACAAAGAACAAACATAGGGATACAAAATTTCTTCAAAACAGTTCGTTCACTTCGCACCAGGGTGCAAAGTCATAGTCTTTTTTTTGGTAGTGACATCTAGAAGAGAATGTCCACACCTCTTGCTCCAGAGCACACAAACGCGAATCGAAATAGACACAGTTCAGAACACTTCAAAATTTACCGTAGTGACATCTTCCAAGGAACCATTGATTTAATACAGATTTTAAAGTTCGGAGTTTCTCCTGTAGGGGATTATTTTAGGCGCACAATTTAAACGTGCGGAGTCGGGGTGTACCAACCGGTACAGACCTCCCCCCCAAAAAGTCCTTCCAAGGGCGACACATCAAAAAGGTTGAGGAAAAAAATATTCCAAAAAGAAGTCCCAGATGGTTGTAGATAATTTGCCATTTATTGTTTTTCATCTTCCGCTGAAATAGATTAGTTGGAGTCCTTAGGCATTTTCAAGGTCGGTAGCAGAATTTAAACAAAATCGTTTAAAGCATCAAAACCTTTTTAAAGACTCCTTTCTTATGAACACAATAGTTAGGAGCTAGTTGAACTCTGGCTTGAGAGTGTCTTTGTTTAGTTAAATTTTCAAGGTAGTTTAATGCCGAAACCAAAAAACTCTTGAAAGATATATATTGTAAGTTCATTCCAGTTGACTTGAAGTAAAAAAAAAATTAAATGAAGCAAAAGAATGTCTAGGTAACTGTTGAAGTTTCTTATATGCTGATTGGTTTTGACGGCAAGGCCTGCCGCCGCTGCCGATGTTTGGTCGAGGCGTTCGGACCCATCAAGTACCCTGAGATACCGCTCTCCCGCACTATGAGAGGGATAGCGGTGCTGCACGCCGCAGATGAGAGGTGAAGTTTAGGCTATCGGTTCTGGTAGCGACCAGAAACCTAGGGAAGCTGGATCCCATTCCTTCACGCTGCGCATGTTCCCAGGGAGTTGAACCCCTCAGGGAAGCAAAAGTTAAAGACTTAGGTGGGGGACCACCTTGAGAGAGCCGACTTCGTTTGGAAGCCATGCCCGATAGCTTCCTCCCCGAATGCCACCCACTCCGATCAGGGGTCTCTGTAGCCGAACCAAGCAGTCCCGGGTGGACAGTTGCGAGCTTTAGGGCGTAATCGCACACGTAAGAGGCCCATCTCCGGGCAGGACGCACATCAAAATTTGGAAATGGTCTACATCTGACCCTCGGAAAAATAAGAAAAAATAAAGAGGGGACCATGGCCACATGACCCTTTAAGTCGCCTTCTACGACAGGCAGGGATTACCTATGGCTGTATTCAGCCTCTCCCATCCACAGGAGGTCAATCACATTATACCAAACCGCAATCCATGTCCGCGACAAGGTCGCCCCTTTTTGTCGCCTCTTACGACAGGCAGGGGATACCGCGGGTGTATTCTGCATGTGCGTCCCCCACCCGCAGGGGGTAGTGTGTTTGGTCCGCGAGAGGTATTTTATTTCCCTCAAGTCCACCGACAAGCCGGTTAGGTCTCCCCTATCCGCCACCTGGGACGCCCCACGTGGGAGTATCACCTCTCCCCCTGCTAAGCCATCGTAGTAGGTTCGTGGACACAACAGTGCTGAGTTATTACAGAAATATAAAAAATCACAACAATAAAACGATAGTAATGTCGCATTTCGTTCCGTTCCCGCGGATTGTGAGAGCATTCCTGTTTTACAGTATCATAGTCCCCTCTTATTCCCTAGTCTTGAGTCCCTTTGAATGCACGCAGGTTTGGTACACAAGTGGCAACCTCCATTACACAACATTCGAGTCAGTCGATGCTTCCATGAGTGGCAATCTCGTGAGTGCTGCCTCAACTTTTCTCACTTTTTATGTTGATACTTGTAGGTGGGCGAAATAATCAAAACTTTCGACTACCAACATAACCCCGAAAAATGAACTTTTCAAGAAGCATTTTGTTTTCAGGTAACTATTTCACCTAGAAAATAAGTCCTGTACTGAGCTCATGATTACTCAGTGGAGGTATATTGTGATGAATTTACTGTCTTGAGGTTCAGCCTAAGACCCGAGCCTCAGCAATCATCAACAGGGTGAGACCAGCTTCAGAACCAGACTGCAAATATGGGTCATAAAGGCTGAGATAAGAACAGCTGAGAAGATATGCCTAAAGCTTCCCAGATAATGATGATGATTGTTGTTTAAAGGGGCCTAACATCGAGGTCATCGGCCCCTAATGGTACGAAACAAGACGAAATGGAATGACATATTAAAAGTCTAAAATTCTCCACTGACCAGAATTCAAAAGCGTGAGAACGAAGAATGAATGGATGGACATGAATTTAAAACAATCAGTGGATGCGACACGCAATGTCTCACATTCACATAAACTGACGTGACAAAAGAGTATTACTGACCAAGCGAGTACTGCTATAGCATAACACAATCGATTATGCGTGCAGTCAAAAGGGGGTCCGAAATCGAAGTCATCGGCCCCTCATAAGGGTACTGATCGCTAGCAAAGTAGAACCATGGTATTTGTTCCGTTGCGGTACTAATCAAAATTAGCAGAGACTTGCGGTATTCCACACATTATTGTACTACTCAGAGCTTAGGAAATTCGACATAGAATACAGACCTATGTTTATCGCACTTTGCGGTGCCATTTACAGGCAACGCAAACCTATGGTGTTCATCACATGAGAGTACTAACCACAGGGACCTCTCCCTATCCCGTGGTGTTCCTCATATAGTGGGTACTGATCATAGGCAAGGCAGAACCATGGTAGCTATCATCCCAGGGTCCTCCTCATATGGTGGTACTTAAAACAGGTACTGCAAAAGCCGACCGCACGGTGCTTCTGTGTGCTACTAATCACAAATCAATTTCGTACCTAATGTAGTGGTACTACGCACAAAAGCGTCCCTTGGTGTTCTCTGCGTGGTGGTACGAATCACAAGTAGTTTCATGGTTCTAATACAATCAACCCTTGGTCGCCCTTTTTAGTCGCCTCTCACGACAGACAGGGGATACCGTGGGTGTATTATTCGTCTGCCTCCCCCAACCAAAGGGGGGTGTGTGTTTGGTCCGCGAGAGGTAGTTTATTTCCCTCAAGTCCGCCGGCAAGCCGGTTAGGACCCCCCTATCCGCCACCTGGGACGCGCCACGTGGGAGTATCACCTCTCCCCCTGCTAAACCTGCGTTGCAGTTTCGTGGTAAAACTTCCCAAGGTGAAGTCAAAGAAATACTCTCAGGAAGAAGAGTGTAGAAGCAGGTCAAAGAACCTTCTTGACTTTGTTACAAGTATTGAGCTGCTTCAATTTTCACAGAGTTTAGAGACCTTTTACATTGGTTACGCAGTGGACAAGAACCTCTCCACTTGGGCCAATAAAGACAGTGATCTCGTGAAGAAAATCGTTGAAGAAGTAAGAAGATACTCGAAAGTGAGACACCAATTCGAAGGACGAAAGAACCATTTTGATACTGAACCCAGGGTCCATGAATACTCTGCTGACATGCCCCAAGCAATGGCAGACAGTTTCATCAACTACGCAGAAATGTCGCTTTGAGAAGACTGGCAAGTAGCTCTTCAATATGCAGCTCTATCCGCATTGGCAGGAGTTACTTATGACAGTTTGGCCACCTTAAATGCATCATCAGATATAGGTATTGGAGATTTTAGTATTGGCCTGGACACCCTCGATTATGGTGAACGTAAGGTACCCAAGATTCAGGAAGAGTTGACAAAAAGCCCTTGTGAATTGGAACTGACAAAGGAAAGGTTTAGAAAGAAGCGAAGAACAAGGAAAGTTAGAAAAGGAACTATCAAGAGAAAACGCAAAGGCCTGAGGTCCAAGATTAAGGTCAAACCTCGATTGTAAATGATTCACAGGGTGGTAGAGGTTCTGAGGAACAAAGACCAAGAAACCAAACCTCCCATGGTCATGGAAGATGCACTAAAATACCTAACCAAGATCAAAGAAGATGGCGGACCCATAATAGACATTTTCAAGAAACCTCAACACGGAAGAACTAGATATGTTTTGTCTTAAGATATGAGTTAAGGTGCCTGCAAGCTTTGTTTGAAGCTCTGTCAAGAGTGTTAAATAGCCATTGTCTTTCCGAAACCATGTCAGGTCCCTCAAGAAAGGAGAGTATTCTCAAGAAACATTATAGTGAAACTAGATTTATGGGTAAAGGCAACATGGATCGTCAAAACTTAACGAACCAAAATAATGAGACCCTATCCCAGGGTGACAGGGACACGAGGCAGCGAGCATTTGCTGCGAGGGGACCACCACCTCTCCCCCAACCGAACCCCGACATGCCTGCGCCATGCCGCGCTGTCCCCCCCCCCCCCCGCACACATTTCGGCGGCTCCTCTGAAGACCCAGGGGCTATTGTGGGGAAACACAGGGAGTTGGAGCCTCGGGGGCAGGAGAGGGGTGGCCGTAGTCCCTCAAACTGCGCAGACGGTAAGCCTAGGTGTCACAAGCTACACCTGTGACACCTGTGGGTTACACTACCCCCGTGACCCATCAGTTGGCCAACCAACCAACCACCCGCTCCACCTGTGTTACATGTGCCCGCCCAGCCGACGATGCAAATCACGCCAATCTAGCGGGTCAACCGGAGCCAATAGTGATGGCACCCACTACCGCGAGCATGAGCGGGTCAGGGATGGTAGTGATCCAAACACCGACATCGACCTTGAGCAGTCGGCCAGTGCAGATAGTGGCGGTCCCACCGGTCTGGCGACTCCACACCCCAATGTTCAATGTGGGACTTTAGCGAGGATGTCACCTCTCGCTCAGCAGTCCTCGGCTCCTACCGTAACTCCGCCGCTGACCAGGGCAGTTACAGTGGGGGGGGGGGGGGACGCAAGTACATCCGGTAGTGCCTCTAATGCAGAAGGTGGCGGTAGAGGCGGCTCAGATGTGGAATCCAACACAGACACCTTTGCACCTTCGGTGTCTGTGGGCGACCATTCAGTGACGTCTGAGCACATCACTTCCAACCTGCTTTGTGACGACTCAACCACGCAGAAAGCAGCTGCCGATTTCATAAGGCAGGCAGCGACGATGGCTAGAGATGTGGAAGCTAGCGTATCTGTGCACGACAATGCCATTAGCCTCACAAGCCATATTTCAGCCTCCGCCCCAGGGGGAGGGTTCCGTCCTCCTGTTGATATAAGTGCTCGAGTCATGCCCTATAATGCTGCATGTTATGCAGGTTAAACTGCTGCCAGCGAGGCAGACACAAGTCTTTGACCGCGCTCCACTCGACAAATTCTGTAATGGCGATGTCCCGAGTGAAAGATTCATCTTGTCACGGCTGCAGCCTGCATTGCACCACACAGCAGGCAGCTACTGACGAATCTTTCTAGTGAGATCTTATAGAATACCGAAATATACGACAACAGTGCCTTATTCGCGAAGTTGTGATACAGGGCGGCTGTTCCTACTCCTTTATAGGGCAGCGGCCTGTTGCCGTGGCGTATGCTGCAGGTTACGGAACAGTGTGGCTTCACCTGGACGCGGAACAGTCGAACAGTCGCCTGTACCTGGACAGGCTGAGTAGAAAGAGCATTGTTGTCGTAGAAGGGCAAGACTTTCACAGGGCGGACTGGCCTCTGGTCTTTTGGCTTGCTAAACCTGGAAGACGTTTGGAGGGTGCTGATGGCGTCAACGACCCCACTCTACATAGCACATATGTTGACTGGAGTGGATACGACGTAGCTCTGTTGGGTCATGGAGCAGCACCCGCAGCACCCGCAGCACCTCAGTCTGCTGTACCATGATCCACAGCGCTCATGGCCTTCGCTACAAAGCTCGCCCATTGCCGCATGGAATGGGACTCGGCTATCCGTGGGCTCTACATCGCGCTAGACCTCTTGGGTCTTGGGAAGTTGAATTGAGAATAAAAACGGGCATGTTGCAAGGCATACTGCATTTCACGTCTTCTCTGTACCATGCCTGCATCCTCCTACTGCACAGACTACAGTGGGACAAAATGGAGAACAAGGTGAACTCTGACCCTACAGAAAGAAAAGGCCACTTCACAGCTGTAGTAAATTATGTGTGTTGATCAGATGACTCATTTGCAATGGTGACTGTTGCAGCCTATGATGAAGATATTTGTAAAATGTGGGCCAAGCTCATTATCCTAAGTGCTGCTCACTTTGCTAAATATGCAGGATTGTGGGACTCAGCTTAGTCAGCTTCTCCGCTCAAGAATATCATGGAGTTCAATTCAACATTGTATTCATTCAGCTCATTGTCGAAGCCTATATTCAAGTATGTGGCTGCATCCCTCACTTTGCCAATTGCATCATCTCTCTTGGGACGCCTGGAGCATTTCTCTAATCTATTAACCGAACGTGTAGAGTCCGGTGCTCCATTCCTTGAAACATCAGTTGTGCAGATTTGTCAGGCCAATTTACATTATTGTTGTGATTATTGGTGTTACCGTGTTTTGGTGGTAGGTAGAGGTGTAAGAAAGTGCGGGCGTGAATGGGTCTCAAACTACGGAATCAAAGTTAATGTAAAATTTAACAAGGTTATATTTTCTTTTCAATATTAAGTAATAACAAAGAACAGGTACTTAGTAGCCGAAACACAATTTGAAATGTACAATTACAGGGATTACAGAGTTTGGGCTTCGAGCCCTGAGTTCACAATTCTTGAGCAACTAGCCCAACTTTCCGATATACAAATTTTAACAAAGGGGCAGAAGACCCCAATCAAACCCTGGAGCACTTGCTCCAAATTACACAGTAAAGCCTCCTCGAGGCATACAACACTCCGTTTCCAAAAGAGCCACACGCTCTTTAATTTAAGCCTCTCCCAGGCCACACCAAACTCCACCTTCAAGTTGTCCTCAACGGACATAAACACAGGGGTAAAATACCCAATCTACTGAGGTCTATTAAATGAAAAGCAGGTTAATTAAATGACCTCCAAAACAATTTGAGAGGAGGCGAACTTGCACTCCTAATACACTTTGCTTAAGACCTACTTGGCACTAGGCCGTTAATACAAGGGCTAATCCCATACTACAGAGGTGACTTAATAGCAATTTACATTACATTACGGAAGAATTGGTTGAGAAAAATAAGTTCACCTCAAGACGATGTGAGTGGGAGCTCGAGAGGGTTAAGCACTCTCTATCCCGATATGTCGTTTTAAAAGAGAATATATGAAAAGAGTAGTTACATTTTAGGAAAAGGTTACATAGTTGAACGCTTAGAACCCGCCCCGAAAGTTAAACTGCTGAGCTAGCAAAGAAAGAAGTTATTAATCGGCCATTACCTTGTTGTTGACCGCTGCCGAAGAAAGAGGCGCTTCCCGCCCCCTGCTATGTACTTAACACACTGAAAGATGGAACAGAAGTGGCCCGGAGACCCGAAAATCAGCAGTTTATATCCTCTCGCGGAAGGTTCTAGGCGTTAGGGGAAAGAAAACACCCTCCCACAAACTCTTTATTGGGTAGGACCCCGCAACAGATTCAAGTTGGGGGAAGATACACCAGATTGGTCAGAAATTAATAGAAGAAATTCTGGATTGGATACATTCATAACAAGGGGAAGAAAGGGGTAAATATTGCCAACTTAAACAATGACAGAAAGAAATTTAACAAAGAACAAACTCTTGAACTTAAATTTTCTCCAAAAAAATAGTTCTTTGACTCTGCACTAGGTTGCACTATTGTAGATCTTCAGTAGTGTCCTCTAGAAGAGAAAGTTCACACTTCTTACTTCAAGCGAAACAAAAACACATCAAAAGTGACACAGTTCTAAAATTCCAAAATTTACAGGTAGTGACATCTTCTGAGAAGGTAGAAAATTAATACCGTCAATAAAGTTCAGACTTCCTCCAGCAGAGGAGTTTTAACTGGCGCGCATTTAAATTAGCGGCGTGGAGGTGTACCACCCGGTACAATTGGGATTTGATTATTTGGACTCGGAAAACGGCGATGAATTGTGTATGTAAAGTATTTATTCAATTGTTTGTTTTGGTTTCTCCTCAGTATATGAATTTTGGAATTGTTTGAAGTTGATATGATTTTAAAATTATTTGATTGTCATGGTAATTCTGGTGCATCCTGTACCACACGCGCCACATGGCGTGGGAGATTTCCGGTTTCGTAAAGTTGCATCAATTTCGTAATTTCTAGAGGCTTCCTAAATATTCTTTGTCAGCACTATTTTTTCTGCGCTCCTACTGGAGAAAATAAAAGGAAATGTGATTGGTAGGTGAAGGAAAACATCGTACGCTCATTGGCCGTGGTAAGATTTCATAATTTCCGGGGAGAAGCGTTGTCGCTAGAGCCTTGCTCTGCGAGGGCGTCTTTTCTGTTTGCCCACTGAAGAGAACGGTCACCTTCCAAGGTACGGGTCTTCTTGGCCCCGCCATCCGGTAAGCACTGATTTTTTTTTTTTTTAACTTTTCAGGTATTCAGTTTCAGATGTAGTTTTTCATTTAATTTATCTTGCCGGAGCGTACCCGTGTTTCCTTCTGCTTCCAAATGTTATCATTATGACTTAGCCGTTTCGGTAAGTCACCTCACTTTGTTAAGAGATAGTTCCCGTTTGTTGTTTTGTAAATTAAATGTTATACGCCTTTCGAAGTAATCTTTATAAGTAATTTTTTTTCTCGGGACTGTCTCATTCATTCCGCTTCATCGTGGAATATTCATCTTTAGGTCGGGTGCCCTTTCTCAGAAGTGTTTTTGAGGGGCTACCCACTGAAGATGCTCTGCTCCAGGATTATACGTAAATATTTTTCTCCTTAGATGTATCTCTTCACTTTACTATAACGTTACCTTCCTTTTATTTATTTCAAACTGTTTTGGGTTTTTAAAGGTAACACCACGACAGTGGAACGTCATGTGTGATGTTCCGGTGTAAAAGAAATTTCATAACTAAATGCTACCCTCATGTAAACTGTAAAATGTAATGGTTGTTGAAATAATGCCGTCAAAATTTTAATGGTATATTGGCTATTGCTTTATATATGAAATTGAATCTAAATTGTTAAGTAAAGTTTAGGATTACATTGACTTCTCTACTTAAGTATTACCAATACCTTCCACCGCCTGGATATGGTTCCCAGCCGCTTCCCGGTTATCATTTCTTAACAGTCATGTTGGTTAAACTGTTTGTTTATTTTCTGTGATTAATGTACTTGCAAATTTAGTTTCGTACTTGTTGGCATGCCAAGTGTAGACTACTTTTTGTGAATGCATTACGGCAGCAAACATTTTTTTTCATTAATCCTATTAATTGTAACCTTACCCTTTGGAGAGGTTACAATTATCTTATATTAGGTTCTTCAAGCCATGCCTTATTTGATGAATGGCAAGGAATGAATGAAGAGCTGCCGGACACCAATCTTGGTTTCTTCCCTCGAGATGTTTCATGCATGGCGGGCCTCCTAGGATTCGATTTTGCTCGTTAATGAATAGGTATGAGTTCTCAATTGTTGAGATCTAGGATAGCATTGCACCCTTGACAACAGCTTCATTGAAGTAACAGAGAGAGGCTCAGTGACCACAACTGGTGTCATCAGGTTTGGTTCCACAGCTCAGTTGCGTAGACTGCAGGATGCAATCAGTCCAGAACCTGATTGGGAAGAGGCCATTGAGAAAAACCCTCGCATACTGTATGTTCCTGCTGAAACCACAGCTCAGGAAGCTTTGCTTAAAACTTCTTGGCCCAGGTGTTGTGGATGCCTTTACCAACAGCTTGTCACCAGCCAGGGCTTTAGCTGGCACTTGTTACATGCTTTGTCACAGATCAATGACAAAGGAAGAAGGGCAAACTGCAAGTCAAGAAATTATCGCTCATAGAAGTCACTGATGAAGCCATGGGTCAGGGTAAGTCTGAAACATCTGACCTGAGTGACTCACAGCTCAAGTTGAAGTTCCCTTCTTCCGATCAGTATGAGCAGATAATGAGAGCAAGGACACTTGCATGGAGCTTCCCTGGGTTACATCTGTGAAGAATACAGTTGATATTCAGATACCCAGATATGGATTCGATGAGTATGCACCCTTGTCTACGTTATGCACCTGAAAGTGGTTTGGAAAAAATCACAAGATGCATGAGGGCACTATGGCAGTTGCATGGAGAAGACAAGGACATCATTTCATGGCTAAGGGACACAGTGGAGGAGACCCTAGAGGAGTCCCCGTCTGAGACACAGAAATGCACGGCTATATAACCAAAATGAGAAGTAAATATAGACATGTTTCACCATCCATCAACTATCCCTCAAGTTGCGAGGAGATCCCAGTGGCCAGGCATTATGTTAAACAAGATCAATGATGCTGTGCCTGCTGTGAGAACTCCTGATATCCATGTGCCAACTAAAGTTTGGAAGGAATGTGCTGCTAGAATCTACACATCTTCCATTTTCCCATTAGATGGTAAGAAGTATAAATCCAGGGTTGAGGCAATACTGAGAGAGTTTGGGGCTGAGCTACCAGATGAGGAGTTACCCCTTTTCTCTAAGAGGTTGGCCTCCCTTTCAGTCATGACGTCTTTAGCACGAGGAAAAGACATGGGGTCTAACAGAGAAGACATGTTTCTCAGAATTTCCAAAATCAAAGGAAGCATTGTTGGCGGAATGACTTAGAGGCAAACTTGTCAAAGACTCCCTTCAGGGGAGATAATATACCGAGGACAGGGCATATGGTGTTATGACTCGAATAACACTTGAGGATCATGATGTAACTTTCATTGAGACCTCAAATGTCAGAGAGTTATCAGAGAGAGTTAGGTACCGGATATCCCTACTAAATGAGCTGGGTGTCTCTGTGGATGAAACAACTAGAAGGTACTACAAAACTGGGGCTGTGTTCTCTGGGAGGCACATCATAGTATGCGGAAAAACATCTAGAACAGGATTCCCCTCAGTCAGAGAGAGAAAAGGGCTGGCCCAATCCTATAGGGAGCCATCAACCATATACTCCATTGAGGTTGAAGGCAGACGAAAGACAGTGAGTTTAGTAGATCATCTCGCCAAATCCAGAGATTTGGCAGCAGGATTTGGCAGCGTCTTGTAACGTTACTCTCCTATCCTACCAACCGTACTCTAAAGATTGGTTGAATATACAGATGGACAGGAGAGAAAACACTGTTCAAGGGGCATGGGAAAGTCAGACCACACTCCCTGACTCAATAAGAGGTCATTTCTAACCACCGTGAAAGAGAAAGTGCAAGGCATCAAAAAGAAGAGAAGCATCACTGCAGATTACAATTCAGACTTGGGTCAACTGGATCAAAACTTGCATAGCCACTGTGCTCAGAATGGGCTTGGTCAACAGCCAGCAGTAATTAGTGAGATCCTTGAGACACATAATGAAAATTTACCACATGGATTTGACACTGAAAGAAAAAGCTGTCCTTCAAACATCCAAAGCATCTACAATCAAACTCTTGGACACAATTGATAGCCTGTTGAATGAGATGTTCACAGAGGAAGATGACCAAGACGAAGAGGATGAGTTTGATGAACCAGGGGAAATGGTCATGTTAGAAATAGATAGCGAGAGTTATGAGTTTGCCTTTGCAGATGCC
The DNA here is from genome assembly GCF_040414725.1 of Anabrus simplex. NCBI lineage: Eukaryota > Metazoa > Arthropoda > Insecta > Orthoptera > Tettigoniidae > Anabrus > Anabrus simplex. The sequence continues at coordinate 222,985,100 of NC_090268.1, read as the reverse complement.
ATGCAACTTGATCCAATGACAAATTTAGCTGGAGTAGCCAAATTTCACCCACTTTTCACAAACTTCATCAACAATGGTTCCTATGCTGTCACATAGTGGAATAGTGCCATTAGGGGAGACCCCACCATTATGCATAGACACCAAGCCAACATTCTCAGATGGTATCTGGGACTTCAACCCACACCCCATGATGAGTCTGGTCCATCCCAATCTCCTCCTTACTAGTGAAGAGGCCATGGAGGGTAAGTATGACAATTCAAATGTGCATTATATAAATAATGAAGAGGCATATCATAGTGTATCTAGGGTTTAAGACTGCATGGAGCAAGAAACGAATTGTTGCATGACTCAGCACTGCGAGGAAACAGAGCATGGCCTTCACAACGTCGGCTTGTTTGTATAGGAACATTATCTTAGCATGTAGGTACTTAGCGTACCTCCGGGCCCGGTCGTTGTGTAAGGGGCCTAACATAGAAGTCATCGGCCCCTAATGGTACAAAACGAGACGAAATGAGATGACAACTTAAAAGTCGAAAATCCTCCAATGACCAGAATTCAATGCCTGACACGAAGAATTAATGGATGGATGAATATGAATTTAAAACGATCAGTGGATTCGACCCACAGTGCCTCACATGCACAGAAGCTGGCACAAAACAATAGTATTAAGGACCGAGGGACTGCTTCTGCAGCACGATGCTAAATCGATTATACTTGTTAACAAAACGGGTCCAAAATCCAAGTCATCGGTCCCTCATAACGGTATTTATCGCTAGAAAAGTACAACCATGGTATTTGTCATGTTGCGGTACTAATCAAGAGTAGTGTAGACTCGCGGTATCCGACACATTATGGTACTACTCACAGGTAATGAAATTCGCACATGTATTACAGACCTAATATGTTTCGCACATTGCGGCGCCATTGCCAGGCTACGCAAACCTATGGCGATGGAAGTGCATCAAGCTAAAAGAGCCAACGTCATACTAGACCCAACGCAGCGGCAGAAAGTATCATGTTACTTCACTTACGCATAGCGCTCTATAATGCAGATGTTTCCAGGAACCACAGAGGAACTCAAAATGAATATACATGTTTCTAACCAAATCAAGAACAAAGTCAGCACATGTCAACCTGTATTACGGCAAAGATCAAACAATTCTGGCACTTTCTGAAACAGTAGAAAACAAGGGAATGTAGGTTACTAGTTCTAAAGGCGACATAACAATAGCTTTAGAGGATGCGATAAAATTGGTAGAGACAGATGCTAATGACCAGGGACTCAATTTCACCAAACAAATCCAAATGACCATAATCACTGGTACGGAACAGCCAGCCCTATAATCACGTTCTTCAGTACCAACGCTGCAAGGTGTTAGGAGCTGAGAATAGGACACGCCAAGTTCCCCATCAAAAAGACTGCAACAAGAGAGACAGAAGTCCCATCATTCGCTTACGGAGTGCACCCTGTCCATCACGTGCTCTGCAGTGGTCTCTCATACAACCCAACCAAAAGGACAGCAATGGCACAAAGCTGTGGACCATTAACTGCAGCTATCATGCTATCAAAAACTTCCAATGTACAATACACCAAGAAGAGGAAAGATGCTTTAATCAGGTCCTCATCTCATGTCCCAGCGATTGAGAAAATAGCCAACCTAATCCAGAACCAACCCGCATCGGCGTTAAGTGGCCTTATCCAGTTGCTAGGAAATATCTTGTTGATGTTAACCAACAAAATCGCACACGTGCTACGTTCTTCCTGCTTCTTTGACGTGTTGTCAACCCTGTACCTCAATTTCCCTTCAGCAGATGAAGATGGAATAGGACTAATTCAGCCCATTGGCCTCAACTGAGACAGAAAAGATTGTCAACTTGACTGATTTTGTTCAATTCTCAGGTAAGAAGGTGATCTAGTTTTACAATAAAGCTGGCGACATAGAGAGGATGTTCCCGTCAGTTGATAACGGTGAATATACACTACCAGAAATCAACTTCCACGCGATCTTGGATATGTACAAGGAAGATCTGTCTGTGTTGGCACAAATCACCAACAGGAGGGATTGGATGACCAGGCAGGAAATGGGCCCGCATGGGAAGCTCAAAGACACTCACCAAATTCAAGCTGCCCAAATTCATTCATATATTATTCAAAACTCTCCTCCACTGGAGGATCCACTCTCCTAGCAGATTCTTCTGGACAGCTGATAGCTTCTCCAGTCTTCGCAGGAATCAGGAAAGTAAGACCTCTTAAGGCCTTCTTCGACGAAATCTTCAAGCAGAACCCCAACCAGATCGTCGCAGCCCCAACCAGATCGTCGCAGCCCCAACCATCGCTCAGGCAGAGGCAGCACTCAGCGGTTTGCAGGCTATCATAGACTACATGATCGCCAAAGCTGGGGATAACGTCTACCATGGGAACGTGGAGTGTAAGAAGCCTGAAGAACCGGGATTTCCCTTCATTGATGGACCCCTTGCTGATGTAAACAATGTTGGAGGTAACCATTTCTTCATGGCCGGAGCGGACGCAATCATGGCAAGATTAAGAAATGAAAGCTTAAAAAAAAGGAGGTGGTTCACTACATCAAGTCCTGAACATGGAGTGATCTACTGTATTTGTATTGTCAAACACGGCATGTTTTCTTTGCCTGTTTTCTATTATTGGAACTGCCTTACTATTCGTGTGTAGTAATAGTAATTTGCAATTAATTTACAAACAGCAAATTAAAATATTTCTCATCATATTAGCATTTTCAGTTTTAAGGTTGTAACCGTCTTTACGGCTAGACTAGGTAGAATCAGCCATGATAAAATGCCCATAGGTAAAGAAAATAGGGTGAGGAAATGCTTCCCTGTTTCTTCATACGGACTGAACGGGCCACACCACATTCTCCTGGACACATTCTCCTAGAAGGCGGCACGTACCGACCGGGGAAGTCGAGCTCGAAAGCTCAAAGAATTGGTCCTAAGATTGCCGTGAACATTTTTATTTGGACTGGGAAAAATCTAGCGTGCGAAGAGGGAAAAATCTAGCAAGCGCGCAATGCCACACCTCCCGTATATAGACCACCTCCTTGATTGCATTCAGGAGATAATAATAGTATTATTTGCCTTACATCCCACTACCTACTTTTACTGTTTTCGGAGACGCCGAAGTGTCGGAATTTAGTCCCGCAGGAGTTCATTTACGTGTCAGTAAATCTAACGACACGAGGATGTCATATTTGAGCACCTTCAAACACCACAGGACTGAGCCAGGATCGAACCTGCAAGGGTGGGGTCAGAAGGCCAGCGCCTCAACCGTCTGAGTAACTCAGCCCGGCATTCAGGAGATAGAAATCGTGGCTGACACCCTACTAACCACACTGCAGAACACTGAGATATATGACAATAGCGCTCTATATGCCAAGCTCTGGTATTGGACCGCTGTCTTCGAATGTTACTCCCTTATCGGAGGGCAACCCGTTGCTGAGGCGTTTGGTGCTGGTTTTGACCCCGTGTGGCTGGATCTGAACGCAGAGCAGCCTAACAGTCGCGCCCACCTGGACGAGCTAAGCAAGAAAGCATAGTCTTGGTTGCCGAGCAAGACTATGATACGGCGGATTGGCCTCTCATCTACCGACTAGCGAAGCGAGGTAGACGATTGGAAGGTGGGGCGGCAGCACAGTCACCAACCTTCCACAACACCGATGTGCAGAGGAATGGCTACGAAGTCGAAGTTTTGGGACACTGTGCAGCTGCACCCGCTCCCCAGCCAACTGTACCAATAACAACTGCTCCCATGAGTTTTGCAGCCAAGCTCGCCCACTGTCGTATGGAATGGGAGTCAACAGTCCGAGGTCCCTACATAGCCGCCGACCTCCTGGGGTTGCACTATATTCAGGTGACCGACCATCACTACCCACTGAAGAGCAACCTATCTTGTCATCATGTCAGCCTGCCCAGGCCCACCGACTATAATTTTATGTTCAGGCTGCTCAGTATCTTCCCTCGTAAGTTGGAGGGGACGGACCTTGAGGGAAAGGCTTATCGTGTCGGCACTATAGTCCTTTATAACACCGTGCTTGCATCAACCACCGTCGGCGACAACAGTATCGAGGCTCCCAATCTTTCGAGTGAAATTTTTGTGGATGCCAAAGCAGGAGTTGCACCCGCCCATTTCTTCCGGCTTCAACTCACAGACATCACTAGGCATTCCAGCTCCTTCCATATAGAGGAAGGCGTTATGAGCGTCAAGAGTGATGTGACGCTTCCAGCGGTAGGAGAACCCATCGAGGTGGCGGCTCCTATATTAGCCAGTTTTAGTAGTACTGACCCGGTGCCTCACATGCGGATGCACCCCGTTAAATTCTCTCAGTCCAGGTATCTTGTCCAGATTGACAAGACAGCACTCGAACAGCTGTATATTGGCACCGCCCTCAATGAAAGGACAACATCATCAGTGCTACTTGGTGCATTTAATCCCAGCAATATACAGTCTGCAATGTCTTGCGTCGGTACGGCCGGAATGAACATGCAGTACTGGGACAACAGCGCCATGTACGCAGAGCTAGCGTACTGGGCGCTTGCCATTGACACCTGTACCGCGTTCCAGTCAGTGCCCTCGGTTAATGCCTTCCTCGCGGGGGACTATGTGCTATGAAATAACGTCAATGCCGCCGCACCAGACCCGGTCACATGGATAAATGCGGTGGCGTCAGGGCGCATCGTGTTACTGGAGAATATTGACTTCCAACTGGCGGACCTGCAGGCCATATACTGGCTAGCCGCCCCTAGGCGTAGATTCGGCTTCTCGGAAACTCATGCCAACCAGCATTTGCCACATAATATCCCTGTCACCTGGTCATCGGTGCCTGTACTCAATGCCGTACACCAGGATCCCCCAGTGGTCCCTGGAGCGCAACAAGTCAGCTCAAGCCAGCTAATGGCGTTGGCTGTGAAGGAGTCGGAGCCCGTGTGCACCGGTGCTGCAGAGCGGTCTTCCACGCCCAGCACGGGAGCCTGGGTCGCCTTCCCGCCAACCGATCAGCTCAGCACTATTCTACAGGAATACTGGGCAACATTCAATCCCGGCGAGGACGACGACGACACAATCGACCATAACGTCATAGAAGACCTAGATCTCCGGCAGCGGTCCGCTCCCGGGGACATTATGTCCGACGGAGCGGCAGATCCAGGCTCCGCCTCCGACACATCGGAGGACTCGGAATCGGGCCTCCCACACCCCGATGACGACACCGGCAGTGTCTCCGAGTACGATCTCCTCTCCCGCGAAGAACACCAGCTACAGATCCTCTCAACCCTTCTTTGCTTCCCCCCGCCCCAAACCCACTTTCTATAAGTCCGTTGCTGTACCACTGGCTCACCCAGTTTCCTACCTGGATACCCCCCTTCGCCCTTATGCCTAGCGCATTATGGAAAGGGGGGTGTACCTTCCACGGCCACGGGACGCTCCGACCGTGTTCCGTGCCACGTCCCCCTCACCATTAATGGACGAAGCTTTTCAGGATCTGCAACAGCATCGAATACTCATCCCAGGACAGCCGACATCAGCGTTTCCAGTGTTTCTCGTCCCTAAGGAAACGGGCGCCGCCAGAATAATTTACGACTTATCAGCATGGACGCCATATATAGATCGGCCGAAGTTCTCCCTCAAGGCTCCAGCGGAGGCCCTCGCCCACATCCCGCCGACAAACCGCGCCATCATGTTGGACCTCGTAAGCGGCTCCTATCAAATAGGCATAGACCCTCAAACGCAACACTCTTGGGAAGTCTATTATCGCCAGCGGACGTATGTGTAGACAAGGCTTCCCATGGGCCATTCTCTCGCACCGTCGGTGATGCAACGGTGGGCTCTGGCCATCGGCCAGATAATTGAGCAAGTCACCATATACATCCGCGCTGCCGAGCTCTCCTTACACTGCGCCACCCAACGTCGAGTGTTGCAGCTCATCAAGATCATCCCGACGGCCCACCAGGAGGAAAGGGAGCAGATCGCCGGTTACCTGGCGTGGTGCGCGTACGTTATGGCATGGCCATACTTCCTGTCCAAACATGCACTCTCTGGCGAGAGCTTCTGAATACTGCGGCTCCTCACCCCCGACTACGTCGCGACACCACGCCAGGTGGGTCCCCGCCTACCAGCAGATGCAATCTACGCAGATGCTACCACCAATTCGGTAGCAGCAGTGGCTCCTCGTCACCACCAGGCATGGGCCCAGGCCTTTGCTACTCCAGCCCCGATCCATGCAGCCGAGACCACCGCCGCAGTGATGGCCGCACTTTGGTTCCTCACTGACATCGACGTCGACATCAGGACGCTCTACGTATACACGGACAATGCAGTGACCCTTTGGACTCTCCGTACGGGCAGAGGCCCCGTGTTGCATGCACATGGCTATCTTCTTTTATTGTACATACAGTTATTAAATAAAGCAATCCCTGCAGACATGCGAAGGAGCGAAGGAATCGCTGCAATGTGTTAATCATTGGGAGGGCCTTCCCTGGCGGCGACTCGCGAGCTGAATTAGTCCACCAAGCAATCATGAAGACTGACCCAGAGGTGTGAGCCCTGAAGTTAGCGCACGCTGTATACCAATACCTTCGGAGAGCAGCCTCTGACAGGACATACAAAGTGAAGCAGCTCAGGTACGACTTGAAAGACATCCTAGAAGTTTTGGCACAGCTTCGCTGCCAGAAACTCCTAGCCCAAGCGCCAACAGAACAGCTACAAGAAGCGGGACCTGCCTCCGTCTCAATCCTCCGAGTCAACCTCCCGATGGAACTGGTACTGGACGAAGGAAAAAATAGGCGTCTGATGGCGCTACCGGTTAGGAGTAGTGAACCACGAAGTGGAGGTCTGCACTTTTGAACGTCTCATGCTTATCCGTCATCTATATATATTAAAGCAAGTCGGTCTGGAGCAATGTATATATACATATAAAAAAATGAAAATAGACGTGAATTAATGAGGTACTTCCAGGTGATTTAATAATTTTCAGAATAAAAACCATTACCATGACACAAACCTCAATACGATAGCAACTCTCTCTATGAACCAATCACAGAGCCTGGTACACATTTTCCACGTTGGTCCATGATAGGAAATTTGATGTAGCTTTAAAAAGGACTCAATGCGTGGAATTCATGTCAAGAGTACCTTATCCCAAAAACCATCAACTTCGGGATAAGATACTCTTCATAGCATTGCAGAAATGGTTTCTAGATTCTGATGTGACGATGTTAACTATAGGGTACCACCCACTGCCGTCAATGTTATCTAGACTGCTGTCGCGTACAAGATAGTTTAAGCACAATAAGAGTCGGGTCGCCTCCGCCAAATAACTTGCTGATCTCAATTATGAAATCCAACTCCAATATCTGTTAAACCAAGTAGCTGAGCCTATCAAAAGACATATATTAGCACAACACCAACGACAACAGAAATTCTCATACTCTTGAGAGATTACAAGTGTTACCGCAGCCCTCCAAAAAATTAGAAAACATGGTAACGCAACAGTCAAGATTAGATTTGAGAGCACAAGACGAACTCGAAAACGACTATGTTGAAAGAGCCGCCCAAGCCTGTTACATCAAAGTTGATTTCCTAGAATTAGAGTTTATATGGAACGGTATACTAGCTGTGTTTAAATACAAAGGGCAATATCTGTTAATGTCCCAGAGCTATCTTCTCCTAATCCACAACAAGATATATGACCTCTTCTGCTATTTCCAAAACTCCAAAGTAATGGAAACAGATGTCCACCAGATGTCCATCTCCTTTCTCAAAGACTGGATCCGCTAAGCGAACAGGCACCAACAACGAATCGTCCATTACAGGACTTACACTGGACCAGGAAACAAAACATTTTTACAGGTGACAATTGATAACCTGGTTTCTGATCGTGGCTGATGATGATGATGATGCTTGGAGTTTAAAGGGGCCTAACATCGAGGTCATCGGCCCCTAATGGCATAAAATGGCAACAAAAAAATCAAAATCATCCACTGACCAAAGTAAGAAAAAGGCATGAAGAATGAATCGATGGACATGAAACCAAAAGGAAACCAGAAAAAAATTAAATACACAAACAAAAAACAGTGGATCCAACGCAAAAAGAATCAGAAAAAATAGGATTACTGACCAAGGGACCACATATAAAGCATAATCCTGAATTAGGATGCTTGATGTCTAAAGGGGTCCAAAATCCATGGCTAAGGCCCCACAGAATGGTACATGTCTCGAGTAAAGTAGAACCAAGGTATTTGTCATTTTGGGGGTACTAATCAAAAGTAGCGAAGACTCACGGTGTTTCACACAAGATGGTACTACTCACAAGTATTGTACTTCGTACAGGTAACGCAGACCTATATTGTTCCTAACACAATGGCGCCACTCATAGCCAACGCTAACTGATAAGGTTCCTCACCGAGTGTACTAACCACAGGGACTTGCACTATCCCGTGGTGTTCCTCAACATAGTGGGGACCAATCACAGGCAACGCTGACCCACGGCGGCGCTCAGAGCCAACGCAAACCGAGAAGGCTCACCACCGAGTGTACTAACCACAGGGAATCGCACTATCCCGTGCCGTTCCTCAACATAGTGGGTACCAAGCACAGGCAACGCTGACCCACGGTGTCGCTCATACACTGGTACAATGCACAGGCAACGCCCAGGCCCGCGATGTTGCTCACACGGGTACGACGCACGGGTACTGGAAAACCCCCGACCAGGCCATTGATGCTACTAATCACAAAACTATTTCGTACTAACGTAGTGGTACTACTCGCAAGTATAGGCAACCCATGGTGTTCCCCACGTGATGGTACGATTAAAAATTAGTTTCATGGTTCTAATTCAGTCAACCCTTGGTCGCCCCTTGTCGCCTCTTACGACAGGCAGGGGATACCGCGGGTGTATTCTACATGTGCGTCCCCCACCCGCGGGGGGTGATCGTGGCTTATATGTGGATGCAACAGGATGGTATAAAACTCTCCAAGATGCCTCCATACCTTTGAGACATGAATTGGGGTGTCTGTCTGATATAGCTGGATATCCATATGTTATTATGGAAGCAGGAGTCAGGAAGTTACATACCTATCCCTGCGGGAGAACGAACTCTTGCTCACTGCAAAACGCCCATATTCCGCGCCACCATAAGTGGCCCAAAATCATTGCCAAACGACCTTTACGCCCTGCATTGGCTATGTCGAGAAACAAGGATCCAGCCAGCCAGTTCATCACATCTAAATTTCCAGGAAAACTTCCCATCACACCTTATCATGATCTTGAACTCACTCCTGCTATCAAATTTGAGTTCCTCGAGAACTTTATTAGTGATGGGCGATATTTCACGAACTGTGATTTTTTCACTGATATCAATAAATCACGAGTAACGACTGTTACTTTCTGCGCTTATCACTGTGATCAGCCGTGATTTCAAGATTTCACTTCAAGTGATCATCGTGCGCCCTCTTAACTCCATATACAGAACTAGAATGTTGCTACCTAAACTGTGACTGTGATCGATGTTGTGATCAGTCGTGATATCACGACATGTGCTGCCGCAACGGTATCCACGCGAAGCGATGCGTACAAGGAAGCAGCATCGCCATGATTACCAACAGTATGGACATTTGTTGATTTCATTTTTTAAGGACGTCAACATATTGTTCAGTATATAATGTATTTGTAGGAATTGAGCACATTCCTCCCGAATATATTAACAACTGAAACACTTATAATCCTCGGCATCGCTTGCAATATCAGTTTTAGGAAATTGTCAGTTGACTCGCAGTGTGGTATTATTTTTAAGCGCGCGTTCAAAAAAATCGTGGTATACTGTACTCTCCTAGAATAGTAACAAACATGTATTTCTCCTGTATTTTGGAATGCCCGGGGCATATTGTCACTGGAGCTCAGTATTAGGAGGCAAGTTGACTGAAATGGCGTTTTCTAGAAAAAGGAAGAACAGTGACCTGTAGCAGTCCTTTAAAGAAGTGGATGAAAACTTCACATTATGTAATATATGCAAACAGAAATTGTCTTAAAAAGAAGTACTTCAAATCTGAATAAATATTTGGAATGCAAGCACCTCTCACTTGCTTTGCCAGAAAGCAGTAGTCAACAATTGGCATGTATCTGACGATGTTTTAGGCACTTAAAATGGCCTTTTATAGGTTTTTAAAAGAGAATATAGGCACTTCAAATATGCTTTAAAAATAGGCAGAAAATAGACTTTAAAATATGACAATATAGACCTACACTTTAATGTGATATACTTTTTTTTTACGTTAAGTACAGTAATGTGGCTACCCTTTCTAAATAGGAATAGCTGCAAAATGAAGGCATAATTAAACAGGTATTTATTACAAACAGCTATGGATTAGGAAACAAAAAAAATTTCATCAATACTGTACTATAATTAAATTAAATGCGGAATACTGGTATGCGTATTTATTTGTGAGGAACATTCCTACTACACTTTTCAGTCATAGTTTGCTTTACAGTACATAACAATTATCTTCTCCTAATTTTCCACAGTCAGGCTGCGTCTTTTGTCTGTTAAAACAATTTTAAAAGCAGAAAAAATGTGCTCTACACCTACAGATGTTGGAGGGGCATAGCAAAATTTTCCTACATTTTTCAGTTCAATTTCACTAGGTAGGTCTACTTTTCCCCATCCATTACCTAATGTACCCTTTCCTGCACTGAATTACCTAGATTCTACTGCAATACACTAGCCCACCCGTCTTTTATTTTATCCCTTACTTTACCCCTAGTACTTTGTATAATATTCTCAGCTTCCTCAATTACAAAATATATCTGTTTGAGACTCTACTTTTGTTTTTATTTTTGTAATGATTGACTGGAAGAAATGAAAAAATTGCCTGAATATATGCAATGTCTCTCTGAACACTGGAATAATCCTTTAACAGATCTTTGCCCATATGACACACATGCAGAGTTGTCTGTTAAAGGCATATTGTCTATAACAGATGTTCCATATAATACAGGGCAGCTTCCATTGAGGAACCCCAACGGCTGATGATTGGCTGTGGTGGAAAAGAATAGAGGGGAATTTCTCTCAGAAGATGGCTATTCTTGATGGAAGCTTACAGAACACTCTCTTCATTGTTGAAATCAGATTATTTACTGCAGGCAACTTGGCCCTAACTATTTCTGTGAGTCTGTGCAAGGCATGGGCCATGCAAGTAACATGAACATTAAAGAAGGGTAGAAAGTTTTAACGAGAGGTAGAGTAGCAATCATGTAGGAAGCAGCAAGGAGAAGGTCTTTATAATCATAATCTTTATAATCATAAACACTCCCAGGATACAACTGGAACCCTTTGTTGATGATGTACACAATGTTTTGCTCTATTTTCTGAAGCTGCTTAGAACAAAGGAGAGCAGTAAATGCCAATTGGGTTCCAGTTTTCCTACTATAAGATTAGCAATGTACCTCCCCACAGAGTTGCTGGTTTTGTCCACATACAACCCTATGTAAGGACTCCCAAATATCCTCTGTGACTGGCAAAATTACCTCCTATATCTAAGTAGTTTTTCTTTAATGTAGATATTGAAAGTATGTGTTGTTGGTGTATTTCTGTAAACAAATCTCTGAAAACATGACTATGCACAGAATTCCAGGGGATATTTTCAGCAACTATAGGGCTCTAAACGTGTGAGCATAGAAACTACCGGTACTGTGGATTGTGGGAGGTATACTTTGTGTGAGCAGAGTCTGTCCAATGTTACTTTTCATGGTTGATTTTGCTTTGTGACTAGCACTATCAGCATGCTCTTGTGAAATCTAAAACACAATAATGTGATGAAAATTACAGACTAAGATAAGGAATAGCTAATGAATAAATTTTGTAATTTCGAATTATTTCATTTAAACCACTATTACTCTAAAGTTAATTAAGAACAAGAACACTCCAGGCCTCGAAAGGTCTTGGCTTTCATTTACAGCTGCTGCGCAGCTCTAGGCTTGCAGATATTAGATAGCTGTGTGGTCAGCCCGTCACATCCCTCAAGTGTATTGCCGTGCCTCTTAGACCGCTCCTCATTGTAGCTTCCCAATTGCCCTCACACAGCTGGGTCAACGCCTTTCCATACCTTACATTTTTCTAAATTACTGCCGGTACTATTATCTAGGGAAAGGTGCACTGGTATCGTTAACCTTACATTAGGTGGCTGAGAATAGTCATTCATCATTATATTTTTCACTTGTGCCAGATAAATGTGTAGAATTTCATTTCCTAGCACATACCAAATAATCGGTTACAGTATAAAACACGACTGTTGCCAATATTGATCCTATTTTTTCCTTGACATATTGGTTGAACTTCGGCATGTCTACAAGAAACGAATGTAAATAATAAAATGATTATGTTTGTACGCCTAGAAGTAAATTGGCAACGACCGTGTCTGTAATGCAACCAAAATGTAGGCTGTTTATTAAATGCAAAACCTTAGGTGGCTGATTTTCTTATAAATGTTTACACAGAGATAGCCTAGTCACAATAACAAGGCATTCTCTTGATCACAAGCTGCAAATAACAAGCAGCACGGACGATGCGGTGATTGTGATCACGTCACGACTAAATATCACTGATATCAGAAAATCACGATATCAAATCACGCTGTGACTCACAAATCACGGTATCGCTCATCACTAAACTTTATTCCATATCTCAAGGACCGAACAAAAAATATTCTTAGATTATTCTTAGATTATTCTTATATGACGGACACTGGAGAACCAGTATCATGGAAGGAAACAAGGCCTTTACTTCATTACATCTTAGGAACTGTTTTGGAGACTGACCATAGATACATTAACAAGCATGGCATTTCACAAGACCTTAAATTAGTGATGGAATACCCCGTGATACGCATTGTACCAAAAGAGAAGGAGCTCAAAGAATCTTTTAAGAGTGTTTGGATGTAAAACCAACCTCGACAGGACACGAACTGTGGTCCCAGCGAAGAATGCTGCTCATTATTTCGACTCATACAGCAATGAACAGGCAATGATATTGTCGGAGCTGGACATCCTAAATCGGCTGCAGAGCTACAGGAGTATATCAAAGGAGTATCTTGGATACACTCCTATTTCGTTATCGACGTCTCCAGTTGGAACAAATCATTTATAAGATTTTTAATGCTATTTTGCTTTACGTCGCACCGACACAGATAGGTCTTATGGCGACGATAAGACGGTAAAGGCCTAGGAATGGGAAGGAAGCGGCCGTGGCCTTAATTAAGGTACAGCCCCAGCATTTGCCTGGCTTGAAAATGGGAAACGACGGAAAACCCTCTTCAGGGCTGCCGACAGTGGGATTCGAACCCACCAACCCCCGGATCCAATATTCACCAAGCCTATCACAAGTCCTTTGTGTATGTTCGTGATGGTAATGCCGAATGGTTTTGGCTAGGATAAGATGGCGGAGTAGAAAGACAACCACGATCCATGGGTATGCATTTATATTGGACAAGTACACACTGCTATGGAATCAGTTATGAATCATCCATACCATCCCTTTCGCAAGGGTGATGATATTAGGATTATAGTGCTAATACTTACAGAGGCGTTCCTGCAAGACTCGGTCGATGGCATCAGACTGAAAATAGAAGAACAGCTGAAAGCTACCCTTATTGCAGTTGGTCATAAAATAAACATTCAAGACAGTTACTTCGCCTTTTCCAAACAGGCCTCCTGTAAAACTATACAGCTTCTGAGATCTTTTCGAAAAATTCAGAAGTCATAAGGAAACAATAATGCATTGACGACTTAATAGGTGCATCTTACAGCAACTGCCACAGTGCGGCGAAAATGACTACCTCTGTCCTACCATGTTAGGGTTGCACTAACGTGAGCATGTTATAATCTGCTGCATCACGGGGAGTACAATAGGTTGGGAGAGTCTGCCTTGGTTGCCCTACTCTTGGTACCTAGTCTTTTAGGATGATTCCCAATCATATATCTACACAATATGTTGGTCAGAGCTGAATCTGACCTCTTGTCCCTGTTCCTTGGTTTGCTGATGTATAAGAAGACTACATATGCAGATATATACGAATTTGACGTGAGGTTTTTAAAGGTCAACAGAGTACCAGTCAGAAGAGCTTTTGTTAGTACGCTGACAGACGAGTACTCATTACCGATCAAAAAACTGTTGTATGTCCGGCGCTCCCTTCTCGCTCCGCCAGCCAGCTGCACGCGCGCCTGTGTATCATTCTGCTAGCTTCGACGCGCAGCCCTCAGTGCGCGTGCCTGACCATCGAGTGTACTATAAATAGGAGCTCCCTGCCTGCTCACTGGCCCACTTGCCCTGGTGTCCAGCTCCAGAATACACCCTACGTCGAGCACGGAGGCTACTCCTCTTGAAAATGTGCTTCGACCAGGTGGACTGAATTTCTGGCAGTACGAGGTTTCACCTCTGGTCACCGCTCCCTTACCTGTTTCCGCTGCCTATGTTCCGTAATTCTTTTACAAGCCATTTTATTTCCCTAACTTATGCAAGCTCCCTTAGTTTCGCTAGGTGGAATTTCTTCAATCAATTGAACTTGCTTTTTAGGAATTCAGGCACTTCAACAAACAAGGACTCTCATGAACATTTATGTTAGTGTGCCAGATAGTTCTCGACTATCAACGTGTCAATTCACAAAGACTATCTTTTCAAGATAGAAGTGTATATAAAGACTGCAAACCTGTACATATTGTATAAAGACAGACTTTTCTCAAGATTCAATATTCCTTTTTGCTTCAAGATAAATTTCAGTTATTTGTGTAAATATCATAAAGTGAAGCAAATAAAGTTGTGTTCTGTAAACTTCAACCTTGGTTACAACACAACTCTATGGCGACGAGGTAAAAAGGCGACACTCCAATTCATCGGCCCCAGTCGCCAACTCTATGGCGACGAGGTAAAAAAGCGACACTACACTTCATCGGCCCCAGTCGCCAACTCTATGGCGACGAGGTAAAAAGCAGCCAACTACAATTCTTCGACCCCAGTTGCCAACTCTATAGCGACGAGGTACACACGAAACCAACACTACAATTCAACGGGCCCAGTTGTCAACTCTACGGCGACGTGCTAAACAACAACGACACTCCAACCAGTTCTGACACACAGCTTACCTTCCTCTTGCTTGCACGCATCTCGCAATGGCTACTGCGGAACAACTAGCTACGGTCTTCCAAGCCTTACAGCAGCAACAACAACAGTTTATGCAACAACAACAGGCAGCATTAATTCAGGCTATTCAAGCTATTTCTGTATCTACACAGCCATCAGCTATTCCTCCGTTCTCTGCTTTTGATCCGGCTAAGGAAGAATGGTCAGTTTATTTAGCCCGCTTGCAACAGCATTTCATCTGCCATTCTGTCACAGATGATCAACGCCGCCGCGCACTATTTCTTAGTTCGGTTGGCAATGCTACGTGTGAATTACTACGTAAATTAAGTCCAGAAGAACACTTATCTGAGGTACCCTTCACGCAGCTCTTAGCCCGTCTCACGGAACACTATGCCAAAGCTCCCAACATAGTGGCTGCTCGCTATAAATTTTTTCAGAGCAGAAAACAACACCATCAGACACATACTGAATGGATAACTGAATTGCGTGGTCTAGCTAAACCCTGCCAGTTCATCTGCTCCAAGGACAGTTGTGGTTCATCCTACACTGATTCTCTCATTCGGGACATGATAATTTTACATACTCCTGCAGACAAAATACGTTTTGACGCTGTCAAGCAGAGTAACCCTTCTTTAGAAGACGTCCAGCGTATTGCTACGGTTTATGAGCTTACTACCAAGACTGCCGCAGCCATAGCTTCTCCACACGAAGTCGCACAAGTCTCGCCTCAGGCCCGCAAGTCCTCTGCTACAGTGAACCGTACGGATAAGGCGCTCTCCACCAAGCATTCTCGCCAGGTTCCCTCTCGTAATGCTACACGGAAGCCCAATTCTAAAAACGCCTCGAAACTCCTGCCTTCCTGCCGAGGTTGTTTCAAGCATCATGAACGTCGTGACTGTCGTTTTTTCAAAGCTACTTGTCAACGATGTAATAAACTGGGACACATTCAGACTGTCTGTCAAAGTTCGCTCCGCCCTGCTAAGACTACTGCAGCGCGCCGGAAGCATATACAGCCCCGCCAAGACATGGAAGTTGATCAGATCAATCTTATTCTTCCCACAAAGGATTCTCACAAAATCATCATTCCTCTCTCATTCTCTGATCAATCTGTCGATTTTCAATTAGACACTGGATCACCTGTCTCTATTATTAACCTGACTACCTACCATGACTTAGGTTCACCTTCATGCTCTCCAGCTGACATCCAGCTCGTGACATTTAACAAGAAGAAAATTGACATCAAAGGTCAAATTACGCTTCAGGCTAGTTATAAAGGAATTCAGAAGGCCATTCCTCTTCTCGTAGTTAACAACTACACTGCATCAAACATTATGGGCATGGATCTATTTAACTTATTTGGTTTCCAGATACATGACAACATTAACGTCGTATCTACATTGCATCCTACTTCTGACGTTACCGCTCTCCTAGCGCAGTTTCCTGAAGTCTTCGACTCTCAGCTCGGAACAGCAAAAGACTATACAGCTCACATACAGCTGAAATCCGGAGCTAAGCCTCGCTTCCTCAAAGCACGTCCAGTACCCCTAGCACTTCAAGACCAGGTCACGAAAGAATTAGAAAGATGGATACAAACTGGAATTGTAGTACCAGTTACTTCTAGTCAATGGGCTACTCCACTCGTGGTAATCAAGAAACCTGATGGTAATGTTCGACTTTGTGGTGATTTTCGATCTACAGTCAACGCACAACTCGAAACCGATATCTTTCCTATTCCACGTCCAGAAGACTTATTCCGTCGTCTCTCTGGTGGACAATTCTTCTCTCGAGTTGATCTTAAAGAAGCATATCTCCAGCTACTTTTAGACGAAGAATCTAAGAAATTTCTCACACTCAACACTCCTCTCGGACTGCTCCAGCTCCAGCGGCTCCCATTCGGTATTTCATCCTCAGCGGCTATTTTTCAGCGCTATTTGGCTCAACTCACCGCCTCAATTCCCGGTTGTGCTAACTACCTGGATGATATTATTGTTACTGGAAAAGATCATCAGGAACATCTAACCAATCTCCGCCTTCTTCTCCAGAAATTGAAAGACAATGGCCTACGAGCGAATCTCGCTAAATGTACCTTCTTTCAGCCTCAAGTTCACTACCTTGGACATATACTTGATAAGAATGGAATTCGTCCTAGTATACAGAATGTCTCAGCGATAGTAAACATGCCAGCACCTCAGACCCTCAAGCAGCTTCAGTCCTTCATAGGCAAAGCGAACTATTATAATAAGTTCATTCCACACTTCGCTACAGTGGCAGCTCCATTAAACGCTCTACGTAAAAAAGGTGTTAAGTTTCAGTGGACTCCGCAATGCCAACAGGCATGAAAAACAATCAACAACGCCTTAATTCGAGCTATACAACTCACTCATTTTCAGCCCGACAAGATCATCACGCTAGCTACTGACGCTTCAGACTACGGTGTCGGTGCCGTTCTCTCCCAGAAGGATCGTCATGGACAAGAACGCCCCATCGCCTTCGCTTCGAAAACACTTAATGACCATCAACGTCGATACTCACAGATAGAGAAAGAAGCTTTAGCCATCATCTTTGGTATTCGCCGTTTCAATGAATATCTTTATGGCAACCATTTCCTGATCATTACCGATCATAAGCCTCTCGTACACTTATTCCATCCTGGTAATAAGATCCCAGAGAATTCCCTCAGAAAGCTTCAAAGATGGTCCATGTTCCTTTCTGATTATTCCTATCAGATTGTATATCGAGCCACATCCCAGCATTGTAATGCTGATGCCCTCTCCCGCTTACCCGTTGGTCCTGATACTGCCTTCGATTCTCAAGAATCTGAATGTCTTCAGTTAGACATAGAACTTGAAGATACTGTATCCAGTTTTCCTATTGATGCTACCTGCATAGCTAAAGCTACGGATAAGGACAGTACACTTGCTACTGTACGTACTTACATCCGCAACGGTTGGCCTCTTCAGAGCACACTTCCTGCCCACCTGGCACCTTATCATCGTATGCAGCATCGTCTCACGACTCGTGCCGGAGTTGTACTACTAGAAGCAGGCACCATCTTCCGAGTGGTTATCCCACTTAGCCTACAGAAAAAAGTTCTCGAATTATTACACCAAAGCCATTGGGGTATCTCCAGAACAAAGCAACTCGCCCGTCAACACTGCTACTGGCCCGGTATTGATGCCGCCATCGAAAAGCTAATACGTCATTGTGAGCAATGTCAAACGAATCAGAACGCCCCGTCTTCTGATCTTGCTTCATGGCCTCCTGCTACTACTCCATGGGAACGAGTTCACATCGATTTCGCAGGTCCTTTCCTCAATTCCATGTGGTTAATAGTCATCGATTCACTGTCAAACTTTCCATATGTCGTGGATATGCATTCGACTACTACAACCGAAGCTACCATTCGTGCTCTCCAGAAAATCTTTACTACAGAAGGTTTACCGCAAGTACTCATTTCGGACAACGGACCTCAATTTACAGCTACTGCTTTTCAGAACTTTTGTACACATAATGGCATTCGTCATATCCTAGCACCACCTTTTCACCCTCAATCTAATGGTGAAGCTGAACGCTTCGTACAAACATTTAAAAGAAGTATGAAGAAAGCTGTCTCTTCAGGCTTAACCAAAGACCAAGCCTTGCTCCAACTCTTAAACAACTACAGAACTCTACCCGGCGCTGATAATGTCACTCCTGCCCAGAAGCTCCATGGACGACCTCACAGAACTTTACTTTCTCTGTTACAGCCTCTTCCGGCCCAGCATAAGACCTCACCAACGAAGTTCTCCCTCAACGACAAGGTCTACACCAGGACATTCAAATCCAACCCACTCTGGATACCTGGAGTCATCTGCAGATCTTTGGGTCATCGTCTCTACGAGATACAGACTACGGAGAAACGTATCTGCCGCCATCAAGATCAGATACGTCTACGCTACCGCCCCTGTCCAGCTATTGATGCTATTGCTAAACCAGATAAATCTATTGCAGAACGAGCTTTAGATCATTTAATAACAATGGGTTCCTTTCAGGACGAGACAGCGCCACTCCGCCCAGTTCCAGCTCCGGACAATACAACAGAAACATCAGCAGCTCCGCCCCAGCATCGCAGTCGCCGCCAGCGCCGCCGCCGTTTCACGCCGTACCGGCGTATTTAGGAGGGGAGGGTGTTGTATGTCCGGCGCTCCCTTCTCGCTCCGCCAGCCAGCTGCACGCGCGCCTGTGTATCATTCTGCTAGCTTCGACGCGCAGCCCTCAGTGCGCGTGCCTGACCATCGAGTGTACTATAAATAGGAGCTCCCTGCCTGCTCACTGGCCCACTTGCCCTGGTGTCCAGCTCCAGAATACACCCTACGTCGAGCACGGAGGCTACTCCTCTTGAAAATGTGCTTCGACCAGGTGGACTGAATTTCTGGCAGTACGAGGTTTCACCTCTGGTCACCGCTCCCTTACCTGTTTCCGCTGCCTATGTTCCGTAATTCTTTTACAAGCCATTTTCATTCCCTAACTTATGCAAGCTCCCTTAGTTTCGCTAGGTGGAATTTCTTCAATCAATTGAACTTGCTTTTTAGGAATTCAGGCACTTCAACAAACAAGGACTCTCATGAACATTTATGTTAGTGTGCCAGATAGTTCTCGACTATCAACGTGTCAATTCACAAAGACTATCTTTTCAAGATAGAAGTGTATATAAAGACTGCAAACCTGTACATATTGCATAAAGACAGACTTTTCTCAAGATTCAATATTCCTTTTTGCTTCAAGATAAATTTCAGTTATTTGTGTAAATATCATAAAGTGAAGCAAATAAAGTTGTGTTCTGTAAACTTCAACCTTGGTTACAACAAAAACCAAACCAAGTCTCCACTTTACTGGGGAAAGCTATAGAAACTGCCCTTAAAGCCAAGCCTAGGTACAGATCCGCACCCTCCTCAAACAGTCAGACGGAAATTCAACTGCTGAACTAGTATGTCTTTTCACTGCTAACGCGTATAATACTGAGGTAATGGCTGCATTGTATGCCGCGTCCCCTGCAGGGCTGATTCAGGAACTCCTCAGAAAATTTGAAACTGGCAGAAGTGTGTTAGACCTTTTGGTCCTCCAAGGTGCATATGCTCATGCGAACAGGAATTTTGATGCAGATCTTAAGAGCAGGTATGAAAACACACGCGTATCGTAATCAAGTATTGAAATAGGAACTTGATTACAGTTATGATGTACAGGTTGCCTTATCTCGCACCACTTGCCCTGCCGAATGCGCCCAAGTACTGCAAGTCGAATTATGGGAAAAGCGCGTCGAGTCCATTACAATGGCACTCTTCCAACACCAAATCTGGATCTCGGAAAAGCATGGGTGGCTGCGAAGATACCCACCATTTCACCTACCTCAAGTACCGTCCAGCTGAATATGTTAAACATCATAGGCTATCCAATTTCTGCACAGCTAATTGCAAGCCATTTGTTGGTTTAGCCACTAGGAACAACACGATACCATCCAGCATTCAATTCATAGAAAATTATGTAGTATTATAAAAGGTGAAGACTCTAATAGACTTCATTTCCTGGACACACATACATTCTAATGATTTTAAGGGCGTAGACCGTCAATCAAACCTATATGTATGCGTGTAACACATTTTTATCTACGTACCTCGATGTTTCCTATGATCAAATTAGGGTCTTCCGGGCAGCAAAGGAGAGAGGGACAATAAGTCATCATCTAAGATCACCCAATTTCACGGAATCCGTAGTTCCAAACACATTGAACAATACTTACCAGATGATAACCGCTGACAGCAACACACATATGGCACTTCGTGGACAAGGAATCCATATGGCGATCAATTTCATATATGAGTTTTGTGATAGCATCAATATTCTCACCATGGCAGAATAATTGGGAAGGAAAGCACCCTCACAAAAGGAATGCTATTGGCTCAGTACAAAAAGGATGTCACTACTGAGAGTTACCACTTGTAGAATCACCTATAGTGAAACAACCTACTACATTGTTTGATATCCCTTTAGGATCAAGGCTAAGCACTATACCAGACAGTGCATTAGAAATAGCTACCTCGTCCATTAAGGATGCTCGACGATTAGTCTCCATACCTGCTGACACGCCTACATACCTAAATCCTATCTATGCTATGATCGCTGTGATACAAGAAATCATCTACACAACTTACTGTATACCAAACGAATACGATTATCGGACTCCCTTATCCATCAGACCGTCTCTGCAGAAGGATATGCACAAGGCATTGTATCATCAGGGCATAGTTGAACTTGTGAGAGTCGAAACTGATTTGCTTGCTCTGGCAATCACTCGTACCATCTATGATTACTTCTGTGACCACTTAGATAAACTAACCATAGGGGCATTCACGGCATACATGCCAAGCAAAAGATCTTGTGATCCACCATGGCACTTCCAATCAGAACACTTAGTGACATCTGGAAGATTACATTATCTTATACTATATCTCAATCATCATACCAAGCTGGTTGTTCCGCCAGAAATGAGGAAACGAGCTCGCGATGATGATGATGATGTTTGTTGTTTAAAGGGGCCTAACATCGAGGTCATCGGTCCCTAATAGGACGAAATGAGACGAAATGAAATGACAACTTAAAATTCCAAAATCCTCCACTGACCAGAATCCAAAGCATGAGGACGAAGAATGAATGGATGGAGATGAATTTCAAACGATCAGTGAATCCCACCCACAGTGCCTCACATGCACAGAAGCTGGCACAAAACAATCCTATTACCGACCAAGGGACTGCTTCGATAGTACGATGCTGAATCGATTGTGCGTATAGTCGAAACGAGTCCAAAATCCAGGTCATCATCCCCTCATAATGGTATTTATCGCTAGGAATGTAGAACCATGTTATGTGTAATGTTGCTGTACTAATCAAAACTAGCGGAGACTCGCGGTATTCCACACATGATGGTACTATTCACAGGTAGTGTAACGCGCACATGTAACACAGACCTATGGTGTTTCACACATTGCGGCGCCACATACAGGCAACGCAAACCTATGGCGTTCCGCACATAAGTGGACCAACCACAGGGATCTGTACTATCCCGTGCAATTCCTCACATAGCGGGAACCGAGCATAGGTAAGGCAAAACGATGGTGTCGCCCTTATAGGGGTACGAATCACAGGTACTACAGGACCCCCATCCGGATTCACACACTGTCACTACTAATCACAAACCTATTGCGTACCTAACATAGTGGTACTTGGCGCAAGTAAATGCAACTCATGGTGTTCCCTGCGTTATGGTACAAATTACAAGTAGTTTCATAGTTCTAACTGGATCATCCCTTAGCCGCCCCTTTTAGTCTCCTCTTACGACAGGCCCGGTATACCATGAGTGAATTTTTCATCTGCCTCCCCAACCCACAGAGGGTGTGTGTTTGGACCGCGAGAGGTAATTGATTTCCCTCAAGTCCGCCGGCAAGCCGGTTAGGAACCCCCTAACCGCAAACTGGTGCTTGCTGAAGATGATGCTTGGTGTTTTAAGGAGCCGAACATCGAACGTCATCGGCCCCTAATGGAACGAGATAAACGACATGAGATATGAAGTTAAAATTTTAAAAAGTATCCATCGGAGACCCTGTGCGCCCGCACTGCAGAACGGTCTTACACGTCCGGTGCAGGAGCCTGGATCGCCTACGCCCCGGCACCGGATCTGTCGACTACTCTGGCAGAATACTGGACCAGTTTCCAACCTGAAGAAGATGACACACCAGGCTTCCAGCACGTCGTCGGCACGGCACCCGACCTGTACCCAACATCCCTGCAGGACCTTCGACTTCGGTCAGCGCCCTGGGACATCATGTCGGGAGATTCAGGCTCCCCCACTCGCTCCCGAGTGGGCTCGGAATCGGATCAACACTCCGAAGCCGGCGGCCGCCCCGCCTCCGAGGAAGACCACACTACTGACGACATCGACGACGGTGACGCCTCGTTCCTACGAGCCCTTCCGCGCCGACTCCCCACCACAGACCCTCTTCACCCAACGGTTCTGCCG
The DNA here is from genome assembly GCF_040414725.1 of Anabrus simplex. Taxonomy (NCBI): domain Eukaryota; kingdom Metazoa; phylum Arthropoda; class Insecta; order Orthoptera; family Tettigoniidae; genus Anabrus; species Anabrus simplex. Next base: position 222,961,894 of record NC_090268.1, on the reverse strand, counting down.
CCCAGGCCGAAGCCTCAGCGCTACTCATCCATTGCAGTGCCTCTCGCACACCCCGTCCCTTATCTGGACACTCCTCTGGGTAACTACGCTCAGCGTATTACCTCGTAAGGGGTGTACCTCCCACGGCCACGGGATGCTCCACCCGTGTTCCGGAACACCCAGCCTTCCACCCTAATGGACGCGGCCACCCGAGATCTTCTCCAACATCGCATCATACAACCGGACCATCCTCCTGCAGCATTCCCGTTTTTCCTGGTCCCCAAAGACAACGGGGATGCCCGAGTCATTTACGACTTATCGGGCTGGACTCCCTACATCTTACGACCGTCCTCCGATGTCCCTATGCTCCTACGCCTCCACCGGTGAGTAGGTCGTTCTCTGTATACCATGTCACATCAGAGTTGACTATAGAGTTTTAAAAAATGATGATGGAGAAAAATGAGGGCGAGATTAAAACAATCAGTCGATCTACTACGCAATGCCTTATTTTCTAATAAAATAAGAGAAAATAAAGGAAAACTACGGAATAAGGCATTGTCTGGTAGTACATAATTTACGTGAGACGTTAAAATAACACTAACATTTTAATTGTAATGTTGGATGTGGTATTCAAGTGCTCGATTTTGGTATTTCCTTGTGTGGAAGTATCACATCCAACCCTGCTGCGCCACCTAATAAGGCGATGAGGTTTGGAGAAAATTTCTACTGATGTCTATGTTACAGGCATTAATAATAATAAAACGTATTCCACGAATTTTGTAAAAGTTTGTGTCACAGATGCTATGCAGAATGTCTTCCTTCATTTAAGTTGCTTAGCTATTGACGTTATAGGCAATAACAGCCCTCTTTAACACGCACAATTGGATTAATCCATCTCATGTTAAGTTAGCCGACCTAACCTTCTTTAAGTGCTCCTGTAGAACTTCTATTAAGCGCTGACATTTTTCGGAATATACTATTATCTGAAAAGGTCAGAATTTTGCCTAACGACTTTGCGCGACATACAAAACTGTGTTGGATTCTCACCGGGCGTCTCGAGCACAACTCGGCAGGCGTGGACACGTACTACCTTACAACTCGCAACAGGGGACAACCCAGACACACACCAACAAGTCGGGTTGTGGAAAACCGTTGGCTACCGATCCCAAATCTATTGGTATACTTACTTTTTCCCAGATTTTTTCCAATTTACCTCACCCATTGACTACTGAATTTAAGGAAGTGTCAAAATTTTCTGCTTATTCTATTGACGAGGTTATTTCTTTCTTGCTTTCGATTTTCATCGATTTCAAGCTATTGTGTACAATTTGAGTAGCGATCACATTTATCAATTCTTATGTCCACATGTATGTGGAGCTCTATCTGAGCATATCATTGCAGACATTTCTGAAAGATGGGCGGATCAATTTCATGCACATGTACTTGAACTCTTCATTCCTTCTCGTGCCTATTTCAGAGTGCAGCATTTGAACGTATATTCAGGATATTAAGTTCTATGCTAGAATTTTTGTGCTCAACTATTCTGAGTCTCAAATGGTTGCCAGCATTGTTGAGGGACTTGCCCCGAACTATCGGCTGTATCATACTCTTTCACTGCGGCCAGCTACTTTTACTCAATTGGAAGCTACCACTGTTTCTGCCGAAGGTATTAGATATGCCGCCCAGCTACACGTTGCCTTAGCTCCCCCTCCTATGAACATGTCTTCTTCTCAGGTTACTAAACCCGCTCCTTCTCTTTCTTCCAAGCCACGTAATTCTCGTGCATGTTTTTGCTGTGGTTTCACCCAACATTTCCAGAGGAACTGCCCAAAAATTGAGCCCTTAGGCAATTCAAAAACTGATGTGGGTAGAGTCTCTTCCACCAATAATTCTTATCAATACTGCGGGTCGAATAGGCATTTCTCTAGACTGCCCACGAAATTCTTCCGGGTCTGGGCTTCCTGGCAATGGTAATTCTAGATGACAAACCGTCAATTCTTACGGTAAACCTTTACTTCATGTTTTGTCTCTTAAAACTGGATGTTAAGGATGATTCCGAGGCTGATTATAGGTCCCAGTTTTATCCTAGAGTCAATTTCCTACAACTTCTAGCATTTCTGTTATACCTCCTTGTAAATAACCTTACATATGCTTAGAGGTAAATAATGAACCTGTCTGTGCATTGCTAGATTCAGGAAGTAGCATCGCACTGATAAGTGAGAACAGGTGCAACACCTCCAAACAACATTCTGTTGACACATCGACGGGCCCCCGACGGGCAGAAAAGCGTGAACCAAAGATCAAAACTAATTTCTCAAGAACCTACCTGATAATAGAACCAGGCAAGGTTAAAGGATACAAACAGTCATTATCATGGCTAATTTGAGAGATGACAAGCTCTTTTCAGAGCTATTTGATGATATTTGATGATATTTGCTTAGAGAGTACCAGGACATCTGAAGTCGAGTTGCTCATGCCTCCCTGCTGGGGAGAGCAGCTATAGGCTCCCTTCCCGCTGGACTCATTTGAGGTTAGTATGTCAGTAGACCCTGTGCATGACAAAGTGTCAGTAGCAGTAGATTTTAAGGAAGAATGGGAAGCTGGCACGTCCTACACAAGGGACCACCTCTCCGAACCTTTGATTTCTTAGTATTCCATGTAGTCTAAGGAGCTGGGACATAATTTTGTGTTCAAGATTCTTTCACCATCATTTGACTGCAGTTTGGACAAAATAGCTCCTGGAGAAGGTGCTGACGAAGATTTGACTCCAGATAAGATTCTAATAAGAAATGGCAAAAGTGTCGTTTCTGAATTTGGAACAACCCAGGATTTATTATTATTATTGTACCGGTTGGTACACCCCTACGCCGCACATTTGAATTTTCCGCCTTAAAATACCTCCCTACTGGAGAAACCCGGAACTTTAATAACTGAATTAACTCTACCGTTTCTCAGAAGATGTCATTGTGTGTTTTTTTGCTTTGCTTTTGTTTTTCATTGATCAAGAAGAGTGGACATTCTCTAACAGAGGTATCTACCAAAAAACTATGATAATGCACTCAGGTGTAAAGGAATGAACTTTCTTGAAGACATTTTGAATTCATAAGTTTTGTATTTACTAAATTTTGTTCTTTCATTCTTTGGGCTGGCAATATGAACCTTTCTTTCCGCCAGTTTCGAACTTAGCCAATCCCAAATTTCTTTAATTAATTTTCGACCAATGGGGTCTTTCTTCTCCGATGTGGATGTGTATCTTTTAGCTACCCAATAAAAATTGAGTGGGTGTGTCTACTCATTCCGGAAAGGTCTCAAATTTTCCACGAGGGTATAAAAACTGCTGACTTTCTTGTCTCCGCGCCACTCGTATAACATCTTGATTTGTGTGAATATGTAGCAGGGGGCGGGAAGCGCCTCGTTCTTCAGGCACAGGGGGCGGGAAGCGCCTCGTTCTTCAGGCACAAGTTCTTCAACAAGGTAATGGCCTTTTAACATCTTTCTTTCTTGCTAGCTCAGCAGTGTAACTCTCGGAGAAGGTTCGAAACCTTTAATGTGTAAACTATTAAAACTGTAAACGATTCTTCCGGCTAAACGTCAGTTTTCTTGAACTTTAATTCGGGAATAGAGAGTGCTTTACCCTCTCGAGCTCCCCTTCATTTTGAAATTGAGGTGACTACGCTTTCGTAACCGTTTCTTATCTTCCTTAAAGTGTTCAAATTTTTTATACGGGTCACATCCCTAGCCTGGGATTAGCCCCTGTGTATCGGCCTAGAGCCAATTAGGTTTTTAAATGTAGATTTAGGAGTTCAAATTCAAGCCTCCATCCCTTTGTTTTGGGCCATTTAATTAACCTAGGTTTGTTCACTAAGGCACTGTACGTTAGGTACATGATACCCTTGTTTCATTGTAAGTGTGCCTTGAGGGCAGTTAGAAGTAGATTGTGTTGTAGCCTTTTGACAGGCTTGTAAGATTGAGAGCAGATCAGCTCTTTCTGGTATTTTGGAAGGTGCCTCTAGGAGGCCTGACATTACTAAGCGGGAGCAAGAGCTCCATGTAATGATGGGGTTTTCTGCCCTTAGGTTATTTGTGGTTGTGAGCTGAGAGCTCAGACTTTGGGGCTCGTAGCCCAGAACAAGTAAAGTGGCATTGTACCTGATTGTTCTTTGTTATTTCAGCTAGTGAGATTGTTAACCGTTGTTTAGTTTTGAAAATATAACCTTTGTTGAAAATTTAATTTATCTTTCGAACTTGTAGTTAGACCCATTCCAGCCAGCACCTTCTTTCACCTGTGACTTCCACGGATAACTCCGTAACAATTATTAATAGAAAATGCGCACAATGTGCAAAAATTTACACGGAAGAACAGATTTTTTTCAAAGATTCTGTCCTAAGTACACAGTACATAGCATGATACCTATCGCAATGTAGGTTACATCTTTCACACACACATGTTTGTCCGGGTTCGTCAACTCGTTTGTTCGCGCATATCTTGTAGTGGAACCCATGAGTAGCAAACCTTGTTATAATATGTCCGAGGTTAAAGTTAGCTTGCTTCCAATCATTGGTTGTCATAGCACCAGTGGAATAAAACTCACTCCATATTTCAGATCTTTTTCGTTGTCTGGCTTTAATTAATTTTTCATAGTTCACGGTAGAAGGCAAACCGTGAATTATCCTTAAATCTTCTATGAAGAAAGTTTCTCTGGTAAGTTCGTATGAGAGTCTTGAAAGGGTATATTTTGATAGGCCTAAAACAGCTTTCAAAAACCGAGCTTTCACTTTTTCCACTGTAGCAAGATCATGGAAGGCTAATTTGGGCCATATGATTTCGATGCCATATGTTAGGCTGGGTACAATTTTGGCATAAAAAAGCTTCATGGCAGTTTCTAGTGAGAGCTGTTGTAAGTTTTGTATATCATGAATACCTTTTATTGCTGTTGTTGATCTAACTTTTATATGGATTCTGAAGGATGTGATTGTTGTTTGAAGAGTAATGCCTAAGTATTTAAATGTGTTGACTATTTCTAATCGGTTGTTCTTATGAAATATTTTATCATTTGCTGCTAAATTTCCCCCTTTTCTGAAGATCATTTGTACTGTTTTCTTATCATTGATTTTGAATTTATTATGATCTGCCAAGGCAACTATGCTGTCCAATCCTTTTTGAAGATCTTACTTGTTGTTTGAGGCCAGGACCATGTCATCTGCATACATATACAGAGATAAATTTGATATGTCCTTAATTCAATTGACAATGTCAGAGGTTGCAATGTTAAACATCAGTGGGCTGATGGGATCTCCCTGTAAGAGTCCATTTGTTTGAATAATCTCAGACGAACTTGATGTGGAGTCATTAATAGTTACATAGTTGAATGCCAGTATATTTCTTAATAATTTAACTAGTGGGTGTACTTTCCCAAGAATTTTTTCGAGTTTCTGAATTAGTAGTAGTCTGTCTAGTAGATCAAAAGCTTTTGTATAATCAATAAATACACAGTAGACCTTCGCTTCCGGATGTCTCAAAGATTCTTCTATGTCATCAATCAGGTTTTTTATTGCGTGTAGTGTGCTTCTGCCTTTACGGAAACCAAATTGCTCCTCTGGCAAATCATTGTCTCTTGCTTCAGTTAATTTATTCCTCAATAACTTGGTAAGTACACTGACTGACAGAGCAAATGCAACACCAAGAAGGAGTGGTCAGAACTTTATGCCAATTGCAGGGTAGACTGACGTCACTGAGGTATACTCATGTGAAATGCGCCGCTGTGCTGCGCACGTAGCGAACAATAAATGGGACACGGCGTTGGCGAATGGCCCACTTCGTACCGTGATTTCTCAGCCGACAGTCATTGTAGAACGCGTTGTCGTGTGCCACAGGACACGTGTATAGCTAAGAATGCCAGGCCGCCGTCAACGGAGGCATTTCCAGCAGACAGACGACTTTACGAGGGGTATGGTGATCGGGCTGAGAAGGGCAGGTTGGTCGCTTCGTCAAATCGCAGCCGATACCCATAGGTATGTGTCCACGGTGCAGCGCCTGTGGCGAAGATGGTTGGCGCAGGGACAAGTGGCACGTGCGAGGGGTCCAGGCGCAGCCCGAGTGACGTTAGCACGCGAGGATCAGCGCATTTGCCGCCAAGCGGTGGCAGCCCCGCACGCCACGTCAACCGCCATTCTTCAGCATGTGCAAGACACCCTGGCTGTTCCAATATCGACCAGAACAATTTCCCGTCGATTGGTTGAAGGAGGCCTGCACTCCCGGCGTCCGCTCAGAAGACTACCATTGACTCCACAGCATACACGTGCACGCCTGGCATGGTGCCGGGCTAGAGCGACTTGGATGAGGGAATGGCGGAACGTCGTGTTCTCCGATGAGTCACGCTTCTGTTCTGTCAGTGATAGTCACCGCAGACGAGTGTGGCGTCGGCGTGGAGAAAGGTCAAATCCGGCAGTAACTGTGGAGCGCCCTACCGCTAGACAACGCGGCATCATGGTTTGGGGCGCTATTGCGTATGATTCCACGTCACCTCTAGTGCGTATTCAAGGCACGTTAAATGCCTACCGCTACGTGCAGCATGTGCTGCGGCCGGTGGCACTCCCGTACCTTCAGGGGCTGCCCAATGTTCTGTTTCAGCAGGATAATGCCCGCCCACACACTGCTCGCATCTCCCAACAGGCTCTACGAGGTGTACAGATGCTTCCGTGGCCAGCGTACTCTCCGGATCTCTCACCAATCGAACACGTGTGGGATCTCATTGGACGCCGTTTGCAAACTCTGCCCCAGCCTCGTACGGACGACCAACTGTGGCAAATGGTTGACAGAGAATGGAGAACCATCCCTCAGGACACCATCCGCACTCTTATTGACTCTGTACCTCGACGTGTTTCTGCGTGCATCGCCGCTCGCGGTGGTCCTACATCCTACTGAGTCGATGCCGTGCGCATTGTGTAACCTGCATATCGGTTTGAAATAAACATCAATTATTCATCCGTGCCGTCTCTGTTTTTTCCCCATCTTTCATCCCTTTCGCACCACTCCTCCTTGGTGTTGCATTGTCACTGTCAGTCAGTGTAATTCCGAAAGTATTTATTTCAGACATGGCAGACGAATTTTATAACGCGTGGACGAATGTTATGGCTCTTCCTCAAAGAAGGTTAGTTTGTGCGTGGCACGCGGACAGATCTTGGAGGAAAAATTCAACAAAAATAAAGACAAAATCTAAGCAGGAAGAAATATATAAGCTTGTAAGGACTATACTGGAGGAACGAGATCCCGAGTCTTTCTCACTTCTGTTAGGCCGCGTTCACACTAAGGCGATATAAGATAAGTGGTATATCGTAAGGGATCTGCGATACGGGACACACACAGACAGATAATTGAAATCTAAAGGAAGGTGAAAAAAAGATCCACAGCTGGTGTTGCATTGTCACTGTCAGTCAGTGTATTTTAATATATTATTTTGCAATGCGACACCCCTGTACGAATTCGGATCTTCTGAATTACCTTTGCCTTTATATAATACTTTGATTGTCGATTTCCTCCAACACTTTTTAGATATATATCATTCACTAGTTAATCGTTGCGAATGTACCTCTAGAATTATGCTCGTCTGTCTAAGTACAGCTTGGTTAGACAGTCTAGGCCGGACAAGAGGCAGTCTGTTGATGCCTTAGCGAGCATGAAATGGTAGCCATAGTTGTCGGACAAAATGTTATTGCAGCTAACATCGATTTGCCCTCTCAGATAAACGACGAGCTCATGCTTAGAATGAATATTTTTAGAAAGATTGTGGTGAAGATGCAAGGCGATGGTCATCCCTACCACGAGGAAAAGGATGAAAGCTTAACTGTAGTGCGAAGGCATTTAGAGGCGTTCAATTCTGCTTTGTTAAGTGGGAAGATCCCTTTTGGCAAGCGCTCAAATCAGTTCACAGAATACGATTATGAGCACTTAAAACAATCCTGCAGACAAACAAGCTACCTCAGAAACATTCAGGGAGGCCGTCTTTGAAGCTTCTGACGAACTGAACATTGCCGAGTTCTACGTCAAAGCCAGGGAAGATCCTAGGCAAGAGAGGCTTAAAAGAGTAAGCAATATGCCAATTTTCAACGCAAAATGCAAGGTGTGCATTTATGTTCAAATATCCAGACTAGAGCCTGATCAAGACACTGCGATGGGAAGGCTGATAGAGTCGTGTTTGTTGAACTTCAAAACTTGCGAAGAGGACGTGGATGCTCTAAAAGGGAAGGCCATGTCAGAAGACGATCCATATTCCGGCCACGACTTCCCAAGTAAGAAGAGAAGAGAGTCCAACAGATGCAAGCCAGGGTTGAGTAAACAGGATGAAGATGAACTAGCACTAAAGGGGATCAGGACCAAAAGCAACAAGAGCACAGTTGTGAAGGAACACATCAAAAAGAAGAAAGAAACTCTTAGCTTTGATTGTTTCACTGATGACATAGACCATGACTTGTTTAATGGCACTGAATGGCTCTTATCCAAAGATCCCACTTGCAATCCTACAGATGATGACATAAGGGAGCTGATAACAAGAGGCTTTGCTGTGGCCACCGACAGTTTATGCGATCCTCAGATAATCTACAACTCTGATCGGCACCAAATGTTTTGGAGCATTCTCCTTGATTTCCAGAATTGGTCTTGAGCTTGCTCTTTCGCTGAAGCAGGAACGTTGGTCCAAAAAATACATACTTAAGAAAATTAGAGGCTAGGACGTTTACTTCCTGCTGAAGCCCACAAACTCAAAGTCTCACATTTTCTATAGAGTCTTACTGCCTGAGGATTCTTTCACAGAGAGCCCTTTTAAGAGCACTCACGTTTTTCACAAAAGTGGGAATCTTATGATCACTGACTTCGTGTCGGCTGATGCTTCTAAGTTGAACAAACTAGTCTCAGCTGCATCTGCATTTATATCTCATTACGTAGACACATGTAGATGGGCAGGTGAATGCAAGACTGACAACATAAAACATAAACCTTAAGCCTAGGTCTGAGCTCATTGAAAGACACTTCGTTTTGAGACTGCTGATACATCTGGAAAACAAATCTTGCAAGAGAACTAGCTATCACTCAGTGGAGGTACATAGTAATGAACCTCCTATCAGAAAATAGGCCATTAAGCAGAGCCTCAGCCGTAATCAACAAAATGGACCCTAAATTCAGATCTAGACTTCAGCTGTGGGTGTTTAAGGCAGAGTTAAGGGCTGCTGAAGCCATGAGCCTTAATCCTCCCAAGATCAAGTCAAAGCATATCTCTCAAGAGGAGGAGTGCAGAAGCAAAACATAGAACCCCCTAGACTTTTTGACTCTGCAAACCTTGCACCAGTTTTCGCAGAGCTTAGAAACTTTTTACCTGGGATTCATTGTCGACAAGGACAGTGATCTTGTACAGAAGATTGTGGAAGAAGATTTGAAATATTACGATGTGAGATCAGAATTTGAAGGGAATGCTGATCACATTAAGACCGATCCCAGGGTGCATGAAGTGTCCATCAACATCGTCAGGTCCATGGCTGATGCTTTTGTGGGTTATGCTTCTAGGAATCTTGGTGAAGGATGAGAAAATTCCTTAGAGAATCCAGTCCTAATAGATCTAGCCTACATGACCTAGGACAAAGTTGCAACTCTAAAAGCCTCATCTGATATGGGACCTGAAGAATTTGAAATAGGAGTAGACGTTCTAGCAAAGCCTGATGAGCCAACAACAAGCAAGGTCAAAGATTAATATAAAACCCAGAGTGAAAGTCATCAAGAGAGTCATGGAAGTGTTGAGCACTAAAGATCCAGAATCTCTAAACCTCCCATGGTTATAGAAGATGCTATGAAAAATTTACCTAACTATAGTCAAAGAACATGGAGGACAAATAATTGACATCTTCAGAAAGCCTCAGCATGGTGGCACCAGAGACATATACGTTCTTAGATCTGAGCTCAGAATGCTGCAGGTCGTCATAGAAACGATAGCAAGGACTCTGTACAGTCACAGTCCGTCGGAGACAATGTCAGAGCCTCCCAGTAAGCACTATCAGGAATCCAGAACTCTGCCCAAAGGGTCAAACAAAGAGACTCTGCTATCATCTGAAGACAAGACAAGGTGGAACCAGAGGAAAAAGGTGAAAGCCGTTTCCATCATACGCTGTCGAGTGCTGCCGAGGCTTTTCCATGGCTTTGTAATTTCTGTTTTAAACCTGTGGCATTTTCCTTCCTGAAGGAATGCAATTGCTCCAAAATCAGCATGGAACTGAAGAAGCAGTTTGGAGAAGGAGGAAGGATCCTCAGAAAGAGAGAGGTGGCCATGCACATACGAACAGGGATGATTCAGGGCATCCTGCATTTTACTTCATCATTCTACCATGCTTGTTTTCTACTCTTCCACAGGTGGATGTGGGCCAAGACTGAAAACCACAATAAAAAGGGGAAACGACCTGAAGGAGAAAGTGATGACAGATTTTCTGCTGTTGTCAACTACCTCTGCTCTTCAGATGACTCATCCTTCATGGTCACAGTAGCCTCAAAAGAAGATGTTTGCAAATACTGGGCTAGGATGATAATCATGACCATTCGTCGTCTTGCCAAGTAAGCTGGTCTGTGGGATTCAACTGTCTGCCGCACCTTTCAAGAACATTATGGAATTCATTTCTACTTGGTATTCTTACAGCTCAATGCTAAGACCAACTATCAAACGGGTTGCAGCAGCACTTACCCTTCCTATTGCCTCATAGCTCCTGGGCAGACAAGAGCACTTTGCAAATCTTCTGACTGCGTTAGTTGAGTCAGGTGCGCCTTTTCTGGAGGTCTCAGCTGTCCAGGTTGTTCAAGCATATCTCCTCTATTTGATGATGGGAGCCTGCACTCATGCTCACTTCAAGGAGTGGAAACTAAGAGTTATCGAACTCCCTTATCCTAATCTGTGTTTCGTCATGCTAGACAAACCCTTCTTTGCAGGTTTGACGGGATTTGACTTTAATCATAACGTAGTCATGAACAACTGCAAAACTCTGAGAGCTAGGATTGCTTGCACTCTTGAAAACAGGTATGTAGAAGTTACAGAAATAGGAACGATGATGATGATGATGCTTGTTGTTTTAAGGGGCCTAACATCGAAGGTCATCGGCCCCTAATGGAACGAAATGAATGACATGAGACATGAAGTTAAAATTTTAAAAAGTATCCACTGACTAGAGTTAAAAAAGAATGGTGATGAAGAAAAATGAGGGTGAGATTAAAACAGTCAGTGGATCTAATACGCAATGCCTTATGTTCTATTAAAATAAGAGAAAGTACAGGAAATCGAAGGAATAAGGCATTGCCCAGTAGTACAGATATTAACACATAATTTACGTTAGACGTTAAAATAACACATTAAAATGCGCAACACAAACTAAAATGAAGTCAATGAGATAAAAGCGCAACTGACATAAACAACACTAGGACAAAGAACATCCATCACACACGATAAAACAGACCGCTATCCCTCATAAAGCGGATGACGAGGTCTGCTGACTGCTCGTCATCGCGCAAGATAAGGGAGATTGTACTCGGAAGGTTAAGACTACGGCGCTGATCGACCAGGTCTACACACTCCGTAAGGATGTGTACCACGGTAAGATGGTCGCCGCAGGTACACACCGGAGGGGGTTCTCCTTTCAGTAGATGGGAGTGCGTCAAGATACCGTGGCCGATCCGAAAGCGACATAATACCACGGCTTCCCTCCGCGAAGCCCGAAGGGAAGTCCTCCATACCTTCGTTGTTCCTTTTATCGTTCTCAGCTTATTGGAAAGTGGGATGGCCTGCCACTCCATCTCCCAATGAGACATAACCAGATGTCTCAGCTGAGAACGAATATCACTTGCTGGAACCTTGAAAGGCAACGGGGGCAGTGTAACTGCCTCCTTGGCAGACTGATCTGCTAACTCGTTTCCCTCTATGCCCATGTGGCTGGGGAGCCACACAAACGTAATTCTGGTGCCGGCATCCGAGCGCCCGGCCAGCAGGTCCTGGATCCGCTGCACCAGAGGGTGTCGAGGGAAACAGGTATCAATAGACTGGAGCAAGCTCAAGGAGTCAGTACACACGAGAAAGTGTCGGCGTTCATTGTACAGTGCGTACCGCAGAGGTTAACAGAGGTTACTTCTATAAAAGGAACGCTCGCCCCGAAAGGGTCGTCAGTCGGCTGTTAGACGGGTGGGATGGGGCATCACCTTCTTCTCTAGAGATGTCTCGGCCTCATCACCGGACGCGTAGGGTCCCCTGGTCGGAGGGGGGGCCTGGAGCTGGCCAGTTAGAGCGGTCCTTCACGCCACCGGCCAGGGAGTACGTCGCCTACGCTCCGGCACCTGATCTACCTACTTTGCTACAGGAATATTGGGCCACGTTCCGACCTGACGACGACCCGGAAGACCTTCCGGACCCAGCTCCGCTCTACCCGACTGAGATCCGCCAGCGGTCAGCACCCTGGGACATCATCGGGGACGAGGACGAGGGCGACGATTCCCGGCCTGGCACTCCAGGTCCTGAGCAGGGCACTCCCTCGCTCAGCGACGAGGATTGGGAACCCGATGACGCAGCAGATTGGAGTGGCCCCTGGCTGCGCCCTCGTCCCCCGCCAGAGCCTCCGCCTCATCACCTCCCGGGGGCACCTCCGACTCAGCACCAGCCCCGACAGCAGCAGCTTCGCTACGAGTCTCTGGCCGTCTCCACCGCAGCAGCCGTCCCCTACCCGGACACCGCCCAGGGACGATACGCTACCCGCATCCTGCAACATGGGGTCTACCTGCCCAAGCCGCCCGACACACCAGCTGTCTTCAGGCCTACGCGACCTTCTGCCTTACTGGACGACGCAGTCGCTGACCTTCTTCAAGCCGGGATCATTGAGCGGGGTGAGTGTACTTCGGCCTTCCCCCTGTTCCACGTTCCCAAGGAATCAGGGGCCGCACGGGTCATATACGACCTCAGTGCCTGGACACCACACATAGTTCGCCCTCACTTCTCTCTTCAGAGCCCAGCACAGGTGCTAACTTCTATTCCTTCGGATCACCTGGCATGCAAGCTAGACTTGCGGTCGGGTTTCTTTCAGATCCCTTTGTCCCGCGATACCCGGCACCCCTACGGTATCCTGTACCGGAGAGTCCGGTATCGTTGGACGCGCCTGCCCATGGGGCATAGCCTGGCCCCCTCGGTCATGCAACGCTGGGCCACCGCAGTGCAGCAACTTCTTCTCCAGGAGTTCGGCGTCCAGATGATCCCTTATCTGGACGACTGGCTCATTCACGCCCCCGATCTCACTACTGCTCTCATGCAGGAGATCGACACCTGCCTGACTCACATCCTCGGCATCACTCTTAACTACCGTAAGTCGGTGCTGCACCCGACTCCCATTTTGACATACCTTGGTGTTACCATAGATATCCCGAGTCAGGAGGTGACGATGCATTATGAAACCCAACGACGCGCCCGTCTCATTGTGCGCGACCTCCATCACTTTACCCCGGTTCAGCTCCAACAGGCGGCCGGCTATCTGTCATGGCTATGCTGGGTCATGGGATGGCCGGTCTTCCCTGCTAAACACGTTCTATCAGGCTCCTTCTTCAGGGTCCGAAGGCTCTTCACCCCGACCCTCCTTGCCACCCCACGGCGGATGTCTTCATCTCATCGATCCATCGCCCTCTACACGGACGCGACGCCGAACTCCATCGCAGCAGTGTGTCCCACGCTCCAGACGGCTTGGGCTCAAGCCTTCCAGGAACCCCGCAGCATCAACGTGGCGGAGACGGCAGCCGCCATCGTCGGGGTCCACCACCTCCTCCACGACGAGGCTATTTCTTATTATGATCATGCGTGTGTTTATACTGATAGTAGTGTAGCCCGCTACACCCTCCAATCTGGGAGGGGAGTAGTGTTGCATTGTAATCCATTTGTTATTGATCTGTATATCCAACTTGTGAATAAAGCGGCACAGATAGGGGTAACCCTATCGTGGTGGCCCATCGCATCCGCTGACAACCCGGCGGGCGCACCCTCTCGGGATGTGCTGGCCTCAGTACACGCGAGCGTTCAGAATCTATAAAAGGAACGCTCGCCCCGAGAGGGTCGTCAGTCGGCTGTTAGACGGGTGGGATGGGGCATCACCTAAATAACATTTCGATGTAAAATTTTCATGTTACTTTAAATTTAAATCGGGGATAGAGAGTGCATTACCCTCTCGAGCTCCCCTTCATTTTGATCTGACGTAACTACGTTTTCACAACCGATTTTCTTCTCTTTCCTAATGTATTAAATTTTTGGTATTCGAGTCACCTCCCTAGTGTAGGAATAGCCCCTGTTGAATCGGCCTAGCGCCACTTAGGTTTTAACAAGCTTTCATGTAGGAGTGCAAGTACTCGCCTCCTTTCAGCTTTGTATTTTGGGCCATTACCTTAACCCGTTTTGTTTACCTTCCTGCGAAAGCCCAGTAGATTGGGTACGAGGTACCCCTGTTTATATTTGTAAGTTCTGCCTTGATGGCAGTTAGTTGTAAAGTCTGGTATTGCCTTTAATAGGCTTGAAAGATTGAGAGCGGGTCAGCTCTTTCTGGTATTTTGAAAGGTGCCTCTAGGAGGCTTGAAATTACTGGTGGGAGCAAGTGCTGCAAGTAATTAGGGGCTTTCTGCCCTTTGGTATTTTGTGGTTGCGAGCTGAGAGCTCAAGGATTGTGAAATTGGGGCTCGAAGCCCAGGATTTGTAAGGACCCCTTAACTTGTGCTTTCGTTTGTAAAGTTATAATTGTACCTGATTTTCTTCATTGTTATTTCACCTAGTGAAAATTTGTTTAATCTTGTTGTCTATTGAAAATATAACCTTTATTTAAATTTTTAATTTATCTTTCGGACTTGTAGTTAGACCCATTCCAGCCCGCACCTTCTTTCACCTCTGCTGTTCCACCGATACCTCGGAACACCTTTTACGAGATCGGAAATGGTGATCCTGAAATCCTTTATCTCTAACCCGAAGTCCCTCAGTATCAAAGCCCTATTATTGTATCGGCAAGTTTGAGGAGTAATTCCGAAAGGGTAGTTACCCGGGTCGTCAGGAACAGGGATTTAAAGCAAATCTTCACTTCAAAGAAACAGTTTGAAGAAAAAAGGCTATTCGAGTGTCTCATCAAGTCACACTCGTGTCCTTCGTGAAATCTTCCGGAGTTTGGAGGTCGGTTTTAGACTGTCCTTCTACACAAAATTCCACAATATCAAGACAATACGAAGTCTTTTTGCTACAGATTCAACCATTGAACCGTTCGGTGAACAGATCTTAAAGATAGAGGGATATGCAGTCAGATTTTGGGTTGAGTGTCAGTCCATAAGCAGAAGATACCTTGATCGGTTTGAAGACCCCACTATCCTTGTCCATAAGATGTGGGATACCGCCTGGGGGTCTGGGTTGGGGAATATTAAAATCGAGCATGTGACCATACTTCATCCTGCTCATCAGTTCCGTTGTCATCCGGTACATGCCTCCTCTCTCGAAGCGTCTTTTAACTGTCAAGAGTATCTCCTATTCAACCCGACTGATGACTTCAGGAAATGGAGCGCCGTCTCAAAATGCCCGCATCAGGTATTTGTTGGATCACAAACTAAAGGAAAAATAGCTAGAAATCGTATCAGTTGCCCATCATGAGCAGACATATAGCAACTGCCATCCGACTTCAGCAAATCAAGGAGTGGAGTCAGTCAACACAGGTAACTAGAGGGAATTATAGGCACGCTAATCTCAGGGAGAACCAACGTGGATCCAAAAATCCTACCACAGGTCATCCCGGAGATAGCAGGAGGTTCGGTTACACACAGGTTGGATGAATATGTTACCAAGAGAAGAACTCCGCATAACAAAAGGGACAATCATACAACTCACATCTGGTTTAGTAATGATCACATGGGCAGATCATCTAGAGGTAAAGACAACTACAATGTCCGTTTCCAGGGTGCTATTCATCTGAGGCACCATTGACTGCTCTTGAAGGCTATTCGTGGGGGAGAGACTCCCATGGCTCGGAAAGTATGTTACAACTCCCAGAAGTGTGAGCAAGTATTGGAGGATCCTCTGATTAGTAACGAACATCCTTCACCTATCGAGGCCTAAAACAGGTTGCACACGAGAGTATAGAGGTCGCTGTAACAGCAGTTTAAAATGATGCTAAAGGTCTGATTACGTATCTCGACTACACTCATCCTGGCCATGCCATTATTTTATTCTCTTCGGAAGGCTGGTGAGTCACATCAACATTTATATGCTCTCTCGCCATCTGTCTGTTCTTGTATCTCACTAAAGACTCTCATGCCATGCTGGAAGCATTCCACAACATCCGTCCAAGGCTGTTTTCCGACATTGCTTCCGTACGTATTCTCCCTGATATCCTAGCACAACTGTCTGCAATGAAGGTTTATGAAATCCGGCCAGAACACTTCTTAGGATTGGACAACATGTGCCACTTGATCAAGCGGATATTGGAGGGGAACCTTTTGGGGCTGATGACCAAGAGTAAACAAAGTAATGACAAGATGGTCTCGCAGCCACATTGTCACTGTTAAGTGTGCTTACTTGGCAGTAAATATAACATAAGTGAATTCCTCCTGGCTGATGTATGTCAATCATTCTTTTCAGTTTTTGGACACCATAAGGGGTGGTTACGTCCACAGAAGGAACAGCAGAGCGATACCCAACAATCGCCGTGTCGTGCATACGAGAAATGCAGAAAACTGGTGGCGGCATTTTAAGCACGGCAGCCAATCCGTTCCAAAGTTCGGCAGGGGGAAACAGAATTTCTTCGGATATCTTGCCGAATCGCTATTGAAGAGCTCCTTCCCTCTAGACGCGAAAGTGCATGAATTCCTCAAGGTTGAAGCAGCCCTGTATTAGTTATGCATCCAGTTGCCTGAATAATTCTACTCCACACTGCATAGTTGCAGTTGCGAGTCATATGAAAAGTTTCACGTATGTCACGTCCGACGTTCGAGACGAATTATTTCGTTGAGTAGATAAGGTCAACGCCATTGGCTCTTTTGAACTGCTTCAATTCACGACATGTATGCGAGGATTGGCAGGACGTGGAAAAATTGAAGTTGGGGATAGAGGGAATAAACTAAAAGTTCAACAGTATCTAGAGAAAACCATACCACACCTTGAGATTTGGGACTGGGAAAATATCGTCAATCTTGTGCCTCTAAATCTCTTCCTGTGTAGATCAAATAGAGGAGAAGCTTCTGGAGCACTCTCGAAACAGAAGAAATGTCGAAGTAACAAAAGTGATAACCAGTGGTTATATGACACCAGGAGTTGCGGTTCAATATGCAGGATGTGAGGATAACACAGAAGCCAATAAACAACTTCGTGGTTTATAATGACTGAGTGTGGAGAAAGCAACACCAAGTGTTGAGCATCCTTACCCGGTCATCTTATCCACTGCGTTATGTACTGCAGGATATGAAGCAGCAGGATGATACTCTGGCCCAAACTGCTCACGACTACTACTTCGTTCCAGGGAATTCCCCTATAGACATCTCATATGATTCGTACGGAAAACCATCTTCATTGCTGCGGACAGTGAGCCCAGGAATCACGGAGTACCTGCATCAAAGCCTAGGTGATCTCTCCGGATTAGATGTAGAAGATTTTAATCAAGCCCTGTAGATACGAGTATCTGGAACTACAGCTCATCGAGTCCCTGCAAATCATTACTCACCAATAGTAGGACCTAACGAGCTCCCTAATCGATCGTCATACGTCAGGTTTATACCATCGAATGCTGTCAAGTGATCTCACCATAAAATTCTAATTATAATTAACTTATTTTTCAACAATTTTGGCAACATACTGGACGGAACACTATTCCATAACCTTGTACCGTTGTGATGTATCTGTATTGGTACCATTTTACACATTGTTCCTGCTGCTTTCGGGACGTCAGTGATGTTCCAGTGACCTGGGCCTATCCTCCACCACCAGTAACCTTTGGTGTTCATAATAACATCTCCTTAGGTATTCCAGAAGATGAATGGAACAGATTGTAAGAAAGCCTCTCTATCAACTTGAGGTCAAGAAGAAGATCCATTTGCTTATTGATTTTAGAAAAACTTCAACGACAGGTGATGCTATTTGGACAATGGCTCAACAGATTGTGTACTCTCCAAGAGAAGAGTTCAGAGCACATATGTTACATCAAGGAGCTGGAGTTGATCTTTGTGAAATTGATTGTGCAACTCTGTACCATCTTCAGTCAGATCGTCCTGTTAATTTGACTGACCTTAAAGAAATTCCCTCCACAGTTTTGTTGGAAGAACTGCATTGGCCATTCTGTCGATGGATTTTCGAGGTGTACCCAGAGTTTATATTTGATGGGTTGATACAAGTTATTAACAATCGGAAATCCCATCAGTTACCATTTCATACACTTGCCTTAGCAATGAATGAATCAGAACACTGGATAGCATGTCGCAACCAATTAGAAAGAGACAATCTTCTATTGGATACTACATCAGTGGAAAGAAATACCTACCACATTCAAAAAGCATTGGTCACCGCTCTTGCACAACGCCACCATCGAGATCTGAAGAATCCTCAGGCCTTTTAGATTCCACGGAGGTAGAACTTGTCATCCCTTCTTACCCTTTTGCTGAAGATTTACTCCAAATCATCCAACAGGGTATTACTAGAATGGTATGGAGATCGATTGCCCAATGGCTTGTGTCTGAACCAGGACAATTATTTCGCCTTGCTCAATTAGAACACCGATATCCTGACATAGGAGATACATTATTCGACCTTTGGACCCCACGTCCTAACAATTTACAAGATTTGGACGGTTTAGCACAGGGTTTAGTTCCTGCATATCCAAGAAGTAAGGGTCCTGGACCATTCTGGAAGGCCTTGTTGATATCCGGACGGTTTCCTGGTGATCGAATTGATAAAGCTTCTGAGTACTGTGAGGAAGTCCCTCAAACTGCAGGTAATCAGGTTTGTGTTGAATTGCAGCCCCTTCAACAATCGGAATGTAAGACGATTAGCGAATTTAGAGAATGTAACAACATATGTGGGAAAGATTCTGAATGAAGAATTTGAAAAAAGCTTGGTTAGTCATCTTTACTCAGTTCCACTTCATCCCCCACAGGTAATGGTTTCCCATCAAAGAAGAGACTCAAGGGCTAGTTTGTATTTTGATCTTCCAATAAATCGCTGATTTTCACACCGATTGGATCAGACTCAGGATATGTCGATACAAAGTGCTGGGGGAGTTAACCTTGAGGATTACGCTCGGTTAGCTGAGAAGTAGTTCGGAATGATACTCAACGTCAAGAAAAGCTATGCGACGACGAACAAGAGTTCTGGCGTTCGGTTGTACGGGGACCTGTGTTGTCAGGCAGATACTACTTCTAAGGTACATGGCGCTCCCACCACCCAATGGTCCTGGGTGGACAGTTGCGGGCTTTTGGGCGTAATCGCACACGTAAGAGGCCCATCTCCGGGAAGAACTCACATCAAAATTTTGAAATGGTCTACATCAGACCCTCGGAAAAATAATAAAAAGTAAAGAGGGGACCATGGCCACATGACCCTTTAAGTCGCCTTCTACGACATGCAGGGATTACCTGTGAATGTACTCGACCCCTCCCATCCACAGGAGGTCCAACACATTATACCAAACCGTAATCCATGTCCGCGCCTAGGTCGCCCCTTTTAGTCGACTCATACGACAGGCAGGGGGTACCGCGGGTGTATTCTACATGTGCGTCCCCCACCCACAGGGGGTAGTGTGTTTGGTCCGCGAGAGGTATTTTATTTCCCTCAAGTCCGCCGGCAAGCCGGTTAGGACCCCCCTATCCGCCACCTGGGACGCGCCACGTGGGAGTATCACCTCTCCCCCTGCTACGCCAGCGTAGTAGGTTCGTGGGGTTGCGCTACTCTTGGTACCTAGTGTATTAGAAGGATTCCCGATCATATATCTACATAATATGTTGGTCAGAGCTGAATCTAATCTACTGTCCCCGTTCCTTGGTGTGCTGATGTATATGAAGACTACATATGCAGATATATACGAATTTGCTGTGAGGTTTTTAAAGGTCAACAGAATACCAGTCAGAAGAACTTTTGTTGGTCTGCTGACAGAAGAGTACTCACTACCGATCAAAAATCATCACAAGACATCACTGTATTGAGAAAAACCATAGAACTTGCCCTTAAAGCCAAATCTAGACACCCACCTGCACCCTCTTCAAACTGGCAGACGGTAATCTAACTGTCGAACTAGTAGAAGCTCTTTTCTCTGCGATTGTGTATAATGCTAATGTAATGGCTACATTGTATGCCGCGTCCTCTGCTGGGCTGATTCAAGAACTCCTAAGTAAATTTGAAAATGTCAGAAATGTGTTAGATCTTTTGGTATTCCAAGGTGGATATGCTCATGCGAACAGAATTTTGAGGCAGGTCTTAAGAGCAGATATGAAACATGCGTATCGTAATCAAGTATTGAAATACAAACTGTATTAAAATTATGATAAGAGAGGTAGCCTTATCTCGCACCACTTGCATTGCTGAACTCGCCCAAGTAAGTACTGAGAGACGAATTATGGGAAAAGCGCGTCGAGTCAATTGCAATGGCACCGCTCCAACAACATATCTCGAACTCGGAAGAGCATGTGACAGAACAAGGTGGCTGGGAAGATACCCACCATTTCACCTCCCTCAAGTATCGTCCAGCTGAATATGCTCATCATCGTAGGCTATCCAATTTCTGCACATCTAGTTGCAGGCCATTTGTTGGTTTCGTCACTAGGAACAGCATGATAACATCCCGCGTTCAATTCATTGAAAATGATATAGTATTATCAAAGGTGAAGACTTTTATAGACTTCATTTCCTGGACAAACATCCATTCTACACATTATAACGGTGTAGGCCGTCAATCAAGGCTATATGCATGCGTGCAACACATGTTATTTATGTACCTCGATGTTTCCTATGATCAAATTACGGTCTTCCGGGCGGCAATAAAAGAGTCGGACAATCAGTCATCACGTACGATCACCAATTTCACGGAATCCATAGTTCCAAACACACTGAGCAATACTTACCAGATGATAACCGCTGACAGCAATACACACATGGCACTTCTCAGACAAGGAATCCATATGGCGATCAATTTCTAACATGTCTTTTGTCATAGCGTCAATATTCTCACCACGGCAGAACAATTGGGAGGGAAAGCAGCCTCACACAAGGAATGCTATTGGGTCAGTACAAAAGAATGTCACTATTGTGAGTTACCAATTGTAGAATCACCTATAGTGATACACCCTATTACACTGGCTGATACCCCTTTAGGATTAAGGCTAAGCACTATACCAGACAGAGCATAAGAAATAGCCTGATGACACGCCGACATACCTAAATCCCATGTATGCTCTGATCGCCGTGGTACAGGAATTCATCTACACAAATTATACCAAGCGAATACGATTATTGGACTTCCATATCCATCAGACCGTCTCTGCAGAAAGATATGCAGTCCCACAAGGCTTTGCATCATCAGGGCATAGTCGCAATGTTGGTGTCACGGAACTTGTGAGTCAGAACTGATTTCTTGCTCTGGAAATCGCTCATACTAACTATGATTACTTCTGTGGCCATCTAGAACTAACCATAGGAGCATTCACGGAATACATGTCAAGCAAAAGATTTTCTGATCTACCACGGCACTTCCTTTTAGAACAGTGACATCCGGAATTATATCAAAGTTAAGAGAGCTTGATTGATGATTGATTTTTAAAGGGGCCTAAAATCGAGGTCATCGACCCCTAATGGTACGAAATGAGACAAAATGAAATGACAACTTAAAATTCCAAAATCCTCCACTGACCAGAATTCAAAGCATGAGGACGAAGAATGAGCGGATGGAGATGAATCCAAAACGATCAGTGGATCAGACCTATAGTGCCTCTCATGCACAGAAGCTGGCACAAAACAATCGTATTACCGACCAACGGACTGCTTCTATAGTACGATGCTGAATCGATTGTGCGTATAGTCGAAATGGGTCCAAAATCCAGGTCATCAAGCCCTCATAATGGTATTTATCGCTAGGAAAGTAGAACCATGCTATGTGTAATGTTGCGGTACTAATCAAAAGTAGCGGAGACTCGCGGTATTCCACACATTATGGTACTATTCACAGGTAGTGTAATGCGCACATGTAACACAGACCTATGGTGTTTCGCACATTGCGGCGCTATTTGCAAGCAACGCAAACCTACAAAGGCAACGCAAACCTATGGCGTTCCTCACAGAAGTGGACAAACCACAGGGACCCGTACAATCCCGTGGAATTCCTCACATAGTGGGAACTGAGCATAGGTAAGGCAGAACCATGGTGTCGCTCATATATGGGTACGAATCACAGGTACTGCAGACGCCTATTCCACAAAAGTTATGGTCTTGTACATTACAAGTTACTAGTGTGGGTTCTTGTAATGTATGGAATTGTACATTTCTGTTCCACAAAAGATTGAAAGTCTCTTGTATATTACCAGAGAATTGTTACAAGTTTTACAAGTGACGACATATCAATAAACACACTACGTCATAGCATGAATCAGCTGTTTGTCTTCGTATTCCATTCGTTGAATTAGGTAATGCTTGCCGCATTTATCGTAATATCGTATTTTAAGGTAACTTATTCAGCAAAGATTCAAAGAAATAATATTCCTGTGAATTTCTTAATGTTACGACGTTATTTTTCAGTTTATTTCTTTGATGATGCGAAATTACTCCGTTATTATCACCCATCCTGTTCTTCCGTGATCCTCGCATATGTTCCACGATAGTCTGACATATTATACCTTGGTCTGTCATTAGGAATCAGTTACCTTGCCGCTAATAACGATATTCGGCCGCCAAACTTAATTGTTACGAAATTGAAAACTCTGCATGAATTGTTAAAATGATATCAAGAAAAACGAAGTTATTCATTTTGAAGGAAATAGAAAAAAGGAAAGCTATTCGTTTCGGTGCATTCAGCGAGATTCTGAAAAAACAAGACAAAATAAATGGTTGGATGGAAATATTTGACTTGGGAAAAGCTCATGGAGCTTTTGAGGGGAAAAGTTCGGCGTATGTAAGAGATATTCTGCTCATTAATGATTCCAGGGATGTCCTTCTTGGAACATGTTTGTTCAGTATTTTCAGGCCAACGAACAATTTGAGGAAATTTTACATCATTTATCGCAGCTAACACAGAATGTATTGACCTACAGACCGAAGATTTTTTTAGTAACTCTTGTTTAGCAGAGAGAGATTTATTTATGTTCGTAGGATGTTTTAACCTATGCCCAATATCTATCAAAAGTTCTTCCACTTGTCTTGTGCTTAACCTAAAACGTTCATTGTATTGAAATACGGTGTTAAACTGTAAGTTTATTCTTTCCCTGAACAGACGGTAGTTTTCATTTTCATCACCATCACTATCACTACAGCTAGACCACATATTTATGAAAATGTATCTGAAATAAGCATATTTAAATAGCACTAGTATATTTACGTATTAATGTCCTTTCACTGGTAGAGAATACGTGTCAATTCACTAGTACTTTCGTGGAACACACCCTTAAAAATTCACTGGTAATTTGTTAAGTATGGAGTAGTAAAGTACAACTGTAGAAAATTCTTTTGTGGAACAGAAAATCTGGTATTTCTACTAGTTACTAGAGAATTTACTTGTAATGTGAAAGTCCATACTTTTGTGGAATAGGCCCCAGGACCCACATCCTGATTCACAAACTGTCGCTACTAATCACAAACCTGTTGCGTACCTAACATAGTGGTACTATGCGCAAGTAAATGCAACTGATGGTGTTCCCTGCGTGATGGTACTAATTACAAGAAGTTTCATGGTTCTAATTCCATCATCCCTTGGTCGCCCGTTTTAGTCGCCTCATACGACAGGCAAGGGATACCATGGGTGAATTCTTCGTCTGCGTCCCCCACCCACTGCACGTGTGTGTATGGTCCGCGAGAGGTATTTTATTTCCCTCAAGTCCGCCGGCAAGCCGGTTAGGACCCCCCTATCCGCCACCTGGGACGCGCCACGTGCGTCGCAGGTTCGTGGGATTTCATCTGTATTGAGGACAGATGGCATGTCAGAGAGTCAGTAATACATTAGTGAAATTTTGGACACAAGAATAGAAAAAAAAATAGAACACAATTTTGAACTCATGTCTGATGAAGATCTCCTCACAGACCAGGATGTAGAACTGAAGCTCAATGACGTCATGGATGATGTGTTTGAAGTCTGCTCAGATGAAGTGTGTGACAAAGAAGAAAGATGCATGATGGAAACAAATGCTGACAACTATGAATGTGCTTTTGCGGAGGTCACGCAACTAGAGCCACTTGCTAATTTAACTAATGTTGATAAGATACACCCTCTCTTTACGAACTTCATTAATCATGGGTCTCTTGCAAGAACATGGCGGATTGCAGCAATTGAAGGAGACCCATCCATCATGCACTTAGAGCAGGCCAATTTGATAAGATGGATTTTGGGTGACAAGCCTATCAGACCTCATCCGTTTGGTGCTGACCAGCCACCACCATTCTAGGGAGGCCAGATGAGATTCAGTGACGTAATGTTGTTAAAGTATTCTTCACTGGACTTCTTGGTATGTAAATCCTGCAGAGCAGATTGTAAATTAAATTGCATGCTGTGCATAAAATTAGATGGCGATACGTTATAATGAAGCCAGCGGAGGCGTTTCAGCGAGTAGGTTTGCTACATGAATTGTTGATGACTTTGGAAGTTTACCTCCTTCAGTAACTCATGTACCCTTAATATTAGACGGTTGAAGAAATCAAACTAGAAGCAAGGTGCTATCATAAGGTAAAAAGAAGAAACTTAACCCGAGCAGCTTTACCTAGAGTAATGGTACGCAGTTTTATGTCCGAAGTGATTTCATTGCAAGGGTTCACCAAGCAAGAAGGGAAAAGCCTTATTTGATACATCATCTCGATAACAATTTTCTCAAGAACTACGAACCCGTTTCAACACTCATCCCTTTACCTAGGAAAGGTTACTTGCGATCCAAGCGTGTTCTGAAATGTTTAGCAGATGGCACTATTCATTTCCAACTTCGACATACATCCGATTAACAGTTTCTTCCAATAAGAAAACAGCGAATTTACTCAGGATCCATGACGGTACCACAAGTCCTGTATCCAAAATAAACAAAAATCTCCGCAGATAAGTACAAAGGTTGGCTTACTTTAAAAATATTGTTTCTACTCATTCTGCAACAATCTTCGTTACGAGAAGTAATGCGCATAGTACTCGGCGAAAGGCAAAACAAAATGGAGAAGAAAGAAGTTACATGTTACAAATCGTTCATCGGACATCTTGGCTGACATATGCATGGACTAGTTTGAACACCACAAAATAACTTCAAAAATAAAGGGACTCAGCCTGTGGCTCAGATACGCAGACCTAACAACGTGAATTCGAAACAATGGCCGTGGGAGGACCAGTCATTTTTAGCTTACCTGAGATTAATGGCATACCAGAGGTTGGAATGGCCGCAGGGTACCACGCAGCGTTAGCTGAAGCTGACAAACTTTCAATATTTAATGGAGAAGGAGCATCTAATCCCACAGTATTCACCCAGGCTGTGGCTTGGGCTTACAGCCGTGCACAAGATCCAGTGAAGATATTCTCAACCGCCTGCGCAGCAGTTGCACTCAAGTACGGCTTCATACGGACAGCTAACAATATTCTAGATGGCAACTGGAGATTTGTCCAAACTGAACATATCCCCGATCTATCCCAAGAGACTGCAGATGCAATAGCTGCACTGGTCAAGGAGGCCGAACTGAAGAAAGGCCTCTCTCTGATCATAACCACTAAAGTCAATTGGTGGTCTATGAATAATCATGTAGGTCGAAGGCTTCAATAATGGTGGTTCCGGCTATTTCAGGAAAGTTTCACAGGCCAATTACCCGGATCGCATGAACGAGCAGACGGTTCGTGCCCACTATAACGCCGGTCATTGGTGCAGTACGGGACACATCCTTAAGGTGGCTGGCATCAAGCGGCTCGTCGAGACAGTTAAGATCACAAATAGCAAGGAACTAGTATACAACATGGAACACGATGGAGCACTCAGACTCAACTCCATACCTACTGGGACTCACAGGCTTCGACTGGCTCGAGCAGCTCTCGTTAGATTGCTGAAGGGTCTCGGTTAACGCGGTGAAGTATCGAAGAAAAGAGTTATGTTGGTTCTGGGAATCCGTCTTGCTGAATCACGGTGTAGCAAGTCAAGGTGTTTAATCTCGCCTTTGTGATCGTGCCAAAGCGCAGAAGTCCAATGTGCTACTGGCAATCGTGAACTCAGTGAAAAACGATAACTGGTAGAGCTGTACAGAGGAGTTCTTATGAGGGTGAGGAAGGGGAAAAAAAAAAAGAAAGATTACTGTTGTCGTTAAATGAAATGGAGACACCTACGAAAATTAAGCTCGAGGACAGCCATTTAAACGGATCAGTTTCACTTACTGAACTTTTGAATGTGCAGAAATCAGGGATATTGAGCTCAACGCCAGAGATTATTAACCCCATTCATGTATACAATTTAATTAGATCGAACAAAGATAAACCTAAGAAACCCTTAGCCAATGGGAAATGCACTCATGGCTCATTCCTTAGAAGAATTGAGGAATATATGGTTTGTCGTATTCCTAAAGAAAAACGACTCAGAACGGTTCAGAAATTTCTAGGGGGAACAGAGGCCCATTGGATGACGGCTTTGAAATAAACATTTCAGACTTATGAGGACTTAAAGGAGGCGTTCTTTAATAAGTATTGGGATTTGTCTATGCAGCAGAATTGAAGATTAGAGTGATATTCAAGGCGGTATGCTGGGACGATGCCCACGCGCTACATTGACTTTTTATTACACAGTTAATTAAGCTTAGAGAGTTAGATCATCCTCCACAGGAAAAAGAGGTGATTGCTACTATTTTGAAACTACTACCAATCGAAGTGCAGAGGACTTTGACTGCTGCCAATGTAAACACTGCAGTCGAAGTAGAGGCAACATTAAGGCAGTTAGAACAAACCACTGCCCAGAATCAACCTCGCATTCGTCATACCGAAGCAGTACATACAATCGAGTTGATGTCAGAAGAACCCTCGCCTGGGAGGAAAAGAAGACGGGAAAGTCAGGAGTCAAACTTCAGTCAGGAATGAAGAAGAGGAGCGGTATGGTTAACAAAGAAGGTCGGAGGACCATGGCACAGGAACAACCAGCGTGAATATGTAAATAGTAAGGAGAGAAGAGAGGTACATGAGTCAGGATATAACTCAGGACCACGAGGTAGACCTTATCGACCGAGATATGAAGAAATGAGCCAAGGAAACCTTATTCGAATTGGAATGAGAGTCGAAGACGGGACTACCAGCAACCAAGGAACAACTGCCGACCACGCGAATCTGAACGAGAGTGTATAGGCAATACGTGAGTAAATTGGGAAAAGAACATATTAGTTCAGACGCATGGAAGAATGCAATCCAGCAACAGGCAGGACAGAAATATAATGGAGCACAAAGTTTAGAACTCCAGCGACACATCAGCCAGAACGGAGAACGTAATTTAAACCCCCAAGCGCCTGAGTATACCCTAAGTGGGGCGAGCGCTAAAAAACACTGTACGGTCCACAAGTGGAGACCATCGATGCTTTCGCGGAAGATCAAAGATTGTACATAGAGTCGTGTAGGTGGTATAAGACACTCCAAGATGCCTCAATCCCGCTTCGTCATGAACTAGGTCGCCACTCAAAGATAGCAAGACATCCGTATGTTGATATGCGTGAAGGGGTGAAGAAATTACATTCAAATATGACGGAACATCATGACATAGATTTTCCTGTAGTTGAACATTCTCTAGCCCATTGCAAGCGCCAGTTCACTAAGGCATACATCCTCAGATATCACAGGTGTCCCCGGATCATCGCAAAGTGACCTCTCCAACTTAAGTAAGCTTTTGCCATGCTACGCAATAAAGATCCAGTCAGTCAGTTTGTGTCCTCACGATATCCAGGAGATTTAGACATCACCGCATATCATGATTTTGAGTTAGCTCCATGCAAGAAAATTGAATTCTTAGAAAACTTCATACCTTACTTAAAATATAGAACCATAAACATTCTGCGATCCCAGACTGTGAAGAATTATTTGTCAGAGGACGGTGAGAGAATAACCTGGCAAGACACCCGACTGCTTCTACACTCCATCTTTGGCACTTCACTGACCACAGACCACGTGAAATATATTAAGTACATGAATTCCGATGATATGAAGCTAGTTATGGAGTATCTCATTATCAGCATTGTTCCCAAGGAAAAGGAACTGAAGGAGCCTTTCAGGGAGTTCGGGTGTAAGACGTACCTGGACCGTGCACGAGCAGTAGTTGAAGAGAAGAACGCAACCCACTTTCTGGATTTATATTGTAATGAGCAAGCGATGACTCTGTCAGAACTCGATATTTTGAACAGCAACAGCTTACCCATGCTACACACCGATCTACATAGTAACTGATGTATCAAGTTGGAACAATAGATTTCGCCGGCAGACTGCTGATGCAGAAATGAAACAGTTCCTGGACAAGATATTCGATTACCCAATCTTTGGTAAAAACCATGTTAAATTACCAAATATCACTACTATATGTCCCAGATGATGAGGCGGTGTGGTTCTGGTTGCGGCAAGATGGAGGAGTGGAAGCACTGGACCAAGGCACATGGGTCAGTAT
This sequence comes from Anabrus simplex, assembly GCF_040414725.1. Classification (NCBI taxonomy): domain Eukaryota; kingdom Metazoa; phylum Arthropoda; class Insecta; order Orthoptera; family Tettigoniidae; genus Anabrus; species Anabrus simplex. Next base: position 222,933,081 of record NC_090268.1, on the reverse strand, counting down.
CTATATAGGGCAAGTTCATGCAAACCCTTGAGTCATTCGTCTACCCTTATCATTTATTCAGCAACGGCGATGACATGCGAATCATGGTATTAATCCCCCCAGACGCTCTCATCTCTGAGACAGTTGACAGTATCCGACCAGGTTAAAACCACTCTGGAAAACCTTGGCCACAAAATCAACACACAAGAGAGCTATGGATTCCAACATCAATTCGCTTTCTCGAAACAAGCATTATGTAAAACTATAGAACTACCGAGTTCCTTAAGAAAGATTCAAAAGTCCTATGGATCAAATAACGCCCTTCTTGCCTCTACTAGATGATATGATAGGAGTCTCTTTCAGCAACTGCCACAGTGCAGCCAAGATGTCCACCTCTGCACTGCCTTGTTATCGAGTTGCCTTGATCTGGGCTTATTACCACATCATCCATCACGGGCGATATATGAAGTTGGGAGAATCGCCGCTTATAACCCTTTTTGCTTATAACTAGTCTGTTCGGGGGCTTTCCTATCATTTACTTACACAACATGCTGGTAAGGGCAGAGTCCGATCTATTATCTACATTTCTGGGACTCCTACAATTTATGTATCGAACTTATCGTGATATATATGCTTTTGCAGTTCTCTTCCGCATGTTTGAACAGATCCCCGTTCAGAAGGCATTTACGGGGCTGTTAACAGATGAATATTCTCTTCCAATTAAGAAACCCACTCAAGCTTTCACCGTTCTCAGGAGAGCTATCTCCCCGGCACTGCAAGCTAAGGCCAAACATCCCCAGATTCTGCAACTGTTCAAATTGGCGGAGAGTGACTTTAGAGAAGACATTATTGCTGGGCTGTACACAGCCAATGTGTACAACGCTAGGGTCATGGCGGCCCAGTATGCTGCATCACCAGCTGGACTGATACAAGAACTCTTGAGAAAGTTCGAGACGGGGAGGATTGTGCCAGGTCTCCTCATCCTGCATGGGGTAAAATCCCATGCCAATAATATTCTCAGCAACGTCTTAAGGGCTGACCTCCAGGTTCATCTGTACCGCGTCAAGACCTTACAACACAAAACTTATTTCGCCATTGATGCAGAAACACTGCTTCTTCAGTATGCCTGCCCTGCCCAATGTGAACAACAATTACTTGGCACTCTATGGGAAGAACATGTAGAGTCCATCACGACGGCGCCTCTTCAACATCACATATGGGTCGAAGAACACGAATCTATATTGCAAGGATGGGTAGACACCCATCACTTTACCTGTTTGAAATACCCACCTAGAGAGTACTTAAGATTACAAGTTAGTCAACTTTAGCACATCAGGATGTCGTACCTTTGTAGGATTTGCAACCCGGAACAGCATGATTCCATCAAGGATACATTTTATAGAGAACGACATTGTACGGCGAAAGACACTTCGGGGCCAAGCATGTGGCCAACGTGATGTCCATGCATCACAGGTCCGAGGCCACGTCCAAGCGCATGCATGGCGAGCTCCTGCAGTATGACAGGAGGTACGTCGGACCTGAGGTTAAAAAGGACGCTGTATTCCAAATGGCCGTTGAGAGCGTGCGCGAGAAACTCATCCCGGCTGAGAAGTTGATTCCCCTAACTCTTCGGGCCTGACAGCAGCACCCCTCACTCCCAACCGACAGGTCTCCTGGCCTGCCTTGGGTGCTATGCGGCTACCCCAAGAAGGGCCACTGTCTCGCTGATCCCAATGCCAGAAAGGTATGGCATACAAAGTGGGACCGCATCGGACGTGGGTTCTCTGAGAATCTACCCAACGTTGCCCTCTTCTTTCGCGCGCAAATAGCGCGTTTAGATGAGCATAAGATACGCGCAATTTGGGAATATCCAATAGACGTCATGGTTGAGGAGGGTCGGTTCTTCTACTCCTACCTCGACTGGATGAAGTCCACAACTCACGACATCCCTATTGCTTACCAGGTCGAAATGGCCACAGGCGGAATGGCCTATATCGACCAGCTGGTGCACAAGCACCAGGGGACGTACGTGTGCGGGGACTGGTCAAAGTTCGACAAAACTATCCCACCTTGGCTTATAGGCATCGCCTTAGAAATCTTAGACGAGTCCTTCGTATGGGACAAGGTCCAAAGCAGTGAAGGAAAGGTGTGGACCGCAGAGCCAGGCCAGTCGCGCCGGCTATATGCGCTGGGTGAAATACTTCATAAATACTCCAGTGAGATTGTCAGATGGGTCGCGCTACCGTAAGACTGGTGGCGTGCCCTAGGGCTCGATGTTTACAAATACGATAGATTCCATAGTAAACATAATCGTCATGAGGTACTTAGTTACCACTGTACCGGTGACTTGCCACGCGGAGAAATCTACCTAGGAGACGATTCACTTCTCGCGCTAGACGGGGTGGTAAATCTAAACCTAGATAAAACGTGTGCCCTGTAGAATCGTAGGATCACCGCACGGTCACCTCCCCAATTAGTGCTGCAAAGAAATTTTAAGAGATTTAGCCTCTTGGTGCATTGCACTTTTAGCTCCCGTACGTGTAGGTCCCACGATAATTTACTGTCGAAAAGGAGCCCAAGAAATCGGTTAGTTCAACCACGGGAAGAGCACATATCCCAGAGAAAGTTCAGGATGAGGATGTAGAGTACGTTGCCGACAAAAGTAGACAACAGAGGTCTTTGCAGTAAAAAACCGAAAGCCATGTTCTAAAGTCCACTGCTCCACCTTCCTGATAGCTTGCTGTAATTGTCGCTCTGCGACTGCCATACTGCGCGAGCTATAGTGCAGAGCAAAATCGTCTACATATAGGGACGGTATTACTGCTGGACCAGCAGCAGCGACAATTCCGTTTATGGCAATCGCGAACAGAGTGACACTAAGAACCGATCCCTGTGGGAATCCATTTTCTTGCATGTGGTATTGCGAATATGTCCTCCCTACTCGGACGCGGAATAGACGGAAGGACAAAAAATTCGCAATGAAAATCGGCAAGTTACCTCGGAATTTCCATTTTTGCAGGGCTGAAAGGATACCGTATCGCCATGTGGTGTCGTAGGCCTTCTCTGAGTCAAAGAAAAGAGCTACCAAATGCTGCTTGCGGAGAAACGCATCCTGGATGGAGCTCTCCAGGCGTACCAAGTGGTCAGTGGTGGATCGAGCGGCTCGAAACCACATTTGTACTCGGACAAGAGTCCTTGTTTCTCCAGACACCACACAAGGGGGCGCTTTACCATCCTCTCAAATAGCTTACACAGGCAGCTGGTAAGACAAATAGGTCTATAACTTCCTGCATATTTAGGATCTTTCGCAGGCTTGAGGACAGGAATGACGATGCCCTCTCGCCACTGAGACGGATAGTCACCCTCCATCCAGATTCGGTTGAACACACGAAGGTGATAGAGAAGACTGTCCTCACTAAGGTGTTTCAACATCTGGTTATGGATATTGTTTGGTCCAGGAGACGTGTCCCTGCAAAGCGTTAATGAGTTCCCACTCCGTAAAGGGCACGTTATAGTCCTCTGAATTCTGAGTGGCAAAACTGAGATGACGAAGTTCTGCCTCCCTTTTCAGAGATAGGAAGTCACAATGGTAATTCCCAGATCCAGACACATCCGCGAAATGGCGAGCTAGATGGTTAGCAATCGAGAGGGTTCAGTGACGATATTGCCTGCAATGGAAATTCCCGGTACCGAAGATGATCCATGGATACCCGAAATACGCCGAAGTTTAGACCACACTTGAGATGAAGTGTGTGACGTCATAGACGACACATATCTCTCCCATGAAGCCTTCTTACTTTGCCGAATAAGAACCCGCGCCTTAGCGCGGAATTTCTAAAATGTTACCAAGTTGGCCGCAGTAGGCTGTCTACGGCAACGTTTATGAGCACGACGGCGTTCTTTGATAGTTGCTGCTATTTGTCCGTTCCACCAAGGAACGAGTTTTCGGCGAGGAGTCCCCGTAGCACCGCATAGAAGGCGGGATGTACGGCCTCACATCGCAACGATAGGTTGTTACCTTGACTTTCTCTGTCAACACTGACAGTTTGAAGGAGACGATAAACGCACCCCTGGCAACGTCTTTGCGTGTAATACGCAGGACAGGGTCACGCCACGGTGCTTCATGTCTTCCATCAATTCATCGTCAGTGTTCAGGATGAGATCACGGTGGAAAATAACTCCACGAACCAGATTCAAGGGTTTGTGCTCTTCCACTTTGACGGGGATATCGCCGAAGTGGTCGCACTTAAGCAACCGATCTACTTGGAGCGCCGTGCTCGTCTTTAATAGCAAACCACCATTGCGCATTTTCTTCAGGTCCTCAAGTTCACCATAGACACCTTCAATGTGGCGACTAAATAAAATCGATTTCACCAGCTTGAAGTCGTGCCCATCGGTCCTGGTAGCAACCAGGAACCTAGGGAAGTTGGAACCCAGACCAATTCGCTGCGCTTGTTCCCAAGGGTTTGCACCCCTTAGGGAATCAAAAGTTAAAGACTTGGGTAGCGAACTACCCGAGGCGGCAGCGGAATTTGTTTCGACGCAATGCCCGAAATCATCCTCCCCGAATGCCACCCACTCCGATCAGGGGTCTCTGTAGCCGAACCAAGCAGCCAAGGCAATACCCACCTGGTCATAGCAGGTACTGCCCGGGGTCCGATGTTGGACGATGCCTAATACGGGATGACTGAGGCAATGACCACTAGGACTCCCTTCCTCCAGTCACCCGCAATAGCATGTGCCCCATAGCGTGAACAAAGCACTAAATATAGAAAAAGAAATAAAAATAATTAATAAGAATTTGTCCTTCTGGCATTCGGCTGTGCGGGGACCTGTGTTGTCCGGCGGATACTACTGCCCAGGTACATGACACTCCCACCCGCCGCTTCCTGTGTGGTCGCTGGCACGGGCTTTTGAGCGTAGTCGCACGCGTAGGAGCTCCATCGCCGAGCAACACGCACTTCAAAAGTTTAGAATGGTCTACATCTAACCCTCAAAAAACAATAAAAAAAGAGGGGACCATGACCACATGACCCTATAAGTCGCCTTCTACGACAGGCAGGGATTACCTATGAATGTATTCAACCCCTCCCATCCACAGGAGATCCAACACATTTTACCAAACCACAAACCATGTCCGCGCCTAGGTCCCCCCTTTTTGTCGCCTCGTACGACAGGCAGGTGATACCGCGGGTGTATTCTGCATGTGCGTCCCCCACCCGCAGGGGGTAGTGTGTTTGGTCCGCGAGAGGTATTTTATTTCCCTCAAGTCCGACGGCGAGCCGGTTAGGACCCCCCTATCCGCCACCTGGGACGCGCCACGTGGGAGTATCACCTCTCCCCCTGCTACGACAGCGTAGTAGGTTCGTGGGTGTTTGTTTTAGGTGATAATCAATATCAAGAATATAAGTGACCTAAATGCCTTAAAACCGTATCTGATGGGATATGAACACTTCTATGATAGCATGTTACAATGGCCTACTACAGAGACAGAATGTGCTGTGGAGTTTATGAGGATTGATTACCTCGTGTCATGATGAGCAGGCATTGCTGATTTTTTCCTTTTAATATTTGTATCAGCAATGTAGTCGAAAACTATTAAAATATTTTTAATTACCACTGTTACCGTGTTTTTGTGGTAGTTATGCGTGAAAGAAGGTGCGGGGTTGCTAACAGGTCTCAAGCTACGAAAGTAAAATTAATTTAAAATTTAACAAGGTTATATTTTCTTTTCAAAATTAAGAAATAACAATTACGGCAGGTACAGAGTAGCAAGGCAACAAAAGGTGCAATTACAGTATTTACAGTATTTGGGCTTCGAGCCCCGAATTCACACTTCTAGGGCAATTAGCCCAACTTTACTCCAAAATAAGTTTTACCAGAGGGGCCGAAAACCCCATTCATGTTCAAGAGCACTTGCTCCAAATTACACAGAAAAGCCTCCTCGAGGCATACTACACTTAATTTTCAAGAAAGAGCCACACGCTCTCAAACTTTAAGCCTCTCAAAGGCCACACCAAACTCCACCTTCAAGTTGTCCTCTCAGGACATAGACACAGGGGTAACATACCCAACCTACTGAGGTCTATTAAATGAAAAAGGGTAATTACAATGACCTCTAAAATAACAATTTGAGAGGAGGCGATCTGCACTCCTAATGTATTTGTTTCAAAACCTAATTTGGCTCTAGGCCACTGATGCAAGGGCTAATCCCATACTACGGAGGTGACTTTAGAAAAGAAACAAATTTACATAATGTTAACGAAGAATAGGTTGAGAAGTTCACCTCAAAACAATATGAGTGGGAGCTCGAGAGGGTTAAGCACTCTCTATCCCAATATGTAGTTTAAAAGATAGAATAGATACAAGTTTCTTTACATTTTAAGGAAGGTTACATAATGGAAAAACTTCGGACCCGCCCCGAGAGTTAAACTGCTGAGCAAGCAAGAAAAGAAGTAATTAATCGGCCATTACCTGGTTGTTGACTGCCGCCGAAGAAGGAGGCGCTTCCCGCCCCCTGCTATGTACTTTACACACGAAAAGATGGAACAGAAGTGGCCCGGAGACCCTAAAATCAGCAGTTTATATACTCTCGCGGAAAGTTCGAGGCGTTAGGGGAATGAGAACACCCTCCCACAAAAACTTTATTGGCTAACCAAGGAAACCGCTACACAATATGAAGAAGAAACACATAATTGGTGGAAAATTAATTCAAGAAATTCGGGATTGGCTAAATACAAAACAAGGGGAAAGAAAGGGTTAATATTGCCAACTTAAACAATGACTGAAAGAAATTTAGCAAAGAACAAACTTTTGAAATTAAATTTTTTCCAAAAAAACAGTTCTTTCACTCCGCACTAGGGTGCACTATTGTTGATCTTCAGTAGTGTCCTCTAGAAGAGAAAGTTCACACTTCTTACTACAAGCAAAACAAAAATACGTCGAAAATGACACAGTTCAAAAACTCCAAATTTTCCACGTAGTGACATCTTCTGAGATGAGGTGTACCGCCCGGTACAACCACACATATGGGTTTTATGTCAAATCCTTTCAAAATTCAAGAATTATCCCATAAAAATATTTTTCCAACACTCGTTTATTTCAGAAACCAGTTGAGTAGAAATTCTTTTCGGATTTTTTTTTTTACTGGGGAGTTAATGAGCACAAAATATTTTCCTTAGATAGAAAGTGCTAAGAGATTTAATACTTTCGAGCTAAAACATTAAAACCCCTACCATAACATTTTGTCTGATGCTGGACAGTTTTCTTTTCATTTTCAAAAAAATGATAGACTTGGCGCTTGACCGTTTTCTGAAAATCGATTCAATTATGCCCCTGTTTATTCTTTATAATTCATGGGAGAAATGTGTCTGAGTTTTGGTTTCCTTTGGGAACAGTACTTGAACAGTTTACGGAACCTTTCAATAGATAAGCCCACCATGGGGCAACAGCGTATGAACACTTTGAAGTGGGGTCACCACCTACAGGTTGACTAGTGTAATCTAGAGTGTAAATGCAAATGATTGCCAGTTTGAGGGTAGCGTCTTGTAGCTTGGAGCTGAGACTCCTATCTATTGTACCTGTTCGGCGCAAATACGCTCCTTCATAGTAGTGTAACTGTTCGGAGCATCTACGTTCTTCATTGTAGTGCAACTCTTCGGAGCAACTACGCTCTTTCATAGTAGTGTAACTGTTCGGAACAACTATGCTCTTTCATATTATTGTACCTGGCAGGAGCAATTATGCTCTTCCGTACGTAATTTAACGACTGGATGTTCATCCCTAGTCATTTATACCTCATTTAGGAACTCCTAATGTTTATAGATTCTCTACAGAAAAAGTGCGAAGGAAGCGTAGAACAAACATAATTAGGAAAGGGAAAATCAAGAGGCAAAAAGAAAGGGAAGGAAAGGTGAAACCTCGAGTTAAGGTCATACCAAGAGTTGTGGAAGTACTTAAGCAAAACGATCCAGACGATCCTTTGGTTATGGAAGATGCTTTCATAATTACATTAAGATTAAGGAAGAACGTGGAAGACCAATCATCGATATTTTTAGAAACCCTCAGCACGGAGTAACTAGGGAAATATACGTTCTCCGATCCGAATTAAGGTTCCTGCAAGTTCACATAGAGACTATTTCTCGAACCTTACGTGGACATTGTCCATCCGAGAGGATGTCAGTGCCCTCAAGAAAAGAAAGCGTCCCAACGAAACATTGCTCAGAGAACAGGAAATTACCACAAGGCAAAAAGAAAGAAACACTTCTCTCATCGGAAGACAAGACCCGATGGAATCAGAGGATTAAAGTGAAAGCATTAGCAATTGTTCTATGCCGAATTCTTCCCAAATTGTACCATGCTTTCATCATCTCTGTACTTAACCTTTGGCATGACAAGATGATTTTCCTTCCTGAAGGTAAGCAACTCCTTTTCCTGCAACCGGACGTTCAAGTACTATCCTCATTTAGTTCAGAGCTCAAAATGCAGTTCGGTGAGGGAGGAGACATTCTGAATAAAAGATAGGCAGCAATGCACAAAAGGACAGGGATGATGCAAGGAATCCTGCTTTTAACATCTCGGTATCACGCCTGTTATAATTGTTACCGTGTTTTAGTGGTAGGTAGAGGTGAAAGAAGGTGCGGGCGTGAACGGGTCTCAAACTACGGAATCAAAGTTAATGTAAAATTTAACAAGGTTATATTTTCTTTTTAAAATGAAGAAATAACAAGCATTGCAGGTACAGGGTAGCAAGTCAACAAAATGTAGGTACAATATTTACAAGATTTGGGCTTCGCGCCCGGATTTTACAATGCTTGGGCAATCAGCCCAACCTTACTTCAAAATAAGTATTAACAGAGGGGCAGAAAACCCCATTCATGCTCAGGAGCACTTGCTCCAAATTACACAGAAAAGCCTCCTCGAGGCATACAACATTCAAGTTTCGAAAAAGAGCCACACGCTCTCAACTTTAAGCCTCTCAAAAGGCCATACCAAACTCCACCTTCAAGTTGTCCTCTCTGGACATAGACACAGGGGTAGCATACTCAACCTACTGAGGTCAATTAAATGAAAAAGGGTAATTACAATGACCTCTAAAGAAACAATTTGAGAGGAGGCGATCAGCACTCCTAATGTATTTGTTTCAAAACCTAATTTGGCTCTAGGCCACTGATGCAAGGGCTAATCCCATACTACGGAGGTGACTTTAGAAAAGAAACAAATTTACATAATGTTAACGAAGAATAGGTTGAGAAAATAAGTTCACCTCAAAAAAATATGAGTGGGAGCTCGAGAGGGTTACGCACTCTCTATCCCAATACGTAGTTTAAAAGATAGAATAGATACAAGTTTCTCTACATTTTTTAGGAAGGTTACATAATGGAAAAACTTCGGACCCGCCCCGAGAGTTAAACTGCTGAGCAAGCAAGAAAAGAAGTAATTAATCGGCCATTACCTGGTTGTTGACTGTCGCCGAAGAAAGAGGCGCTTCCCGCCCCCTGCTATGTACTTTACACACCGAAAGATGGAACAGAAGTGGCCCGGAGACCCTAAAATCAGCAGTTTATATCCTCTCGCGGAAGGTTCGAAGCGTTAGGGGAATGAAAACACCCTCCCACAAACTCTTTATTGGGTAGGATACAGCAACATATTCAAGTTGGGGGAAGATACCTCTGATTAGTTAGAAATTAATAAAAGAAATTCGGGATTGGCTAAATACAAAACAAGGGGAAAGAGAGGGGTATACAGCCAACTTAAACAATAACAGAAAAAAATTTATCAAGAAACAAACTTTTGAAATAAAAATTTCTCCAAAAAAAATAGTTCTTTCACTCCGCACTAGGGTGCACTATTGTTGATCTTCAGTAGTGTCCTCTAGAAGAGAAAGTTCACACTTCTTTCTACAAGCAAAACAAAAATATGTCGAAAATGACACAGTTCAAAAACTCTAAAATTTCCAGGTAGTGACATCTTCTGAGAAACTTGAAAATTAATACCGTCAATAAAGTTCAGACTTCCTCCAGCAGAGGAGTTTCAACTGGCGCACATTTTAAATTAGCGGCGTGGAGGTGTACCGCCCGGTACAATAATAATGATGCACAGGCTGCTATGGGCAAAAATGGAAAAGGAGACCAATTACGGATCAAAGGTTCGTCTAAAATGTACTGCAGTCATAAATTACCTCTGTTCATCAGATGATTCCTCTGCGATCGTCACTGTTGCTCCCAGTTTTGGGGCAAGCTCATCATTTTTTCAATTCCCCATCTAGCTAAATATGTTGGCCTATGTGACTCAGTGAAATCGGCTGCTCCTTTGAAGACTATCATGGAGTTCACCTCCACATGGTATTCTTACAATACTCTAATGAGGCCTATATTCAAAAGGGTGGCTGCTTCCCTAACATTGCCCGCATCATCATATCTCCTAGGAAGGCAAGAGCATTTTCTCAACCTCATAACAGAACTAGTGGAGTCAGGGGCTCCTTTCTTAGAAGCCTCAGTACTACAAATTGCCCAAGCATACCTGCATTACCAAATTCTCGGGTCCATGACTCATGGGCTATTCGTGGTCTGGGAACGTTTGATTGTCGAACGTCCGGAGCCCAACCTCGGTTCCTTCTTGATGGATCCTCCCCTACTTTTTGGACTCCTTGGGTTAGACTTCTGATGATAATGATGATGCTTGTTGTTTAAAGGGGCTTAACATCTAGGTCATCGGCCCCTAATGGTATGAAATGAGACGAAATGAAATGACAAATTAAAAACCCAAAAACATCCTCTGACCACAATTCAAAACGTGAGGACGAAGAACGAATGGATGGATATGAATTTAAAACGATCAGCGGTACAGACCCACAGTGCCTCACATGCACAGAAGCTGGTGTAGAACAATAGAATTACTGACCAAGAGACTGATACTAGAGCACAATACTGAATCGATGATACTTGTGTCGAAAGGGGTCCAAAATCCAAGTCAGTGGCCCCTCACAACGGCACTTACCGCTAGGAAAGTAGAACCATGGTCATGTAATGATGATGTTGCCTGTTGTTTAAAGGGGCCTAACATCGAAGGTCATCGGCCCCTAATGGAACGAGATGGACGACATGATATATGCAGCTGGAGGTTTGCTGCAGATGGACTGTCATTAAATTTTGATTTGCACAGTTCGCCAAGGTTATCAATACTCGATATCGACGAATGGCATGCTACAAAACGTGAGAGAGACTCTTCAGCACTCCCTAAATTCTCATAATCTCTACTTGGCGCAACGAACTGATGTAATTTTCTTGATGAGCTAAATGCACTAGATGCTGTGATATGTTTTTTCGTTTTAGCATGTTGAACAAGATCACTATGTTTTGCGTTAAAAATAGCCTTGCAGAATTTACACCAGGCTTTGTTTTTGTCACCCGGAACCTCTAAAAGCAGAATCTGTAAGCCACTCTTTCCGAAAATGCTGCTAATGTTTTGGAGGCATTTCGCAAAAATACAGGTAGACTGATGACGATAATAATAATAACTGTTACGGAGTTTTCCGTGGTAGTTAGAGGTGAAAGAAGGTGCGGGTGTGAACGGGTCTCAAGCTACGCAATTAGAGTTCATGTAAAATTTAACAAGGTTATATTTTTTTTATAAAATCAAAAAAATAACAAGCATGGCAGGTACAGAGTAGCAAGGCCACTATTCGAGAATGTACAATTACAGAGTTACCGGATGGGCTCCGAGAGCCAAACCCACAATACTTGAACAATTAGCCCAATTTTACAATATACAGGAATTCAACAAAGGTGCAGAAGACCACAATCATGCCCAGGAGCACTTGCTCCAAAATTACACAGTAAAGCCTGCTCGAGGCACACAGAAATCAAATTTCAAAAGAGCAATACGCTCTCAATGTTCTGGCCTATAAAAGACCACACCAAACTTGACTTTCAAGCTGTCCTCTAGGGACATAAACACAGGGGTAAGATACCCAACCTACCGAGGCCTATTAAATGAGAAAAGATTAATTACATGGCCTCTAAAATACCAATTTGAGAGGAGGCGAACTGCACTCCTAATGCATTTGTTTAAAAACCTAATCTGGCTCTAGGCCACTAATGCAAGGGCTAATCCCATACTACAGAGGTGACTTTAGAAAAGAACAATTTACATTACATTAAGGAAGAATCGGTTGTGAGAAATAAGTTCACCTCAACACAATATGAGTGGGAGCTCGAGAGGGTTAAGCACTCTCTATCCCAATATGTATCTTAAAGGATAGAATAAATACAAGGTATCTTTACATTTTAGGGAAAGTTACATGGTGGAAACGCTTCGGACCCGCCTCGAGAGCTAAACTGCTGAGCTAGCACGAAAAGAAGTTATTATACGGCCATTACCTTATTGTTGAACTGCTGCCCGAAGAAAGAGGCGCTTCCCGCCCCCTGCTAAGTACTTTACACACTGGAAGATGGAACAGAAGTGGCCCAGAGACCCCAAAATCAGCAGTTTATATACTCTCGCGGAAAGTTCGAGGCGTTTCAGGGAAGAAAACACCCGCGCACAATCACTTTATTGGCTAGGGTACAGCAACATATCCCCTTTGGAGAAGATACACCTCATTGGTTAGAAATTAATTTTAAAAATTCGGGATTGGCTAAATACAAAACAAGGGGAAAGAAAGGGGTATACAGCCAACTTAAACAATAACAGAAAGAAATTTAACAAGAAAAAAACTTTTGAAATAAAAATTTCTCCTAAAAACAGTTCTTTCACTTCGCACTAGGGTGCACTATTGTTGATCTTCAGTAGTGTCCTCTAGAAGAGAAAGTTCACACTTCTTACAATAGGGAAACAAAAATGCGTCGAAAACGACCCAGTTCAGAAACTACAACATTTCCCAGTAGTGACATCTTCTGAGAAACTTGAAAATTAATACCGTAGATAAAGTTCAGACTTCCTCCAGCAGAGGAGTTTCAATTGGCGCAAATTTTACATAAGCGGCGTGGAGGTGTACCGCCCGGTACAATAACAATGATATTAATAATAATAATAATCATAATAATAATAATAATAATAATAATAATAATAACAATAACAATAACAACACTAATAATACTGCACAGCTAAAGGAACGCTTACTAAGCACAAATTCAACCCGCACGTGGAACTATATAGAGTTTCAAAACGCAAGTGAAGAGCCAAAGGGAGTAACAAAGCCGTTATCTACTATCGCTAGAATTAGCAGGCCACGTCACCCCGCACTCTCAGAACATGACCAAATATGATGATGCATTTTCGTCTTATTCTACAACGTACCCATATATAGAGTTGCATTTCCACATCTGTGAGAATTAGACCTCGAGGCAATCACGATATCGTCTGCATACATATATATGCTTGTTTCTATGGAAGTGACGAGGGATTTTGACATCAAAGTTGCTGACATAGTTCTGGCCATCGGCTATCAGGGGTTTGATCCAGTGCAAATCTTCATTAATTTCAAGACCAAGGCTGATGAATCAACTGAAACAGGCACGTTTGACATCAATCTACCTGATGGTAAGAAAATTCAATTGGACAAAACTGCCAACTTCAGGAATGACTTGGCACTCTTCTGCATCCTGTTTGCCATGAGGGGGACAAATTGGGAGAAAATGAAAAAGAAGACGATGGATGAAATGGCCCAATATCTTGAAATGAAGATCACTCAGTACAGCATCAAGTCCAAGGCCCCGCCAAATGGTTGGGGGAGGAATGACTTGTCCTTAGCCAGGCTGGCTGCTTGCATGCCTGTTTGGTTGATGGAACTGGCTCAGGAGAAGGTTGCCAGACCACTAGTCGACAACAGTGTGTTGACCATGTTTAAAAGGCCCATTCCACCATGCATGAGAACCAATGCATTTGCTGCGGTTGTCCCCTCTGATAGCAAGTATGACATCTTTATGCCATACTGCTACACCTACAGCTTTTACATGGACAAAAAGATAAATCAAAAATCCAAGGAACCATTGCCCTCAAAGGTGCAGTCAATTAAGAACTTCGCAGACATTGCGAGGGGAGGGACCTTTTATAGTGACCAATTCAAAATTGCTTCACTAGCTGGCTTCAACATCATGGATGAAGATGGAAACATCACTCAAGAGGTCAGAGAGGCTGTCGAGACATACAAAATCATCTGGTCAGTCATTGAATCCCCGGTCACTGAGGAGCAAGTGGCAAGTGCCTGGAAGCAAGAAATTCTCAAGAACTTAATGACGCCTGCCAAAACCACAGTCCAGCCTTCTGGTAAGACCATCCCCGCTAAATTGACAGCCCCAAAGACAGGGACAATTCCCAAGAAGGCCACTGGCACTCGTGACACAAGTCCTCGTCCCATGAGCCTGATGGATGCTCCTGTGACTCCGGTGAAAAAGGTTACAGAGGAAGCTCTTCATGATGCTCTCGAACCTTTTTCAAGGCTCATCCCCTCATTACCATTGGACAAGAGCACATCAATGGCCCTCCCTAGCATTGAGGCGTTAATCCCATCAGAAGCCATTGATACCGCTGCACCAGTCAGACCCCCTCCAGCTAAAGCCACAGTTCAATTAATCTAACAACAGCACTTTCAATTGAAAGCCACCGGGTCTGGCATACCTGAACAATTTCGTTGGGTTGATGACCTCCATTTATGGCAGCGTACAAAGATTTTTATGTACCCTGACGTACAGCTGAGTGGGCAAACCAGTTGTACGTTTCTCGAATGAGAAAATCGAGGTTTGTAGGAAGACAGTCTGCAGCTGAAGAAATTGCCAACTGCAGTGAATGGCATACGCAACGTATCATTACAAGCCCTGGACATTCCTTGCGCAATTTGGTATAAACCCCGTTATTGACGCCGGTCATGACAGAGGCATTATCGACACCAATCCCTTTTAAATTGTCTATGTTTAACTGTTTATCTCTCAATGTTTTCAGCACACAAGCGGTGATAGATTCAGAATCGCAGCCGTGTAGTTCGGAAAAAGATAGAAATGTGGATGCCCTCCAGTCTTAACACCAAAATACAGAACTGTTATCCCCAAGATTTTAGTAACACTGATGTCGTTAGACTCATCAATAATTGTACAAAAATGACCACTGCATATATCTTCTAG
Organism: Anabrus simplex; assembly: GCF_040414725.1. NCBI lineage: Eukaryota > Metazoa > Arthropoda > Insecta > Orthoptera > Tettigoniidae > Anabrus > Anabrus simplex. The sequence continues at coordinate 222,917,983 of NC_090268.1, read as the reverse complement.
CAAAAGCTTCTCGAAGTGAGGACCCAAAACAAATTTTATTAAAGCACTGCACTTTTTCCTATGCAGCTGGAGGTTTGCTGCAGATGGACTGTCATTAAATTTTGATTTGCACAGTTCGCCAAGGTCATCAATACTCTGTATCGACGAATGGCATGCTACAAAACGTGAGAGAAACGCTTCAGCACTCCCTAAATTCACATAATCTCTACTTGGCGCAACGAACTGATGTAATTTTCTTGATGAGCTAAATGCACTAGATGCTGTGATATGTTTTTTCGTTTAAGCATGTTGAACAAGATCACTATGTTTTGCGTTAAAATAGCCTTGCAGAATTTACACCTGGCTTTGTTTTTTTCACCCGGAACCTCTAAAAGCAAAATCTGTAAGCCACTCTTTCCGAAAAATGCTGCTGATATTTTGGGGGCATTTCACAAAAATATAGGTAGACTGAAGACGATAATAATAACTTAATAACAATGATAATAATAATAATAATAATAATAATAATAATAATAATAATAATAATAATAATAATAATAATAATAACACTAATAATACTGCACAGCTAAGGGAACACTTACTAAGCACAAATTCAACCCGCACGTGGAACTATATAGAGCTTCAAAACGCAAGTGAAGAGCCAAAGGGAGTAACAAAGCCGTTATCTACTATCCCTAGAATTAGCCAGGCCACGTTAGGCGCACTCTCAGAACATGACCAAATATGGTGATGCATTTTCGTCTTATTCTACAACGTACCCATATATGGAGTTGTATTTCCACATCTGTGAGAATTAGGGAGGGGTTATCTAGTCGTTTGTCATTACATAGGCAAAGGAAATTTTATGAAGCAGTAGATGTTTGTCAGATATATTCAAGTTTTGTGAGGTCATCGGACGATAAGGATGAGCCGTTGCCTACGAGATACACAAAGCCTCGAAATAGGAAGCAATTTGCCGCTGAAAAAGCAGCCCGACCCTGTTCACGGCTTGGCCGCTAGATGTCGGGTTTCCGTTCTGTTCTTGGCGGACTTTTAACATTGTGATGTGCGGACTAATTGTGATGTTGTGTTGATTTTGTGCAATTTACTGTCAGTATTTTTTCTGTCGGTGTGTGTATGTGAGGTTGAGAAGATGGTGAACTGTTGTGTACCTCTTTGCATTTCCGATACTGCTAAAAACAAGAAAATGTGACGTTTCATAGTTTCCCTTCGGAGCGCGGTTTAAGAGAGAAGTGGAGGCAAGCTATTTCCAGGCAAGGTGATAAAGTAGGATCTCTTTGAGTACCTAACAATTCTTCTCGAGTGTGTAGCTTGCATTTTAATACGTCAGATTTTAGTGTAAGCACATCAATCAAGCGAATTCTTCCCAACAAAGTTCCTTCTGTTTTTAGTGTGTACCCGTTTCATAAACAGAAAAGTAACAAGCGCAGGAAGGATCCAGCTCCCAGAAATGACGTACCATCAAAATTTAGTAGAATTTCTGATTCAGATAATGATATATCTTGAGAGTGAGAGTGGCTGAGGAGCAGACACACTGTGAAACCTGCCTACAAGGACTATAGTCAGCCACCAGTGATAGTCCTCTAGCAAACTTAACAAGAATGCAAGATCGGGGTGCCCTAAGGTATCCATCAAGAAAGTTCGTGTATTTCCTAAGAAACATTTTAAAGTTCACATGTTCTGCTTTATGTTACTTGGGAAAAACAAATCTCGTAAAGAAACTAATTGTCTATGCTGTGCCAAAAGTTCCTGCAACGCTTTAACTGTACTAGTTGTTGTGATCAGGAAGGGCTAGGTAAAATAATACTGACAAAGTTTCTAAAACCAATTCTGGACAATCAGGCGAAGAAAATTTCCGATCAGGATGATGCGTTCAAGAATTTCAGAAGGAAACCCCTGAACCGCAAAGTGCTGAAATTGTGATAACTTCGTGCATCTCAGGTAAGCTAATCTTGTGTATCGGTACGTCATACATTATAGATGCTTGATGATGATGATGCTTGTTGTTTAGAGGGGCGTAACATCGAGGTCATCGGCCCCTAATGGTAAGAAATGAAACGATAAAGTAAAAGTTCAAAATCATCCACTGACCAATATAAAAAATGTCATGAAGAATGAATGAATGAATGAATGAATGAATGAAGGAAGGAAGGAAGGAACATGAATTTAAAACCATCAGTGGATCCGACTCAAAAACTATCATAGTTAATAGTATTACTGACCAAGGGACCACTTCCAAAGCACAATCCTGAATCGAGGATGCTTGGTGTCTAAATGGGTCCAAAATACAGGTCAAAGGCCCCTCAGAATGATACTTATCGCTAGTAATGTAGAACCATGGTGTCTATCCTGCTGCGGTACTAATCAAAAATAGTAGAGACTTGCGGTATTCCATACATTATTGTACTACTCAGAGGTTATGAAATTCGACGTATAATACAGACCTATGTTTTTCCCACTTTGCGGCGCCATTTACAGGCAACGCAAACCTATGGTGTTCATCACAAAAGAGTACTAAACACAGGGACCTTCCCCTATCCCGTGGTGTTCCTGATATAGTGGGTACTAATCACAGGCAAGGCAGAACCATGGTAGCTATCATCCCATGGTCCTGCTCATATGGTGGTACTATTCACAGGTACTGCAAAAGCCGACCGCGCGGTGCTCCTGTGTGCTACTAATCACAAACCAATTTCGTACTCAATGTAGTGGTACTACGCACAAGTAAAAGCAACCCTTGGTGTTCTCCGCGTGGTGGTACTAATCACAAGTAGTTTTATGGTTCTAATACAATCAACCCTTGGTCGCCCCTTTTTGTCGGCTCTCACGACAGGCAGGGGATACCGTGGGTGTATTATTCGTCAGCCTCCCCCACCCACAGGGGGGGGGGTGTTTGGTCCGCGAGAGGTATTTTATTTCCCTCAAGTCCGCCGGCAAGGACCCCCCTATCCGCCACCTGGGAGTATCACCTCTAAAAGGCTAGGAAAGCAACAGATAGGCGTAGCAGGTTCGTGGTACATTATAGATAATATGAGATTAAATGAATCGTTCCTTGTGATCATTTGAACATTAATGCTGCTGATAAGTATTTGTCTTGATCAGGAAGTTTTCGTGAATTACTTATTTCGTCTTAACATAGTCAATCAATCAATCAATCAATCAATCAATCAATACTGATCTGCATTTAGGGCAGTCGCCCTGGTGGCAGATTCCCTATCTGTTGCTTTCCTAGCATTTTCCTAAATGATTTCAAAGAAACTGGAAATTTATTTAACATCTCCCTTGGTAAGTTATTCCAATCCCTAACTCCCCTTCCTATAAATGAATATTTGCCCCAGTTTGTCCTCTTGAATTCCAACTTTATCTTCATATTGTGATCTTTCCTACTTTTATAAACGCCATGTCATTCCACGCCATCTCTCCGCTAACAGCTCGGAACATACCACTTAGTCGAGCAGCTCTTCTCCTTTCTCTCAATTCTTCCCAACCCAAACTTTGCAACAGTTTTGTAACGCTACTCTTTTGTCGGAAAATCACCCAGAACAAATCGAGCTGCTTTTCTTTGGATTTTTTCCAGTTCTTGAATCAGGTAATCCTGGTGAGGGTCCCATACACTGGAACCATACTCTAGTTGGGGTCTTACCAGAGACTTATATGCACTCTCCTTTACATCCTTCCTACAACCCCTAAACACACTCATAACCATGTGCAGAGATCTGTACCCTTTATTTACAATCATATTTATGTGATTACCCCAATGAAGATCTTTCCTGATACTAACACGTAGATACTTACAATGACCCCCAAAAGGAACTTTCATCCCATCAACGCAGTAATTAAAACTGAGAGGACTTTTCCTATTTGTGAAACTCACAACCTTACTTTTAACCCCGTTTATCAACATACCATTGCCTGCTGTCCATCTCACAACATTTTCGAGGTCACGTTGCAGTTGCTCACAATCTTGTAACTTATTTATCACTCTATAGATAATAACATCATCCGCAAAAAGCCTTACCTTCGATTCCACTCCTTTACTCATATCACTTATATATATAAGAAAACATAAAGGTCTGATAATACTGCCTTGAGGAATTCCCCTCTTAATTATTACAGGGTCAGATAAAGCTTCACCTACTCTAATTCTCTGAGATCTATTTTCTAGAAATATAGCAACCCATTCAGTCACTCTTTTGTCTAGTCCAATTGCACTCATTTTTGCCAGTAGTCTCCCATGATCCACCCTATCAAATGCTTTAGACAGGTCAATCGCGATACAGTCCATTTGACCTCCAGAATCCAAGATATCTGCTATATCTTGCTGGAATCCTACAAGCTGAGCCACAAGAAATTTGAAGCAATGCCAGGGCTCAGCAAACGGCCCCATGGTCACCAACTCACGCTCCCAAGTTAAAGAGACCCTGGGGCATCTGTCAGTCGCCTCTTACGACAGGTATTCTACCGTCCCCACCCACACGGGTTTAAGAATACTTTAGTACTCCACTAAATAGAATACCAACTAAAATGAAGAGGGAAGCTAGCGACACGAACAAGGTAGCGGCGACTAGTACTGTTACAGAAGATAGTACAACTGGACAACCAACTTCGGTTGACATCAATCCGAGCGAAAATGGACGACCTCAAACACTTCCAGCATGATAATGATTGTTGTTTAATGGGGCCTAACAACTAGGCCACTGGCCACTAATGGTACGAAACGTAGTGACAATTTAAAAGTCCAAAATTCATCCACTGACCAGAATTCAAAATATGATGATGAATGAATGGATGAATATGAATTTAATATGATCAGCGGATCCAACTCATTATACTCAAAGTAAAACATAATTCCAAAATCGATCCACTGACTAGGAATCAAAAAGACGACGAACAATGATTATGAACCTCAATCAGTCGATCCGACCCGCAATACCCCACCTTCCCATCTATTATTTTAAAACAATAGTATACACTGACCGAAGGACTGCTTCCTAAGCACAATCCTGAATCGATCATGCTTGTTGTCTAAATGGGTCCAAATCCAGGTCAACGGCCCTTCATAGTGGTACTTATCGGTAGGAAAGTAAAAACCATGGTATTTCTCACGTAGCAGTAGTAATCATAAGTAAAGTAGACTCACGGTGTTCCACACATTATGTTACTGACAATTATTGTACGTCGCAGAGGATAACGCAGACCTATGGTGTTTCTCACATAATGGTACCAATCACAGGCAAAATAAGCCTGTGGTTTCCGCATATAGTGGTACTTATGTACCTAACATTGTGGTACTACTCCCAAGTAAAGGCGACCCATGTTGTTTCCCTGCGTGATGGTACTAATCACAAGTAGTTTCAGGGTTCTGATCAAATCATCCCTTAGTCGCCCCTTTTAGTCACCTCTTACGAAAGGCATGGGATACCGCGGGTGTATTCTTCGTACGCGTCCTCCACTCACAGGGGGTACACAGAAGGAAAAAAAGAAGGGATCCCTAATTTCGAAAAATGAAGTAACGGACGAAGAAATGGGCCACTAGCTTGCGCCTTCAGTCATGCAACGCTGGGGGGAGGCAGTGGCTCAAGTGCTTTTCCAGGAATTTGCCGTTCACACAGTGATCTACCTAGACGATTGGTTAATTTGGTCCACACAATGGACACCGGACTTGGTTGAAGAAGTGCTTCTGTACATCAAAGTGATTCTGAAATGCAAGGGCCACAAAGGGGCTGAAAATTAAAGACTCCCTAGGTCTCGAATGCTCTAATACCATCGGGGTCGGAAAAGAACAAGAGTTGACCAAGGGAGGTCGGACAGGATAGATGAAAGTGAGGAGCCTGGCACAAGTGGAAGCAATGCCAAGACTCACCTAAGCGCCCCGTGGTCATGGACACACCTCCCAAGTTCAGAGCCGCTGGGACCCCTTTTACTAGACTCTTACAAGCAGGGGATGCCGTGGGTGAACTCTTCATCTGCGTCCCCCAACCACGGGGGTTACCTACACTTCGAAGAATGAAGTTATCGATGATGATGATGATGATGATGATGATGCTTGTTGTTTAAAGGGGCCTAACATAGAGGTCATCGGCCCCTAATGGTACGAAATGAAATAACAAAAAATTCAAACGCCTCGACTGACCAAAATAAAATAACATAAAAAATGTCATGAAGAATGAATGGATGGACATGAACCCAACAAAAAAACAAACAAACATCATGATGATGATGATGCTTGTTGTTTAAAGGGGACTGACATCGACGTTATCGGCCCCTAATGGTACGAAATGAAAGAACAAAAATTTCAATTTCATCCACTGAAAAATAAAATAAAAATGTCATAAAGAATGAAGGGATGGACATGAACCCAACAAAAAATAAAACAAGCAAACAAAAACAGTGGATCAGAATCAAAAAAAGGATCGCAAATAATAGTATTACTGACCAAGGGACCGCTCATAAAGCACAATGATGCTTGAGGTCTACAGGGGTCCAAATTCCACGTCTAAGGCCCCACAGAATGGTACATGTCGCGAGTAAAGTAGAACCATGGTATTTGTCATGTTGGGTACTAATCAAAAGTAGCGAAGACTCACGGTGCTCCACACAAGATGGTACTGCTCACAAGTATTGTACTTCGTACAGGTAACGCAGACCTGTTTCTCACACAACAGCGCCACGCATACCCAACGCAAACCGACGAGTTTCCTCACCTAGGTGTACTAGTCACGGGTGCCGGTCCCACGGGCCCCGTGGTTTTCCTCACATAGTGGATACTAATCACACACGGTGTCGGTCATATAGTGGTACAACTCACAGGCAACGCCCAGACCCGCGGTGTTGCTCACATGGGTACGACGCACGGGTACTGGAAACCCCCAGGCCAAGCTCTTGGCTGCTACTAATCACAAACCCATTTCGTACCGAATATAGTGGTACAACTCGCGTGATGGTACGAATCAAAAGTGGTTTTATGGTTCTAATTCAATCATCCCTTGGTCGCCCCTTTTAGTCGCCTCTCACGACAGGCAGGGGATACCGTGGGTGTATTATTCGTCTTCGTCCCCCACCCACAGGTGGTAAGGAGAGAGAAAAGGAGAAGAAAGAAGGGATCCGGCACTTCAAAAGATGAAGTAGCGGACGAAGAAAGGCAAAGACCACGAAGGGCGTGAAATGAAAGACTCCCTAGGTCTCGTATGCTCTAATACCGTCGGGGTCTGAAAAGAACAAGAGTTGACCAAGGGAGGTCGGACAGGATAGACGAAGGTGAGGAGCCTGGCACAAGTAAGTGGAAGCAATGCCAAGACTCAGGCAAGGGCCCCGTGGTCGCCAATCCACACTCCCAAGTCGAGAGCCCCTTGGGCCCCTCTTAGTCGCCTCTTACGACAGGGAGGGGATACCGCGGGTGTATTCTGCATGAGCGTCCCCCACCCGCAGGGGATATGAAGTTATCGGCTATAAAAATAAAATATTCCGTAGTTCTTGAGAATCTAACATCGAGATGTGAGAGGAACAAGAGTTGAACGGGCAGTTAGGAGTCTTGGCAAAAGTGAAAACAATACCAGACCTCACTGCCAAGTCGTCGCCATTTACTAAAAGTGGGTTGTACCGGGGTGTCAATGTACAACTGTTCACTCACGGATTTGGGGGATTGGTGGGTATTATGGTTTTAAGAGGAAATACAACTGGGCAACCATCCTCTACGAATAATCACAAGGGAAAAAGGAAGATGGCCGACACATCCAAGAATGAATGTATCATCTAAATATCAGGATGAGCGTCATAGGCGAGGAAGGAGGTGGTGATCATTGCTTTAAGAGGAAGGACAACTAGGCAACCATCCTCTGTGGAAGAAAGAAAGAAGAATGGAATGGATCTGGCATTTTGTGCAAGATAGGAAAATATTGGAAGGGTTCCGACACTTCGAAAAATTAAAATATCGGCCAAGGAACACAAAGGCCACGAAGGGCGTGAGAAATGAAAGACTCCCCAGGCCGCGAATGCTCTAATACCGTCCGGAAAAGAACAAAAGTTGACCAAGGGAGTGCGAATAGGATAGATTAGATGATGATGATGATGATGATGATACTTGTTGTTTAGAGGGGCCTTACATCTAGGTCATCGGCCCCTAATGGTACGAAATGAGGCGAAATGCAACGACAATTTAAAAGTGCAAAATTCATCCACTGACCATAATTCAAAACGTGATGATGAAGAATGAAGGAATGAGTATGAATTTAAAACAATCAGTGGATCCGACCCGCAATGCCTCAGCTGACCAGAAACAATATTACGGACCAAGGAACTGTTTCCAAAGCACAATCCTGAATCGATGATGCTTGCTGTCTAAAGGAGTCCAATATCCATGTCAACGGTCCCTCTTTATGGCACTTATCGCTAGTAAAGCAGAACCATACTATTTCCCAAGTTGCGGTACTAATCAAAGGTAGCGGAAAATCAAGGTGTTCCAAACATTATGGTACTACTCTCAAATATTGTACGTCGTACCGGTAACGCAGACCTCTGGTGTTTCTCATATAATGGCGAATCTCATAGTCAACGCAAACCCATAATGTTCCTCACCTAGGTGTACTAATAACGGGCGCCGGTATTCCCGTGGTGTTCCGCATATAGTGGATATTAATCATAGGCAACGAAGACCCACGGTGTCGCTCATAATGTTATCAACCACAGGCAACGCCCAGACCCGTGGTATCTCACACTTAATGGTACTAATCACGGGCAACGTAAGGCCGTGGTGTACCGCATTTACTGGCACTAATCGCAGGTACTGCAAACCCAGTGAACCCTGCTCTACTGCTACGAATCATCAACCAAAGAGTACCTAACAGAGTGGTACTACTAGCAAGAAAAAGCGGCCCATGGCGTTCTCCGCATGATGGTACTAATCGCAGGTAGTTTCATGTTTCTGATACAATAATCCCTTGGTCGCCCCTTTTAGTCTCCTCTTACAATAGGCAGGAGATACCGTGTTTATATTCTTCCTCTGCGTCCCCCAACCACAGTGGGTACACAAAGAGAAAAGGGAAGGGAAAAAAAAGTAGTGATCCGTCACTTCGAAAAATGAAGTAACGGACAAAGAAAGGCAAGGGCCACGAAGGGCGTGAAAATGAGACTCCCTAGGTCTCGAATACTATAATATCGTCGGGGTCGGAAAAAACAAGTGACCAAGGGAGGTCGGACAGGATAGATGAAAGTGAGGAGCCCGGCACAAGTAAGTGGAAGCAATGCTAGGACTCAACTAAGGGCCCCCGTGCTCGTGAACCCACGCTCCAATGTTATGAGCCCCTGGGGCCCCTTTTAGTCGCCTCTTACAAGAATGTGATACCGTGGATGTTAAACTACCGCCTCTACACACAGGGGGATAGTCGATGTATGAAGCCTTGTACAAGTGAAATCAATCACTGAAATGGTGCAACCCTATTCAGCTCACCAATCAACAACGCAAACCAGTGTTCAATCGTAAAAGAGAACACAAAGGCTTTGTGTAGGTTCACAGACCACTTTACAATTCGTACGTACGCCTACCACTTTGACGCCAAAGAACACAGTAACAATGCCATCACAACAGTGATGAGTTCTTGGAGGAAGTTCAAGAAATCAGAAGAATAACACGAAGCTAGGGAAATGTCCCACTCTGTTCTGTACCCGCGGATTGTGAGAACAAAACTGTTGCAGCTCGACAAACCACCACGCGTCAATATACGCTCTCAAGCTGACTGAGACTGACCAAATGAAAAACTACAGAGCAGACGCTTGACGGGGAAGAACCTCACCAGGCATGCGCACTACAGAAGTAAGCCCACCGACAACCGCGTTGCCAAATCTCGAACTAACTGCGCATCATTCTTTTAATTATTTTAACGCATTACATACGAATGTTTTCTGGTGAACGAATTGAAATCCAATGATTTTTACTTTCTTCTGGTTAATTACAAACTTTAGGAAAATAGAGAAAATACAATATGACGAACATGAGCGCATTTGATGACGTAATAAATGTCAAAAATGACCTTCAAAATGAAACAGAAGTCCTCAAAAAATGACTTAAAATGACCCAAAAGCATTTATTAGAAATGGGAAATATGTACGTTACCCATATAGCGAAATTAATAATAATAATAATAATAATAATAATAATAATAATAATAATAATAATAATAATAATAATAAAGGCGAAACAAGATAACCACTCCTATGTATCGTCAGCTGACGTCTTTAATGTGGCGTAGTTCTTACATCCCACTGCTCTTTATATACAGTATCTGTCACGTAAGATTTGCGAGATCTACTTTCTACGAGAAATATTCGACAAATTTCCAAGTTCTTTGAAAACATTTTAGAAATGGCTGGATGAAGAACTGTTAGGGAATCTGATACCTGGACGATAGCCCATAACGCACATCACAGATGACTGATAGCACCTTGCCTTTTACAAAGTTGTTTTGTTTCAGGGCATCTTCTATAAATATAATTTTCCTCACTACCATTTTTCTCAATAACTACCTGTCTCTTTGTTCTTCTTCCTGTGCACATGATTCTTGTCTTCATCATCCATATTCAGATTTCTACTGCTTCGAGACGATGCAGCTCCTCTTTTCCTATCAATCAATCAATCAATCAATACTGATCTGCATTTAGGGCAGTCGCCCAGGTGGCAGATTCCCTATTTGTTGTTTTCCTAGCCTTTTCCTAAATGATTTCAAAGAAATTGGAAATTTATTGAACATCTCCCTTGGTAAGTTATTCCAATCCCTAACTCCCCTTCCTATAAATGAATATTTGCCCCAGTTTGTACTCTTGAATTCCAACTTTATCTTCATATTGTGATCTTTCCTACTTTTATAAACGCCATTCAAACTTATTCGTCTACTAATGTCATTCCACGCCATCTCTCCGCGGACAGCCCGGAACATACCACTTAGTCGAGCAGCTCTTCTTCTTTCTCTCAATTCTTCCCAACCCAAACATTGTAACATTTTTGTAACGCTACTCTTTTGTCGGAAATCGCCCAGAACCAATTGAGCTGCTTTCCTTTGGATTTTTTCCAGTTCTTGAATCAGGTAATCCTGGTGAGGGTCCCATACACTGGAACCATACTCTAGTTGGGGTCTTACCAGAGACTTATATGCCCTCTCCTTTACATCCTTACTACAACCCCTAAACACCCTCATAACCATGTGCAGAGATCTGTACCCTTTATTTACAATCCCATTTATGTGATTACCCCAATGAAGATCTTTCCTTATATTAACACCTAGATACTTACAATGATCCCCAAAAGGAACTTTCACCCCATCAACGCAGTAATTAAAACTGAGAGGACTTTTCCTATTTGTGAAACTCACAACCTGACTTTTAACCCCGTTTATCAACATACCATTGCTTGCTGTCCATCTCACAACATTTTCGAGGTCACGTTGCAGTTGCTCACAATCTTGTAACTTATTTATCACTCTATAGAGAATAACATCATCCGCAAAAAGCCTTACCTCCGATTCCACTCCTATACTCATATCATTTATATATATAAGAAAACATAAAGGTCCGATAATACTGCCTTGAGGAATTCCCCTCTTAATTATTACTGGGTCAGATAAAGCTTCACCTACTCTAATTCTCTGAGATCTATTTTCTAGAAATATAGCAACCCATTCAGTCACTCTTTTGTCTAGTCCAATTGCACTCATTTTTGCCAGTAGTCTCCCATGATCCACCCTATCAAATGCTTTAGACAGGTCAATCGCGATACAGTCCATTTGACCTCCTGAATCCAAAATATCTGCTATATCTTGCTGGAATCCTACAAGTTGAGCTTCAGTGGAATAACCTTTCCTAAAACCAAATTGCCTTCTATCGAACCAGTTATTAATTTCACAAACATGTCTAATATAATCAGAAAGAATGCCTTCCCAAAGCTTACATACAATGCATGTCAAACTTACTGGCCTGTAATTTTCAGCTTTATGTCTATCACCCTTTCCTTTATACACAGGGGCTACTATAGCAACTCTCCATTCATCTGGTATAGCTCCTCCGACCAAACAATAATCAAATAAGTACTTCAGGTATGGTACTATATCCCAACCCATTGTCTTTAGTATATCCCCAGAAATCTGATCAATTCCAGTCGCTTTTCTAGTTTTTAACTTTTGTATCTTATTGTAAATGTCGTTATCATATGTAAATTTTATTACTTCTTTGGCCTTAGTCTCCTCCTCTATCTCGACATTATCCTTGTAACCAACAATCTTTACATACTGCTGACTGAATACTTCTGCCTTTTGAAGATCCTCACATACACACTCCCCTTGTTCATTAATTATTCCTGGAATGTCCTTCTTGGAACCTGTTTCTGCCTTAAAATACTTATACATACCCTTCCATTTTTCACTAAAATTCGTATGACTGCCAATTATGTTTGCCATCATATTATCCTTAGCTGCCTTCTTTGCTAGATTCAATTTTCTAGTAAGTTCCTTCAATTTCTCCTTACTTCCACAGCCATTTCTAACTCTATTTCTTTCCAGTCTGCACCTCCTTCTTAGTCTCTTTATTTCTCTATTATAATAAGGTGGGTCTTTACGATTCCTTACCACCCTTAATGGTACAAACCTGTTTTCGCATTCCTCAACAATTTCTTTAAACCCATCCCAGAGTCTGTTTACATTTTTATTTACCGTTTTCCACCGATCATAGCTACTTTTTAGAAACTGCCTCATGCCTGCTTTATCAGCCATGTGGTACTGCCTAACAGTCCTACTTTTAAGACCTTCCTTTCTATCACATTTATTTTTAGCATCCAAGTTCCATTTCACGTAAGTTAGCAGAGTGCTGCCATAGGATGGTTTTGCGAAAGATACAAAAACATTTGAGGCAATTACATAATGGCTAGGCGCATGACCGATAAGCATAGGTAACTCGGTGTAAAACTGATTGCTGACTCAGTTCAATTTTACGGGACAGTTCCGTATTCGAGTCTCACGTCCCGATTTTTTATATGTACGAAAAACGCGTATATGTGCCGTGTTTTTTCTACACGCCCCGTAAATGCTCCCCCCTCCCCATGTTTTAGAAATTACTTGAGGTAAATCAGTACTAATTTAAACATTTTGTAGTGTACAATCTTTTTGCATTTATACTCTATTTTAAAACAAAACAATGATCGAATATCTTCTATTATAGTTTTACGTTCTATTATTTCATTAGTTAACGAGATTTGCAGACTTAGAGACAATAATAATAATAATAATAATAATAATAATAATAATAATAATAATAATAATAATAATAATAATAATAAAATAATAATAATAATAATAATTTCGTGTGACTATTTCTAGCTGAGTGCAGCCCTTGTAAGGCAGACCCTCCGATGAGGGTGGGCGGCATCCGCCATGTGGAGGTAATTGCGTGTTATTGTTGTGGAGGATAGTGTTATGTGCTGTGTGTGAGTTGCAGGGATGTTGGGGACACACACAACCCCGGAGCCATTGGAATTAACCAATGAAGGTTAGATTCCCCGACCCGGCCGGGAATCGAACCCGGGACCCTCTGAACCGAAGGCCAGCACGCTGACCGTTCAGCCAACGAGTTGGACATAATAATAATAATAATAATAATAATAATAATAATAATAATAATAATAATAATAAATTAGCTAACCTTTGAAAAGATACAGTGGTGTCCTTTATTAGTGATATGAAAAAATGGTCACCTTACGTTTTATGAACATTTAAACGTCAAAGGGTCAACTGAAGGTAATAATCATAATATAAAATAAATTGTGGTTAATACGATGAGGGCAGAGCGCCATCAGTATTCAATCTGGTATTATTCAGACGAGTCATTGAAATGTACTCTTTTCTTTCTTCAGTCATCTAGGAACCCTATTAGCTAGTGCTGCACTTAACCAACAAACTAGGCTAGTGCCTATTTACAGCTGGGTAGAGGCCACTTAATAAACACAGAATGTGTACAATCTGGCGGCCACCAACAGGATTCATAATTAACTTACACACAAGTTAAGAGATGTACGTGAGATGCCGAGTTATCTCATATTGCTGGTCTATTTGCTACTAGTTTTTCGAAATACGCTACTAGCTACTTTTAGGGCTAGGTACTACAATGTTCGCGCTTTCTCTTTCGGACCATTATTTAAAAAGTCTAAATGAAACCTAACGATCCCGTACCAACACAATTTTTTTTTTTTTTTTTTGAGTCTCTCATTTCTAGGTTTCCCTGTTCATTGTTATTACAGTGAAAGTATTATGTCCTTGATCGGGACTTCGCCGCATTCGATTCCTTGGCTGAATGGAAACTTCGGTTTAAACGACCCGCTATTCGATTCCCCGCCTGGCCGAGAATATTAACCCCAGCTCGGGAAGTGGGCATTTATGATGGCCTTAATACTCACAACAGATCCTTCGACGTCGAGAAGGGCATCCTGCCATAAAACTAGGCTTATTACACGTAAGTGCCGACTCCAAATGATTGGGAAAAGGTCAGGAAAGAGAAAAATAGGCCTCACGCACTTGAATTAAAATATGCTATTTTCTCATGCGTGAAGTTCAGTTGACCTTCAATTCACTGTGGCATAACGCCGCGTGGTCGTTTTCTTTGTATTAAGTTCTGTGGGAGCCTGTCCAGTTCCAAGTAATTTTATTTATAATTTTATATAATTCATGTTGTGTACTGTATGTGGGCAGATTCATAGGCCTCGTGGTTACAAGATCCTCCTTTCTCCAATAGGTTTCACGACGTCAGAGATATTAAAACAGTAATAATAGTAAAATTTGCAAGTGCGAATAAAGCTGATTTAAAGAAGCATTCAGAGTTTTTTCAAACACGGACAGAATTCTAGTGCCACTGTTCTCCAACCTAAGTTCAAAAGAGTTTTTACCACGCAGATAGCTTCTCGATTTGACTACAGCTTGCTGCTTTCGTAGCCGGGCTGAGTGTCGCAGGCCGTTCAAGGGGCCCATAGACGTGCAATATTATTGTGCAAAATGATGATGATGATGGTCGAAGGTCATCGGCGCAAAATGGATTGTACAATATATTGTTAGCTGCCCATAGAAGTAAAATATTATTGCACAACGATCGAGTTTGTGCAATAAATAGAATCGTGTGGAGATAATATTGATGGCTGTGCAATACATTGTGCAAAGCGGTCATAGACGTACAATATGCGTGGCAATAATATTATATACTTAGTCCATACCGGTATATTGTTTGGTTAACACTATTCTGCATCACGAAGCCGCTTCACTTCCGTCCGGAAGCTTCTACGCGGAGAACAGATGTTTTTAAATAACTTTTTGCTTGTCGGCGTTCGGGTATTTTTCGCGATATTTCTCAATAACCATCTCGTTTTGTTCACCTTTCTTAACGCGATTACTGTAATCTTCGCTCTTAACGTCCCATAGAGTCGGAAGGCCATGGTACACTTCGATAAACTCCAAAATAAGAGTTTTCTCCTCCTGTTTTTCTGCCACGTTCTCCCCCACTTGTTCGTACCAACTGGCGGGAGGACGGGACAATATTGCCAACACACGGTACAGTATTTTGCGATTTGCGCAATATATTTCAAAAAGTTTGATTTCGTACAATATATTGCACAACCCTTCAATATTAAATACACACTATCAATTATATTGCACAATGGCCGATATTGCACAATAATACTGCACGTCTATATGCCCTTTAAAGGGCTGGCCTTCTGTCCCCAACTTGGCAGGTTCTATCCTGGCTCAGTTCGATGGTATTTGAAGGTGTCAGTAGTTTACTGCCACGTAAAAAAACTCCTGCGGGACTAAATTCCGGCACCTTGGCGTCTCCAAAAATAGAAAAAGTAGTTAGTAGGACCTAAAAAACAACATTATTATTTTGTAGCATGATATACTCCCCTTCAGTGCATCGACCACTTGTGTGGAATCTTAAAAAAAATGTCTTCCAACTTTTTCCCAGTTCGAATAAACTCTCAAGTAGGAAGATCATTTTTGTATTCATTAAACATTTGCATTGTATATTTATTAAATACAGGTGACGTCTCTGTGGGTTCTGTTAGGCCTGTCCTAAAATTTCATATTGGTCAACTTCTTTGTCTTTCATGACACTACTTTACAGTATATACAGTGCATCTGGCAACCCCGCGACCGTTAGACTGGGGTAAACACAAGCCTCTCGCTGACTCACTGCTTCAAGCGGTTTACCATCCCTTTGCCATATTTCTTCCCAGGAACGCGTAGTTACAAAATGACGTCGCAAAATCACTGAACAATTAGTGATAATTCGGATGTAACAATATTTTCATGCGGATGGTGTTATTCTGTAGAGTATATATTGTTTTTCTTTAAATACAACTTCCCCCATGAGGAGGCTGCCACAAGGACAAAGTACTATAAGTTACAAGATTGTGAGAAACTGCAAAGTGACCTCAATAATGTTGTGAGATGGACAGTACGCAATGGTATGATGATAAGTTAGGTTGTGAGTTTCACAAATAGGGAAAGTCCTCTTAGTTCGAATTACTGCGTTGATGGGGTAAAAGTTCCTTATGGGAATCATTGTAAGTACCTAGGTGTTATAAGGAAACATCTTCATTGGGGTAATCACATAAGTGGGATTGTCTATAAAGGGTACAGATCTTTGCACATGGTTATGAGGGTATTTAGGGGTTGTAAAAGTATGTAAAGAAGAGGGCATATAAGTCTCTGGTAAGATCTCAACTAGAGTATGATTAGTGTATGGGACCCTCGCCAGGGTTACTTGATTCTAGAGAAGAAAAAATCCAAAGAAAATCAGCTCGTTTTGTTCTGGGTGATTTCCGACAAAAGAGTAGCGTTACAAAAATATTGTTAAGTTTGGGCTGGGAAGACTTGGGAGAAAGGAGACGAGCTACTCGACTAAGTGGTGTGTTCCGAGCTGTCAGTGGACAGATGTCGTGGAATGACAATCGTAGACAAATAAGTTTGAGTGGTGTTTTTAAAAGTAGAAAATATCACGATATGAAGATAAAGCAGGAATTCAAGAGGATAAATTGGGAAAAATATTCGTTTATAGGAAGGGGAGGTTACGGATTGGAATAACTTACCAAGGGATATGTTCAATAAATTTGCAATTTCTTTGCAATCATTTAAGAAAAGGCTAGGAAAACAACAGATATGGAATCTGCCCTAAATGCAGTTCATTAGTAACTGATTTGACGTCAGCTTACCACTTCGGTTATTGCGAGGTACCATCTCTCACGTCTCCGCAGTTTACGGATTTCTAGTCGCATAAGTCTTAAAAATGAACAGCGATTATTAATTATTGTAAAACTAAAGTTTACACAAGACCGCTTAATGTTAATGTTAAAAGATTCAAAGCCAATTTTCACGGGGACAAGTTTTTGGGCCCGGGGAGTCTCTGGAATTAGCGCTATCAATTTCCCGATATCTCCCGTTGGCCATGAGCGTTAAGGTCTGACACCGTGTTAGCGGAGTCCCGTTGATCGAAAAAAAGTTCAGGAGTACGAGGGTAGGAGAGGTGGTGGTGGTGATTATTGTTTTAAGAGGAAGTACAACTGGAAAACCACCGTCTATTAATAATAATCAGAGGGAAACAAATTCATAGATCCGACACTTCGAAAATCAAGGTATCGGTAAAAGAAAGGGAAAGGCGACGACGGGACTCCCTGGCTCCCTAGGTCTCTCTTGGGGTCGGAGCAATGTCAGACCCAGATATGGGTCCCGTGGTCACAACCCACGCTCCCCAAGATGAAAGCTCACGGGTCTTTTTTAATTACCTTTTACGACAGACAGGGGATACCGCCTCCGCCCACAGGAGGACCTATGTGATTTTCTTCGTGTGGCTATTTCCAGCCGAGTGCAGCCCTTGTTAGACAGACCCTCCGATGAGGGTGAGCGGCATCCGCTATGTGGAGGTAATTGCGTGTTATTGTTGTGGAGGATAGTGTTATGTGTGGTGTGTGAGTTGCTGGGATGTTGGGGACACACACAACCCCGGAGCCATTGGAATTAACCAATGAAGGTTAAAGTCCCCGACCCAGCCGGGAATCGAACCCGGAACCCTCTGGACCAAAAGCCAGCACGCTGACCATTCAGCCATAGAGCCGGATACCTATGTGATGTATTGAATGTATAAAGACGGAGCATGTAGTGATAAACTCGAACCCAGGTACCTTCGAACCGAAGGCCAATAAGGAACCAGCTGGTAAGGAAAAGCTGGGGACATTTTCGTAGTTCAAACAACTCTGCTGGTGACGTGTGAGGTCTGGCAGACCACTTGAACATTTCAACTTAAGGTGAGAAGTGGAGCAAGATTTAATTTAAAATACCCTGATGTTTAGTGTTTCTTAGCAGTGTAGTTGATGCACAACTAAGAAACCGAACAAGAGAAATCGCAGAACTTTTATTTATAACATTTATTCTTATTAGGTCTCTATATTTTCAAGTTTAGCTTGATGATGATGATGCTTGTTGTTTAAAGGAGCCGAACATCTAGGTCATCGGCCCATAATGGCACGAAATGAGACGAAATGTACTGACAATTTAAAAGTCCAAAATCATCCAGTGAGCAGGATTCAAAGCGCGATGACGAGGAATGAATGGATGGATATGAATTTAAAAGAATCAGTGGATCCGACCCATAATTCCCCACATTCCTAGAAACTAGCGTTAAACAATAGTATTACTGACCAAGGGACTGCTTCAAAAGCACAATCCTGAATCAATGATGCTTGTAGTCTAAAGGAGTCCAAAATCCAGGTCATCGGCCCCTCATAATGATACTGATCGCTAGGAAAGTAGACCCATGGTATTTGTCATGATGAGGTACTAATCAAAAGTAGACTCGCCGTATTCCACACATTATGATACTACTCACAGGTAATGTAATACGCACATGTAATGCTGACCTTTGGTGTTTCTCACATTGCAGCACCATTTACAGGCAACGCAAACCTATGGAGTTCCTCACACAGGTGTACTAATCACAGGGACTTGTACTATCGCGTGGCGTTCCGCGTATAGTGGGTACTAATCATAGGCAAGGCAGACCCATGGTGTACTGTAAAACCCATCCTGATTCACACACTCTCGATACTAATCACAAACCGATTGTGTACCTAACATAGTTGAACTAAGCGTAAGTAAAGGCGACCCATCGTGTTCCCCGCGCGGTGGTCCTAATCACAAGGAGTTTCATGGTTCTAATATAATTATCGTTTGAACGCACCCTATAGTCGCCTCTTACGACAGGCAGGGGATACCGTGGGAGTATTCGTCGTCTGAGGCCCCTACCCACAGGTGGATGTGTGTTTGGTAGCAACCAGAAACCTAGGGAAGCTGGATCCCATTCCTTCACGCTGCGCTTGTTCGCAAGGCGTTGAACCCCACAAGGAATCAAGGACTTCGGTGGGGAACCCCTTGGGCAAGCTGCAGACGTTTTGAAGCCATGCCCGAAATCATCCTCCCCGAATGCAACCCACTCCGATCGGGGTCCTCTGTAGCCGAACCAAGCAGTCAAGGCAAGACCCCCCTGGTGGTAGCAGGTATTGCCCGGTGTCCGATGTTTGGACGATGCCTAATGCGGAATGATTGAGGCAATGAGCGCTAGGACTCCCTTCTTCCAGTCACCCGCAATAGCATGTAACTCATAACGTGTACAGAGTAATAAATATAGAGAAAAAAATCAATTAATAATAATGTCTTCCTGGCATTCGGCTGTGCGGGGGACCTGTGTTGTGAGGCGGATACTACTGGACGGGTACATGGCGCTCCCACCCGTAGACTTCCTGGGCGGTCACGAGCGGGCTTTCGGGCATAATCGCAAACGTAAGAGGCCATTTCCGAACAGAACGCACATCAAAAATTTTGAATCGGTCTACAGCTAACCATCAAGAAATAAAAAAATTAAGAGATGACCGATGGCCACATGGACCTTTTAGTCGCCTTCTACGACAGGCACGCATTACCTTGAATGTATTCAAGCCCCTTCCATCCACATGGGGTCCAACACATGATACCAAGCCGCAATCCATGTCCGCACCAAGGTCGCCCCCTTTTACTTTCCTCTTACGACAGGCAAGGGATACCGGGATTGCATTGTACATCTCGTCCCCCACTCGCAGGGGATTCAGCTTTGGTTACTTACTCTCTTGAAAGATAATCTGCAGACATCTAGTCTCTGGTGCTTCATAGGGTGGTGAACCGACTTAAATGGAAGAAGGAGAAAAAGAAGCAGCTGTGGTGTCATACGTGACAGTGTTTGTGTTGGTAGCTGTCGCAGGTAGAACACAATTTGTGTTTGTGGCCGGGATATTACTTACAGAATTTAATTTTTTTTTTTTTTTGTAACTTCACTATTCGAATGGTCTTTTTTTTTTAATTACTTGAATGGAATGTCGAGAACTGGATGAACTTGACATTAGGTTATAAAAGTAAATGTATTTCTGGGGGCGGGATGGTGGGTTCCTAGACATCCTCTGACATTCATTCCAAGTATGTTTTCTTTAATTTCTACGTCTTTAGAATGTTAGAAACGGTGTGTAACGAGGGCTGGATATCTGCCAAGAAATGAAGAGGAGGGTGGATGGAAGGAACTTGACTGTCTTTGGTGGCTATAGATAAGAAATTTCCTCACCGAACCAGTATGGTAATTGTACCGGGCGGTACACTTCCACGCCGCTAATTTAAAATGTGCGCCAGTTGAAACTCCTCTGCTGGAGGAAGTCTGAACTTTATTAACGGTATTAATTTTCAAGTTTCTCAGAAGATGTCACTACCTGGAAATTTTAGAGTTTTTGAACTGTGTCATTTTCGACGTATTTTTGTTTTGCTTGTAGTAAGAAGTGTGAACTTTCTCTTCTAGAGGACACTACTGAAGATCAACAATAGTGCACCCTAGTGCGGAGTGAAAGAACTATTTTTTGGAGAAATTTTTATT
Source organism: Anabrus simplex (assembly GCF_040414725.1). Classification (NCBI taxonomy): domain Eukaryota; kingdom Metazoa; phylum Arthropoda; class Insecta; order Orthoptera; family Tettigoniidae; genus Anabrus; species Anabrus simplex. Next base: position 222,897,022 of record NC_090268.1, on the reverse strand, counting down.
TCAAAAGTTTGTTTCTTGTTAAATTTCTTTCTGTTATTGTTTAAGTTGGCTGTATACCCCTATCTTTCCCCTTGTTTTGTATTTAGCCAATCCCGAATTTCTTTTATTAATTTCTGACCAATCGGATGTATCTTCCCCCAACTTGAATATGTTGCTGTATCCTACCCAATAAAGAGTTTGTGGGAGGGTGTTCTCATTCCCCTAACGCCTCGAACCTTCCGCGAGAGTGTATAAACTGCTGATTTTAGGGTCTCCGGGCCACTTCTGTTCCATCTTTCAGTGCGTAAAGTACATAGCAGGGGGCGGGAAGCGCCTCCTTCTCCGGCAGCGGTCAACAACCAGGTAATGGCCGATTAATTACTTCTTTTCTTGCTTGCTCAGCAGTTTAACTCTCGGGGCGGGTCCGAAGTTTTTCCATAATGTAACCTTCCTTAAATTGTATCTATTCTATCTTTTAAACTACATATTGGGATAGAGAGTGCTTAACCCTCTCGAGCTCCCACTCATATTGTTTTGAGGTGAACTTATTTTCTCAACCTATTCTTCCTTAACATTATGTAAATTTGTTTCTTTTCTAAAGTCACCTCCGTAGTATGGGATTAGCCCTTGCATCAGTGGCCTAGAGCCAAATTAGGTTTTGAAACAAATACATTAGGAGTGCAGATTGCCTCCTCTCAGATTGTTATTTTAGAGGTCAGGTAATTAACCTTTTTCATTTAATAGACCTCAGTAGGTTGGGTATGTGACCCCTGTGTCTATGTCCAAAGAGGACAACTTGAAGGTGGAGTTTGGTGTGGCCTTTGAGAGGCTTAAAGTTTTGAGAGCGAGCGGCTCTTTCTAGAAAATTGAGTGTTGTATGCCTCGAGGAGGCTTTTCTGTGTAATTTGGAGCAAGTGCTCCTGAACATGAATGGGGTTTTCTGCCCCTCTGGTAAAACTTATTTTGAAGTAAGGTTGGGCTGATTGCCCACGAATTGTGAAGTAAGGGCGCTGAGCCCAAATCCAGTAAATATTGTACCTACATTTTGTTTTTTTTTTGCTATGGGCTTTACGTCGCACCGACACAGATAGGTCTTATGGCGACGATGGGATAGGAAAGGCCTAGGAGTTGGAAGGAAGCGGCCGTGGCCTTAATTAAGGTACAGCCCCAGCATTTGCCTGGTGTGAAAATGGGAAACCACGGAAAACCATTTTCAGGGCTGCCGATAGTGGGATTCGAACCTACTATCTCCCGGATGCAAGCTCACAGCCGCGCGCCTCTACGCGCACGGCCAACTCGCCCGGTCCTACATTTTGTTGACTTGCTACTTTGTACCTGCAATGCTTGTTATTTCTTCATTTTAAAAAGAAAATATAACCTTGTTAAATTTTACATTAACTTTGATTCCGTAGTTTGAGACCCGTTCACGCCCGCACCTTCTTTCACCTCTACCTACCGCTAAAACACGGTAACAGTAATCATTTTTTAAATCTTATAGTGATTTTAATTAGACTAAACTCAACTTCAAGTTTTGAAATTTAATATGCATATTAATTGCACATTTATTTTTTGGATGTTAAGGTTTCAAAATGTATTACAATATTACTGTCTTAAATGGAAACTTCATTTCTAATTTTACTTTTAGTTGTGTGTCGGTGCAAAAAATGTTTTTGTGTCTGAAAAACAGAGTAATATCAGGGAATTTTAAATCTGAATTTGGTAGTCACCTTGTTCATGTAATGAACATTTTCCCTCCAGCTGAAATTGTTCATGTTTGTCTTCGAGAGTATATTTGGTATACTTCTCATCTCTGGCGGTAATGTCAGCATAGTTGTAATTCTGAGTTAAGTTTCCATCCAGGTACCATCGTTATTGCTTCATGAGTTAATTTATTTCTAAATTCGTTTACTCTACAGGTTTGGTTTTTTCTCTCGGACTCAGCGAGTGATCCCACCTCTATCGCCTCAAGGGCAGGTTACTGGAATGTGAGACTTTGGTTCGGGGGTATACAACTGAGGAGGACCAGTATATCGCCCAGGCGGCCTCACCCGCTATGCTGAACAGGGGCCTTGTGGGGAGGGGGGAGATTGGAAGACACAGACAAGGAAGAGGGAAGGAAGCAGCCGTGGTCTTAAGTGTAAAACCACGGAAAACCACTTCGAGGATTGATGAGGTGGGAATCGAACCCACCTCTACTCAGTCGACCTCCCGAAGTTGAGTGGTCGCTGTTCCAGCCCTCGTACCACTTTTCAAATTTCGTGGCACAAACGGGAATCGAATCCGGGCCTCCGGGGATGGTAGTCAATCACACTAACCACTACACCACAGAGGCGGACCATAATTTAATTTCAATTGAAATATTCTCAATAGCAAGCGAGCTTGTACTGATCATAGCTGAGGGACGTCCAGTTTTGTATGGAATCCGAAGCAGAGAGAAGTGACAATCCCACATGCACTAAGCTGCAGTCACCTTGGTGAAAAGCTCTGTTTATATGATGCAATTCTCGTTTTGTAATCGCGTCGTTTAGGTTGTTTTTGTTGATCAGGTTTACTTCGCTTCTGGACTTGGAAATCGTTTGAAGTATTTGAAAGTCGATTATGTTCATCAATTGTCTTTGTTGATCGCTCTATCACGACATCTTCATCCGAACGACCACTCAGTCCTGGTTCATCACTATAACACTTGCCGTTGTTTTTTTTCTTTCACTTTTCTAACTTATTATTTGCAACCAAATGATGTTTACGTGTTGGCGGCATATTGGCGCACGACATACTCACGTGATTCATTGTTAGATAACGGAACTGCTGCTGCTGCTGCTTGTTGTTTTAAGGGGCCTAACAGCGAAGGTCATCGGCCCCTAATGGTACGAAATGAAAGAACAAAAATTACAAAGGCATCCACTGACCAAAATAAAAATAAAAAATGTCATGAAGAATGAATGGATGGACAGGAACCCAACAAAACACAAAACAAACAAAAACAAAAACCAGTGGATCGGATTCAATAGAGAACGAAAATAACAGTATTACCGACCAAGGTACCACTTATAAAGCACAATGATGCTTGGTGTCTAAAGGGGGTGCAAAATCCACGTCTAAGGCCCCACAGAATGGTACATGTCGCGAGTAAAATAGAACCATGGTATGTGTCATGTTGGGGTATTAATCAGAAGTAGCGAAGACTCACGGTGTTCCACAAAAGATGGTACTACTCACAAGGATTGTACTTCGTACAGGTAACGCAGACCTATGGTGTTTCGCACACAATGGCGTCACTTACAGCCAACGCAAACCGATGAGTTTCCTCACCTAGGGTACTAGTCACGGGTGCCGGTCCCAAGGGCCCCGTGGTGTTCCGCACATAGTGAGTACTAATCACAGGCAACGCAGACCCACGGTGTCGCTCATATAGTGGTACAACTCACAGGCTACGCCCAGACCCGCGGTGTTGCCCACATGGGTACAACGCACGGGTACTGGAATCCACCAGGCCAGGCTTTTTACTGCAACGAATCACAAACATATTTCGTACCATATTAGTGATACTACTCGCAAGTACATGCAACCCATGGTGTTCCCCGCATGATGGTACGAATCAAAAGTAGTTGCATGGTTCTAATTCATTCATCCCTTGGTCGCCCCTTTTAGTCGCCTCGCACGACAGGCAGGGGATACCGTGGGTGTATTATTCGTCAGCCTCCCCCACCCACAGGGGGTGTGTGTTTGGTCCGCGAGAGGTATTTTATTTCCCTCAAGTCCGCCGGCAAGCCGGTTAGGACCCCCCTATCCGCCACCTGGGACGCGCCACGTGGGAGTATCACCTCTCCCCCTGCTACGCCTGCGTAGCAGGTTCAGATAACGGAACCTCAAACCGGAAATTCTGTTGTCACAACATATGCGACCCCCTTCAAATCGAACTGGGGAGCTTAGTTTTGCGAAATTCAAAAATCCGGTACACAATTTTCATTAACAAAGGATTAATCTATTTATTGAAATGCCTAAAATGGACAGAGGATAATAGTTGTGTGACAAGATCATTTTTAAAAATTGCCCTTTCTAATGGGTGTTTCGTGAATAACATTTGGACCGGATGTGATTTCCAAAATGTTCCTTTTTCCATTTGATAGAGCTCTCCAAAACACGCGTTTTGACACCTTAACCATTTCTCTACCTTCGGTACTTAAGTCACAACTGAGTGAAATAACTTGAAATTTTGTTAAAGTGGGGCCCTATACTGGGTGATGTAATGTTTAAAATCTTAAATAGCTAGTTTAAGATGTGTTGGTAACATTCCTTGGGGGTATAGTGCGCATTGGTATCACCTAAATATCACTATAAAATTTGTCACAAATGGAACATAATAATTACTTTTACACATATCAAGTGAAAAATCCCTGGCAAATTAAGAAATATATGTTTTTTGGAGAATATGAATACGTACTTTACTACTTTACAAGTACATTTGGTGTTGCGCTCACAATGACACACGTATGTCTTTTGTCTTACACTTTGAACAATTTCGTGTGTGATATCTGTGTTCACTGAAGTTCTTTGCTTTCGTTTCATTCTTCACTTGTCAATGACATAATTTCATGAATTGTATCGCGATATGCAATATTTAATAGGCGACAAAATGATATGGCCAATGTACATAAGAAAAACTCAGTGGACTAGTGATTTCGTTCGAACAGAAATAAAAATATTTATTGGTCCAGGGATCATGCTATTTTTCTTTTGACCTCCATTTTGCTGTTTGTACTGGCCAAAGATAATGAGAATCTACAGACATAGCACTCCCATTCCACGGTGCTAGCCCTGGACCTGAATAAAGTAACAAAAGACGGCACCAGCAGCGAATGGACAAAGATAATGAGAATCTACAAACATAGCCCTCCCATTCCACGGTTCTAGCCCTGGACCTGAAGAAAGTAACAAAAGACGGCACCAGCAGCGTAGTGCGACATAAACCAGTCCTGTCTACAAGCCTTAAGTATGTTTTCATATTTCTCAAATAACGACGGTATTTCTTAATTTGCCAGGGATTTTTCACTTGATATGTGTAAAAGCAATTATTATGTTCCATTTGTGACAAATTTTATAGTGATATTTGGGTGATACCTTTGCGCATCATACCCCATTCCTTGACTTTACAGATTTCTGTTGACAACACGCGAAATGTGTAGCTAACAAGCGTTTTTCGAAATGTTACCCACATCGGTGAAAACGTGGCTTTAGGAAGAAAATGCACAGGTTTTTTGGGTTCAAAACTGAATTATAAGCATACTCAGCGAACCATTTTTAATGAGATAAACTATTCAGTTTATTCACTTTAAATTGTCTCGGTCGAATAATTTTTCCCACCGGTCGGACGTTTTTAAAACATTGCCTGCTCCCCAGATAACCAAGGCCAATAGAGTAGAATACATGGCAATATAGCGAGATACGCATACAAACGAAAAGATTAATAATACGCACTTCCAGACATGTTTAAAACATCAAACTCGGTATCAGGAAAGGTGACACCCCCCAAGATCCCTAGAAAATATCGAAACAAGAAGTGAACAAATAAACCTTTTGAAAAAGACAGCGGAAAAGGGAGAAGACAAAGAAGATAGAATTCAATCGAATCAGTAAATCAGTCAACCCATTCGTACCAAAATGAATAATGTACCCAAATTGCTAAACGCAAGATACGGTAGAATCAGTAGAGTAAATAAATTCAAGTTCCTAGGAGAAATAATAAAGCCAAGAACCAAACAAAAACAGAGATCAGGAAATGAAACTGGCTTATCAACTAACCAAAGATATTTAAAATAAAATTAAAAAAAAACTACATAAATCCAACACATACCTGCCAACTTTACAAAAACCAAAATCAGGAGATTTTGATTTGAAAATCAGTAAAAATCAGGAGATATCAGGAGAAACAATTGGTCAAAATTGCTTATTCTACATGTCTTGCGCAATATTGAACTACGATATATTTACAACACTTATTGTCTCAAAGCCCGACTGTTGCTATACGAGGATACAAGGCTAAAATTACACATCTCTATTCCCTCACAGGAAGTATGTGACTGAGATGATCAGTCTCTGATAAAACCAAACCAAAACCAAACCCCATGGCACTACAGCCCTTGAAGGGCCTTGGCCTACCAAGCGACCGCTGCTCAGCCCGAAGGCCTGCAGATTACGAGGTGCCGTGTGGTCAGCACGACGGATCCTCTCGGCCGTTATTCTTGGCTTTCTAGACCGGGGCCGCTATCTCACCGTCAGACAGCTCCTCAATTCTAATCACGTAGGCTGAGTGGACCTCGAACCAGCCCTCAGGTCCAGGTAAAAATCCCTGACCTGGCCGGGAATCGAACCCGGGGCCTCCGGGTAAGAGGCAGGCACGCTACCCCTACACCACGGGGCCGGCTACAGTCTCTGATAAGCCTACCGAAAATAGTATTAACTCATGCTCCACATGTGTGAATCATTCATGCACTTAGATGCCATTACTTAGCAAATGCATAGATTAATATATTGCATCAAGCGCCCGCGTGATTATGCGAAGATCAAATAACTAGCTGATGTACCCTCCTTTCCTATGGAATTCTCAGAAAGACTGTCCTTATAGTTTTCCCAACTGAAGGCAACATGTCATTACAATGATGCCAGTTTAAATATCACGATTAAAAGCAATGCTTTCATAAGAAATATTCGATAAAATGAAAACAGAACATTTTCTCACTTTTAGCTAAAAGTACTACGGTGTCAATCTAACAGTTCGAAGTTTCAGAGCTAGAACGACCAGGCTGCAGATAGCCGTGAACACTCCTGTGTAATTATTCCGTTTAAGTGTGCACATTGCTCATTCAAATCACTACCTCGGAGTAGGGATCGAATAGGTGGAATACTATGATGATCCAGTGTGTTACGTACCAGTAGTATCAGAAAATTTATGAACCAGAGGAATGCCATGCTAAAGAAAGTGATATAACTCCCCACTCCCCAGCTTTTCCCGCCAATATTCAGGCAGGCTGTTATACTCGAAATGCAGCAGTAATTCCATCTATCGTAGATAAATGGCAGCAGAATACACAAAGCACATCACAACAAAAATGGTCAATGTAATGTTATTGTTGATCAATTTTATGGGCTTTCTATATTGGAGGCCTTCACTTTAGTTTTCTTCCCAATCTGTGATATTACAGCATCTAATGTAAAGTGATTCGTCCTTTCTTTCATGACTCCCTCTTGTGTTATTATTCAGCGATCGTTCCTTCACGACTTTTTTCTCATTCATGTGTAACATACTTTTCATTGTAATCCAAGTACGAATAGATAATGTTTCAGACATTTGACCTTAAGGCTGATCATGCCCTTAACAAGGGGCGAAACATGTCCCTGAGAAGTGTATATAGTATTATGTAAATTTCATCCACGTAGTATGTGGCTTGTATTGAATAGGTGGTGATAATAGAATAAATTATTTTTGTGATAATTTGCTCAAGTCAGTTTCAATGCGAATCATTCATGAGAACTGTCTCTTGCAAAACTGATTAAGACATAAATAATCAGAAACTGTAACTTTTGTTATGTAGTACTTTTCAATATGACCACTAGAATAGGTAATTAAAAATTAAATTTTTGGCATCTTCCCCTAAACTACCATTTCGAACAGAGTGAATAAAACTATTTATAGCACAGACTGTAGTTCCTTATTCCCTGACTTTACATAAAATTGTTCGCCATTTTCTCGTACCTCGGCACTGATATGGACTTAGCAAAAAAAAAAAAAAAATCCGTATTCATGAATATGTCTTATCATAGCTGGTACAGTAAAAAATTATCATACATAAATGATAGGAAATTTAATAATATTTAACTTTAGTTATGTAGTATTTATCGCTGGGGGCAATAATAACAAATTTTGGAGAATTAAATTTTAGACCTTCCCCTAAACTACCATTTCACTCAGCGTGAATAAAATTATTTATGGCCTAGATTGTAGTGACTTGTTCCCCGACCTTATATACCGATTTTCATTAAATTCTCTTCAGCCGTTTTCTCGTGGTGAGCCTGCGTACGTTCATACATACAGACAGACAGAAATTACAGAAAATTAAAACGGGCAATTCCCCTTGTTACTATGGTCACGACCGGCACGGAAATATCATTTTTTTACATTCTGAGCAATGTACAGGCAAAACTGTTATCTTATTTATATTGAGATAAATTAAAATTAGTCGGAATTGTCTCCAAATGGCTCCTAAAATCTCTAGAAAATTCACTAGTCGTTATCATTGAAGTTATGTCACTAAATTACTAATAACGCGACTAGTCTCTAGAATCGACCAAAGAGGATGGAATCGACTAGACTGATGTGAACGAACACGAACATAGCACGCGAGAACGAGAGATTGACAGTCGATATACGCGTCGCGATATACAGGTTTCAATAAACATCGCACATTCGCGCACATTTCTCGCATTAATAAACGTCGATATTTCGTTTGAAAGCGGCCAATGGGTGAAGGATTTCCGGCCACTGGCGTAAAAAAGCTGAAATGGCGGGATTTGAAAACAAATGTCTGAAATTCACTAAAAATAAGCTAAAATCGGGAGAAAAGATAGAATAATCGGGAGGCGGGAAAAACTGTCGAAAATCGGGAATCTCCCGCCTAAATCGGGAAAGTTGGCAGGTATGCCAACACTAGCCTACAACAGTGTCATACGACCGGAATGTTCAGTTTTAAACAAAAGAGGAATTGAATAATTAAAGATACAAAAGGAAAGTACGAAGGAGGATACTTGAACCAAGAAAAGTTGCGAGTGCCGGCATGAGTAGCTCGGAGGGTAGAGCGCAGGCCTTCTGAGCCCAACTTGGCAGGGTCGATCCTGGCCCAGTCCGGTGGTATTTGAAGGTGCTCAGATACGTCAGCCTCGTGTCTGTAGATTTGCTGGCACATAAGAGAACTCCTGCAGACAAAATTCCAGCACATCGGCGTCTCCGAGACCGTCAAAAAATAGTTAGTGGGTCGTAAAAGCATTATTATTATTATTATTATTATTATTATTATTATTAAAAGTTGCGACGCCTTGTATGAGAAGTAATAAAGAGCCAAACAGAACAATTATCAGATGCCCTTAGGAAAAGAAGACTTGCTTTGTTATGATCAGCAGGTCCGAATGAATCTGAGAAGACCATTTTGACAAAATCCCAAAAAAGAAGTAAGTATAAAGTATTCAATTTTGCGTGAGGCATTAATAAAGTATCGATTAGGTGGTTATTTATACTTACTTCTTGATTAAACATCGATACGGTCATGAAATGGACAACTTGTAATAAAATCCCAAAACACAAATTAAGTTGGTTTATCGAAGTGAAAACATATTTAGCAGAAATTCAAGACCACTGTCTGGTAGGATGAAAGCAGAAAAGAACACATTGGTAGGATGAAGAACTACTGGAGAGACCGAAAGAAGAAGACGTTTTTCTTTTCTTTTAACAAATGTCTCTACGTCGCACCGACACAAATAGGTCTTACGGCGACGATGGGGTAGGAAAGGGCTAGGTGTGGGAAAGAAGCGGTCGTAACCTTAACCCTCCAAGTGGCAAACGCGTGATATCAGGCGTTTTATGCGTTTGCCCAGTGGCAACGCCTGATATCGGGCATTCTGACATGCTCTTTATTTCATTTCGATAAGCGAATTATTATTTATCAAAATGTGCTAATTACGAATCAGTCGAAGGAGAAATGTTCGGTCATAATCATGAAATAGTTTGTATAATAGCATGTTGCACTGATCTAGTGTAAATCGTTGCCAAATTAGCGTCATAATCCCGCTGTCTTGTGCTAGCTGCTGCATACTCAGCGGCCGGCCACACGTATGTCTCAGCTGAGCCAGCTATATTTAGTCGCCAGTTTTCCTTCTGATATCAATCTGAAGTGTTTATATGCACTCTTGTCAGCAATACTGAATCATTTTCTCGTTCTTCTGGCGGAATGAATTGCTGGCTAGCGACATACATTTCATGTTAGTCGTTAGAGAGATATGTAATGTTCCGCGTTGTGCTTGTGCCTCTCAATATTGCCGTAATTGATCTATGGAGAGTTTCCAGTTCATGAATGTGTAAATATCCTTATTATGGCAGATCATTTTTTGGACCGTTCCAGTGATATTCGAGAAATTCTCGAGGCTGATTTCAGTGATGTTGGGGGATCAGATTTTGAAATTGACGAGGACAGTGAAGTGCAGACGGAAGATTCATCAGGAAGTGGTGATGAATATGTGCCATCAAACTGTAACACGTCTGATAGTGAAGATGGAGAAAATGTGGAAGATGTTGCTCCTATAGTAGGCCTAGGTCATATAAATTCAGCAAGTGCAAGTGGAAATTCTTCTCCTGCTCCTTCTAATGTGTCTCCAGTTTGGGTCAGAGTTTACCCTCCTGAACCTCCAAAGAACCCCGAATTCAAGGTGAGAGAAGCAAGTGCAGGTATAAAGAACTGTCCACAAAGAAATTCATACCCTATCGATTATTTTTATTTGTTTTTTACTCCAGCTGTGTGGAACTTGATTGTAAGACAGACAAATATTTATGCTATTGAAAAAACAGCCGCAAAACGTTGCTCTGGTGAAGTACCGAGACACAGCAGAATACGCGGGTGGGTAGATGTCACTTAGCTGAAATAAAGAAATTTATAGCAATAATTATCAATATGGGCTTGACGTTTCGCAGCAATATTACACATTATTGGGACACGGATCCACTTGAAAGAATACCCTTTTATTCAGAGACCATGTCACTAAGGAGATTTCAGTTGTTATCATCAATGATACATTTGAACTCGGGACATCATATTCCTAAGGGCCAACCTGGTCACGATCCCTGGTTCAAAGTACGTCCTTTTCTAGATGCCATCAATGCATCATTCAAGAGGCATTTCATACCAACTCAGGAAATATGCATCGACGAATCAATAATAGGCATGAAGAACCGATGCGTGTTTATACAATACATGCCAAATAAAAGACATAAAAAGGCATTTTAAAAAATTGAAGTGTGTGACAGTAGGACCTCGTATGTTTTGCATGTAGAACTTTATAGTGGGAAAGATTTCCTATCCGATGGAAATGATCCATTTACCCAAAAGGTCATTTTGGCTTTGCTAGAAAGAGCCAACTTATTAGACAAAGGGTACAATTTATTCACGGATAACTGGTATACAAAAATCCCCTTGGCTAACAAACTATTTGAAAGGGATACGTACCTCACAGGGACAGTGAATAACTCTTCAAAGGGACTGTCTCAGATTGTTTTAGGTACAAAACTTGAACCTAGGCAAACCGTTTACTTTAGGCAATGTGAAGTTCTACTGGTTGCTTATAAAGAGAAGAAAACACGGAAACCAGTTTATTGTCCCACAAGTGGATGTCACGCTGAGGATAATGTTGTAAGAAGTCGAAAGGGAAATGAAGGGTTGAAACCACTACTGATTCATAAGTATAATATATTCATGGGAGGTGCAGATAATAAAGATAAGTGCATTTACCATGCCACTTGTTCCAGACCGACCAGAAGGTACTGGAAGCAATTTTTATCAAATCTTCTAGATATGACATTATTTGACGCATATATCCTGTACGTAAAGAACACCGATAAGACGAGACTCCATGGTCAGTATAATTAGGGGATTGCTAAATGAACAGTTCCAAATTCCAGTTGTGAGGCCAACAGGTCATGCAGGTGGCCCCTCCCATGCTGTCGAAAAATTGCCACAGAATAACAATCGCCTATGTGTTGAGTGCTTGCAAGAAAAAAAAGAAGAAGAAGTCTACATTCTGGTGTCCAGGATGAAATGGTGGTATTCACCAGGGGTGTTTTCATTAACTAGTGCACTTCTGGAGGCCTGACAATCGTGGGGTAAAAAGAAAGACCCACCCAAGTGACTCTGAGTGAAATGTACAAGTGGCAGCATACAATTGTTGTATACTTTTTCCAGCTAAGAACAGTATTTTAAACTATATACCGGTACGCAACTATGCACTATGAACTGGTGCTCCTTTTGTATATGTCATTTTCTTAAATTTAGGTAAATATGAACATATTATATATAGCCAAACTTTTGAAAAAATTAATAATATATGTTACCGAGTTTTAGCGGTAGGTAGAGGTGAAAGAAGGTGCGGGCTTGAACGGGTCTCAAACTACGGAATCAAAGTTAATGTAAAATTTAACAAGGTTATATTTTCTTTTCAAAATTTAGAAATAAAACAAGTACGGCAGGTACAGAGTAGCAAGGCAACAAAAGGAGCAATTACAGTATTTACAGTATTTGGGCTTCGAGCCCTGAATTCACACTTCTAGGGCAATTAGCCCAATTTTACTCCAAAAATAAGTTTTACCAGAGGGGCAGAAAACCCCATTCATGTTCAGGAGCACTTGCTCCAAATTACACAGAAAAGCCTCCTCGAGGCATACAACACTCAATTTTCAAGAAAGAGCCACACGCTCTCAACCTTTAGGCCTCTCAAAGGCCACACCAAACTCCACCTTCAAGTTGTCCTCTCAGGACATAGACACAGGGGTAACATACCCAACCTACTGAGGTCTATTAAATGAAAAAGGTTAATTACATGACCTCTAAAATAACAATTTGAGAGGAGGCGATCTGCACTCCTAATGTATTTGTTTCAAAACCTAATTTGGCTCTAGGCCACTAATGCAAGGGCTAATCCCATACTACCGAGGTGACTTTAGAAAAGGACAATTTACATTACAATTAAGGAAGAATCGGTTGTGAGAAATAAGTTCACCTCAAAACAAAATGAGTGGGAGCTCGAGAGGGTTAAGCACTCTCTTTACCCCAATATGTAGCTTTAAAAGATAACAGATGCTAAGAGTAGTTACATTTTAGGAAAAGGTTACATGATAGAAACGCTTCGGACCCGCCCCGAGAGTTAAACTGCTGAGCTAGCAAGAAAAGAAGTTATTAAAAGGCCATTACCTTGGTGTAGAACTGCTCCCCGAAGAAAGAGGCGCTTCCCGCCCCCTGCTATGTACTTTACACACTAAAAGATGGAACAGAAGTGGCACCGAGACCCTAAAATCAGCAGTTTATATACTCTCGCGGAAAGTTCGAGGCGTTTCAGGGAAGAAAACACCCGCCCACAATCACTTTATTGGTTAGGGATAAGCAGCATATTCAAGTTGGGGGAAGATATATCAGATTGGTCAGAAATTAATTAAAGAAATTCGGGATTGGCTAAATACAAAACAAGGGGAAAGAGAGGGGTATACAGCCAACTTAAACAATAACAGAAAGAAATTTAACAAGAAACAAAATTTTGAAATCCAAATTTCTCCAAAAAGCAGTTCTTTCACATCGCACTAGGGTGCACCATAGTAATTTTTCAGTAGTGTCCTCTAGAAGAGAAAGTTCACACTTCTTACTACCGGTAAAACAAAAATACATCAAAAGTGGCACAGTTCAAAAACTCCAAACTTTCCAAGTAGTGACATCTTCTGAGAAACTTGAAAATTAATACCGTCAATAAAGTTCAGACTTCCTCCAGCAGAGGAGTTTCAACTGGCGCAAATTTTAAATTAGCGGCGTGGAGGTGTACCGCCCGGTACAATATAAACAAATACAATATATTTTTGGTCTTACACATTTTGGATGATAAATAACAGCTTTAGTATTATCATCTTATTTCTTATTTCTTGTAATATTCACGATAAAAGGGTGTGCTGTTTATGCATGTATGATACGTCAACGATTTTTAACACAATTTATTCTAAGAGTCTGCAACACCGGTAAAATATCGCTGCCACTACAGGATAAATGACCGCCACTTCGAGGGTTAAATAACGTACATTCGCCAGATGTGAAAATGGGAAACCACGGAAAAACATATTCAGGACTGCCGACAGTCGGTTTCGAACCCACTATGTCCCGAATACAAGCTCACAGCTGCGCGCCCATAACCGCACGGCCAACTCACCCCTAAACACATATATTATTATCCTGCTATCTTTCTGTCGCACTTACTAGATCATTTTCTTTCAAGATTATTTATTTCATCTCTAATGCCCTTGTGTTGTTTCCCTGCAGTATTACAGAACAGCCGTATTTCACAATGGACACACGTTTCCTGCTGGGCTGAGAGGGTGTTGCATCATCCCTCCTTACAGAACGCTTGTGTGTGGGTGGCCAATTTTTAAATCTTGCGACGGTTGTGCTATTATCACCAACACTGGTACGTCGGCGAGTCAGCCGCCCGGGTAAAGCGTGGGTCACACTAGGCTGCTTGCCAGCCGCTGGTGATCAGCGGCTGGCAGTAGCACCAGCAAGCAGCGGCTGGCAACCCGGTCACACACACCCAGCAAGCAGCGGCTTTTTAGTTCTAGTCAGCATGTCGTCTGTGGGTCCACGTAAACGAGAAATTAGGAGGTTATTAAGGATGGCTGTGACGGAGCTTTGTTTGGAAATGCTTCGTCACCGCAAGGAGAGACGATGGTGGAGTAGACCTTGGATTCAAAGAAGGGAAGAGTTAGGAGCATCTTCAAGACTTTTCCAGGAGTTAAAAGAAGAGGACTCAGAAACATACAGAAATGTTTTACGAATGTCACCTTCTAAATTCCAAGAGTTGCTGGAATTAGTAGAACCGCTGATTAAAAAACAAGATACTAAAATGAGAGAGGCGATTCCATGTAAAATAAAACTGGAAATTACCTTACGGTATCTCGCAACTGGAGATAGTTTTAGATCTTTGGCTTTATTGTTTAGAGTGCCGCACAATTCAATCTCTGTGTTTTTACCTGAAGTTCTTGCTGCTATTTTTGAAGTTCTCCAACCATTTATGAAGGTAAGCATGATTAAGTTTTTATTCAGCTTTAAGTTACCAGTATTTTTAACAATAATATCCTGTCGGTAATTCCTTTTTATTGTAATAGCTGTTGGATACGCTAAGCATAGCTTCTAATTATGATCTTCACTTTTTGTGGACAAACATCATTACAAGTACGGTATTAACTAAAGTTGTGCAACATATATTATTAACTGATATTATTTATTTATCTTGCGCTGCTTGCGTTTAACATTAACACCTAACTTTTTATAAACTAAAAATACAGTAGAATTAGAATACATACAACTAACATTAAACAATAGTAATGGAAAGAGTATTGTAAAACTATTTGTTAAATAAGAATATGCACTACAAATAATTGTATATTATTAAGAATTTAAAACATGTTGATAAATGAAATATTACACACGAGAAATGAAATATTTGGAACGAAATCCAATATTTAATATAATGTGGGCAGCGATTTGTGTTCTTATTGGCATCTAAGCATCGTGTTCTAAAGGGCAGATGCCAACCAATGATTTAGAGAGAACATCTAAACCATGTGGAGGTTGTTCCTCGTCCAAGCATGTTTTATCAGATAGTTCAGAGTATATTTGATCGAATTCATTATTGGAAGTGCTGTTTGAAAGACTTGTGTCATCAACGTCATAATGGCAAACACTTTGTGATAGTGGTTCACTGTTATTGAAATTTGAAGATGCGAGTCTCTCTTCAGTGATGAGGTTTTGAAACTTGCTTTGAAGTATAATGAAACTTCTGAGAGGGAGCTCTCGCATCTGGGATGCAATATGCTTAGCAAATTTGTCATATTGGTCTTCCGTGTCATTAGTGGTTAATTCTGCGATTGATTGCAATTTATTTACTGCACTTTCAAATCTAGTCGGTTTGCGTCTTTTAAACTCCTTTGCGCGTTGTGGTGGATTCATGTTTGTGGATGGACGCTTTGTCGATGACGAAGGTGTAGTAGACGCAGACTGTACAGGTGATTCCACTACTTGTGATGCTCCCTGTTCAGCCATGTTCACAGTGTCACTGTTTGAATATCGTTCACCTTCACACATCGATCGCTGCGGTATATCCTGAAAACAATATACACCTACAATAATTTCTCAATTAAATAATTGAGAGAAATTATTTGTAGACCTATGGTTATGCACAGGATTATCAGAGTGCAAGTAAACATGACTTTTGTTTAAAATATATTTAACACTCTGGTTTGAATGCCTAACGGTAGGTCTGCAAAGAAATTCATAATAAATATTACAATTAGTAGGCTAGTTGAGTGTATAATTTTCATTATCCATTAATATTATACTTTATTTTCAGGTACCTGACACAACAAGCCAGTGGAATGAGATTCAAAAAGGATTCGAATATAAATGGAACTTTCCTCACTGTTGCGGTGCTTTGGATGGAAAACATATTAGAATTAAACGGCCTCCTAATTCAACATCATCGTTTTTCAACTACAAGGGAACCTACAGTATTAACAGTATTATTTTGTTTGCCATGGTAGATGCGGACTATTGTTTCAGGTATATAGATGTTGGACATGATGGCAGAGCCAATGACAGCACGGTATTTAAGAACTCTACGTTAAAGATAGCCCTTGAGCAAAATCTTCTTAATTGGCCAAACGGAGGACTTTGTGTAGCAGATGATCCCTTCTGCCTGACACCATATTGTTTGAAACCATTTTCACACAGAGGACTAACAGTACAAGAGAGAGTCTTTAATTATCGTTTATCCAGGGCAAGGCGCGTTGCTGAAAATGCATTTGGCATTTTAGCAGCTAGATTTCGCGTTTTTAACACGCCTATACCACTGAACGTGGACACAATAGAAACTCTAGTGAAATCAACTTGTGCTATCCACAACTGGCTCAGGCAGACCTCTCCTAGAACATATTTCCCTTCAGGTTCAGTGGATGATGAAGACTTAAACACAGGTGTCATAACTCCAGGAGCTTGGCGTATTGTACCGACTTTCATGTCCCCGGTAGACCGTTTCTATTCATCAAATAATTGTGGTCGCGCTGGGGAGCAGGTACGGAAATGGTACATGCATCAGTTCATGACAACTTTATCTGTTCCGTGGCAGATGACATCAATTGGTATGAAACCAAATGACAATTCCGTAGTATAAAACTGTCTAACACGAAAAACTTGAAAACAGGCAAATAAACTGTTCGTTGAATATCTTTGGGGTTCATTTTAATAATTAATTTCAGATTTTTATTCCTTTATTAATAGATATAAATGACAATAAGTCCCCCTAACCAATTAATGTAATAACATGTGTATGTTAATGACAATCTAATAAAACTCTAATAATATTAACATATTGGAATCATAATTTACCTACTTACCATATTAGAAGAAGATTCTCTGCCACTGACAGCTCCATGCCAGAATACCTCTGCTGCTGAAAACCACACAAGCTTTGGCTTGTAAACTTCGATTGCACCAGCGCCACTTTTTCTAGATTTATTTATCTTTGCAAGTTCTTTTCTGTAGGTGTCCCGTAAACTTTTAATCTTCTTCTTAACTGAGTCAAGAGTAGCAGGCATCCCAGCATCCTTTAGGTTTTGTAACAGCTTATTGTAAGCTTCCTCTTTCACATTCCTATTAAGATATTCCTTGGACGAAACGTCCCACAAACACGGATAATTTTGAAATAAATTTAAAAAATCAATTATCTCCTTCCCCGACCACTTCAAATCAGTCATTTGTACCGTTTAAATTGGAACCAGGTGTTGTTTTATTCGCGGCTGGTGAGCAACTGGGGTGGTCAGACTGGGCTGCTAGCTGGCGCCAGCGGATGCGAGTTGAATCACGTGACCTTCCTGAAGCCGCTACCTGCTACCAAAGTTGAACATGTCCTACTTCGCCAGCCGCTGACAAATACTCGCCAGCTGCTTGTGCCAGCTGCGAGTTCTATGGTCACATCACGCTGATAGTAGCAGCTTCCTTAATTCGCGGCTGGCAACCAGCCTAGTGTGACCCAGGCTTAATATTCCCTCCGTCGACAGCGTGGTGTCAACGCTATTGATGGGTTGTTCCCGGTGTTGCCAACACGGTGGTATTTCAGAAATTAGGGACTGTGAAAACGTAGCAGGTATCTTCCCTTACTCTTCACCAGTGGGTAAATTTTAACACACAGTGGGCAGTGGGAAATCTACAGTAGTCTTTTTCATGCTTATGTCAGTGGATATTTCGGTGGGTTTTTTTTTCATTTACAGTTTTATGTAATATAATAATAATGTATTAGTTCAAATCTAAGCTCTAGACATTTACAGCCAAAAGCCGAGCCAGGAAAGGCCTGCACTGTAGGCGGAGCGTGCACGCATTCCATTAAAAGTAACGAAGCAAGAAACGCTTCAGTGCGTGTTTCTTTTATACTAAAATGTCATTTCTTCAAGTGTCAAATGCATTTAAGGTTGCTATAGAGTCATTGATTCCCCTTCTTGATTCTTGGAATTTTGACACCAGCGCAAATATGAATTTATCAGCTGAATAAACGTGCCCTTTGTCAAATGGTCTCAAGCCATGGACACCGCTATTTTCTGGTGTAAAATGATGAAATTCTGCAGTGCAAATAACACCAGTCCGCTGCAGGATCTGGCGCCATTTGTACTGCCGCGCCTAGTACTACCAAAGTCAAATGAGGAATTTAAGATAATGTTTAGTCATTATTAAAAAAGCAATGCTGCCTTATGAGCTACTAAACGTAGTATTTCAAAAATTAGGCACTGTGAAAACGTAGCAGACATCTTCTTCCTCTGTGCCTTATATCGAAGAGTTAGGAAAGACATCACTGGTCAATGTCTATTAGGAGTTCACCTTCAAATATATTTCGAGTACCTTTAAACTAAAAGGATATAATTAATTTTAATTTTGATATAGTATTTTCGTAATTCAACAAAGCCTAAGGATGGAAAGCTGTGAGAAAGGGGGGAGGAGAATGTTAGTGGTTTCTCGTGTTTTTCAAGTGGCCGTTTAGTGGGTAATCACAGTCCACTGTTGGCAACACTGATTGTTCCAGATAGTTCCAAAATATCGAGCCTGGGATTTAGTCCATGTACGCCAGAATCAGGGTTGCTATCTTTTTACCGTTGAAATTCTGCACATGGAATCACAAATCATTATTCCTTCGGCCTAACCCTTTACGGCATAGTGGTTAACCCGCGAAGACTGGCGCATGGGTGTTTTTGACCCAACACTTAAATAATAGCCTATAATTCTGATTGGGTCATCCCTTGTTTCCTGTCGCCTTCAGTACCTTCCTTCCTGACCTTGGACTACATCCTGAGAAAGTTCACATGTTATAGCTTTGTCATCACCCGAGTTATTAGTGTGTTACTCTCTGGCGGGTCAGATTTACCCAAGGCGCCAATCCTCGCGTGACTTTTCGGTCAAATCAGCGCTTATCTTGATAGATGTGTCGATGGATTGGATAAAGGAAGAAGAACGTTTAAAACGACTAATTGATGAATTATTTAAAGAAGATGAAGAGGAGGAAGGAATCCATGGACAGGCAAGTGAAAGTGAAGATGACTGTGTGTCAGAAAGTGAGCTTAGCAAAATATTTGCTGAACAATCATCGGCTTGCTTCAGTCGGAACGATACGTAGGAATACAAAAGAAATTCCTCATAGTATTGTACAACACAAAAACAGACCACAGTATTCAAGTAAATTTGCATTTGATAATCAAGTGACTCTTCTGTCACATATTCCGAGGAAATGGAAGACCGTGCTGCTCCTATCAACAATGCAGCATGACGCAGCCATTGATGGAGAAACCGGTGATAAACAGAAGCCGGGGATTAATACATTTTACATCTGAACAAAGTCTGGCGTTGATGTTGTTGACGAGCATTGTGAAACGTACAACGTTGTACGTGTGAGTAACCGCTGGCCAGTAACGGTATTTTATGCCATGGTGAATGTAATTGGCATAAATACTCGCATTGTCTACCAATCAAAGGCACCTGATAAGGCAGTTAGACGAGCTTTTCTCAAGCATTTGTCTCAAGAAATGGTCCACGAACACATGAAAATCCCAGCCGTAATGGAGATCTTTCTTCGTACACTGAGGTCGAACACAGCTAGATATGTAGGCATTGAAACTCCGATGACAGGACCTCCAGCTAATAAAGACCGAACAAAATGTGGGTAATTGCCCTTCCTGTGCTGACAGGAAGACGAAAACGGAGTGAAATAATTGTGGAATAATGATTTGAGGTCAACACACCACACCCATATATCTCCAGTGTACAGGTATCGCTACCAGCCAGCATGAATAGCAGAGCCCATTTTGGACAGCCATGAATTCTTGAAGAATACTGGTAACGATTTGTGAGTAATTGAAAATGTTTAATGAGACTTGTGTTATATATTAATGTGAATATTTATTTGAATTGTTGATCCTAAGTGACTGAAATTGAAGATAAATACTTCTCTGCCAATATTAAGGCCTATTTTACAATTCATGAAATTATTGTAACTATTTTGCATGTTATATTGAAGACATGTTTAAAAATCACATTGAACGCTTTAGAATGGTTCATTAGAACAGTCCAGGTGCAAAATCATTTCGTACGTTGTGCATGATGGCTAAAAATAAATTTAAAAAATCCGGGTCAATTACATCCATGGGCCAGTCATGGCGCTATATTTTTTCGCGCCAGTCCTCAAGGGTTAATTAATTAACCACCTCGGATAAGGTTGAATCTATATTGTATCAGTTACAAAACTCAACCTTATCATCAGTGTTCAGCTAGAACGCTTTGTGGGCCCAACATTAACCACAACCTCAGTTTTCAGTACGGCCATCAGAGGGAAGTGCCCGCGTTTTTTGTGGTCACAATTTTTAACCACAATGCATTTCCGATAGCTAATAGTAGCACACGAAGTTTATTCAACCGGTAAGTTAATATTTCCGTTATTTATGTGAATAATACAATGTTATATCAGTTTGTTATTAGTGAAAGTAATAGTTTTTGCTACGACTGTAATTGATTGCGAAACTTGTAGCCATACATGCGATTATACTTCAGGCTTTGTAACCAGCTGTCCAATTTAACCTCACTTTTTCAATTTGCAGCTCTTGCTTTTCTTGCTGAATTATTAGTTCTTCTTCAGTTTCCTGTGGTTTTACTGTGATATTAAGTGAGTACAAAGTGTGTTTTGTAGACTAAAGTTGAAATATTGATAAGAATTTATTGTGCTTAGATAATATGGAAATAATAATATGAAAGCAGTAACTTGAAAACTCTCGTAAACGTATTACAGCTTGTGTATATGCCCTTTGAAATAGTATAGAAAGTCAACAGTTCAAAATGAAGTCTTGGATGAAGAGAAGAGATAATGCTGGTGCATGATTATTATAATTATCTCTTATTTTAATAAATCAGTTTTTCTTACATTTTTTCTTATATTTACTGTTGCATAAGTATGCCACGTCTACGATCGTCTGAATTTGAGCAACTGTGGGATACACTAGGAACAGATTCAGAAGCCGGTGGTGAATCTGATGCTGAGGATGCCATAGTCATACCAGTAGCAGGTACTAGTACGAGCAGTGGCGAAGCATTGGCAGTTTCCGTCAGTGCACAGTTGATGGAAGAGGATTTGGATGGGAGCATGTATGATTCAGCTGATCCGGACGAAGCAGACAAGAGCCAGCAATCTTTAGTTTCAACATCCGATATATATACTGATATTGAACCTCATTCAGACTCCTCGAGTCTAACTCGGCAGCCTCCACAGTATAATTTTACTAATAGAGCAAAAGAGCGCAATAGTTTTCAAAGCTTTGTATTCTCTTGCCCATTTGAACCCAATGTACTGTGAATTTAGCTTCTCCACTTGAGATATTGATGACTTTCTTCTCTGAATGTATATTCAAAACCATAGTTGATGAGTCCAATAAAACAAATTCAATAAATGAATATAATTTATGGATGTTGTTAATTTATTGACCACAAAATACGCATGTCCCTAATAGGATTGTGGTTAAAATTTTGCCAAACAATTTTAGTAGTGATTATCATAAAAGGATTTAGCTGCTATTGATTAAAGGTTTGTTGGTTCTAGTATTTACTTTAGAAAGTAAGTATGTTACATTTTGGCCATTATGAACAAAACAACGTTTAGCCCTATAAAGGGTTAAGCACTAATTTATACTTTTCTACATTCTTACTCTATAACATCAGTCAGTCCTCCATGTGTCACAAAAAGACAATTCGACCACTCCACCTAAGAACATCGTAACTCACATTTTCTAAAAAAATATTGAGATTATTCGCTTATCATGTACTAAAAATGAGCTCTATCAACTGGGAAATTATTCCACTCCAATTCTCAATATATTTTTTGTTAACTCAGTATTTAGGAACATCGTAACTGTTATTGCCGGCCCCGTGGTGTAGAGGTAGCGTGCCTGTCTCTTCCCGGAGGCCCCGGGTTCGATTCCCGGCCAGGTCAGGGATTTTTACTTGGACCTGAGGGCTGGTTCGAGGTCCACTCAGCCTACGTGATTAGAATTGAGGAGCTATCTGACGGTAAGATAGCGGCCCCGGTCTAGAATGCCAAGAATAACGGTCGAGAGGATTCGTCGTGCTGACCACACGACACCTCGTAATTTGTAGGCCTTCGGGCTGAGCAGCGGTCGCTTGGTAGGCCAAGGCCCTTCAAGGGCTGTAGTGCCATGGGGTTTGGTTTGGTTTGGTTTAGTTTGGTTTGGTAACTGTTATTATTTAATTTGTTCCCGTTAAGAACATACGACGTTCTTAAATGGAGTGTTGTCCTTAACAAGTTCTGTGAAAGAGAAGTTACGGTCATCTTACAGGAGGTATTCAGTTCATTCACTCAGCAATGAATGTTAAAGATATCGCTGGAGCATCTGTCTGCATTGATGCGCCAAGGTGTTCCAAGTGGTTCTAGGACATTTCGTACACCCGACATTTTGTACCAAATGACCGGCTGATTACCTCCGAAGTGTCAGTTAATGACTTTGAAGTATTTAGCAAAGAACATTCCGTACCACATGAAAGAGTGGGAAATATTGCGAAGTAAAAACGATAATCTACTGCATGTATTTATTTGTATATTCACTGTCCACTACTGGCGCACGGTGTGACCACTACCGATGTTAATTTTCCATCAAGCGCAACTGAGCAACTGATCTGACTGGCACACGTGTTAATTCTTATCTCGTATTCGTCATTAGCGGGACCTAGCTACTTCCACCTTTCAGTAGTTTCCTGTTCCCGCGTGACCTTCCGGTACATATCAGCCAGTTCATCAGAATCTTTTATTTTAGTTGCTTGATAATGAAATAATAATAGTGATATTATCCATCCTTGTGCTCGTCAGGCACATTGCTGATGATGATGATGATGATGATGATGATGATGATGCTTGTTGTTTTAAGGGGCCTAACATCTAGGTCATCGGCCCCTGATGGTAAGAAATGAGACGAAATGCAATGAAAAAATAAAATCCAAAATCCTCCGCTGACCAGACTTCAAAGCGTGAGGACGAAAAATGAACGGGTGGATATGAATTTAAAAAGATCAGTGGAGCCGACCCGCAATGCCTCAGAAACTGACGGAAAGCAATAGTAATACTGACCAAGGGACTGCTTGTATAGCTCAATACTGAATCGGTGATGCTTGCAAGCTAAAGGGGTCCAAAATATAGGTTATCGGCCCCTCATAATGGTACTTATCGCTTGGAAAGCAGAATCATGGTATTTGTCATGGTGCGGTACTAATCAAAAGTATCGTAGACTCGCGGTATTCCACACATTATGGTACTATTCAAAGGTTATGAAATTCGCACATGTAATGCAGACCTATGGTGTTCCGCACATAGCGGCGCCATTTACAGGCAACGCAAACCTACGGTTTTGATCACGTAAGTGTACTAACCACAGGTACTCGTACTATCCCGTGGTGTTCCTTATATAGTGGGTACTAATCATAGGCAAGCCAGAACCCTGGTGTCGCTCATATAGTGCTACTAATCACAGGTACCGTAAAAGCCTGACCGCACGGTGCTCCTGATTGCTACTAATCACAAACCATATGGTACCTAACATAGTGGTACTACGCGCAAGTAATAACGACCCTTGGTGTTCCCCGCGTGGTGGTACTAATCACAAGTAGTTTCGTGGTTCTAATCCAATCATCCCTTGGTCGCCACTTTTAGTCGCCTCTCACGACAGGCAGGGGATACCGTGGGTGTATTATTAGTCTGCCTCCCCCACCCACAGAGGGTGTGTGTTTGGTCCGCGAGAGGTATTTTATTTCCCTCAAGTCCGCGCGAGGTATTTTATTTCCCTCAAGTCCGCCGGCAAGCCGGTTAGGACCCCCCTATCCGCCACCTGGGACGCGCCACGTGGGAGTATCACCTCTCCCCCTGCTATGCCTGCGTAGCACGTTCGTGGACCTGAGATTATCTACTCTCTTTACGAGATGAATGTGAAACTTCCACAAGCCTTGACTCTCTATAAGGCTACTCAACAGAACGTCAGCCCCAAAGATCCGCAAACGTCTACATGGAGGTACAAGTACTCTTTATCCTTTTCTCGCTCATTTTGTGTCTGGAAACTCAATTCACAACCGCATCTATTGACCAAGGAGCCATTCCTAATGATACAAAATCAGCTGATGGAAATATTCAACGTCATTTGGATTTCATGTGCCTTCTCCGGCGTGTGTTGATCAAACACATTTCACTAAAGTAACTGAAATGATCGATTTTATGTCACAGAAAGTTACTACCTTGTAAAACAATGCCTATCGTCTGTTGAAGTCTTATGATGGAATCGCAGCATACTGCATACAGCGTTCGGTTTGTTTGCCAAATGACACGCCGAGCAACGACAAATCGAATACTTGTTTGGAACCAGCTATCATGAGAGAACCGAAACTTCTGGCCTTAGCAAGCTGATGCAAACTCCACGTACTCACAGAAGAATAACGGTCAAAAGGCTATTCATCATAGAAATTGTTACCGTATTTTGGTGGTAGGTAGAGGTGTAAGAAGGTGCGGGCGTGAATGGGTCTCAAACTACGGAATCAAAGTTAATGTAAAATTTAACAAGGTTATATTTTCTTTTCAATATTAAGTAATAACGAACAGGTACTAGTAGCCGAAACACAATTTGAAATGTACAATTACAGGGATTACAGAGTTTGGGCTTCGAGCCCTGAGTTCACAATTTTTGAGCAACTAGCCCAACTTTCCGATATACAAATTTTAACAAAGGGGCAGAAGACCCCAATCAAACCCTGGAGCACTTGCTCCAAATTACACAGTAAAGCCTCCTCGAGGCATACAACACTCCGTTTCCAAAAGAGCCACACGCTCTTTAATTTAAGCCTCTCCCAGGCCACACCAAACTCCACCTTCAAGTTGTCCTCAACGGACACAAACACAGGGGTAAAATACCCAATCTACTGAGGTCTATTAAATGAAAAGCAGGTTAATTAAATGACCTCTAAAACAATTTGAGAGGAGGCGAACTTGCACTCCTAATACAGTTTGATTTTAAAACCTACTTTGGCACTAGGCTGTTATTACAAGGGCTAATCCCATACTACAGAGGTGACTTAATAGCAATTTACATTACATTACGGAAGAATTGGTTGAGAAAATAAGTTCACCTCAAGACGATGTGAGTGGGAGCTCGAGAGGGTTAAGCACTCTCTATCCCGATATGTCGTTTTAAAATAGAATAGATACCAGTTGTTTTTACATTTTAGGAAAAGGTTACATGGTTGAACGCTTAGAACCCGCCCCGAAAGTTAAACTGCTGAGCAAGAAAAGAAAGAATTTATTAATCGGCCATTACCTTATTGTTGACCGCTGCCGAAGAAAGAGGCGCTTCCCGCCTCCTGCTATGTACTTAATACACTGAAAGATGGAACAGAAGTGGCCCGGAGACCCGAAAATCAGCAGTTTATATCCTCTCGCGGAAGATTCTAGGCGTTAGGGGAAAGAAAACACCCTCCCACAATGTTTTTATTGGATAGGACCCCGCAACAGATGCAAGTTGGGGGAAGATACACTAGATTGGTCAGAAATTACTAAAAGAAATTCGGGATTGGATAAATCTAAAACAAGGGGAAAAAGAGGGGTATACAGCCAACTTAAACAATAACAGAAAGAAATTTAACAAGAAACAAACTTTTGAAATAAAAATTTCTCCAACAAAATAGTTCTTTGACTCCGCACTAGGGTGCACTATTGTTGATCTTCAGTAGTGTCCTCTAGAAGAGAAAGTTCACACTTCTTACTTCAAGCGAAACAAAAACACATCAAAAGTGACACAGTTCAAAAACTCAAAATTTTCCACGTGGTGACATCTTCTGAGAAAGTAGAGAATTAATAGAGTAGATAAAGTTCAACCTTCCTCCAGAAGAGGATTTTCAACTGGCGCAACTTTTAAATAAACGATGTAGAGGTGTACCGCCCGGTACAGAAATAATTGCTATGATGACCTATTCCTTCTGCGAGTGGAATTACCGTATCCACGTAACCTCCGCCTCGAACATTTGTGTTCTTAAATCGAAATGGATTAATGACCCTCATGCCATCCTGCTATCAAGATCTCTGATTTTGGCTTAATCACTTTGAGCAAAAGTCTTGACTTTGACCCAGTGTTGAGTCAGTTACCACTATTGAAGGATACGGCGTTAGCTTCTGACCGTGAAAGCATTACTAACCACATCAAACGGACCAAAAAGAAATGCCCTCAACGATGAAAAGGACCCTCGCCTATTTCTTACAGACGGAAGACCTATATGACAGTTTCTTTAGGCTCCTTTCACACTTGCTTTCCACGCCACGCCACGCCACTCCACTCCACTCCACTCCACTTCTCAGACACTTGCCGTCCACTTCTGTCAACTTACCGGCAACTTCTCGTCCCCACCTCATATTTGCGCCTCGGTTTGAATCTGATCCATGGACGCGCACATTATCCTTGGGATTTTTATTCTTCCGAAAAGAAGGTTGAGGTGAAAGAACAGTACTAAGGTTCATTGGGTCCATCCATTGAATTCATATCGCCTAGAACGAGGAACTTATCGTTCTTCTAGATGAACGTACCAATGATCTAAAAATGTTCCTTAATTACTTTCGTATGAGTGGGAATTTGTTTGAATTGTTGTCAATCCTTGAAGCAAGTTTACAGCGTCAGGACACCAACATGAGAAAATGTATTCCGCCGATATTTTGAAACAAAAACTTCAAACTTGTGACGCACACAATGTTGACCGTTTGAACGACTGATTTAGTGAGCTACCAGACACCGACACAGATCTTGTGGCGACGATGGGACAGGAAAGGACTAGGAGTGGGAAGGAAGCGGCCGTGGCCTTAATTAAGGTACATCCCCAGCATTTGCCTGGTTTGAAAATGGGAAACCACGGAAAACCATCTCCAGGGTTGCCGACAGTTGGGTTCGAACCCGCTATCTCCCGAATACTGGATAAAGGCGGCACATAAGCGACTGCGGCTATCGTGTTCGGTCCGAATAAGAAAATGTTATTATGTAATTTAATTGGAAGCAGTTCTTTTGAAAGCTAAAAAGCCTTGATTAATTATTTTTCAATGACCCATGTTATTGTAATATCGAAAATTAACATATAACACATATAGCCTATTACTGTAGTTATCAACTTCCCTCTCTTTGGAGTTGTCCAGTTCGGCAGAAAGTGGAATCACTTCATGGGATACTTCATTCCACATTTGAGCCTTTTATTTTATTTGAATAGTCTGTCGTTCGTTAATCCCACTGACAAGGCCGATTTTGTATTTCTATTATTAACATTTCAGTATCTATGAATTGAACCGACATTTTGAAACGAAATCTTCGAACTTGCAGCTCATATGTTGACTGTCTGAACGAGCTAATCTGATTCAGTGCTGAGTGAGCTTCCGGTCGCCCAGTGTGGAAGACACTTCAGCCTGCTGTTGACGAGAGTGGACGGAGGTTGCGCCACACGAAGTGTCTCATGTGAACGCTACCGGCCTTTTACCACACCTCTGGTGGAGTGGAGTGGAGTGGCGTGGCAAGCAGTGGATCGTGTGAAAGGGCCCTTAATTACATGAGGAACTACATGTTACGACATCCGTCGATTCTACGTTGGCTCGTTCAAAAACTAACCCAGAAGGAAAAAGAACTCAAACCTGAAGGAAAGGTTTACTCAATTGTGTCTAGAAGATGCAGTTAATTGTTGATAAGGAATCACAAGGAGGAGCTTCCAGAATGATCCACATATAAGTGGATGTTGAAGCCTTCAACAAAGGCTTTCGGAGGATTGTGTGCGAGCTAGTTGGACGCCAAATTCTTGATAAGACTTTTCGGACCGCACGGGTTTGCCCAAATTATCGATACGTTCAAACATTTTTCGATGATCGAAATTACTATGCCTTTGAAGGGCAGGCTGGAGGAATTGAGGGATCTAGCTCAGAAATTTTGGACCCTCATATGATGCCGTAATATGTAAGGTCGTGTGACTCGTTAAACGGAAGCAGGAGTCAAGAACACCTAGAGTTGGACATCCCTGCGGTAGAACGAACGAACTTTTGTTCACTGCAAAAAGCAGTACATCAAGGTATATATTCCGTACCACCATAAGTGGCCCAAAATCATTGCCAAACGACATTTACACCCTCCATTGGTATTGGCCATGTTGATAGACAAGGATCCAGAAAGACATTTCATCACATCTAAATTTCCAGGAAAACTTCCCATCGCATCTTATCATGATCGTGAATTAGCTCCTGCTATCAAATTTGAGATCCTCGCGAATTTTATCCCGTAAGTTATCTCAAGGACCGAACAATCACTATTCTTAGATCAAAGGCAGTACAAAATTATATGATGGACTCTGGAGAACCAGTATCATTCAAGGAAACAAGGCTATTACTTCATTACATCTTAGGAACCGTTTTGGAGACTGACCATATCAGACACATTAACAAGCATATCATTTCCGAAGACCTTAAATTAGTTATGGAATACCTTGTGATACGCATTGTACCAAAAGAGAATGAGCTTAAAGAAGCTTTTGGAGTGTTTGGATGTAAAACCTACCTGAGGGGCCTATTCCACAAAAGTATGGTCTTGTACATTACAAGTTGGTGGCTTCTTGTAATGTATGGAGTTGTACATTTCTGTTCCACAAAGGATTGAACGTCTCTTGTATATAACCAGTGAATTTTTACAAGTTTTACAAGTGACGACATATCAATAAACATGCTACGTCATAGCATGAATCAGCTGTTTATCTTCGTATTCCATTCGTTGAATTAGGTTATGCTTGCCTCATTTACCGTAATATCGATTTTTAAGGTATGTTATGCAGCAAAGATTCAAGGAACTAATATTTCTATGAATTTCTACGATGTAATTTTTCAGTCTATTTCTTCGATGGTAGGAAATTACTCCGTTATTATCACCCATTCTGTTCTTCCGTGATCCTCACATATGTTCCACGATAGTCTGACATACCCTGGTCTGTCATTAGGAATCAGATGCCGCTAATGACAATATTCGGCGTCAAACTTAATTGTTACGAAATTGCAAACTCTGCACGATTTCTTAAAATGTCAAGAGAAACGAAGTTATTCATTTTGAAGGAAATAGAAAGAAGGAAAGATATTCGTTTCGGTGCATTCAGCGAGAGTCTGAAAAAACAAGACAAAATAAATGGTTGGATGGAAATATTTGACTTGGGAAAAACTCATGGAGCTTTTGAGGGGAAAAGTTGGACGTATGTACGAGATATTCTGCTCATTAATGATTCCAGGAATGTCCTTCTTGGAACATGTTTGTTCCGTATTTTCAGGCCAACGAACAATTTGAGGTAATTTTATATAATTTATTGCAGCTACCACAGAATGTATTGACTTACAGACCGAAGATTTTGCCATCCCATGCATATCTACAATACCATGGTACTGACCACCATTTCCTAGCCAAAGTAGT
Organism: Anabrus simplex; assembly: GCF_040414725.1. Taxonomy (NCBI): domain Eukaryota; kingdom Metazoa; phylum Arthropoda; class Insecta; order Orthoptera; family Tettigoniidae; genus Anabrus; species Anabrus simplex. The sequence continues at coordinate 222,867,165 of NC_090268.1, read as the reverse complement.
GATGTTAGTAACTGTAGTTTAGCAGAGAGATTTATTTATGTTCGTAGGTTGGATGTTTTAACCTATGCCCAATATCTGTAAAAAGTTCTTTCACTTGTATTGTGCTTAACCTAAAGCGTCCATTGTATTGAAATACAGTGTTAAACTGGAGTTTATTCTTTCCCTGTACAGACGGTAGTTTTCATTGTCATCACCATCACTATCACTACTGCTAGATCGCATATTTATCAAAATCTATCTGAAATAAGCATATTTAAATAGAACTAATACATTCATGTATTAATGTCCTTTCACCGGTAGAGAATACTTCCCAATTCACTAGTAAGTTACAAGCACTAGTACTTTCGTGCAACACCCATAAAAATTCACTGGTATTTTGTAAGTATGGAGTAGTAAAGTACAACTGTAGTAAATTATTTTGTGGAACAGAAAATCTGATATCTGTACTAGTTACTAGAGAATTTACAGACACACAGACAAACACTTCCTTTTATAATTATAGATATATGTTAGACGTCAAAATAACACATGAAAATACAAATGACACAAATACAGTAGGACATTACACACGATAAAACAGACCCTCATAAAGCGGATGACGAGATCTGCTGACTGCTCGTCATCTCGCAAGATAACGGAGCTTGTACTCGGGAGGTTAAGACTACGCCGCAGATCGATCCAAGTCCACACACTCCGTAAGGATGTGTACCACGGTAAGATGATCGATTTCAATAGATGGGAGTGAGTCAGGATACCTGCCAGAGACCCTCCGCCCCCACCGACGCTGCTGAACTGAGGGAAGCAGAGGCTCCGCCTCCAGCACAAGAAATGAGGCACCAATCGCCGGACACGCTGGGCCCGAACAACAAGCTCCACCAGCACGCCACGGCCATAAACCCACAGCAGACCTTGAGACCTGGGGCTATGCCGTAAAGCTGACGAACACCTTCAGACATCAGAATCATGTGGCGACCTGGTGACGTAAACATGAAAACCAAAATCCTGCACTTTCCAAACTGGCCTATTTCAGCCATTCCATTATATGGCACTCCCTCGGAGAGGAGTCTCTCCACTGCATGGCGAATAATGCAAGATCGGCGGACGTCCCTCAAACCGAGATCAGTTGACATCATTTTCCTGAACAGCAATCTTCCACGCTATGCAGGTTATCCAACAGTGATTCCCAGGTTAGTTCAAACGCTCACCCACAAGGAGAAGGAACTTAAAATAGTGTTATCCTGAACAGGAATCTTCCACGCTTTGCAGGTTATCCAACAGTGATTCCCAGGTTAGTTCAAACGCTCACCAAGAAGGAGAAGGAATTTAAAATAGTGGGACGATTCTTTGGCCAATTTCCTTACATCGAGCGAAGCAACGTACATGAATCACTGCAACTCGGATCAAGCAATGACCAGCAATGAGCTTAACGGCTTTAAAAAGATAGAGCTTCTCGTCAAAATGCAGATGAGCGATTGAAACCCTCGGATGATTCATTTCTTCGTAGACGTGGAGGGTTTTAATACTGGGTTTAGAAGAATTGTCTGCAAGCTCGTTGGGAGACAAATATTCGACAGATTGTTTGGACATCACGGGTTTGCACAAGTGATGGACGCCTTCGAGGACAATTAATTGTTCATCTATGATCTCCACGACTATGCGTAAGAAGGTCAAGCAGGAGGCATTGAAGGCTTGGCCCAGTGTTGCTCGAAAGCAGTGCAAATAGATCTAACGGGTATTGGAAATATAGCAGTCAATATGAAAAGTTTTAAGAACGTTCCACTTGTTAGCATATAAAATTACACCTCACCACTCTCTGAGAAGAAAATTAGAACAAATCCATCCATTCAAGAGACTCGAAGTGTACAAATTATCCACGATGCCCCCCTCAAAGTGGTCACCATTCTGATACGTTCAGTCAGATGGATATCCTGCAACACATCCAACAGGTACAGCAATCGTTACATAAGCTGGGCCTGCAACTGACAACGCTGGTTACAAGCTATTGTGATCGTATCCTTCAACCATTCAAGATTACAAGTATTACAGGTGGAACAAAGAAATTTCATGGCCTATCTTTGCACACGGCAGCAAGGTCCTTAAATACAGTTGCTGCCAGAAGGTCCCGACCCGCAGTTCCTTGTGTCGTTCAACCTAAAGAAGTTAGGCGTAGGGCTGTTCACATCAGTATCCCGGCGGAGGGGGGGGGGTCCTGGATGTTGAAATGTTTGGAACACTAATGTGCAATTGGTTGGGGTGTTTCTGCATATAGATGGGTCAATACGAAGCCACTACGAGTTAGTTGGTGCACTAATATCCATGCTTTGCTGATACCTGCCAAAAGGAAGCCTAGATGCACAAGGCCAGTTTTCAGCTAACTGCAAGATGACTCCCAAGGGTGATGAATTCCTACAGAGTTTTGATACCAGAGAAATAGTCGACCGGTACTTGCATACCTAGGAAGAACAGGTCTTAATGAATACATTCCACCAACTAATGTGAGCCAGTTTCCTACTGAGAAAGTATCTTTTATGTATATGCGTATCAGTGGCTGAGTCTAGTGGGAAAATCTCTAATTTGTTTAAAGATGTGGTACAGCCCATGAGGAGAGCTGAGCTCAACCACATAATCCTAATAGACTACTACATCCTAAACAAATATCCCGAATTGCTTTGTATTAGGGTGCTACAAGATAATATGGCGCCTTACAATGAAGCAATGGCTTACTTATGCCCACAGCCAGAAGGGGAGAGGATGTTCGTCAAAATCTTGAGGGATAAAGACGAAACATCTATCCTCTATAGAGCTGGAGGAGGAGCAGCAATTACATTTACGCATACGCTGCTCATTCCTACCCGGACCACTTCTCCCACGACGGACTCACATCGGAGGGGCATGTAGCAGAGATCCATCGTCAGCGAATACCCTGAGAATAACTTCCGTACACGTACACGGAACAAGAGCTAACCAACCACCAGAGATACCTCCGCAGACCGCCAAGAGCTCGAGGACTCTACACCTCCGACAGCGCTTCACAGGGCACCGCAGACCTTACTATTCTGCATCACCTCCAACAGATACAGTAATCGCTAGATAAGCTCGCCCTGCAACAGACAACACTGGTTAAAAGCTATTGTGATCGTATCCTTCAACCACTCAAGATTATGAGTATTACAGATGGAAGAAAGAAATCTGATGGCCCATCATTGCACACGGCAGCAGGATCCCTAAATACAGTTGCTGACAGAAGGTCCCGACCCGCAGTTCCTTGCGTCCTTCAACGTAAAGAAGTCAGGCATGGTGTTGTTCACATTACTATCCCGGCGGAGGGGGTGCTGGATGTTGAAATATTTGGAACGTTCATGTGCAATGTGTATGGGGTGTTTCTGCATATAGATGGGACAACACAATCCCACTAAGAGTAAGTAGGAGCACTAACATCCATGCTTTGCACCTTCCAAAAGGAAACCTAGATGCACAAGGCCAGTTATCAGCTGCCTGTAAGAAAACCGGTTTTGTGTTGGAATACAAAGAGGTCACAACGATAGACGACTCCTTAGAGAGTCTGATCCCAAGGGTGATGAATTCCTAAAGAGTTTTGATACTAGAGAAATAGTCGACAGGTACTTGCATAAGTGGGAAGAACAGGTCTTGTTGATGGGGATAATATTACTATGTCGAAGCATGTAAATACAGAGGGTTACTACGGATGGATCACGAATAGAGTCAAAAGCTTCCCTGGTACATTAGGAATTTTAACGCACGCTCACGCTGAGTGTTGGAGCGATGATCTTTGGCCGGAACAGGAGACATTGTCTACATTCCACCAACTAATGTCAACCAGTTTCCTTCTGAGAAAGTCTTTTTTCTGTATATGTGTATCCGTGGCTGAGTCTAGTGGGAGAAACTCTAACTTGTTTAAAGATGTGGTACAGCTCATGAGGGAACTGAGCTCAACCACATAATCTAAACAGACTACTACATCCTAAACAAATATCCACAATTGCTTCGCATTAGTGTGCTGCATAATATTATAGCGCTTTACAATGAAGCAATGGTTTACCTCTATGCTCTCAGCCAGAATGGGAGAGGATGATGATGATGCTTGTTGTTTTAAGGGGCCTAACAGCGAAGGTCATCGGCCCCTAATGGTACGATGATGATGATGATGCTTGTTGTTTTAAGGGGCCTAACAGCGAAGGTCATCGGCCCCTAATGGTACGAAATGAAAGAACAAAAATTGCAAAGGCATCCACTGACCAAAATAAAAATAAAAATGGCATGAAGAATGAATGGATGGACAGGAACCCAACAAAACACAAAACAAACAAAAACAAAAACCAGTGGATCGGATTCAATAGAGAACGAAAATAACAGTATTACCGACCAAGGTACCACTTATAAAGCACAATGATGCTTGGTGTCTAAAGGGGGTGCAAAATCCACGTCTAGGGCCCCACAGAATGGTACATGTCACGAGTAAAATAGAACCATGGTATGTGTCATGTTGGGGTATTAATCAGAAGTAGCGAAGACTCACGGTGTTCCGCAAAAGATGGTACTACTCACAAGTATTGTACTTCGTACAGGTAACGCAGACCTATGGTGTTTCGCACACAATGGCGTCACTTACAGCCAACGCAAACCGATGAGTTTCCGCACCTAGGGTACTAGTCACGGGTGCCGGTCCCAAGGGCCCCGTGGTGTTCCGCACATAGTGAGTACTAATCACAGGCAACGCAGACCCACGGTGTCGCTCATATAGTGGTACAACTCACAGGCTACGCCCAGACCCGCGGTGTTGCCCACATGGGTACAACGCACGGGTACTGGAATCCACCAGGCCAGGCTTTTTACTGCAACGAATCACAAACATATTTCGTACCATGTTAGTGATACTACTCGCAAGTACAAGCAACCCATGGTGTTCCCCGCATGATGGTACGAATCAAGAGTAGTTTCATGGTTCTAATTCATTCATCCCTTGGTCGCCCCTTTTAGTCGCCTCGCACGACAGGCAGGGGATACCGTGGGTGTATTATTCGTCAGCCTCCCCCACCCACAGGGGGTGTGTGTTTGGTCCGCGAGAGGTATTTTATTTCCCTCAAGTCCGCCGGCAAGCCGGTTAGGACCCCCCTATCCGCCACCTGGGACGCGCCACGTGGGAGTATCACCTCTCCCCCTGCTACGCCTGCGTAGCAGGTTCGTGGTTTTATGAGACTGGGAACTGAATAGTATATCAGTGTGACAAGGACTAATTACGGGAGGTTTGAATTTGAACTGAAAGATGCTTTGCACTTCTATTCTTTCATGAGAGTACTGTTCAGTCATAATTATGTCTTATAAACGACATCGAGTTGAAGAATTACGTGCCGACAGCATGCGTTCACTTGTACATGAAATGTTGGAGTTAAGCGACGAGGACGATGGCTTTAATGACTTCCATTCAGGTAGTGAAGATAATTCGTTCTCTGGAGAAGGAGGCTTAAGTGGTGCTATTACAGCGAATGGTCGCGGGTTCGAAGGCGACACATCGGCTGACGACAGTGATAACGGAGAGATACAGGTAGACTCAAACTGCAGTCATATGTCAAGGCCTATTACGTGGGTAGAAGATGGACAGGAAAGGAATAGATTTCGAGCAAAATACATTCCTAGAGTAAAAGGACATGCGTTCTCCTGGGCTAGACCCTATAGCTAAGGAGTACGCCGAAAGACACTTCGGGGCCAAGCATGTGGCCGACGTGATGTCCATGCATCACAGGTCCGAGGCCACGTCTGAGCGCATGGATGACGACCTCCTGCAGTATGACAGGAGGTACGTCGGACCTGAGGTTAAAAAGGACGCTGTATTCGAAATGGCCGTGGAGATCGTGCGCGAACAACTCATCCCGGCTGAGAAGTTGATTCCTCTAACTCTTCGGGCCTGCGAGCAGCACCCCTCATTCCCAACCGACAGGTCTCCTTGCCTGTCTTGGCTGCTACGCGGCTACCCAAGAAGCGCGACTGTTTAGCTGATCCCAATGCCAGAAAGGTATGGCATACCAAGTGGGACCGCATCGGACGTGGGTTCTCTTGAGAACCTACCCGATGACGCCCTCTTCTTTCGTGCGCAGATGAGCATGAGATACGCGCAGTTAGGGGATATGCAATAGACGTCATGGTTGAGGAGGGTCGGTTCTTCTACGCCTACCTCGACTGGATGAAGTCCGCAACTCACACATCCCTATTGCTTACCAGGTCGAAATGGCCACAGGCGGAATGGCCTATATCGACCAGCACCAGGGGACGTACGTGTGCGGGGACTGGTCGAAGTTCAACAAAACCATCCCACCTCGGCTTATAGGCATCGAATTTGAAATCTTAGATGAGTCCTTCGTCTGGGACAAGGTCCAAGACAGTGAAGGAAAGGTGTGGACCGTAGAGCCAGGCCAGTCGCGCTAGCGCTATATGCGCTTGGTGAAAAACTTCATAAATACTCCAGTGAGATTGCCAGATGGGACGCCCTACCGTAAGACTGGTGGCGTGCCCTCTCGCTCGAAGTTTACTGATGTTGATGATGATGATGTTGCTCGTTGTTTAAAGGGGCCTAACATAGGAGGTCATCGGCCCCTGATGAAACGAGATAAACGACATAACATGTGACAGTTAAAATTGTAAAACATATCCACTGACTAGAGTTAAAAATGGTGATGAAAAATGAGTATGAGATTAAAACAATCAGTGGATCTAATTCACAATGCCTTATTTTGGAATAAAATGAGAGAATATATAGGAGACAAAGGAATAAGGCTTTGCCTGGTAGTACAAATATATATATACATAATTTACGTTTGACGTTAAAACAACACATTAAAATGCGCAATACAAACTAAAATCAAGTCAATAGGATAAAAGCGCAATGGACACAAATACACTAGCACAAAACACAAAATTACACACGATAGAACAGACCACCATCCCTCATAAAACGGAGGACGAGGTCTGCTTACTGCTCGTCATCACGCAGTATAAGGGAGATGGTACTCGGGAGATTAAGACTACGGCGAAGATCGACCAGGTCCGTACACTCCGTAAGGATGTGTACCACGGTAAGATGGTCACCGCAGGTACACATCGGAGGAGGTTTTCCTTTTAAAAGATGCAAGTGAGTCACGATACCATGGCCGATCCGAAGACGACATAATACCACGGCTTCCCTCGCGAAGCCCGAAGGGAAGTCCTCCATACCGTCGTTGTTCCTTTTATCGCTCTCAGCTTATTGGGAGGTGGAGATATAGTAAACTATCATCACCAAGGTGTTTCAACATCTGGATATGGATGTTGTACGGTCCAGCAGACGTGTCCCTGCAAAGCGCTAAGGTGCTGCGGAGTTCCCACTCCGTAAAGGGCACGTTGTAGTCCTCTGAAGCTTGGGTGCCAAAACTAAGGTGATGAAGTTCTGCCTCCCGCTTCACAGCGAGGAAATCAGGATGGTTAATTCCCGGAGCCAGATACATCCGCGAAATGATTACCTAGATGGTCAGCAATCGCGAGATGGTCAGTGGGACACTGCCTGCAATGGAAATTCCCGGTACAGCAGATGATCCTTGGATACACGAAATCCGTCGAAGCTTAGTCCACACTTGGGATGATGGAGTATGTGACGTCATAGACGACACACATCTCACCCAAGAAGCCTTCTTACTTTGTCGAATAATAACTCGAGCCTTAGCGCGGAGTTTCTTAAATATTACCAAGTTGGCCACAGTAGGCTGTCTACGGTAACGGTGAGTTGGTTCCCCTGTGTTCAAAATACATAAATCCAGCTCTGTTAGCATTGTTTCCAGCTCTCTTCCCCGGGGGCAAGGCGTCTCAGAGCCCCATATAGGGTGATGGCGTTAAAATCGCCCAATAAGAGGAAGGGTGGTGGAAGCAGATCTATAAGGTCAGCGACATCATTTATGTTCAGATGCTGGCTTGGTGGAAAATAAACATTACACACTTGCTATGACAGGCAGCGAGACGCGAAAACTTACAGCCTCAAGAGGGGTTCTTAATGGAACCTCTTCGCTGTAGGTATCAGAACGTACAAAAATGCCTGCAACACCGGAAACCCGGTGAGCATAGTACCGTTCTGTCGAATACAGTCTGAATTTTCTCAAGACAGTATGATGATCAGGTCTGAAGTTGGTCTCCTGAATACAGACTATACTCGCTGCGTACTCACTAATGAGCTGACGTAACTCAGCATGATGCCTGTCATAACCGTTACAATTCCACTGTAACAGTGCCATAGTGTGGACTATAAAAGGAGTGTCGGGGGCGAGTAGTTCCCCTACGAGGAGAGCGCGCAGGTTTGAGAGCAGGAGTGCCTCCTGGCGCAAACTCATATCCCCCTTCTCCTTCGCAGGGGAAGGCCGAGAGCGCTCAGCACAGGCGCTCTTCCTCCCCTTGTGTTTTTCTAGTGTAGACGGGCTGGGAGATGGTTTCCCAGACCTGGTCGACGATGCTGCCTCCGCCGGATGGTGCACGACCTTCGTCGACCTCCTAGGGGGGGGGGGGAGACTTTGCTGTGCCGGCTGGGAACCGCCAGCCTGCACAGACTTCTGGTTGGTCGAAGGTGGGGTGATCCCCCCCTTCGAGGTTTGACTAGTTGCCACGTTGCTGGGAGCAGCAACAGTCGCCTTGGGCGCACCGGTCTTGACAGGTGTCGAGGTTGTAAATGACGATCCTGGAAGACACTGAGCTATCAAGCTATAGTCGAGTGTACGGGCAGGTGTATTCGTAGAATTAAACTTACGGCGCGCTTCCTGGTAGGAAAGACCATCCAGGGTCGTCATCTCCTGGATCTTCTTCTCACTCAGGTATGTCGGACAATTCCGATCCCGAGGAGAATGAAAACCGGAACAGTTAGTGCACTTGTATGGAGTTGTGCACTCCTCCGCGCCGTGAGCTACTCGTCCACATCTACCACATACAGCCTGATTCGAACAGCGAGATACCATATGTCCGAATCGCTGGCATTGATAGCATCGCATAGGAGGCGGGATGTACGGCCTCACATCGCAACGATAAGTTGTTACCTTGACTTTCTCTGGTAACACTGACAACTTGAAAGAGACAATGAAGGCACCAGTGGCAACGTCTTCACGGTTGACCTTGCGCGTAATGCGCCGGACGTGTGTCACCCCACGGTTCTTCATGTCTTCCATCAACTCGTCGTCAGTGTTCAAAATAAGGTCGCGGTGAAAGATGACTCCGCGAACCAGGTTCAAGGACTTATGCTCCTCCACTTTGACGGGGATTTCGCATCCCATTCCTTCACGCTGCGCATGTTCCCAGGGAGTTGAACCTCTCAGGGAAGCAAAAGTTAAAGACTTAGGTGGGGAACCACCTTGAGAGAGCCGATTCGTTTGGAAGCCATGCCGATAGCTTCCTCCCCGAATGCCACCCACTGCGATCAGGGGTCTCTGTAGCCGAACCAAGCAGCCAAGTGATGGTATTAATCAAAAGTATTTTCATGGTTCTAAGACAATCATCCCTTGGTCGCCCCTTTTAGTCGCCTCTCACGACAGCTGCCGGACTTGATGGCATATTCCCAGAACTTTTAAAGAACTGTGGTCCAGCAACCAAGCGCTGGTCTCCTCTTTCTTTAGTAATGTTATGCAGTCTGGCCGACTGCCTCCCGTGTTTAAGAAAATAAAAATTATCGCTACCTTGCAACCAGGCAAGGATCCCAAATTACCCCAAAGCTACAGACCAATAGCGCTACTAAGCGTAACTTACAAGCTTCTGGAAAGACTGATTCTTAACAGGATAGCTCGTACGATTGAATGCCTCATTCCGATTGAGCAAGCTGGTTTCCGTCATGGTCGTGACTGCAGCGAGCAACTGCTCGCTTTGACTTCCTTTATAGAAAATGGATTTGAGAGGCAGAGGAAGTGTCCCTGTGTTCCTCGAATTTACCGCCGCCTATGAGACAGTCTTGAAAGAAGCCTCCTCCTGGAACTCAGCAGAGCAATACCATGTCTAAAGATATTCGCTCTAATAAAAAATATGCTGGGAAATAAATTTTTCCTGGTACATACAGAACATGTCCGCAGTCAATGAATATTGAATTTTCACGACCGCATTGTAATCGAAATAGACTTTCAATGTATAATAATATATTTAATGCAGCCAAATAGCCATTGTACCGGGCGGTACACCTCCACGCCGCTAATTTAAAATTTGCGCCAGTTGAAACTCCTCTGCTGGAGGAAGTCTGAACTTTATCTACGGTATTAATTTTCTACTTTCTCAGAAGATGTCAATACCTGGAAATTTTGGAGTTTTTGAACTGTGTCATTTTCGACGTATTTTTGTTTTGCTTATAGTAAGAAGTGTGAACTTTCTCTTCTAGAGGACACTACTGAAGATCAACAATAGTGCACCCTAGTGCGGAGTGAAAGAACTGTTTTTTTTTGGAGAAAATTTAATTTCAAAAGTTTGTTCTTTGCTAAATTTCTTTCAGTCATTGTTTAAGTTGGCAATATTAACCCTTTCTTTCCCCTTGTTTTGTATCTAGCCAATCCCGAATTTCTTTAATTAATTTTCAACCAATAATATGTTTCTTCTTCGTATTGTGTAGGGAGTTTCTTGATGAACCAATAAAATCCTTTTGTGAGGGTGTTCTCATTCCCCCAACGCCTCGAACCTTCCGCGAGAGTATATAAACTGCTGATTTTTGGGTCTCTGCGCCACTTCTGTTCCATCTTTCAGTGTGTAAAGTACATAGCAGGGGGCGGGAAGCGCCTCTTTCTTCGGCAGCGGTCAACAACAAGGTAATGGCCAATTAATAACTTCTTTCTTTGCTAGCTCAGCAGTTTAACTCTCGGGGCGGGTCCGAAGTTTTTCCATAATGTAACCTTCCTTAAAATGTATCTATTCTATCTTTAAACTGCATATCGGGATAGAGAGTGCTTAACCCTCTAGAGCTCCCAATCATATTGTTTTGAGGTGAACTTATTTTTCCCAACCTATTCTTCGTTAACGTAAAGCAAATTGTTCTTTTCTAAAGTCACCTCTGTAGTATGGGATTAGCCCTTGCATTAGTGGCCTAGAGCCAGATTAGGTTTTAAACAAATGCATTAGGAGTGCAGATCGCCTCCTCTCAAATTGTTATTTTAGAGGTCATGTAATTAACCTTCTTTTCATTTAATAGACCTCAGTAGGTTGGGTATTTTACCCCTGTGTATATGTCCTTAGATGACAGCTTGAAAGTAGAGTTAGGTGTGGCCTTGTGTTAGGCTTAAAACTTTGAGAGCGGATCGCTCTTTTGCAATTTGTTTCTGCGTGCCTCAAGGAGGCCTTACTGTGTATTTCGGAGCAACATCTCCTAGGCATGAATGGGGTTTTCTGCCCCTCTGTTGAAACTTGTGTTTGGGGTAAAATTGGGCTAATTGCTCAAGAATTGTGAGGCTGGGGCTCGAAGCCCAAATCCTGTAAATATTGTAATGGTATTTTTTATTGCCTTGCTACTCTGTACCTGCCATGATTGTTATTTCTTTATTTTGAAAAGAAAATATAACCTTGTTAATTTTACATGCACTATAATTTCGTAGCTTGAGACCCGTTCACACCCGCACCTTCTTTCACGCCTAATTACCACAAAAACACGGTAACAGCCATAACAGAGAATATAGGTTACATTGATGGGTTACATATTTGCAAAATCACTTATGGACGTTCTTCTTGTACAGAATTCAATGTGGTACTGTTCACACGTTTTTCCACATAGTTTGCACTCAGTCTGTACTTGGATCATGGAAGTGTTTTGATTTGCAGAGTAGGTGATGAAAACCGTGAACTGCTGATCTTGTAATGACATGTCTTAATTCAAAATTAGCTTTTGTCCACGAGCGATCTATCATTGCCCCTGTGCCATAGAAGTCTGGTTGGACTTCTTCTCTCTTCTCCGTCAGATTTCCTAGCAGTTTCTTTGATGCACCGGTGTTCGGTAGTATCATACTTGTCCTGAGATCTTCTATGAGAAATGATTCCCCTGCGAGGAGATATACAAGTCTAGATCGTGTCGTTTTTGATACACCTATCACCTTCTTTGTATAGTTCGCTTTCACCTTTTCCAAGGTTGATAAGTTCCTAATTGTTAAATGTGTCCAGATAATTTCAATGCCATAAGTCATTATTGGAAGAATTTTTACTCTGAATAGCAACATTGCTGTCTCCAGACTAAGTGATATGTCTTTTATTTCATGCATTGCCATCATTGCTTGAGTTGCCTCTTCTGTGACATGTTTTGTGAAACAATATGCGCTCGATTGCAGGGTGATGCCTAAATATTTGAAGTCTGGTACTATCTTTAATTTTTTATCCCGAATGAAGGTCTCTGCTGAGGCGGGTACTCTCCCTCCTTTCCTGAACACCATGGTGTCTGTTTTTTAGATGTATATGAACAGCTTGTTTTCGGAGCACCAGTTTTGGACGTCATTTACAGTTTCCTGTAGTTTTGTTATGTCTCTTGAGCCAATTACAATATCATCGGCATACGCGCAAGAAAATACTCCCTCCTTTTGGGTAATTCTTAGGATATCTGCGGTTGCAACTATAAACAGCAAAGGGCTCAGTGGGTCACCCTGTAGGACCCCGTTTGATTGAGCTATTGGATCTGATAGAGTGAGGTTATCCGAAACTCGTACTTCGTTCCATTGCAGTATTGATGTGATGAGATAGGTCCATATGTTGTTCGTGCCTAGCATCTCCTTAAGCTTGTCTATCACTAGCTTCCTGTTTATCAGGTCAAAAGCTTTAGTAAAATCTATGAAGATGGTGTAATATTTTCCGCTGTCTTCTGCGGCATCCCAGATTTGGTTTAGCAGGAGTTCAATAGCGTTTAGGGTAGATCGTCCCTTCCTAAAACCAAACTGGTTCTCCGGCAGATGCTCGTTTATTTCCTCATTTCTTTTCCTGTTATAATTTTGGTGAATATTTTGAAGGGGCAGTTTTCCAGTGCTATGCCTCTGTACTTATTGGGATCTCTTGGGTCTCCTTTGCCTTTATATAGAACTTTTACAACTGACTTTCTCCACTGGTCGGGAATGGAAGCAGTTTCTACAAATTTGTTGTATAATTTTGTCCATATAGGGGCTAGCAGGTGTGCAGTGTCTTTTACATATTCAGTATCGATCCCGTCCGGACCTGCGGCTTTCTTGTTTTTGGTGCTGTTTACAGCGGTTCTAGTTTCCTCTGTGGTCAGGGGTACCCAGTCTAATTGTATATGTGGAGTAGTGGTATGTAGATCTTTTCTGGGGTGCGCTGGACCTTCGATGTTGAGAATCTTACTAAAGTGTGATTCCCAGATTTCCATGTCTATGTAGTGCGTCTGTTTGTTGTTTCTTTGGGTGTAGGGCTATGAACGGATTTTTCTTGGCTTCCTCTGCTAGCTACTTGCTCTCCGATTCTAAGTACGCGCGTTTCTTTTCTTTCAGTGTTATCTTGTAGAGTCTCCTCTTCTCATTGTATATGTATATTAGACTTTGATTATTCAAGTTCTGCCTTAACTGTTGCAATTTATCTAGGGTCTCTCTCCTGAGCCTATAGCACTCACTATCAAACCATATCTTTGTTCTTCTTGTGGCCCGCGGAATGGCGGCCTTTTGTAGGATTTCTTCTATTAATCCTGTTGCATCATCCAATCTTGAATTATCTATTAATGTGTCTATATCTGTAGTTGAATCTAGTATATCTTTAACTTTCTCAACATCTATTCTCCTTGAAACGGGGTGAATTGTCTTTTTCTGTAGTTTTTCCCACTCTCCTTGGATACGTATTTCAATTGCTAAGTGTTTCCTAATCACGGCTTGGTTTGTTGTCCATATTGTAGTCATGATGCCTGTTATTGGTCCTTACGTAAGTGCAATATCTATTGTGCTCTTTCCATTATTTGAGATGTATGTAGGGATAGCGGAGTTGTTTAGCAGGATGAAGCCTTCTTCTTCCAGTTTCTCGAGGACTAGCTTTGCTTTGTAATTCGGAATGTACAGTCTGCTGTCAAGGTCGCCTGCTATAATTATTGGTTTATCTTGCTTGCTTTGAGTGATCATTTGGCCTAGCTCGTCCATTATGTCGATTGCTGTTATGTTCGGTTGGAAGTAAGCGACTATAATTACGAGGCCGCCTATTTCCAGTAGTAGGGTATGGTTCTGTTGCCTTTTTGATAATATTGGGGTTAGGAGTGGTTTAATGAGGATAGTTATCCCCCCAGAAGGTCTTCCTTTTTCTCCCTGTCTAGCTGTAAGATGAAAACCATATAAGTCTGGGTGTTGCCAGTCGTCAGTGAGGAATGTTTCCAATAAAATTGCTATATCGTACCCTAATAGAAAGTTTTCCGGGCTCATATTCATTGCACCTTTTAGCCCTTCTATATTCCACATCATGATTCTTAGACTTCTTGAAGCGTCTTTTAAGTTTTGGTTCCTTCTATCAACTATTTTCTTTTCCGAATTATTCGAAGGAGCGTCCATTGTCTCGTATGGGGCGAAAGGATCGAAATCGCAAATGTTTGATAGTAATCCCTTTCGGCCAAAATTCCTCTTCTTATACCCTGTCCATTAGATCAAATGGAATCCCCACTTTGAAAGCTTTCGTGTCGTAATTGGTTATTATTTCTTCACACGTAACGTCGTCTTTGATTCCTCTGTTTTTTAGGTATTTCTTTATGGCATCGGAGGTTGTGTGCGGGCTCAAACGCCCCATAAAGAGCCAAGCTTTCTTCTTTGCCGCTTGTAATTCTTCAACTCTTGGACCTGTGCTTATCATTGCGTATTGCTGTCTAGTTTGCTTTCTACTTGGTTTGCTGGCAACTTGCTCCGGAAAATTGGCATATTCCAGGTCTGGAGTTTTTACCTGCACCAACTCATATTCTTTTCTCGGCGGTGTTTCTGCTTGTGCTTCGTTAGGACGGCGGGTTTAGATATTACTCGTTTGTGGAGGTGTTGGTCTAGGCTTCCATGTCATCTGAGTATTATACTTGTCTATCCCGCCCGCTGTTGTCTGAGGTTTTGTGTACCAGACTATCTTCGTCCATTTTCTGCATTCTTCTTTTCCCACCATTCTTCCACGTGTTATCGCGATCGCTATTCCCTTTCTCTGCATTCGTGCTCATTTTGGCTGCTGTTACGAACGAGTTCATTATTATCTGTTCCGCTGGCGAGATGTCATTTATTTCTTTTGCACTATTCGCATTGATGTGTCCGTTGTCCTCCTGGCCGTTGTTGTTCATATCCTCCATCTGGTTCATCTGGTGGTGCACCACTTTGTCCTCTGGCATGGTTTGTTGCATTGTCTCCTTCTCCGCTTTGTTGTGCCTTGTAACTGCAGTTGTGACTCTTCTATGGTTGATTTGGGTGTTGGTTCCACTTCCCTTCCCTTCCCTTTTCGGTTACTTCTAGTTCATTTGGTTCTTTTTAGTGTAGGCGGTGGGCCCCCATCGTGTTTTCCAGCTCAGCCCTGACGGCATTACTGATTCACTTTTCTAGTCCGGTTTCCATTTGCTGGGTCAAGTATTCCCTCAAATTGTCTAGTATTAGGTCGTGTTACGTACATGTAGTACGTGTTGAAGAGATGTTAAGTACAGAACAAAAATGGCCAGCCGTCTGTCTACTGTATTTTCACGGAAGCCAGAACATTGGTAAGTAAGCATGTAAGCAATTACATATAGGGCAATAACATGCTGTAGGATTCTTTCTCAGATGTAGCAAGGTTTTTGCAGAAATTTATGATATATAGAGTGAGTGGGCCTACACATAACCACGAGAGACGTGGGTCCAAGTAGTCCGCAACATTTAATTTATCTTATAGAATGTGATAACTGGCCTGTTTCTATATTTTACGCACTTTAAAATGTAACTTCGTTCTCGTTCTTCAGAGGTCTGAGCATTACGGTGTACAAATATAAAAGACTGCCTGGAAGTCTAAAATATGCAGATTATACTGACCATCAGCTTGAAGAATGTTCAGCAGTGATTCAGTCAGGGCAAAAGTCGCAAAGGTAAGCTGAATATGTCTTTAAAATAAGTTGATCAACCATCAGGAGAAGATTAAAAAACAAAACCGGTCAGAAACCGGGTAATCGCAAATTGTTTACTGAACAAGAAGAGCTAGCCTTCGTGAGGCACTTTGAAAAAGTGCGTGATTTTTAATTTATCTTAGTTAATTGAAACGAATTAGTGACATTAGAACAGACTAACTAGCACAAGGTATTAATATTTTGTTATAAAAATATCTTGTTCAAAACTAGGTAGTCTAGTGCCTTTCATCTGGGGGTTATTAAAATATTTGCTGTATATTTTTCGGTGTATGCGAATGGTGTTATTAAAGAACCTCAGACCTACTTGGACCAAGTGCCTACTTACAATGGTTTTATAATGGGAAAACATGACATGGGTTGAGGTAGCCCAAGCATGAGTGTTACTTTGACCCAATTTTCAAAAAGCTCCCCTGTACTTTGTGTTCAGTACATACAATTCAAACTACTCCCGAGCTTTGAAATAACACCTACAGTTATATAAAATAAAGGTTATCGGGACGATTTTATATTTTTATTTGACTAATAAAGCAAAAAATTGGTAAATGACTTGAAAATCGGGTCCAAGTAACCCGTGTTGACGGTACCTTTTAGACCTGACGAAGCATGGAAGCAAGACTGGGCTAATTTACAGCCACACGGTCTAATCAATATCGATGACCCAACAGCAAAACCTCGTGGGTTCAACCTCCCACGCACCATCTGGACTAGATTAAACAGGATACGCTGCGGCGTTAGAAGAACTGCTTCTTCACTACACTAATGGGGGTGGTTGGAGACTCATTTCTGCAACTGTGGTGCTGAATTGCAAACCATCAGCCACACCGTGAAAGAATGTCCTCTACGCGCATTCACTTGGCCTATGGAGGAGCTACATCAAGTAAACCCTACGCACTCACTTGGCTGGAAGGACTTGACATCAGCTTGTGATGAAATCCCAGAACCTGCAGAGAGAGAGAGAGAGAGAGAGAGAGAGAGAGAGAGTCTGTAAATATGCTATATCCATGTATATAAGTATGTTCATATATAACACTTGTATGTAAAAAACATTTCAAACGATTGTCATCTGAAGCATCATAAGCTAAATAAATAAACAGGGTAAGAAAGACTAGAGGCTTTAGAGCTTTTACTCTCATATCCAGAACAGGAATGGAATCTGCAATATCTCTAAAGCAAGTTGTTGGTCCAGACGAGTTCATCCGTAAGCGAATTAGAGGGTATGGTGTATAGGTTTTAATTCGACCAACAAACTCAGAATCTCACTTGTTTTACAGTGTGATGGTTCCTAAAGAATCCCTTGTCAAAAGCACATTTAAGTCCTCTCAGAATTGGCATGAAAATGGAAACTTGTGCTACACCAAGTTTATGTCTGTTGATGCATCTAAACTAGGCAACGTGGTTAATGCTGCACCGAACGTTTTGAATCTTTACATAGACACTTGTAGGTTGGCTGGTGTCTCAAAAGAAGAAACACTATTCGTTAAACCAAGCAAGATCTTATTTAAGAAACACTTTCTTCTTTAGGCTACTAGTACACCTTGAGAACAAGGCATGCACTGAGCTGGAAATCACTCAGTGGAAATATGTAATCATGAACTTACTAGCCGAAGTAAGACATCTATCCTGATCTTCGACAGTGATCAACAAGATGCTGATCAACAAGATGTCCACAAATTTCAGGTCTAGACATGATATCTTTGTGGTAAAAGCAGAACTCAAGAGCAGTTGGGAAAATGGGCTTGAACACCCCTAAAGTCAAATCTAAGTTTTTCTCTGGGAAAGAGAAGTGCAGGAGCAAGACGGTAGGAATAATAGATTTTGTAAGTGGTCTGATGATGATGATGCTTGTTGTTTTAAGGGGCCTAACATCGAAGGTCATCGGCCCCTAATGGAACGAAATGAATGGCATGAGACATGAAGTTAAAATTTTAAAAAGTATCCAGTGACTAAAAAAAGAAAGGTGATGAAGAAAAATGAGGGTGAGATTAAAACAGTCAGTGGATCTAATACGCAATGCCTTATGTTCTATTAAAATAAGACAAAGTACAGGAAAACGAAGGAATAAGGCATTGCCCAGTAATACAGATATTAACACATAATGTACGTTAGACGTTAAAATAACACATTAAAATGCGCAACACAAACTAAAATGGAGTCAATGAGATAAAAGCGCAACTGACATAAACAACACTAGGACAAAGGACATCATCACACACGATAAAACAGACCGCTATCCCTCATAAAGCGGATGACGAGGTCTGCTGACTGCTCGTCATCGCGCAAGATAAGGGAGATTGTACTCGAAAGGTTAAGACTACGGCGCAGATCGACCAGGTCCACGCACTCCGTAAGGATGTGTAACACGGTAAGATGGTCGCCGCAGGTACACACCGGACGGGGTTCTCCTTTCAGTAGATGGGAGTGCGTCAAGATACCGTGGCCGATCCGAAGGCTGATGATGATGATGCTTGTTGTTTTAAGGGGCCTAACATCGAAGGTCATCGGCCCCTAATGGAACGAAATGAAGGACATGAGATATGAAGTTAAAATTTTAAAAAGTATCCACTGACTAGAGTTAAAAAAGAATGGTAATGAAGAAAAATGAGGGTGAGATTAAAACAGTCAGTGGATCTAATACGCAATGCCTTATGTTCTATTAAAATAAGAGAAAGTACAGGAAATCGAAGGAATAAGGCATCGCCCAGTAATACAGATATTAACACATAACGTACGTTAGACGTTAAAATAACACATTAAAATGCGCAACACAAACTAAAATGGAGTCAATGAGATAAAAGCGCAACTGACATAAACAACACTAGGACAAAGGACATCATCACACACGATAAAACAGACCGCTATCCCTCATAAAGCGGATGACGAGGTCTGCTGACTGCTCGTCATCGCGCAAGATAAGGGAGATAGTACTCGGAAGGTTAATACTACGGCGCAGATCGACCAGGTCCACGCACTCCGTAAGGATGTGTACCACGGTAAGATGGTCGCCGCAGGTACACACCGGAGGGAGTTCTCCTTTCAGTAGATGGGAGTGCGTCAAGATACCGTGGCCGATCCGAAGGCGACATAATACCACGGCTTCCCTCCGCGAAGCCCGAAGGGAAGTCCTCCATACCTTCGTTGTTCCTTTTATCGCTCGCAGCTTATTGGGAAGTGGGATGGCCTGCCACTCCATCTCCCAATGAGACATAACCAGATGTCTCAGCTGAGAGCGAATATCACTTGCTGGAACCTTGAAAGGCAACGGGGGCAGTGTAACTGCCTCCTTGGCAGCCTGATCTACTAACTCGTTTCCCTCTATGCCCATGTGGCTGGGGAGCCACACGAACGTAATTCTGGTGCCGGCATCCGAACACCCGGCCAGCAGGTCCTGGATCCGCTGCACCAGAGGGTGCCGAGGGAAACAGGTATCAATAGACTGAAGCGAACTCAAGGAGTCAGTACACACGAGAAAGTGTCGGCGTACATTGTCTAGTGCGTACCGCAGAGCCGCACAGATAGCATAGAGCTCTGCCGTGTACACACTACAGGTGTCCGGGAGAGCAAAAAGAAACCGATCATTGTCGACAACGAACGCACAGCCCACCTTCGTATCTGTCCTTGAACCATCCGTGTAAACGACGACCGAACCTGGATAGCGGCCAAGAACGGACAGGTAGATCCTCCGATAAATCGAAGGGTCCGTGTTTCCTTTCGGGCCAGTGTGCAAATCCAGGATGATTTCAGGTCGTCCTACAACCCACGGAGGTACCCCACTTGGTTGTCTGACAAGGCAAGGAATCGAAGGTACGTCAAACAATTCATAACTGCTATCCAAGCGTATCCCAACCGGCCGCGTCGCACGAGGATGAGCAACGTACAACAAACGGTTGCCATTGTTGAATACGCAGGGATAGCTCGGATGAAGTGGCATCTGTCGCAAATTTGCAGCATACGTAAGCAGTAGTTGCTGGCGCCTCAGGTGTAAAGGCGGCACACTAGACTCAGCGAGCAGGCTAGCGATGGGGCTAGTACGAAAAGCTCCCGTCGCCAACCTAACCCCGCTGTGGTGGATACTGTTCAGCTTCGCAAGAACACTTGGCCTTGCGGAGCCATATGCTGCACTGCCGTAGTCTAACCGAGATAAAATGTGTGCCCGATAGAATCGCAGGAGCACCCCGCGGTCAGCTCCCCAATTAGTGCTGCTAAGAAACTTCAAGAGGTTAAGCCTCTTGGTGCATTGCACTTTTAGCTCCCGCACGTGTGGCTCCCACGATAATTTACTGTCAAAAAGGAGCCCAAGAAATCGGTAGGTGTCAACAACTGGAAGAACGACATTACCTAGATAAAGCTCAGGATGAGGGTGAAGTGTACGTTGACGACAAAAGTGGACAACGGAGGTCTTTGCGGCAGAAAACCGAAAGCCATGTTCTAAGGTCCACTTCTCCACCCTCCTAATAGCTTGCTGTAACTGTCGCTCTGCGACTGCCATACTGCACGAGCTATAGTGCAGAGCAAAATCATCCACATATAGGGACGGTATTACGGCTGGACCAGCAGCAGCGACAATACCGTTTATGGCAATCGCGAACAGAGTGACACTAAGAACCGATCCCTGTGGGACTCCATTTTCTTGAACGTGGTATTGCGAATATGTCCTCCCTACTCGGACACGGAATAGACGGAGGGACAAAAAATTCGCAATAAATACCGGCAAGTTACCTCGGAATCTCCATTGATGCAGGACTGAAAGGATGCCATATCGCCAGGTGGTGTCGTAGGCCTTCTCCAAGTCAAAGAAGACAGCTACCAAGTGCTGTTTTCGGAGAAACGCATCCTGGATAGAGCTCTCCAGGCGTACCAAGTGGTCTGTGGTGGATCGAGCGGCTCGAAATCCACATTGGTACTCGGACAAGAGTCCTTGTTTCTCCAGACACCACACGAGTCTGCGATTTACCATCCTCTCAAATAACTTACACAGGCAATTTGTAAGACAAATCGGTCTGTAACTTCCTGCATACTTAGGATCTTTGTCAGGCTTGAGGACAGGGATGACTATGCCCTCTCGCCTCTGAGACGGAAAATCACCCTCTGTCCAGATTCGGTTGAACACACGAAGGAGATATAGTAAACTATCATCACTAAGGTGTTTCAACATCTGGTTATGGATGTTGTCCGGTCCAGGAGACATGTCCTTGCAAAGCGCTAAGGCGCTGCGGAGTTCCCACTCCGTAAAGGGCACGTTGTAGTCCTCTGAAGTTTGGGTGGCAAAACTCAGGTGATGACGTTCTGCCTCCCGCTTCAGAGGGAGGAAATCAGGATTGTAATTCCCGGAGCCAGAGACATCCGCGAAATGACTAGCGAGATGGTTAGCAATCGCGAGGGGATCAGTGGCGACACTGCCTGCAATGGAAATTCCCGGTACAGCAGATGATCCTTGAATACCCGAAATTCGTCGAAGTTTCGTCCACACTTGAGATGATGGAGTATGTGACGTCATGGACGACACATATCTCTCCCATGAAGCCTTCTTACTTTGTCGAATAAGAACTCGCGCCTTAGCGCGGAATTTCTTAAATGTTACCAAGTTGGCCACAGTAGGCTGTCTACGGTAACGCTTATGAGCGCGACGGCGTTCTTTGATGGCTGCTGCTATTTCATCGTTCCACCAAGGAACGAGTTTTCGGCGAGGAGTCCCCGAGAAAAACGGAATGGACTCCTCAGCAGCAGCAAGAATAACTTGGGTGATGTAAGTTATTTCCTCGCCGACGGTCCGCCTGACATCTTCGCTAAAGACAGCTAGTGATGTGTACTTTGGCCAATTAGCATGTTTAAGAATCCATCGAGGGGGAGCCTCGACGGGTTTATGATTCAACAAAGTAAGAACGATGGGAAAATGGTCACTGTCACAGAGATCATCGTGTGCATTCCACCGAAACAGTGGAACCAACGTTCGGCTGCATAGACTAACGTCTATGCGAGAATATGTGCCGTAACGTACACTAAAGTGAGTTGGTTCCCCTGTGTTCAAAATACATAAATCCAGATCTGATAGGAGTGTTTCCAGCTCTCTTCCTCGGGGGCAAGGCGTCTCAGAGCCCCATATGGGGTGATGGGCGTTAAAATCACCCAATAAGAGGAAGGGTGGTGGAAGCTGATCTATAAGATCAGCGACATCAGTGATGTTCAGATGCTGGCCTGGTGGAAGATAAACATTACACACTGTGGCTATGATAGGCAGCGAGACGCGAACAGCTACAGCCTCAAGAGGGGTTCTTAAAGGAACCTCTTCGCTGTAGCTATCAGAACGTACAAAAATGCCAACGCCTCCGGAAGCCCGGTGAGCATAGTATCGTTCTGTCGAGTATAGTCGGAAATTTCTCAGTACCGTATGATGACCAGGTCGGAAATTTGTTTCCTGAATACAGACTATACTCGCCGAATACTCGCGCAGAGGGAGGCTTTACGGATTGAGGGTCTCTCTGATTCTAAAGCGCCAAAAACACCAGATGAGTTTTTCGGTTTTGCGGTGCTACAATATAACTGAGAGGTATTGCACAGGGATACATAACCTTAACGACATTCCCAATACCCAGCTTGCACATATCATGGATGCAGCTGGGTCAGCGGATGGCTATCTTTCTCTTATGCTTGATCCCATGATGCTAATCGCCAAGCACGACAAAATCGAACCAATTGGATGTGATAAGTTTAATGTTTAGTGTCCCCCATACACCGTCTCAGTAGTGTTTATAGTTGTTGTTTGTGACATTTTTGGGCTTTTATAGAGGATATTTCACCCAGTCTATAATCCCTTAGTTGCTGAATAACACTGGTACAACTGAACACTTCAATCCATGGAAAGCCGTTTTTTTGAAAGGGACACACTACTCTATCCCACTATATCACTCTATAATCCCTTACTTGCTGAATAACACTGGTACAACTGAACACTTCAATCCATGAAAAGCCGTTTTTAAAGGGACACACTCTACTGTATTCCACTATATCACTATCACTGAATACTCCACAAATATGATGAACCACCCCAATGGAATCAGAAGCGTATGAATACAATCCGCCATACACTACATGGAACTTTGTAACACAATATTTGCGTCATCGACAAACATATTGATAACTGTGATGATCTCAGCAGAAAGATTACATGGCAAACAAGAAACACTGGTTGGAAAAACCTGCCTAAGTCGCTTTAGACTACTAATAAAATTTCTACGAGGAGTCTCATATAAAGGACACTAAAAAAGTAGGGGATTAGCATCTCCATCCCGAGAAACACACAAGCAGTTTGGCTCCTGCGTTAAATGGAACTGAAATTTATATTGAGGCGTCAGGGCATGATTAAAACGCAACCTAATAATGTTTGTAATATGTCTTCTGGAATATGATCCTCTCATATACCATGGCTTCACCGGGATAATTGTTTGTAGTTGATAACAAAAGATACCTTTGACTTGTGCAGTCCTTCTCCATTCATTTTGCCATTCATTACGAGCAGAGTGTTTAAGCACAGCTACATAATCTGACGAAGGAACTGTACGATTAGAAAGCGGCACAGTGAGGCGAGAAGCCTGTTTTGCTAGGAAATCCGCTTGTTCATTATACATAATACCCATATGTCCAGGCACCCAGACTAATGTTATATAAACACCGGAATTATCAAGCATATAAAGAAGACTTTTGACGTTATATACATACCAATTATAAGATAGAGCATTAGAGATCAGGGACTGTAATACGTTTAGCGCATCCGTATATAACGTAACTCGTTTATAGTCGTGCCGCTGAAAAAAGAGCAAAACTTGTTGGATAGGGAATAATTCCGCGGTGAAGATCGAACAATCACTATCCTATTCTTAAAAATAGGCAAATGCCCTCTGACCCGAACAATTATCGCGGTATAGTGTTAGGTTCTAGCATTCGAAAAGTATTTTTAAAGATTTTTCTTCGGAGGCTTATCTGGGCATTAGAGTGTCTAACGCCGCGGTATCAGCATGCCTTTTTTCAAAGGGCGAAGTTCATATGATGCGTTTAATATGTTCGTCATTGACTTGTTACTAGCCCGTCATAGGAAACACAGCACGATTGCGGTTTTTCTAGATATTCAACGGGCCTACGACTCTGTACCACTGAATATCCTATGGGATAAACTTGCATCTCTTAAAATACCTGTGGAAATTATTACCATTCTTCGACACCTACTTATATATAGAACATTGTCGTTTAAAATGTCACAACATACAATACCCACTCGTCAGGTGAGTACAGGTTTGCCTCAGGGAGATATATTGAGCGGCATTCTTTTTGCTATATTTATGAAGGATTTTGAAACAGTTATTCTCCGCTATGCTCGTATAAAGGCGTTCGCAGATGATTTTTTTGATTTATTATACGCACGAGAATCTACAGGTTTGTAGACAGCATATCGTATACACGCTTAGCGAGGCCATGGCATGGTTGGATTCTCATGGACTTCATCTTTCTATCACCAAATGTCGAGCGATGATCTTCACACACCATCGTACTTATGATCGCTCGCCGATTTCGTTTGATGTGTACGAAATTCCTATCGTTAATCAACATAAACATTTAAGATTATTCACAGATCATGTTACCGTGGTTTGGTGGTTTAGCAGAGGTGAAAGAAGGTGCTGGGATGAACAGGTCTCAATCTACGAAATTAAAGTTAATTTAAAATTTAACAAGGTTTTCTTTTTAAGATCAAGAAATAACAAAAATAACAGGTACATAGTAGCATAGCAACCAACAAAAAAAATGTACAATTACCGAGGTCTGATTTGGGCGTCGAGACCCAGACTTACAATCCTTGAGCAATAAGCCCAAACTTACTTATATACAAGGTTCAACAAAGGGGCAGAAAACCCCAATCATGCTTAGGAGCACTTGCTCCCCTTTACACGGTAAAGCCTCCTCCAGGCATACAGAAATCAAATTTTTTTTGGAAGAGCAACCCGCTCCCAAAGTTCCAGCCTATCAAAAGCCACACCAAATTCCACCTTCAAGCTGTCCTCTAAGGACATAAACACAGGGGTAAAAATACCCAACCTACTGAGGCCGATTTAGTAAATAAACAGGAAAATTAGAAGGCCCCAAAATACAAACTTGAGTGGGGGCGTAACACGCACTCCGAATATATTTAATTAAAACCTAATTGGCACTAGGGCGCTAATGCAAGGGCTAATCCCATACTAAAGAGGTGACTTACAGTATATACGAAAACGAATTACATTACATTAGAAGGGAAGAAACGGTTGTGAAAATAATTTCACCTCAAAGCAATATGAGTGGGAGCTCGAGAGGGTTAAGCACTCTCTATCCCAATTTGTAGTTTAAAAAGATAGAATTGATACCAAGTGTCTTTACATTTTAGAGGAAAGTTACATGGTAAAAGGCTTCGGACCTGCCCCGAGAGTTAAACTGCTGAGCTAGCAAGAAAAGAAGATATTAAAAGGCCATTACCTGGTGGTTGAACTGCTGCCCGAAGAAAGAGGCGCTTCCCGCCCCCTGCTACATGATTTACACAAGATAGATGTTACTGAAGTGGCGCAGAGACCCGAAAATCAGCAGTTTATACACCCTCGCGGAAAGTTCGAGGCGTTTCGTGAATGATAACACCCGCCCACAAGCATTTTATTGGATAATGGCAAAAACTACTACACTAGACGAAGAAGAAACACCTTATTGGTGGAAAATTAATTACAGAAATTCCTTATTGGTCAAATTAAAAACTGGCGGAAAGAAAGGGTTAATATTGCCAACTTAAACAATGACTGAAAGAAATTTAACAAAGAACAAACTTATAAACACCAAATTTCTCCAAAAACACAGTTCTTTCACTTCGCACTAGGGTGCATAATTGTAGTCCTTCAGTAGTGCCATCTAGAAGAGAATGTTCCTACTTCTTACTACAGGCAAAACAAAAATACATCGAAAATGACACAGTTCAGAACACTTCAAAATTTACAAGTAGTGACATCATCTGGAAAACTTGAGAATTAGCACTGTAGTTAATGTTCAGGCTTCCTCCTGTAGAGGAGTTTCAACTGGCGCAATGTTTGAATTAGCGGAGCGGAGGTGTACCGCCCGGTACAGATCATAAGCTTACATGGAAGCAGCATTTCCTCTACTTACGCTCGAAAAGTGATCTATATATACAGATACAAAAATCTGTTACCAGTAGACAATGGGGAGCTGACACGTGTGTGGCGATATCATGTAAAGGTCCACTATAAGATCGCTCCTGGACTATGGAACACATACCTTAGACATGGCAGCGGGTACAAATTTAAATATTCTTAATATATGTCAATCTACAGACCTACTAACGAACATTTGGTGGAATCCTGCGAACCTCCCTTACATGTTCGTAGAAAAACGCTTTCTATGCAATATTTACTTTAAAAATTCTCCATTATGAGGTACCCCTTCATCCCGAAATTGCAACACCTCCATGAGTA
The DNA here is from genome assembly GCF_040414725.1 of Anabrus simplex. NCBI lineage: Eukaryota > Metazoa > Arthropoda > Insecta > Orthoptera > Tettigoniidae > Anabrus > Anabrus simplex. Next base: position 222,840,606 of record NC_090268.1, on the reverse strand, counting down.
TTCTTCCATCCGGCGTCAAGGTCCGCGCAGACTGCCTGCTTTATATTATGCATATGATGTTTAAACGTCGTTCCGAGATACAGTACTGCAAAGTGAAACTTTAATACCCTACACTTTACCGTATTCCGTTCTCCATTATCGGCCAGAGATAATATGGCCAACCCGCAGTAACTATTCAACTGTCATATGCGTACAGGAGCCAGATCAAGTGCCCGCTAAAAAGTTGAAACTTTCCTGTATCTCTCCAAGCACAGAGATATTTACAGACGGTGCAAAGAATACCACAGGAGTTGGGGCGGCATGCTGTATCCCTTCTATAAATGTCAAGAAACAATATGGTTTACATAGTGTTGTATAGTAGTGTTGCGCGGTCCATGAGCCGTTGTGACCCACTGTTGATGTGAACAGGGTGAACAATCGATAGTGACTGTTAAAATCTGAAATCACGGCTTACTAGATAACAAAAAGGCGATTGATTGATGTAGTGTACCTCCACGATAAAGTCAATTTAAGTGCATCTTTAGAAAAGAATGATATATTAAAATGATCTGTATATTTCACTGACTGTGAACAACTATATAGTAAATGAATTATTGAGTTGTTCGGTGCATTAGGTAATCTATATAAGATGTAATCAGTAATCATTTGGTGTGTGAACTCAACGCCATTTTATTGGTGCTAGCAAAGAGTTTATTTACATAATACACAAAGGGAGGGAATCAAAGAATCAATTTCCATGACTGGGAAAGGAAACAACAACACCCCATGCGGCACACAAGTAACACATAGCGATGCCGGTGTTCGCTGTATCGATAGTTGTAATAAGTGGTTTCACAAAGATTGTATCGCTATCAGCGCTGGACACTATACTACTCTCCAGAAACCTAGCTGCACATTGTTTTGGCTTTGTAAACTTCTGTAAAAGAGAGCTAGAATACCTCAAAAGAAGCAGAAGCGAACTCAAAGATATCGGAAGAGAAATACAAACATTACACGAAACAATCCTAGCCGGAATCAGAGAAGAAATGAGGAAATTCGTCGAAAACCACACCTGCAAAGACAATCAAATCAACAAAGAACAGACATCAAAGACATCTCCAGATGTAGAAACAAACCAAACTCCACCAGAAGAACAAAAAACGGACTTCTCTAAAGATCGAACAGCTTCAGATATACCGAACCAAACCAAGAACTCAACTTCTAGACCCGGAGAAACCTCAAAAAACAACCCACCTATGGACATCTTAATTGAACCGGAAGAAAATTCCAAAGAAAAGTGCGTGGATGAAACAGCACAAGTCCGGAACTATAGACGCCCAGATTGTTGCACGTATGCTGACTTCGAAGACAAGAACAAAACGAGTGATCTAAATGAATCCACCTTACCAACACAGACCGAAGTGGCCGGACACGACGAAAAAACTCCCTGGAACACAGGAGTGAAAAAATCCAAACATCGTAAGACCATCATCGGAACGAAACAAAGCAACGAAGAACTACAGCCGGCAGCCAAAACCACATGGCTATACGTCGGAAAGATAAAAGAAGGAACCACAGAAGATAACATTAAAAACTATTTATTAAGGGATGGCATTCCACAGTTAAAAGCCTGTGAAATGCTTAATACAGCTGGGCCCATGAAAGTCTACAAATTGGGAATTTCTTTCCAATTTCTACAAACAACAAAAACCAGACTTCTGGCCTAAAAGTATTCTAGTCAGAAGGTTTTCTTTTCGAGGCCAAAGACGTTCCATTTGAGAGTCCCTCAAATAATAATTTATTACTGACCAAGGGACCACTCATGAAGCACAATCCTCAATCGGGGATGCTTGATGTCTAAAGGAGTCCAAAATCCAGGTGTAAGGCCCCTCAGAAAGGTAATTGTCGCGAGTAAAGTAGAACCATGGTATTTGTCTTGTTGGGGTACTAATCAAAAGTAGCGAAGACTCACGGTGTTCCACACAAGATGGTACTACACACAAGTATTGTACTTCGTATAGGTAACGCAAACCTATGGTGTTTCTCACACAATGGCGCCACTCATAGCCAACGCAAACCGATGAAGTTCCTCACCTAGGTGTACTAACCACGCATCCCGTGGTGTTCCTCACATAGTGGGTACGAATCACAGGCAACGCAGACCCACGGTGTCGCCCATATAGTGGTACTAAGCACAGGCAACGCCCAGACCGGTGGTGTTGCTCACGTGGGTACGACTCACGGGTACTGGAAACCGACAGTGACCCTCTCTCTGCTGCTACTAAGCACAAACCTATTGTGTACCTAACATAGTGGTGCTACTCGCAAGTAAAGGCGACCCATGGTTTTCCCCGCGTGATGGTACGAATCGAAAGTAGTTTCATGGTTCTAATTCAATCATCCCCTGGTCGCCCCTTTTAGTCGCCTCTCACGGCAGGCAGGGGATACCGTCATTTCGAAAGATGAAGTAACGGACGAAGAAAGCCAAGGGCCACGAAGGGCGTGAAATGAAAGACTCCCTAGGCCTCGAATGCTCCAATACCGTCGGGGTCGGAAAAGAACAAGAGTTAACCAAGAGAGGTCGGTCAGGATAGACGAACGTGAGGAGACTGGCACAAGTGAGTGGAAACAATGCCAAGACTCAAGCTAAGGGCTGCGTGGTCGCCAATCCACACTCCCTAGTTGAGAGCCCCTTGGGCCCCTGTTTGTCGCCTCTTACGACAGGCTGGGTATACCGCGGGTGTATTCTACATGTGTGTCCCCCACCCGCAGGGGGTGAAAGTTTACCTCCTTCAGTAACTCATGTAGCCTTACTAACAGACGGTTGAAGATATCAAAATAGACGCAAGGTGCTATCATGAGGTAAAAAGAAGAAACTTACCATTGAGCAACTTTACCTAGAGTAAGGGTATGCAGTTATAGAGCTTCACAATATGCATTTTACTTCGGCACATTACTTGAAAACACCTTTTATGTCTGAAGTGATTCATTGCAAGGGTTCACCAAGCAGGAAGGGAACAGCCTTATTTGATACATCATCTAAATAACAACTTTCTCAAAAACTACGAAGCCGTTTCAACACTCATCCCTTTACCCAGAAAAGGTTACTGGCGATCCCAGCGTGTTCTGAAATGTTTAGCAGATGGAACTCTTCATTTCCAACTTCATCATATTGCCGATTAACAGCTTCTTACAATAAGAAAACAGCGATTTTACTCAGGATCCGTCACGGTACAAGTCCTGTATCCAACGTAAACAAAAATCTCCGCAGATAAGTACAGTGGTTGGCTTACTTTATAAATATTGTTTCTACTCATTCTACAACAGTCTTCGTTACGAGAAATCATGCGCACATTAATATCGCCCCTTTTGATTTCGAGACATTCAGGGTACTCGACGAAAGCCAAAACAAAATGGAGAAGAAAGAAGTTACATGTTACAAATCGTTTATCAGGCATCTAGTCTGACATATCCATGGACTCGTTAGAACACAACAAAATAACTTCAAAAATAAAGGGACTCAGCCTGCGGCTCAGATACGTACACCTAGCAACGTGGCTTAAATCGGGGAATTCGATATATTGGCCGCTGGAAGACCAGTCATTATTAGCTTACCTGCGATTAATGGCATACCAGAGGTTGGATTGGCCGCAGGGTACGACGCAGCGTTACCTGAGGCTGACAAAACTTCCAATATTTAATGGAGAAGGAGCATCTATTCCCAGATTATTCACCCAGGCTGTGGCAATGTCTTCACCGTTGACCTCGCCGTAATGCGCCGGACGTGTGTCACGCCACGGTTCTTCATGACTTTCATCAACTCGTCGTCAGTGTTCAAAATAAGGTCGCGGTGAAAGATGATTCCGCGAACCAGATTCGAGGACTTATGCTCCTCCACTTTGACGGGGATTTCGCCAAAGTGCTCGCACTTAAGCAACAGATCAGCTTGCAGTGCTGTACGAGTCTTCAAAAGCAAACTACCGTTGCGCATTTTCTTGTGGTCCTCAAGTTCGCCGTCGACGCCTTCAATGTGTCTACTAAAAAGGATCGACTTTACCAGCTTAAAATCATGCCCAGCGACCAGAAACCTAGGAAAGCTGGATCCCATTCCTTCACACTGCGCATGTTCCCAGGGAGTTGAACCTCTCAGGGAAGCAAAAGTTAAAGACTTAGGTGGGGGACCACCTTCAGAGAGCCGACGTCGTTTGGAAGCCATGCCGGAAAACTTCCTCCCCGAATGCTACCCTCTCCGATCAGGGGTTTCTGTAGCCGAACCAAGCAGCCAAGGCGATACCCACCTGGTCATAGCAGGCACTGCCCGGGGCCGATGTTGGACGATGCATAATACGGGATGACTGAGGCAATGAGCACTAGGACTCCCTTCTTCCAGAGACCCGCAATAGCATATACCTCATAGCGTGTACTGAGCACTAAATATAAGAATAAATAAATAACAATAGTTAAAAGGAGTATGTCCTTCTGGCATTCGGCTGTGCAGGGACCTGTGTTCTCAGGCGGATACTATTACCCGGGTACATGACACTCCCACCCGCCGCTTCCTGGGTGGTTGCTGGCACGGGGTTTCGAGCGTAGTCGCACACGTAAGAGCTCCACCGCCGAGCAGCACGCACATCAAAAATTTAGAATGGTCTACATCTAACCCTCAACAAACAATAAAAAATTAAGAGGGGACCATGGCCACATGACCGTTTAAGTCGCCTTCTACGACAGGCAGGGATTACCTATGAATGCATTCAACCCCTCCCATCCACAGGAGGTCCAACACATTTTACCAAACCGTAATCCATGTCCGCGCCCAGGTCGCCCCTTTTTGTCGCCTCTTATGACAGGCAGGGGATACCCCGGGTGTATTCTACATGTGCGTCCCCCACCCGCAGGGCGTAGTGTGTTTGGTCCGCGAGAGGTACTTTATTTCCCTCAAGTACGCAGCCAAGCCGGTTAGGACCTCCCCATCCGCCACCTCGGACGCGCCACGTGGGAGTATCACCTTTCCCCCCGCTAGGCAGCGTAGTAGTGATGATAGCACCACGCAACAGGCGGCAGCCGACTTTGTGAGGCGCATGGGCACCTTCGCTCTAGACCTTGAAGATAGCGTGCTCAGAGATAATAACGCGATAAGTTTGGTGAGTCATATATCAGCATCTGCACCCGGCGGGGATTTTCGAACTCCGGTAGACATTGCCGCTCGGGTCTTGCCATTCCATCTGGGGCGCATACCGACGGGTATCATGGACATTGCGCGCGTGAATCTACTCCCGGCGCGTCAGGTGCAAGTATTCGACCGCGTCCCACTGGAGAAGTAATGTAATGGAGGCGTGCGAAGTTAACGTTTCACAGTATCTGGGCTACAGTCTGCACTTCACCCGCAGAGCCGACAGGTACTTATGGACCAATCTAGTGGCATACTGCAGAACACTGAGATATATGACAATAGCGCCCTATATGCCAAGCTCTGATATTGGGCCGCTGTCATCGAATCTTACTCCTCTATGAGAGAGCAACCCGTTGCTGAGGCGTTTGGCGCTGGTTTTGACCTCGTGTGGTTGGACCTGGACGCAGACAACCTAACAGTCGCGCCTACCTGGATGAGGTAAACAAGAAAAGCATAGTCTTGTTTGCTAGCGAAGCCAGGTAGACGATTGGAGGGTGGGGCGGCAGCGCAGGCCAAGATATGTGCAACACCTATGTGCAGTGGAGTGGCTACGAAGTCGCAGTCTTGGGACACGGAGCAGCTCCACCCGCTCCCCAGCCAACTCTGCCAAAATCAACTGCTCTCATGGGTTTTGCAAGCAAGCTCGCCCACTGTCGTATGGAATGGGAGTCAGCAGTCCGAGGGTTCTACATAGCCCTGTACCTCCTGCGGTGTCACTATATTCAGGTGGACAACCTTCACTACCCACTGAAGTGCAACCTACCTTGTCATCATGTCAGCCTGCCCAGGCCCGCCGACTATAATTTTATGTTCTGGCTGCTCAGCATTTCCCTCCTAAGTGTGAGGGGGCGGGCGGACCTTGAGGGATAGGCTTGGCTGTTCATTGAGGACAGCCGATCGTGTCGGCATTTTAGACCTGTATAACGCCGTGCTTGCATCAGCCACCACTACCACGCTGTATGGCTTGAACATATCCACAGATATCATAACTGCGTGGTGCGCCGGGAGGGATGCTAACTTGCCCCTGTTAAGCTCGCATCTAAACATACCCAGTGGCTCTACCATCACCAAGGATGCGATGATGCTTGATTCACCCAAGAAGGCCTTCCGATTGTGGCTTGGCCGCTCTGTCGCACAGAACCTATATCCTGGAGCCTACTGGTTGGGTACTCCCGGGGCACATAGGATCGGAGCACATGCATACGATGGGATGAATCCCCAAGGCTTTATAGCGTACTGAGCATAGACAATTTGCTCAAAGTGCGTCCATTGGAATGGGGAGTCAGCGCTCCGTGCCCTAAAGTCAACCTGCGCGAGGAGATAAGGCCTTCGGGCGCGCGAAACCGCCAGTGTTAGTACTCATCACAAGGCGCCAAGGACTATTCGCCATTGGCCGAAAGTGACTGTCCTGTGAAGCTCATTCCATACGCCGCAATGGTCATCAACTGCATCACACAACATCTCGACCACGGACGCGCTCCCCGGCTATCGCGCCAGGCTGCAGCTAGGGTACCTAGTGGGCTTGTCCCATGGGACGCACCCCGCGGTATACCTGAGGCAGACATTGTGTGCGTAGAGGCCCTGCGCAACCTAGAGCCAAAACCCTCATGTGCTACAATTATCATGACCAAGAAATGTGGGCCTCAAGCCTGGGAGTCCGCAGAGCTACTCCTAACACCGTACCTCAGACGGCTTGCCCATTTCGGCTCCCCGCCACCATAGCCCTTTCTTCTATTGGTTGCCTCGCTGGAACCCCTACAAATGTCTCGGTAGCCGCTGTTCCATCGCCGAGTGCTGTCACTCCTACAGGTGCACCTCCCGTGCCCACCACTCGCTGAGGAGTACAGGCCCCCCACCAAAGTGCTGCAGCTCTAAGTGCACTAAGAGTCCTTTCGCACACATGCTGTTTTAGCGGGCGCTCCTGACCTCACCCCACCTAAGGTACTGAACTACTCGGGCTCAGCCCTTCCCCAGGCAAACACGGGATGCCCTTCCACGTGCATTATTCTGCTAACACTTGGGCACCGCATGAGCACTCCACCTTCCAACGGATTAACATCAATTTGATGGGTTGGCTGCCAGACAGTGGGTGGATAGACCACATCTGCATTGTGTATCAGCTATACCTTTGGTATCCCATGTACGAAGACACAAGTCTTAATTTTTTAATATAGAAAATACCTACATGTTTTTGTAAATAATTGTAGATTAGATACAGGAATGGGCTTGCCATCCCTAGTGTCTCTAAGTACTCTGTTTAAGTACTATTGTGTATATACTAAAATCCAATTTGCGCATATTGTAGATAAGCTGCTTGGTGTGAGATTGATTTTGGGCCATATATTTTGGACCGTTGACAACTATGGCCATATCGGTCCTTATACTGAAAGGGGCAGTGGGGGTGGTGGTCTCCCACATGTAGTGAAGGAGTTTTTGACCAAGCATAACCCCGAGTTATTGAGATACCTCGACCAGTCGCATATAGCTGGTCCCTCACGATATTACAATGATAAACCCCTAACTAGACCTGGCATCAAGGTAACAGCAGGTAAGCCACTGCCCAGTGCTGGCAAGGACGACTGTTTTGCCCAGACTCTAGTCATTCGCTTAATCCGCACTCGTAGGCATCTCAAAGTATTATAAAACTCTTGTGTTTCATGGCGAAGTCCAAGTACGCTGACTTCCTCAGAAAGTCGGAAAGGAAGCCGAGTCATTGCTCCACTAAGTCAAAAGAAGTCCAAGCCCGGTCCGTCGTCAGAAAAATCTCCAACAGCACTCACATTAGCCACTGATCAATTAAATTAGTTGATTCGGAATTCAAATGAATTAATTCTACTTAGTCGGCAAATTAGTGACAAACGAGACCAAACAAATAATACTCATTACATCATCTCCACCATCTGTCTCTCCAACTCATAAGGACCTGAGCTCCACTCGTCGAGATTCTATCCCTCGATTTTAAGCTGGCCCAGTAAATATAAGCAGGTTTAGTTGATGTCAAATTCGATACTGCTCTCTTCTTGGAAAGAATTCCTGCCTTCCAAGAATAGCTTCAGGAACCTGAGTATTCGACACTTGATCTCAAGAGATTGCTTCATTACTATGATCGTGAGCAACTACGAACCATGCCTTATGGAGTGGAAATCATGTCCCATGTGTTTAACTTAGCAAGAATCTATGAGAGGAGGCAGTCGACAGCTCAAAGAAATGTACACAAATTTCCATCAAAAATCTTATTTGTCAAGAAAGCCATTTGTTTTCTAACTGCCAAGGAGACTTACACCCATCGCTAGAAACGCAAATGAGAGTGGATGAAGAAAAATTAGTTGATAACCTTCCGAACATCTTGTATGCAATCTATGAAGTTGATCAGGAATTACTGCAGAACTCAGATGAGACGGTATGATGTGAAGAATCCTCGCCCTGCTGAATAGAGATATACAATTCCATCTACTACAATAACTTTTACAAGATCGTTATGTGTGTGGAAGTTCAGATTACAGCCATATTTGCTCTCAAAAGTACAGTTTGTAATGATACAAAACCTCTTAGATATATTCAAAGTATTATGGATAGCATATGCCCTCTCTGGAGTCTGTTGGTCTCAGTTTCATGGCGACTAAAGTCATCCAATTGGGAAACAAAGTATATAGCCTCTTTAAATCCTTCGATGGAATTGCCGCAGCCTGTTGTCTAAAACAGTCAGACTCATTTCCTAATAATACTGCTTTACGATGTTAAATGAGCTTGAGAATAATGACCTGATTTCACGAGTGGAGGAACACACTTTATTATACTTCTTTGGAATGGGAAATCATGAAAGCATCGAACTGTCTGGAATGAGCAAGTTAATGGGCCATCCAGCCATAGACACACAGCTAGGTTTAGAGAAACTTTATTACAGAACTCACAAACCTATTCCTGGAACGAGACAGTTCATTTTGGAAACCATTTCTGTTATTACTCGTTTTGTGAACAACACTTCTTGAAGCACAAAAAATGACCTTCTAGAATTACCCCAACCTAGGAACCGATGATTGGAATATTGTGTGCTCCATTCAAAATGGATAGCCGATCCTTCCATTCCAAAACAATTCACAAGGATTACTGTCGGTGATATTTCCTCGATCACATTATGTGAAAATCTTGAGTTTGATCCAGTCTCAAGCCATCGGCCACTCCTTAAGGACACTGCCTAGCTCCAACCAGAGCTCTACTAACAGAGCAAATCTTTGAATCATAAGGAAAGAGGACGAGGATTCCACTTCCGTATCAACGAACTTTAGCCTACTTTCTTCAATCTCCTGATCCATATAAAGATGTGTTTGATCATATGAGGGAGTTCATGAGAAGATCACTGATCCAATTTCATGTCCAAAAGCTAACACAGAAGAAAAAAGGTACTCAAGATAGAAGGTCGTTTCCTTGGACAGAGTTCATATGTGGAACGTATGAAGACATGCATTTTGGAGTATAACTTGGCAGTTTACATGGACAGGTATAATCCAGATCGAGCGATGACATTGAGTGAGTTGCAAAAGTTCAAGAAAATGCAATTGATTGTTTATATGAAGACTGAGGATCGCCCGTCTAGAATGATCCGCTTTTCAATACACGTTGAAGCGATTAATAATGGGTTTCGACGCATGGTCAGTGAATCTGAGAGTCGAGAAATAGCCGATCGACTTTTTGCCCAAGAGGATTTTCCCAGATTATGGACGCATTGGCAAAATCATATTTCTTTGTATTTCTTTGGCTTTAAAGATTTACACTACTAGTTTTGGAGGACAAACGGGTGGTAAAGGACTTGCCCTGAAATTTTGGACTATCATTTATGATCCAGTGGCAGGAAAAGTAAGCTCCCTAAGATGGTTAAAATCCTTTATAATGATCAACGGTGATGATCTGCGAGTGAGTGTATTAGTTCCGGGGTTTTCCTTGAAAACAGAAGAAACGTATGCCTGTTCATGCCTCTCCGCATTTGGAAAACAGTACTAGCTGAATCGAGCATGGGTCTCTAAGACACTAAAGAAAGGAGCTAACATGACTGCACTGGCAAATCTTGTTGGTGATTATCCTACAGAATATCTCAAAGGGGTAACGCCAGAAATGGTCTCCTGTATGGGTTACTCAGTCAACCATCGTCATCTTTATCTTCTGGGACTGATTAACTTCTTAACCTATGTATTTCAATCACCTCCAAAAGGATGGACAGAATTGACTTCTGATGAGATCTTATATTTAACTTAATCCCGTCCAATTGTGGAGGATTACCTGTGCTACCCTACATTCGATGTCTTGTGAAAGGCGACAGCGATCTTGAGACTATTTGTGTGAGCTTATACAACCATTTAAAGACTCTAGATTCAGCACATTTTCGACTGATTGTCAATTTTCTAAGTAACACATTAATCACCAGTACAAACTACAGAGGATTAGCTGCCAACCCGTTCAGTTTGCCCGTAAGTGCTCCACAAGATGGGATCACAACTCTAGAATCATGCATAAGGAATGAACTTCCATCGATTTTGGTCAAACGAAAAAGCCTTCAGCGTGGTATAAGAATGCAGTCCTGTAAGCCAAGCTGAAGAGATTATAAGGATGTTTAGGGATACAAGATCAATCTACTCGTTTTCCCAAACAGAGGGTTACAATAAAGCTCGCCAGCACTTAAGAACTGCAAAAACAAATTATTGTAACGGAATCCAGTACTCAGTTTATCATCTTCGTAAAACCACATACTCTGCTACTACTCACAGAATCACGCAAATTCCGATCTCAGATTCTTGTCCCGCTACTAAAATGGATGAGCTCAGAACTCTATGCTGGGACACACCTATTCGAGGAATAACCTATGTATTGTCGAGAAACTTCATGGAGGATCTATGGATACTGCTCCACTTGAAATCCATAATCGACCTTCTCTCTTTACAATCCATGTCACAAGTGCCCAAAATTGGAACCAATATTGCCTACTCTAGAGGACCTCAACAAGTTTTTCATGGTTCAACAACTAGAATGAAACTGACCCCACCTTCCGTAATTCCCGGTTCCAGTCTTCCAGGTAAGAAAAAGATCTCAAAGCTTTTAAATGTCCTACCACTTCTTAAGAAACTAGGTCCAGAGATTACAGAATATCTTCATCAAAGTCTTCGTGACTTGTCAGGATTGGACAGTGAAGAGTTTGATCCCGCTCTTTGGATACAAGTGTCAGGGACAATAGTTCATCGTGTACCTGCAAATCACTATTCCCCGAATGTGAGGCCAAATGAACTTCCTACGTATGACGTATTTCGTCCACCTACCCTGAGACTAGAGTTATGTCTGTGGAGACCTAACAATAAACTACAATTACATTTCCTCATTTTCAACCATTCTGGCATCATACTGGACAGAACAGTTCTCAATAGCACTGCAGCGATTTGATGAGTTGTACTGGTACAAATTCACTAAATGTAGTTGCTGTCTTCGAGACATGAGTGTTTAACAAGTTTCTTAGAAGTATCCGCCACCTCCGGTAACCTTTGGGGTTCATAATAACATTTATCTAGTTCTCATAGAAGAAGAGAGAAAACACCTTCAAGAAAAACTCCAACTTGAGATCAAAAAGAAGATCCAACACCTGCAAGTAGACTTCTCAGCCGGCTCCGCTACAGGTGAAGCTATTCGAACAACGGCATGACAAACAGTCCATGCTTCAAGGGGAGAATTTAGAGCATATACGCTGCGTCATGGTTCTGGTGTGGATTGAAGTGAAGCTGATTGTGCTACATTATATCAACTCCAGTCAGATCATTCTATCAACTTAACAGACCTAAAGAAAATACCTTGAAGCGCACTATTAGAAGAGATGTATTGGTCGTTTTGCCAATGAATCCTTGAAATGTATCCTAAGTTTATCTTTGATGAATTAATAACAGCCATTGAAACCAGAATATCTCACCAATTACCATTCCATTCCCTAGAATTAGCTATGAATGAATCAGAATATCGGATAGCGTGTCGGAACCTATTGGAAGAAAGATATACTCCTTTTGAACACAGCGTCGCTGGACAGAAATACTTATCAAATTCAGAAAGCTCTTATCACTGCTTTAGCAAAACGTCTTCACAGAGATTTACTAACGCCACAGCCTTACTCAACAATAGAGCTGGAGTAGTTTATCACTTCCTATCCGTTCTCCAGCAAGGAATCATTCGATCTGCATGGAGATCAATCGTTCGATGGATGGTATCGGAAGCTTTATTAGCTCACCAGTATGCAGAAATCGGAACCATCCTTTTTTATCTATGGACGCTACATCCTAACAGTCTCCAAGACTTACAGTGGTCTGCCAAATTATTATACTCAGAACAAGTATTTGCCTTTTTGAAGAGCAAAGCTGTTATATTTTCCATTGTTAGTTCTACAGCTTGTCCATTCATGAGCTATTTATTCTTTTGAATCTGCTACATATCAAGAGGTTGGCAAGTCCTGAAATAGTGTCGTGTCATTGTTGGTCAGCCTGGAACTTCAGCACTATTGGCGCGCAAGTTGTGTATTACTATTGTTCGTTGATGTCCTATAGTTATTGTGGTCTATCGGTTCTCTTTTAATGTATGTAATTACAAGTTACTTTTACAGTAAGGAATGCGGAGTACTTAGTAATAAGAAGCCGAGTGAAAAATTGCATTAAATCCGTTGTTATTCCCTGTTTAGGGATTCTAACCTACAAATTGAGACGGGGAAGCATTGTGACATAACTCTTCGTAAGAAAGCTATAATTTCTACATTATTGCACCACTGTCAGTATAACCAATGGCAGATTGCATCAATCGTGGGGGTTTCACAGTCATCGGTGAGAGATATCGCAAAAAAAATGAAAACAAGCACACCTCTTGACTCATGTCGCAGAGGTCGGTGGGGCAGAAAAAGGATAACTTCGCCCAGAATTGACAGAATAATTTGAAATTATGCAACACAAATTTGTCTTACACCTGCTAAAGTGTTAACCAATAAACTTCGGAATGCTGGGATTGCTTTTATCGCAAAGAACTTTAGAGCGGCGTTTCAAAGAGATGGATATGAAGTGCCACCGCCCTTTAAAGAAACCAAAGTTGACAACTGCTATGAAAGCAACAAGGCTTCAGTGGGCTAAGGATCACAAAAATTGGTCAGAGGAAGATTGGAATGAGGTTTGTAAAATTGTACATGCAATTTCTTGTGTTCTCATGATATAAGGTAATACTGATTAATACTTTCATACACTGGCATTGTATTTTTTAGGTTTGCCTCTTAGATGAATTCACGATACTGATCCTTGATGACAAAAACCAGTTTGTTCGACTCCGCACACATGAAAAATTCAATGAAGTATGTGTTGTAGAACGGGTGAAGCATCCTCTCTCCATAATAGTATGATCTGTGATTAGCAGCAAGGGTAATGACCCTCTGTATATTATTCAAGGCACAATGGGGAAGGATCAGTACGAGCTGGTGCTAAGGAACAAACTTTTGCCTCAAGTCTCAGAATGGTTCCCGAAAAATGATTTTACCTCCATGCATGAATCAGCACCATGCCACAAGGCTAAATCGGTAACAGCATTCCTACAGAATCAAAAAATTAATGTATTGGACTGACCAGTCAACTCGCCTGACATGAATCCAATAGAAAATATTTGAAAGGCACTGAAAAAAGAAATGACTAAACAAGGTGTCATTACAAGCAAGAACATGCTCCTGGAAATACTTAATAACGTTTGGAACAGCCCATATATGGAGGGACAGGCAAGAAAATGCATTACGGGTATGCCAAGAAGGGTCTCTACACTGCTTGTGGCTACGGGTGGCTTTACAAAATACTAAACGTTTGATCATTACAAAGACAATTGTAGTTAAAAAACTGTTTTTTGTGTGGAAAATGGTAAATAGAATATGTGAAATACAAATGAAATAAAGATAATGCATTAAATATTCCCAGAAATATATTTATTTTGCCAAAATGTTAGCAAATCCATGTATTTTCAATCTGAGCATAATTATTTGGCATACTACTGTATATGCTTTAAATGACATGCAAAATTCGTTGTTGAGCTGATTTAGAAAGTGTTACAACCCAAGTCCGTAAAATTACAAACGAAGAATTTGAACAAAGTTTGTATGGACATTAATCATCACGTCCTCTGGATCATGCTAGAGTTGCTGTCTCTCACAGCAAACGTGTTCTGAGAGCGACCCTTTCCCTCGAGCTTCCTATGGATCAAATGCAGGATATGTTAATCCATGGAGCTCAGAAGATACTCATCAATCAACCTCATATTTCTGCCAATTACTCAAAAAGCTTTTTCTTGAGAGCATTTGGATATGGTAGTAGTATGTATGTTCAGTCCGTCACCAATGCCGCTGGTGGGATCCTCAACAGCACTGCCATCAGCTGTCACAGATGGCCTAGGCATCACTAAAGAGGCGTGATGATGATGATGATGATGATGCTTGTTGTTTAAAGAGGCCTAACAAGGAGGTCATCGGCCCCTAATGGTACGAAATGAAATGACAAAACAAAAAGTTAAAATCACCCAATGACCAAAATAAAAAATGTCATGAGGAAAGAAGGGATGGACATGAACCCAAGAAAAACAGTGGATCCGAATCAAAAAAATTAGACGAAATGATATGACAACTAAAAAGTCCAAAATCCTTCACTGACCAGAATTCAAAGCGTGAGGCGAAGAATTAATGGATGGATGAATATGATTTTGATGATGAAGATTGTTGTTTAGAGGGGCCTAACAACTAGGTCATCTGCCCCTATGGAAGAAATGAGACGAAATGGGATTACAATATAAAAGTACAAAATTAATCCACTGCCCGAATTCAAAACGTGATGATGAGGAATGAATTGATGAATCTGAATTTAAAACAAGCAGTCGATAAGACGCGGTATGCCTCACATTCCCAGAAAAAAATGTTACTGACCAAGGGACTGCTTCCAAAGCCCAATCCTGAATCGATGATGCTTGTCTGAATGGGTCAATAACTATGTCAACGATCCCGCATAGTGGCACTTATCGGTAGTAAAGGAGAACCATGATATTTCTCCAGCTGCGGTACTAATCAAAGGTAGCGTAAACCCAAAGGTGTTCCAAACATTAAGGTAGGTGTACTAATCACGGGCGCCGCCATTCCCGTCGTGTTCCTCACATAATGGGTACTAATCACTGGCAACGCAGACCCACGGCGTCGCTCATATAGTGGTACAACTCACAGGGAACGCCCAGACCCGTGGTGTTGCTCACATGGGTACGACTCACGGGTACTGGAGACCCACACTGAACCCCGCTTGAGTGCTACGAATCAAAAAACCATTCAGTACCTAACAGAGTGGTACTACTCGCAAGTAAAGGCGACCAATGGTGTTCCCCGCGTGATGGTATGAATCAAAAAGTTTCATGGTCCTAATTCAATCATCCCTTGGTCGTCCCTTTTAGTCGCCTCTCACGACAGGCAGGGGATACCGCGGATGTATTATTCGTCTGCCACCCCCACCCACAGGGGGGGGGGTATTTGGTCCACCAGAGGTATTTTATTTCCCTCAAGTCCGCCGGCAAGCCGGTTAGGACCCCCGTGGAACACTGAAACGATGATGCTTGCAGTCCAAAGGGGGTCCAAAATCCAAGTTATCGGACCCTCATAACGGTACTGATCCCTAGGAATGTAGAACCATGGTATTTGTCCTGTTGCAGCACTAATCAAAAGTAGCAGATACTTGCAGTATTCCACACATTATGGTACTACTCACAGGTTGTGAAATTCGACACATAATACAGACCTGCGTTTTTCTCACTTTGCGGCGCCATTTAAAGGCAACGCAAACCTATGGTGTACATCACATTAGAGTACTAACCACAGAGACCTTCCCCTATCCCGTGGTGTTCCTCATATAGTGGGTACTAATCACAAGCAAGACAGAACCATGGTAGCTATCACCCCATGGTTCTGCTCATACGGTGGTACTAATCTCAGGTACTGCAAGAGCCGACCGCACGGTGCTCCTGTGTGCTACTAACCACAAACCTATTTGGTACCTAATATAGTGGTACTACGCGCAAGTTAAAGCGACCCATGATCCTCTCCGCGTGGTGGTACTAATCACAAGTTGTTTCGTGGTTCCAAGACAATCATCCCTTGTTCGCCCCTTTTAGTCGCCTCATACGACAGGCAGGGGATACCGTGGGTGTATTCTTCGTCGGCGTCCCCCAGATTCGTGGAAGAATGAATGGATGGACATGAACCCAATAAAAAAATCAGACTAAAAAAATAGTAAATAATAGTATTACTGTCCAAGGGACCACTTATATAGCACAAGGATGCTTGATGTCTAAAGGGGTGCAAAATCCATGTATAAGGCCCCACAGAATGGTACATGTCGCGGGTAAAGTAGAAACATGGTATTTGTCATGTTGGGGTACTAATCAAAAGTAGCGAAGACTCGCACTGTTCCACACAAGATGGTACTACTCACAAGTATTGTACTTCGTACAGGGAACGCAGACATATGGTGTTTCTCACACAATGGCGCCAATCACAGCCAACGCCAACCGTTGAGATTATTCACCTAGGTGTACTAATCACGGGCGCCGGTATTCCCGTGGTGTTTCTCATATAGTTGCTACTTATCAGAGGCAACGCAGCCCTACGATGTCGCCCAAACCCGTGGTGTTTCTCACAATGATACTAATCACCACTCTCTGCTGCTACTAATCACAAACCTATTTCGTACCTAATATAGTGGTACTACTCGCAAGTACAGGCAACCGATGGTGTTCCCCGCGTGATGGTACAAATCAAAAGTAGTTTCATGTTCTAATTCAATCATCCCTTGGTCGCCGCTTTTAGTCGCCTCTCACGACAGACAGGGGATACCGTGGAATAGTTTAGATACCTCATCTTTCGTTGCTTCTGCTGGTACATAAAGAATCTTTGTGTTGGACTCAATAGCTTCTTCCTAGTCTGGACAAGGGCATGTGCTGCATTGGAGCCTTCTTAATTTGGCCGAGGAACCAAATCTGATGGCTCCTGTTGATGTCGCAGTTCCTCTGTCTGTGGCCTCCACGTGGCTATTGTCCGGTGTACTTGCTACTTTTGTCCCCAGATATCGGGAGTTTCTAATGGCAATGTAATGAGCAAAATCAAAGCCCATCAATCCTGCAAACATGGGAATGTCCACCAATAAAACTCGAATAGAGACCACAGGTTGGTGCTTGCCCAGCTCTCATCCGAGATGTTTCCGTTAGGCCAGCATTGAAGTGCTCCAGCTCCCTGCCTTTTCTGTCACCACGCACGGCTTGGCAACACCGAGTGGGAACCAGGCCGTTACAGAAAGCGTTGCCAACTTTCGTAGACTGAGTGTTTCACTGCACTGAGTGAGAGATTTTCCCGACTTCTGTCGGAAGTATAATTATTGTATCCATGTGTTAAGAGATGACAAGTGCTAAAACCAGACTTGTTCATAGCGAGGGAGAGGGTAGCAGGCAATGTAGGCCTAATTGCTTTCTGTTACTTAGAAAAGGCTGCAAATCGCTTTATGCCAACTAAGAGAGCTTCAGTGGCAACAGGAAAATCAGAAGGGAGGTGATAGTGGCAGAGCATAATGGGACGGAATTATCCAGTCCAGATAGAAACAGAAAAGTGAATAAGAAAATCATACAGGATGATAGGAATAAGTGCCTCATCAGGCGAAATGTTCAGGAGTATTACGATATAAGGAAGGAAATACCAACATTAAGGAAATTACGATCTAAACTCTGTGACGACATGGATTACAAGAAGAATAGTCGCGAACATCTCAAGCAAGTGTTGCACTTGATAGGCTTTATATTTAAGAAGTGCCAAAATAACAGGAAAATACTGAAGGAAAGAAACGATACGTGTTAAAGACACGACTGGAGCAGTGACACATTGTCGGTCCAGTCCAACTACAGACTGAGCTGCTGAGCATGGCATAGTAGGCTTACGTACCCGGGGGATGCACGATTTGTTCTGTTCTTTGATGATATCATGATCTTATCTAATTCGATAATGGCACACTGGTGATAGGTTGAGACTCGAAAATATCTGATATCTTCAATTAATAAATAGATACCGGTACAAAATAATGTTATTTGTTTTACATGCCAATAACTACATTTACGACTTTCGAAGACGCCGAGGTGCCGGAATTTTGTTCTGCAGTCAATCTACTAATAATAATCTTATTTGCTTTACGTCCCACTAACTACTATTACGGTTTTCGGAGACGCGGAGGTGAAGGAATTTAGTCCCGTAGGAGTTCTTTTAGGTGCCAGCAAATCTGCAGACACGAGGCTGACGTATTTCAACACCTTCAAATACCACCGGACTGAGTCAGGATCGAACCTGCCAAGTTTGGACCAGAAGGGCAGTGCCTCAACCGTCTGAGCCACTCAACCCGGCAGTGTAAATAGAGCTACTGACCGAGCAACTGGCTACACGGTTTGGGTTACGTAGCCGTCCACTTCCAATCGGCAGATAAAGGGTTCGAAACCCACTATCTGATGCCCTGAAAGTGGCTTTCCGTTGTTTCCCATGTTCCTTAATTAAGGCCACGGTCGCTTCCCACACCTAGACCTATCCTATCCTGTCATCACAAGTCCGTGTCGGTGCGAGGTAAAGCAGATTGTAAAAAAATAAAATAAAGAATAGAAGGAAGACGATACGAGTTTGTCGAATTTGAGCACCTTCAAACCCACTGGACTGAGCCAGGATCGAATCTGCCACGTAGGGGCTAGAAAGCCAGCGCTTCACCGTCTCATTATAAATAGTGACCGGACGAGTTAGCCGCGGGGTTGGAGGCGCGTAACTCTTAGCTTGCATCCGGGAGATAGTGAGGACGAACCCCACTGTCGGCAGCCCATGAAATGGTTTCCCGTGGTTTCCCATTTTTCACGCCAGGCAAATGCTGGGGGCTGTACGTTAATTAAGGCCACGGCCGATTCCTTCCCATTCGTAGTCCTTTCCTATTCCATCGTCGCCGTAAGGTCTATCTGTGTCGGTGCAACGTAGAGCAAAATGTAAAAAAGTGCGAAAATAATTGTTTACATGGCACTTACAGGAGATTTTGGCATATAACCAGTGAACCATCACCTAAGCAGTAGGATACGTTTCGTTGTATAAAATAAAATAAAAAAAAATAAAAAAACAAACTAATAATTTCAAACATGCTTTCTATTATTTCTTGCTGATTACGTGTAAATGCATATCGTTGTAATCCTAATTTTTTCAGTGTTATTATTTCTGATGAGAACACATATAGAACCCTGAGATAATAAAATTACGCAGTAAGCACAAGATAAGTTCATCCTCTCATTTCCTTGAATTGGAATGCAGGGAGGGAAGGAGAAGTTACAGCAACAGGGAAAACCCACCCTTTTAAACTTCTTCCCTAAGCCCATTTCCCAATGTATACTTGAGTTTGTGGCACTTAAGTATTTACTGCGCCTAAGTATGCGCAAACAGTAACATTATTCGCACAAGTCCATCGCCGCTGACACTGTAGCACGCAATAACGGGGCAATTAAGTACTTTTATCAAGTTGCTTAGCCATCAGCCACAGTGAGAAAGGTAATAGCTACAGTGGTCATGAGTCTCAAGCCACTCATTCATGGTCCGAGTGTCGTTTGAATAGTGATAGAAATAGCACTTGTCTGTTGCTCTTGTCACTGATAGAGGAATTTCACGATGTCGCTTTCAAAAACACCTCGTCCTAAGAAAAGTGTAGTGTGTGAACATTTTCACCACGTGAATTCCACATTTGCGAAGTGTAATATTTGTAAAAATACAGCTATGAAACTTCGACAACGAACTTGATAAAACATACTCAGAAATCGCCCAACGGTGAGAATTATTGAAAATATATCTCAGCCCTCAACAAGCAGAACCTTTCCGGAAGGCTCAGAAAGTGATATGGATGCCGTTTCCATCCCGTCCACATCATCCGCCACCATTGAAATTACAATAGGAACAGGTACAAAACCATCTACATCATCCGCAAATGTACCATGCAGCAGTCCTAGATTTCTAATTTCATTCCTAAAAAAATTGCACGAAGGGATAAGAAATACATCGACGAAAAACTCCTTCAGATTTTCATAAAGGGTCATCCACCCTTTTACTCTGGTAGAAGATGAAGGGTTCAGACAATTTGTTAAGTCGTTGAACTCGATCTATCAATCAATCAATCAATCAATCAATCAATCAATCAACACTCATCTGCATTTAGTGCAGTGGCAAATTCCCTATTTTTTACCTAGCCGTTTCTTAAATAATGGAAATAATTTGAAAATTTACTGAACTCTCCCTTCGTAAATCATTCCAATCCCTAACTCCTCTTCCTATTAACAAATATTTGCCCCAATTTGTCCTCTTGAATTCCAACTTTATCTTCATATCGTGATCTTTCATACTTTTTAAAACACCACTCAAACTTATTCGCACGTAGATTAACGTGCCAGTAAATTTACCGACACGAGGCTGACGTATTTGAGCACCATCAAAAACCATCGGACTGAGCCAGAACTGAACCTGCCAAGTTGGGGCAGAAGGCCAGCGCTGTATCGACCAAGCTAATCCACCCCGCGCAAATTTTTTCAAGAAGTAAACTACAAGCAAGAATTACTTTTTTTGTAACACGTAACGATTACAAGTAAAATTTGTCACGACTGTAATCGTTACAAGTAATCCGATTACTTTTACACAACTACTTCCCAACTCGAAAAATGAAAGCATTTTGTGTGCAACTCCTCCCTAAGATTCCGACATGTGAATGGCCAATAATATTGTTTAGAGGTCGCCGATAATTCTTTTGAAATATCTGACGTTTTAAAAAGTATTCAGTGTTGCGAATTTAAAATGTTCATTGATCATATTCGCCAGATTTAACGTTTATTGATGGTATAAAAATGAAGTTATTTTAACCATGCTAGGAGAAACAACCATTAATAATAATAATCATCACAATAATAAAATAATATATTATTATTTGTAGAAACGTTTTGATGATGATGATGATGCTGCTAGTAGTTTAAAGGGGCCTAACATCGAGGTCATCGGCCCCTAATGGTACAAAATTAAAAGACAACAAAAAGTTCAAAATCGTCCACTGAACCAAAAAAATACAAGCAAACAAGAAACAGTGGATTCGACTAAAAAAATATCATAAATAATAGTATGATTGACCAAGGGACCACTTATTAAGCACATTCCTTAATCGAGGATGCTTGATGTCTAAAGAGGTCCAAAATCCAGGTCTAAGGCCCCTCAGAATGGTACATGCCGCGAGTGAAGTAGAACCATGGTGTTTGTCATGTTGGGCTACTAATCAAATGTAGCGAAGACTCACGGTGTTCCACACAAGATGGTACAACTAACAAGTATTCTACTTCGTACATGTAACGCAGACCTGTGGTGTTTCTCACACAGGGACGCCACTCATAGCCAACGCAAACCGATGAGGTTCCTCACCTGGGTGTACTAATCACGGGCGCCGGTATTCCCGTGGTGTTCCTCACATAGTGGTACAACTCACAGGCAACGCCCAGACCCGCGGCGTTGCTCACATGGGTACAACGCACGGGTACTGTAAACCGACAGACCAGACTCTTTACTGCTAGCAATCACAAACCTATTTCGTACCTAATATAGTGGTACAAGTCACAAGTACAGGCAACCCGTGGTATTCCCCGCGTGATGGTACGATTCAAAAATAGTTTCATGGTTCTAATTCAATCATCCCCTGGTCGCTCCTTTTAGTCGCCCCTCACGACAGGCAGGGGATACCGCGCATGTATTCCACATGTGCTTCACCCACCCGCAGGGTGTTAGAAACGTTTTAGTGATGAAGTCGATTACTGTGGATTTCTTTCGTTCACATGAAATAATGAACACCTTACCGGTACGTCTCCGTCCTGTTCTTGTCTCAACCTCCCTAACGGTACGAGACGACGATGGCTCGACCGTTTGCGGATAACAGTAACAGCACTTCCCGGTACAGCAAACTGCGGGTCAGCGCAACAGTCTCACAGCAGTGGACCGGTAGCAGCGAACTGCGAGTCAGCGCAACACTGTCACAGTAGCAGTGGACCGGTAGCAGCAAACTGGGAGTCGCAGCGCAACACTGTCACAGTAGCAATGGACCGGTAGCAGCGAACTGCGAGTCAGCGCAACACTGTCACAGTAGCAGTGGACCGGTAGCAGCAAACTGGGAGTCGCAGCGCAACACTGTCACGGTAGCAATGGACCGGTAGCAGCGAAATGCGAGTAGCAGCGCAACACTGTCAAAGTAGCAGCGAACTGCGAGTCGCAGCGCAACACTGTCACAGTAGCAGTGGACCGGTAGCAGCGATCTGCGAGTCGGAGCGCAACACTGTCACAGTAGCAGTGGACCGGTAGCAGCGAACTGCAAGTCGCCTCGCAACACTGTCAAAGTAGCAGTGGACCGGTAGCAACACTGTTACAGTAGCAGTGGACCGGTAGGAGCGAACTGCGAGTCGGAGCGCAACAGTCACAGTAGCAGTGGACCGGTAGCAGCGAACTGCGAGTCGCCTCGCAACACTGTCACAGTAGCAATGGACCGGTAGCAGCGAACTGCGAGTCGCAGCGCAACACTGTCACAGTAGCAGTGGACCGGTAGCATCAAACTGCGAGTCGCAGCGCAACACTGTCACAGTAGCAGTGGACCGGTAGCAGCGAACTGCGAGTAGCAGCGCAACACTGTCACAGTAGCAGTGGACCGGTAGCAGCAAACTGCGAGTAGCAGCGCAACACTGTCACAGTAGCAGTGGACCGATAGCAGCAAACTGCGAGTAGCAGGGCAACACTGTCACAGTAGCAGTGGACCGGTGGCAGCGAACTGGGAGTCGCAGCGCAACACTGTCACAGTAGCAGTGGACCGATAGCAGCAAACTGCGAGTAGCAGTGGACCGGTGGCAGCGAACTGGGAGTCGCAGCGCAACACTGTCACAGTAGCAGTGGACCGGTAGCAGCGAACTGCGAGTCCCCTCGCAACACTGTCACACTAGCAGTGGACCGGTGGCAGCGAACAGCGAGTCGCCTTGCAACACTGTCAGAGTAGCAGTGGACCGGTGGCAGCGAACTGCGAGTCGCAGCGCAACACTGTCACAGTAGCAGTGGACCGGTAGCAGCGAACTGCGAGTCGCCTTGCAACACTGTCACACTAGCAGTGGACCGGTAGCAGCGAACTGCGGGTCGCAGCGCAACACTGTCACAGTAGCAGTGGACCGGCAGCAGCGAACTGGGAGTCGCCTCGCAACACTGTCACAGTAGCAGTGGACCGGTAGCACCGAACGGCGAGTAGCAGCGCAACACTGTCACAGTAGCAGTGGACCGGTAGCAGCTAACTGCGAGTCGCAGCGCAACACTGTCACAGTAGCAGTAGACCGGTAGCACCGAACGGCGAGTAGCAGCGCAACACTGCCACAGTAGCAGTGGACCGATAGCAGCTAACTGCGAGTCGCAGCGCAACACTGTCACAGTAGCAGTGGACCGGTAGCAGCTAACTGCGAGTCGCAGCGCAACACTGTCACAGTAGCAGCTAACTGCGAGTCGCAGCGCAACACTGTCACAGTAGCAGTGGACCGGTGGCAGCGAACTGGGAGTCGCAGCGCAACACTGTCACAGTAGCAGTGGACCGATAGCAGCAAACTGCGAGTAGCAGTGGACCGGTGGCAGCGAACTGGGAGTCGCAGCGCAACACTGTCACAGTAGCAGTGGACCGGTAGCAGCGAACTGCGAGTCCCCTCGCAACACTGTCACACTAGCAGTGGACCGGTGGCAGCGAACTGCGAGTCGCGTTGCAACACTGTCACAGTAGCAGTGGACCGGTGGCAGCGAACTGCGAGTCGCAGCGCAACACTGTCACAGTAGCAGTGGACCGGTAGCAGCGAACTGCGAGTCGCCTTGCAACACTGTCACACTAGCAGTGGACCGGTAGCAGCGAACTGCGGGTCGCAGCGCAACACTGTCACAGTAGCAGTGGACCGGCAGCAGCGAACTGGGAGTCGCCTCGCAACACTGTCACAGTAGCACCGAACGGCGAGTAGCAGCGCAACACTGTCACAGTAGCAGTGGACCGGTAGCAGCTAACTGCGAGTCGCAGCGCAACACTGTCACAGTAGCAGTAGACCGGTAGCACCGAACGGCGAGTAGCAGCGCAACACTGTCACAGTAGCAGTGGACCGGTAGCAGCTAACTGCGAGTCGCAGCGCAACACTGTCACAGTAGCAGTGGACCGGTAGCAGCTAACTGCGAGTCGCAGCGCAACACTGTCACAGTAGCAGTGGACCGGTAGCAGCTAACTGCGAGTCGCAGCGCAACACTGTCACAGTAGCAGTGGACCGATAGCAGCAAACTGCGAGTCGCCTCGCAACACTGTCACAGTAGCAGTGGACCGGTAGCAGCGAACTGGGAGTCGCAGCGCAACACTGTCACAGTAGCAGTGGACCGGCAGCAGCGAACTGGGAGTCGCCTCGCAACACTGTCACAGTAACAGTGGACCGGTAGCAGCGAACTGCGAGTCGCAGCGCAACACTGTCACAGTAGCAGTGGACCGGTAGCAGCGAACTGAAGTCGCAGCGCAACACTGTCACAGTAGCAGTGGACCAGTAGCAGCAAACTGCGAGTCGCAGCGCAACACTTTCACAGTAGCAGTGGACCGATAGAGAAGAGACTCCTCGACCAGGTTGTCACTGCTCCATTCCAAGAATAGGTGACGCGTACCGGTACACCAGTGCCGACACACCTCTAGTTGGCTGCACAGAGTTCCTTGACTCTAAGAAAGCGCGCGCATAGAAGTTCTCCTGCAAAGTTCTTGAGACGATATAAAATATCGACAGTGAAAGTTTAGTCTGAAATGTAACGTTATTGTTCCATTGTGCAGACCTTATTAGTTATGCATGTGAATTTAGGATCAGAACAGCGTGTAGACATAAAAAAAAAAAAATACTGAGGAGCTGACTTTCTTATGTGGTTCTAGATAGAGTTGTGAGTTGTTCAGCGATCATTCATCTCTTCATAAACATGAGTGCCGATAATGCTAGGGAAAAGAAATTATCTTGGCCTGTCTGCTGCACTGATACCAAAGTGAGAGATGTATTTTTCAATGCTTAATATGGTTATTATTGTATCGAATGTATGGTGACATACCTGTCCAGATAATATGGTTATTATTGTATCGAATGTATGGTGACATACCTGTCCAGATAACGATTATGACTACAGATGTCTGTAAACTGAGACTGATATTCACGTGTAGTGAACGCTGCGATGTATGAAAAACACAGAAAATTACTTTACGCTGCCAAAGTAACAAACGACTCTACAATAGTCTACCGTTCACAGCCTACATGTGAAGAAATTTCTGCTGTTGATCCAGCCGGTCCCCTGAATGTGGAATGTCCTCGTTGGTCTACGCACTTCTGTTGACTGTGTTCTTCACCCTGGCATGAAGGACAAACTTGCGAAGGGTATACGAATGCGACGGCACATTTTAATATGCTCGGAATTAGGCACTGTCCTGCATGCAGAGTTGCAATAGAGAAGGATGGGGGATGCTCATGGGTCCATTTTAAAAGGTTCGACACGCAGTTCGCTTGATTCTAGACTTCTGAGAGAAGACTGCTCAATATTTTCTGAGACCTATGTTCCATACAGAAGGATATATTTTTGCGAACTTAATATCCTATGAGTAATGTAACTCCTGCTTTGCTCTGTAAAATTATGCAAGTTTGTATCAGTCCATGTCTATTCTGCTATCATTCTTTTAACAGTGGCCATTAGAAAGCAAGGAATATTTAAATCACATATATACAAATACGCGCTTTCTTTTTTTCAAGATTCAGAGTGGAAGCGAAACGCTTCTGGGCATAGGCCATATTGGGAAAACGTCTTTAGTCATCTCGTACATTCCACTTCAATATTGAGCGACTGTGGATACGGGCAATAAGTAAAGCAAAATGAAATGTGACAATTTATCGTGCTGAAAAACCTCTTTAATGCATCTTCGGAGAGAATGACACTGTGGGACAATTCATCCATCAGTTCATTGAGTGACACACAACAGAGGCGTTTCTGTACATGAGGAGTGACATAGTCGGTCTCTAAAGACTACGGCTAAATTCTTCCGCCATGGAATGTGTATAGCAGTATCGTATTATCAGTTGCTTGATTTTATATTTAAAGTTGCTGCAGTGCCTATAACGAATTAAAATCACATAAATATATTTCTCTTATTCCATTACTTCCATTACAATGAAAAGTTATGTTTTAACTATAGGACTTCTTTCAGTTCTAAGTCTCGTATCGTTAATATACTAATGGAAGAAAGTTCCTTTCGTGCTTTAACATACACAATTCATTGACGGCTGTTTTCGCATAACATAATCTGGATAAAATATCGTAATGAATGTTTGAATGTTAAGTAATTCTTATAAGACTCTCCTTAATATCAAACACGTTAACAGTCCTTTGTTAACATTTATCTACTCGAAAGTTAATTCTACACCCACGGTAACATTTCCGATCCTATAATAGCGCCGAAAAAGCAGTCAGCAACAAAAAGGAAGAACTATATAAGAACTACAGAGCGTTCCAACCTTAAATTGCAGTACAGCAGTAATGGGATAATTCCGTCTCTTTTCTTCTCCCATGTTTTGCGGTCTCTTTCCTTCTCCCATGTTTTGCGGGTAGCGCTGTCCTACTCTAATGCAGCGGGTTTGCCAAATATCCGTGAATCAGAAAGTTATCGGTTAAAATGGGTGAATATCACGTTATGTACATAATTCCAAGGAGCATTTGATGCCGTAAATAAAAAAAAGTAAAAAAATAATTTAGTGTGAAAATGGTAATATAATGGAAAGTTTGGTCAAATGCAAAATCTTCATTGCATAGAACTTATCATGTCATAACTCCTATTTTATATTCATTATTTTCCTAATTTTTTCACTGCTGGTAAAGAAACATTTAAGCTCGTTGTAGATAAGTTTATTTTTAAATTTAAATAACAACAAAATGCAGTATATTCGTTTATTTTCAGTCATGTTCAGGGAATTTTATGTGCAGGCACGAAAAAGTAAGTCGCTGGCCAGCGTCTTTCCTATTGAATTTGCATGAGGGGTCAAAGCGAGGCAAATGGTCTTCACATATGGAAGTTATTTTTAAAACAATCTATAAGTTCTTATCCTGCTTAGTTATTAATTTGTGACAGGAAGAACATCTCCTTGAATTTTGGTTTCGCGCGTGACTTTGCTGGCTGTCTGTCTGGCTGGCTGAACTACCGGTAGTGATCTCCCAAACGTGCGCTTTTAACATTTCCAGACAGTCGCATGCAGTGCAGTGATCATTTCGTCAGTAGTATGTATAATAGTGATTAAATACACATCAGTGCCATACGTACAATTCTTGAGGGAAAGTGCATTTCGTTTGTGTGGTTCGTGAGTTCGTGCTCGTGCGTGGAGATCTAATATCGAAGAAAAAGTGCATAAGGATCATGGCATGGTTAAAGGAAAGCAAACCGTCTTCGAATATGGAAGTTATTTTTAAATCATATCCCAAGTCCGTATCTCGTTATCTCTTAATTTATGATAAGGAGAACGTCTCGTTTGTCTTCGTTTCACGAGTGACTCGGCTGGTTGAGCTTTTAAATATACTGACAGCCGTGTGCAGTGGTGTTCATTTAATCAGTATTATAAGACTGATTGAATAAAGATCAGTGATATATATATAATATTTAATGGCGTGTGGCCTCCGAAGAGGCCGAGTGCAGGTCTTTCGAGTTGACGCCGCATAGGAGACCTGCGCGTCTATAAGAATGGGGCCCAACCTGTGATGAATTCTAATGCTGAAGACGGCACACACACACCCAGCCCCCGAGCCATTGGAATTAACCAATGAAGGTTTATATCCCCGACACGGCCGGGAATCGAACCCGGGGCCGTCTGGACCAAAGGCCAAAACGCTAACCATTTAGCCATGGAGCCGAACAAGGTCAGTGATAAATGTATAGTTCTTGAGGACAAGTGGATTGTGTTTGTAAAGTCTGTGTAGTTGTCAGTTCGTGCTCGTGCGGGGGATTCTTAGTTCGAAGAAAAAGTGCAGAAGAATGTACAATGGATCGTCAAATTAAAAATAAACGTTCCGTAGGTAAACTCAGGGGAAGAGAACGCAATATTATGAGTGTCCTGGATTATTTTTTAAAGACTATGAATATGAGCAGCGTAGTCAGTGAAACAGCTAAAGCTACAGGTTGTTCCGAAAGAACAATCTATGCTATAAGGAAAGAACACACACATGGTCCTTTGCGAACTCCCCCCCCCCAAAAAAAAAGGAAAAAAGGGGAGGACAGCAGAAAAATGCAAGGAAAATTAAATATGATGAAATTGTGCGAAGTGGAGTGCGTCGGGTGGTTCACTCTTCTATTTGCTAACATACCACCGACATTGAACGTGATTTTGAGTCGGGTGAATGCAGAAGATTCTTTGCCACGATTTTCCAAAACTACGTTGTATCGCTTCTTACAAGATATAGGCTTCCGAGGAATCGTAGATAACTATTGGGCGGACAGTGACAAAAGAATGGAAGGATACGACAGTGAAAAGTGCACGGCAGGCCGCCAATGAAGGGGCGCGTTCGGGACTTAGGCCACCGAAAAGCCGAAGACCGTGATTTGCATTAGTCCACGCGGGAAATGAACATGGTTTTGTTCCAAATGCTGTACTAACATTTTTATGCCATAAAAACATAGGACAGTTGGGCAAATTACGTGAACGAAGTAAAGAAAAATGAACGAGATTTGTGGAAAGCAGACGAATTACAGGACGATGTCGACGATGAAAAGTTTTTTAATACGACTTTCTCATCGTCCGGAACATCCTCAAGTTCATCTCCCGAACCCGGTTCATCCAAAGCGGGAACATCAGGCCTTGCAGAAGTGATAGAAGGTGTACGTCCAATGTCTGAGAGCAACGCGAGTGATTGAGGTATGTTGTATTTATTTTACCATCCTACAGATATTAATTTATGAATGAACTTAAAATTACAAAATTACGAACGAAAAATGTGGAACTGTGACGCCCTGTTTGAGTCACACTCGAGCGTGATCTTAACGAGTATATTTCGCAACAGCGCGCTCCATCTACGCTGTACAGCAATTTAAAGTTGGAATGCTCTATATATAATGCTGCTCATTGATGCTTGATGTTTAAACTGGGACTAACATCTAGGATAACGACCCCTAATGTTACGAAATGAGACGAAATGAAATGACAAATTAAAAACCCAAAATCCTCTACTGACCACAATTCAAAGCATGAGGATGGATGGATGGATGGATGGATGGATGGATGGATGGATGGATGGATGGATGGATGGATGGATGGATGGATGGATGGATGGATGGATGGATGGATGGATGGATGGATGGATGGATGGATGGATGGATGGATGGATGGATGGATGGATGGATGGATGGATGGATGGATGGATGGATGGATGGATGGATGGATGGATGGATGGATGGATGGATGGATGGATGGATGGATGGATGGATGGATGGATGGATGGATGGATGGATGGATGGATGGATGGATGGATGGATGGATGGATGGATGGATGGATGGATGGATGGATGGATGGATGGATGGATGGATGGATGGATGGATGGATGGATGGATGGATGGATGGATGGATGGATGGATGGATGGATGGATGGATGGATGGATGGATGGATGGATGGATGGATGGATGGATGGATGGATGGATGGATGGATGGATGGATGGATGGATGGATGGATGGATGGATGGATGGATGGATGGATGGATGGATGGATGGATGGATGGATGGATGGATGGATGGATGGATGGATGGATGGATGGATGGATGGATGGATGGATGGATGGATGGATGGATGGATGGATGGATGGATGGATGGATGGATGGATGGATGGATGGATGGATGGATGGATGGATGGATGGATGGATGGATGGATGGATGGATGGATGGATGGATGGATGGATGGATGGATGGATGGATGGATGGATGGATGGATGGATGGATGGATGGATGGATGGATGGATGGATGGATGGATGGATGGATGGATGGATGGATGGATGGATGGATGGATGGATGGATGGATGGATGGATGGATGGATGGATGGATGGATGGATGGATGGATGGATGGATGGATGGATGGATGGATGGATGGATGGATGGATGGATGGATGGATGGATGGATGGATGGATGGATGGATGGATGGATGGATGGATGGATGGATGGATGGATGGATGGATGGATGGATGGATGGATGGATGGATGGATGGATGGATGGATGGATGGATGGATGGATGGATGGATGGATGGATGGATGGATGGATGGATGGATGGATGGATGGATGGATGGATGGATGGATGGATGGATGGATGGATGGATGGATGGATGGATGGATGGATGGATGGATGGATGGATGGATGGATGGATGGATGGATGGATGGATGGATGGATGGATGGATGGATGGATGGATGGATGGATGGATGGATGGATGGATGGATGGATGGATGGATGGATGGATGGATGGATGGATGGATGGATGGATGGATGGATGGATGGATGGATGGATGGATGGATGGATGGATGGATGGATGGATGGATGGATGGATGGATGGATGGATGGATGGATGGATGGATGGATGGATGGATGGATGGATGGATGGATGGATGGATGGATGGATGGATGGATGGATGGATGGATGGATGGATGGATGGATGGATGGATGGATGGATGGATGGATGGATGGATGGATGGATGGATGGATGGATGGATGGATGGATGGATGGATGGATGGATGGATGGATGGATGGATGGATGGATGGATGGATGGATGGATGGATGGATGGATGGATGGATGGATGGATGGATGGATGGATGGATGGATGGATGGATGGATGGATGGATGGATGGATGGATGGATGGATGGATGGATGGATGGATGGATGGATGGATGGATGGTGTTTAAAGGGGCCTAACATCGAAGGTCATCGGCCCCTAATGGGACGAGATAAACGACATGAGAGATGAAGTTAAAATTTTTAAAAACATATCCACCGACTAGAGTTTTTTTTTTAAATGGGGATGTATGGATATAAATTTAAAACGATCACTGGAACCGACCCACATGCACAGAAGCTGGCGTAAAACAATAGTATTTCTGACCAAGGGGACTGCTTCTGTAGCACGATACTGAATCGACGATGCTTTTAGTCGAAAGGAGTCCAAAACCCAAGTCATCGGCCCCTCATAATGGTATTTATCGCTAGAAAAGTAGAACCACGGTATTTGTCATATTTCGATACTGATCAAGAGTAGCGTAGACTCGCGGTATACCACATATTATGGTACTACTCACAGGTAATGAAATTCGCGCATGTATTACAGAACTACGGTGTTTCGCACATTGCGGCGCCATTGACAGGCAACGCAAATCTATGGTGTTCAATACCTAAGTGTACTAACCACAGGGACTCGTACTATCCCGTGGTGTTCCTCATATAGTGGGTACTAATTGTTACGGGTTTACCCGTGGAGCAGAAAGAGGTGAAGGAAGGTACCGGGGTGAATGGGTCTATCTACAATATCAAAAGTAATTTAAAATTATAACATAGGTTATATTTCTTTAGAATTTCAAAATCAACAATTAACAACGTAACAGGTAGAATTAGCAATTTAGAAACAATGCAAGGAAAATACAATGTAGAGAATTCTACAGGTCAATGGCTTCAAGCCCCTCGCTTTACGATTCTTGAGCTCTCAGCTCTAATTTACAAAAGATCACAAATGTATTCAAGGGGCAGAAATCCCCTACTTCATAGAGCACTTGGTCCTAAAATTACAATATCTAGCCTTCCAGAGGCATTCTTTACAACACTTGAAAAAGAGCTAACAGGCTGTCGGTTCCATACTGCCTACTCAAACCAACATTACATCAATCTCTGGTCTCTAAAAACCACCCTTTATAAACTGAACTAATTTTTACAGGGGTATTTAATACCCAACCTACCGGGCCTTCATGGAAAAAGAGGTTAGATAAGTGGCCCAAACACAAAAATCAGTGGAGGCTATACTTGCACTCACAGATATGAACACTAAAAAAACCTAAGGGGCTCTAGACCGATAAAACGGGGGCAATTCCCAACCTACTGAGGTGACTCGTATAGAAATTACTTTAACACATTACAGGCAGGAAATCGTCACAAAACGAAGTCACCTCAAACCGAGATGAAAGGGAGCTCGAGAGGGTACATCACTCTCTATCCCCGATTTACAGTTAAAGATTTCATGAAGTTTTTACATTAGCGGGAAGAAAGTTACGTTGTTACATACTAAAGAATCGGACCTTTCGCTCGAGTTAAACTGCGGAGGTAGCAAGAAATAATATAGTTATATGGCCATTACCTTGTATATGTTCTAGCTGCCGCCGAAAGAGGCCGCCCGCCTCCTGCTTAACACACACACACACACACACTCAGATGGACGTCGATTAATTGGCCAAGAAACGTGAAAAGCCGCACTCCATATACCCTCAGGGAAGGTTCGAGATCATGCAAGACTAAAACAGCCACACCCTCTCAATTTAATTGGTCAATTTCAAAGTTACACTCTGAATCGAAGAAGAAGCCTGTAATAGGTTGAAATACAGAAATTATTGATTGGCTAGATTCAAAACTGGCGGAAAGCAAAAGGAAATATTGCCAACCCACAAATAAGTGAACATCAATTAATTACAGAAACCTAAAAATACAAAACTTACACCTTGAACCAGGGTGCATGATCATATTTTTCTGGTATGTTATCTGTGGAGAAATGTCCAAACTTCTTGATGTATAGCTAACAAAACTCGGAGAAATTCAGTCACTTCTTGATGTATAGCTAACAAAACTCGGAGAAATTCAGTCAGTTCAGGAAACTTGACAATAACAAAATTACACAATATTTTAGTGGTGATATCTTCTGAATAAAGGTCCAAGCTGGTGGAGATTCAATTTCACAGTTTTACCAATAGAGTTCATTTAGGCGCTAGTTTTGAATGCGCGGCGTTGAGGTGTACCTCCCGGTACACTAATCATAGGCAAGTCAGAACCATGGGTTCCGTCATCCCATGGCGTCGCTCATATAGTGCTACTAAACACAGGTACTCTAAAAGCCGTCGCGCTCTCGTTTGATACTAATCACAGACCTATTTGGTACCTAACATAGTGGTCCGCGAGAGGTATTTTATTTCCCTCAAGTCCGCCGGTTACAACCCACCTATCCACACCTAGGACTCGCCACGTGGGAGTATCACCTCTCCCCCTGCTACGGCAAAGAAGTAGGTTCGTGGTGAAATAGATAAAGGTTAGATTTAAAGCTCGAGTGACAGACCACAAATCAAGAGTGGCTTCTGCCTACAAGTCCATTTTCCCCACACGCTGTATAACAATCGGAGTTTTGACGAAAACAAAGACGGCAGCAGTAGAACATTACTGGAACAAACAACGGTTAGACTTTCAAGCTCTTGTGGTAGACCACAAATCAAGACTGATGATGATGATGCTTGTTGTTTTAAGGGGCGTAACATCGAAGGTCATCGGCCCCTAATGGTACGAAATGAAATAACGAAACTTTTAAAGGCATCCACTGACCAAAATAAAATAAAAAATGTCATGAAGAATGAATGGATGGACAGAAAACCAACAAAAAAAAAGTCGATCAGACTCAAAACAGATCGAAAATAACATTATTACCGACCAAGGAACCACTTACAAAGCAAAATGAAGCTTGGTGTCTAAAGGGGTGCAAAATCCACGTCTAAGGCCCCACAGAATGGCACATGTCGCGAGTAAAGTAGAACCATGGTATGTGTCATGTTGGGGTATTAATCAGAAGTAGCGAAGATTCACGGTGTTCCACACAAGATGGTACTACTCACAAGTATTGTACTTCGTACAGGTTAACACAGACCTATGATGTGTCTCACACAATGGCGCAACTTCATAGCCAACGCAAACCGAGAAGGTTCCCCACCTAGGTGTACTAAACACGGGCGCCGGTATTCCCGTGGTGTTCCTCACATAGTGGGTACTAATCACAGGCAACGCAGACCCACGGTGCTGCTCATATAGTGGTACAACTCACAGGCTACGCCCAGACCCGCGGTGTTGCTCACATGGGTACGACGCACGGGTACTGGAATCCACCAGGCCAGGCAGTTACTGCTACTAATCACAAACCTATTTCGTACCGAATTTAGTGGTCCTACTCGCAAGTGCAGGCAACCTATAGTGTTCCCCGCGTGATGGTACGATTCAAAATTAGTTTCATGGTTCTAATTCAGTCAGCCCTTGGTCGCCTCTTACGACAGGCAGGGGATACCGGTGGTGAATTTTTCGTCTGCCTCCCCCACCCACAGGGGGTGTGTGTTTGGTCCGCGAGAGGTATTTTATTTCCCTCAAGTCCGCCGGCAAGTCGGTTACGACCCCCCTATCCGCCATCTGGGACGCGCCACGTGGGAGTATCACCTCTCCCCCTGCTACGCTTGCGTAGCAGGTTCGTGGCAAATCAAAACTGGACACGTCAGAACTTTTAATTCATGATGCAGCAGGCTTTCAAAATTCTCTTGAGAATGCCCCCACATGACCTTCAGTTCTTGTTGACAGTAATTGGGTCTGAAATTGCAAGTAATGATACAGATTATCGGAAAGCTCAAGATTCTTAACAACTGGTGACATTTCACTTAAATACCTATTTGTGTAGAGTATCAAAAATAGCAATTTCAGTTATTGTGTCTGAGGCCTTTGAAGCTTTATACAATAATATCAAGGAATTGGTAAATGTACGAAATGCACAAAATCTTCATTTAACCTATCAAGTTTAGTATTTTGATGATAAACGAGCGATTATGGAAGGTTAGGTTATAGAGCGAGGAGCAAAGCTCGAAATGAATCTACTTTAGAACACAGGCATCATACAGAATTAAAGTTACTGTATATTAGAACTTAACTTATGCTTGCGAATTGATAGTCAATTTTTAGAAAAAATAAGAAATTATCGTATTCCGCGCTACGAATTCGCATGCTCTGATTGCGTACCGAAATGTTAATGAAAACTTGCATTTACAAAAGTTAATGTGGGAGCAAAGTACGGAACAGTAAGCGCTAAAGAGTTATTACCTCACCCAACAACTGTATCAAGTAATCTCAAGGAAACCGCTGATCTACTTCGAGAAAGCATATCGAAAGGGGTAAACAGTATATTTAGTGGTATTTGGAGGAGGAATAAAATTGGATCTGTGTAGTGATTCATACCGTAAAATATGTTACTTGGACGTGACAAAGAAACCTGGAGAATATACGATCAAACTTGAGCTCGTAAAAATATTGCGATCGTTCTATTTATATAGGTACATGGACAATATTGTATTTGTGACAGAGGCTCGAATATTATAGCAGCTATTCGTCAGAGGACGAGAATTTCATGCACAGCACACATACTCAACAATGCGTTGGAGCGCACAACATGCGGTGGTAGTGAAGGGGAGGTGGAAACAAGTGACGTGCAAGGTATAAGTTCTCGCCGTTCGCTCACAACTTTCGTTAAAAATTCTGACTTTCAAAATCGTTTGGAGAAGTCTTTAAAAGGTGACATAGACACATGATGGAATAACAAACTTCACATGTTTGACTCCATTAATTCGCAGTGGATTAGAATTCTTGAAATTGTAACCGGAAAGAATCAAGACAAACTGATGGACTGGATTCTCACCATGCAACGACCATCAATGAACTCATCGGTTCAAGAAAATGCAGCTCCTTTTGGACATGAAATTCCCCACGATGGTGCCTCAAGTGGCAGACAACAAATCAAAAGTGGCTTCTGCCTATACAAAGTCCACTTGCCCCACTCCCTGTGAGCCATAAGATTTGGAGTTTTGACGCACACAAACACGACAGCAACAGAAAGAAAGAGAACAGCTTCTCAGTTGACGCTGAGGCATTGAATAATGGCTTCCGTCGAATTGTATGCGAACCCGCAGGGAGGCTGATGTTTGGCAGATGGTTCGATCCACAAGGCTTCGCGCAGGTCATGGATACCTTCGAGAACTCATATTTCTTTGTGTACGACGACTTAACCTACTATGCATTCGAGGGCCAATCAGGCAGAACAGAAGTTTTAGCGCAAACATTCTAGACCTTGATATATGACGTTGTCGCCTGCAAAGTGGGATCATTGGCTGTCTGAAGTTTTTCGTAATGATGATGATGATGATGATGATGCTTGTTGTTTTAAGGGGCCTAACATCGAAGGTCATCGGCCCCTAATGGAACGTGATGGACGACATGATACAAGATATTTAAAATTTTAAAACGTATCCACTAACCAGAGTTAAAAATATGGTGATGAAAAAATGAGTATGAGATTAAAACAGCAGTGGATCTAATTCGCAATGCCTTATTTCTAATAAAAGAAGAGAAAATACAGAGAGAAAAGGAATAAGGCATTGCCTGGTGGTGCATATATAGATACTTCATTTACATTAGACGTTAAAATAACACATTAAAATACGCAACACACACTAAAATGAAGTCAATAGGTTAAAAGCGTAATGGAAACAAAGACACGAAGACAAAGGACATCACTAGACACGGTAAAACAGACCACTATCCCTCATAAAGCGGATGACGAGGTCTGCTGACTGCTCGTCATCTCGCAAGATAAGGGAGATGGTACCCGGAAGGTTAAGACTACGGCGGAGATCGACCAGGTCCACACACTCCGTAAGGATGTGTACCACGGTAAGATGGTCGCCGCAGGTACACACCGGAGGGGGTTCTCCTTTCAAAAGATGCGAGTGAGTTATGATACCGTGGCCGATCCGAAGACGACATAATACCACGGCTTCCCTTCGCGAAGCCCGAAGGGAAGTCCTCCATACCTTCGTTGTTCCTTTTATCGCTCTCAGCTTATTGGGAAGTGGAATGGCCTGCCACTCCATCTCCCAATGAGACATGACCAGATGTCTCAGCTGAGAGCGAATATCACTTGCTGGAACCTTGAGAGGCAACGGGGGCAGTGTAACTGCCTCCTTGGCAGCCCGATCTGCTAACTCGTTTCCCTCGATGCCCATGTGGCTTGGGAGCCACAGAAAAGTAATTCTGGTGCCGGCATCCGAACACCCGGCCAGCAGGTCCTGGATCCGCTGCACCAGAGGGTGCCGAGGGAAACAGGTATCAATAGACTGGAGTGAACTCAAGGAGTCAGTACACACAAGAAAGTGACGGCGTTCATTGTACAGTGCGTACCGCAAAGCTCTACAGAGAGCATAGAGCTCTGCCGTGTACACACTACAGGTTTCCGGGAGAGCAAAAAGAAACCTATCATGGTCGACAACGAACGCACAGCCCACCCTCGTGTCCGTCCTTGAACCATCCGTGTAGACGACGACTGAGCCTGGATAGCGGCCAACGACGGACAAGAAGAGCCTCCGATAAATCGAAGGGTCCGTGTTCTCCTTCGGGCCAGTGTGTAAGTCCAGAATTATTTCAGGTCGCCGTACTACCCACGGAGGTACCCCACTTGGTTGTCTGACAAGGCAAGGAACCGAAGGTACGTCAAACAATCTGTAACTGCTATCTAAACGTATTCCAACCGGCCGCGTTGCTCGGGGACGA
Organism: Anabrus simplex; assembly: GCF_040414725.1. Taxonomy (NCBI): domain Eukaryota; kingdom Metazoa; phylum Arthropoda; class Insecta; order Orthoptera; family Tettigoniidae; genus Anabrus; species Anabrus simplex. Next base: position 222,802,683 of record NC_090268.1, on the reverse strand, counting down.
GCGGCGTACAGCAAACGGTTGCCATTGTTGAAAACGCTAGAATAGCTTGGATGTAGTGGCATCTGTCGCAAATTAGCAGCATAGGTAAGAAGCAGTTGCTGTCGCCTCAGGTGCAAAAGCGGCACACCAGACTCAGCGAGTAGGCTAGCTATGGGGATCGTACGAAAGGCTCCCGTCGCCAACCGAACCCCGCTGTGGTGAATGCTGTTTAGCTTCGCAAGAACGCTTGGTCTTGCTGAGCCATATGCTGCACTGCCGTAGTCTAGGCGAGATAAAATATGTGCCCTATAGAATCGTAGGAGCACCGCGCGGTCAGCCCCCCAAGAAGTGCTGCTAAGAAACTTCAAGATATTAAGCTTCTTAGCACATTGCACTTTCAACTGCCGCACATGTGGCTCCCACGATAATTTATTATCGAAAAGGAGCCCAAGGAATCGGTAAGTGTCAACTACAGGTATAGCTACATGTCCTAAATAAAGTTCAGGAGGAGGGTGAAGAGAACGTTGGCGACAAAAGTGGACAACACAGGTCTTTGTGGTGGAAAAACGAAAGCCACGCTCTAAGGTCCACTGCTCTACCCTCCTAATAGCTTGCTGTAACTGTCGCTCGGCGACTGCCATACTGCACGAGCTATAGTGCAGAGCAAAATCATCCACATATAGGGACGGTATTACGGCTGGACCAGCAGCAGCGACAATACCGTTTATGGCAATCGCGAACAGAGTGACACTAAGAACAGATCCCTGTGGGACTCCATTTTCTTGAACGTGGTATTGCGAATATGTCCTCCCTACTCGGACACGGAATAGACGGAGGGACAAAAAATTCGCAATAAATACCGGCAAGTTACCTCGGAATCTCCATTGATGCAGGACTGAAAGGATGCCATATCGCCAGGTGGTGTCGTAGGCCTTCTCCAAGTCAAAGAAGACAGCTACCAAGTGCTGTTTGCGGAGAAACGCATCCTGGATAGAGCTCTCCAGGCGTACCAAGTGGTCTGTGGTGGATCGAGCGCGGCTCGAAATCCACATTGGTACTCGGACAAGAGTCCTTGTTTCTCCAGACACCACACGAGTCTGCGATTTACCATCCTCTCAAATAGCTTACACAGGCAATTTGTAAGACAAATCGGTCTGTAACTTCCTGCATACTTAGGATCTTTGTCAGGCTTGAGGACAGGGATGACTATGCCCTCTCGCCACTGAGACGGAAAACCACCCTCAGTCCAGATTCGGTTGAACACACGAAGGAGATATAATAAACTATCATCACTAAGGTGCTTCAACATCTGGTTATGGATGTTGTCCGGTCCAGGAGACGTGTCCTTGCAAAGCGCTAAGGCGCTGCGGAGTTCCCACTCCGTAAAGGGCACGTTGTAGTCCTCTGAAGCTTGGGTGGCAAAACTAAGGTGATGACGTTCTGCCTCCCGCTTCAGAGGGAGGAAATCAGGATAGTAATTCCCGGAGCCAGAGACATCCGCGAAATGACTAGCGAGATGGTTAGCAATCGTGAGGGGATCAGTGGCGACACTGCCCGCAATGGAAATTCCCGGTACAGCAGATGATCCTTGAATACCCGAAATTCGTCGAAGTTTCGTCCACACTTGAGATGATGGAGTATGTGACGTCATGGACGACACATATCTCTCCCATGAAGCCTTCTTACTTTGTCGAATAAGAACTCGCGCCTTAGCGCGGAGTTTCTTAAATGTTACCAAGTTGGCCACAGTAGGCTGTCGACGGTAACGTTTATGAGCTCGACGGCGTTCTTTGATGGCTGCTGCTATTTCATCGTTCCACCAAGGAACGAGTTTTCGGCGAGGAGTCCCCGAGAAAAACGGAATGGACTCCTCAGCAGCAGCAAGAATAACTTGGGTGACGTAAGTTATTTCCTCGCCGACGGTCCGCCTGACATCATCGTTAAAGACAGCTAGTGATGTGTACTTTGGCCAATCAGCATGTTTAAGAATCCATCGAGGGGGAGCCTCGACGGGTTTATGTTTCAACAAAGTAAGAATTATGGGAAAATGGTCACTGTCACAGAGATCATCGTGTGCATTCCACCGAAACAGTGGAACCAACGTTCGGCTGCATAGACTAACGTCTATGCGAGAGTATGTGCCGTAACGTACACTAAAGTGAGTTGGTTCCCCTGTGTTCAAAATACATAAATCCAGATCTGTTAGAAGTGTTTCCAGCTCTGTTCCTCGGGGGCAAGGCGTCTCAGAGCCCCATATAGGGTGATGGGCGTTAAAATCGCCCAATAAGAGGAAGGGTGGTGGAAGCTGATCTATAAGATCAGCGACATCATTGATGTTCAGATGCTGGCCTGGTGGAAGATAAACATTACACACTGTTGCTATGACAGGCAGCGAGACGCGAACAGCTACAGCCTCAAGAGGGGTTCTTAATGGAACCTCTTCGCTGTAGCTATCAGAACGTACAAAAATGCCAACGCCTCCGGAAGCCCGGTGAGCATAGTATCGTTCTGTCGAGTATAGTCTGAAATTTCTCAAGACCGTATGATGACCAGGTCGGAAGTTGGTCTCCTGAATGCAGACTATACTCGCTGCGTACTCACTAATGAGCTGACGTAACTCAGCAAGATGCCTGTCATAACCGTTACAATTCCACTGTAACAGTGCCATAGTGTGGACTATAAAAGGAGTGTTAGGTTATGAGCAACAAAATGCTCGCAAGCCTAAACACTATCTAGTTCTACATCCGTAGATGTAGAGGACAGCGCGACATCCATCCCGTCATCAAAAGATGGCAGGGGTGCCGCCCAGAACTTCGACGCTTTTCGGGCGCGAGGGGGCCCCCTACGAGGAGAGCGCGCAGGTTTGGGAGCAGGAGTGCCTCCCGGCGCAGACTCATATCCCCCAGATGGAGGGCATGACTTCTCCTTCGCAGGGGAAGTCCGAGAGCGCTCAGGACGGGCGCTCTTCTTCCCCTTTTTCTTTTCAAGTTTAGACGGGCTGGGAGATGGTTTCCCAGCCCTGGTCAACGAAGCCGCCTCCGCCGGCTGGGGCACGACTTTCGTCGACCTCCTAGGGGGGGGAGACTTAGTCTTCCCCCCTTGCTGTGCCGGCTGGCAGTTCCCAGCCGGCACAGACTTCTGGTTGGTCGAAGGTGGGGTGGTCCCCCCCTTCGAGCTTTGACTAGTTGCGACGTTGCTGGGAGCAGCAACAGTCGCCTTGGGCGCAGCGGTCTGGACAGGTGTCTTGGTCGTAAATGACGAACCTGGAAGACTCTGAGCTATCAAGCTATAGTCGAGTGTACGGGCAGGTGTATTCATAGAATGAAACTTACGGCGCGCTTCCTGGTAGGAAAGACCATCCAGGGTCTTGATCTCCTGGATCTTCTTCTCACTCAGGTATGTCGGACAATTCCGATCCCGAGGAGAATGAAAACCGGAGCAGTTAGTGCACTTGTATGGAGTTGTGCACTCCTCCGCGCCGTGAGCTACTCGTCCACATGTACCACATACAGCCTGATTCGAACAGCGAGATACCATATGTCCGAATCGCTGGCATTGATAGCATCGCATAGGAGGCGGGATGTACGGCCTCACATCGCAACGATAAGTTGTTACCTTGACTTTCTCTGGTAACACTGACAACTTGAAAGAGACAATGAAGGCACCAGTGGCAACGTCTTCACCGTTGACCTTGCGCGTAATGCGCCGGACGTGTGTCACGCCACGGTTCTTCATGTCTTCCATCAACTCGTCGTCAGTGTTAAAAATAAGGTCGCGGTGAAAGATGACTCCGCGAACCAGGTTCAAGGACTTATGCTCCTCCACTTTGACGGGGATTTCGCCAAAGTGCTCGCACTTAAGCAACTGATCAGCTTGCAGTGCTGTACGAGTCTTTAGAAGCAAACTACCGTTGCGCATTTTCTTAAGTTCCTCCAGTTCGCCATAGACGCCTTCGATGTGTCTACTAAACAGGATCGACTTCATCAGCTTAAAATCCTGCCCATCGGTTCTGGTAGCGACCAGAAACCTAGGGAAGCTGGATCCCATTCCTTCACGCTGCGCATGTTCCCAGGGAGTTGAACCTCTCAGGGAAGCAAAAGTTAAAGACTTAGGTGGGCGACCACCTTGTGAGAGCCGACTTCGTTTGGAAGCCATGCCCGATAGCATCCTCCCCGAATGCCACCCACTCCGATCAGGGGTCTCTGTAGCCGAACCAAGCTGCCAAGGCAATACCCACCTGGTCGTAGCAGGTATTGCCCGGGGTCCGATGTTGAACGATGCCTAATACGGGATGACTGAGGCAATGAGCACTAGGACTCCCTTCCTCCGGTCACCCGCAATAGCATGTACCCCATAGCGTGTACAGAGCACTAACAATAGAAAAAATAAATAAAAATAATTAATAATAATATGTCCTTCTGGCATTCGGCTGTGCGGGGACCTGCGTTGTCAGGCGGATACCACTGCCCGGGTACATGATACTCCCACCCGCCGCGTCCTGGGTGGTTGCTGGCACGGGCTTTCGAGCGTAGTCGCACACATAGGAGCTCCATCGCCGGGCAGCACGCACATCAAATTTTGAATGGTCTACATCTGACCCTCAGAAAAATAATAAAAAATAAAGAGGGGACCATGGCCACATGACCCTTTAAGTCGCCTTCTACGACAGGCAGGGATTACCTATGGATGTATTCAGCCTCTCCCATCCACAGGAGGTCCATCACATTATACCAACCGCAATCCATGTCCGCGCCAAGGTCGCCCCTTTTTGTCGCCTCTTACGACAGGCAGGGGATACCGCGGGTGTATTCTGCATGTGTGTCCCCCACCCGCAGGGGGTAGTGTGTTTGGTCCGCGAGAGGTATTTTATTTCCCTCAAGTCCGCCGGCAAGCCGGTTAGGACCCCCCTATCCGCCACCTGGGACGCGCCACGTGGGAGTATCACCTCTCCCCCTGCTACGCCATCGTAGTAGGTTCGTGGAGTTTTTCGTAATGATAAATGGCGATGATCTCAGAGTGAGTACCTTGGTCTTGACACGGCTTGTTCCTGATTCTGAATTACCCCAGTGGATCGAACGAGTTGCCAAGGAGTTCCGTGATCATTACGAGCAATTTTGGTTTTAGTTTTAAGATTGAAGAGACTTACGCCAGCGCCAGTCCCCTCGCTTTTGGCAAGGAATAAATTTTGATCAAAGCATGGATGTCAAAAACACTTAAGAAGGGTTCAAAAATGCAAGGCCTAGCCAACCTAATAGGCGACTACCCCTTCTAATACATGAAGGGAGTCATGTCAGAGATGGCATCAACAATGAGTTATTCTGTAAATCACCGGTGCCTTTACTTACCTTGACTCGGATAGTGTAGTTTGCTGAGAGCGACGAAGCGTTCGGTAATAGACGGCTTGTTTGTCAGTGAAATAGATAAGCGCAAGACAACAACATAATCATGGAGCAACCGTTTTCGAAAGACGCAAACACTTCCGAAAGTCCTTTTCAATCGAACTGGGAACTTTCGTATTTTCTCGTCAGTCGTGACGATAAAGCCAATTCCTTAATCCGTGGGACAATAATTATGTGATAAGTTAACCAAAAAGATCTATTTTTCCAATACAAAGGCTTTGCTAAATTCTACGAGAATTTATCGAAGGAAGATTTTCCTAAGCTGCATCGAGAAGCAGCTAAGATTATTTCTATGTTTGGTTCGACATGCATATCTGAAAGGTATTTTTTTCATGTTTTGACTTGTACGAAAACTAGATTGCATGCGAGTAGGCCTATTTATGATCGAAATTTAAAGAAGGCTCTCAGAATTGCTGTCAGCCGGTCCCTTGTTCCAGGCATAACTGGTATCACTGCAAAGATAAAGGAAAAGAAGAGCTAGAAGATAAATTGTCTGCTCAAACCAAATTGAAAAAAGAGTGTTTTAACACCGGTAAACTTCTCCCATACAACAGTGTCACCGCTCACCGCACATAAACATTTCGCAGTGAGGGGAGAATCAGCGGGGAAGGTGGAGAAGGCGAAGACAGGCCGAACGGGTGAGAAAGGTGTAGGGAAAGAGATGTGGGGATTCGCACTCTGGTCAACCTAGTGAAGTCGTCTCCTGCACCTTGCGCCGTGCAGTGCACGGGCGCATGCACCCTGAGAGGCCCTGACTTAGAACGCTGACGTGCCGTCGCTGCCGTTTGGAATCACTTTTGGCTATGCATTGTCTAACTGTTCGATCTAATATTCCAGTTCCAATGAAGTGTTACAACTTTCTGAAATATGTATACACCTTGTCGCGAGTGTGCTGTGTGCAAAGTGAGAGCTTGCCCCTCTTGTGTGCCAGTCCTTGAAACATGGCCAGTTGACGCTGGACATCAAGTCTCCCAGTCCTGATGATAATTGCCTTCCTCAGCGTTGTGCATTTTCACCTGTACAACCCTGTACGAACCTCTCTCTGTGTGTGTGTGTGTGTGTGTGCAGTATGATTTTTGTAGGAAGGATTATCACGCACTGAACAAGGCAAAATGGTGACATTAGTAACGGAATCGTCACACTATGGACTTGGAACACTACTGTCCCAGAAGGATATCTGAGGAGAAAGAAGGATTGTGAGAGACAGTAAACATGCACTAAAATATTACTAGCATATTGAGAAGGAAGCATTAGTCATAATACACATTCCCGTCAATTACCCCCATTACCCCATTGTTCCGCCACGCCATACTTCCATTCCCCCTCAGGTGCTCAACTCCTTCCATCCCCCTCGCTTCCTTACCTCTTCCCGCCGTCCACCTTAGCTACTGCACACATATGTCCAGCTCCGTCTGGGTAACACATACGTTCAAAACATGCTGCTCAAGGTGAGTCAATCGTCAACATTTAATGGTTGTAGTCATTTCCATACTTTGATTCCACCGTATAATTTGGCTTCCTAATTTCTTCTTCAGGTTTCAAATTGAAGTGAGAATTTCAATCTCAAGTCATACTACGATCTTCGTATGAATAATTAAACTTCATAGGAACCACCCAATTCAAATGAATGAGCGTCAACTCATATAGACAGCATAAGAATATCATAGATTTCACTTAACCCGGACGTACACAGACTGGACTATACATCACATGAAACTTTACAACGGAACTGCCGGAATTTTAACTGGTAGAGCAGCACAGAAGAGTTCTGATGTGGCGAGGAAGGAAAAAAGATTATTGTTGTCGTTAAATGAAATGGAGACACCTATGAAAATTAAGCCTGAGGACAGCCATTTAAACGAATCAGTTTCAGTTACTGAACTTATGAATTTGCAGAAATCTGGGATACTGAGTTCAACGCCAGAGATTATTAACCCCATTCCTATACACAATTTAATTAGATCGAAGAAAAACCTAAGAAACCCGTAGCCAATGGGGAATGCACTCGTCACTCATTCCTTAGAGAATTTGAGGAATATATGGAGGATTGTCGTATCCCCAAAGAAAAACGTCTCAGAACGGTTGAGAAATTTCTAAGGGGAACCGTGGCCCATTGGATGACGGCTTTGAAACATACGTTTCAGACTTATGAGGACTTAAAGGAGACGTTCCTTAATAAGTATTGGGATTTGTCTATACAGCAGAATATTCGAGGCGATATGCTGGGACGATGCCCACGCGCTACATTGACTTCTTATTACACAGTTATTGAAGCTTAGAGATTTAGATCGTCCTCCACCGGAAAAAGAGGTGATTGCTACTATTTTGAAACTACTACCAATCGAAGTTCAGAGGAATGAGATTGCTGCCAATGTTAACACTGCAGTCGAAGTAGAGGCAACATTAAGGCAGTTAGACCAAATCACAGCCCATAATCAGCCTAGCATTCGTCATACCGAAGCAGTACATACGATCCAGTTGATGTCAGAAGAACCCTCGCCTGGGAGGAAAAGAAGACGGGAAAGTCAGGACTCAGGGACTCAAACTTCAGTTAGGAATGAAGAAGAGGTGCGGTATGGTTAATAAAGAGGATCGAAGGGAGGACCATGGTACAGGAACAACCAGCGTGAATATGTAAATAATAAGGAGAGAAGAGAGGTACATAAGTCAGGATATACCTCAGGATCACGAGGTAGACCTTATCGAAACAGATATGAAAGAAGAAATGAGCCAAAAAAACTTATTGGAATTGGAATGAGAAACGAAGACGGGACTACCAGCAACCAAGGAACAACTACCGATCACGCGAATCTGAACGAGTGTGTATAGGCAATACGTTAGTAAATTGGGACAAGAGAATAATAGTTCAGACGTATGGAAGAATGCAATCCAGCAACAGGCAGGACAGCAATATAATGGAGCGCAAAGTTTAGAACTCCAGCGACACTTCAGCCAGAACGGAGAACGTAATTTAAATCCCCAAGCGCAAGAGTATACCCTAAGTGGGACGATGGCTAAAAAAAAAACTGTAAGGTCCACAAGTGGAGACCATTGACGCTTTCGCGGAAGATCAAAAATTGTACATAAGAGTCGTGTGCGTGGTACTCCAAGATGCCTCAATCTCGCTACGTCATGAACTAGGTCGCCTCTCTAAGATAGCAGGACATCCCTATGTTGATATGCGTGAGGGTGTGAAGAAATTACATTCAAATGTGACGGATCATCTTGACCTAATTTTCCTGTAGTTGAACATTCTCCAGCCCATTGTAAGCTCCAGTTCATCAAGGCATACTTCCTCAGACATCATAGGTGGCCGCGGATCATCGCAAAGTGACCGCTTGAACTTAGGTTAGATTTTGCCATGCTACGCAATAATGATCCAATCAGTTTGTGTCCTCACGATATCCAGGAGATTTAGACATCACCGCATATCATGATTTTGAGTTAGCTCCATGCAAGAAATCTGAGTTCTTGGAAAACTTTATACCTTACTTAAAAGATAGAACCATAAGCATTCTGGCAAGACACCCGGCTGCTTCTACACTCCATCTTAGGCACAGCACTGACCACAGACCATGTGAAATATATTAACAAGTACATGAATTCCGATGATTTGAAGCTAGTTATGGAGTATCTCGTCATCAAGATTGTTCCCAAGGAAAAGGAACTGAAACAGGCTTTCAGCGAGTTCAGGTGTAAGACGTACCTAGACCGTGCAAGAACAGTAGTCCAAGAGAAGAACGCAGCACACTTTCTGGATTTATATTGTAATGAGCAAGCGATGACTGTCAGAACTCGATATTTTGAACAGAACAGCTTACTCAGGCACTACCCCTATCTACACAGTAATTGATGTATCAAGTTGGAACAATAGATTTCGCCGACAGACTGTTGATGCAGTAATAGAACAGTTCCTGGACAAGCCAATCTTTGGTAAAACCATGTTAGCTTACCAAAAATCACTAGTATATGTCCCAGACGGTGAGGCAGTGTGGTTCTGGTTGAGGCAAGATGGAGGAGTGGAAGCACTGAACCAAGACACATGGGTCAGTATCTATATAGGGCAAGTTCATGCAGCCCTTGAGCCATTCCTCTACACTTATCATTTATTCAGCAAAGGGGATGACATACGAATCGTGGTATTAATCCCCCCAGACGCTCTCATGCCTGAGACAGTTGGCAGTATCCGAATAAAGGTAGTTGATCAGGTTAAAACCACTCTGGGAAATCCTGGCCACAAAATCAACACACAAGAGAGCTATGGAACCCAACATTACTTCGCTTTCTCGAAACAAGCATCCTGTAAAACTATAGAACTACCGAGTTCCTTCAGAAAGATACAAAAGTTCTATGGATCAAATAACTCCTTCTTGCCTCTACTAGATGATATGATAGGAGCCTCTATCAGTAACTGCCATAGTGCAGCCAAGATGTCCACCTCTGCACTGCCTCGTTATCGAGTTGCCTTCATTTGGGCCTACTACCACATCATCCATCACGGGCGATATATGAAGTTCGGAAAATCACCGCTTATAGCCCTTCTGCTTATAGCTAGTCAGCTCGGGGGCTTTCCTATCGTTTACTTGCACAACATACTGGTAAGGCCAGAGTCGGAACAGGATTCCACTTCGGTATCAGCGAACTTTAGCCTACTTTCTACAATCTGCAGATACATATAAAGATGTTTGATTAAATGAGGCAGTTCATGAGAAGATAACCCATGAGTGATCCCATTTCTTGCACAAAAGCTAACGCAGAAGAATAAAGAACTCAAGTTAGAAGGTTGTTTCTTTGGACAGTGTCCATATGTGGAACGTATGAGGAGATGCATTTTGGAGTATAACTTAGCAGTTTATATGGACAAGTAGAAAAAGAGATCAAGCGATGACATTGAGTGAGTTGCGAAAGTTCAACAAAATGCAATTGATTGTGATATGAAGACCGAGGATCGCACATCTAGAATGATCCACTTTACAATGGACGTTAAGCGGTTAATAATGGGTTTCGACGCATCGTCCGTGAACCTGTGGATCGAGAAACATTCGATCAACTTTTTGGCCCAAGAGTTTTTTTTTCAGATTATGGACGCATTCGAAAACTCATATTTCTTTTTCTTTGATGATTTACACTACTTCTGCTTTGAAGGACAATCGGGTGGTATAGAAGGACTTGCCCAGAAGTTTTGGACTATCATTTCTGATGCAGTGGCAAGAAAAGCAGGCTCCCTAACAGGGTGAAAATTCTTCATAATGATTAACGGTTATGACCTGGGAGTGAGTGTATTAGTTCTAAATGATATTGTTTCCAATGACGCCTTACCTGACTCGATCCAGAAAGTAGTTGTGGAGTTCAAGGGTCATTATTCTCGACTTGGGTTCTCCTTGAAAACAGAAGAGACGTATGCCAGTTCATGCCTCTTCGCCTTTGGAAAACAGTACTTGCTGAATCGAGCATGGGTCTCAAGTACACTAATGAAAGGAGTTAAGATGCAAGGACTGGCAAATCTTCTTGGTAATTATCCTACAAAATATCTGAAAGGGGTAATGTCAGAGATGTTCTCCTGTATGAGTTACTCAGTCAACCATCATCTTCTTTATCTTCTGGGATTGATTAACTTCTTAACCAATGTATTTCAATCATCTCCAAAAGGATGGACTGACTTCTGATGAGATCTTATGTTTAACATTAATCCCGTCTAATTGTGGAGGATTACCTGTGTTACCCTACATCTGATGTCTTGTGAAAGGTGACAGTGATCTTGAGACTATTTGGGTGAGCTTATACAACCATATAAAGACTCTAGATTCAGCAGGTTTAGACCGATTGTCAATTTTCTGAGTAACACAATCACCAGTACAAACTAGACAGGATTAGCTGCCAACCCGTTCAGTTCGCCCTTAAGTGCTCCACAAGATGGGATCACAACTCTACAATCATTCATAAGGAATGAACTTCCATCGATTGTGGTTAAATGAGAATTATCAGAAGTAATCAAAGCTACTAATCCAGTGCAAACTCAATTATTTGTCTCCAGACTGTATAGCTCAGAAGCAATTGAAGCTAAAGCATTCAGCGTGGTGTACGAATGCAGTCCTGCAGGGCAAGCGGAAGAGATTATAAGAATGTTTACGGGTACAAGAACAATCTACTCCTTATTTTCTCAAACAGTGGGTTACAATAAAGCTCGCCAGCGCTTAAGAATTGCAAAAACAAAATATTGTAACAGAATCCGGTACTCAGTTGACCACCTTCGTAAAACCACCTACTTTTCTACTGCTCACAGAATCACGCAAATGCTGATCTCAGATTCTTGTCCCACTACTAAAATGGATGAGCTCTCGATTCTATGTTGGGGCAAACCTATTCGAGGAATAACTTACTCTTGTATTGTTGAGCAGCTTTATGGTGGCTCTATGGACACTGGTCCTATTGAAATCCTACATCGACCTTATCACTTTACAATCCATGTCACAGTGCCCAAAATTAGAACCAATATTGTCCACTCTAGAGGACCTCAGCAAGTTTATCAAGGTTCAACAACGAGGATGAAACTGACCCCATCTTCCGTAATTCTCGATTCCAGTCTTCCAGATATGAAAAAGATCTCAAAGCTTTTAAAGGTGCTACCACTTCTTATGATTGGACATTTAAGAGTTTGATCCCGCTCTTTGGATACAAGTGACAGGGACAATAGCTCATCGTGTACCTGCAAATCATTATTCCCCAATTGTGGGACCAAATGAACTTCCTACGTACGATTTATTTCGTCCACCTACCGTGAGATTCGAGTTATGTCAGGAGACCTAACAATAAACTTCAATTACATTTCCACATTTTCAACCACTTTGGCATCATACTGGACAGAACACTTCTCAATAGCCCAGGAGCGATTTGATGAGATGTACTGGCACAAATTCACTACCCGTAGTTGCTGCTTTCGAGACGTGAGTGATAAACAAGTTTCTTGGAAGTATCCGCCTCCTCCGGTAACCTTGGGAGTTTGTAATAGCATTTATCTAGATCGCCCAGAAGATGAGAGAAAACACCTTTAAGAAAAACTCCAACTTGAGATCAAAAAGAAGATCCAATACTTGCAAGTAGTCTTCTGAACCGCCTCCGCTACAAGTGAAGCTATTCGAACAACGGCCCAACAAACAGTCCATGCATCAAGGGAAGAATTTAGAGCACATATGCTGCGTCAAGGATCTCAAGTGGATTTAAGTGAAGCTGATTGTGCTACATTATATCAACTCCAGTCTGATCATCCCATCAACTTAACAGACATAAAGAAAATACTTTCAACTGCACTATTAGGAGAGTTGTATTGGTCGTTTTGCCCAGGGATCTTTGAGAGATATCCTGAGTTTATCTTTGAAGAATTATTAACAGTCATTCAAACCAGAAGACCTCGCCAATTACCTTTCCATTCCCTAGCATTACCCATGAATGAATCAGAATATTGGATAGCTTGTCGAAACCAATTGGAAACAGATAAACTCCTGTAGGACACAGCGTTGCTGGACAGAAATACTTATCAAAATCAGAAAGCTCTGATCACTGCATTAGCGAAACGTCTTCACAGAGATTTACTAACCCCACAGCCTTCAACAACAAAAGAGCTGGAGTTGTTTATCACTTCCTATCCAATCTCGGAAGATATGCTCCAGTTAATCCGGCAAGGAATCATTCGATCTGCATGGAGATCAATTGTTCAATGGCTGGTATCGGAAGCTGGGAGAAATTTTAGATCAGCTTCATTAGCTCACCAGTATGCAGAAATCGGAGACATCCTTTTTGATCCATGGACGCTACATCCTAACAGTCTACGAGACTTAGATGCTTTAAGTGAGGGTGTTGTCAGTGTCTTTAGAGTAGAGCTGAAGGTCCGGGACCTTTTTGGCGAGCTCTTCTTTCTGATGATGATGATGATGCTTGTTGTATAAAGAGGCCTAACATCGAGTTCATCGGCCCCTAATGGTACAAAATGAGACGAAATGGAATGAAAAATTAAAAGTCCAAAATTCTCCACTGACCAGAATTCAAAACGTGAGGACGAAGAATGAATGGATATGGATTTAAAACAATTAGTGGATGCGACCCGCAATGCCTTATATTCACAGAAACTGGCGTAAAACAATAGGACTGCTGACCAAGGGATTGCTGCTATAGCATTACACTGAATCGATGATGCTTGCAGTCTAGATGATGATGATGATGTTTGTTGTTTAAAGGGGCCTAACATCGAGGTCATCGGCCCCTAATGGTACGAAATGAAATAACAAAAAGGTCAAATACATCCACTGACCAAAATAAAATAAAAATTGTCATGAAGAATGATTTGATGGACATGAACCCAACAAAAAGCAACCAAACAAACAAACAAAAAACAGTGGATCAGACTAAAATAAGATCGAAAATAATCGTATTACTGACCAAGGGACCACTTATAAAGCACAAGGATGCTTGATGTTTAAAGGGGTGCAAAATTCACGTCTAAGGCCCCACAGAATGGTACATGTCGCGAGTAAAGAAGAACCATGGTATTTGTCATGTCGGGGTACTAATCAAAAGTAGCGAAGACTCACGGTGTTCAACACAAGAAGGTACTACTCACAAGGTTTGCACTTCGTACAGGGAACGCAGACCTATGGTGTTTCTCACACAATGGCGCCACTCATAGCCAACGCAGACCGATAAGGTTCCTCACCTAGGTGTACTAACCACACATCCCGTGGTGTTCCTCACAGAGTGGGTACCAATCAACAGGCAACGCAGACCCACGGTGTCGCTCATATAGTGGTACAACTCACAGGCAACGCCCAGACCCGCGGTGTTGCTCACATGGGTACGACGCACGGGTACTGGAAACCCACAGGAGAACCCCCTCCAGCTGCTACTAATCACAAACTTATTTCATACCTAATATAGTGGTACTACTCGCAAGTACAGGCAACCCATGGTGTTCCCCACGTGATGGTACGATTCAAAATTAGTTTCATGGTTCTAATTCAGTCAGCCCTTGGTCGCCCCTTTTAGTCGTCTCTTACGACAGGCAGGGGATACCACGAGTGTATTCTACATGTGCGTCCCCCACCCGCAGGGGGTAGTGTGTTTGGTCCGCGAGAGGTATTTTATTTCCCTCAAGTCCGCCGGCAAGCCGGTTAGGACCCCCCTATCCGCCACCTGGGACGCGCCACGTGGGAGTATCACCTCTCCCCCTGCTACGCCAGCGTAGTAGGTTCGTGGCTCTTCTTTAACCCCTCAGCGCCGACCTCTATACGTGGTATAGACCCCCTTTTCTTCCGTAGCCGCCGACCTCTATACGTGGTATTGTGCCATATCATATATGCCCCAAATATCAATTATATAATATGTTGTAATATTTTGCAGTTCATATTCGAAGGGAGTCATGATGAGACCTAGAAGTTGCGTAATGCAGTATTCCGTCATCGGGTGACATCAGTAATAGCTTCTTATCTAAGCATAGCAACAGTGAATATGTCGCGTACTCCGAATGAGTCACTCGGGGATGCACGAGAGTGTTTGAGAGCGGCCGATTATAAAAGGACCAATCACAGCCCTGGAAGCGATATGGCAGAATGAAGGGATTTACAAAACAAATTAAGTCAGTCTTACCAACTTCTAAATTTACAGTGCTGCACTACTCTTTATTTTATTAGGCGATTTGTTATAAAGTTAGACTCCACGGTTTTAATATAAAATAGAAGCCAGTTAAACATTAAAAGAACTACCTGTAGACAGTTGCAATACTTAATTTGAATTAATAAAGTAATTAACAGATTTTTATTTGAATCAGCGCTTTGTAGAGTAGTGGGTGAGCAGTAACGTCATCACGCCAGTGGAATCCCCTAAGATATGACTAATACCGGGAGCTTGGTGTATATAGTAGCCTCTGGACATGGAAAGTCACTCTGCTTTTGAAGTGTGAACCGCGCGGGTCGGTGTTTTTGATATTAAGCCAGTGGTATAGGAAAGTAACTTTTTTTTAAGTGACCAGTTTGAACATATGAGTAGTAAATTTGTGAAGCTGAAACGTTTTCCTTTCTGAAAAAATACATTACATGTATGCAAGTGTTAGATTGCAGTTACGAGTGTGCATAGTATATTAACAGAGCAATTACCTTTGCTATATAAATAATATCAGGTATCACGTATGTCAAAGTGCGGTGGTGACACGGGATTATATCAATAAAACGATAGTTACTGTCGAAATTTCCGTACCCGTGTATGCGTAATTTGCATACGATTTGTGCAAATACTGTGTCCGGTACGCGTTCGGTTTCGCGAAAAACTTGTACGAACCGTCGTTATCGTATCGGTACAATTAAATGGTGTGTGCGAAGCACTATTTCTACATAATGAAGAGAGAAGAAAAGACTTGCAGAGTATTTGATAACGCCATGCAGTTTGGTGCAATAATGGCGTAATTTGCTGGACGCTGTGGCCTGGAATCATGAAGAAACTGAGACGCTACCAGTTAAGTTCATTTTTAATTATAGGCATGCTTAGATAGAAGGAATTAGGCTAATTCGATCCCAGTGTAATGTAAATGTAAATGTCAGTCTTGTTGTGACTGAGCTATGTTGTATTTTTATAGATTAGTGTCATGTTTCAGGGAAATGCATGTTTGGAACCCTGATTTTTATATTTTACTTTATTACCTTTTTATAAGATGGGAAAGAGGGAAATGATTAGGTGTAGATGAGGATATATATGTCTAAAGGTAACTGTGTATTCCATTTTGGTACAAGATGTAGACTCTTTTAGTATGAAGGCTACACAGCCTAAAGTTTGGTCTGGGGATAAAATTTAGCAAGGTATTTTTTTTTCCTGCATGTAGCACGTTTATAGGAATACATGGCAGTGATGACCAACGTATAAGTGCACCGTCGAACTAATATCTTCTAGATCCGCAGAGAGAACTAGCTAATTGGTATTGAGTTATGTTTTTACGAGAAAAAGGCAAGATTAGCCTGTAACTGAGATCACTATGTGTGAATATCGGAAAGATATAATGGTGTCAGCTGCATGGAAAGAGAGAGGTTTGATTTGCCTCAAGTGTTCATTATGATTGTGAAAATTGAACTCACGGACCCCAAAGTGTTAGGCCAGATGTGTTGAGTATCATATCTGCAAGCCGTGTTATATTGGAATATGTAGTTAAGGCCATAGGAATGTGTATTGTGCTTTAATTGGAGTTCGAGGCCTTGTATTAATTAAATGAACAGAGAAGTGAATGGCAGCGTAATTTATGTTTTCAAACATATTAGAATTTCTCAGGCAAGATTTACCAAACCAATTAGTTAGAGTATTTTCTGGCGAAGTAAGATGTTTCATAGCTGGAGCATTAGAAGTGTTCCGTGATTTATATTACAGCGTGCTAGTGAAAGATCAACAGACGGATAGCTGCGCCTGGAGTTCGGTGTTCTTTTTATATGAAGGAGTCCAGTATCTTATTGTTTATATTTCAGATATTGAATACACAGATGATATTATTATTTTTTATTGCATGTCATTACAGGTTTCTCCGAGAGTGTTTTTTTGTATTAATTTGTGTTACTTGGATTGTTGTGGTTTATGTCATGGCCAGCGTTGAAAAGATTTGTTCTTAGATATGACTCCGAAACTCATTCTATTGGGAAGCAGGCTTCTAAGCCATCCAATTTATAACAGAACGGTCTGTTAAGTAAATTCAGTGTAGATGTAAGCTAAGGTCCCTGAAATATTGATTTGATGATAAGTGATGTATATATATAGTTTTATTATGGATCGGATTTAGCATAATTTTATTCTGTCGCGGTATGTCCTGTAATTATAATTTAAATGATATCCGTCAGGATGCGTTAAAATGAATTTAACTGCGTAAGTCGAAGTGAAGTGTGAATTTCTTCCCCAGGTCGTTGCGTTTATTTTGTAAATGTTTTCATTTTGAAACGGGACAGTGCCCGTCCTTTGTAAATTGTTGTAAATTTATGTTAATTATGTGCTCGGCACAAATTAATTTTTTTTGGGCATTTATTTGAGCCATATTTTAATTATTTTTTGTTTATCTCGAATTTCAATAATGTTTATTAGTCAATAAATCCATCTTACCCCTTTTATTTTGTATTTTATTTCGGAAATATGATACTGTTTCCCGTTCATATGCCCATGGTATTTATTTTTCCTGAGATTTTAAATTTATTTTTAGCCCGATCAATTTTTTAAGAACCGAACACGCAGCTCTCCGATTGGCGCCGGTAGACTGTATTTCAGACGGGAACGGTACAGTATAGACCCATATATGGTTTCGCATTTACGGCTATAGCGCGAAGAGTTTTGGTGTTATGGAAATGCAAATTGTTTTGTTTCCAAGAAGACATTTTCGGGTTTATCAGCGTTCTAAATAAGTATTGAAAATCGTTAAAGTGTAGCTGCTTTTGCAAGGATAAATATATGTCAATTATGTCTGAGCACCAATCCCTGCTTTTTTAATAGTCCGTTTGCTTCATTCTTTCCCACAGAATAAAATAAAGAAATGATGATCTGAGAAGTTTGTCTTTTCGTGTGATGCTCTAATTTTATATTAAGAGTGCGGTTTATTTATATTTGTCTTTATTTCTCAGTTTGTAGTCTTTTCGTAACTCTCTACGAGTACTCTGTATAGGCATCAGTTAGTGCTGCTTTCTGTCATACGACACGAGAAGCAGTTGTGCATGGTATATATCTCGTTTGAAAGACGATGTATCGACCTTTTAATCTGAAATATGTATCGAGTTGTTTTAATTCGTCATAAATGTTATTCCCCTCATTCAGTTTCGTCCTGCCGCTTTCGGTACCGCTGCAGCTTCATCAGCTTGTGTGACGCACCGCGCTCAATGGCTAGCTCCTGCTGAGTGTAGCGTGCTTGAAATATTGTATAATTCATATGAAAGTTTAGTCGGAAGTAGTAGTGGCAGTATTAGCATTAGTGATAATGAAATAGATGATGTACCAGTGGTAAATGATGAGAGTGACGATGAGGAGGAACCAGTACTTGGAAATTTCGTGTAGGAGGCTATAGATACGCATACAGGTCAAAGGGAAGCTTTCAACAGTGAATTATGATTCCTAGATTCTCCAATAATATTTAGACAAGTCACAGGGACAAACATTGAGCAGTTATCTTATCAGTTTCAGCTGATGGAAGGTTTGTTTACGTAGTACAAAATACGCTTCTCGGGCGGGAAACGAAATATTCAAGGCCGGCGCGCATCAGATAATACAGTTCCAAGGTTGCAGAAAATACGTTTTATCAGGAAATTAGCACACAAGAGTGAGAAATCCAAACCTCAGAGACGTTGCATCGCGTGTTCAAAACACGGTGAAAAGAAGACATCGGTGTACTGCTGCCAGGAGTGTGCCTTGGGTCTCTGTCTCGAAGAGTGCTTCGAACTCTATCACACGGAACTAAATTACTAAGGAAATGTGAAACAATTATGTAATTATCTTCATGTACATAGTTCTACCATAAGGAATTCCAAATTTCGTGAATATCGGGCCACTCTTATACTAGTAGTAACGCTTTAAGTGAATCAATGTATTTCTGTCGCGCGTAGTTGAAATCTCATCCGGCCGCGGGATAGGAAGCTCTTTAAACGGCTGCGACGCTGTGGGGTTTGTACCGGGCGGTACACCTCCACACCGCTAATTTAAAATGTGCGCCAGTTGAAACTCCTCTGCTGGAGGAAGTCTGAACTTTATCTTCGCTATTAATTCTTTACCTTCTCAGAAGATGTCACCACGTGGAAAATTTCGAGTTTTTGAACTGTGTCATTTTTTATGTGTTTTTGTTTCGCTTGAAGTAAGAAGTGTGATCTTTCTCTTCTAGAGGACACTACTGAAGATCAACAATAGTGCACCCTAGTGCGGAGTCAAAGAACTATTTTGTTGGAGAAATTTTTATTTCAAATGTTTGTTTCTTGTTAAATTTCTTTCTGTTATTGTTTAAGTTGGCTGTATACCCCTCTCTTTCCCCTTGTTTTGCATTTAACCAATCCTGAATTTCTTTGAGTTATTTCCGACCAATCCGATGTATCTTCCCCCAACTTGGATATGTTTCTGTACCCGAGCCAATAAAAAGTTTGTGGGAGGGTGTTTTCATTCCCCTAACGCCTAGAACCTTCTGCGAGAGGATATAAACTGCTGATTTTAGGGTCTCCGGGCCACTTCTGTTCCATCTTTCAGTGTGTAAAGTACATAGCAGGAGGCGGGAAGCGCCTCTTTCCTCGGCAGCGGTCAGCAACAAGGTAATGGCCAATTAATAACTTCTTTCTTGGCTAGCTCAGCAGTTTAACTCTCGGGGCGGGTTCTAAGCGTTCCACCATGTAACCTTTTCCTAAATGTAACTACTCTTTTCATATATTCTCTTTTAAAGCTACATACTGGGATAGAGAGTGCTAACCCTCTCGACCTCCCACTCATATTGTTGTGAGGTGAACTTAGTTTTCTCAACCTATTCTTTGTTAATGTAAAACAAATGGTTCTCTTCTTAAGTCACCTCTTTAGTATGGGATTAGCCCTTGTATTAACGGCCTAGTGCCAAGTAGGTCTTAATCAAAGTGTACTAGGAGTGCAAGCTTGCCTCCTCTCAAATTGTTATTTTAGAGGTCATTTAATTAACCTTCTTTTCATTTAATAGACCTCAGTAGATTGGGTATTTTACCCCTGTGTTTACGTCCGCTGAGGACAGCTTGAAGGTGGAGTTTGGTGTGGCCTGGGAGAGGCTTAAATTTGAGAGCGAGTGGCTCTTTTCTTGAGTGTTGTATGCCTCGTGGAGGCTTTTCAGTGTAATTTGGAGCAAAGGCTCCTAGGTATGAATGGGGTTTTCTGCCCCTCTGTTATAATTCGTGGTTGGGGTAAAGCTGAGCTAATTGCCCAAGGATTGTTAAGTCAGGGCGCGAAGCCCAAATCCTGTAAATATTGTAACTAACCTTTTGGATTCGCTACTTTGTACCTGCCATGCTTGTTATTTCTTTGTTTTTTGAAAAAGAAAATATAACCTTGTTAAATTTTACATTAGCTTTGATTCCGTAGTTTGAGACCCGTTCACGCCCGCACCTTCTTTCACCTCTACCTACCACCAAAACACGGTAACAAGTGGTAGCAGAGCGTGGTTGAATGGGTCTCAATTTAGCCCCTTTTGACGGCTAAACATTGTTTGTTCCGAACTCAAACTATTTTCCCAGTTGCTGGAATTTTTTTTTGAGTTTTTCAAAATTGTTCTGTCATCATGCCCGGCCCTCGCGATGTTCTCCATCTTAACTATTTGCGCAAGGAGGAGTTGATCTATGAATTGACTATTAGAAACGTACAATCTGGAGGCACGGTTGCAGTAGACACAAACAAGCTTAGAGAGTCCATCCCCAATTTGGGAGAGAAAGAAATTGACGACTCTCTTTCCACGATCACGGAGAATATTACTGGGCTAGCTTCTGTAGTTAGTTTTTTTGATGAAAATGATCCTTCTCCTAATCAAATTAAGCGTGTGCAAGCTAGGCTATATCATTTTTCAAATAGGGTTAACGATCTGTTGTCTCTAAAGTTGAATGACGTTCAGAAGAAGGAAGCTAGTACGCTGCTTGAAAATATGTCTGAATTATCTAGCAAAGTCACTCAATTGTTAACAGGGGAGGTTCCTCCCAAAAGCGATCTACCCACCACAGTGAATGCAGGTAGTGAGGAAGCGCCTCCCAAGGGAGAAGTTAATAGAATAACCGTTGCTGCTCAAACTATCCCTGCCCCATTGGACAACGAATCTGAACGTCGTGCATCATTGAGTAACATCCGTTCTGAATTAACTTCCTTGCCATTGAAACCTTTACCTACTACGTCACCCGGGTTTAGCAGCTTGCCTCATCCATTGGCAATGTTGCTCAGAGGTATCTCTAAGTTTTCCGTTAATACCACCAGTGATGTAATTTCTTTTTTAAGATTTCTAGTTGAATTTCAGGATCATGCCCTTGTGTTTTCTCTTTCTCCATGTCAAATTTTGCAAATTATCTATCCGTATGCTATTGGTATTCTCTCAGATAAAATCGTAAGAGCCATTGCCGAGCAATCATCTATTGAGGATTTCCATGCCCATTTGCTAGCTAACTTCATCCCGGCTAGGGCCAGGTCCTCCCTTATTCAGAAGTACTATTACCGTGTACAACGCTTGGATGAAAACTTGGCTGATTTCATACAGGACATTAAGTTTTATACTAGGGTGTTTGCTCTTCATTTCCCTGAGGATCAGATTGTACAAGCTATTGTGGAAGGGATTTCACCACCCTACAGGTCATATTTGTGTTTCGCGGCGTGCCCGCAAACTTTCTCTGAACTTGAAGCATTGGCCGTCTCAGCGGAAGGAGTTAGATACGCCGATTCTTTGCGTGTCGCGAAAGAACCCCCGCCTTCCTTTAGTAATACTCGGCCTCCACCTCGCCGACCAGTCAATCCCCGTAAATGTTATGCTTGCGGGTCGCCTGACCATCTGCGCAACAAGTGTCCACTGATCAAGTCAAGTGGGACAAGGAATGGAGCCGGGTCATCACAAGGCTGTTTTAAATGTGGGGCTTTCTCACATATCGCCAAGAATTGTCCCAATTCGAATAGCACCCCCTCCTGCTCAACTTCTGGTACAAATTCCATCTATGCCAATAAAAAAGTGACTAGTGGCTTCGGCTGAGTCGACTAATCCATCTTCCCGAGACTCAGCCCCGGGTAAACAGGTTGTAACTTCAGGGAACGAGCAATTTTCAAATTCATCTTTTTGAAGGTCCCAAAGAGTGTCTTAGGATTGCGGCGGATTCCCCCGCACCGGTCCCCTTTCTCAAAATTGAGTTAAATAACGAGCCTATAACAGCTCTCTTAGATTCAGGTAGTGTTTGTTCTATTATTTCGGCTGATTGGTATTCAAAATTGAAATCTGTTTGTAAGCTTCCTAACTATTGTTTGTCGGCGATCCAATACGTTTCGGCTAATTCCTCCCCATTAGAAATTCTCGGTTCCTTATATGTCAAAATTCGTATTTTTCAATTCACATGGAAAGTTAAATTGTTTGTGGCCAAGCATTTGTCTTGCCCCATTATATTGGGAGCGGACTTTATTTCTCACACTGGTCTTGTGCTCGATCTTCAGAGTAAGTCGTGCACATTCAAATTTGCGTCCAAATGTAAAATTCCCTTGTTAAAGTGTAACTCTGCATCGTGTTCTTCTATTTCGCCTAGCCAGGATGAGATGTTGTTAGACCTTAGACATCTACCTGAGGAGCAGGCTGATAGTATTCGCAAATTGTGTCAGTCGTTTCCCGAGGTGTTCTCGGATACTCTTGGTGTTACTGACCTTATTGAATACAAAATTGAGGTCACTGATTCGATTCCTGTCCGTTTTCCTCCTTATAGGCTATCTCCACCTAAAATGAAGGCTCTAAAAGAAATCATCGATCAGATGTTGAAGGACGGTATTATTAGGCCCTCTAAGTCAGCGTATTCTTCGCCTATTTTTTTAGTCCCGAAACCCCAAGGAGGCTTCAGGCCTGTCATTGATTACAGGGCTCTCAATCGGAAGGTGGTGTTACAATCTGTGCCCCTTCCCGACCTTCATTCTTGTTTTTCATGGTTTCGTAAGGCCAAGTTCTTTACTATCTTGGACTTGAATCAGGCCTATAATCAAATTCCCCTTGCCGAAGAGTCTAAACACCTTACAGCGTTTGCCACGGACTGGAATTTATATGAATACAACCGCGTGCCTTTCGGGCTCCCTACGGGAGCAGCTGTACTCACTAGGCTACTAGATAGGGTCTTCTCCGACATCAAATTTGAGTACTTATATCACTACTTGGATGATGTCGTCGTATTTTCAGAGACTTTTGAAGAGCATCTAGATCATCTGCGAGAAGTTCTCGATCGCCTTCGTAAGGCTGGGTTAACTGTTAAGTTGTCCAAGGTTGCCTTCGCTAAGCCCTCTATGTCTTTCCTAGGGCATATTGTGTCACCAGACGGTGTAGCAGTCGATCATTCTAGAACACAGGCCATCCGTGATTTTAAACCTCCCAAGGACATTAAAAGTATCGCCAGGTTCATTGGTATGGTGAATTTCTTCAGGAAGTTTATTCCTAACTTCGCTAATAGAGCGGCGCCCTTAAACCTTCTTCGTAGGAAAGGCATCAAATTCGAGTGGGGACCTTCTCAACAAGCCGCTTTTGAAGACCTTAAATTAGCACTTTGTAATGCCCCTGTACTTGCTATGCCTGATTTCTCGAAGAAATTCATTGTCCAAACCGACGCATCGTCGTCAGCGGTAGCTGCAGTCCTTCTTCAAGAGACTGAACTAGGGAGGCGCCCCATCGCCTATGCGTCTAGGACATTGTCGGCTCAAGAAGCCAAGTATTCCATCTATGAGCTCGAAGGTTTGGCAGTCTTATTCGCCTTAGAGAAGTTCCGTCTCTATCTGGAACATGTCAAATTCGACCTGGAGACAGATAATCAAGCCTTAAGCTGGGTCTTAGGTAGGCCGCGTCGTACTGGTCGTATAGCCCGCTGGGCCATCCGTATTTCTGCCTTCCAGTTTGATGTTAGACATATCAGAGGTACCGAAAATGTTGTTGCTGATGGACTCAGCCGTATGTTTTCTAACGACGTCGAGACCCACGAACCGGTCGACAATTCATCACCTTCCGAGTCCATACTATCTAAGGTTAATGCCATCCTAACAGATGCTCCCATGCTCTTTAGGGATATCGAGAAATACCAACGTGAAGATCCGACGCTGGCTCCGATAATGGAAACCCTTTCTTCTGGGGAACATGTTGTCCCTTATGTTCTGAGGAATGGTGTTCTATGTTGCCCTTCGAGGCATGATAAGATGATGAAAGTTGTTGTTCCAGCGGTTCTTGTACCTATGATCTTCAAGTATTATCATGAGACCCCATTAGGAGGGCATCTTGGTATCTTTAAAACCCGTGAAAAGATTCGTGAAATGTTCATCTGGAAAGGTATGGACGGTGAAATCCGTGAACTAGTAAAGGCTTGTAAATCCTGTTTGCTTAGTAAACCGACCATGTCCACCAAGGTAGGCCTCTTGTCTTCTCAGCAAGCGTCGCGCCCCATGGAACGCCTGTATATTGATTATGTAGGACCATTCCCCCACTCAAAGGGTAATGCCAACAAGTTCATCCTTGTATGTGTAGATGGTTTTACCAGATTTTCCTGGTTATTTCCGACTAAGCTGGCTACCGCTCAGTCTACCATTACTTGCTTAAATTCTATTTTTGCTTCTTTTGGTCCGTGCCAATATATTGTATCTGATAATGCTAAGGCTTTTACATCTAACTTATTTCGTAAATTCTGTTTTGATTATCCATCTCTCATGTAACTACTTCTGCTTATTACCCTCAACCATCCCTGGCTGAACGGGTTAATCGGAATCTCAGGTCCGCACTTATTGCCTATCATCATGAAGATCATTCCAGGTGGGACACGTCCCTGCATTGGTTAGCTTTTGCCTTGAATTCGGCGGTTCATGAATCTCATAAGTTCACTCCAGCTTCCTTGATGTTCAAGTTTGTTCCCAACACGCCGCTCTCTAACCTTTGGTCTCTGAGTGACATTCTACCCGAGACAATAGATCCGGATAATATTAAAGATCTTTGGAAGAAGGCTAAAGCCAATCTTAAGGTATCTCATGAAAAGGTTAGGGAAAAGTATGATCGTGGACGGAGACCCACCACTTTGAAGGTAGGTGACCAGGTGATGGTCAAGAATTTTGTTCCCGCGGGCAAGCTTGCCCCCAGATTTCATGGGCCATGCATCATTCTCGATTTTCTTACGCCGGTTACATTGTTAGTAAGCAATCCAGCCACCGAGAGGATATTTAGGGTTCACCTGTCCCAGGTGAAACCGGTGTAAATTTTGTGTCAACTTGCTTCATATAATTTAATAGGAATATGAAGGTTATATTTTTTTTTTTTTTGAGTTCCACTCTTAAGGCATTCTGCTCCTTCTATTTTATTTTATATGTAAGCATTTTTGTAAAACCTTCCCCGATTTGTTAAACTGCCATCCGGTCCTTGCCACGGCCATTACCACGCTCCCGTCTCCTGCTCCACTACACACAGTGGCTGGTTTAGATGAACTGCCATGGATCCCTGCACGCCGCTGGCCCCTCTTATCTCTCTACAAGCCTGTGCCCTCAAAAAAAAAGAAAGATAATTGTCCAACAATTCTGCCGCCTAGCTTAAATGTTTCAGTGCCCCCGCAGCCGCGTGGCGCTGTGCCGCGGCTGGGTTCGTGGACGGGCCCCCTCGGCCCCAGCGAGGACGACATGTGCACGGCGAGCCGGAGCTCTCCTCCCGGCCTAGGCTGATGTGCGGCGCACGACCTGCTACATGCCCGCAGCCTGTATCTGTTCACCGCGGGCGCGGCGTGCTTCAACACCTCTGCTCCCCTCATAGCGCGGGCGAGCGGTATCTCAGGGTACTTGAGGGGTCCGAGCGGCCTCCTTTGGACGCAAGCTGCAACGGCCGGTCTGGCCATCCAACTTCATCAACATCAACTACATGGACAGTTACGATAAGCAATGACTACACTCAGGAATTCAACAGCAATATTTGGTGGACATTGCAAAATTTTCATCACTTTTAAGTATTAAAAGTCCATCTTCGGAATTCTACTTCTACAAACTTAAAAACTTTACTTCACCTGCAACAACAAAATTTTGAAACTGAATCAAACCAAATTAAGAAAATCTTATAAATATTTTTTTGGCAATTAATCTCCATACCTACATCAAAACTTGGACCTTGTTTTCAAACAATTTCATGTGTCACCCCGGGAGGAACTTTTGGTGGGGGGAGGTCTGTACCGGGCGGTACACCTCCACACCGCTAATTTAAAATGTGCGCCAGTTGAAACTCCTCTGCTGGAGGAAGTCTGAACTTTATCATACATACATACATACATTATCATTATAGACTGTTATGCCTTTCAGCGTTCAGTCTGCAAGCCTCTGAGAATTTACTAAACGTCGCCACAATCCTCGATTTCCAACTAGTGTTGTGGCCTCATTTAGTTCTATACCTCTTATCTTTAAATCGTTAGAAACAGAGTCTAACCATCGTCGTCTTGGTCTCCCTCTACTTCTCTTACCCTCCATAACAGAGTCAATTATTCTCCTAGGTAACCTATCCTCCTCCATTCGCCTCACATGACCCCACCACCGAAGCCGGTTTATGCGTACAGCTTCATCCATCGAGTTCATTCCTAAATTAGCCTTTATCTCCTCATTCCGAGTTCCCTCCTGCCATTGTTCCCACCTGTTTGTACCAGCAATCATTCTTGCTACTTTCATGTCTGTTACTTCTAACTTATGAATAAGATATCCTGAGTCCACCCAGCTTTCGCTCCCATAAAGCAAAGTTGGTCTGAAAACAGACCGATGTAAAGATAGTTTCGTCTGGGAGCTGACTTCCTTCTTACAGAATACTGCTGATCGCAACTGCGAGCTCACTGCATTAGCTTTACTACACCTTGATTCAATCTCACTTACTATATTACCATCCTGGGAAAACACACAACCTAAATACTTGAAATTATCGACCTGTTCTAGCTTTGTATCACCAATCTGACATTCAATTCTATTGGATTTCTTACCTACTGACATCAATTTAGTCTTCGAGAGGCTAATTTTCATACCATACTCATTGCACCTATTTTCAAGTTCCAAGATGTTAGACTGCAGGCTTTCGGCACAGTCTGCCATTAAGACCAAGTCGTCAGCATAGGCCAGGCTGCTTACTACATTTCCACCTAACTGAATCCCTCCCTGCCATTTTATACCTTTCAGCATATGATCCATGTAAACTACAAACAGCAAAGGTGAAAGATTACAGCCTTGTCTAACTCCTGTAAGTACCCTGAACCAAGAACTCATTCTACCATCAATTCTCACTGAAGCCCAATTGTCAACATAAATGCCTTTGATTGATTTTAATAATCTACCTTTAATTCCATAGTCCTCCAGTATGGCGAACATCTTTTCCCTCGGTACCCTGTCATATGCTTTCTCTAGATCTACGAAACATAAACACAACTGCCTATTCCTCTCGTAGCATTTTTCAATTACCTGGCGCATACTGAAAATCTGATCCTGACAGCCTCTCTGTGGTCTGAAACCACACTGGTTTTCATCCAACTTCCTCTCAACGACTGAACGCACCCTCCCTTCCAAGATGCCTGTGAATACTTTGCCTGGTATACTAATCAATGAGATACCTCGATAGTTGTTGCAATCCTTCCTGTTCCCTTGCTTATAGATAGGTGCAATTACTGCTTTTGTCCAATCTGAAGGTACCTTACCAACACTCCACGCTAATTTGACTAGTCTATGAAGCCATTTCATCCCTGCCTTCCCACTATACTTCACCATTTCAGGTCTAATTTCATCTATTCCTGCTGCCTTATGACAATGGAGTTTATTTACTATCCTTTCCACTTCCTCAAGCATAATTTCACCAACATCATTTTCCTCCTCCCCATGAGCTTGACTGTTTGCAACACCACCATGATGATTCCCTTTTACATTGAGAAGATGTTCAAAATATTCCCTCCACCTCTCCAGTGATTCCCTGGGATCTGTTATGAGTTCACCTGAATTACTCAAAACACTGTTCATTTCCTTTTTCGCTCCCTTCCTAAGATTCTTTATTACTGTCCAGAAAGGTTTCCCTGCTGCTTGACCTAGCCTTTCCAGGTTATTACCAAAATCTTCCCATGACTTCTTTTTGGATTCAACAACTATTTGTTTCGCTCTGTTTCTTTCATCCACGTACAAATCCCTGTCTGCCTCGGCCCTTGTTTGGAGCCATTTCTGATAAGCCTTCTTTTTACGTTTACAGGCTGCTCTCACTTCATCATTCCACCAAGATGTTCGCCTTTTCCCATCTTTACACACAGTTGTTCCTAGGCATTCCCTTGCTGTTTCTACTACAGCATTCCTGTATGCCACCCATTCACTTTCTATATCCTGAACCTGCTTACCGTCTACTGTTCGAAACTTCTCACTAATCATATCCATGTACTTCTGTCTAATTTCCTCGTCCTGGAGATTTTCTACCCTTATTCGTTTGCAGACAGATTTCACTTTCTCTACCCTAGGCCTAGAGATACTTTGTTCACTACAGATCAGATAATGGTCTGTATCATCGAAAAATCCCCGAAAAACTCGTACATTCCTAAAAGATTTCCTGAATTCAAAGTCTGTTAAGATATAGTCTATTATGGATCTGGTACCCCTAGCCTCCCATGTGAAGCGGTGAATAGCCTTATGCTTGAAGAATGTGTTCGTAACAGCTAAACCCATACTAGCACAGAAGTCCAGCAAACGCTTCCCATTCCCATTAGCTTTCATATCTTCCCCACATTTACCAATCACCCTTTCGTATCCTTCAGTTCTATTCCCAACTCTCGCATTGAAATCGCCCATTAGCACTATTCTATCCTTGCTGTTGACCCTGACCACGATGTCACTCAATGCTTCATAAAACTTGTCAACTTCATCCTCATCTGCACCCTCACATGGTGAATACACGGACACAATTCTTGTCCTAATTCCTCCCACTGACAAATCTACCCACATCATTCGCTCACTTACGTGCCTAACAGAAACTATGTTGCGTGCAATGGTATTCCTGATAAAGAGCCCTACCCCAGACTCTGCCCTTCCCTTTCTAACACCCGTCAAGTACACTTTATAATCTCCTATCTCTTCCTCCTTATCTCCCCTTACCCGAATATCACTTACTCCTAGCACATCCAGCTGCATCCTCTTTGCTGACTCAGCAAGTTCTACCTTCTTTCTTTCATAAGCCCCATTAATATTGATAGCTCCCCATCGAATTCCATTTCGTTCGCCAAGTTGTTTCCAAGGAGTCCCTCGCCTGTCAAATGGGAGTGGGACTCCATTACTCCCATAGGTCCGAGGCTTGCTTAAAGTGTTCTGAGCTCGGTAAATTCATGAAGCAGGATGCTGCCCTACTTGCACGTAGTCCAAGTGAGGATCTCTCCTCTAACGGGTTATGGACCACCGGTGAATTGTGTAGTCCTAGCCGCCTGAGCACAAGGAGGGCCACGACTCAGAATATGTCCGAGATGCCCACTCCCATTCCATAGCAACTGGTATCCCGACTCTCACTTACTAGGCCACTCAGCCGTTGCCCATGGTTCACGAACTAGGACGTGACTACAGTAACCCACAAACATGAACCATCTGAATGTACTGAACTTTATCTACGCTATTAATTCTTTACCTTCTCAGAAGATGTCACCACGTGGAAAATTTTGAGTTTTTGAACTGTGTCATTTTTGATGTGTTTTTGTTTCGCTTGAAGTAAGAAGTGTGATCTTTCTCTTCTAGAGGACACTACTGAAGATCAACAATAGTGCACCCTAGTGCGGAGTCAAAGAACTATTTTGTTGGAGAAATTTTTATTTCAAATGTTTGTTTCTTGTTAAATTTCTTTCTGTTATTGTTTAAGTTGGCTGTATACCCCTCTCTTTCCCCTTGTTTTGCATTTAACCAATCCTGAATTTCTTTGAGTTATTTCCGACCAATCCGATGTATCTTCCCCCAACTTGGATATGTTTCTGTACCCGAGCCAATAAAAAGTTTGTGGGAGGGTTTTTTCATTCCCCTAACGCCTAGAACCTTCTGCGAGAGGATATAAACTGCTGATTTTAGGGTCTCCGGGCCACTTCTGTTCCATCTTTCAGTGTGTAAAGTACATAGCAGGAGGCGGGAAGCGCCTCTTTCCTCGGCAGCGGTCAGCAACAAGGTAATGGCCAATTAATAACTTCTTTCTTGGCTAGCTCAGCAGTTTAACTCTCGGGGCGGGTTCTAAGCGTTCCACCATGTAACCTTTCCCTAAATGTAACTACTCTTTTCATATATTCTCTTTTAAAGCTACATACTGGGATAGAGAGTGCTAACCCTCTCGACCTCCCACTCATATTGTTGTGAGGTGAACTTAGTTTTCTCAACCTATTCTTCGTTAATGTAAAACAAATGGTTCTCTTCTTAAGTCACCTCTTTAGTATGGGATTAGCCCTTGTATTAACGGCCTAGTGCCAAGTAGGTCTTAATCAAAGTGTACTAGGAGTGCAAGCTTGCCTCCTCTCAAATTGTTATTTTAGAGGTCATTTAATTAACCTTCTTTTCATTTAATAGACCTCAGTAGATTGGGTATTTTACCCCTGTGTTTACGTCCGCTGAGGACAGCTTGAAGGTGGAGTTTGATGATGATGATGCTTGTTGTTTTAAGGGGCCTAACATCGAAGGTCATCGGCCCCTAATGGTACGAAATGAAAGAACAAAAAATTCAAAGGCATCCACTGACCAAAATAAAAATAAAATGTCATGAAGAATGAATGAATGGATGGACAGGAACCCAACAGAACACAAAATAAACAAACAAAAACCAGTGGAGCGGACTCAATGCAAATAGAAAATAACATTAATTCCGACCAAGGAACCACTTACAAAGCACAATGATGCTTGGTGGCTAAAGGGGGTGCAAAATCCACGTCTAAGGCCCCACAGAATGGTACATGTCGCGAGTAAAATAGAACCATGGTATGTGTCATGTTGGGGTAGTAATCAGAAGTAGCGAAGACTCACGATGTTCCACAAAAGATGGTACTACTCACAAGTATTGCAATACGTACAAGTAACGCAGACCTATGGTGTTTCGCACACAATGGCGCCACCTACAGCCAACGCAAACCGATGAGTTTCCTCACCTAGGGTACTAGTCACGGGTGCCGGTCCCAAGGGCCCCGTGGTGTTCCGCACATAGTGAGTACTAATCACAGGCAACGCAGACCCACGGTGTCGCTCATATAGTGGTACAACTCACAGGCTACGCCCAGACCCGCGGTGTTGCCCACATGGGTACAACGCACGGGTACTGGAATCCACCAGGCCAGGCTTTTTACTGCAACGAATCACAAACATATTTCGTACCATGTTAGTGATACTACTCGCAAGTACATGCAACCCATGGTGTTCCCCGCATGATGGTACGAATCAAGAGTAGTTTCATGGTTCTAATTCATTCATCCCTTGGTCGCCCCTTTTAGTCGCCTCGCACGACAGGCAGGGGATACCGTGGGTGTATTATTCGTCAGCCTCCCCCACCCACAGGGGGTGTGTGTTTGGTCCGCGAGAGGTATTTTATTTCCCTCAAGTCCGCCGGCAAGCCGGTTAGGACCCCCCTATCCGCCACCTGGGACGCGCCACGTGGGAGTATCACCTCTCCCCCTGCTACGCCTGCGTAGCAGGTTCGTGGAAGGTGGAGTTTGGTGTGGCCTGGGAGAGGCTTAAATTTGAGAGCGAGTGGCTCTTTTCTTGAGTGTTGTATGCCTCGTGGAGGCTTTTCAGTGTAATTTGGAGCAAAGGCTCCTAGGTATGAATGGGGTTTTCTGCCCCTCTGTTATAATTCGTGGTTGGGGTAAAGCTGAGCTAATTGCCCAAGGATTGTTAAGTCAGGGCGCGAAGCCCAAATCCTGTAAATATTGTAACTAACCTTTTGGATTCGCTACTTTGTACCTGCCATGCTTGTTATTTCTTTGTTTTTTGAAAAAGAAAATATAACCTTGTTAAATTTTACATTAGCTTTGATTCCGTAGTTTGAGACCCGTTCACGCCCGCACCTTCTTTCACCTCTACCTACCACCAAAACACGGTAACAGGGTTAAAGGAATATTTCCATCTGGGCGTATTTTGAGGCTTCATCACTTCGTGCTGAGAACTACCAAACTGCAGGGCAACAAGTGTGTGTTGAGTTGCAACCCCTCCAATAATTGACATCCAAAATTCGTTTGGCTGATTTAGAAAGTGATACAACCCAAGTCCGTAAAATTACAAATGAAGAGTTTGAAAAAAGTTCGTATGGGCATGAATCATCTGGTCATCTGGATCCTGCTAGAGTTGCTGTCTCTCACACGAGACGTAATCTGAGAGCTACCCTCTTCCTCGAGATCCCTATGGATCACCGATTTCTCACCGTATGGATCAAACGCAGGATATGTTAATCCATGGAGCTGAGAAGATACTCATCAATCAACCTCATCTTTCTGCCAATTAATCAAAGAGTTTTATTTGAAAGCATTTGGATATCGTAGCAGTGCTCCCATGAATTTGCTAGATCTCATCCTTGACTACACAACCCTAAGATTTGAATCAAGAGCAATTATTGTTCGCTTTGCTGACGATCAGGGAGGATTCTCTGCCCTCTGTGCAACTTTATTTCCCAATTGTAGAAATATGGACAATGATTTATCCCCGTCTCTATTCGATCGTCCACGAATGCCCCCTGACGACATCCGATTATAACCACCTGCTGCCAAAGAGCGAGTCTTAAGAAACGCGTGCGAGTTAAAAATTGTTACATAACATTGCCTCATGTTTCAAATTTTTATGCTACCGCATTAGGACCACAAGCCTCGTGTATTCTCGTAGCGTGTGATGCTCAAATTCCTTGGAAAAAATCTTCAAGATGACACTAATATTGCTCAAAACCTAGTTGATTTCTGTAAAATACATAGTACGAAATGAAATAACAAAAATCATCCACTGTCCAAAATAAAAAATTTCATGAAGAATGAATGGATGGACATGAACCAAAAAAACAAGCAAACAAAAAACAGTGGATTCTACTAAAAAAATATCATAAATAATAGTATGACTGACCAAGGGACCTCTTATAAAGCACAATCCTGAATCGAGGATGCTTGATGTCTAAAGGGGTCCAAAATACAGGTCTAAGGACCCTTAGAATGGTACATGTCGCGAGTCAAGTAGAGCCATGGCATTTCTCACGTTGGGGTACAAATCAAAAGTAGCGAAGATTCACGGTGTTCCACTCAAGATGGTACTACTCACAAGTATTGTACTTCGTATAGGGAACGCAGACCTATGGTGTTTCTCACACAATGGCGCCACTCTTAGCCAACGCAAACCGATCAGGTTCCTCACCTAGGTGTACTAGTCACGGGTATCGGTATTCCCGTGGTGTTCCGCACATAGTAGGTACTAATCACAGGCAACGCAGACCTACGGTGTCGCTCAAATGTGGTACAACTCACAGGCTACGCCCGGACCCGCGGTGTTGCTCACATGGGTACGAAGCACGGGTACTGGAAACCCACAGACCAGCGTCTTTGCTGCTACTAATCTCAAACCTATTTCGTACCTAATAAAGTGGTACTCGCAAGTACAGGCAACCCCGCGTGATGGTACGAATGGTTCTAATTCAATCATCCCTTGGTCGCCCCTTTTAGTCGCCTCTCACGACAGGCAGGGGATACCGAGGAGTCCCCGAGAAAAACGGAATGGACTCCTCAGCAGCTGCAAGAATAACTTGGGTGACGTAAGTTATTTCCTCGCCGACGATCCGCCTGATATCATCGTTAAAGACAGCTAGTGATGTGTACTTTGGCCAATCAGCATGTTTAAGAATCCATCGAGGGGGAGCCTCGACGGATTTATATTTCAACAAAGTAAGGATCACAGCGATCATCGTGTGCAT
The DNA here is from genome assembly GCF_040414725.1 of Anabrus simplex. Taxonomy (NCBI): domain Eukaryota; kingdom Metazoa; phylum Arthropoda; class Insecta; order Orthoptera; family Tettigoniidae; genus Anabrus; species Anabrus simplex. The sequence continues at coordinate 222,768,699 of NC_090268.1, read as the reverse complement.
TCCACCGAAACAGTGGAAAAACGTTCGGTTGCATAGACTTACGTCTATGCGAGAATATGTGTCGTAGGGTACACTAAAGTGAGTTGGTTCCCCTGTGCTCAAAATACATAAATCCAGGTCTGTTAGTAGTGTTTCCAGCTCTCTTCCCCGGGGGCAAGGCGTCTCAGAGCCCCATATGGGGTATTGGGCGTTAAAATCGCCCAATAAGAGGAAGGGAGGTGGAAGCTGATCTATAAGATCAGCGACATCATTTATGTTCAGATGCTGGCCAGGTGGAAGATAAACATTACACACTGCTGCTAATACAGGTAGCGGAACGCGAACAGCGACAGCCTCGAGAGGGGTTCTTAATGGAACCACCTCGCTGTAGGTATAAGAACGTACAAAAATGCCAACACCACCGGAAGCCCGATGAGCATAGTACCGTTCTGTCGAGTATAATGTGAAATTTCTCAAGACCGTATGATGACCAGGTCTGAAGTTGGTCTTCTGAATACAGACTATACTCGCTGCGTACTCACTAATGATCTGACGTAATTCAGCAAGATGCCTGTCATAACCGTTACAATTCCACTGCAACAGGGTCACAGTGTGGACTATAAAAGGAGATTTAGGTTATGAGCGACAAAATGCCCGTAAGCCTAAACACTATCTACTTCTACATCCGAAGATGTAGGGGACAGCGCGACATCCATCCCGTCATCAAAAGATGGCAGGGTTGCCGCCAAGAAATTCGACAATTCTCGGGGGCGAAGCTGTCCCCTACGAGGAGAGCGCGCATGGTTGGGAGGAGTGCCTCCCGGCGCAGACTCGTACCCCCCAGATGGGGTGCATTACTTGTCCTTCGCAGGGGAAGTCCGAGAGCGCTCATCACGGGCGCTCTTCTTCGGCTTCTTTATTTCAAGTTTAGACGGGCTGGGAGATGGTTTCCCAGCCCTGGTCGACGATGCCGCCTCCGCCGGCTGGGTAAGACATTCGTCGACCTCTTAGGGGGGGGGACTCTTCCCCCCTTGCTGTGCCGGCTGGGAACTGCCAGCCTGCACAGACTTCTGGTTGGTCGAAGGTGGGGTGGCCCCCCCTTCAAGCTTTGACTATTTGCGACCAGAGGCTGCCGAAGGAAACAGGTATCAAGTTGGCCACTCTAGGCTGTCTACGGTAACGATTATGCGCGCGACGGTGTTCTTTGATGGCTGCTGCTATTTCATCGTACCACCAAGGAACGAGTTTTCGGCGAGAAGTCCCCGAGAAAAACGGAATGGACTCCTCAGCAGCAGCAAGAACAATTTCGGTGACATAAGCTATTTCCTCGCCTACGGTCCGCCTGATATCATCGTTAAGTACAGCTAATGATGTGTACTTTTGCCAATCAGCATGTTTAAAAATCCATCGAGGGGGAGCCTCGACGGGTTTATTTTTCTACAAAATAAGAATGATGGGAAAATGGTCACTGTCACAGAGATCATCGTGTGCATTCCACTGAAACAGTGGAACCAACGTTCGGCTGCATAGACTTCCGTCTATGCGAGAATATGTGCCGTAACGTACACTAAAGTGAGTGGGTTCCTCTGTGTTCAAAATACATAAATCCAGCTCTGTTAGTAGTGTTTTCAGCTCTCTTCCTCGGGGGCAAGGTGTCTCAGAGCCCCATATGGGTTGAGGGCGGGTCGCGTCCTTGGTGGTCGCTGGCACGGGCTTTCGAGCTTAGTCGCACACGTAGGAGCTATATCGCCGAGCAACACGCACATCAATGATTTAGAGTGGCCTACATCCAACCCTCAAAAAAAAAAAAATTAAAAAAATAAAGAGGGGACCATGGCCACATGACCCTTTAAATCGCCTTCCATCCACTGAAGGCCCAACATATTTGACCAAACCGCAATGCATGTCCACGCCTAGGTCGCCCCTTTTTGTCGCTTCATACAACAGGCAGGGGATACCGCGGGTGTATTATCCATGTGCGTACCACCCCCACAGGGGTAGGAAAGAACTATTCCCTGCTTTGACCAGCAGCGTAACCGCAATGTAAACACATCCAGTGCTCGCGCCCCATATTCCCTAAGCCGTGTTTGTCCTGTTATAGAGTGCGGAGTGTAGCCTCTTGGTGAACGTGGCAACATAATGACACAACGACGCCATCTGGACCTCGTTTTGCAGGGTAGTGATGGCTAAAGCAACAATCTCTGAAATGAATAAGAACAGGATTACATGTGTATCGAACAACTTTAAATCGAAAACATTTGTAATTAAAAACGGTGAACAAGAGTTTGATGATGATGATGCTTGTTGTTTAAAGGGGCCTAACATCGAAGGTCATCGGCCCCTAATGGAACGAGATAAACGACATGAGAGATGATGTTAAAGTTTTAAAAACATATCCACTGACTAGAGTTAAAAAAATGATGGAGAAAAATGAGGGTGAGATTAAAACAATCAGTGGATCTAATACGCAATCCTTTCTTTCTAATAAAATAAGAGAATCTACAGGAAAACAAAAGAATAAGGCATTGCCTGGTAGTACATAATTTACGAGAGACATTAAAATAACACATTAAAATACGCAACACAAACTAAAATTAAGTCAATAGGATAAAAGCGAAAGTGACACAAAACACACTAGGACAAAGGACAGCATCACACACGATAAAACAGTCCACTATCCCTCACAAAGCGGACGACGAGGTCTGCTGACTGCTCGTCATCACGCAAGATAAGGGAGATAGTACTCGGAAGGTTAAGACTACGGCGCAGATCGACCACGTCCACACACTCCGTAAGGATGTGCACCACGGTAAGATGGTCGCCGCAGGTACACACCGAAGGGGTTCTCCTTTCAAAAGATGCGAGTGAGTCAAGATACCGTGGCCGGTCCGAAGACGACATAATACCACGGCTTCCCTCCGCGAAGCCCGAAGGGAAGTCCTCCATACCTTCGTTGTTCCTTTTATCGCTCTCAGATTATTGGGAAGTGGAATGGCCTGCCACTCCATCTCGCAATGGGACATAACAAGATGTCGCAGCTGGGAGCGAATATCACTTACTGGAACCTTGAAAGGCAACGGGGGCAGTGTAACTGCCTCCTTGGCAGCCTGATCTACTAACTCGTTTCCGTCTATGCCCATGTGGCCTGGGAGCCACAGAAACGTGATTCTGGTGCCAGCATCCCAACACCCGGCCAGCAGGTAGTGGATCCGCTGCACCAGAGGGTGCCGAGGGAAACAGGTATCTATAGACTGGAGCGAACTCAAGGAGTCGGTACACAGAAGAAAGTGTCGGCGCTCATTGTACAGTGCATACCGCAGAGCCTCATAGATAGCATAGAGCTCTGCTGTGTACACACTACAGGTTGCCGGAAGAGCAAAAAGGAACCTATCATTACCAACAACGAACGCACAGCCCACCTTCGTATCTGTCCTTGAACCATCCGTGTAGACGACGACTGAACCTGCATAGCGGCCAACAACGGACAGGAAGAGCCTCCGATAAATCGAAGGGTCCGTGTTTTCCTTTGGGCCAGTGTGCAGATCCAGGATTACTTCAGGTCGTCGTACGACCCACGGAGGTACCCCACTTGGTTGTCTGACAAGGCAAGGAACCGAAGGTACGTCAAACAATTCGGAAATGCTATCCAAGCGTATCCCAACCGGCCGCGTCGCTCGAGGACGAGAAGCGTACAGCAAACGGTTGCTATTGTTGAACACGCAAGGATAGCTTGGATGAAGTGGCATCTGTCGCAAATTGGCAGCATATGTAAGGAGAAGTTGCTGGCGCCTCAGGTGTAAAGGCGGCACAACAGACTCAGCGAGCAGGCTAGCGACGGGGCTTGTACGAAAAGCTCCCGTTGCCAACCTAACCCCGCTGTGGTGGATACTGTTCAGCTTCGCAAGAACGCTTGGTCTTGCGGAGCCATATGCTGCACTGCCGTAGTCTAACCGGGATAAAATGTGTGCCCGATAGAATCGCAGGAGCACCGTGCGGTCAGCCCCCCAAGAAGTGCTGCTAAGAAACTTAAGGATATTAAGCTTCCTAGTGCATTGCACTTTTAAATGCCGCACGTGTGGCTCCCACGATAATTTACTGTCAAAAAGGAGCCCAAGAAATCGGTAAGTGTCAACTACTGGAAGAACGACGTTGTCTAAATAAAGGTCAGATGGGGGTGAAGAGTACGTTGACGACAAAAGTGGACAACGGAGGTCTTTGCGGCAGAAAACCGAAAGCCATGTTCTAAGGTCCACTTCTCGAACCTCCTAACAGCTTGCTGTAACTGTCGCTCTGCGACTGCCATACTGCACGACCTATAGTGCAGAGCAAAATCATCCACATATAGGGACGGTATTACGGCTGGACCAGCAGCAGCGACAATACCGTTTATGGCAATCGCGAACAGAGTGACACTAAGAACCGATCGCTGTGGTACTCCATTTTCTTAAACGTGGTATTGCGAATATGTCCTCCCTACTCGGACACGGAATAGACGGAGGGACAAAAAATTCGCAATAAATACCGGCAAGTTACCTCGAAATCTCCATTGATGCAGGACCTAACGGATGCCATATCGCCAGGTGGTGTCGTAAGCCTTCTCCACGTCAAAGAAGACAGCTACCAAGTGCTGTTTGCGGAGAAACGCATCCTGGATAGAGCTCTCCAGGCGTACCAAGTGGTCTATGGTGGATCGAGCGGATCGAAATCCACATTTGTACTCGGAAAAGAGTCCTTGTTTCTCCAGACACCTCACGAGTCTGCGATTAACCATCCTCTCAAATAGCTTACACAGGCAATTTGTAAGACAAATCGGTCTGTAACTTCCTGCATACTTAGGATCTTTGTCAGGCTTGAGGACAGGAATGACTATGCCCTCTCGCCACTGAGACGGAAAATCACCCTCTCTCCAGATTCGGTTGAACACACGAAGGAGATATAGTAAACTATCATCACTAAGGTGTTTCAACATCTGGTTATGGATGTTGTCCGGTCCAGGAGACGTGTCCTTGCAAAGCGCTAAGGCGCTGCGGAGTTCCCACTCCGTAAAAGGCACGTTATAGTCCTCTGAAGCTTGGGTGGCAAAACTAAGGTGATGACGTTCTGCCACCCGCTTCAGAGGGAGGAAATCAGGATGGTAATTCCCGGAGCCAGAGACATCCGCGAAATGACTAGCGAGATGATTAGCAATCGCGAGGGGATCAGTGGCGACACCGCCTGCAATGGAAATTCCCGGTACAGCAGATGATCCTTGAATACTTGAAATTCGTCGAAGTTTCGTCCACACATGAGATGATGGAGTATGTGACGTCATGGACGACACATATCTCTCCCACGAAGCCTTCTTACTTTGGCGAATAAGAACTCGCGCCTTAGCGCGGAGTTTCTTAAATGCTACCAAGTTGGCCACAGTAGGCTGTCGACGGTAACGTTTATGAGCGCGACGGCGTTCTTTGATGGCTGCTGCTATTTCATCGTTCCACCAAGGAACGAGTTTTCGGCGAGGAGCCCCCAAGAAAAACGGAATGGACTCCTCAGCAGCAGCAAGAATAACTTGGGTGACGTAAGTTATTTCCTCGCCGACGATCCGCCTGATATCGTCATTAAAGACAGCTAGGGATGAGAACTTTGCCCAATCAGCACGTTTAAGAATCCATCGAGGGGGAGCCTCGACGGATTTATGCTTCAACAAAGTAAGGATAATAGGAAAATGGTCACTGTCACAGAGATCATCGTGTGTATTCCACCGAAACAGTCGAACCAACGTTCGGCTGCATAGACTTAAGTCGATCCGAGAATACGTGCCATAACGTACTCTAAAGTGAGTTGGTTCCCCTGTGTTCAAAATACATAAATCCAGCTCAGTTGCTAATATTTCCAGCTCTCTTCCCCGGGGGCAAGGAGCCTCAGAGCCCCACATGGGGTGATGGGCGTTAAAATCGCCCAATAAAAGGAAGGGAGGTGGAAGCTGATCTATGAGATCAACGACATCAGTTATATTAAGATGCTGGCCTGGTGGAAAATAAACATTACACACTGTTGCTATGACAGGCAGTGAAACGCGAACAGCTAGAGCCTCGAGCGAAGTTCTTAATGGCACCTCTTCGCTGTAGGTATCAGAACGTACAAAAATGCCAACGCCACCGGAAGCCCGGTGTGCATAGTATGGTTCTGTAGAGTATAGCTTAAAATTTCTCAAGACCGTACGATGACCAGGTCTGAACTTGGTCTCCTGAATACAGACTATACTCGCTGCGTACTCACTAATGAGCTGACGTAACTCAGCAAGATGCCTGTCATAACCATTACAATTCCACTGTAACAGTGCCATAGTGTGGACGATATAACTAGTGTTAGGTTATGAGCAATAAAATGCTCACAAACCTAAAGACTATCAACATCTACATCCGTAGATGTAGTGGACAGCGCGACATCCATCTCGTCGTCAACAGAGGGCGGGGATGCCGCCCAGAACTTCGACGTTTTTCGGGGGCGAAGGGGTCCCCTACGAGGAGAGCGCGCAGGTTTCGGAGCAGGAGTACCGCCCGGCGCAGACTTATACCCCTCGGGTGGGGGGCATGACTTCTCCTTCGCAGGGGAAGTCCGAGAGCGCTCAGGACGGGCGCTCTTCTTCCCCTTCTTTTTTTCGAGTTTAGACGGCCTGGGAGGTGGTTTCCCAGCCCTGGTCGACGATGCCGCCTCCGCCGGCAGGGGCACGGCTTTCGTCGACCTCCTAGGGGGGGGACTTAGTCTTCCCCCCTTGCTGTGCCGGCTGGGAACTGCCAGCCTGCACAGACTTCTGGTTGGTCGAAGGTGGGGTGGTCCCCCTTCGAGCTTCTGCTCTTTGCGACGTCGCTGGGAGCAGCAACAGTCGCCTTGGGCGCAGCGATCAGCACAGGTGACGATGTTGAAAATGACGAACCTGGAAGACTCTGAGCGATCATGCTGTAGTCGAGTGTACGGGCAGGTGTATTCGTGGAATTAAACTTACGGCGCGCTTCCTGGTAGGAAAGGCCATCCAGGGTCTTGATCTCCTGGATCTTCTTCTCACTCAGGTATGTCGGACAGTTCCGATCCCGAGGAGAATGAAAACCGGAGCAGTTAGTGCACTTGTACGGAGTTGTGCACTCCTCCGCGCCGTTAGCTACTCGTCCACATGTACCACATACAGCCTGATTCGAACAGCGAGAGACCATATGTCCGAATCGCTGGCATTGATAGCATCGCATAGGAGGCGGGATGTACGGCCTCACATCGCAACGATAAGTTGTTACCTTGACTTTCTCTGGTAACACTGACAACTTGAAAGAGACAATGAAGGCACCAGTGGCAACGTCTTCACCGTTGACCTTGCGAGTAATGCGCCGGACGTGTGTCACGCCACGGTTCTTCATGTCTTCCATCAACTCGTCATCAGTGTTCAAAATCAGGTCGCGGTGAAAGATGACTCCGCGAACCAGGTTCAAGGACTTATGCTCCTCCACTTTGACGGGGATTTCGCCAAAGTGGTCGCACTTATGCAGCTGATCAGCTTGCAGTGCTGTACGAGTCTTCATAAGCAAACTACCGTTGCGCATTTTCTTAAGGTCCTTAAGTTCGCCGTAAACGCCTTCGATGTGTCGACTAAAAAGGATCGACTTCACCAGCTTAAAATCATGCCCATCGGTTCTGGTAGCGACCAGAAACCTAGGGAAGCTCGATCCCATTCCTTCACGCTGCGCATGTTCCCAGGGGGTTGAACCTCTCAGGGAAGCAAAAGTTAAAGACTTAGCTGGGGGACCACCTTGAGAAGGACTTCGTTTGGAAGCCGTTCCCGATAGCATCCTCCCCGAATGGCACCCACTCCGATCAGGGGTCTCTGTAGCCGAACCAAGCAGCCAAGGCAATACGCACCTGGTCGTAGCAGGTACTGCCCGGGGTCCGATGTTGGACGATGCCTAATACGGGATGACTGAGGCAATGACCACTAGGGCTCCCTTCCTCCAGTCACCCAAAATAGCATGTACCCCATAGCGTGTACAGAGCACTAAATATAGAGAAAAAAATAAAAATAATTAATAATAATATGTCCTTCTGGCATTCGGCTGTGCGGGGACCTGTGTTGTCAGGCGGATACCACTGCCAAGGTACATGGCGCTCCCACCACGCAATGGTCCTGGGTGGACAGTTGCGGGCTTTTGGGCGTAATCGCACACGTAAGAGGCCCATCTCTCCGGGAAGCACGCACATCAAAATTTGGAATGGTCTACATCTCACCCTCGGAAAAATAATAAAAAATAAAGAGGGGACCATGGCCACATAACCCTTTAAGTCGCCTTCTACGACAGGCAGGGATTACCTATGGATATATTCAGCCTCTCCCATCCACAGAAGGTCCAACACATTATACCAAACCACAATCCATGTCCGCGCCGAGGTCGCCCCTTTTTGTCGCCTCTTACGACAGGCAGGGGATACCGCGGGTGTAATCTACATGTGCGTCCCCCACCTGCAGGGGGTGAACAAGAGTTTGCAGACTTCCTCGGAGGAATTGAGGTGGAGGTGCAGGCGTCTCAACCACTACATGCGAAACGACGCAGGGCCAAGACTCCTAAGTCGCAAGCTCAGAATACATAAACGAACCAACTGCTTGAACAGCTGATTCGGAACACGAGTGAATTCATATCTCAAAACAGGCAGATATTAGAGAGATCAGACAAAACCAATCACTTACTCCAAGTGATCCTAGTGGCATAAAACAATAACTCTCTCTCAGCTTCTGACCAGATCTGAACAGAGAATGATGGAATACTTAATCATGTCTGCAGACGTGAGTCTCCGGGCTCAAATTGATGGGCTGCCCTTCTATTGACACCCGATCTCTATAACCGTTGAATAGAGTTAACAAATGGTGATGAAAAAAATGAGTATGGGATTAAAACAGTCAGTGGAACTAATTCCCAATGCCTTATTCTCCAATCAAATAAAAGTAAATACAGGAGACAAAGGAATAAGGCATTGCCCGGTACTACAGATATAAATACATAATTTACGGTCCAAGACAGTGAAGGAAAGGTGTGGACCGTAGAGCCAGGCCAGTCGCGCCAGCGCTATATGCGCTTGGTGAAAAACTTCTTAATACTCCAGTGAGACTGCCAGATGGGACGCCCTACCGTAAGACTGGAGGCGTGCCCTCCGGCTCGATGTTTACTGATGATGAAGATGATGATGATGATGATGATGTTGCTCGTTGTTTAAAGGGGCCTAACATCGGAGGTCATCGGCCCCTGATGAAACGAGATGAACGACATAATATGTGACAGTTAAAATTGTAAAACATATCCACTGACTAGAGTTAAAAATGGTGATGAAAAATGAGTATGAGATTAAAACAATCAGTGGATCTAATTCACAATGCCTTATTTTGGAATAAAATGAGAGAATATATAGGAGACAAAGGAATAAGGCATTGCCTGGTAGTACAAATATATATACATAATTTACGTTTGACTTTAACACAACACATTAAAATGCGCAACACAAACTAAAATCAAGTCAATAGGATAAAAGCGCAATGGACACAAATACACTAGCACAAAACACAAAATTACACACGATAGAACAGACCACTATCCCTCATAAAACGGAGGACGAGGTCTGCTTACTGCTCGTCATCACGCAGGATAAGGGAGACGGTACTCGGGAGATTAAGACTACGGCGAAGGTCGACCAGGACCGTACACTCCGTAAGGATGTGTACCACGGTAAGATGGTCACCGCAGGTACACACCGGAGGAGGTTTTCCTTTTAAAAGATGCAAGTGAGTCACGATACCATGGCCGATTCGAAGACGACATAATACCACGGCTTCCCTCCGCGAAGCCCGAAGGGAAGTCCTCCATACCGTCGTTGTTCCTTTTATCGCTCTCAGCTTATCGGGAGGTGGAGATATAGTAAACTATCATCACCAAGGTGTTTCAACATCTGGATATGGATGTTGTCCGGTCCAGCAGACGTGTCCCTGCAAAGCGCTAAGGCGCTGCGGAGTTCCCACTCCGTAAAGGGCACGTTGTAGTCCTCTGAAGCTTGGGTACCAAACTAAGGTGATGAAGTTCTGCCTCCCGCTTCACAGCGAGGAAATCAGGATGGTAATTCCCGGAGCCAGATACATCCGCGAAATGACTACCTAGATGGTCAGCAATCGCGAGATGGTCAGTGGGACACTGCCTGCAATGGAAATTCCCGGTACAGAAGATGACCCTTGGATACCCGAAATACGTCGAAGCTTAGTCCACACTTGGGATGATGGAGTATGTGACGTCATAGACGACACATATATCACCCATGAAGCCTTCTTACTTTGTCGAATAAGAACTCGCGCCTTAGCGCGGAGTTTCTTAAATATTACCAAGTTGGCCACAGTAGGCTGTCTACGGTAACGGTGAGTTGGTTCCCCTGTGTTCAAAATACATAAATCCAGCTCTGTTAGCAGTGTTTCCAGCTCTCTTCCCCGGGGGCAAGGCGTCTCAGAGCCCCATATAGAGTGATGGCGTTAAAATCGCCCAATAAGAGGAAGGGTGGTGGAAGCTGATCTATAAGGTCAGCGACATCATTTATGTACAGATGCTGGCTTGGTGGAAAATAAACATTACACACTGTTGCTATGACAGGCAGCGGAACGCGAACAGCTACACCCCCGAGTGGGGTTCTTAATGGAACCTCTTCGCTGTAGGTATCAGAACGTACAAAAATGCCTGCACCACCGGAAACCCGGTGAGCATAGTACCGTTCTGTCGAATACAGTCTGAATTTTCTCAAGACAGTATGATGATCAGGTCTGAAGTTGGTCTCCTGAATACAGAGTATACTCGCTGCGTACTCACTAATGAGCTGACGTAACTCAGCAAGATGCCTGTCATAACCGTTACAATTCCACTGTAACAGTGCCATAGTGTGGACTATAAAAGGAGTGTCGGGGGCGAGTAGTTCCCCTACGAGGAGAGCGCGCAGGTTTGAGAGCAGGAGTGCCTCCTGGCGCAGACTCATACCCCCCAGATGGGGGGCATGACTTCTCCTTCGCAGGGGAAGGCCGAGAGCGCTCAGCACGGGCGCTCTACCTCCCCTTCTGTTTTTCGAGTTTAGACGGGCTGGGAGATGGTTTCCCAGACCTGGTCGACGATGCCGCCTCCGCCGGCTGGGGCACGACCTTCGTCAACCTCCTAGGGGGGGAAGAGTAAGTCTCTCCCCCCCCCCCTTGCTGTGCCGGCTGAGAACTGATGCTGATGATGATGCTTGTTGTTTAAAGGGGCCTAACATCGAGGTCATCGGCCCCTAATGGTACGAAATGAAACGACAAAGTAAAAGTTCAAAATTATCCACTGACCAAAATAAAAAATGTCATGGAGAATGAATGAACGAATGAATGAATGAACATGAATTTAAAACAATCAGTGGTTCCGACTCAAAAAAATGTCATAGTTAATAGTATTACTGACCAAGGGACCACTTCCAAAAGGAAATCGAGGATGCTTGGTGTCTAAATGGGTCCAAAATACAAGTCAAAGGCCCCTCAGAATGATACTTATCGCTAGTAATGTAGAACCATGGTATCTGTCCTGTTGCGGTACTAATCAATGGTAGCAGAGACTTGCGGTATTCCACACATTATTGTACTACTCAAAGCTTATGAAATTCGACATTAATACAGACCTATGTTTTTCTCACTCTGCGGCGCCATTCACAGGCAACGCAAACCTATGATGTTCATCACATAAGAGTACTAACCACAGGGACCTCTCCCTATCCCGTGGTGTTCCTCATATAGTGGGTACTAATCACAGGTAAGGCAGGTCCATGGTAGCTATCATCCCATGGTCCCGCTCATATGGTGGTACTAATCACAGGTACTGCAAAAGCCGACCGCGCGGTGCTCCTGTGTGCTACTAATCACAAACCTATTTCGTACGTAATATAGTGGTACTACGCACAAGTAAAAGCGACCCTTGGTGTTCTCCGCGTGGTGGTACTAATCACATGTAGTTGCATGGTTCGAATACAATCATCCCTTGGTCGCCCCTTTTAGTCGGCTCTCACGACAGGCAGGGGATACCGTGGGTGTATTATTCGTCTGCCTCCCCCACCCACAGGGGGTGTGTGTTTGGTCCGCGAGAGGTATTTTATTTCCCTCAAGTCCGCCGGCAAGCCGGTTAGGACCCCCCTATCCGCCACCTGGGACGCGCCACGTGGGAGTATCACCTCTCCCCCTGCTACGCCTGCGTAGCAGGTTCGTGGGGCTGAGAACTGCCAGCCTGCAAAGACTTCTGGTTGGTCGAAGGTGGGGTGACCCCCCCCCCCCTTCGAGGTTTGACTATTTGCTACGTTGCTGGGAGCAGCAACAGTCGCTTTGGGCGCAGCGGTCTTGACAGGTGTCGAGGTTGTAAATGACGATCCTGGAAGACACTGAGCTATCGAGCTATAGTCAAGTGTACGGGCAGGTGTATTCGTTGAATTTAACTTACGGCGCGCTTCCTGGTAGGAAAGACCATCCAGGGTCTTGATCTCCTGGATCTTCTTCTCACTCAGGTATGTCGGACAATTCCGATCCCGAGGAGAATGAAAACCGGAGCAGTTAGTGCACTTGTATGGAGTTGTGCACTCCTCCGCGCCGTGAGCTACTCGTCCACATCTACCACATACAGCCTGATTCGAACAGCGAGATACCATATGTCCGAATCGCTGGCATTGATAGCATCGCATAGGAGGCGGGATGTACGGCCTCACATCGCAATGATAAGTTGTTACCTTGACTTTCTCTGGTAACACTGACAACATGAAAGAGACAATGAAGGCACCAGTGGCAACGTCTTCACCGTTGACCTTGCGCGTAATGCGCCGGACGTGTGTTACGCCACGGTTCTTCATGTCTTCCATCAACTCGTCGTCAGTGTTCAAAATAAGGTCGCGGTGAAAGATGACTCCGCGAACCAGGTTCAAGGACTTATGCTCCTCCACTTTGACGGGGATTTCGCATCCCATTCCTTCACGCTGCGCATGTTCCCAGGGACTTGAACCTCTCAGGGAAGCAAAAGTGTTAAAGACTTAGGTGGGGAACCACCTTGAGAGAGCCGACTTCGTTTGGAAGCCATGCCGATAGCTTCCTCCCCGAATGCCACCCACTGCGATCAGGGGTCTCTGTAGCCGAACCAAGCAGCCAAGTGATGGTATTAATCAAAAGTATTTTCATGGTTCTAAGACAATCATCCCTTGGTCGCCCCTTTTAGTCGCCTCTCACGACAGCTGCCGGACTTGATGGCATATTCCCAGAACTTTTAAAGAACTGTGGTCCAGCAACCAAGCGCTGTTCTCCTCTTTCTTTAGTAATGTTATGCAGTTTGGCCGACTGCATCCCGTGTTTAAGAAAATCAAAATTATCGCTATCTTGAAACCAGGCAAGGATCCCAAATTACCCCAAAGCTACAGACCAATAGCCCTACTAAGCGTAACTTACAAGCTTCTGGAAAGACTGATTCTTAACAGGATAGCTCCTACGATTGAATGCCTCATTCCGATTGAGCAAGCTGGTTTTCGTCATGGTCGTGACTGCAGCGAGCAGTTGCTCGCTTTGACTTCCTTTATAGAAAATGGATTTGAGAGGCAGAGGAAGTGTCCCTGTGTTCATCCAATTTACCGCCGCCTATGACACAGTCTGGAAAGAAGCCTCCTCCTGGAACTCAGCAGAGCAATACCATGTCTCAAGATATTCACTCTAATAAAAAATATGCTGGGAAATAAATTTTTCCTGGTACATACAGAACATGTCCGCAGTCAATGAATATTGAATTTTCACGACTGCATTGTAATCGAAACAGACTTTCAATGTATAATAATATATTTTGTACCGGGTGGTACACCTCCACGTCGCTAATTCAAACTTTGCGCCAGTTGAAACTCCCCTACTGGAGGAAGTCTGAACTTTATCTAATGTGTTAATTTTCAAGTTTCTCAGGAGATGTCACTACTTGGAAATTTTGAAGTTTCTGAACTGGGTCGTTTTCGATGTATTTTTGTTTTGCCTGTAGTAAGGAGTGTGAACATTCTCTTCTAGAGGACACTACTGAAGAACTACAATGGTGCACCCTAGTGCGAAGTGAAAGAACTGTTTTTTGGAGAAATTGTATTTCAAAAGTTTGTTCCTTGTTAAATTTCTTTCTGTGATTGTTTAAGTTGGCTGTATAACACTTTCTTTCCCCTTGTTTTGAATCTAGCCAATCCCGAATTTCTGTAATTAATTTATGACCAATCAGGTGTATCTTCTCCAAAGGGGATATGTTGCTTAACCCTAGCCAATAAAATTCTTGTGGGAGGGTGTTTTCATTCCTGAAACGCCTCGAACTTTCCGCGAGAGTATATAAACTGCTGATTTTCGGGTCTCCGCGCCACTTCAGTAACATCTTTCAGTGTGTAAAGTAAGTAGCAGGGGGCGGGAAGCGCCTCTTTCTTCGGGCAGCAGTTCATCCACAAGGTAACGGCCTTTTAATAACTTCTTTTCTTGCTAGCTCAGCAGTTTAACTCTCGGGGCAGGTCCGAAGCCTTTTCCATGCAACTTTCCTTTAAAAATGTAAAGACACTCGGTGTCAATTCTTTCTGTTCTAACTACATATTGGGATAGAGAGTGCTTAACCCTCTCGAGCTCCCACTCATATTGCATTGAGGTGAACTTATTTTCTCAACCGGTTCTTCCTTAACCTTTAATTACTCGCGCGGGGTCTTTGAGGCCCCACTCCCTTTTTAAATTGTTATATTTTCCCGAAGAGACTACGTGTGACCTTGACACATGCAATAGCTTCATGTAGCGGGGAGCGGAGCTCAGTTCAGTAGTTGGCTCATTGTTGCCAAGTAAGGTACTCAGTGGAGAACAGTGACCAGGCCTGAAAGACCCCACGCGAGTAATTACGTATGAAAATAAAGTAAGGTAACTCTTTTCCTATTCTGGCACATATTGCTTATAACTAACTATTTAGTTTTGATGATGTGAACGTGTAATACACATATTCTGGCCAGCATCTGAACCTCTTGTGATGTCTGGGAATTGTTAATATACAATAAGTAAGCCTATAACGTACAGTATAAGGAGCTTCTACTTTGACATGAGATGCAGTGCAGTAAATAGAGCGATGTGTTATTGATTTTCTCTCATATTTCCGGGTTACTTCGATTTGTATTTCGCTTTCAGATGAATATGGCTGGAAGGCACAGTCGTCAAGTACAGGATATTAACAGTGACTTTTATAGGAAGAAGAATATGATGATGATGATGATGTCCCATTTGCTTCTGATTCTGATCCAGACTGTGAAATATTCAGCAATCACCGAGCGGTAATACTGATCTCCAGCATGCATCATGACAGATATAGAAGAGGCTGAGAAGAAGAAATCGGAAATAGTTCTGTTTCATAACAGCACAAAAGGTGGTGTAGACACAAATGACAAGTTATGCCAAACTTACAACGTATCACGACAAAGCAACAGATGGACACTCGTTGTTTTCTATCATCTCTTCAATTTGGTTGGTATCAACGCTTTCGTTGTATAGAAAATCAATTCCAGCCACAAGAAAAGCATGCCAAGGAGAGTATTTTTGAAAGAGCTGGTGAAATAACTCATTAAACCATGGCTGTTGTTGCGTGCTGCTATACCTAGCTTGCCTAGAAATCTCAAGAAAAGACTATGTACAGCTAATGGTGACAGGGAAGATGTAGAGGAGCCAGACAATTCAAGAAAGAGATGCGTGATTTGCCCCAGGTCAAAGGACAGGAAAATAAAAACTAGATGCGAAAAAAGCAAGGAACGTGTCTTTGGAGACCACATGAAGAAAATATGTGAGAAGTGCGTGTAATGTGAGAAAAAGAACACTGTCATGAACTTAATGTTACTTTATGTGTAATGATTTCTTGTGAACATGCTTTTTAATGTGGTGCAGTGTTTGCAGTAAAATAAGATGCAATTGTATTGTAATTAGAGTATTTTTTCAATGCATACTGTCCCGGAGGCCTTAAAGACCCCACGCGAGTAATAAAGGAGGAAAACTGAGCGCGAGTAGCTAAAGGTTAACGTAATGTAAATTGTTTCCTTCTAAAAGTCACCTCTTTAGTATGGGATTAGCCCTTGCATAAACGGCCTAGTGCCAAGTAGGTTTTAAACAAATGTATTAGGAGTGCAGATCGCCTCCTCTCAAATTGGTATTTTAGAGGCCATGTAATTAACCTTTTCTCACTTAATAGGCCTCAGTAGGTTGGGTATTTGTACCCTTGTGTCTATGACCTTGGAGGACAGCTTGAAGGTGGAATTTGGTGTGGCCTTTGATAGGCTAGAACTTTGAGAGCTGGTTGCTCTTTCCAAAATAAAAATTGTGTTTTCTGCGCGCCTCGAGGAGGCTTTACTGTGTAATTGTGAGCAAGTGCTCCTGGGCATGATTGGGGTCTTCTGCCCCTTTGTTGAATTCTGTATATCGTAAAGTTGGGCTAATTGCTCAATAATTGTGTGTCTGGCTCTCGGAGCCCAAATCCTGTAACTCTGTATTTGTACATTCTCGAATAGTGGCTTTGCTACTCTGTACCTGACATTCTTGTTATTTCTTGACTTTGGAAAAGAAAATATAACCTTGTTAAATTTTAAATTAACTTTAATTTCGTAGCCTGAGACCTGTTCACCCCCGCACCTTCTTTCACCTCTGCTGTTCCACAGATACCTCGGAACATATTTAATGCAGCCAAACAGCCATAACGGAGAATATAGGTTACATTGATGGGTTACATATTTGCAAAATCACTTCTGGACATTGTTCTTCTTGTACAGAATTCAATGTGGTACTGTTCACACGTTTTTACACATAGTTTGCACTCAGTCTATACTTGGGTCATGGAAGTGTTTTGATTTGCAGAGTAGCTACACATCGTCCTAGACGGGCAGTAGTGGCAGCCTTATCGGAGAGACTGACCACACAAGGGAAGAGCGGCCATACACGCCCCCTAACAGGTACCTTCACCTGCCCGCAATACTCGTTGGGTACTACGCTACGAGAACTGTGGTCGACCTTCGATCCTACAGACGAGGACTCCCCACAGGATTACCAACAGCATCCAGTGCAATCACCCATCATACGAGACGATTGGGACATACCACGAGATTCCAGCCCTTGGGACATCGCAGATTTCGAAGGTACCGACCGTGCCCCGCAGGACGGTACTCAGCTCAACGCTGACACAGATCAGTCACACTCCGCTGATCACCCAGACCAGGATGACGACTTCTGGGACGAAGCCGATGACTTCGACGACAACTGGGACTACCAAAATGATCCAAGTTTCTGGAGGCCACCCCGGCAGGTTCCAGACCCAATTGGAGCTCCTCTGCCACCACTTCCAGAGTTCCAGCCCACGCACCGAAAGCCTACAACATACAAGACTGTTGCAGTTCCCGCTGCTCTTCCAGTCCCATACATGGACACCGAGAAAGGACGCTTTGCAGAACAGCTTATGAAGACGGGTGCTAGCCTTCCTCGACCAACCAACGCACCACCAGTGTTCATACCAACGAAGCCTTCAGCCCTCATGGATACAGTGATACAAGACTTAGTGAAGAACGACATACTTCAAGAAGCGGAGATTACCAGTGCTCACCCCCTTTTTCTGGTCTCTAAGCCAGACCAAAGCGCACGGATTATTCACGATCTGTCGCGCTGGACTTCCTATTACTAAATACCAAAATTCTCCTTACATAGCCCCGCACGGGCTCTTGCACGGATTCCCCCGTTTTCCTATTTGATTAAACTGGACTTAACCTCTGGGTTTTATCAAATTCCGCTGCATGTCCGTCACAGACGTTTTTACGGTGTTTACTATAAAGGAAAATCGTACGCCATTACACGTCTCCCAATGGGCCACACATTGGCACCCTCTATTATGCAAAGATGGGCAATTGCAGTCGCGGAAATCTTGGAGGCTCAGTTCCACGTCCAAACCATTTGTTATTTGGACGATTGGTTGATCTACGGCAAGGAAATCCATGTCCAGGATATTCTAATGTACCTCGAATGGGTCCTAGGGATTACCATTAACCGCACTAAGTCCATATTAGAACCAACTACCAACTTAGTGTTTCTCGGCGTAAACATAGACACCAATCACCAAACATTATCTTTAACCCCGGAGGTGCAACGTCGAGTTACAGCATACTTGCAGGTACTGCCAAGAATACAATCTGACGATCTAGCAAGGGTCGCCGGATATCTCGCGTGGATCTGCTACGTAATGGCCTGGCCGATGTTCTCGATACGTCACATCCTGTCCAGAGAATGGTACTGGCCACGACAGCTCCTGAAACCTGCGACACTGGCTACAGTACGCTCAGTGGCAACAACACAACAAATCATCGAGGTCTACGCTGATGCCACACCGCATAGCATCGCTTATTTCTCGCCACAACTCAACACAGCCTGGGCGCAACCGTTCCAGATACCTACCAGAATCAATGTTGCAGAAACAGCCGCAGCTCTCTACGCCGTCAACGCAGTGTTGGACCAAATCATCGAGAAGAACTTCATGTGCCAAGAACTCCGAGTGTATTTGGACTCAACAGTTGCCATGTATACTTTAAAAACGGGTCGTGGACCCCTATTGTATATGTATACTTGTCTTTTACCCATGTATATACGCATTATTAATAAAACAGCACGGAGAGGCATCCGCCTCTCGTGGCTGTGGGTCCCAACAGGCCAGAACTTGGCTGACGCTCCCTCGCGGGCAGTGCTTGCTCAATTACACGCGCTCCTCTAAGGCTATAAAAGGAGACGCACCCAGCGAGCGAGCGTCAGTTTGGTTTGGCATGTGGGGGCCGACAGTCACAACAACAGTCATAAGTTAGATCATCATGTGTCGTCCGACACATCGTCCTAGACGGGCAGTAGTGGCAGCCTTATCGGAGAGACTGACCACACAAGGGAAGAGCGGTCATACACGCCCCCTAACAGGTACCTTCACCTGCCCGCAATACTCGTTGGGTACTACGCTACGAGAACTGTGGTCGACCTTCGATCCTACAGACGAGGACTCCCCACAGGATTACCAACAGCATCCAGTGCAATCACCCATCATACGAGACGATTGGGACATACCACGAGATTCCAGCCCTTGGGAAATCGCAGATTTCGAAGGTACCGACCGTGCCCCGCAGGACGGTACTCAGCTCAACGCTGACACAGATCAGTCACACTCCGCTGATCACCCACACCAGGATGACGACTTCTGGGACGAAGCCGATGACTTCGACGACAACTGGGACTACCAAAATGATCCAAGTTTCTGGAGGCCACCCCGGCAGGTTCCAGACGCAATTGGAGCTCCTCTGCCACCACTTCCAGAGTTCCAGCCCACGCACCGAAAGCCTACAACATACAAGACTGTTGCAGTTCCCGCTGCTCTTCCAGTCCCATACATGGACACCGAGAAAGGACGCTTTGCAAAACAGCTTATGAAGACGGGTGCCAGCCTTCCTCGACCAACCAACGCACCACCAGTGTTCATACCAACGAAGCCTTCAGCCCTCATGGATACAGTGATACAAGACTTAGTGAAGAACGACATACTTCAAGAAGCGGAGATTACCAGTGCTCACCCCCTTTTTCTGGTCTCTAAGCCAGACCAAAGCGCACGGATTATTCACGATCTGTCGCGCTGGACTTCCTATTACCAAATACCAAAATTCACCTTACATAGCCCCGCACGGGCTCTTGCACGGATTCCCCCGTTT
Organism: Anabrus simplex; assembly: GCF_040414725.1. Classification (NCBI taxonomy): domain Eukaryota; kingdom Metazoa; phylum Arthropoda; class Insecta; order Orthoptera; family Tettigoniidae; genus Anabrus; species Anabrus simplex. The sequence continues at coordinate 222,748,938 of NC_090268.1, read as the reverse complement.
TCCTATTTGATTAAACTGGACTTAACCTCTGGGTTTTATCAAATTCCGCTGCATGTCCGTCACAGACGTTTTTACGGTGTTTACTATAAAGGAAAATCGTACGCCATGACACGTCTCCCAATGGGCCACACATTGGCACCCTCTATTATGCAAAGATGGGCAATTGCAGTCGCGGAAATCTTGGAGGCTCAGTTCCACGTCCAAACCATTTGTTATTTGGACGATTGGTTGATCTACGGCAAGGAAATCCATGTCCAGGATATTCTAATGTACCTCGAATGGGTCCTAGGGATTACCATTAACCGCACTAAGTCCATATTAGAACCAACTACCAACTTAGTGTTTCTCGGCGTAAACATAGACACCAATCACCAAACATTATCTTTAACTCCGGTGGTGCAACGTCGAGTTACAGCATACTTGCAGGTATTGCCAAGAATACAATCTGACGATCTAGCAAGGGTCGCCGGATATCTCGCGTGGATCTGCTACGTAATGGCCTGGCCGATGTTCTCGATACGTCACATCCTGTCCAGAGAATGGTACTGGCCACGACAGCTCCTGAAACCTGCGACACTGGCTACAGTACGCTCAGTGGCAACAACACAACAAATCATCGAGGTCTACGCTGATGCCACACCGCATAGCATCGCTTATTTCTCGCCACAACTCAACACAGCCTGGGCGCAACCGTTCCAGATACCTACCAGAATCAATGTTGCAGAAACAGCCGCAGCTCTCTACGCCGTCAACGCAGTGTTGGACCAAATCATCGAGAAGAACTTCATGTGCCAAGAACTCCGAGTGTATTTGGACTCAACAGTTGCCATGTATACTTTAAAAACGGGTCGTGGACCCCTATTGTATACGTATACTTGTCTTTTACCCATGTATATACGCATTATTAATAAAACAGCACGGAGAGGCATCCGCCTCTCGTGGCTGTGGGTCCCAACAGGCCAGAACTTGGCTGACGCTCCCTCGCGGGCAGTGCTTGCTCAATTACACGCGCTCCTCTAAGGCTATGAAAGGAGACGCACCCAGCGAGCGAGCGTCAGTTTGGTTTGGCATGTGGGGACCGACAGTCATAACAACTGTCATAAGTTAGATCATCATGTGTCGTCCGACACATCGTCCTAGACGGGCAGTAGTGGCAGCCTTATCGGAGAGACTGACCACACAAGGGAAGAGCGGTCATACACGCCCCCTAACAGGTACCTTCACCTGCCCGCAATACTCGTTGGGTACTACACGCACGCCAGCTCAGGCTATAAAAGGCGAGTGTGGGAGCAGTACGGGGACAGTCAGCAGCCAGAGAGGGAGGAGGCAACAAGTTACGTATCACGACTGATCCACCAGGGAAGCCCCGCAGGCACCCACAACGCTCCAGCCTGGCATGTCAAAGCAGTCTCACATAACGGATTCATTCGCACAACAGCGTACGCCAGCGCCAAAGACCCGTGCCCGCAGCAGGGATACATCGAAGGAACGAGAACCTTTGGAGCAACAAGGCCATACACCCCGCATGGCCAACGCAAGTACCGATCTTACAACGGTTTAAGCTATACAGGAACTGAAAGCATTGGTCCATAATCTCAGCATTCAGCAAACATCCTTCCAGAATCAACTACAACAACTTCAATCCTACGACGCAACCTCTGAACCGGACCAGAACCAGACGGTAATGCAAAACGCAGAGGACCATCCTCAACCTCAACATTCAGCATGGAGACAGCTACGCCCGATGCAGCTCAACCAAGGGTGGACGAATCCCGACCCGGACAAGGTGTTTCAGTTAGCCCGACACCTCGAGCAGCAGCTTCTCCTACTCCCCTCCGGAAGGGACAAACACGACATCGAGAGCATCTTATGGGCCCTGTCAGCCTGGGACCGATTGGACGCAGCGCAGAAGACCTACTTTGCAACCCGCGCAAATCTACTCTACGTAGCTACAAACAAAGGATGGGCCCAGGCGATCCAATTGGACCAAGCTACATCAGAATCCCTCGCATGGACCCCGGAGGGGTTTACGTTTCAACCAGTCGCTCGGCCTGCCCCGGTCAGTCGCGGCCGATCTCGAGGACGGGGCCGCGGCGCTCGGGGGGCCAAGCCAGCAGCCACTGCACCTACATGAGCCGACGGATCCCGGAGCGGACGGCCTGCAGCAAACAACGGCACCCGTCCCCGTCGCCAGCAGGAGTCCTGACGAGGTCCAACAATGGACTACCAACAGTAAAAACGCTCCGAGACCCAACACCAGTGCAGCCACGACGCACCAACAAACAACAGAGCAAGCCACGCTTGCGAATGTAATATGGCATGTTTCTTATGCTTCTTTTGTATATCTGTCACTGTATCATTTGTCATGTTATTGTATGCTTTTCGGCCAAAACCTGTTATATAAATGTACTTAAAATCATAATAAAGCACAGACGGTGGGTTAGCTTCACTGCCCCCGTCGCCTTCTTCCCTCGCTGGCTCGCGGGCTGCGCCCTGTGCTTTCTCCCATACACGCACGCCAGCTCAGGCTATAAAAGGCGAGTGTGGGAGCAGTACGGGGACAGTCAGCAGCCAGAGAGGGAGGAGGCAACAAGTAGCTCCTACGATTGAATGCCTCATTCCGATTGAGCAAGCTGATTTTCGTCGCTTTGACTTCCTTTATAGAAAATGGATTTGAGAGGCAGAGGAAGTGTCCCTGTGTTCCTCGAATTTACCGCCGCCTATGACACAGTCTGGAAAGAAGCCTCCTCCTGGAACTCAGCAGAGCAATACCATGTCTCAAGATATTCACTCTAATAAAAAATATGCTGAGAAATAGATTTTTCCTGGTACATACAGAACATGTCCGCAGTCAATGAATATTGATTTTTCACGACCGCATTGTAATCGAAACAGACTTTCAATGTATAATAATATATTTAATGCAGCCAAATAGCCATAACAGAGAATATAGGTTACATTGATGGGTTACATATTTGCAAAATCACTTATAGACATTGTTCTTCTTGTACAGAATTCAATGTGGTACTGTTCACACGTTTTTCCACATAGTTTGCACTCAGTCTATAGTCTATACTTGGGTCATGGAAGTGTTTTGATTTGCAGAGTAGGTGATGAAAACCCAAGGTTGATAAGTTCCTAATTGTTAAATGTGTCCAGATAATTTCAATGCCATAAGTCATTATTGGAAGAAGTTTTACTCTGAATAGCAACATTGCTGTCTCCAGACTAAGTGATATAATGTCTTTTATTTCATGCATTGCCATCATTGCTTGAGTTGCCTTTTCTGTGACATGTTTTGTGAAACAATATGCGCTCGATTGCAGGGTGATGCCTAAATATTTGAAGTCTGGTACTATCTTTAATTATTTATCCCGAATGAAGGTCTCTGCTGAGGCGGGTACTCTCCCTCCTTTCCTGAACACCATGGTGTCTGTTTTTTAGATGTATATGAACAGCTTGTTTTCGGAACATCAGTTTTGGACGTCATTTACAGTTTCCTGTAGTTTTGTTATGTCTCTTGAGCCAATTACAATATCATCGGCATGCGCGCAAGTAAATACTCCCTCCTTTTGGGTAATTCTTAGGATATCTGCGGTTGCAACTATAAACAGCAAAGGGCTCAGTGCGTCACCCTGTAGGACCCCGTTTGATTGAGCTACTGGATCTGATAGAGTGAGGTTATCCGAAACTCGTACTTCGTTCCATTGCAGTATTGATGTGATGAGATAGGTCCATATGTTGTTCGTGCCTAGCATCTCCTTAAGTTTGTCTATCACTAGCTTCCTGTTTATCAGGTCAAAAGCTTTAGTAAAATCTATGAAGATGGTGTAATATTCTCCGTTGTCTGCTACGGCATCCCAGATTTGGTTTAGCAGGAGTTCAATAGCGTTTAGGGTAGATCGTCCCTTCCTAAAACCAAACTGGTTCTCCGGCAGATGCTCGTTTATTTCCTCATTTCTTTTCCATTTATAATTTTGGTGAATATTTTGAAGGGGCAGTTTTCCAGTGCTATGCCTCTGTACGTATTGGGATCTCTTAGGTCCCCTTTGCCTTTATATAGAACTTTTACAACTGACTTTCTCCACTGGTCGGGAATGGAAGCAGTTTCTACACATTTGTTGTATAATTTTGTCCATATAGGGGCTAGCAGGTGTGCAGTGTCTTTTACATATTCAGTATAGATCCCGTCCGGACCTGCGGCTTTCTTGTTTTGGTGCTGTTTATAGCGATTCTAGTTTCCTCTGTGGTCAGGGGTACCCAGTCTAATTGTATATGTGGAGTAGTGGTATGTAGATCTTTTCTGGGGTGCGCTGGACCTTCGATGTGTGATTCCCAGATTTCCATGTCTATGTAGTGCGTCTGTTTGTTATTTCTTTGGGTGTAGGGCTATGAACGGATTTTTCTTGGATTCCTCTGCTAGCTACTTGCTCCCCGATTCTAAGTACGCGCGTTTCTTTTCTTTCAGTGTTCTTTTGTAGAGTCTCCTCTTCTCATTGTATATGTATATTAGACTTTGATTATTGAAGTTCTGCCTTAACTGTTGCAATTTATCTAGGATCTCCCTCCTGAGCCTATAGCACTCACTATCAAACCATATCTTTGTTCTTCTTGTGGCCCGCGGAATGGCGGCCTTTTGTAGGATTTCTTCTATTATTCCTGTTGCATCATCCAATCTTGAATTATCTATTAATGTGTCTATATCTGTAGTTGAATCTAGTATATCTTTAACTTTCTCAACATCTATTCTCCTTGAAAGGGGGTGAATTGTCTTTTTCTGTAGTTTTTCCCACTCTCCTTGGATACGTATTTCAATTGGTAAGTGTTTCCTAATCACGGCTTGGTTTTTTGTCCATATTGTAGTCATGATGCCTGTTCTTGGTCCTTTCGTAAGTGCAATATCTATTGTGCTCTTTCCATTATTTGAGATGTATGTAGGGATAGCGGGGTTGTTTAGCAGGATGCAGCCTTCTTCTTCCAGTTTCTCGAGGACTAGCTTTGCTTTGTAATTCGGAATGTCCAGTCTGCAGTTAAGGTCACCTGCTATAATTATTGGTTTATCTTGCCTGCTTTGAGTGATCATTTGGCCTAGCTCGTCCATTATGTCGATTGCTGTTATGTTCGGTTGGAAGTAAGCGACTATAATTACGAGGCCGCCTATTTCCAGTAGTAGGGTATGGTTCTGTTGCCTTTTTGATAATATTGGGGTTAGGTGTGGTTTTATGAGGATAGTTATCCCCCCAGAAGGTCTTCCTTTTTCTCCCTGTCTAGCTGTAAGATGAAAACCATAGAAGTCTGGGTGTTGCCAGTCGTTAGTGAGGAATGTTTCCAATAAAATTGCTATATCGTACCCTAATAGAAAGATTTCCGGGCTCATATTCATTGCACCTTTTAGCCCTTCTATATTCCACATCATGATTCTTAGACTTCTTGAAGCGTCTTTTAAGTTTTGGTTCCTTCTATCAACTATTTTCTTTTCCGAATTATTCGAAGGAGCGTCCATTGTCTCGTATGGGGCGAAAGGATCGAAATCGAAAATGTTTGATAGTAATCCCTTTCGGCCAAATTTCCTCTTCATATACCCTGTCCATTAGATCAAATGGAATCCCCACTTTGAAAGCTTTCGTGTCGTAATTGGTTATTATTTCTTCACACGTAACGTCGTCTTTGATTCCTCTGTTTTCTAGGTATTTCTTTATGGCATCGGAGGTTGTGTGCGGGCTCAAACGCCCCATAAAGAGCCAAGCTTTCTTCTTTGCCGCTTGTAATTCTTCAACTCTTGGACCTGTGCTTATCATTGCGTATTGCTGTCTTGTTTGCTTTCCACTTGGTTTGCTGGCAACTTGCTCCGGAAAATTGGCATATTCCAGGTCTGGAGTTTTTACCTGCACTAACTCATAAACTTTTCTCGGCGGCGTTTCTGCTTGTGCTTCGTTAGGACGGCGGATTTGCATATTACTCCTTTGTGGAGGTGTTGGTCTAGGCTTCCATGTCATCTGAGTATTATACTTGTCTATCCCGCTGTTGTCTGAGGTTTTGTGTACAAGACTATCTTCGTCCATTTTCTGCATTCTTCTTTTCCCACCATTCTTCCACGTGTTATCGCGATCGCTATTCCCTTTCTCGGCATTCGTGCTCATTCTGGCTGCTGTTACGAAGGAGTTCATTATTATCTGTTCCGCTGGCGAGATGTCATTTATTTCCTTTGCACTATTCACATTGTTGTGTCCGTTGTCCTCCTGGACGTTGTTGTTCATATCCTCCATCTGGTTCATCTGGTGGTGCACCACTTTGTCCTCCGGCATGGTTTGTTGCATTGTCTCCTTCTCCGCTTTGTTGTGCCTTGTAACTGCAGTTGTGACTCTTCTATGGTTGATTTGGGTGTTGGTTCCACTTCCTTCCCTTCCCTTTTCGGTTACTTCTGGTTCATTTGGTTCTTTTTGGTATAGACGGTGGGCCCCCATCGTGTTTTCCAGCTCAGCCCTGACGGCATTACTGATTCGCTTTTCTAGCCCGGTTTCCATTTGCTGGGTCAAGTATTCCCTCAAATTGTCTAGTATTAGGTCGTGTTACGTACATGTAGTACGTGTTGAAGAGATGTTAAGTACAGAACAAAAATGGCCAGCCGTCTGTCTACTGTATTTTCATGGAAGCCAGAACATTGGTAAGTAAGCATGTATGCAATTACATATAGGGCAATAACATGCTGTAGGATTCTTTCTCAGATGTAGCAAGGTTTTTGCAGAAATTTATGATATATAGAGTGAGTGGGCCTACACATAACCACGAGAGACGTGGGTCCAAGTAGTCCGCAACATTTAATTTATCTTATAGAATGTGATAACTGGCCTGTTTCTATATTTTACGCACTTTAAAATGTAACTTCTTTCTCGTTCTTCAGAGGTCTGAGCATTACGGTGTACAAATATAAAAGACTGCCTGGAAGTCTAAAATATGCAGATTATACTGACCAACAGCTTGAAGAATGTTTAGCAGTGATTCAGTCAGGGCAAAAGTCGCAAAGGCAAGCTGAATAAGTCTTTAAAATAAGTTGATCAACCACCAGGAGAGGATTAAAAAACAAATCCGGTCAGAAACCGGGTAATCGCAAATTGTTTACTGAACAAGAACAGCTAGCCTTCGTGAGGCTTTGAAAAAGTGTGTGATTTTTTTATTTCTCTTAGTTAATTGAAATGAATTAGTGACATTAGAACAGACTAACTAGCACAAGGTATTAATATTGTGTCATAAAAATATATTGCTCAAAACTAGGTAGTCTAGTGCCTATCATCTGGAGGTTATTAAAATATTTGCTGTATATTTTTCAGTGTATGCGAATGGTGTTATTAAAGAACCTAAGACCTACTTGGACCCAGTGCCTACTTACAATGGTTTTATAATGGGAAAACATGACATGGGTTGAGGTAGCCCAAGCACGAGTGTTACTTTGACCCAATTTTCAAAAAGCTTCCCTGTAGTTTGTGTTCAATACATACAATTAAAACTACTCCCGAGCTTTGAAATAACACCTACAGGTATATAAATTAAAGGTTATCGGGACGATTTTACATTTTTATTCCACTAAAAAAGCAAAAAATTGGAAAAGGACTTGAAAATCGGGTCCAAGTAACCCGTGTTGACGGTACCTTTTAGACCTGACGAAGCATGGAAGCAAGACTGGGCTAATTTACACCCACACGGTCTAATCAATATCGATGACCCAACAGCAAAACCTCGTGGGTTCAACCTCCCACGCACCATCTGGACTAGATTAAACAGGATACGCTGCGGCGTTAGAAGAACTGCTTCTTCACTACACCAATGGGGGTGGTTGGAGGCTCATTCCTGCAACTGTGGTGCTGAATTGCAAACCATCAGCCACATCGTGAAAGAATGTCCTCTACGCGCATTCACTTGGCCTATGGAGGAGCTACATCAAGTAAACCCTACGCACTCACTTGGCTGGAAGGACTTGACATCAGCTTGTGATGAAATCTAAGAACCTGCAGAGTGAGAGAGAGAGAGAGAGAGAGAGAGAGAGAGAGAGAGAGAGAGAGAGTGAGTGTGTCTGTAAATATGCTATATCCATGTATATAAGTATGTTCATATATAACACTTGTATGTAAAATACATTTCAAACGATTGTCATCTGAAGCATCATATGCTAAATAAATAAACAGGGTAAGAAAGACTTAGAAGCTTTAGAGCTTTTTCTCTCATATCCAGAATAGGAATGGAATCTGCAATATCTCTCAAGCAAGTTGTTGGTCCAGACGATTTCATCCTTAAGCGAATTACGGGATATGATGTATACGTTTTAATTCGGCCAACAAACTCAGAATCTCACTTGTTTTACAGTGTGATGGTTCTTAAAGAATCCCTTGTCAAAAGCACATTTAAGTCCTCTCAGAATTGGCATGAAAGTGGAAACTTGTGCTACACCAAGTTTATGTCTGTTGATGCATCTAAACTAGGCAACGTGGTTAATGCTGCACCGAACGTTTTGAATCTTTACATAGACACTTGTAGGTGGACTGGTGTCTCAAAAGAAGAAACACTATTCGTTAAACCAAGCAAGACCTTATTTAAGAAACACTTTCTTCTTCAGGCTACTAGTACACCTTGAGAACAAGGCATGCACTGAGCTGGCCATCACTCAGTGGATATATGTAATCATGAACTTACTAGCCGAAGTAAAACATCTATCCTGATCTTCGACAGTGATCAAAAAGATGTCCACAAATTTCAGGTCGAGACATGAGATCTTTGTGGTAAAAGCAGAACTCAAGAGCAGTTGGGAAAAGGGGCTTGAACACCCCTTAGGTCAAATCAAAGTTTTTCTATCAGAACGAGAAGTGCAGGAGCAAGTCGGTAAGAATAATAGATTTTGTAAGTGGTCTAAATCAGGAGCAATCCTCACAGGCACTTGAAATCTTCTATATAGGATATGCTGTTGATAAAAACCTGTCCTCTTGGAGCAATAAGGACAGTGACTTGGTCCAAAGGATAGTCGAGGAAGATATGAGAGACGATCAGATTAGACACACCTTTGAAAGTCAAAGCTATCATATAGAGACGGAACCTCGTAATTGTCAGTTCGACGCAGCTACGTCTATGGCTGATGCATTCCGAACCCATGCTGAAGTGACAATTGGGACTGACTGGGACCCGTCATAGAAGATGAGCTACTGACAAACATCGCAGATATCACGTACCGGTATGACAAACTTATTACCTTGTAAGCTTCGTCAGACATGGGCCCTGGTGACTTCTCCATAGGCCTTGACAGCCTGAAGCCCGAAGGTGAATCTACTTCAAGACAAGTTTAAAAGATGCTCCATATTCCTTTGAGCTAACAAAGGAGCAAAGATGAAAAAGAAAAATGTCAAGAAAAATCCGGTAGGGAACTTTTAGAGAAAGAAGAGGACTGAGATCTAAGATGAAAGTGAAGCCTAGAGTCAAGGCGATTCAAAGAGTAGTAGAGGTGCTCAGGACCAAGAACCCCGATGACAAGCTTCCAATGGTGATGGAGAATGCCATCAAATATTAAAAAGTGATAAAAGAAGATCATGGGGATCCTATAATAGACATATTCCGAAAGCCTCCACACTGCGGAACCAGAGAGATTTATGTGTTGAGATCGGAATTGAGATGCCTCCAAGCAATTAATGAGACTATAGCAAGAACTCTTTGTAGCCGCTGCCCATCAGAGACCATGTCTCTCCCATCAAGGAAGGAAAGTATTCCAAGTAAGCACTATCAGGAAAGGAGAAAGGTAAGTCGGCACCACGAGAAGGAAACCCTTCCTTCCTCAGAAGACAAGACAAGGTGGACTCAAAGGATAAAAGTAAAGGCACTGGCCTTGATCCTCTGCATGATATTGCCCGAATTGTTTCATGGATTCATCATCGCGGTTCTGAACATGTGGCACGACAAAAACATCTTTCTCCCTGAAGGGATGCAGTTATTCCCTCTCAACACTGACATTGAAGGTTCAATCAGATGTCAGCATGAAACTGAAATCAGAATTTCTTGAAGGTGAAGAAGTTCTACACAAAGGAGAACTGGCTATGATAATCAAAACACGTATGATGCAGGGCATTCTACACATAACATCGTCCTTATACCATTCGTATTTCCTTCTCTGGCATAGGGTGCTGTGGCCTAGGGCTGAGAATGAAATCAATAATGAGGAAAAGCCCCATCTACATATGTCTGCAGTAGTAAATTACAGGTGCTCCTCGGATGATTCCTCTGCTCTTGTGACTGTTGCCTCTCCATCAGCTTAAGTCAGTAAAAGGGGGGCTCAGTTGATCATTTTTAGCATCCCCCATCTGGCTAGGTATGTAGGCTTCTTGGATTGAGCTAAGTCAGCTGCTCCATTAAAAAACATAACGGAGTTCAACTCGACTTGGTACTCATATAGCTCCTTGATCAGGCCCATTTTCAAATGGGTTGCAGCTGCCCTACTGTTGCCTCTCCATCAGCTTAAGTCAGTAAAAGGGGGGCTCAGTTGATCATTTTTAGCATCCCCCATCTGACTAGGTATGTAGGCTTCTTGGATTGAGATTAGTCAGCTGCTCCATTAAAAACATAACGGAGTTCAACTCGACTTGGTACTCATATAGCTCCTTGATCAGGCCCATTTTCAAATGGGTTGCAGCTGCCCTTTCTCTACCTGTGGCATCATCACTTCTAGGACGACTTGAGCATTTTTCAAACTTACTGACTGAGCTTGTGGCTTCTGGAGCCCCGTTTCTTGAGACATCAGCGGTGAAGATTGTTCGGACCTATCTGCATTACTTAGTGATAGGTTCAGCAACTCACTGCCTTTCTCAGAAGTGGGAGGAGTTCATCACTTAACTCCCTGACCCCAACCTTGGATTCTTCCTCATGGATATCCCAATGTTTGCTGGTCTCATGGGGTTTGACTTCTCCCACTACTTAGCTATAATAATACTGTTATTTGTTTTACGTCCCACTAACTACTTTTTGAGGTCTTCGGAGACGCCGAGGTGCCGGAATTTAGTCCCGCAGTTCTTTTACGTGCCAGTAAATCTACCGACACGGGGCTGTCGTATTGAGCACCTTCAAATACCACCGGACTGAGCCAGGATCGAACCTGCCAAGTTGGGGTTAGAAGGCCAGCGCCTTAACCGTCTGAGCCACTCAGCCCGGCACTTAGCTATAAGGAATTCAAAGAAACTCAAAGCAAAGGTGGCCTGCACACTAGACAACAGTTATGTTGAGGTGACAGACCAAGCAACTGTAACTTCTCCTGGAGTCATTCAATTTGGCTCAACTGCAAAGCCAAAGAGACTGCAACAATCCATTTGTCCACGTCTTGGCTGGGAGGAAGCCATAGAATCAAATCCTAAGATCTTATACGTGCCAGTAGAAACCACGAGAGACAAAGTTCCAAGCTATTCCTCAATCTATTGGATCCGGGATTTGTGGATTCATTCACAAACAGTCCCTCCCCAGCTAGGGCCATTGCAGGTTCAGTTTACATGTTCCTGCATCACTCAATGTCGATCAGAAAACCAAGAGCAGTTAAATCAGAAGAGGAAAGGAAAAAATGCGAAATCCAAAAGTGAAGTTAAGAAAAGGTCTCTTCTAGGGGTAACTGAGCAGACACTGATCCAGCAGCGACTTGATAAATCTGACCTCAGTCCACAGTAAACAAAATGGATGTTCCCGTCTTGCTACCAATATGAAGAAATCTTAGTAGCCGTTACAGTCATCACTATTCCAAGTTAGGGGTTTGATGAGTTTGTGTCCCTATCAGCATTGTGTACATGGAAATGGTTTGGATGATGATTGATGCTTTTTGTTTTAAGGGGCCTAACATCGAGGTCATCGGCCCCTAATGGTACGAAATGGAAGAACTAAAATGTCAAATTCATCCACTGACCAAAAAAATAATAATGACATGAAGAATGAATGGATGGATATGAACCCCACAAAAAAAACAAAAAAAGAGGAAACAAACAAACAAAATACAGTGGATCAGACTCAAACAAAAATCATACATAATTGATGATGATGATGATGATGATGCTTGTTGTTTTAAGGGGCCTAACATCGAAGGTCATCGGCCCCTAATGGAACGTGATGGACGACATGATACAAGATATTTAAAATTTTAAAACGTATCCACTAACCAGAGTTAAAAATATGGTGATGAAAAAATGAGTATGAGATTAAAACAGCAGTGGATCTAATTCGCAATGCCTTATTTCTAATAAAAGAAGAGAAAATACAGAGAGAAAAGGAATAAGGCATTGCCTGGTGGTGCATATATAGATACTTCATTTACATTAGACGTTAAAATAACACATTAAAATACGCAACACAAACTAAAATGAAGTCAATAGGTTAAAAGCGTAATGGAAACAAAGACACGAAGACAAAGGACATCACTAGACACGGTAAAACAGACCACTATCCCTCATAAAGCGGATGACGAGGTCTGCTGACTGCTCGTCATCTCGCAAGATAAGGGAGATGGTACCCGGAAGGTTAAGACTACGGCGGAGATCGACCAGGTCCACACACTCCGTAAGGATGTGTACCACGGTAAGATGGTCGCCGCAGGTACACACCGGAGGGGGTTCTCCTTTCAAAAGATGCGAGTGAGTTATGATACCGTGGCCGATCCGAAGACGACATAATACCACGGCTTCCCTTCGCGAAGCCCAAAGGGAAGTCCTCCATACCTTCGTTGTTCCTTTTATCGCTCTCAGCTTATTGGGAAGTGGAATGGCCTGCCACTCCATCTCCCAATGAGACATGACCAGATGTCTCAGCTGAGAGCGAATATCACTTGCTGGAACCTTGAGAGGCAACGGGGGCAGTGTAACTGCCTCCTTGGCAGCCCGATCTGCTAACTCGTTTCCCTCGATGCCCATGTGGCTTGGGAGCCACAGAAAAGTAATTCTGGTGCCGGCATCCGAACACCCGGCCAGCAGGTCCTGGATCCGCTGCACCAGAGGGTGCCGAGGGAAACAGGTATCAATAGACTGGAGTGAACTCAAGGAGTCAGTACACACAAGAAAGTGACGGCGTTCATTGTACAGTGCGTACCGCAAAGCTCTACAGAGAGCATAGAGCTCTGCTGTGTACACACTACAGGTTTCTGGGAGAGCAAAAAGAAACCTATCATGGTCGACAACGAACGCACAGCCCACCCTCGTGTCCGTCCTTGAACAATCCGTGTAGACGACGACTGAGCCTGGATAGCGGCCAACGACGGACAAGAAGAGCCTCCGATAAATCGAAGGGTCCGTGTTCTCCTTCGGGCCAGTGTGTAAGTCCAGAATTATTTCAGGTCGCCGTACTACCTACGGAGGTACCCCACTTGGTTGTCTGACAAGGCAAGGAACCGAAGGTACGTCAAATAATCTGTAACTGCTATCTAAACGTATTCCAACCGGCCGCGTTGCTCGGGGACGAGCGGCGTACAGCAAACGGTTGCCATTGTTGAAAACGCTAGAATAGCTTGGATGTAGTGGCATCTGTCGCAAATTAGCAGCATAGGTAAGAAGCAGTTGCCGTCGCCTCAGGTGCAAAGGCGGCACACCAGACTCAGCGAGTAGGCTAGCTATGGGACTCGTACGAAAGGCTCCCGTCGCCAACCGAACCCCGCTGTGGTGAATGCTGTTTAGCTTCGCAAGAACGCTTGGTCTTGCTGAGCCATATGCTGCACTGCCGTAGTCTAGGCGAGATAAAATATGTGCCCTATAGAATCGTAGGAGCACCGCGCGGTCAGCCCCCCAAGAAGTGCTGCTAAGAAACTTCAAGATATTAAGCTTCTTAGCACATTGCACTTTCAACTGCCGCACATGTGGCTCCCACGATAATTTATTATCGAAAAGGAGCCCAAGGAATCGGTAAGTGTCAACTACAGGTATAGCTACATGTCCTAAATAAAGTTCAGGAGGAGGGTGAAGAGAACGTTGGCGACAAAAGTGGACAACACAGGTCTTTGTGGTGGAAAAACGAAAGCCACGCTCTAAGGTCCACTGCTCTACCCTCCTAATAGCTTGCTGTAACTGTCGCTCGGCGACTGCCATACTGCACGAGCTATAGTGCAGAGCAAAATCATCCACATATAGGGACGGTATTACGGCTGGACCAGCAGCAGCGACAATACCGTTTATGGCAATCGCGAACAGAGTGACACTAAGAACAGATCCCTGTGGGACTCCATTTTCTTGAACGTGGTATTGCGAATATGTCCTCCCTACTCGGACACGGAATAGACGGAGGGACAAAAAATTCGCAATAAATACCGGCAAGTTACCTCGGAATCTCCATTGATGCAGGACTGAAAGGATGCCATATCGCCAGGTGGTGTCGTAGGCCTTCTCCAAGTCAAAGAAGACAGCTACCAAGTGCTGTTTGCGGAGAAACGCATCCTGGATAGAGCTCTCCAGGCGTACCAAGTGGTCTGTGGTGGATCGAGCGGCTCGAAATCCACATTGGTACTCGGACAAGAGTCCTTGTTTCTCCAGACACCACACGAGTCTGCGATTTACCATCCTCTCAAATAGCTTACACAGGCAATTTGTAAGACAAATCGGTCTGTAACTTCCTGCATACTTAGGATCTTTGTCAGGCTTGAGGACAGGGATGACTATGCCCTCTCGCCACTGAGACGGAAAACCACCCTCAGTCCAGATTCGGTTGAACACACGAAGGAGATATAATAAACTATCATCACTAAGGTGTTTCAACATCTGGTTATGGATGTTGTCCGGTCCAGGAGACGTGTCCTTGCAAAGCGCTAAGGCGCTGCGGAGTTCCCACTCCGTAAAGGGCACGTTGTAGTCCTCTGAAGCTTGGGTGGCAAAACTAAGGTGATGACGTTCTGCCTCCCGCTTCAGAGGGAGGAAATCAGGATAGTAATTCCCGGAGCCAGAGACATCCGCGAAATGACTAGCGAGATGGTTAGCAATCGTGAGGGGATCAGTGGCGACACTGCCCGCAATGGAAATTCCCGGTACAGCAGATATTCCTTGAATACCCGAAATTCGTCGAAGTTTCGTCCACACTTGAGATGATGGAGTATGTGACGTCATGGACGACACATATCTCTCCCATGAAGCCTTCTTACTTTGTCGAATAAGAACTCGCGCCTTAGCGCGGAGTTTCTTAAATGTTACCAAGTTGGCCACAGTAGGCTGTCGACGGTAACGTTTATGAGCTCGACGGCGTTCTTTGATGGCTGCTGCTATTTCATCGTTCCACCAAGGAACGAGTTTTCGGCGAGGAGTCCCCGAGAAAAACGGAATGGACTCCTCAGCAGCAGCAAGAATAACTTGGGTGACGTAAGTTATTTCCTCGCCGACGGTCCGCCTGACATCATCGTTAAAGACAGCTAGTGATGTGTACTTTGGCCAATCAGCATGTTTAAGAATCCATCGAGGGGGAGCCTCGACGGGTTTATGTTTCAACAAAGTAAGAATTATGGGAAAATGGTCACTGTCACAGAGATCATCGTGTGCGTTCCACCGAAACAGTGGAACCAACGTTCGGCTGCATAGACTAACGTCTATGCGAGAGTATGTGCCGTAACGTACACTAAAGTGAGTTGGTTCCCCTGTGTTCAAAATACATAAATCCAGATCTGTTAGAAGTGTTTCCAGCTCTGTTCCTCGGGGGCAAGGCGTCTCAGAGCCCCATATAGGGTGATGGGCGTTAAAATCGCCCAATAAGAGGAAGGGTGGTGGAAGCTGATCTATAAGATCAGCGACATCATTGATGTTCAGATGCTGGCCTGGTGGAAGATAAACATTACACACTGTTGCTATGACAGGCAGCGAGACGCGAACAGCTACAGCCTCAAGAGGGGTTCTTAATGGAACCTCTTCGCTGTAGCTATCAGAACGTACAAAAATGCCAACGCCTCCGGAAGCCCGGTGAGCATAGTATCGTTCTGTCGAGTATAGTCTGAAATTTCTCAAGACCGTATGATGACCAGGTCGGAAGTTGGTCTCCTGAATGCAGACTATACTCGCTGCGTACTCACTAATGAGCTGACGTAACTCAGCAAGATGCCTGTCATAACCGTTACAATTCCACTGTAACAGTGCCATAGTGTGGACTATAAAAGGAGTGTTAGGTTATGAGCGAAAATATGCTCGTTAGCCTAAACACTATCTAATTCTACATCCGTAGATAAGAGGACAGTGCGACATCCATCCCGTCATCAAAAGATGGCAGGGGTGCCGCCCAGAACTTCGACACTTTCCGGGCTCGAGGGGGTCCCCTACGAGGAGAGCGCGCAGGTTTGGGAGCAGGAGTGCCTCCCGGCGCAGACTCATACCCCCCAGATGGGGGGCATGACTTCTCCTTCGCAGGGGAAGTCCGAGAGCGCTCAGAACGGGCGCTCTTCTTCCCCTTCTTTTTTTCAGGTTTAGACGGGCTGGGAGATGGTTTCCCAGCCCTGGTCGACGATGCCGCCTCCGCCGGCTGGGGCACGACTTTCGTCGACCTCCTAGGGGGGGGAGACTTAGTCTTCCCCCCTTGCTGTGCCGGCTGGCAACTGCCAGCCTGCACAGACTTCTGGTTGGTCGAAGGTGGGGTGGTCCCCCCCTTCGAGCTTTGACTATTTGCGACGTTGCTGGGAGCAGCAACAGTCGCCTTGGGCGCAGCGGTCTGAACAGGTGTCTTGGTCGTAAATGACGAACCTGGAAGACTCTCAGCTATCAAGCTATAGTCGAGTGTACGGGCAGGTGTATTCGTAGAATGAAACTTACGGCGCGCTTCCTGGTAGGAAAGACCATCCAGGGTCTTGATCTCCTGGATCTTCTTCTCACTCAGGTATGTCGGACAATTCCGATCCCGAGGAGAATGAAAACCGGAGCAGTTAGTGCACTTGTATGGAGTTGTGCACTCCTCCGCGCCGTGAGCTACTCGTCCACATGTACCACATACAGCCTGATTCGAACAGCGAGATACCATATGTCCGAATCGCTGGCATTGATAGCATCGCATAGGAGGCGGGATGTACGGCCTCACATCGCAACGATAAGTTGTTACCTTGACTTTCTCTGGTAACACTGACAACTTGAAAGAGACAATGAAGGCACCAGTGGCAACGTCTTCACCGTTGACCTTGCGCGTAATGCGCCGGACGTGTGTCACGCCACGGTTCTTCATGTCTTCCATCAACTCGTCGTCAGTGTTAAAAATAAGGTCGCGGTGAAAGATGACTCCGCGAACCAGGTTCAAGGACTTATGCTCCTCCACTTTGACGGGGATTTCGCCAAAGTGCTCGCACTTAAGCAACTGATCAGCTTGCAGTGCTGTACGAGTCTTCATAAGCAAACTACCGTTGCGCATTTTCTTAAGTTCCTCCAGTTCGCCATAGACGCCTTCGATGTGCCGACTAAAAAGGATCGACTTCACCAGCTTAAAATCGTGCCCATCGGTTCTGGTAGCGACCAGAAACCTAGGGAAGCTGGATCCCATTCCTTCACGCTGCGCATGTTCCCAGGGAGTTGAACCTCTCAGGGAAGCAAAAGTTAAAGACTTAGGTGGGGGACCACCTTGAGAGAGCAGACTTCGTTTGGAAGCCATGCCCGATAGCATCCTCCCCGAATGCTACCCACTCCGATCAGGCGTCTCTGTAGCCGAACCAAGCAGCCAAGGCAATACCCACCTGGTCATAGCAGGTACTGCCCGGGGTCCGATGTTGAACGATGCCTAATACGGCATGACTGAGGCAATGAGCACTAAGACTCCCTTCCTCGAGTCACCCGCAATAGCATGTACCCCATAGCGTTTACAGAGCACTAAATATAGAGAAAAAAATAAAAATAATTAATAATAATATGTCCTTCTGGCATTCGGCTGTGCGGGGACCTGTGTTGTCAGGCGGATACCACTGCCAAGGTACATGGCGCTCCCACCACGCAATGGTCCTGGGTGGACAGTTGCGGGCTTTTGGGCGTAATCGCACACGTAAGAGGCCCATCTCCGGGCAGCACGCACATCAAAATTTCGAATGGGCTACATCTGACCCTCGGAAAAATAATAATAAAATAAAGAGGGGACCATGGCCACATGACCCTTTAAGTCGCCTTCTACGACAGGCAGGGATTACCTGTGAATGTACTCGACCCCTCCCATCCACAGGAGGTCCAACACAGTATACCAAACCGCAATCCATGTCCGCGCCAAGGTCGCCCCTTTTAGTCGACTCATACGACAGGCAGGGGGTACCGCGGGTGTATTCTACATATGCGTCCCCCACCCGCAGGGGGTAGTGTGTTTGGTCCGCGAGAGGTATTTTATTTCCCTCAAGTTCGCCGGCAAGCCGGTTAGGACCCCCCTATCCGCCACCTGGGACGCGCCACGTGGGAGTATCACCTCTCCCCCTGCTACGCCATCGTAGTAGGTTCGTGGATACATAATTGATTACTGACCAAGGGACCACTCATAAAGCACAATGATGCTTGATGTCTAAAGGGGTGCAAACTCCATACCTAAGGCCCCACAGAATGGTACGTGTCGCAAGTAAAGTAGAACCATGGTGCTTGTCATGTTGCGGTACTAATCAAAAGTAGCGAAACTCACGGTGTTCCACACAAGACGGTACTACTCACAAGTAATGTGCTTCGTACAGGTAACGCAGACCTATGGTGTTTCGCACACAATGGCGCCACTCATAGCCAACGCGCAAACCAATGAGTTTCCTCACCTAGGTGTACTAGGCACGGATGCCGGTCCCACGGGCTCCGTGGTGTTCCTCACATAGTGGATACTAATCAAAGGCAACGCAGACCCACGGTGTCGCTCATACAGTGGTACAACTCATAGGCTACGCCCAGACCCGCGGTGTTGCTCACATGGGTACGACGCATGGGTACTGGAATCCACCAGGCCAGGCTTTTACTGCTACTAATCACAAACCTATTTCGTACCGAATTTAGTGGTACTACTCGCAAGTACAGGCAACCTATGGTGTTCCCCGCGTGATGGTACGATTCAAAATTAGTTTCATGGTTCTAATTCAGTCAGTCCTTGGTCGCCCCTTTTAGTCGCCTCTTACGACAGGCAGGGGATACCGCGGGTGTATTCTACATGTGCGTCCCCCACCCGCAGGGGGTAGTGTGTTTGGTCCGCGAGAGGTATTTTATTTCCATCAAGTTCGCCGGCAAGCCGGTTAGGAACCCCCTATCCGACACCTGGGACGCGCCACGTGGGAGTATCACCTCTCCCCCTGCTATGCCATCGTAGTAGGTTCGTGGACCGCCAGTTGACAAGAGGGCTCGCCTGGCTGCAACCGCTCACTCTCGCGCAGAACGAAACGGTCCAGGTGGCTTGAGTGCACCACCTAAAAACCATTGTGAACCTCATCCTTGATCACATTTATTGCACAATAGACAATTACGGACACATTGGGCACTCCTCTGATCGCAACAATGGGCTGGAAGTTTGGCTCAAGTGCTAAAAGATTACCTTGAGGAGCACAACCCGCCGTTGTTGCGCTACCTGGATCAGAGCACCATCATAGGCCCTCGCCGATATTATACGATGTCGATCTGAAGCGCCCCGGGCTGCATTTCATTTATGGTAAACCTCTACCCAGTGCAGGATCAGATGTTTGCTTTGCACCTACCCTTGTCGTGCGCTCAGTTAAAGTGAGAAGGCATTTAAAGGTAATGAACAGGCTGTTCCCAACCACTGGTTTCACGGACAAACGCCATCAAACTCTATTTGTCTCAGACCTTGTGTGCCATATAGTGCACACTCCACCACTGAGTGCAGGGGAGGAACCCAAAGGGGTTCACACCATTGGCTGTGGTCGCCCGATGAGAAACGTCGCTCAAAGTCTTGCTGCAGTGAATAACGTGTTATCGATGGTACCAATAGGAACACCTCAGCTCCTTGGCAGTGCACTACTCATTGCCGCTATCGGCAGTAGGGAATCGGCATTGGTCCAGCGCAACATTCTCAAGCAGAGGCTCTTGTTCCGGGATGTGTATAGGCAGCAGGAGGGTTCGCTGCCTACGTATCAAAGTGCTCTAAAGATATACACGAAGACGCTATCACTACCGATCATGTAGCCTTCACGCCTATATGGCACACGGTGTCTTACCTTAATCCTCTGATTCCATCTTGTCTTCTCCTCTGATGATGACACATGGAAACGGTTGGAGTCCGGCCCCAAGATAAGAGATTACAACATGCACACCGTCGTAAAATCGACAAACGAAGAGTCTCGCACTTTGTCAAGCATAGCAGTGCTTGAAGCCTCGCTGGAGGAGACAGACAGCTACTCAACCATGCAATGGGAGAACAATGGGAGAAAACAGGGGACAGAAGCACAGGCATCGCAGGGCGGTGGTGTCCTCATGGTCGGAGACGATGGCATCCCTAGGGAAGAGCGGTCTTACACGCCCCCCTACATGCGGTCCGGCAGCCCTAAAAGCTCTCTCAACATTACACTTAATCAGTTTTGGGCAACTTTTGACCCTCCAGACCCAGACTGCCGGGAAGAACATCAGCACCAAGAGCCACAACCCCCTATCATCAGATCGGATTGGGATCTTCCACGGGACATAGCGGACTTCGGAGATCGCGGGTCGCCCATGCAGGACGACAGCAGTTACCACGATACCAGACCTGGCACTCCTTACGCAGACGATGACTGGGACGACGTCATCGACGCAGGTAGCTTCCATCGCCCCATGCGTCAACCACTCATAACACAGGACCCGCAATTTGCAGCATTACATCCTCTACCAGAGTTCCTCACGGCTTCGAAGAAACCCACAGTGTATCATTCCATCGCATTGCCTCGTATCGCTCCGGTTCCTTACCAGGACACTCCCATGGGACGATTCGCAGAGGATATTGCCAACAATGGGGTCAGATTGCCTAAACCAACAACAGCCCCTCCAGTCTTTGTGCCTACTACTCCATCACCTCTAATGGATACAGTGGTAAGTGATCCACTAGAGAATGATATCCTACGACGGCAGCCAGTATCTCATGCACATCCCTTGTTTTTAGTGGCTAAACCAGACGGAAGTGCGCGCTTGATTCATGACCTGATGATGCTTGTTGTTTAAAGGGGCTTAACATCGAGGTCATCGGCCCCTAATTGTACGAAATGAAATAACAAAAATAAACCAAATTCATCCACTGACCAAATTAAAATAAAAATGTCGTGAAGAAGGAATGGAAGGACATGAATCAAAAAACCAGCAAAAAACGAGCAAACAAAAAAAACAGAGGATCCAACTGAAAAAATATCATAATTACTGTATGACTGACCAAGGGACCACTCATAAAGCACAATCCTGCATCGAGGATGCTTGATGTCTACAGGGGTCAAAAATCCAGATCTAAGGCCCCTCAGAATGGTAAATGTCGCGAGTAAAGTAGAACCATGGTATTTGTCATGTTGGAGTACTAATCAAAAGTGGCGAAGACTCATAGTGTTCCCCACATGATGGTACTACTCACAAGTATTGTACGCCGTACAGGTAATGCAGACCTGCTATGGTGTTCTCACACAATGGCGCCACTCATAGCCAACGCAAACAGACGGGGTTCCTCACCAAGGTGTACTAATCACGGGCGCCGGTATTCCTGTGCTGCTCCTCACATAGTGAGTACTAATCACAGGCAACGCAGACCCATGATGTCGCTCATATAGTGGTACTAAGCACAGGCAACGCCCAGACCCGTGGTGATGCTCACATGGGTACGACTCACGGGTATTGGAAACCCACATTGACCCTCTCGCTGCTGCTACTAAGCACAAACCTATTGTGTACCTAACATAGTGGTACTGCTCGCAAGAAAAGGCGACCCATGGTTTTCCCCACGTGATGGTACTAATCAAAATTAGTTTCATGGTTGTAATTCCGTCATCCCTTGGTCGCCCCTTTTAGTCGCATCTCACGACAGGCAGGGGATACCGCGGGTGTATTCTACATGTGCGTCGCCCACCCGCAGGCGGTAGTGTGTTTGGTCCGCGAGAGGTATTTTATTTCCCTCAAGTCCGCCGGCAAGCCGGTTAGGACCCCCCTATCCGCCACCTTGGGCGCGCCACGTGGAAGTATCAGTTCTCCCCCTGCGTAGCAGGTTCGTGGCAACACAAACTAAAATCAAGTCAATAGGATAAAAGCGCAATTGACACAAATACACTAGCACAAAACACAGCATTACACACGATGAAACATATCACTATCCCTCATAAAGCGTATGACGAGGTCTGTTGACTGCTCGTCATCACGCAGGATAAGGAAGATGGTACTCGGGAGGTTAAGACTACGGCGAAGATCGACCAGGTCCGTACACTCCGTAAGGATGTGTACCACGGTAAGATGGTCACCGCAGGTACACACCGGAGGTTCTCCTTTCAAAAGATGCGAGTGAGTCACGATACCGTGGCCGATCCGAAGGTGACATAATACCACGGCATCCCTCCGCGAAGCCCGAAGGGAAGTCTTCCATACCTACGTTGTTCCTTTAATTGCTCTCAGCTTATTGGGGAGTGGAATGGCCTGCCACTCCATCTCCCTATGGGACATAACCAGATGCCGCAGCTGAGAGCGAATATCACCTGCTGGAACCTTCAAAGGCAACGGGGGCAATGTCGTGAGCCGGGGAAGGAGACAGCAACAACAGAGAGCGACACAAGTCCCGGGCTAGGATTCCGGACCTCTTCTCCCGGACGCCAGCCAGGTCAGCATCGGAGCAGGGCATGTCTAGACAGACTTCCATACCAGACGCATTCCCTGATACCAAATCAACCCCTGGTAAGACCAGAACAGGC
This sequence comes from Anabrus simplex, assembly GCF_040414725.1. NCBI lineage: Eukaryota > Metazoa > Arthropoda > Insecta > Orthoptera > Tettigoniidae > Anabrus > Anabrus simplex. The sequence goes on along the minus strand of NC_090268.1, from coordinate 222,726,137 downwards.
CGGGGGACGTCGAAGAACCGAGACGCATCAGCCGACCGACAACAGCAGGAATCCCCTGACCCAGCTCTTCAACTCCATATGGCTACTGGCAAATCTGATCTTGCAATCGTCCGGACACTTCAGAAAATCCGACAGTTGGTTAAGGACTTAGCCATCCAGCAGCACAACTTTAACGAACGCCTAACTCACATGGAAGAATACGACGATCCTAACCAAACGGTTATGGAAAATAATCCTCAACTTCAGCCACCAATTAATGAACAACGACCACCAACACCAGATCCACAACCAACAGTATGGAGACAACTTCGACCCAACGACTTTACGGCCGGGTCGACCGATCCAGATCCCTCACGAGTGTTCCAGTTGGCAAACTTTCTCCAGCAGCAGTACCTCCTGACGCCTTCGGGGCGCGACAAATACATGGACACAGTCTTGTGGGGCCTGTCTGCCTGACCGAGACTCGATCCCGCGCAGAGAAGTTACTTCCCAACACGGGCAATTCAGCTCTACGTTGCGATCAGCAAAGGATGGTCCCAGGCGATACAACTCAACGCAGCCAACGCAGAAACCCTCGCCTGGACACCAGAGGGGTTCACTTTTCAGCCCACGCCTCGCCCAGCGACGGTCAGCAGAGGAAGAGGACGAGGCCGCGGCGCACATGGGGCGAAGGCCAGAGCAGCAGCAACATAGCCAAGCAACGAGTAAGGAGACGCTCCAGCGACATACAGAACCTGTCCCCGTCAGCACCGGGGCCCCTCAACAGATCCTTGACAGGTCTTCTAGACATCAAGTACACTCCGAGCTTGGTAGAGAATGAGCGGTGTACAATAGTGCCCAGGAAACGAGCAGGCAAACGCTTGCGCATGTGAGCATGGGATGTTTCATTTCATTCTTTGTATTGTGTTTTCTTTTGTCATGTTGATATATGCTTTAGACCTCGTTCTGTATAATGATTATTGTAATATATATTTTATTTATTAAAAGTACTGGTGGTTTCACCTCTTCAAGGGAAGAATGAGAATATTAAGATTGAAGAAATGCCTGTGAAATCCACATATATCGTCACTGCTGTAGGTAAACGATCCAAGCAAATATGTAAACAAGTTACCATACCTATTTGTATTAACGGGAAGTGGAAACTGTCTTGTTATTCCGAATCTTATATTTGATGTTATCTTGGGATCTGACTGGCTAAGTTTATACTCAGCTCGGTTAGATTACAATGAGGCGACAGTATATTTAAGGTGGGATAATAAGGAAGTTAAAGTCACGTGGGATGCCGAAGTTCAGCCGAAAGTGGGTTTGTAACATGTGGTGTGTTAATGAGGTTTCAAAAGATGAGGAAAGAAGAAAGGACTTCTTAGATGACCATCCCCAGGACCTAAACCCATCTCCGGCTTTTGAAGGGCTCTCCATGATCAGCTGTCTTTATATTTACACCAACACCCCCCCCCCCACATTGATATGGATCACCAACTCCCAAAGCTATGGAAAGCATACTTAGGTCTTATTCATTCAACCTAAAACCAAGAATTCAAAGCAGAAAAGAGCTCTTGTACCTTGACGATGAGCAAGAGCCACTATGGATCGAAAGAACACATTGGGAGGAGGCAGATGGGGATTATCCTTTTGATGAAACCACTGGAAACTGGCACCCCGGAGAAGCACACCTGATGTGCAAGCAATTCATGTCGAAATACATACAGGAGATTGATCAATCGGCTGAACACATCATGGAGATCTTGATGAACAAAGTCACGTGGGATGCCGAAGTTCAGCCGAAAGTGGGTTTGTAACATGTGGTGTGTTAATGAGGTTTCAAAAGATGAGGAAAGAAGAAAGGACTTCTTAGATGACCATCCCCAGGACCTAAACCCATCTCCGGCTTTTGAAGGGCTCTCCATGATCAGCTGTCTTTATATTTACACCAACACCCCCCCCCCCCCACATTGATATGGATCACCAACTCCCAAAGCTATGGAAAGCATACTTAGGTCTTATTCATTCAACCTAAAACCAAGAATTCAAAGCAGAAAAGAGCTCTTGTACCTTGACGATGAGCAAGAGCCACTATGGATCGAAAGAACACATTGGGAGGAGGCAGATGGGGATTATCCTTTTGATGAAACCACTGGAAACTGGCACCCCGGAGAAGCACACCTGATGTGCAAGCAATTCATGTCGAAATACATACAGGAGATTGATCAATCGGCTGAACACATCATGGAGATCTTGATGAACACGAATTCAGAAGTTTTAAGGGGACCCGGACCCTAGAAATTATGAAATTTTCGATTTTCAGTGTATTGTGGACAAAAATACTACAGCTTTTCCCCTTTAAAATGACATATCATTCTTCCCAGTAGCTCAATTCAAAGGTAAAACTACCCTACTGGAGTAAGCCTGAACTTTAACTTCCACATTAATTCTATGATTTCTCAGAAGATGTCATTACTATAAATTTTGAAGAGTTCTGAACTGTGTCTTTTTCGATTTATTTTTGTTTTATCTGTAGTGAGAAGTGTGAACATTCTCTTCTAGATGGCACTACTGAAGAACTACAATGGTGCACCCCAGTGCGAAGCGAAGGAACTGGTTTTGTTTTGTTTTTGGAGAAATTTTGATCTCATAAGTTTGTGCTTTGATAAATTTCTTTCTGTCATTTTTTGGGTTGGCAGTATAACCCTTCTCTTTTCGCGTGTTTTGAATTTAGCCAAACCCGAATTTCTTTAATTAATTTTTGACCAAAAGGTGTATCTTCTCCAATATCGATATGTTGCTTAATCCTAGCCAATAAAAGTGAGGGGGGTGTGGGTTCTCATTCTTGAAAGGTCTCGAATGTTCCACAAGGGTATTTAAACTGCTGATTTTCTGGTCTCCAGGCCACTTCAGTAACATCTTTCCTAGTGTGATTTTATAGCAGGGGCGGAAAGCCCCTCTTTCTTTTGCTAGCTCAGCGGTTTAACCCTAAGGGCAGGTTCGAAACTTTTTTATCATGTAACTTTCCTTTAAAATGTAAAAGACACTTGATATAAATTCTGTCTCCTTAACTACAAATTGGGATAGAGTGTGCCTAACCCTCTCGAGCTCCCATTCATTTTGTTTTGAGGTGACTAGGTTCATAACAGTTTCCCTTCCACTCGTAATGTCCTAATATTTTTCAATCGTGTCACCTCCGTAGTATGGGATTAGCCCTTACATAAGCGGCCTAGTGCCAAATAGGTTTTAAAGAAGTGTATTAGGAGTGCAGTTACGCCTCCACTCAAGTTGGTATTTTGGGGCCATGTAATTGTCCTGTTTCTTTAGTGAATAGGCCTCAGTAGGTTTGGTATTTTTACCCCTGTGCTTGGAGGACAGCTAGAAGGTGGAGTTTGGTGTTGCCTTTGATGGGCTTGAACTTTGACAGCGGGTTGCTCTTTCTTAAATTTGGTTTCTGTGTGCCTCGAGGAGGCTTTACTAAGTAATTGGGAGCAAGTGCTCCTGGGCATGATTGGAGTTTTCTGCCCCTTTGTTGAACCTTGTATAGGGGTAAAGTTGGGCTAATTGCTCAAGGATCGTGAGTCTGGGGCTCGAAGCCCAAATCCTGTAACAAACTGTAATTGTACTTTCTTAATTTGTTGATATGCTACTGAGTACCTGTCATTCTTGTTATTTCTTGATCTTGGAAAGAAAATATAACCTTTGTTAAATTTTAAATTAACTTTAATTTCGTAAGTTGAGACCTACTCATCCCAGCACCTTCTTTCACCTCTAACTACCACGGAGAACTCCGTAAAAATTATTATGATCGTGAGCAACTACGAACCTTTCTTTATGGACTGGGAATTATGTCCCATGTGTTTACCTTTGCAAGAACCTACGAGAGCTCGACAGCTAAAGTAAAGAAATTTACACAAATTTCCATCAAAAATCTTAATTTGTCAAGGAAGCCATTTGTTTCCTAACTGCCAAGGAGACTTACCCCCATCCCTACAAACCCAAATCACAGTGGATGAAGAAAAATTAGTTGATAACCTTCGGAACATCTTGTATGCAATCTACGAAATTAATCAGGAATTACTGCAGGGGATGGAAGTTTATAAGAGAACTCGGATGAGACGGTATGATGTGAAGAAACCTCGCCCTGCTGAATGACGATATACAAGTCCATCTAGTGCAATAACTCTTACAAGATCGTTATGTCTGTGGACGTTCAGACAACAGTCACATTGCTCTCAAAAGAACACTTTGTAATGATACAAAACCTCTTGGAGATATTCAATGTACCGCGATCTTAGAATGACAAGGTTCTATCTGACAAAATTTGTGAAAGTCATATTTTTACTCTACAGGGTTCTATTTGACGTGTTCTATTCGAAAACAAGCACTATGATGCCATCTGTGAGAAAATGTGGAAACTACGAGTGTGACAAAGTTATATCTGCAGACCGTATAATCACACTTAAACAAGACATGGTTCATTCTGCGAGTGTGGAGCAGATAGAACCTTGTTTTGTTCCACCTTTTTCCCGGCTAGCAGATACACCCTTGTCATTTTTACTTCCTTGTTGTATATGAGTGGAAAGCAGTGATTGGCGGTTCGTTCGCCAGTGATCCAATAGAGACACAGTATACAATATTTTCATCCTATCACATCTGCACAATCACCAACCCCGCAATCCACGAAGCAGAGCTTGTATAGGCGTATCTTTGTTACGGAATACAATCTAGACTTTCACAAGCCGAAGAGTGATCGCTGCGATGTGTGTGAAGCTTATAAGGTTTCGGAGGGTCAGCATATAACAAACGAAGAGCAGAAAACATAATACGAAGAGCATTTCCTGAATAGAACTCTGTCTCGAGCTGAAAGAGTTAAGAGACAGAAAAAGCAAGGACATACCTGTATCAAGTTTTGTCTGGAATGTGATTGCTTGTCCTAGGGCAGAAATAAGTTATTTTATAGAAGAAAATTTAACATGTATAATTTGACCGTTATTTTGTCAACAAGACAAGTTTACAGCGCTCTCTGGACTGAGGTACAATCAGGAAGAACAATAAATGACATCGCCAGTGCATTCAGGGTACTACTGGATCGAGCAATTGCAGATAACAATATCGATGAACTGATAACATGGAGCGACTAGTGTGTTCCGCAGAATAGGAATGCGCATATTTCGTTTGCTGTGTTACATTTTTTGAGACACAACAATGATGTGAAGCGCATCACAATGAAATATTCCACTCCAGGTCACTCATGTATTCAGGAAGTGGACAACGTACTCGTACATAGTTGCATTGAAAAAGCCATGAATTTTTCTCTCCCTTAGGACTAATCTGAATTATGAAAGGCATCAATAGAACAAGACCTTTCAAGATTGTGCAAATGAAGGACACTAATATTAAAGATTTTGGTTCCCCTGCGAAGCTTCTAAACTACAAATTGATTGCCTTCACGAAAGTGAGTTCTATAATATTTAGTCAGGTACTACATGAAGATCAGTTTGTGCTCAGCCATTCACCTAATTTTCAGCCACGGGATGTCTACCTGAAGATGCTGGAGAATCCAGTGCGCCGAACAACACAGAAAGTGATGAATGCCCAGTCTACTTCTCCAGGTGTGGCTTCAATCTTGGTACTAATACCAGAAGTCACCAAGCAAATATCTCAGGTTACAGAAGAAAGATATAAAGGCCATGTTGCAATTCATGCCTTTACAAGACAGAGCATACTACAACACAGTAGTAGTTCTAGTTCAACTTTTAAGATAGAAATTAAAGAGAGAGAGAGAGTTCTGTCATCTCCCAAAGGAAAACCGAAAGGCTTGAAAATAGCAAAACCGAAAACAAGAAGACGCAAAGGAGCTAGAGGAAAACTAAAAGTCAAGCCAAGGGTAAAAGTGTTAGCTAGAGTTGTGCTCAGAGGAAAAGTTCCTGATAAAAAGCCCTCTCTTGTTATGGAGGATGCTTTCCCCAACTACATCAAAATCAAGAACGTTCACAAGGGCAATATTATAGACATATTCAGGTAACCACAACATGGCGGGACAAGAGAAATTTATGTCCTAAGATCAGAGCTCAAGATTTCTGCAGGTTGCAATCGAGTGCATTTCAAGAACTCTCTGTAGCCACTGTCCTTCAGAGACAATGTCGAAACCCTCTCGAAAAGAAAGTGTCCATAGGAAACATTACGCAGATGTTAGAAGACTGCCAAAAGGGAAACTAAAGGAAACCCTTCTTTCGTCAGAGGATAAGACTCGATGGAACCAGAGAATTAAAGTCAAGGCTCTGGCAACTATTCTATGCAGGATTCTTTCTAGAAGATTCCATGGATTCATCATTTCTGTGCTCAACCTTAGGCACGACAAATATATCTTTCTACCTGAGGGAATGCAACTCCTCCTATTGAATACAGGCGTGAAGGTTCATTCTGAAATCAGCCAAGAACTCAAGGAACAGTTCGCCAAAGGAGACATCGTAGAAAAGGGTGAAGTGGCCATGCACATCAAAACAGGCATGATGCAAGGGATCCTCCACTTCACTTCCTCTCTCTATCACGCAGCCTTTCTGTTGTATCACAAAATGCTGTGGGCCAAATTTGACAATAGACTCAACAAAAAGAGAAAGAGAGAGAAGCTCAGATTTTATGCTACAATGAATCACTTGTGCTCATCAGATGACTCATCATCAATGGTGTCTGTGGCTTCTGGAACAGTTAAAACATCAAAATTTTGGGCTTGCATGATCATAATGTCTATCCCAAAACTTGCCAGATTCGTAGGATTGTGGGATTCAACAAAATCGTGATGAAGTTCAACTCTACATGGTACTCTCACTGATCGATGTTGAGACCCATCTTTAAATGGGTTGTAGCTAGCATGACAATGCCCACGACATCTAGTTTTCTAGGGAGGCAAGAGCACTTCTCAAAACTGCTTACTCAGTTAATTGAAGCTGGAGCACCATTCACAGAGAGCTCAGTGATTCAAATTGTACAGGGGATACTTCATTATCAATTACTAGGATCAGCCACTCACGGTTTATTCAAGAACTGGGCAAGAATGCTATTGCACTTACCTGGCCCAAACCTTGGATTCTTTCTAGTAGACCCTCCTCTCATGGCTGGTTTGATGGGATTTGACTTCTCTCACTACTTAGCAGTCCTGCATTCAACAATTTTGAGATCAAGTATAGCAGTGACCTTGGATAACAATTTCGTTGAAGTGACAGAGCAGGGAACAGTCACATCAACTGGGATAATAAGATTTGGATCAGCTAAAAAACTCAGGAGACTGATTGGTGAATTAGAGCCAGAACCCGACTGGGGAAAAGAAATAGAGGAAGATCCGAAAATCCTTTATGCCCAAGCCGACACCAATAGAAAACAAAACAGAAAACTGTTCCTGAAGTTACTAGGACTCGGCGTGGTAGATTCATTTACAAACAGCCTTGCTCCAACCAGGACGCCGGCTGGCTCTGTATTCATGACTTCTCACCACTCAATGGCAATAAGAGAATCGAGAGCAGTGGCAAGTGAGGAAACAGGGAAGGAGAAAAGCACAAAAAGCAACCTCTAGCTAAGAAATCCTGGCTCAAAATCACACAAGGCGCACTAGCAAGGTCCCAACAGAAAGACATGGACCTGAAGGATGATCAAATCAAATGGATTTTTCCGTCAAAAAGCTAATATGATGAGATAATAAACACTCTGAACTTCATTAAGCAAGACTGTGTTGAAGCAGAATGGGTTACTCCCATAATGAGCACCGTTCAGATTTCAATACCGATATATGGGTTTGACGAGTATGTCACTCTCCCAACCCTCTGTACATGGAAATGGTTTGGTAAAGAGGGCAGACACCATGTTGGGACTCTCAATATGGCATGGGAGAGAGCAAAAGAATGCATTTCATGGCTAAGAGACACTCCAAAGGAGACCCTCGAGCAGTCCCCCTTTGAGAATCAGATAAAGATGCATGGTTGCATCTCTAGAATCAGAGCAAAAACTAGGAATGTTAGACTTTTCTATTCACCAATTCCGACCTTTGGCCATCTAACAACAATTCCTCAGGTAGTAAGAAGTGCACAATGGCCTGGCATGATCCTTTTGAGGACAGGAGAAAGCATATAGGCTCCGAGGGGATGCCATGAAGCCCCTCTTAGCAACCTAAGGGAATGTTGTGCAAGAATGTACTGTGCCTCTCTGTTGCCTTTTGAAGCTGATGAGTACAAGAATAGAGTTGAAGACTTCTTGAAGAAACATGGCAGTGAAGTTCCATTTGCAGATCTACCACTATGTAATAGGAAACTAGCCACACTGTCAGTCATGACAACATTCCTGAAGGGTTTGAACATTGATGAGAACAGGCAAGACCTTTTCAAGCATATCGAGAAGATAAAGGGTAGTGTCATGGGTGGAATGCTAGTGAGGCAGGCATCAAAAAGAGATGCAAGAGGAATAATCAAATACGAAGGCCGAGGACGCTGGTATGGAACTGTCGATGGCCAAATGGTAAGGATTAATGTTCAGGATGACAAAGTCATATCAATTGAGACCACAAAACCTAACTCACTTTCCAAAAGACTCAACATTCTTACTAGGATTCAAGGTTGCAGACAACAGAAGAGATAAAATTGGATACATCGACAATGGAGTCACCATCCAGAAATATGATGTCTCAATCAAGACTGCTTATCCTGTTGTGAGCAAAACGAAAACACTTACAAGCTCTCAGCAACCTCCTTAGAGATAAGGGTTGAGGGAAGGAGAAGAACAGGAAGGTTGATAGCCAACATCAAATCTGAAAGGGAAGGCGAACTGGCAACTATCCCAGTCACACTTGTATCGTTTCAACCGTACCCTAAAGATTGGCGTAGTGTTCCATTATATATGGATGGACCTTCCTTCAGAAGTGCGTGGGAATCTCACAACTCAGTTGAAGAACCACAGATTTGAAGAGAAAGAGATAACCAAGTACTACGATGCAGGTCTCAAGAACTGGTTCAAGACTTGTCTTTCGTCAGTACTAAGATCTGATGGTGTTCTTAATGCTCAGGATTACAAGAGTGAAGTCATTCAGAGAAGTGATAGAATGTTCTCTGGAGAAAAAGTGGTGGTAACAAGAGAAAGCATTGCATTGGGGCTTGTTCACTTTGATGAGGAGAAGTTATTCTTCAATAAGATCAGCTCAGCTCTTGATGCATTTGAAGCAGACATTCCAGAAGGTGAAGAAGAGGAGGGACATTTCGAACCTGACGAAAATTTCATTACAAACGAAGTAATCGAAGGCTTTGAGACAGCATTTGCCAAAATGATGCAGCTAGATCCAACCAGTGATCTAGTCAATGTGGCAAGGATCCATCCCTTGTTCACCAACTTTACGAGAAACACCAAGTATGCCAGAAAATGGTGGAAAGATCTAATAGAAGGCAACCCTGACAGTCCTGTATTTATAATCGTAAAAGTAAAGTTGTAAGTTACAACCATCTTAGTGTAAGGTAACTTCTTGTCATTGAACATGATATGGGTATTTCCAAGAAAGCCGGTGCTGACAGGTGTGAAAACTACCGCACCATTAGTTTAGTATCTCATGCCTGCAAAATTTTAACATGTATTATTTAGAGAAGAATGGAATGAACAGTTGAAGCTGAGTTGGGAGAAGATCAATTTGGCTTCAGAAGAAATGTAGGAACACATGAAGCAACTCTGACTTTACATCTTATCCTAGAGGATCGAATTAAGGAGGGCAACCCACATAAGTTCTTACACCTTGCCCCAGGGTGCATGATCATAGTTTTATGGTCGTGTCATCTATGGAAGAATGTCCAAACTTCTTGATGAATGGCAAACAAAACAAGGAGAAATTTACTCAGTTTAGGAAACTCCACAACAAAACAATTACTTAATTGTTCAGTGGTGACGTCTTCTGATTAAAGTTCTAAGTTCCTGTTGTAGTAGTTTCCACTTTGTTCGATAGAGGAGTTCATTTAGGCGCTAATTTGAATGCGCGGCGTTGAGGTGTACCTTCCGGTAGTGGATAAAATAATTCAAGACAATAATCAACTATTTCAGAATATATATAATAATACAAAAATCTATAAATATTTCCAAAATTATCAACCTTTTTCAGTACTTTTTATATGCAATATTCCGGTGTATCTCTTATTTTGATATACCTACTGCGGGGAAACGTGATGTTAAGATTAGTTAAGATCAACTATCACACCTCTTGCCGCAAAAACAAAGTTGGATGATGATGATGATGATGCTTGTTGTTTAAAGCGGCCTAACATCGAGGTCATCGGCCCCTAATGGTACGAAATGAAATAACAAAACAATCAAAATCATCAACTGACAAAAAAAATTGTCATGAAGAACGAATGGATGGACATGAACCAAAAACAAAAAACAACAAAAGCGAGCAAACAAAAAAGGAGTGGATACAATTAAAAAAAGATCATAGATAATTCATTACTGACCAAGGGCCCATTCATGAAGCACAATCCTGAATCGAGGATGCTTGATGTCTAATGGGGTCCGAAATCCATGTCTAAGGCCCCTCGGAATGGTATATGTCGCGAGTAAAGTAGAACCATGGTATTTCTCAAGCTGCGGTACTTATCAAAGGTAGCATAAACTCACGGTGTTCCAAACATTAAGGTACTACTCACAAGTATTGTACATCGTAAAGGTAACGCAGACCTATGGTGTTTCTCACAAAATGGCGCCACTCATAGCCAACGCAAACCGATGAGGTTCCTCGCCTAGGTGTACTAATCACGGGCGCCGGCATTCCCATGGTGTTCCTCACATAGTGGGTACTAATCACTGGCAACGCAGACCCACGGTGTCGCTCATATAGTGGTACAACTCACAGGCTACGCCCAGACGCGTGGTGTCGCTCACAAGGGTACAACTCACAGGCAACGCCCAGACCTGTGGTGTTGCACACACGGGCACGACTCACGGGTACTGGAAACCCACACTGAACCCCCCTCGAGTGCTACGAATCACAAAAATATGGAGTACCTTACAGAGTGGTATTACTCGCAAGTAAAAGCGACCGATGGTGTTCCGCGCGTGATGGTACTAATCAAAAGTAGTTTCATGGTTCTAATCCAATCATCCCTTGGTCGCCCCTTTTAGTCGCCTCTCACGACAGGCAGGGGATACCGTGGGTGTATTATTCGTCTGCCTCCCCCACCCACAGGGGGTGTGTGTTTGGTCCGCGAGAGGTATTTTATTTCCCTCAAGTCCGCCGGCAAGCCGGCTAGGATCCCCCTAACCGCCACCTGGGAGTATCACCTCTCACCCTGCTACGCCTGCGTAGCAGGTTCGTGGTAATACCAGTCAAAGAACCAGAATTGTAATATGATATTCTGAACAAGAAAAATTCCAAATTTAAAACAAATGGATGAAGTTCTCTTTGCAAGCAACTTATTAACTTCTTTTTCATTATACTGAAGTGTGAATGATATTATATTATAATCAGTTTGCAATAACAGACAAAAGTAGCTGGTACGTGAGGAGAAGCACTGATGAAGAGTTCTTGCCCCCAATGCATTGCACAAACTGTCAAGCATCCCACCCATGTTATGGTCTGGTGTGCCAAGTTATGGTCTGGTGTGTTACGTCATTTCATGGTACAGGACGTCTGTACATAGTAGAGGGTATGATGAACTAGCATCAAAACATAACAGTACTTGAAAGAAAATTTTTGCCTCAAATGAGAGAGTGGTTTCCCAATGGTGGCTCTGTATTAATGCATGATGGTGCTCCGTGCCATAAAGCAAAATCTGTGACGAAGTTCATAAGTGAAAACAATGTAAAAACTCACCCTTGGACTGGCAATAGCCCAGATCTAAACCCTATTGAGAATCTCTAGGCCACTCTGAAGAAGAAATTGAAGAAAAACAGCATTACAACCAAGATAAATCTGAGAGACACTCATTAAGGCGTTAAAAAGTTCGCGAAAGAAAAATTCTTTCGAGAAATGTCCCCAGGAGAAGCAAGTTTCAAGTGGTAGGTGACGTGACTTGACCTCGCCTGGCTCGCTCGTGGATTCTGGTACGCACTGGAACGTTCATTCGCTCAGCTGTTCACATGTCGTACGGAAATTGTATGCTGACATAAAGTTTTTTCAATTGATATGTGCCAGGGCCTAGGCCTTCCTGGTACAGTACAGTATAATCAATGGTATGCTTACTGGAAAAAAGTCCAGAATTTCTCAACCTTTTCACAAGGATGAGATGTAATTTCTATTGATTGCTATGCAGTGTAAGCTATGATAATATGTACGATATTACTTACAGCTTTAAAACTCAAAGAGCTGGAAAAGCTACAGAAAAACATATACAAGAACTTACAAATTTATCAAGAAAGTAACGATCATAGGAAGGACATTGAGAAGAGGATGACTATGTCAGAATGTGAGACTAAAAAGAACAGTATCAGAATTTTGTGAAATTATCCAAAATACGTCGATAAGGAAAGAAAGGCATCCAAATAGAGAACTAAGAGGTGTGGTGTGGTGGCAAAGGGGTATATATAAAACTAAGAGGCTGACAAAAAACAATGTTTACTCTATGGAAGAATTATAGAAGTTGCTGATCTATGAACGTATGTAGGGGAACCGATACACTTAGAATTAAATATTTCGGCGGTCAATATATATCAAAAATAGAAAGAGAGAAGGAATTGTCTACCATTGCTACGTACATGACTCACTACAACTCGGAACAAGCAATGACCATCAATGAGCTCAAGGACAGCACGTACTCTTGCATGATGAATTTTGACGCCATAAATTTCTTCATTCTTTCCAGAATTCAAATATATATATAGTTTGTTGGGGTTTAGATGTCTACAAGTACCTCAAATTCGTTTTTTTTAATGAGCGTCCCAAGCGTCACGCCCACTTTAAATGTCATTAGTGTACTGTTGGTTAACATTAGGCATACAGAAGGTCCGTTCTTTAACTGAAGTATCTGAAGCCTCAATGAAACAAGCAATTGAGGAAGCAGTGATTTTGAATTAAACATCCAGAGATTGATGGGACATGGCAGCGTAGAGGTCATGGTTCGCTCAATGGTGTTGTGACTGCCACCTCTGTAGAAAAGGTAAAGTAATAGATGTGGAATATTTATCTAGAGTATTGCCATATTTGTCATTGTAATAAAGAAACAAACAGTAATCATGAGTGTGCTAAAAACTATGATGGGTACAGTGGAGGAATGGAAACTGAGGGTGCTTTGAGAATTTTTCAATTGTCAGTGGCACGAGGCAATGCTAGATATGTCAAATAGCTAGGTGATGGGGACTCCAAAGCCTTCAACAAGGTAAATGAGGCTAAAGTGATACTGTTGTCACTAAGCTAGAGTGCTATGGTCATGTTCAGAAGAAGACGGGTACGAGGCTCAGGAAGCTGCGGAAGGACATGGAAGGGAAGGAACTTTCAAATGTGAAGCCATTGTCAGGACGAGGTAGATTAACTGATGGGGAGATAGATCTACTTCAAAATTATTATGGTCTAGCTATCAGGAGAACTGCATCATCGAATGATATACCTCATATAGGGAGGTACTGATGATGATGCTTGTTGTTTAAAGGGGCCTAACATCGAGGTCATCGGCCCCTAATGGTACAAAATGAAATAACAAAAAGTTCCAAATTCATTCGCTAACCAAAATAAAATTTAAAAAATGTCATGAAGAATGAATGGATGGAAATGAACCCAACAAAAACAAACAAAAAACAGTGGATCAGACTCAAAAAGAAGGTAGTGAATTAGAGTATTACTGACCAAGGGCCATTTATAAAGCACAATGATGCTTGATGTCTCAAGGAGTGCTAAATTCACGTCTAAGGCCCCACAGAATGGTACATGTCGCGAGTAAAGTAGAACCATGGTATTTGTCATATTGGGGTACTAATCAAAACTAGCGAAGACTCACGGCGTTCCACAAAATATGGTACTACTCACAAGTATTGTACATCGTACAAGTTACGCAGACCTATGGTGTACTCACAAGTATTGCATATCGTACAAGTGTTCCCAACACAATGGCGCCACTCATAGCCAACGCAAACCGATAAGGTTCCTCACCGAGTGTACTAACCACAGGGACTCACACTATCCCGTGGTATTCATCAATATTGTGGGGACCAATCACAGGCAACGCTGACCCACGGCGCCGCTCAAAGCCAACGCAAACCGAGAAGGCTCCTCACCGAGTGTACTAACCACAGGGACGCGCCATATCCCGTGGTGTTCCTCAACATAGCGGGGACCAGTCACAGGCAACGCCGACCCACGGCGCCGCTCATAGCCAACGCAAACCTCGAAGGCTCCTCACCGAGTGTACTAACCACAGGGACTCGCACAATACCGTGCAGTTCGTCAACATAGTGGGTACCAATCACACGCAACGCAGACCCACGGTGTCGCTCATATAGTGGTACAACTCACAGGCAACGCCCAGACCCGCGGTGTTGCTCACATGGGTACGACGCACGGGTACTGGAAAACCCCAGGCCAGGCTCTATACTGCTACATCACAAACATATTTCGTACCGAATATAGTGGTTCTACTCGCAAGTACAGGCAACCTATGGTGTTCCCCGCACGATGGTACGAATCAAGAGTATTTTCATGTTCCTAATTGGATCACCCTTGGTCGCCCCTTTTAGTTGCCTCTTACGCCAGGCAGAGGATACGGTAGGTGAATTCTTCGTCTGCCTTCCCCACCCACAGGAGTGTGTGTTTCGTCCGCGAGTGGTATGTTATTTCCCTCAAGTCCGCCGGCAAGCCGGTTAGGACCCCCCTATCCGCCACCTGGGACGCGTCACGTGGGAGTATCACCTCTGCCCCTGATGCGCCTGCGTAGCAGGTTCGTGGTGAGGCACTATACACACTGCACCTCTTGAAATCCTTCATCGACCTTCTCGCTTTACAATCCATGTCACAGAGCCCAAAATTGGAACCAATATTGTCCACTCTAGAGGACATCAGCAAGTTTTTCATGGTTCAACAACGAGGATGAAACTGACCCCACCTTCCGTAATTCTCGATTCCAGTCTTCCAGGTATGAAAAAGATATCTAAGCTCTTAATGTCCAATCACTTCTTAAGAAACTAGGTCCAGAGATTACAGAGTATCTAAATAAAAGTCTTCATGACTGATGATGATGATGCTTGTTTAAAAGGGGCCTAACATCGAAGATCATCGGCCCCTAATGAAATGAGATAGACGACATATGTGACAGTTAAAATTTTAAAACCTATCCACTGACTAGAGTTAAAAAATGGTGATGAAAAATGAGTATGTGATTAAAACAATCAGTGGATCTAATTCGTAATGCCTTATTTTGGAATAAAATAAGAGAAAATATAGGAGACAAAGGAATAAGGCATTGCCTAGTAGTACTAAGGTATATACATAATTTACGTTAGGCGTTAAAATAACACATTAAAATGCGCAACACAAACTAAAATCAAGTCAATAGGATAAAACCGCATTTGACACAAATACACTAGTACAAAACACAACATTACACACGATAAAACAGACCACTATCCCTCATAAAGTGGGTGACGAGGTCTGCTGACTGCTCGTCATCACGCAGTATAAGGGAGATGGTACACGGGAGGAGGTTCTCCTTTCAAAAGATGCGAGTGAGTCACGATAGCGTGGCCGATCCGAAGGCGATATAATACCACGGCTTCCCTCCGCGAAGCCCGAAGGGAAGTCTTCTATACCTTCGTTGTTCCTTGTATCGCTCTCAGCTTATTGGGGAGTGCAATGGCCTTGCACTCCATCTCCCAATAGGACATAACCTGTCTGCTAACTCGTTACCCTCTATGCCCATGTGGCTTGGGAGCCACAGAAACGTAATTCTGGTGCCGGCATCCCAACACCCGGCCAGCAGGTCCTGGATCCGCTGCACCAGAGGCTGCCGAGGGAAACGGGTATCAATAGAATGAAGCGAACTCTAGGAGTCAGTACACACAAGAAAGTGTCGGCGCTCATTGTTCAGTGCGTACCGCAGAGCTGCACAGGTAGCATAGATCTCTGCTGTTTAAACACTACAAGTTTCCGAGAGCAAAAGGAAACGCCCGAAAGCCGATCACTACGGGTCCGTAGCGGTCTCACCAGCTAACCTGGTCCCCTATCTGGACACCCCTCTGGGCCGCTATGCCCAGAACATCATGGAAAGAGGGGTTAACCTTCCGCGGCCACGGGATGCTCCGCCCGTGTTCCGCGCCACCCGACCATCTCCCCTCATGGATCAGGTGCAGCAAGACTTGTTACATCATCGGATCATCGAACCTGGTGAACCTACATCGGCCTTCCACGTCTTTCTAGTTCCAAGGGACACCGGAGCAGCACGGATCATTTACGATCTTTCCCAGTGGACCCCATTTATAAATCGGCCACATTGCTCGCTCCAAGGCCCAGCAGAAGCCCTGTCCAGGATACCACCTCACCATCGTGCGATTAAGTTGGACTAGGTTAGTGGATTCTTTCAAGTGACTTTCAAGTGACCATCGATCCCCACACCAGGCACACATGGGGCATCTATTACCGCAGATCGTCTTATGTGTGGACAAGACTTCCCATGGACCACTCATTAGCCCCAGTCATGCAGCGATGGACGATGGCAGTGGGTGAAATCATCCAACAGGAATTTCCAGTCATTTGTGGCCTACCTAGATGACTGGTTGATCCACGGTGCCACCCTCGATGACGACATGGTCCATGACATCCTGCTGTACCTTGAGGTCATCTTTGGAGTGACGATCAACAGACGCAAGTCCCTCCTCCAGCCTACTGATGTCTTGATATACCTCGGTGTCACAATTGACATTCCGCCCGCTTAGGTGTCGCTCCATCATGCAACGCAGGCTAGGATCCGTCAGCTGATACCCATCATCCCACACGCCACGGATGAATAACGCCAGCAGATCGCCGGGTACCTCTCTTGGTGGGCCTACTTCATGGTCTGGCCTTTCCTCATGGACAAGAACGCGCACACCGGGGAGGTACTCTGGATCCGGCGCCTCCTCACCGACGACTACCTTGCCACTCTGAGACGCACGCAACTGGACCAGCCGACGGACGCCATTTACACCGACCAGACGCCTCCTTCCAATTGCAGCGATCGCTCCCCGACATGCCCAGGGTTGGGCACAGGCGTACGAACGTCCCGCACCCATATACGCAGCGGAGGCGACAGCAGCAATTACGGGTGACCTCTGGTTCTTGCAAAATGCTGATGATGCTTGTTTAAAGGGGCGTACCATCGAGGTCATCGGCCCCTAAGAGTACGAAATGAAATGGCGACAAAATATTCAAAATCATCCAATGACCAAAAAAGAAAATCTCATGAAGAATGAATGGATGGGCATGAATACAAAGGAAACAAGAAAACAGTGGATCCGACTTAAGAGACATAAAAACAGTATTACTGACCAAGAGACCACTTATAAAGCACAATCCCGAATCGGGGATGCTTGACGTCTAAAGGTGTCCAAAATCCAGTAAAGCAGAACCATGGTATGTGTCATGTTGCGGTACTAATCAAAAGGAGCGAAGAATCACGGTGTTCCAAACATTATGGTACTACTCACAAGTATTGTACGTCGTACAGGTAACACTGGCCTAAGGTGTTTCTCAGATAATGGCGAATCGCATAGTCAACGCAAACCCATAGTGTTCCTCACCCAGGTGTACTAATCACGGGCGCCGGTATTCCCGTGGTGTTCCGCATATAGTAGGTATTGAAATGAAATGTCGTATATGGCTTTTAATGCCGGGATATCCCAGGACGGGTTCGGCTCGCCAGATGCAGGTCTTTCTATTTGACTCCCGCAGGCGACCTGCGCGTCGTGATGAGGATGAAATGATGAAGACAACACAGACACCCAGCCCCCGTGCCATTGGAATTAACCAATTAAGGTTAAAACCCCAACCCGGGCGGGAATCGAACCCGGGACCCTCTGAACCAAAAGCAGGACGCTGACCGTTCAGCAAACGAGTTGGACATAGTATATATTAATGATAGGCAACGAAGACCCACGGTGTCGCTCATATTGTGTTACTAACACCAGGCAACGCCCAGACCCGTGGTGTTTCTCACTTAATGGCACTAATCACGGGCAAGGTAAGACCGTGGTGTTCCGCATTTAGTGCTACTAATCACAGGTACTGAAAACCCACAGTGAATCCCGCTCTACTGCTACGAATTACAGAACTATTGTTTACCTAATAGAGTGGTACTACTCGCAAGTAAAAGCGACCCATGGTGTTCTCCGCATGATGGCACTAATCGCAAGTAGTTTCATGGTTCTAATGCAATCATCCCTTGGTCGCCCCTTTTAGTCTCATCTTACCACAGGCAGGAAAACCCGTGGGTGTATCCTACGTCTGCGCCCCCCACCCACAGTGGGTAGACAAAAAAGAAAATATAAGAAAAATGTAGGGATCCATCACTTCGAAGAATGAAGTAACGGACAAAGAAAGGCAAAGGCCACGAAGTGCGTGAAAATGAAGGACTCCCTAGGCCTCGAATGCTCTAATACCGTCGGGGTCGGAAAAAAACAAGAGTGACAAAGGGAGGTCGGACCGGATAGATGGCAATAGCCCCGTGGCCGTGAACCCACGCTCCAATGTTATGAGTCCCTGGGGCACCTTTTAGTCGCCTCCTACGACAGGCATGGGATACCGTGGATGTTAAACTACCGCCCCCGCCCACAGGGAGACAGCCGAGCTATGGAGCCTTGTACAAGTGGAATCAATCCCTGAAATGTTGCGACACTGTTCATCTCACCAATCTGTAGGTGCACAAACCACTTTACAATTCGTACGTACACCTACCACTTTGACGCCAAAGAACACAGTAACAATGCTATCACAACAGTGATGAGTTCTTGGAGGAAGTTTTAGAAATCAGAATAATAACACGAAGCTAGGGAAATGTCCCACTTTGTTCTGTTCCCGCGGATTACGAGAACAAAACGGCCGCAGCTCGACAAACCACCACGCGTCTACTACAAGCTCTCGCCGACTGAGTTATACCATACCGAGACGTTTGTGTCGTCTTGATTACAAAAAAACAAAAACCACTTCCACCAATCACGAAATCTGAAGCCACCATAGAAGATGAAGAGCGGGTATATAAGGACTACATCACAGAACTTACATTGCTCGTGGGTAAAAGAGCAGGAACTGCGAGTAACATCGCGTGCTTTGAGGCACTGGTGCCCAAGTTGCCAACATAAACCTTGCAGGAGAGATCCCACTCACGGTAGCGAGACATGATATCACCTACTTAAGAGTTCCAAAATACTGTTATACCGATTTTCAACACCTCACAGGATTGCGGGTAAGAGGTACGCTTGGCTTCTGCTCGGCACGGAGTAAAGTAGCTAAGTAACTCCGCGATCTACTCTACTCCGAGCCGTATTTTGTGAACGTAGACATGTGTTATACTTTTTGACTAATCTCTTTGAACGCGCTCTGTAACGATCATGTTCTGTTCCACGAGGGAAAACCCCGTGTATAATAAATTTGTCGTACTTGCTGTGGAATTAGGATATTTTATAGTGGGTAAAGGTAAGACAACGGGAAACCTGGCAACACTGTAACCACAGGTAGGGCAACTACCTCTATCGGCACGTACTAGTCGTGCTGTACAGTTGGTGCAGTGCATACAGTTTTGGGTTAGCATGCAAGAGGTCGAGGGGTTGAGGCGTATGTTTTCGTAAATGGAGTCCTGGTGGTATGGTATCTGGTATCTTAATCGTCATCAGCGATCGCAGCGGGTCCTCTAGAAACCATTTGCACTTAAATACTAGGATCCTAGAAATGGACGAACAATCGTTTTCATTGGTCATCTTTGAAAGACGCCCTTTCCGCGTCGTGGTCGTGAATTTATTCGCACCACTTCATCTACTAGATGCTAAACCTGTTTTCTTTGTACCCTCCTCCAATGGTCCCATAGATTAGTACCAACTATTATTCTTGCCTCGTTCAGGTCCATTACATTTCGTTAGGGCCTTACGTTAC
Organism: Anabrus simplex; assembly: GCF_040414725.1. NCBI lineage: Eukaryota > Metazoa > Arthropoda > Insecta > Orthoptera > Tettigoniidae > Anabrus > Anabrus simplex. Next base: position 222,706,093 of record NC_090268.1, on the reverse strand, counting down.
CAGTAGGCTTAGCAACGTGCTTTGCGAATAACGTCTAAACTCCGTTTAATTTTGTATGTGTTATCACCATGAACCCACTAAGTATGTCTTTCAACATTGCGTCTGGTAACCGCATGCTGCTTAGTACGTATCTCAATGCATTATAACTATTATTATTTTTCCATCGATGTAATTGTTGAAGCATTACGTCTATTACTGTTAGGGAAAGAGTGTAATTCGAAAACGACCATTGCACAAATAGCGGTGTCGGGATGAATCATGCAGAACAATATCTCACAGAGAGGCAATGCGCGTTAGGAGAAACAGCGCGCAGGACTGACGGCGTGTTTATTACGTATTGTATGCGCTGTTCACCAGAGAGGGACTAGTGGCGAGCAGAGTAACGCACCCGTGACAAGACTCCAATGTACATGCGTACACGTATCGAATGTCCTTCTTGTAAACTTCTAATCCAGTGTGGCAGAAGTATGGCATAGACAAACGATGAATATGTGGATATGCTTCTGGTCCTTGGTGCATCTGAAAACCGGGCTGGTGTTGCCGTTCGTGAATATGCTGCGAGATATCTCGCCGACGCCATCCAGATAAAAATGTGTTTCGTCGTCTGGAGCTGCGCCTTCGGGAGTCAGGTTCGTCCACGGACTCGTCGTACTCCAGCTACTGAGATAGCTATTCTGAAGGTCATACACAAGAACCTCAGCGAAGTGCACGTAGCGTAGCAAGGCAGCTGTGTGTCTCGCAACGCACGGTCGTTAACGTGCTGCACGAGCATGGGCTGCACCCTGTCATTATTGTTTGACAAAACACCGTCATCCCGCAGGTCGCCATCAGCGGATGCAGTCCTGTGAAAGGTTCCAACAACAAAAGGAAACCAACGATGACTTCGTGAACACCGTACTATGGTCGGTTGAAGCCGCATTCCCTCGTGAGGCTGTCTTCAATATGCCCAATGCCCACCACTGGTGTGGGGTTAATCCGCACGTCACCCACGACCGTGGATATCAAGTTCGCTTTGGATCTACGTCTGCGCCGGATATTGGGCGACAGTTGATTGGGCCCCCTACTTGTTGCCTCACCGGTTGACTGCACGAGAGTATCAGGCATTTCTCTCAGACTATCTGCCTGATGCGCTGGAAGATGTTCCACTACATGTTCGGCAGAAGACATGGTTCCAACATGATGGTGAACCTCCACACTCTGGAATTAATCTGCGACAGTATTTGGACAGAACGTTTCCAGGCAAATGGCTCGGTCGTGGAGGTCCAGTTGTATGTCCACCGCGTTCACCTGACCTAAATCCCATGGATTTCTTCCTCTGGGAACACCTGAAGGAGCACGTGGACTCCACTCCGACGACAAATGTGGAAGAATTCGTAGCGTGTTCATGGTGCACTTGATGCTGATGATGATGCTTGTTGTTTAAAGGGGCCTAACATCGAGGTCATAGGCCAATAATGGTATGAAATGAAATAACAAAAAGTTCAAAATCATCCACTGACCAAAATAAAAGAAAAAATGTCATGAAGAATGGATGGACATGAACCCAACAAAATCAAACAAAAAAAAAGACAGTGGATCAGACTCAAAAAAGGTCGTTAAATAGAGTGTTATTGACCAAGGGACCACTTATTAAGCACAATGATGCTTGATGTTTAAAGGGGTGCAAAATCCACGACTAAGGCCCCACAGAATGGTACATGTCGCGAGTAAGGTAGAGCCATGGTATCTGTCATGTTGGGGTACCAATCAAAAGTAGCGAAGACTCACGGTGTTCCACACAACATGGTACTACTCACAAGTATTGCACTTCGTACAGGTAACGCAGACCTAAGGTGTTTCTCACACAATGGCGCCACTCATAGCCAACGCAAACCGATAAATTTCTACATCTAGGTGTACTAACCAAACATCCCGTTGTGATACTCACATAGTGGGTACCAATCACACGCAACGCAGACCCACGGTGTCGCTCATATAGTGGTACAACTCGCAGGCAACGCCCAGACCCGCGGTGTTGCTCACACGGGTACGACGCACGGGTACTGGAAAACCCCAGGCCAGGCTCAATACTGCAACTAATCACAAACATATTTCGTACCGAATATAGTGGTTCTACTCGCAAGTACAGGCAACCTATGGTGTTCCCAACGTAATGGTACGAATCAAAAGTAGTTTCATGGTTCTAATTCAATCATCCCTTGGTCGCCCCTTTTAGTCGCCTCTCACGACAGGCAGGGGATTCCGTGGGTGTATTATTCGTCTGCGTCCCCCACCCATAGGGGGTAAAGAGAGAGAGAAAAGATGAAAAAGAAGGGACACAGATAGGTCTTATGGCGACGATGGGATAGGAAAGACCTGGGAGTTTGAAGGAAACGGCCTTGGCATTAAGGTATAGCCCCAGCATTTGCTTTGTGTGAAAATGGGAAACCACGGAAAACCATCTTCAGGGCCCTGTGACCAAAGGCCAGCACGCAAACCATTTAGCCATGGAGCCGGACATCCTGACAGAGGAAGTGCACATCAACTTAACAGTTTTAAACCAGGACGATCAGAATACGCTGGAAAAAATACGTAACGTCTAGGATGAGCAAATGAATTTCCCAAAATAACCCTTGGCACTGCAGCCCTTGAAGGGCCTTGGCCTACCAAGCGACCGCTGCTCAGCCCGAAGTCCTGCAGATTGCGAGGTATCGTGTGGTCAACACGACGAATCCTCTCGGCCGTTATTCTTGGCTTTCCAGACCGGGGCCGCTATCTCACCGTCAGTTATCTCCTCAATTATAATCACGTAGGCTGAGTGAACCTCGAACCAGCCCTCAGGTCCAGGTAAAAATCATATCCACTGACTAGAGTTTACAAAATGGTGATGAAAAATTAGTATGAGATTAAAACAATCAGTGGATCTAATTCGCAATGCCTTATTCGGGAATAAAATAAGAGAAAATATAGAAGACAAAACAATAAGGCATTGCCTGGTAGTACAAATGTAGTTACATTATTTACGTTAGACGTTAAAATAACACATTAAAACGCGCAACACAAACTAAAATGAAGTCAATAGGATAAAAGCGCAATTGACACAAATACACGAGGACAAAACACAACATTACAATCGATAAAACAGATCACTATACCTCTTAAAGCGGATAACGAGGTCTGCTGACTGCTCGTCATCATACAGGATAAGGGAGATGGTACTCGGGAGGTAAAGACTACGGTGAAGATCGACCAGGTCCGTACACTCCGTAAGGATGTGAACAACGGTAAGATGGTCACCGCAGGTACACGCCGGAGGACGTTCTCTTTTCAAAAGATGCGAGTGAGTCACGATACCATGGCCGATCCGAAGGCGACAAAATACCACGGCTTCCCTCCGCGAAGCACGAAGGGAAGTCTTCCATACCTTCGTTGTTCTTTTAATTACTCTCATCTTATAGGGAAGGGGAATGGCCTGCCACTCCATCTCCCAATGGGACATAACAAGATGTCGCAGCTGAGAGCGAATATCACTTCCTGGAACCTTGAAAGGCAACGGGGGCAGTGTAACTGCCTCCTTGGCAGCCTGATCTGCTAACTCGTTTCCCCCTATGCCCATGTGGCTTGCGAGCCACAGAAATGTGATTCTGGTGCTGGCATCCGAACACCCGGCCAGCAGGTTCTGGATCCGCTGCACCAGAGGGAGCCGAGGGAAACAGGTATCTATAGACTGGAGCGAACTCAAGGAGTCAGTAGACACAAGAAAGTGAGAAAGTGTCGGCGGTCATTGTTCAGTGCGTACCGCAGAGCTGCAGAGATAGCATACAGCACTGCTGTGTACCCACTACACGTTTCCGAGAGAGCAAACAGAAAGCTAACATTGTCGACAACGAACGCACAGCCCACCATCCGTGTAGGCGACGACTGTACCTGGATAGCGGCCAACAAGGGACAGGAATAGCCTCCGATAAATCGAAGGGTCCGTGTTCTCCTTCGGCCCAGTGTGTAGGTCTAGGATTATTTCAGGTGGCCGTACTACCCACGGAGGTGCCCCACTTCGTTGTCTGACAAGGCAAGGAACCGAAAGTACGTCGAAACAATCTGGAACTGCAAACTAAACGTATTCGAACCGGCCGCGTTGCTGGGGGACGAGCGGCGTACAGCAAATGGCAGCCATTGTTGAAAACGCAAGGATAGCTTGGATGAAATGGCATCTGTCGCAAATTAACAGCATAGGTAAGAAGCATTTGATGGCGCTTCAGGTGTAAAGGCGGCACACCAGACTCAGCGAGCAGGCTAGCTATGGGGCTTGTACGAAAGGCTCCCGTCGCCAACCGAACCCCGCTGTGGTGAATGCTGTTTAGCTTCGCAAGAACGCTTGGTCTTGCTGAGCCATATGCTGCACTGCCGTAGTCTAGGCGAGATAAAATATGTGCCCTATAGAATCGTAGGAGCCCCCCAAGAAGTGCTGCTAAGGAACTTCATGATATTAAAGCTTCTTAGCACATTGCACTTTCAACTGCCGCACATGTTGCTCCCACGATAATGTACTATCGAAAAGGAACCCAAGAAATCGGTAAGTGTCAACAACTGGAAGAACGACATTTCCTACATAGAGCTCGGGATTAGGGTGAAGAATACGTTGACGACAAAAGTGGACAACACAGATCTTTGCGGCAGAAAACCGGGAGCCATGTTTTTAAGGTCCAGTGCTCAACCGTCCTAATAGCCTGCTGCAACTGTCGCTCTGCGACTGCCATACTGCACGACCTACAGTGCAGAGCGAAGTCGTCCATTTATAGGAACGATATTACTGCTGGACCAGCAGCAGAAACAATTCCGTTTATGGCAATCGCGAAGACAGTGACACTAAGGACCGATCTCTGTGGGACTCCATTTTCTTAAACGTGGTATTGCGAATATGTCCTCCCTACTCGGACACGGTATACTCGGAGGGACAAAAAATTCGCAACAAATACCGGCAAGTGACCTCGGAATCTCCATTGATGAAGGACTGAAAGGATACCATATCGCCATGTGGTGTCGTAGGCCTTCTCCAAGTCAAAGAAAACAGCTACCAAGTGCTGTTTGCGGAGAAAAGCATCCTGGATAGAGCTCTCGAGGCGCACGAAGTGGTCAGTGGTGGATCGAGCGGGTCGAAAACCAGTTTGGTACTTGGAAAAGAGTCCGTGTTTCTCCAGCACCACACGAGTCGGCGATTTAATATCCTCTCAAATAGCTTACACAGACAGTTCGTAAGACAAATCGGTCTGTGCCTTCCTGCATACTTAGTATCCTTGTCAGGCTTGAGGACAGGAATGACTATGCCCTCTAGCCACTGAGACGGAAAAGCTCCCTCTATCAAGAGGGTCAAGGAGACGTGTCCCTGCAAAGCGCTAAGGCGCTGCGGATTTCCCACTCCGTAAAGGGCACGTTGTAGTCATCTGAAGCTTGGGTGGCAAATCTAAGGTGATGACGTTCGGCCTCCCGCTTCAGAGCGCGGTAATTCCCAGAGCCAGATACATCCGCGAAATGACTACTAGCTAGATGGTAAGCAATCCCGAGAGGGTCAGTGGCGACACTGCCTGCAATGGAAATTCCCGGTACAGGAGATGATCCTTGGATGCCCGAAATCCGTCGAAGCTTACTCCACACATGAGATGATGGAGTATGTGACGTCATAGACGAAACATATCTCTCCATGAAGTCTTCTTACTTTGTCGAATAAGAACTCGCGCCTGAGCGCGGAGTTTCTTAAATGTTACCAAGTTGGCCACAGTAGGCTGTCGACGGTAACGTTTATGAGCGCGACGGCGTTCTTTGATGGCTGCTGCTATCTCATCGTTCCACTAAGGGACGAGTTTTCTGCGAGGAGTCCCCGAGAAAACCGGAATATATTCCTCAGTAGCAGCAAAAATAACTTGAGTGTAACTTACTTCTTTGCCGACGGTCGGCCTGATATCATCGCTATAAGACAGCTAGTGATGTGTACTTTGGCCAATCAGCATGTTTAAGAATCCATCGAGGGGGAGCCTCAACGGGTTTATGTTTTTAACAAAGTAAGGATGATGGGAAAATGGTCACTGTCACAGAGATCATCGTGTGTATTCCACCGAAACAGTGGAACCAACGTGCGGCTGCATAGTTTTACGTCTATGCGAGAATGTGCCGTAACGTGAATTAGTTCCCCTGTGTTCAAAATACATAAATCCAGCTCTGATACGAATGTTCCCAATAAGGGGAAGGGAGCTGGAAGCGTATCTATACGATCAGCGACATCAATTATGTTCAGATGTTGGCCTGGTGGAAAATAAACATTGCACAATATTGTTAAGACAGGCAGCGGAACGCGAACAGCTACAGCCTCAAGCGGGGTTCTTATTGGAACCTCTTCGTTGTAGGTATCAGAACGTACAATAATTCCAACGCCACAGGAAGCCCGGTTAACATAGTAACGTTCTGTCGAGTATAGGCACCGTGCAGATATATCGAAATGCTACTACTAGCGCTACATAGTGGCCCGTTCTGAAACAAGAGGTGAGGCACAGTGCGAGTCTCAGTAGAACGTGTGTAACATTCGAACAAGTTGCGGGTTTAAAGCGATTCAATTCGAGGATCTAAGAGAATCATCATGCAATAAAGGAAGAAACCTTGTTGTCAGTGGCCACGTGAACGGCGTTGAAGAGTTAATTTCGAATGGTTTCGAATACATCACAGGAAAAGTCAACCGACAAACGTCTGGCAATTTGCCGCCTTATTTCGTGAAACTTGAGGTAGGCAAGGTGTAGTTAGGTAAAAATGTATATAGTTTATTTAGTAAGGATTAACTTATGTATGTTTGCTGAGTTGTACGCATTTTTATTTTGTGTTCAGGTTGACCAGAATCGTAATGTCTCTACCAGCGAATGTTCCTGTTCAGCCGGCGCCAGAAGAACTTGCAAACGCGTAGCTGCGGTAGTGTATTATATAAATAATGAAAGTGCTGTCTCCAAAACAGACAGTCCGCAACAATGAGGAAAACCGAGCCTGAAAACAATGTCAACAGAAAAATATAGAAAAAGCAAACACGTAGAAGAACTGTTCGGTAAAAAGACTTTGAGGACATCTCTTACCCCCTTCGAATTAACTGAGGATATTTTTAAACACATCCCTTGCAGTCTTCGTACAAAGCATTGAGCAGAAGCAAGTACTGAAATCGAACAATCGAGCAGGGCCGTAGTCACCTTATTGATAGACAGGGTAGTGAATGATGTGGAGAGAAGAACGAAAGGAAATTGTGACACAGCTATTACATTTACAAGTCTCTAACGACGTGCGCTTCCCAGACAAATACACCTTTCGCACTGTGAGTGACGAAATGTTTTTTTACCAGCAAAGTGCAGGTTGATATAGATCATATAATTAAAATCTCCCTGGACACACTATCTCGATCAGGAAACCCTCGATGGTTTCAAGAAAAAAAGATAATACCTGCTAGCACGAAAGCAAATCGGACCAAACCTAGGCGACATAACTTTGATACTTTAGCTCTCGCATTTGTAAATGAATCTCCAATTGGGGGAGCTGCTTTGAACATTCTTACGAAAGTGAAATGGAAAGTGAAGCAATAGAATGCTAAGGAAGTTCATTTGTTGTTCGTGTTATTCGATGAGGTTGCAGATTCTTTAACACGCAACACATAGACGATGTCATCCACGTGTGGAAAAAAGTTCTGTTGGCAATTTCTGTAATATATTGTATATTTTGATTCTTTGAATACACCTTTCTACGTGAATTCTAACACTCGCAATATTGTAAGTACTCTCAACTTCCTCAGCTGTTAATCTCCCGTCATGTAAGAACGGTGGTGTCACGATTATGATACCGCGGCCAGATAAGTTAGTTCTGATGCCTAAATCCTTTATCAGCCATGACCTCATCGCCAGGTTGAAGGAAAGTAAACCACTGACGGTTGTTGTGAATGAGTCGCTAGCTCTTCCACCGAAACACTTAAGATTTAAAGCGATCATACCATTAGGCGTGATTGCAATTAAAACTTTTGCAATGTAGCAACCCTTGTATTGGGAATAGAAATACAATCTCTTGATCTACTTGGGGAGGCTGTTGAACCCTAAATTCCGTGGAGTCAATAATGACTCGCCAATTACTGTAATTTCGTTTTAATGCTGGAGACATTGTTTCTTGAACACTTTTCTAACTAGGCCAGAATATGAAATGTTTTATACGCAGTGCCAGTTGCATAACCACGGTCGTAAAAAACGTGAAATTGTTGTCCGGTGAACACTCTCAAAGCAGAATAGGACAGTCCGATTTTCATTACGAAAATGAATAATCTGGTTTCTTTACATAATTTCGAAACGTTACAGTTTGATAATAACGCAAGGAAAAGACGTTGAATTTCACACCTGTTAAATCACGCATTTGTGTATTGTTCCTTATGGAACTGTAGCCTTGGAAACCTGGACCCTTGATGTCTGCATGATCGTCTTCCGTTCCAGATATCATGTTTCGTTAAGTCCCCTCCCAGACCTAAATTAAGTGGAATACATGCTTGTGTATTTACGTCGTTTTCATTTATTGAACAAGAAAACATGAAGTCTGAACAATGAAATTCAGATGCAACTGTTCCCACGGATACATCCTTGGTTATGTTACTTGGGCAAACTGTGCTTGAAAATTTACCGTCTTAATCGTTTTAATCGCTTTAGTTGTCAGTGAAAGCGCTGTAAGCTGGATCCCGGCGACACATTCCTCTTCTTGGATTCATCCGGAAATATTGTCGGAACATAGGCTGGACTTAGTGGGTGTCCAGATCTCTTGTTTTCGATGAAATGCGCACTACATATTCATGAGTAAGTCTTTTTTTTTTTTTTTTCTAGCGGCTTTACGTCGCACCGACACAGATAGGTCTTATGGCGACGATGGGATAGGAAAGGCCTAGGAGTTGGAAGGAAGCGGCCGTGGCCTTAATTAAGGTACAGCCCCAGCATTTGCCTGGTGTGAAAATGGGAAACCACGGAAAACCATCTTCAGGGCTGCCGATAGTGGGATTCGAACCTACTATCTCCCGGATGCAAGCTCACAGCCGCGCGCCTCTACGCGCACGGCCAACTCGCCCGGTGAGTAAGTCGTAGGTTGCCAAAGTGATCCATCAGTGCTAAAAATTAAATTAAATTAAATCGGATCAACTGAACTTATGGCAAACATGCAGTACGTATGTGTAGGCCTACTTACTTCGTTCAGTTAACTCCTTGTCGTCGATCGTCAACTGCAAGAAGTTATTCAAGCAGCCATTCCTATGAAGACTGAGATATTCCCGTGTCGACTATAAAGTTCAGAAGTTGTGGACGCAAAAGCATTCAGCGTTGTCTTCGAGTGCAGCCCAGCCCAGCAAGCAGAGGATATCATTCGAAAGTTAGTGGGACCACATCTATTCTTAATCTCCTCGAATAGTCCATTGGAAGACGCCGTGCAAGATATAGAATCAAGATTGTTCGAGCTAATGACCTCAACTGAGTTCAGTTTACCCTAGATCTACGCAGAATCACCTACTCACCAATTGCCTTCAGAGTATTCCAAATTCTCCTATCAGATGTATGCCCTACTACAAAGATGGATCAGCTTCGCACGTTATGCTGTGGCAAACCAGTACCAGGAGTCACGTATCTATGTATTATTGAACAAATAAAAGGAGGTTCCATGTTGTCAGCACCACCCGAAATTCTAACTGGACGACCTTCACAATTTACTGTGCATGGCAAGATCCGAAATGCAGGAACAAATCATTATCTACACACGTGGTGACCAACCCAGTACCCGTATGAAGCTGGTACCTCCCTCAATCGTAATTGACTCGAGCCTTCCCGGGCTCCAGAAGGTATCAAAAATCTTAAAGGTGATTCCCCTCCTTCAAAAGCTTGGACCTGAAATAACAATATCTCCACCAGAGTTTGTTTGAGAGACTAGACAGGACTCCAAATAGGGGACTTAAATCAAGCCCTTTTGAACCAATCGAGTTCCAGCAATCCACTATTCCCCAATTGTGGGCCCCAATGAAATGCCCAACAGATCATCCCATGTTCGTTTTATCTCTTCCACATATCCAGAAACCAGAACCTACAACCCCGTCCAGCGATCTGACAATAAATTATAACTATGTATCATCCTTCGTAACAATCCCTGCTTCTTACTGGTCAGAATTCTTCTCCACAACTCACCATTCTTATAATACCCTTTTCTGGTACAAATTCACTACATGCCGTTGTTTCCGTGATGTGAGCGATGCACCAATTGTCTGGCAGTACCCACCTCCTCCTGCTATATTCGGGGTCAGTAATAATATCTACCTGGGACGTCCTGAAGACCAGCGGTCTGAGCTATTTAAGAAGCTGCAGTATCAAAGACCAGTGAAAGAAAAAGGGAACCACCTGCAAGATGATTTCTCAAAGTTGCCCACAAGCAATGATGCGATCACCTCTATGGCCCAGCAAATTGTCTATTTCAGAAGGGAATAATTCAGAACCTACATGTTGCAAACCGGCGAAGGCATACTCGTGAGTGAGGCAGAATGAGCTACATCATATCAGTTGCAGAATGAGCTACATCATATCAGTTGCAAACTGAGCACCCGATCAATCTTACTGACCTCAAGGAGATTCCAACTTCAGTCCTGCTTGAAGAGATCTACTGGGCTTACTGGCAATGAAGACTAATCAATAGAGCTTTCAATCAGATTTCTGAGACTAACTGCGACAGCTTAAAAGTCTATGAGGCGTGAGAAGAACTAAGGTTAGACCCTTCTCTCTAATCTCACGAACAGAAATGGAATTAGCCATTTCCTAGAAACAAAACGTTAGCCCTGGAGAATTTATTCTGAAAAAACTTAGCGGTTATGACGTTTACCTTCTCATTAAACGCACTAACTCAGAATCTCATATATTCTACAGCATCATATTGCCTAAAGCATCCCCGTCCGCGAGTCCTTTCAGGTGTACACAAACTTGGCATCAGTCCGGAAATCGTGTCTACACACATTTCGTATCAGTTGATGCTACAAGCAAGCTTCATTTTACTTATTAAAGTTTTATTGCAGCCAATGGCCATATGTAAATTTTCTACTCTTTACTATATTCATGTAAGGACTTTTCTCTTTTGCTACACTTATTGAAGTGGTATCGTTCACATATTTTCTCACACAGTTTGCACACGCATTCGTCGCTTGGATCGTGATATATCTCTTTTACGCATAGCTTATGATGGAAACCATGTACTGCCAGCCTGTTGATAGCGCTGCGCATGATCTTATTTGGGCCCATCCAGTCTCTGTTTGTCATAGCATCCGTCACGTAGAACTCCGGCCAGATTTCTTCTCTTTTGCTTAACCTTAGATTTAGGTGAGCAGTGGCTTGGGGTGTCGATGGCACAGAAAGACACATGTACATGGGTTCATGAGACAAAAGAAGACACAATTGCGTTGACACCAAAGTTTCCCTTGATTAGTAGCCATTTCGTCTTCAGACTTCTAGTGCACTTAGAAAACAAGTCTTGCATAGAGCTGGTAATCACCCAATGGAGATATGTGGTCATGAACCTCCTCTCTGAGATCAGAACTTACATTGAACTACTAGTGTTGTTAATAAATTTGACACTAATTTTAGGTCTCGCTTGCAGATGGCTGTCAAATTACAGCTAGAAACTATCAAGCTAATGATTTTAAATCCCCCACGAGTCAAGTCAAGGACATTTTCTAGAGAAGAGGAATGCAGGAGCAAGATAGTTGGCTTTTTGGACTTTGTCACTAGACATCCTATCGATCAGTTCTCCCAGAATTTAGAGACTTTCTACCATGGTTATGCCGTCGATAAGAACCTAGCCGCATGGAGCAACAAGGATAGTGATCTGGTGCAAAAGATAGTGGAGGAAGATCTAAACCCGAGGGTTCATAAATTCTCCACATATCTTGACAGGTCTATGGCTGATGCATTCAGAGGAAATGCTGAAGCCTCAATAGGAAAGGATTGGCAGGAGGCAATCTCCCAGGAAGTCATGGCATATCTTGCGTCAGTCATTTATGACTAACGGGCCACTCTCAAAGCTTTATCTGGCACGAGTCCTGATAATTTCAGTATTGGCCTGAACAGAGGTGCCACTAGTGAGCCTTCATCAAAGTCACTAGAGAGAAGCCTTGGAGGATCGTCTTAAACTGATGAATTTATATCTGACAAGATAAGGAGAGAAAGAAGAGCAAACAAGGTGAGAAAAGGCACAATAAGGAGGAAAGGGAATAGAGAAAATATCAAAGAACACCAAGAGTCAATGTCATCACTAGGGTTGTTGAAGTCTTGAAGCAGAGAAAACCAGATGAGCGTCCTCTCCTTGTCATCGAAGACGCTTACAAGAGCTAGAGAACGATTAAAGACAAGCATGGAGGGCCAATCTTTGACACATTCAGACACCCTCAGCATGGAGGAACGAGGGAGGTTTATGTGCCCAGATATGAGCCAAGATTTTTACAAGTCCTAATCGAGACAAACTCTACGACTCTTTGCAGCCACTGTCCTGCAGAAACTATGTCAGTGCCATCCAGAAGAGAAAGTGTTGTCAGAAAACACTACAGTGAGAACAGAAGACTTCCTCAATGAAGGAAGAACGAGACTCCATTATCATCTGAGGATAAAACTAGATGGAATCAAAGAATTAAGGTCAAAGCTCTTGCTATATTTCTTTGTAGGTTTTTGCCTCATATATTCCATAGCCTTAGTATTTCAGTGTTGAATTTGTGGCACGATAAGATCTTGCCTGAAGGAATGAAGCTGCTGCGTCTACAACCAGATGACGAAGTTCAGTCATCTATAAGTACACAGCTTAAGAAACGAATCGGAGAAGGTGATATTCTCAACAGAGAAGTTGCTATGCACATCAAAACTGGAATGATGCAGGGAATTCTGCACCTCACTTCTCTCTACCACAGTTATTTGATTATGCATCGCTTCTTGTGGGCGAAAATGGAGAACCAAATAAATAGAGCAAAACAAAAAACTGAAGTACACCTCTGATGATGATGATGATGATGATGATGATGCTTGATGTTTAGAGGGGCCTAACATCGAGGTCATCGGCCACTAATGGTATGAAATGAATGACAACAAAAGGGTCAAAAAATTCACTGACCAAAATAAAACAGTCATGTAAAATGAATGGACATGAATACAAAAAAACAAGAAACAAAAAACAGTGGATCCGACTCAAAAACGATCATAAATAATAGTATTACTGACCAAGGGACCACTTGTAAAGCAGTCCTGAATCGAGGGTGCTTGATGTCTAAAGGGGTCCAAAATCAGTTCTAGGGCCCCTCAGAATGGTACATGTCGCGAGGAAAGAACCATGGTATTTGTCATGTTGGGGTACTAATCAAAAGTAGCGAAGACTCACGGCGTTCTACACAAGATGATACTACTCACAAGTATTGTACTTCGTATAGGTAACGCAAACGTATGGTGTTTTTCACACAATGGCGCCACTCATAACCAACGCAAACCGACGAGTATCCCCACCTAGGTGGACTAACCACAGGGACTCCCACTATCCCGTCGTGTACCTCACATGGTGGGTACTAATCACAGGCAACGCAGACCCACGGTGTCGCTCATATAGTGGTATAACTCACAGGCAACGCCCAGACCCGCGGTGTTGCTCACATGGGTACGACGCACGGGTACTGGGACACCCCCGACCAGGCCATTGATGCTACCAATCACAAACCTATTTCGTACTAACATAGTGGTACTACTCGCAAGTATAGGCAACCCATGGTGTTCCCCACGTGATGGTACGAATCAAAAGTAGTTACATGGTTCTAACTCAACCATCCCTTGGTCGCCCCTTTTAGTCGCCTCTAACGACAGGCAGGGGATACCGTGGGTGTATTATTCGTCTGGGTCCCCCACACACAGGGGGTAGAGAGAGAGAAAAAAGGAGAAAAAAGAAGGGATTCGTCACTTCGAAAAATGAAGTAACGGACGAAGAAAGGCAAGGGCCACGAAGGGCGTGAAAATGAAAAACTCCCTAGGCCTCCAACGCTCTGATACCGTCGGGGTCGGAAAAGAACAAGAGTTGACCAAGGGAGATCGGACAGGATAGACGAAAGTGAGGAGCCCGACACAAGTAAGTGGAAGCAATGCCAGGACTCGGCTAAGGGCCCCGTGGTCGGCAATCCACACTCCCAAGTTGAGAGCCCCTTGGGCCCCTCTTAGTCGCCTCTTACGACAGGCAGGGGATACCGCGGGTGTATTCTACATGTGCGTCCCCCACCTGCAGGGGGTACAGAGTTTGGTCAGCGAGAGGTATTTTATTGCCTTCAAGTCCGCCGGCAAGCTTGTTAGGACCCCTCTATCCGCCGCCTGGGAAGCGCCACGCAGCGTAGTAGGTTCATGGAAAGGGATGAGGTGAAAAAGGCAATCCTCAGCGGGAAAAACCACACATCATCCGGTGTAGATATATACAACGAACACCTCAAGATACCACCTCCATTTCCGGTGAGAACTCTGACAGAGCCCTAAAATAGTTTTTAGAAACATGTATAATACCTACAGCATGGCGGAAATCAGTTAAGATGCTAAACAAAGGAAATAGACATGCGAGCAACCATGAATCGTATACAGGAATAGCGCAGAAATTAGCAGCCTTCAAATTAATCAAAACATCACCGACACATAGACTGAACATTCGAATAGACCTGCTGCTCCCGGACTAACAGTTTGGTTTCAGAGCCGGCAGATCGACTTTGATGCCAGCCCAAAATATCTTATAAGACATCGAAAATGTGATTGCCAAAAAAAGGTGGTAAACTGTACGTAATTCTCATTGATAACTCAAACGCCTTCGTCATGATAAGTAGGTCAAAGCTACCGAGGAAATTGGGGGAACACATTGGATGTACATGGTTGATAAGACTGGAAGGAAGTATATTATCCGAAAATCAAGTACAAATCGGTAGATCAAAAGGGATCTGTCAAATCAACGGGGTACTACAAGGCGACCCCCTAAAGCCCCTACTTTAAGATGTCTCCACACATGTCACAAAGGAAAAAGAAAAGCACACCCAGAAATTAAATGCATAGGCAACGCCCAGACTCGTGGTGTTGCTCACATGAGTACGACTCACGGGTACTGGAAACCCACTGCTCCTACTAAGCACAAACCTATTGTGTACCTAATATAGAGGTACTACTCGCAAGTAATGATGATGTTTGTTGTTTAAAGGGGCCTAACATCGAGGTCAACGGCCCCTAATGGTACGAAATGAAATAACAAAAAGGTCAAATACATCCACTGACCAAAATAAAATAAAAATTGTCATGAAGAATGATTTGATGGACATGAACCCAACAAAAAACAACCACACAAACAAACAAAAAACGGATCAGACTAAAAAAAAGATCGAAAATAATAGTATTACTGACCAAGGGACCACTTATAAAACACAAGGATGCTTGATGTCTAAAGGGGTGCAAAATCCACGTCTAAGGCCCCACAAATGGTACATGTCGCGAGTAAACTAGAACCATGGTATTTGTCATGTCGGGTTACAAAACAAAAGTAGCGAAGACTCACGGTGTTCCACACAAGATGGTACTACTCACAAGTTTTGCACTTCGTACTGGGAACGCAGACTTATGGTGTTTCTCACACAATGGTGCCACTCATAGCCAACGCAAACCGATAAGGTTCCTCACCTAGGTGTACTAACCACACATCCCGTGGTGTTCCTCACAGAGTGGGTACCAATCACAGGCAACGCAGACCCACGGTGTCGCTCATAGTGGTACAACTCACAGGCTACGCCCAGACCCACGGTGTTGCTCACATGGGTATGGCGCACGGGTACTGGAAATTTACAGGAGAACCCCCTCCAGCTCCTACTAATCACAAACTTATTTCATACCTAATATAGTGGTACTACTCGCATGTACAGGCAACCCATGGTGTTCCCCACGTATTGGTACGAATCAAAAGTAGTTTCATGGCTCCAAGACAATCATCCCTTGGTTACCCCTTTTAGTCGCCTCTTACGACATGCAGGGGATACCGTGGGTGAATTCTTCGTCTGCCTCCCTCACCCACAGGGGGTAGATAAAGAGAAATGGGAAGAAAATAGTAGGGATCCGTCACTTCGAAAAATGAAGTAACGGACGAAGGCAAGGGTCACAAAGGGCGTGAAAATGAAATACTCCCTAGGCCTCGAATGCTCTAATACCGTCGGGCTCGGAAAAGAACAAGAGTTGACCAAGGGAGGTCGGACAGGATAGACGAAAGTGAGGAGCCTGGCACAAGTGGAAGCAATGCCAGGCCTCACCTAAGGGCCCCGTGGTTGCCAATCCACACTCCCAAGTTGAGAGCCCCTTAGCCCTCGAATGCTCTACAGCGTCGGGGTCGGAAAAGAACAAGAGTTGACCTGGGGAGGTCAGACAGGATAGATGAAAGTGAGGACCCTGGCACAATTGGAAGCAACGCCAGGACTCACCTAAGGACCCCATGGTCTCCTATCCACGCTCCCAAGTTGAGAACCTCTGGGCCCTCCTTTAATCTCGTCTTACGACAGGCAGGGGTGTTATTCTACCGTCCCAGCCGCAGGGGTAAGTACCGGTACATCGGACCTAATGTGAAGTTTATATGTAATAGCAACTTCTGGCTTAGGGAGGAAAGCAAAGGAAAACTACCTCACTTATCATTTCCCCAGTACGCCTCTTCAGTGACGGCTAGGACACCTATGTCGGCGAAGAAGGCGGTGGGGCAGCCATTCTCTCTAGACAATAAACACACCGACCCTTCAAAGAAAGAATCTATAAAGGGAAGGGCAGGTTCAAGGACGAAGAAATGGACGACTCTCCAGGCCTCAAACCCTGGTTCCAAAGGGGTTCAAAAAGAGCAAGGGTTCGCCAAAATATTCAGTTGCGACGTTGACGAGCCTGACAAAAAAAGTCGTATGTATGCCTCACGCAGCTCAGAACCCCATGGTCACCATCCCATTAAGTTGAGGTGACCATTGTTTTATGAGAAAGTACAACTGGGAAACGATCCTCTACTAACATTAATCAGAGAAAAAGTGGACACTTCGAAAAATGAAGATGGCGGCCAAAGAACGACAAGGCCTCGAATGCTCTAATACCGTCGGTCGGAAAAGAATAAGTGTTGACCAAGTGAGGTCAGATAGGATAGATGAAAGTGACGAGCCGGGCACAAGAAAATTGAAGCATTGCCAGGCCCAACAAAGGGCCCCATGGTCACCAACCCACGCTCCCAAGTTGAGACACTGCGGCATCTTTCAATCGCCATTTACGACAGGGACGGCATAACGAGATGATGATGAATGAATGGATGAATATGAATTTAATATAATCAGCGGATCCAACTCATAATACTCAAAAGTCAAAAATTATTCCAAAATCGATCCACTGACTAGAAACCAAAAAGACGACGAACAATGATAAACTTCAATCAGTCGATCCGACCCGCAATGCCCCACCTTCCCAGAAACTATTTTAAAACAATCGTATACATTGACCGAAGGACTGCTTCCAAAACACAATCCTGAATCGATCATACTTGTTGTCTAAGGGGGTCCAAATCAAGCTCAACGGCCCTTCATAGTGGTACTTATCGGTAGGAAAGTAAGAACCATGGTATTTCTCACGTAGCAGTATTAATAATAAGTAACGTAGACTCGCGGTGTTCCACACATTATGGTACTAACAATTATTGTACGTCGCACAGGGTAACGCAGACCTAATGGAACTAATCACAGGCAAAATGAGCCCGTGGTTTCCGCATATAGCGGTACTTATCACAGGTATTGTAAACCCACAGTGAACCACTCTCTGCTGCTACTAAACACAAACCTACTTTGTACCGAACATAGTGGTACTACTCGCAAGTAAAGGCGACCCATGTTGTTTTCCTGCGTGATGGTACTAATTACAAGTAGTTTCAGGGTTCTGATCAAATTATCCCTTGGTCGCCCCTTTTAGTCACCTCTTACGAAAGGCAGGGGATACCGTGGGTATATTCTTCATACGCGACCTCCACACACAGGGGATAGACAGAAGAAAAAGTAAGGGATTCTTCATTTCGAAAAATGAAGTAACGGACGATGAAATGCAAGGGCCACAAAGGGGGTGAAAATTAAAGACTCCCTAGGCCTCGAATGCTCTAATACCATCGGGGTCGGAAAAGAACAAGAGTTGACCAAGGGAGGTCGGACAGGACAGATGAAACTCAGCAGGCTGGCACAAGTAAGTGGAAGCAATGCCAGGACTCACCTAAGCTCCCCGTGGTCATCGACACACCTCCCAAGTTCCGGCCCCTGGGATCCCGTTTAGTCGACTCTCACGACAAGCAGGGGATACCGTGGGTGTACTTTTCATCTGCGTCCCGCAACCACGCGGGTTACCAACACTTCGAATAATGAAGTTATCGGCTATAAAAATAAAATATTCGGTAATTATTGAGAATCTAACATCGAGATGTGAGGGGAACAAGAGTTGAACGGGCAGTTAGGAGCCTTGGCAAAAGTGAAAACAATACCAGACCTAACTGCAAGGTAGTCGCCATTTACTAAAGTAGGGTGTACCGGTGTGTCAATCCACAACTGTTCACTCACGGATTTGGGGGATTGGTGGTGATTATGGTTTTGAGAGGAAGTACAACAGGGCAACCATCCTCTACCAATAATCACAATGCAAAAAGGAAGATGGCCGACACACCCAAGAATGATGTATCGTCTAAATTACAGGATGGGCGTCATAGGCGAGGAAGGTGGTGGTGATCACTGCTTTAAGAGGAAGAAAAACTAGGCAACCATCCTCTGTAGAAGAGAGAAAAAAAATCGAATGGATCCAACACTTTGTGTAAGATACGAAAATATTGAATGGATCAGACACTTCGAAAAATTAAGATATCGGCCAAGGAACACAGAGGCCACGAAGGGAGTGAAAATGAAAATACTCCCTAGGCCTCGAATGCTCTAATACGTTCGGGGTCGGAAAAGATGAAGATCATACTTGTTTATACATCTAGGTCATCGGCCCCTAATGGTACGAAATGCAATGACAATTTTAAAGTGCAAAATTCATCCACTGACCAGAATTCAAAACGTGATGATGAAGAATGAAGGAATGAATATGAATTTAAAACAATCAGTGGATCCGACCCGCAATGCCTCAGCTGACCAGAAACAATAGTACGGACCAAGGGACTGTTTCCAAAGCACAATCCTGAATCGATGATGCTTGCTGTCTAAAGGAGTTCAATATCCATGTCAACGGTCCCTCATTATGGCACTTATCACTAATAAAGGAGAACCATGGTATTTCTCAGGTTGCGGTACTAATCAAAGGTACCGGTAGCGGAAAATCACGGTGTTCTAAACATTATGGTACTACTCACAAGTATTGTACGTCGTACAGGTAACGCAGACCTATGGTGTTTCTCACATAATCGTACTAATCACAGGCAAAGTAAGCCCGTGGTGTTCCGCATTTACTGGTAATAATCACGGATACTAGAAACCCACAGTGAACCCTGTTCTACTGCTACGAATCACAAAAACCACCTAGTACCTAACAGAGTGGTACTACTCGCAAGTAAAAGCGACCCATGGTGTTCTCCGCATGATGGTACTAATCGCAAGTAGTTTCATGGTTATGATGCAATCATCCCTTGGTCGCCCCTTTTAGTCTCCTCTTACAATAGGCAGGGGATACCGTGCGTGTTTTCTTCGTCTGCGTCCTGCACCCACAGTGGGTACACAAAGAGAAAAGAGAAGAAAAAAAGTAGTGATCCGTCACTTCGAAAAATGAAGTAACAGACGAAGAAAGGCAAGGGCCACGAAGGGCGTGAAAATGAAATAGACTCCCTAGGCCTCGAATGCTCTAATACCGTCGGGGTCGGAAAAAAACAAGTGACCAAGGGAGGTCGGACAGGATAGATGAACGTGAGAAGCCTGGCACAAGTAAATGGAAGCAATGCCAGGACTCAACTAAGGGCCCCGTGGTCGTGAACCCACGCTCCAATGTTATGAGCCCCTGGGGCCCCTTATAGTCGCCTCTTACGACAAGCATGGGATACCGTGGATGTTAAACTACCGCCCCTACGCACAGGGGGATAGTCGAGGTATGAAGCCTTGTACAAGTGGAATCAATCACTGAAATGGTGCGACATTATTCATCTCACCAATCAACAACGCAAACCAGTGTTCAATCGTAACAGAGAACACAACGGCTTAATGTAGGTGCACAGGCCACTTGACAATTCGTACGTACACCTAGCACTTTGACGCCAAAGAACACAGTAAATATGCCATCACAACAGTGATGTTCTTGGAGGAAGTTCAAGAAATCAGAAAAATAACACGAAGCTAGGGAAATGTCCCAATTTGTTCTGTTCCCGCGGATTGTGAGAACAAAACGGTTGCAGCTCGACAAACCACCACGCGTCTACTACACGCTTTCAAGCCGACTGAGACTGACGAATTGAAAATGTGCAGAGCAGACGCTTGACGGGGAAGAACCTCACCAGGCATGCGCACTACAGAAGTGAGCCCACACGACAACCACGTTGCCAAATCTCCAACTAAACGCGCAATATTCTTTTAAATTCGGGTTTCGGAGCGTAATTAGAAATCAAATCCAGAAAATTTTAATTTATTATATCATCTGTCTTAATTCTTTTAACGCATTACATACGAATGTTTTCTGGTGAACGAACTGATCCCAGAGATTTTTACTTTCTTCTGGTTAATTTCGAACTTATAGGAAAATAGAGAAAATACAATATGACGAACATGGACCGCATTTGATGACGTAATAATTGTCAAAAATGACCTTTAAAATGAAATAGAAATCCTCAAAAAATGACATAAAATGACCCAAAAGCATTCATTAGAAATGGGAAATATGTACGTTACCCATATAAAATAATAATAATAATAATAATAATAATAATAATAATAATAATAATAATAATAATGGCGATACAAGATAACCACTCCTGTCTATCGTCAGCTGACGTCTTTAATGTGGCGTAGTTCTTACATCCCACTGTTCTGTACATATCTGTCACGTAGGATTTTCGAAATCAACTTTCTTCGAGATATATTCGACAAATTTCCAAGTTTTTGAAAACATTTTAGAAATGGCTGGATGAAGAATTGATAGGGAATCTGCCACGTGGACGATAGCCCTAAACGCACATCACTGATGACTGATAGCACCTTGCCTTTCACGAAGTTGTTTTGTTTCAGGGCATCTTCTATAAATATAATTTTTCTCACTACCATTTTTCTCAATAACTACCTGTCTCTTTGTTCTTCTTCCTGTGCACCTAATTCTTGTCTTCATCATCCATATTCACATTTCTACTCCTTCGAGACGATGCAGCTCCTCTTTTCCTAGCATCCAAGTTCCATTTCATGTAAGTTAGCAGAGTGCTGCCATCCGATGGTTTTGCGAAAGATACAAAAACATTTGAGGCAATTACATAACGTGTATGCACATGACCGATAAGCATAGGTAACTCGGTGAAAAACTGATTGCTGACTCAGTTCAATTTTACGGGACAGTTCCGTATTCGAGTCTCACGTCCCGATTTTTTATATGTACGAAAAACGCGTATATGTGCCGTGTTTTTTGTACACGCCCCGTAAATGCTCCCCCTCCCCATGTTTTAGAAATTACTTGGTGTAAATCAGTACTAATTTAAACATTTTGTAGTGTACAATCTTTTTACATGTATACCCTATTTTAAAACAACACAATGATCGAATATCTTCTCTTATAATTTTACGTTCTATTATTTCATTAGGTAACGAGGTTTGCAGACTTAGAGATAATAATAATAATAATAATAATAATAATAATAATAATAATAATAATAATAATAATAATAATAATAATAAATTTGCCAACCTTTGAAAAGATACAGTGGTGTCCCTTATTTGTGAATGAAAAAATTGTCACCTTACGTTTTATGAACATTTAAACGTCAAACGGTCAACTGGAGGTAATAATCATAATATAAAATAAATATGTAGTTAATACGATGAGGGCAGGGCGCGCCATCAGTATTCAATCTGTTCTTATTCACACGAGTCATTGAAATGTACTCTTTTCTTCACTTCAGTCATCTGGGGACCCTATTAGCTAGTGCTGCACTTAACCAACGCCACCTAGATATAAGGCCTGTGCATGGTGTCGAGATTAAAAGGAAAATGGCGGACTGTTGAGGCAATGCCTTGTGAAAGTGATCCGTAATTTTGTCATACAAAATGCAATAATGGTCTACAAATGTTGTGTGCCTAATTGTAGGGGAAACTACAGTGCCAATAGCAAAGTACAGATTTTTAGATTTCCGAAAGATGAAGATCTAAAAAAGAAATGGATATGTGCAATAAAGCGCGAGAATTTCGTTCCAACGAAGTATTCAGTGGTAAGTAACTATATAGCCTACTAGGTTATGCATTTTTTTATTCGCAAATATTTTATTTCATAGTGTGTTCATATATTCATATAATCAAGAGATGGTATTATAAGATATCTGAAAAAATGGCTATTAGGTTAGACGAGATCTAACCTCTAACATGCATGGTGAAATTTGTTCAGGTTAGGTTAACTGATTGTCTGTAATTGCAGGTTTGTGAATTAGATTTTAATCCATCCGAAATAAGGAAACATACTGAGTTCCACTGTGAGGATGGACAGCTTATAACTCTACCACTGAAGGTTCCACGACTTATCCCCAGTGCTGTTCCTTCACTTTTGCCAAATTGCCCAGCGTATTTGAGTAGTTCAAAAACGTATCGAGAAGGTCCTGAAGAGAAGAGAAGAAGAAGAGAAAATGAAAATATCCAGGCAGCAATCGAGGAGAGTGAAGTAGAATATAATTTACACAAGAATAGAATAACATTTTCTAATTTCACTGACCTGAAAGACAAGTTAAATAATCTGAATGTAGGTGAATCATGGGACATACTTCACAAAGGTGTAAATATAGTTAAAATTGTGTTGAACCCTGAACCTGAAATAATTAGTTCTATATTTATCAATGAAACTTTGGAGTTAAGTGTATACTATAAGAACATAAAATTAGACAGTATTGGTTACTTTCATTTCCCACAGTCTGTAAAGGACTTGGATGAAATTTCAGTGCTTCTTGAAAAAGTTGACACGTTAAGTTCTGAGGTTCACAGTGCAAACAGCACTAATGACATTTTAGGTTTAGCAGCATACCTTTTGAAACAAGTCAGCATGTTAGAACCGAGACTAAAAGGACCACTTGAATTCATGATTGAACAGATTGCACTTTGGTCACACGAGAGGAGGAGTTATAGTCCTTCCTTTCTGATTTTATCTTCAATATTGCAGTCCATTTCACCCCATTGCTATGCATACCTCAGACATCTCAATTTATTGTATCTGCCTCATCCATGTACTATCAGGAGGCTTTCTTCTTCTTTAAAAGTAGATCCTAGGATAGAACAGCACGATAACAATTTCCTGAAGTATATAAGGGATAAATTTTCTGGCAATGATAGTGATAAGTTCATTGTGCTTATGATGGATGAAATTCATGTTAAACCATTAATAGACTATAAAGGTGGTAATGTTGTTGGCAAAGCATTCAATGATGAGCAGTTAGCAACAGGTGCATATTGTTTTATGGTTTCAAGTTTGTTATCTGATTTTAAGGAAGTAGCTCACATATTACCTGTAAAATCAATTACTGGAGAATATTTGCATGGTGTACTAAGAAAAGTTATTGTAGGATTAGAGAAAACAGGGTTTAAAGTTGTTTGTGTTGTTAGTGATAATAGTTCTGTAAACAGAAAATGCATGCAAATATTTTCACCTGAAAATGAATTGAAATGTGTTTATCCGCATCCTGCTGATGAGAGCAGACCACTTTTCTTTGTGTTTGATAGTGTTCACTTGCTCAAATGTGTTCGCAATAACTCGTTAAATTGAAAGGATGAGAATATGTGCATGAACTTCCCTGATTTTGAAGATAACAGTGCAGTGCAGTGTGTGCCTCTTTTCTTACAATTAAGAAATTATATGATCTTGAGCATGAAAAGTTCATAAAATATGATTATGGTCTGTCTCTCAAAGGATTAAGTCCTTCATCATTTGAAAGGCAGAATGTAAAATTAGCTCTGCAAGTGTTCAATGACAATGTTATACAAGGGCTGAAAGTGTTAGGTGAAAAGTGTAAGCTACCATATTATAAAGAAACAGCCTCATATATCAAAATAATAATAGATTGGTGGGCTGTTGTCAATGTCAAAACACCAGGTAAAGGGGTAAGGCTCAACAACAGCTTAATGTGTCCAGTCTCTTCGAATTCAGGGGAAGGGCTTCAATATTTGAAGAAATTCCTACAATGGCTAGTAAAGTGGAGAGATCTAGGTGGAAAAGGTTCATTATCATCTGAAACAATGGCTGCCTTGATATTGACAACTGAAGGATTGTTGATGTTGATAGAATATTGTTTGTCAAAACTTAATTTTGCATATGTCCTAATAGGAAAATTTCAAACAGACATATTAGAGGACAGGTTTGGGAAATATGGGCAGCTTGCAGGAGGGCAGTACAATATTTCTGTGAGGCAGTTGTTTGAAGTTGAAAAGAAGTTACTGTCATCACTGACTCTAAAGATAAGATCAAACGCAATTGGGGAGATTGAAGTAGATGAGTTCTCTGACCCGCCTCCTGAATCCTCTGCCTTTTTGGATTTTGATAATTCATTGTGTAAGAGCATAGATGTACATATAAGTTTACACGATATTGAAAACTGTAACAATGACATGCCAATTTTAGTTTATTTAGCAGGTTATTGTTGCTATAGTGTCTCAAAATATTTGAAATGTGAACACTGTAAAGGAATTCTTGTTACTGAGGACTTCATTGATGCTGATGATGAGGCATATAATCTAATTAGAAATAAGAGTAGGGGTAGGCTTTTGTTCCCTGAAATGTTTGTTATCAATGTAATAATACATAATTATCTGGTAGTAACAAAATTATGTACAGATTTTGAAACAGAGTTTCTTTTAGTAAATGATAATAGGGAGGTTGCATGTGAGAGTACAATGAAAGTTATTCATGATAAAGAACTTTTGTGGGAGCCAGATATGTGCAATAACAGACATACATCAGAATGTGTTTGTAGAAAACTGGTATGGACTTCAACAAACATTCTTTTGAATAATTATTGTAAGAAAAAAGTTCCATGTCAAACAATGTATTGACGAGGAAGAAACGTGTTATTTGTCAACAGGACTGAATTTCATGCAAATCTGCATTTATGTAAATAAGTGTGTTGTTGCTTTCAATTTTTTTTTTTTTTTTTTTTTGTGTAGAAACCTTGTGTATCAACTATCCCTAATTTTTTCAGAAATAGTTTCTTGAAGGTGTAAGTGACTTTTATATGAAAGAATGAGGGTTTGGGGTAATTATTTTGAGGTTTAAGTAGCCAGATTAATTAAAACGTATGGTAAGATGCCATAGTGACATTATGATGATTGCCTCTATTGTCAGCCATCTTGGTTTCGTGCTCAGGCCTTATATCTAGGTGGTGTTGACTTAACCAACAAACTAGGCTAGTGCCTATTTACAGCTGGGTAGAGGCCACGTAATAAACACACTTGTGTACAATCTGGCGGCCACCAACAGGATTCATAATTGACTTTCACACAAGTTAAGAGATATACGTGAGATGCCGGGTTATCTCATATTGCTGGTCTATTTGCTACTAGTTTTTCGAAATACGCTACTAGCTACTTTTTGGGCTAGGTACTACAATGCTCGCACTTTCTCTTTCAGACCATTATTTAAAAAGTCTAAATGAAACCTAACGATCCTGTACCAATACAACTTTTTTTGAGTCTCTCATATCTAGGTTTCCCTGTTCATTGTGAATACAGTGAAAGTATTATGTCCTTGATCGGGATTTCGCCGCATTCGATTCCTTGGCTGAATGGAAGCTTCGGTTTAAACGACCCGCTATTCCATTCCCCGCCTGGCCGAGAGTATTAACCCTAGCTCGGGACGTGGCATTTATGACGGCCTTAATACTCACAACACTTCTTTCGACATCGAGAAGGGCATCCTGCCATAAAACTAGGCTTATTACACGTAAGTGCTGACTCCAAATGATTGGGAAAAGGTCAGGACAGAGAAAAATAGACCTCATGCACTTGAATTAAAATATGCTATTTTCTCATGCGTGAAGTTCAGTTGACCTTCAGTTCACTGTGGCATAACGCCGCGTGCTCGTTGTTCTCCTTGTATTTAGCTTCTGTGGGAGCCTGTCCAGTTCCAAGTAATTTGATGATGATGATGCTTGTTGTTTTAAGGGGCCTAACATCGAAGGTCATCGGCCCCTAATGGTACGAAATGAGACGAAATGAAATGACATATTAAAAGTCTAAAATTCTCCACTGACCAGAATTCAAAAATGTGACAACGAAGAATGAATGGATGGACATGAATTTAAAACAATCAGTGGTTGCGACCCGCAATGTCGCACAGGCACATAAACGGACGTGACAATATCGTATTACTGACCAAGGGACTACTGCTATAGCATAACACTGAATCGATTATGCGTGCAGTCAAAAGGGGGTCCTAAATCGAAGTTATCGGCCCCTCATAACGGTACTGATCGCTATCAAAATAGAACCATGGTAGCTGTCCTGTTACGGTACTAATCAAAAGTAGCAGACACTTGCGGCATTCCACACATTATTGTACTACTCAGAGCTTATGAAATTCGACATTTAATACAGACCTATGTTTTCCCACTTTGCGGCGCCGTTTACAGGCAACGCAAACCTATGGTGTTCATCACATAAGAGTACTAACCACAGGGACCTCTCCCTATCCCGTGGCGTTCCTCATATAGTGGGTACTAATCATAGGCAAGGCAGAACCATGGTAGCTATCATCCCATGGTCCTGCTCATATGGTGGTACTATTCACAGGTACTGCAAAAGCCGACCGCGCGGTGCTCCTGTGTGCTACTAATCACAAACCAATTTCGTACCTAATGTAGTGGTACTACGCACAAGTAAAAGCAACCCTTGGTGTTCCCCGCGTGATGGCACGAATCAAAAGCAGTTTCATGGTTCCAATTTAAACATCCCTTGGTCGCCCCTTTTAGTCGCCTCTCACGACAGGCAGGGGATACCGTGGGTGTATTATTCGTCTGCCTCCCCCACCCACAGGGGGTGTGTGTTTGGTCCGCGAGAGGTATTTTATTTCCCTCAAGTCCGCCGGCAAGCCGGTTAGGACCCCCCTATCCGCCACCTGGGACGCGCCACGTGGGAGTATCACCTCTCCCCCTGCTACGCCAGCGTAGCAGGTTCGTGGCCAAGTAATTTTATTTACAATTTTATATAATTCATATTGTGTACTGTATCTGGGCAGATTCATAGGCCTCGTGGTTACACGATCCTCTTTCCTTCAATAGGTTTCACGACGTCAGAGACAATATTACAACAGTAGTAATAGTAAAATTTGCAAAGGCGAATAAAGCTGATTTAAAGAAGCATTCAGGTTTTTTCAAACACGGGCAGAATTCTAGTGCCACTGTTCTCCAACCTAAGTTCAAAAGCGTTTTTACTACGCAGATAGCTTCCCGATTTGGCTACAGCTTGCTGCTCTCCTAGCCGGGCTGAGTGTCTCAGGCGGTGCAAGGGGCCCATAGACGTGCAATATTATTGCGCAAAATGATGATGATGATGATGATGATGATGATTGTTGTTTTAAGGGGCCTAACATCGAAGGTCATCGGCACCTGCGCAAAATGGATTGTACAATATATTGTTAGCTGCCCATAGACGTACAATATTATTGCACAACGATCGAGTTTGTGCAATAAATAGAATCGTGTGGAGATAATATTGATGGCTGTGCAATACATGGTGCAAAGCGGTCGTAGACGTACAATATGCGTGGCAATAATATTATATACTCAGTCCATACCGGTATTTTGTTTGGTGAACACTATTCTGCATCACGAAGCCGCTTCACTTCCGTCCGGAAGCTTCTACGCGGAGAACAGATGTTTTTAAATAACTTTTTGCTTGTCGGCGTTCGGGTATTTTTCGCGATATTTCTCAATAACCATCTCGTTTTGTTCACCTTTCTTAACGCGATTACTGTAATCTTCGCTCTTAACGTCCCATAGAGTCGGAAGGCCATGGTACACTTCGATAAACTCCAAAATAAGAGTTTTCTCCTCCTGTTTTTCTGCCACGTTCTCCCCCACTTGTTGGTACCAACCGGCGGGAGGACGGGACAGTATTACCAACACACGGCACAGTATTTTGCGATTTGCGCAATATATTTCAAAATGTTTGATTTCGTACAATATATTGCACAACCCTTCAATATTAAATACACACTATCAATTATATTGCACAATGCCCGATATTGCACAATAATAATGCACGTCTATAGGTCCTTTAAAGGGCTGGCCTTCTGACCCCAACTAGGCAGGTTCTATCCTGGTTCAGTTCGATGGTATTTGAAGGTGTCGGTAGTTTACTGCCACGTAAAAAAACTCCTGCGGGACTTAATTCCGGCACCTTGGTGTCTCCAAAAATCGAAAAAGTAGTTAGTAGTACTTAAAAAACAGCATTATTATTTCGTAACATGCCATACTCCCCTTCAGTGCATCGACCACCTACGTGGAATCTTAAAAAATTGTCTTCCAACTTTTTCCCAGTTCGAATACTCTCTCAAGTAGGAAGTTCATTTTTGTATTCATTAAACATTTGCATTGTATATTTATTAAATACAGGTGACGTCTCTGTGGGTTCTATAAAGCCTGTCCTAAAATTTCATATTCGTCAACTTCTTTGTCTTTCATGACACTACTTTACATTATATACAGTACATCTGACAACCCCGCGACCGTTAGACTAGGGCAAACACAAGCCTCTCGCTGACTCACTGCTTCAAGCGGTTTACCATCCCTTTGCCATATTTTTTTCCCAGGAACGCGTAGTTACAATATGACGTCGCAAAATCACTGAACAATTAGTGATAATTCGGATGTAACAATATTTTCATGCGGATGGTGTTATTCTGTACAGAGTATAGATTATTTTTAATTTTTTTTAAATACAACTTCCCCGATGAGGAGGCTGCCACAAGGACAAAGTATTATTGTGAGAAACTGCAAACTGACCTCGATAATGTTGTGAGATGGACAGTACGCAATGGTATGATGATAAGTTAGGTTGTGAGTTTCACAAATAGGAAAATTCCTCTTAGTTCGAATTACTGCGTTGATGGGGTGAAAGTTCTTTATGGGAATCATTGTAAGTACCTAGGTGTTATAAGGAAAGATCTCCATTGGGGTAATCACATAAGTGGGATTGTTTATAAAAGGTACAGATCTTTGCACATGGTTATGAGGGTATTTAGGGGTTGGAGTAAGGATGTAAACAAGAGGGCATATAAGTCTCTGGTACGATCTCAACTAGAGTATGATTACAGTGTATGGGACCCTCACCAGGATTACTTGATTCTAGAACAGAAAAAAAAAATCCAAAGAAAGTCAGTTCGATTTGTTCTGGGTGATTTCCGACAAAAGAGTAGCGTTACAAAAATACTGTTAAGTTTGTGCTGGGAAGACTTGGGAGAAAGGAGACGAGCTACTCGACTAAGTGGTGTGTTCCGAACTGTCAGTAGAGAGATGGCGTGGAGTGACATTCGTAGACGAATAAGTTTGAGTGGTGTTAAAAGTAGAAAAGATCACAATATGAAGATAAAGCAGGAATTCAAGAGGATAAATTGGAGCAAATATTCGTTTATAGGAAGGGGAGGTACGGATTGGAATAACTTACCAAGGGATATGTTCAATAAATTTCCAATTTCTTCGCAATCATTGAAGAAAAGGCTAGGAAAACAAGAGATATGGAATCTGCCACGAGGGCGACTGTCCTAAATGCATATCAGTAGTAACTGATTTGATGCAGGATTTGACGTCAGCTTACCACTTCGGTCCGATACCTCCCGGTGGCCATGAGCGTTAAGGTCTGACACCGTGGTTAGCGGAGTCCCATTGATCGAACAAAAGTTCAGGAGTACGAGGGTAGGAGAGGTGGTGGTGGTGATTATTGTTTTAAGAGGAAGTACAACTGGAAAACCACCCTCTAATAATAATAATCAATGGGAAACAAATTCATAGATCCGACACTTCGAAAATCAAGGTATCGTTAAAAGAAAGGGAAAGGCAACGAAGGAACTCCCTAGGTCTCTGTCTGGGTCGGAGCAATGTCAGACCCAGATATGGGTCCCGTGGTCACAACCCACGCTCCCCAAGATGAAAGCTCATGGGTCCTTTTTAATTACCTTTTACGACAGACAGGGAAAACCGCCTCCGCCCACAGGAGGACCTATGTAATTTTCTTCGTGTGGCTATTTCCAGCCGAGTGCAGCCCTTGTTAGACAGACCCTCCGATGAGGGTGAGCGGCATCCGCTATGTGGAGGTAATTGCGTGTTATTGTTGTGGAGGATAGTGTTGTGTGTGGTGTGTGAGTTGCTGGGATGTTGGGGACACACACAACCCCGGAGCCATTGGAATTAACCAATGGAGGTTAAAGTCCCCGACCCGGCCGGAAATCGAACCCGGAACCCTCTGGACCAAAAGCCAGCACGCTAAGCATTCAGCCATCGAGCCGGACACCTATGTGATGTGTTGAATGTATAAAGACGAACCATCTAGTGATAAAATCAAACCCAGGTACCTTTGAATCGAAGGCCAATAAGGAGCCAGCTGGTAAGGAAAACCTGGGGACATTTCGGTAGTTCTAACAACTCTGCTGGTGACGTGTGAGGTCTGGCAGACCACTTGAACATTTCAACTTAAGGTGAGAAGTGGAGCAAGATTTAATTAAAAATACCATGATGTTTAGTGTTTCTTAGCAGTGTAGCTGATGCACAACTAAGAAACCGAACAAGAGAAATCGCAGAACTTTTATTTATAGTCTAAAATTTATTCTTATTAGCTCTCTATATTTTCATGTTTAGCTTGATGACGATGTTGATCTTGATGATCATGCTTGTTGTTTAAAGGAGCCTAACATCTAGGTCATCGGCCCATAATGGTACGAAATGTACTGACAATTTAAAAGTCCAAAGTAATCCAGTGATCAGGATTCAAAGCGCGATGACGAGGAATGAATAGATGGATATGAATTTAAAAGAATCAGTGGATCCGACCCATAATTCCCCACATTCCCAGAAACTAGCGTTAAACAATAGTATTACTGACCAAGGGACAGCTTCAAAGCACAATCCTGAATCGAAGATGCTTGTAGTCTAAAGGGGTCCAAAATCCAGGTCATCGGCCCCTCATAATGATACTGATCGCTAGGAAAGTAGACCCATGGTATTTGTCACGATGATGTACTAATCAAAAGTAGACTCGCCGTATTCCACACACTTGATACTACTCACAGGTAATGTAATACGCACATGTAATGCTGACCTTTGGTGTTTCTCACATTGCAGCACCATTTACGGGCAACGCAAACCTATGGAGTTCCTCACACAGGTGTACTAATCACAGGGACTTGTGCTATCGCGTGGTGTTCCGCGTATACTGGGTACTAATCATAGGCAAGGCAGACCCATGGTGTACTGTAAAACCCATCCTGATTCACACACTCTCGATACTAATCACAAACCGATTGTGTACCTAACATAGTGGAACTAAGCGTAAGTAAAGGCGACCCATCGTGTTCCCCGCGCGGTGGTCCTAATCACAAGGAGTTTCATGGTTCTAATATCATTATCGTTTGAACGCCCCTTATAGTCGCCTCTTACGACACGCAGGGGATACCGTGAGTGTATTCGTCGTCTGAGGCCCCCACCCACAGGGGGATATGTGTTTGGTAGCAACCAGAAACCTAGGGAAGCTGGATCCCATTTCTTCACGCTGCTCTTGTTCGCAGGGCGTTGAACCCCTCAAGGAATCAAATTAAGGACTTCGGTGGGGGACACCTTTGGCAAGCTGCAGATGTTTTGAAGCCATGCCCGAAATCATACTCCCCGAATGCAACCCTCTCCGATCGGAGTCCTCTGTAGCCGAACCAAGCAGTCAAGGCAAGACCCCCTGGTGGTAGCAGGTATTGCCCGGTGTCCGATGTTTGGACGATGCCTAATGCGGAATGATTGAGGCAATGAGCGCTAGGACTCCCTTCTTCCAGTCACCCGCAATAGCATGTAACTCATGACGTGTACAGAGGAATAAATATAGAAAAAAAAAAACAATTAATAATAATGTTTTCCTGGCATTCGGCTGTGCGGGGGACCTGTGTTGTAAGGCGGATACTACTGCATGGGTACATGACGCTTCCACCCGTAGCCTTCCTGGGCGGTCACGAGCGGGCTTTCGGGCATAATCGCACACGTAAGAGGCCATTTCCGAACAGAACGCACATCAAGAATTTTGAATCGGTTTACAACTAACCCTCAAGAAATAAAAAAAATAAAGAGATGACCGATGGCCACATGGACCTTTTAGTCGCCTTCTACGACAGGATCGGATTACCTTAAATGTATTCAGCCCCTTCCATCCACATGGGGTCCAACACATGATACCAAGCCGCAATCCATGTCCGCACCAAGGTCGCCCCCTTTTACTTTCCTCTGACGACAGGCAAGGGATACCGGGATTGCATTCTACATCTGCGTCCCCCACTCGCAGGGGACTCAGCTTTGGTTACTTACTCTCTTGAAAGATATTCTGCAGACGTCTATTCTCTGGCGCTTCATAGGGTGGTGAACCGTCTTTAATGGAAGAAAGGAGAAAAAGAAGCAGCAGCTGTGGTGTCATACGTGACAGTGTTTGTTGTGGTAGCTGTGGCAGATAGAACACAATTTGTGTTTATGGCCGGGATATTACTTACAGAATTTAATTTTTTGTAACTTCACTATTCGAATGTTCTTTTTTTTAATTTACTTGAAAGGAATGTCGAGAATTGGATGAACTTGACATTAGGTTATAAAAGTAAATGTACTTCTGGGGGCGGGATAGTGGGTTCCTAGACATCGCAATGAACACATCTCTCCTCGGACACTCATTCCAAGTAAGATTTCTTTCATTTCTACGTCTTTAGAATATTAGAAACGGTGTGTAATGATGGCTGGATATCTGCCAAGAAACGAAGAGGAGGGTGGATGGAAGGAACTTGGCTGGCTGTCTCACTGAACCAGTATGGTAATAATTTTTAAAATCTTATAGTGAATTTAATTAGACTAAATTCAACTTCAAGTCTTGAAATTGAACTTGCATATTAATTGCGCATTTATTTTTTGGATGTTAAGTTTTCAAAATGTATTAAATATTACTGTCATAAATGGAAACTTCATTTCTAATTTTACTTTATAGTTGTGAGTCGGTGCAAAAAATGTTTTTGTGTCTGAAAAACAGGGAATGTTAAATCTGAATTTGGTAGTCACCCTGTTTATGTAATGAACATTTTCCCCACAGCTGAAATTGTTCATGTTTGTTTTGGAGAGTATATTTGGTATACTTCTCACCTCTGGCGGTAATGCCAGCATAGTTGTAATTCTGAGTTAAGTTTCCATCTAGGTACCATCGTTATTGCTTCATGAGTTAATTTCTTTCTAAATTCGTTTACCCTACAGGTTTGGTTTTTCCCTCTCGGACTCAGCGAGTGATCCCACCTCTATCGCCTCAAGGGCAATGTACTGGAATGTGAGACTTTGGTTCGGGGGTATACAACTGAGAAGGAGGACCAGGATATCGCCTAGGCGGCCTCACCTGTTATGCTGAACAGGGGCCTTGTGGGGGGGGGGGAATGGGAAGATTGGAAGAGACAGACAGGGAAGAGGGAAGGAAGCGGCCTTGGTCTTAAGTGCGAAACCACGGAAAACCACTTCGAGGATGGATGAGGTGGGAATCGAATCCCCCTCTACTCACTCGACCTCCCGAAGTTGAGTGGACCCTGTTCCAGCCCTCGTACCACTTTTCAAATTTCGTGGCACAAACGGGAATCGAATCCGGGCCTACGGGTATGGTAGTCAATCACACTAACCACTACACCACAGAGGCGGACCATAATTTAATTTCAATTGAAATATTCTCAATATCAAGCGAGGTTGTATTGATCATAGTCGAGAGACCTCCAGTTTTGTATGGAATCCGAAGCAGAGAGAAGTGACAATCCCACATGCACTAAGCTGCAGTCACCTTGGTGAAAAGCTCTGTTTATATGATGCAATTCTCGTTTTGTAATCGCGTCGTTTTGTTTGTTTTTGTTGATCAGGTTTACTTCGCTTCTGGACTTGGAAATTGTTTGAAGTATTTGAAAGTCGATTATGTTCATCAATTGTCTTTGTTGATCGCTCTATCACGACATCTTCATCCGAACGACCACTCAAGTCCTGGTTCATCACTATAACACTTGACGGTTGTTGTTTTTTTTTTTTTAACTTTTCTAACTTATTATTTGCAACCAAAAGATGTTTACGTGTTGGCGGCATATTGGCGCACGACATACTCACGTGATTCATTGTTAGATAACGTAACCTCAAACCGGAAATTCTGTTGTCACATCATATGTGATCCCCTTCAAATCGAACTGGGGAGCTTAGTTTTGCGAAATTCAAAAATCCGGTACACATTTTTTTAACAAAGGATTAATCTATTTATTGAAATGCCTAAAATGGACAGCGGATAATAGTTGTGGAACAAGATCATTTTTAAAAAATTGCCCTTTTTAATGGGTTTTTCGTGAATAACATTTGGACCGGATGTGATTTCCAAAATTTTCTTTTTTCCATTTGATAGAGCTCTCCAAAACACGCGTTTGACAACTTAACAATTTCTCTACCTTCGGTACTTAAGTCACAACTGAGTGAAATAACTTGAAATTTTGTTAAAGTGGGGCCCTATACTTGGTGATGTAATGTTAAAAATCTTAAATAGCTAGTTTAAGATGTGTTGGTAACATTCCTTGACTTTACAGATTTCTGTTGACAACACACGAAATCTGTAGCTAACAAGCGTTTTACGAAATGTTACCAACATCGGTGAAAACGTGGCTTTAGGAAGAAAATGCACAGGGATTTTTTTTTTTTGTTCAAAACTGAATTCTAAGCATACTTGGCGAACCATTTTTAATGAGATAAACAATTCAGTTTATTCACTTAAAATTGTCTCGGTCGAATATTTTTTCCCACTGGTCGGATGTTTTTACAACACAGCTTGCTCCCCAGATAACCAAGGCCAATAAATTGCGCTGTCGTCCACTCGGGAGAAAACGAATTCGGTCTGGAAGCACGTTCGGCCAGCTGTCCTGACGCTACTGACCGTACAGAAAACATTTCAAACCTTTCTCCTAATCTGTGTAGAATACATGGCAATGTAGCGAGATACGCATACAAACGAAAAGAATACGCACTTCCAGACATGTTTAAAACATCAAACTCGGTATCAGGAAAGGTGACATCCCCAAGCTCCCTAGAAAATATCGAAACAAGAAGTGAACAAATAAACCTTTTGAAAAAGACAGCGGAAAAAGGAGAAGACAGAGAAGATAGAATTCAATCGAATCAGTAAATCAGTCAACCCAATCGTAACAAATTTCTAAACGCAAGTTACAGTAGAATCAGTAGAGTAAAAAAATTCAAGTTCCTAGGAGAAATAACAAAGCCAAGAACCAAACAAAAACAAGTGCTCAGGAAATGGAACTGGCTTATCAACTAACCAAAGATATTTAAAATAAAATTTAAAAAAACAACATAAATCCAACACTAGCCTACAACAGCGTCATACGACCAGAATGTTCAGTCTTAAACAAAAGAGGAATTGAATAATTGTAGATAAAAAAGGAAAGTACGAAAGAGGATACTTGAACCAAGAAAAGTTGCGAGTGCCGGGATGAGTAGCTCGGAGGGTAGAGCGCTGGCCTTCTGAGCCCAACTTGGCAGGGTCCATCCTGGCCCAGTCCGGTGGTATTTGAAGGTGCTCAGATATGTCAGCCTCGTGTCTGTAGATTTGCTGGCACATAAGAGAACTCCTGCAGACAAAATTCCAGCACATCGGCGTCTCCGAGACCGTCAAAAAGTAGTTAGTGGGTCGTAAAAGCATTATTATTATTATTATTATTATTATTATTATTATTATTATTATTATTATTATTATTATACGTTGTGAGGGCTTGTATGAGAAGTAATAAAGAGCCAAACTGAACAATTATCAGATGCCCTTAGGAAAAGAAAACTTGCTTTGTTACGATCTCCAGGTCCGAATGAATCTGAGAAGACCATTTAGACAAAATCGCAAAACACAAATAAGTTGGTTTAACGAAGTGAAAACATATTTAGCAGAAATTCAAGACCACTGTTGGTAGGATGAAAGCAGAAAAGAACAGTGGTAGGATGAAGAACTACTGGAGAGACCGAAGGAAGAAGACGTTTTTCTATTCTTTTAACAGATGTCTCTACGTCGCACCGACACGAATAGGTCTTACGCGACGATGGGGTAGGAAAGGGCTAGGTGTGGGAAAGATGCGGTCGTAACCTTAAAATAAGGTACATTCGCCAGATGTGAAAATGGGAAACAAACGGAAAAACATATTCAAAACTGCCGACAGTGGGTTTCGAACCCACTATGTTCCGAATACAAGCTCACGGCTGCGCGCCCATAACCGCACGGCCAGATCACCTCTAAACACATACGGTATATTATTATCCTGCTATCTTTCTGTCGTACTTACTAGATCATTTTCTTTCAAGATTATTTATTTCATCTCTAATGCCCTTGTGTTGTTTCCCTGCAGTATTACAGAACAGCCGTATTTCACAATGGACACATGTTTCCTGCTGGGCTGAGAGGGTGTTGCATCATCCCTCCTTACAGAACGCTTGTGCGTGGGTGGCCAATTTTTAAATCTTGCGACGGTTGGGCTATTATGACCAACACCGGTACGTCGGAGAGTCGGCCGCGCGGGTAATATTACTTCCGTCGACAGCGTAGTGTCAACGCTATTGATGAGTTGTTCCCGGTGTTGCCAACACGGTGGTATTTCAGAAATTAGGGACTGTGAAAACGTAGCAGATATCTTCCCTTACTCTTCACCAGTGGGTAAATTTTAACTCACAGTGGGCAGTGGGAAATCAACAGTAGTCTTTTTCATGGTTATGTCAGTGGATATTCCGGTGGTTTTTTTTTTCATTTAAAGTTTTATGCAATATAATAATGTACCAGTGGGTAAATTTTAACTCACAGTGGGCAGTGGGAAATCAACAGTAGTCTTTTTCATGGTTATGTCAGTGGATATTCCGGTGGTTTTTTTTTTTTCATTTAAAGTTTTATGCAATATAATAATGTAATAGTTCAAATCTAAGTTCTTGACATTTACAGCCAAAAGCCGAACCGGGAAAGACCTGCACTGTAGGCGGAGAGTAAGTGCACGCATTCCATTAAAAGTAACGAAGTAAGAAACGCTTCCGCGCGTGTTCCTTGCATACTAAAATGTCATTTCATCAAGTGTCAAATGCATTTCAGGTTGCTATAGAGTCATTGATTCCCCTTCTTGATTCTTGTAATTTTGACGCCAGCGCAAATATGAATTTATCAGCTGAATAAACGTGCCCTTTGTCCAAATGGTCTCAAGCCAATGACACCGCTAATTTCTGGTGTAAAGTGATGAAATTCTGCAGTGCAAAAAACACCAGTCCGTTTCAGGATCTGGCACTATTTGTACTACCGCGCCTAGTATTACCTAAGTCAAATGAGGAATTTGAGATAATGTTTAATCATTATTAAAACTAAAGTAAAAAATAAAAAGAGAACTGAAAAATCGATTCGGGCAGGATTGATAAAAAAAACAATGCTGCCTTACGAGCTACCAAACGCAGTATTTAAAAAATTAGGCACTGTGTAAACGTAGCAGACATCTTCCTCTGTGCCTTCTATCGAAGAGTTAGGAAAGACATCACTGGTCAATGACTATTAGGAGTTCACCTTCAAATATATTTCGAGTACCTTTAAACTAAAAGGATATACTTAATTTTAATTTTTATGTAGTATTTTCGTAATTCAACAAAGCTTAAGGAGGGGAAGTTTGGTGGGAGGGGCGGGGGGAGGATGTTAGTGGTTTCTCGTGATTTTCAAGCAGCCGTTTATTGGGTAATCACATTCCACTGTTGGCAACACTGGTCGTTCCAGTTAGTTCACAAATATCGAGCCTGGGATTTAGTCCATGTACGCCAGAGTCAGGGTTGCTGTCTTTTTACCGTTGAAATTCTGGACTTGGAATCACAAATCATTATTCCTTCGGCCTTAAGCACTAATTTACACTTTTGTGCATTCTTACTGTGTAACATCAGTCAGTCTTCAATGTGTCACTAAAAGACAATTCGACCCCTCCAACTAAGAACATCGTAACTGATGATGATGATGCTTGTTGTTTAGAGGGGCCTAACATCTAGGTCATCGGCCCCTATGGTACGAAATGAGACGAAATGGGATTACAATTTAAAAGTACAAAATTCATCCACAGACCCGAATTCAAAACGTGATGATGAGGAATGAATTGATGAATATGAATTTAAAACAAGCAGTGGATAAGACGCGCAATGCCTCACATTCCCCGAAAAAAATGTTACTGACCAAGGGACTGCTTCTAAAGCCCAATCCTAACATCGTAACTCACATTTAAAAGAAATTGAGATTATTCGCTGATCATGTACTAAAAATGAGCTCTATCAACTGGGAAATTATTCCACTCAAATACTCAATATATTTTTTGTTACCTCAGTATTTAGGAACATCGTAACTGTTATTATTTAATTTGTTCCCGTTAAGAACATTCGACGTTCTTAAATGGAGTGTTGTCTAAAACAAGTTCTGTAAAAGAGAAGTTACGGTCATCTTACAGGAGGTATTCAGTTCATTCAACCAGCAATGCATGTTAAAGATATCGCTGATTTGAGCATCTGTCTGCATTGATGCGCCAAGGTGTTCCAAGTGGTTCTAGGACATTTCGTATCACCCGACATTTTGTACCAAATGACCGGCTGATTACCTCCGAAGTGTCAGTTAATGACTTTGAAGTATTTAGCAAAGGACATTCCGTACCACTTGAAAGAGTGGGAAATATTGCTAAGTAAAAAAGATATTCTACTGCATGTATTCATTTGTATATTCATTGTCCACTACTGGCGCACGGTGTGACCACTACTGATGTTAATTTTCCATCGAGCGCAACTGATTTGACTGGCACACGTGTTAATTCTTATCTCGTATTCGCGGGACATAGCTACTTCCACCTTTCAGTAGTTTCCTGTTCCTGCGTGACCTTCAGGTACATATCAGCCAGTTCATCAGAATCTTTTATTTTAGTTGCTTGATAATGAAATAACAATAGTGATATTATCCATCCTTGTGCTCGTCAGGCACATTGCTGCTGCTGCTGCTGATGATGATGATGATGCTTGTTGTTTTAAGGGGCCTAACATCTAGGTCATCGGCCCCTGATGGTAAGAAATGAGACGAAATGCAATGAAAAAATAAAATCCAAAATCCTCCACTGACCAGAATTCAAAGCGTGAGGACGAAAAATGAACGGATGGATATGAATTTAAAAAGATCAGTGGAGCCGACCCGCAATGCCTCAGAAACTGACGGAAAGCAATAGTAATACTGACCAAGGGACTGCTTGTATAGCTCAATACTGAATCGGTGATGCTTGCAAGCTAAAGGGGTCCAAAATATAGGTTATCGGCCCCTCATAATGGTACTTATCGCTTGGAAAGCAGAACCATGGTATTTGTCATGGTGCGGTACTAATCAAAAGTATCGTAGACTCGCGGTATTCCACACATTATGGTACTATTCAAAGGTAATGAAATTCGCACATGTAATACAGACCTATGCTGTTCCGCACATAGCGGCACCATTTACAGGCAACGCAAACCTATGGTTTTGATCACGTAAGTGTAGTAACCACAGGGACTCGTACTATCCCGTGGTGTTCCTTATATAGTGGGTACTAATCATAGGCAAGCCAGAACCCTGGTGTCGCTCATATAGTGCTACTAAATCACAGGTACCGTAAAAGCCTGACCGCACGGTGCTCCTGATTGCTACTAATCACAACCAATTTGGTACCTAACATAGTGGTACTACGCGCCAGTAATAACGACCCTTGGTGTTCCGCGCGTGGTGGTACTAATCGCAAGTAGTTTCATGGTTCTAATCCAATCATCCCTTGGTCGCTCCTTTTAGTCGCCTTTCACGACAGGCAGGGGATACCGTGGGTGTATTATTCGCCTGCCTCCTCCACCCACAGGGGGTGTGTGTTTGTCCGCGGGAGGTATTTTATTTCCCTTAAGTCCGCCGGCAAGCCGGTTAGGACCCCCCTATCCGCCACCTGGGACGCGCCACGTGGGAGTATCACCTCTCCCCCCGCGTAGCACGTTCGTGGACCTGAGATTATCTACTCCCTTTACGAGATGAATGTGAAACTTCCACAAGCCTTGACTCTCTATAAGGCTACTCAACAGAACGTCAGCCCCAAAGATCCGCAAACGTCTACATGGAGGTACAAGTACTCTTTATCCTTTTCTCGCTCATTTTGTGTCTGGAAACTCAATTCACAACCGCATCTATTGACCAAGGAGCCATTCCTAATGATACAAAATCAGCTGATGGAAATATTCAACGTCATTTGGATTTCATGTGCCTTCTCCGGCGTGTGTTGGTCAAACACATTTCACTAAAGTAACTGAAAAGCTCGATTTTATGTCACAGAAAGTTACTACCTTGTAAAACAATGCCTATCGTCTGTATAAATCTTATGACGGAATCGCAGCAGCCTACTGCACACTGCATACAGCGTTCGGTTTGTTTGCCAAATGACACACCGAGCAACGACAAATCGAATACTTGTTTGGAACCAGCGATCATGAGAGAACCGAAACTTCTGGCCTTAGCAAGCTGATGCAAACCCCACGTACTCACAGAAGAATAACGGCCAAAAGGCTATTCATCATAGAAATAATTGCTATGATGACCTATTCCTTCTGCGAGTGGAATTACCGTATCCACGTAACCTCCGCCTCGAACATTGTGTTCTTAAATCGAAATGGATTAATGACCCTCATGCCATCCTGCTATCAAGATCTCTGATTTTGGCTTAATCACTTTGAGCAAAAGTCTTGACTTTGACCCAGTGTTGAGTCAGTTACCACTATTGAAGGATACAGCGTTAGCTTCTGACCGTGAAAGCATTACTGACCACATCAAACGGACCAAAAAGAAATGCCCTCAACGATGAAAAGGACCCTCGCCTATTTCTTACAGACGGAAGACCTATATGACAGTTTCTTTAGGCTCCTTTCACACTTGCTTTCCACGCCACGCCACGTCACTCCACTCCACTCCACTTCTCAGACACTTGCCGTCCACTTCTGTCAACTTACCGGCAACTTCTCGTCCCCACCTCATATTTGCGCCTCGGTTTGAATCTGGTCCATGGACGCGCACATTATCCTTGGGATTTTTATTCTTCCGAAAAGAAGGTTGAGGTGAAAGAACAGTACTAAGGTTCATTGGGTCCATCCATTGAATTCATATCGCCTAGAACGAGGAACTCATCGTTCTTCTAGATGAACGTACCAATGATCTAAAAATGTTCCTTAATTACTTTCGTATGAGTGGGAATTTGTTTGAATTGTTGTCAATCCTTGAAGCAAGTTTACAGCGTCAGGACACCAAGATGAGAAAATGTATTCCGCCGATATTTTGAAACAAAAACTTCAAACTTGTGACGCACACAATGTTGACCGTTTGAACGACTGATTTAGTGAGCTACCAGACACCGACACAGATCTTGTGGCGACGATGGGACAGGAAAGGGCTAGGAGTGGGAAGGAAGCGGCCGTGGCCTTAATTAAGGTACAGCCCCAGCATTTGCCTGGTTTGAAAATGGGAAACCACGGAAAACCATCTCCAGGGTTGCCGACAGTTGGGTTCGAACCCGCTATCTCCCGAATACTGGATAATGGCGGCACATAAGCGACTGCCGCTATCGTGTTCGGTCCGAATAAGAAAATGTTATTATGTAATTTAATTGGAAGCAGTTCTTTTGAAAGCTAAAAAGCCTTGATTAATTATTTTTCAATGACCCATGTTATTGTAATATCGAAAATTAACATATAACACATATAGCCTATTACTGTAGTTATCAACTCCCCTCTCTTTGGAGTTGTCCAGTTCGGCAGAAAATGGAATCCCTTCATGGGATACTTCATTCCACATTTGAGCCTTTTATTTTATTTGAATAGTCTGTCGTTCGTTAATCCCACTGACAAGGCCGATTTTGTATTTCTATTATTAACTTTTCAGTATCTATGAATTGAACCGACATTTTGAAACGAAATCTTCGAACTTGTAGCTCATATGTTGACTGTCTGAACGAGCTAATCTGATTCAGTGCTGAGTGAGCTTCCGGTCGCCCAGTGTGGAAGACACTTCAGCCTGCTGTTGACGAGAGTGGACGGAGGTTGCGCCACACGAAGTGTCTCGTGTGAACGCTACCGGCCTTTTACCACACCTCTGGTGGAGTGGAGTGGAGTGGCGTGGCAAGCAGTGGATCGTGTGAAAGGGCCCTTAATTACATGAGGAACTATATGTTACGACATCCGTCGATTCTACATTGGCTCGTTCAAAAACTAACCCAGAAGGAAAAAGAACTCAAACCTGAAGGAAAGGTTTACTCAATTGTGTCTAGAAGATGCAGTTAATTGTTGATAAGGAATCACAAGGAGGAGCTTCCAGAATGATCCACATATAAGTGGATGTTGAAGCCTGCAACAAAGGCTTTCGGAGGATTGTGTGCGAGCTAGTTGGACGCCAAATTCTTGATAAGACTTTTCGGACCGCACGGTTTTGCCCAAATTATCGATACGTTCAAAAAATTTTCGATGATCGAAATTACTATGCCTTTGAAGGGCAGGCTGGAGGAATTGAGGGATCTAGCTCAGAAATTTTGGACCCTCATATGATGCCGTAATATGTAAGGTCGTGTGACTCGTTAAACGGAAGCAGGAGTCAAGAACACCTAGAGTTGGACATCCCTGCGGTAGAACGAACGAACTTTTGTTCACTGCAAAAAGCAGTACATCAAGGTATATATTCCGTGCCACCATAAGTGGCCCAAAATCATTGCCAAACGACATTTACACCCTCCATTGGTATTCGCCATGTTGATAGACAAGGATCCAGAAAGACATTTCATCTCATCTAAATTTCCAGGAAAACTTCCCATCATAACTTATCATTCATTACATCTTAGGAACCGTTTTGGAGACTGACCATATTAGACACATTAACAAGCATATCATTTCCGAAGACCTTAAATTAGTGATGGAATACCTTGTGATACGCGTTGTACCAAAAGAGAATGAGCTTAAAGAAGCTTTTGGAGTGTTTGGATGTAAAACCTACCTGAGGGGCCTATTCCACAAAAGTATGGTCTTGTACGTTACAAGTTGGTGGCTTCTTGTAATGTATGGAGTTGTACATTTCTGTTCCACAAAGGATTGAACGTCTCTTGTATATAACCAGTGAATTTTTACAAGTTTTACAAGTGACGACATATCAATAAACATGCTACGTCATAGCATGAATCAGCTGTTTATCTTCGTATTCCATTCGTTGAATTAGGTTATGCTTGCCTCATTTACCGTAATATCGATTTTTAAGGTATGTTATGCAGCAAAGATTCAAGGAACTAATATTTCTATGAATTTCTACGATGTAATTTTTCAGTCTATTTCTTCGATGGTAGGAAATTACTCCGTTATTATCACCCATTCTGTTCTTCCGTGATCCTCACATATGTTCCACGATAGTCTGACATACCCTGGTCTGTCATTAGGAATCAGATGCCGCTAATGACGATATTCGGCGTCAAACTTTATTGTTACGAAATTGCAAACTCTGCACGATTTCTTAAAATGTCAAGAGAAACGAAGTTATTCATTTTGAAGGAAATAGAAAGAAGGAAAGATATTCGTTTCGGTGCATTCAGCGAGAGTCTGAAAAAACAAGACAAAATAAATGGTTGGATGGAAATATTTGACTTGGGAAAAACTCATGGAGCTTTTGAGGGGAAAAGTTGGACGTATGTACGAGATATTCTGCTCATTAATGATTCCAGGAATGTCCTTCTTGGAACATGTTTGTTCCGTATTTTCAGGCCAACGAACAATTTGAGGTAATTTTATATCATTTATTGCAGCTACCACAGAATGTATTGACTTACAGACCGAAGATTTTGCCATCCCATGCATATCTACAATACCATGGTACTGACCACCATTTCCTAGCCAAAGTAGTGATGTTAGTAACTGTAGTTTAGCAGAGAGATTTATTTATGTTCGTAGGATGTTTT
Organism: Anabrus simplex; assembly: GCF_040414725.1. Lineage (NCBI taxonomy): Eukaryota > Metazoa > Arthropoda > Insecta > Orthoptera > Tettigoniidae > Anabrus > Anabrus simplex. The sequence goes on along the minus strand of NC_090268.1, from coordinate 222,661,613 downwards.
AACCTATGCCCAATATCTGTAAAAAGTTCTTTCACTTGTATTGTGCTTAACCTAAAGCGTCCATTGTATTGAAATACAGTGTTAAACTGGAGTTTATTCTTTCCTTGTACAGACGGTAGTTTTCATTTTCATCACCATCACTATCACTACTGCTAGATCACATATTTATCAAAATCTATCTGAAATAAGCATATTTAAATAGAACTAGTACATTCATGTATTAATGTCCTTTCACCGGTAGAGAATACTTCCCAATTCACTAGTAAGTTACAAGCACTAGTACTTTCGTGCAACACCCATAAAAATTCACTGGTAATTTGTAAGTATGGAGTAGTAAAGTACAACTGCAGTAAATTATTTTGTGGAACAGAAAATCTGATATCTGTGCTAGTTACTATAGAATTCACAGACACACAGACAAACACTTCCTTTAATAACTATAGATTTATGTCAGACGTCAAAATAACACATGAAAATACAAATGACACAAATACAGTAGGACATTACGCACGATAAAACAGACCACTATCCCTCATAAAGCAGAGCTTGTACTCGGGAGGTTAAGACTACGCTGCAGATCGACCCTAGTCCACACACTCCGTAAGGATGTGTACCACGGTAAGATGATCGATTTCAACAGATGGGAGAGAGTCAGGATACCTGCCAGAGGCCCTCCGACCCACCGACGCTGCTGAGCTGAGGGAAGCCTCCAGCACAAGAAATGAGGCACCAATCGCCGGACACGCTGGGCCCGAACAACAAGCTCCACCAGCATGCCACGGCCATAAACCCACAGCAGACCTTGAGGGCTGGGGCTATGCCGTAAAGCTGACGAACACCTTCAGACATTAGAATCATGCGGCGACCTGGCGACGTAAACATGAAAACCAAAATCCTGCACTTTCCACTTTCCAAACTGGCCTATTTCAGCCATTCCATTAAATAGCGCTCCCTCGGAGAGGAGTCTCTCCACTGCATGGCGAATAATGCAAGATCAGCGGACGTCCCTCAAACCGAGATCAGTTGATGACATCATTTTCCTGAACAGCAATCTTCCACGCTATGCAGGTTATCCAACAGTGATTCCCAGGTTAGTTCAAACGCTCACCAAGAAGGAGAAGGAACTTAAAATAGTGGGACGATTCTTTGGCCAATTTCCTTACATCGAGCGAAGCAACGTACATGAATCACTACAACTCGGATCAAGCAATGACCAGCAATGACCTTAACGGCTTTAAAAAGATAAAGCTTCTCGTCAAAATGCAGATGAGTGACTGAACCCCTCGGATGATTCATTTCTCCGTAGACGTGGAGGTTTTTAATACTGGGTTTAGAAGTGAACCGTGTGTTTGGTCTCCTCCCGCCTTAAAGGACTTGGTACCTGTGCTGTGCTCCTAGCGAGCTCATTGAAAATTTACTACCATCATTGTGCGTATTTCTGAATGTCTTAGGCATTGATTGTGTAATAAATGTGTCTCTCCCTGTTCCTCACTTATGGCTCCATGGACAAGGAATTCTTTCCGTCCTGGGGCGTCCCTCCGTATTTGCATTTCTTTCGTATGTCGATCGTCTGCCATGCTCCCTCGCGTGTACTTACCCCCTCCCGGCTTCTCCGAGAGAGGGGCGTGATGACGTTGGTATCGGGACCTACCCCTCCCGGCGAGCCAGTGTGCCTCGCCGGGCGGTGGTCCGTCTCACTTACCTGCTGCTCTTGGTGGAGAGCACTACTCTTGGGTTGAACCAAGGACCGTGAGAGGGGCATGGGAGGTAAGATCTACTGGCTTGCTATGTGTTGGTAGGATGATGGGAGGAACTAGGAACTTGTACAGATATGTAACGCCATGTATCTGGTGGTAATTGATAAGGAACGGCTTGGTGCCGAGATATTTTGTGAAAGTAACGTAAAGTAACTTAAAGTGTTGTACGTTTCTTGTAACATGAAAGAAAGGTTCCAGAATGTTCTGGACGTGTAGTTGGGAAGTATGCGTGCCATTGTGAGTTCACTGATAGAAGAGTTTTCCTTACCTTGTAACTGGCGAGCTGTATATACGTTGTAGCGCTGTAGAGATTAGTAAGACATTTATTTGGTACCAAGGTGCGCAGCTTACGTTATGTTAAACCTTTTATTAGAGGAGTGGATTTCCTCTTATATGTTACAAGGATGAGAAAGGGAAACGGGTTAAAACCCTTCTTTAGTTATGTTATGTTGATTTTCGTGCGCTTCCGAATTGGTTTGTTTTACATTGTCTATGAATAAAGTTGTTGTCAAGCTGTTTGAATTGGGACTTGACATTATCCTCTGGGTTGGACCTTACATTTATATCCAGATCCCTGGCCCGCTCTCCTTGGGTCATCCTGCCGGGGGTCCGGCACAGTGGTGGTAGCAGAGCGTGGTTTCGATCCACGGACCTCTGGGTTATGGGCCCAGCACGCTTCCACGCATGGGAGGTAAGATCTACTGGCTTGCTATGTGTTGGTAGGATGATGGGAGGAACTAGGAACTTGTACAGATATGTAACGCCATGTATCTGGTGGTAATTGATAAGGAACGGCTTGGTGCCGAGATATTTTGTGAAAGTAACGTAAAGTAACTTAAAGTGTTGTACGTTTCTTGTAACATGAAAGAAAGGTTCCAGAATGTTCTGGACGTGTAGTTGGGAAGTATGCGTGCCATTGTGAGTTCACTGATAGAAGAGTTTTCCTTACCTTGTAACTGGCGAGCTGTATATACGTTGTAGCGCTGTAGAGATTAGTAAGACATTTATTTGGTACCAAGGTGCGCAGCTTACGTTATGTTAAACCTTTTATTAGAGGAGTGGATTTCCTCTTATATGTTACAAGGATGAGAAAGGGAAACGGGTTAAAACCCTTCTTTAGTTATGTTATGTTGATTTTCGTGCGCTTCCGAATTGGTTTGTTTTACATTGTCTATGAATAAAGTTGTTGTCAAGCTGTTTGAATTGGGACTTGACATTATCCTCTGGGTTGGACCTTACATTTATATCCAGATCCCTGGCCCGCTCTCCTTGGGTCATCCTGCCGGGGGTACGGCACAGTGGTGGTAGCCAGGAGCGTGGTTCGATCTGGATTTCCTTTTTTTTTTCATTTACTTGCGAAATTTGAGCTCCCAGAGCTCTCTCGTCTCGGTGCTTGTAATTTTGCCTTGTGTGTTGTATCATTTATACGATGTCTGCTCGCGACATTATTTATCCGGGAGCTTTGCGGAAGGAGGAATTGCTGTATGAGTTAGCAATACGTAATTTGGAATCGAAAGGGACAGTTAAGGCCGATGAACTCGTGTTGAGGAACAATTTACATCGGAATGTCTCAGCGCCCTGTTATACCGAAGGCGAGGTCACGAGTTCGGTATCCCTTATTGAGACTAACCTCTCTGATATCGCCTCAGTGATGGATTTTCTGGAGAGCGACGTCGCTTCGCCCCATCAACTTAAGAGAGTGCAGGGTCGTTTGATGCATTATGTTCATCGTGTAGGTGATTTGCTGGCATTAGACTTAAAGGAGGAGGTGTTAAATCAGGTTCAGGATTTACAGGTCAAATCTTCTACGCTTTTAGAGAAAGTTGAGACTTGGCTAGCTGACCCGTCCATCAAGACTAAGCCAGTGTTACCTTCCACTGCGGCGGTGGTAGGCGAGTTAAACCAACCCACTCCTGACCTTGGGCCTGACGGGCAGCGAACTTCCCTCGAGCCGCATTTCTCATCTTTGGAGCGTTCTTCAAAACAGACTACGAGGCAACAGCCACCTTTGTTGCCGCAGGTTTCACCATTTTCGAGTATTCCTCACCCATTGAATAACATGCTGAAGGACAGCCCGCGCTACTCCGTGAATTCGGCGAGTGATGTGGTTGCATTTCTTCGTTTTCTTGTCGAATTCTTGGATCACGCTCAAGTATTTGGGTTGACGCATGCACAAATTTTACAGGTGATCTATCCGCATACTGTTGGAGTTCTTTCTGATAAGATTGTTAATGCTATATCGGAACAATTATCGTTGCATCAGTTTCATGCCCATATACTAACTCACTTTATCCCCGCTAGGGCTCTTAATTCTTTGGTGCAACAATTCTACTTTCGTGTGCAACGTTTAAATGAGACCTTATCAGAATTTATTTCTGACATTAAATTTTATGCCAGGGTATTCGCACTTGATTATACGGAGGAGCAGGTGGTTTCGACTATCGTGGAAGGGATTACTCCGTCGTATCGTTCTTGCTTGTGTTTTGTGTCTCAGCCTCGTAACTTTGCCGAGTTGGAAGCTATGGTCGTCTCGGCGGAGGGCATTCGACATGCCGACTCGCTTCGCGATCCTGGTCTTTCTTCTGGCCGGGGTGTTTCTGAGCGTGCTGTTACTCGTAAACCCGCCCCGTTAAAAATATGTTTTGGCTGCGGCGCGTCTGATCATCTCCGTAATAAGTGCCCTTCTCGATCTCTTCAGGCACAAGGGCCTAGCCGTGGTTCGAGTACCGAGGGGCCGCCTAGGGTTTCGAAGGTTGTATGTTTTCGCTGTGGGACCCCGGGTCATGTAGCGAGGGATTGCACGAAAGGGCCGAAAGGTATCTGACTAGACCGGCAAAAGGCCAGGGACAGGCTCATTAATTCGCCGTCGCCTAGTCAAAATCATCGTACGACTCCAGGTGAACGTTTGTCATCCTGTCCTGCCGAATGTTTGCAGATAACGACCGAGAATAAGGGGGTAGCTCCATTTGTCAAGGCCGAGATTAATAATGAGCCAGTGACGGCACTCTTAGATACTGGAAGTGTTGTTTCCTTTGTAAGCGAGAAGTGGTTTGGTCTGCATAAATCTGTGTGTAAATTTCCCGTCGTCCACCCGGTTTCCTTTTCCTGTGTGGCTGCTAATTCTTCTAGAGTTGAAGTCTTGGGAGTTGTGAAGTGTAAGATTCGTGTTGCTAATTTTTCGTGGAAATTTCCGTTGTATGTGGCCAAAGATTTACCGTGTCCTGTAATTTTTGGATCTGATTTTTTCGCTTACTCAGGCTTGGTTTTGGATATACAGGAAGGGTCCTGCTGGTTCAAATTTTGTCGTGATGTTCGGATTCCTGTATTGCGGTCTAACTCGAGTTCTTCTTTTGCCGTGGTGCCCTCTGAGGACGAAAAGGGCTCCGATCTTAGCCATTTGCCCGAGGATCAGGCCAAGAGCATTAGGGAGTTGTGTGATGCCTTTCCCGAGGTTCTGACGGAAAAATTGGGGATGACTAACTTGTTGGAGTACAAGATAGAGGTCTCAGATTCTATTCCTGTTAGGAGTCCGCCCTATCGTCTTTCTCCCCCAAAAATGCGAGCATTGAAGGAGATCATCGATAACATGTTGCAGGAGGGAATAATTCGGCCTTCCACGTCCGCTTACTCCTCACCCATATTTCTCGTGCCTAAGCCTCAGGGAGGTTACCGTCCAGTTTTGGATTATAGGTCATTGAATAAGAAGGTGATATTGCAATCTGTTCCGCTCCCAGACTTGCATTCCTGTTTTTCGTGGTTCAGAAAGGCTAGGTATTTTACCGTCCTGGATTTAAACCAGGCATATTATCAAATCCCTTTGGCAGAGGAGTCCCGTCATTTGACAGCCTTCGCAACCGACTGGAACCTCTACGAATTTTGTCGATTGCCCTTTGGCATTTCCACTGGCGCTGCGGTGCTTAGTAGGCTTCTAGATCAGTTGTTTTCGGATATTAAATTCAGTTATCTTTATCATTACCTCGACGATGTCGTCATCTATTCGGAAACCTTTGAGGAGCACCTTGACCACCTGCGCGAAGTGTTGTCTAGACTGCGTAACGCTGGCCTGACGGTTAAATTGTCGAAGGTTTCCTTTGCAAAGCCGCAGATGTCCTTTTTAGGCCATATAGTGTCATCTAATGGAGTTTCAGTCGACCAGTCTCGCACCCGGGCCATTGATGAGTTCAGACCCCCACAGGACGTTAAAGGCGTCGCCCGCTTCATCGGGATGGTAAACTTCTTCCGTAAGTTTATCCCTAACCTTGCTAAGCGTGCTGGGCCTCTCAACGCCCTCCGGCGTAAAGGGGTGAAGTTTGAATGGGGTACTTCACAACAAGCAGCCTTCGAGGATCTGAAGTTGGCTATAACTAATGCTCCCATACTTGCGATGCCCGATTTTTCCAAAACCTTCATTGTTCAGACCGATGCTTCAGCCTCGGCGGTTGCAGCTGTCTTAATGCAGGAATCCGACCTGGGCCGGCGACCTGTTGCTTACGCTTCCAGGACCTTGACTCCTCTTGAAAGTAAATATTCAGTCTATGAGTTAGAGGGTTTAGCTGTGTTGTTTGCCCTAGAGAGGTTTCGAATGTATTTAGAACATGTAAAATTCGAGCTTGAAACCGATAACCAAGCGTTGAGCTGGGTCCTGGGTAAACCTAGGAAAACGGGCCGTCTAGCTCGGTGGGCCATAAGAATATCGGCGTTTCAGTTCGATGTACGGCACATTCGAGGCTCGGACAATGTTGTAGCCGATTCGCTTAGCCGCATGTTCACTGGTCAGCCTATTCAGGATGATGACTCTTCTGACCCTGAGGTCCTAACTTCTTTACCCCTGGCTGGAGCGATCTTGACTGATGCCCCGTTGTTATACCATGATCTTGCAAAATTCCAAGTGGAAGATCCTATCTTAGGGCCTATTGTCCAGCAGTTGAAAGAAGGCAAGATTGTTAACCCATATGTGTTAAGAAATGGTGTCCTTTGCTGTCCCTCCCGCTCTGATCACAAGATGAAAGTTGTTGTTCCATCGGTATTAGTACCTATGATATTTAAATATTTCCATGAAACTCCTTTGGCTGGTCATCTGGGAGTGTTTAAGACCAGGGAGAAAATTCGCGAAACCTTTATTTGGAAGGGGCTGGATGCTGAAGTCCGTGAGATGGTCAAAGCGTGTAAGATTTGTAGGATGAGCAAGCCTGCCCTTAATACTCGGGTCGGCCTGTTGTCTTCTACCCAGGCTACGCGACCCATGCAACGTCTATTTATAGATTATGTGGGACCCCTCCCCAAGTCAAGGACGGATGGCAATAGATTTATATTTGTTTGTGTCGACGGCTTCACTCGTTTTTCTTGGTTTTTTCCGACGAGGTTAGCCACGGCAGAGTCCACCATAAGGTGTTTAAAAACCATATTTTCTTCTTTTGGTCCGAGCCAGTACTTGGTGTCCGATAATGCGAGGGCGTTCACGTCGAATTTGTTCAGAAAGTTTTGCTTTAGCCTGTCCATTACGCATGTGACAACGTCCCCGTACCACCCCCAACCCTCTTATGCAGAGAGAGTCAACCGCAATTTGCGGGCCGCTCTCATCGCCTTCCATCATGACGATGTTTTGAGATGGGACACTTCGTTGCCATGGCTGGCTTTCGCATTTAATTCTGCTGTACATGAAGCGCATCAGTTTTCTCCTGTGTCTCTTATGTTCTCCTTCGTTCCCAACTCTCCACTCAGTAATCTCTGGAACATTGATGAACTGTTACCAGAGAGGATTGACCCCCTTAACATCAGGGCAATTTGGAAAAAGGCTAAGGAAAACCTCAAGGTGTCCTATGAGAAGAAGAGAGAACGTTACAATGAGGGGCGCCGACCGACCGATCTCGCTGTAGGAGATAATGTTTTTGTTAAGAATTTCGTGCCTTCCGGGAAGCTCGCTCCTAGATTCCGTGGACCGTATGAAATTATTGATTTCTTAACGCCGGTCACCTTGTTGGTAAAGGATCCGGAGACGGAGAGAGTCTTCCGAGTTCATCTTTCGCAAGTAAAGCCTGCTTAGCGTTTCAGCTACGGGTACCTTGGTTTCATGTGGTATGAAGCTTTAACTTGGTTATCCGGAGAGTTTTGACTCATTTCCATTCTTGTCGGAGATATGCTCTTCCCTTAGTTAGTTTAAGTTTGTTCTTTCCTTTTGTAAGAAAAACAAATCTGGATGTATTATTTATTTATTATGAATGATTTAATGTGAGTCCTCCCGGAGTCCTATCGCACCCGTACTGCTCCCATGCCCCCCGGTCCGGTCCCCTACACTGCATTGGCCCCCTGTACCCTGTACCGGTGGATGGATATCTTTCGACATCTTTGCTGGCTTTCTGCTTTATTTTACAGTGGACTGGAGTATCCACCTACGCCCACTGCTCCATGAGAAGGGCCCCTCGTGGCTGCGATTCCTGGCGATCATTGACTCCAGCCGCCGTGTCTTACGGCTACCGAGTTCAGAAGGATTGGGATTTCCAGCGTCTGAGTTGCCTAAGGAGGCTCCGAGACGGTCCGCTACTGTGGCCGTTGTCCTGCATGCATGCCGCTCAAGGTTTGGTTGGGTTGTATCCCAGCTATGATGGTTGCCGGCCCTGATGGCCCACCTTTCCCCTGGCGATTGCTGGGGACATCTTCATTGAACTGAATGTTGCCATATCCCGGGATATACTTGTTAAAGACTCGCTACTTCATTGTGGTGTACAGTAAGAAACTAATTTTGATACAGCAAGAATGTAAAGTCAGAGATAGGCTTGGCAAAGACTCGCTACTTCATTATGGTGTATAGTAAGAAAGTAATTTCAGTGCTAATCTTGGCAAGAACTCGCTATTTCATTTAATGTACAGCAAGAATGTAAATTCAGAGATAATCTTGGACTCACTACGTCATTTTGGTGACCAGCAAGAGTATTAATTTTATATACTATCTGGGCAAAGACTTGTTTCTTCATTTTTATGTGCAGCAAGATGTTACTTCTGTATATAGTTATTTATTGTAAAGCAAGAACACTATTGTATATCCAGCAAGTATTCAAGATAATGAACTTTATGCGGCTGATCTTTATGGAAGGAAAACACTTTGGTCAACCCTGGGTTGGTGTTTTGGGGGGGAGGTCTGAACCGTGTGTTTGGTCTCCTCCCGCCTTAAAGGACTTGGTACCTGTGCTGTGCTCCTAGCGAGCTCATTGAAAATTTACTACCATCATTGTGCGTATTTCTGAATGTCTTAGGCATTGATTGTGTAATAAATGTGTCTCTCCCTGTTCCTCACTTATGGCTCCATGGACAAGGAATTCTTTCCGTCCTGGGGCGTCCCTCCGTATTTGCATTTCTTTCGTATGTCGATCGTCTGCCATGCTCCCTCGCGTGTACTTACCCCCTCCCGGCTTCTCCGAGAGAGGGGCGTGATGACGTTGGTATCGGGACCTACCCCTCCCGGCGAGCCAGTGTGCCTCGCCGGGCGGTGGTCCGTCTCACTTACCTGCTGCTCTTGGTGGAGAGCACTACTCTTGGGTTGAACCAAGGACCGTGAGAGGGGCATGGGAGGTAAGATCTACTGGCTTGCTATGTGTTGGTAGGATGATGGGAGGAACTAGGAACTTGTACAGATATGTAACGCCATGTATCTGGTGGTAATTGATAAGGAACGGCTTGGTGCCGAGATATTTTGTGAAAGTAACGTAAAGTAACTTAAAGTGTTGTACGTTTCTTGTAACATGAAAGAAAGGTTCCAGAATGTTCTGGACGTGTAGTTGGGAAGTATGCGTGCCATTGTGAGTTCACTGATAGAAGAGTTTTCCTTACCTTGTAACTGGCGAGCTGTATATACGTTGTAGCGCTGTAGAGATTAGTAAGACATTTATTTGGTACCAAGGTGCGCAGCTTACGTTATGTTAAACCTTTTATTAGAGGAGTGGATTTCCTCTTATATGTTACAAGGATGAGAAAGGGAAACGGGTTAAAACCCTTCTTTAGTTATGTTATGTTGATTTTCGTGCGCTTCCGAATTGGTTTGTTTTACATTGTCTATGAATAAAGTTGTTGTCAAGCTGTTTGAATTGGGACTTGACATTATCCTCTGGGTTGGACCTTACATTTATATCCAGATCCCTGGCCCGCTCTCCTTGGGTCATCCTGCCGGGGGTCCGGCACAAGAAGAATTGTGCAAGCTCGTTGGGAAACAAATATTCGACAGATTGTTTGGACATCACGGGTTTGCACAAGTGATGGACGCCTTCGAGGACAATTAATTGTTCAGCTATGATCTCCACGACTATGCGTATGAAGGTCAAGCAGGAGGCATTGAAGGCTTGGCCCAGTGTTGCTCGAAAGCAGTGCAAATAGATCTAATGGGTATTGGAAATATAGCAGTCAATATGAAAAGTTTTAAGAACATTCCACTTGTTACCATATAAAATTACACCTCACCACTCTCTGAGAAGAAAATTGGAACAAATCCATCCATTCAAGACACTGGAAGTGTACAAATTATCCACGATGCCCCCCTCAAAGTGGTCACCATTCTGATACGTTGTCAGATGGATATCCTGCAACACCTCCAACAGATACAGCAATCGTTACATAAGCTGCGCCTGCAACAGACAACGCTGGTTACAAGCTATTGTGATCGTATCCTTCAACCATTCAAGATTACAAGTATTACAGGTGGAACAAAGAAATTTGATGGCCTATCTTTGCACAAGGCAGCAAGATCCTTAAATACAGTTGCTGCCAGAAGGTCCCGACCCGCAGTTCCTTGTGTCGTTCAACCTAAAGAAGTTAGGCCTAGGGCTGTTCACATCAGTATCCCGGCGGAGGGGGGGGGGGGAGGTGTCCTGGATGTTGAAATGTTTGGAACACTAATGTGCTATTGGTATGGGGTGTTTCTGCATATAGTTGGGTCAATACGAAGCCACTACGAGTTAGTTGGTGCACTAATATCCATTCTTTGCTGATACCTGCCAAAAGGAAGCCTAGTTGCACAAGGCCAGTTTTCAGCTGCCTGCAAGAAAACCGGTTTCGTGTTGGAATATAAAAAGGTCAGAACGATAGACGAGGCCTTAGAGAGACTGACTCCCAAGGGTAATGAATTCCTACAGAGTTTTGATACCAGAGAAATAGTCGACCGGTACTTGCATACCTAGGAAGAACAGGTCTTAATGAACACATTCCACCAACTAATGTGAGCCAGTTTCCTACTGAGAAAGTATCTTTTATGTATATGCGTATCAGTGGCTGAGTCTAGTGGGAAAATCTCTAATTTGTTTAAAGATGTGGTACAGCCCATGAGGAGAGCTGAGCTCAACCACATAATCCTAAGAGACTACTACATCCTAAACAAATATCCCGAATTGCTTTGTATTAGGGTGCTACAAGATAATATGGCGCCTTACAATGAAGCAATGGCTTACTTATGCTCACAGCCAGAAGGGGAGAGGATGTTCGTCAAAATCTTGAGGGATAAAGACGAAACATCTATCCTCTATAGAGCTGGACGAGGAGCAGCAATTACATTTACGCGTACGCTTCTCATTCCTACCCGGACCACTTCTCCCACGACGGACTCACATCGGAGGGGCATGTAGCAGAGATCCATCGTCAGCGAATACCCTGAGAATAAGTTCCGTACACGTACACGGAACAAGAGTTAACCAACCACCAGAGATACCTCCGCAGACCGCCAAGAGCTCGAGGACTCTACACCTCCGACGGCGCTTCACGTGGCACAGGGCACTGCAGACCTTACTATTCTGCATCACCTCCAACAGATACAGTAATCGCTAGATAAGCTCGCCCTGCAACAGATAACACTGGTTAAAAGCTATTGTGATCGTATCCTTCAACCACACCTCCGACGGCGCTTCACGTGGCACAGGGCACTGCAGACCTTACTATTCTGCATCACCTCCAACAGATACAGTAATCGCTAGATAAGCTCGCCCTGCAACAGACAACACTGGTTAAAAGCTATTGTGATCGTATCCTTCAACCACTCAAGATTATGAGTATTACAGATGGAAGAAAGAAATCTGATGGCCTATCATTGCACACGGCAGCAGGATCCTTAAATACAGTTGCTGACAGAAGGTCCTGACCCGCAGTTCCTTGCGTCTTTCAACCTAAAGAAGTCAGGCCTAGTGTTGTTCACATTACTATCCCGACGGAGGGGGCGCTGGATGTTGAAATATTTGGAACGTTAATGTGCAATGTGTATGGTGTTTCTGCATATAGATGGGACAACACAATCCCACTAAGAGTAAGTAGGAGCACTAACATCCATGCTTTGCACCTTCCAAAAGGAAGCCTAGATGCACAAGGCCAGTTATCAGCTGCATGTAAGAAAACCGGTTTTGTGTTGGAATACAAAGAGGTCAGAACGATAGACGAGGCCTTAGGAGTCTGACTCCCAAGGGTGATGAATTCCTAAAGAGTTTTGATACTAGAGAAATAGTCGACAGGTACTTGCATAAGTGGGAAGAACAGGCCTTGTTGATGGGGATAATATTACTATGTCTACTATGTCTAAGCATGTAAATACAGAGGGTTACTACGGATGGATGACGAATCGAGTCAAAAGTTTCTCTGGTACATTAGGAATTCTAACACACTCTCACGCTCAGTGTTGGAGCGATGATCTTTGGCCGGAACAGGAGACATTGTCTACATTCCACCAACTAATGTCAACCAGTTTCCTTCTGAGAAAGTATCTCTTCTGTATATGTGTATCCGTGGCTGAGTCTAGTGGGAGAAACTCTAACTTGTTTTAAGATGTGGTACAGCTCATGAGGGAAACTGAGCTCAACCACATAATCTTAGCAGACTACTACATCCTAAACAAATAACCACAATTGCTTCGCATTCGTGTGCTGCATAATATTATAGCGCTTTACAATGAAGCAATGGTTTACCTCTATGCTCTCAGCCAGAATGGGAGAGGATGTTCGTCAAAATCTTTAGGAATAAACACGAAACATCTGTCAACAGAGCTGGACGAGGAGCAGCAACTACATTTACACATTCGCTCTCATTCCTACCCAGACCACTTCTCCCGGGAGCGACAGACTCACATCGAAGGGGCATGTCGCAGAGATCCATCGTCAGTGAATACCCTGAGAATACATTCCGTACACTTAGTAGGAACAAGAACCAACCAACCACCAGAGATACCTGCGCAGACCGCCAAGAGCACGAGGACTCTACACCTCCTGCGCCACTTCAGATGGCACAGGGCAACGCAGACCTTACTATTCTGCAACACCTCCAACAGATAAAGCAATCGCTAGATAAGCTCGCCCTGCAACAGACAACGCTGGTTACAAGCTATTGTGATCATATCCTTCAACCGTTCTCAAGATTATGATTATTACAGGTGGAACAAAGAAATTTGATGGCCTATCATTGCACACGGCAACAGGATCCTTAAATACAGTTGCTGCCATGGCCTATCATTGCACACGGTAACAGGATCCTTAATTACAGTTGCTGTCAGAACATCCCGACCCACAGTTCTTCGTGTCATTCAGCCTAAAGAAGTTAGGCCTAGGGTTGATCACATCGGTGTCCCGGCGGGGGGATGCCGGATGTTGAAATATTTGGAACGCAAATGTGCAATGGTACGGAGAAATTCTGCATATACTGTGGATAGGTCAATAGGAATCCACTACGAGTTAGTAGGTGCACTAATATCCAAGTTTTGCTGCTACCGTCCAAAAAGAAGCCTAGACGCACAAGGCCAGTTATCAGCTGCCTGCAAGAAAACGGGTTTTGTGTTGGAATATAAAGAGGTCAGAACGATAGACGAGGCCCTAGAGAGTCTGACACCCAAGGGTGATGAATTCCTACAGAGTTTTGATACTAGAGAAATAGTCGACCGGTACTTGCATACTTGAGAGAAAAGGGTCTTAATGATGGGGATCATGTTACTATGTCTAAGCATGTAACAACAGAGGGTTACCCCGGATGGATGACGAATCGAGTTAAAAGCTTCTCTGGTAAATTAGGTATTCTAACACACGCTCAATGTTTGAGCGATGATCTTGATGATGATGGTGCTTGATCTTTAGAGGCGCCTAGCATCTACTGTAGGTCATCGGCCACTAATGGTACGAAATGAGACGAAATGCAAAGACACTTTAAAAGTACAAAATTCATTCACTGACCAGAATTAAAAACGTTATGATGTAGAATGAATGGATATGTATTTAAAACAATCAGTAGATCCGACCCACAATGCCAAACATTCCTAGAAACTGACATAAAACAACAACATTACTGACCAAGGGACCGCTTCTAAAGCACAACCCTGAATCGATGATGCCTGTTGTGAGTCCAATATCCATGTCAACAGTCCCTAAATGGCACTGATCGCTAGTAAAGTAGAACCATGGTATTTCTCAAGTTGCGGTACTATTCAACGGTAGCGTAAACTCACGGTGTTCGAAACATTATGGGACTACTAACAAGTATTGTACGTCGTACAGGTTACGCAATCCTCTGGTGTTTCTCACATAATGGCGAATCTCATAGTCAACGCAAACCCAGTGTTCCTCACCTAGGTGTACTAATCACGGGCGGCGATATTCCCGTGATGTTCCGCATATTGTTGGTACTAATCATAGGCAACGAAGACCCACGGCGTCGCTCATACTGTGTTACTAACCACAGGCAACGCCCACACCCGTGGTCTTTCTCACTTAATGGTACTAATCACGAGCAACGTTAGCCCGTGGTGTTCCGAATTTGCTGATGATGATGCTTGTTGTTTTAAGGGGCCTAACATCGGGGTCATCGGCCCTAATGGTACGAAATGAGACGAAATGCAATGACAAAATAAAAATACACACAAAATCCTCCACTGACCGGAATTCAAAACGTGAGGACGAATAGATGAACGGATGGATATGAAGTTACAAACAATCAGTGGAGACGACCCGCAATGCTTCACTCTCAGAAACTGACGGAAAACAATTGAAATACTGACAAAGGGGCTGCATCTATAGCTCAATACTAAATCGATGATGCGTGCAAGCTAAAGGGGTCGAAAATATAGGTCATCGCACTCTCATAATTGTACTTATCGCTTGGAAAGTAGAACCATGGTATTTGACAAGGTGCGGTACTAATTAACAGTATCTTAGACTCGCGGTATTCCACACATTATGGTACTACTCACAGGTAATTAAATTCGCACAGGTAATACAGACCTATGGTGTTTCATACATAGCGGCGCCATTGACAGGCAACGCAAACCAATGGTTTTTCATCACATACGTGTACTAACCACAGGGACTCGTACTATCCCGTGGTGTTCCTTATATAGTGGGTACTAATCACAGGTAAGCCAGACCCTGGTGTCGCTCATATAGTGCTACTAATCACAGGTACAGTAAAAGCCTGACCGCACGGTGCTCCTGATTGCTACTAATCACAAACCTATTTGATACCTAACATATTGGTACTACGTGCAAGTAATAATGACCCATGGTGTTCCCCGCGTGGTGGTACTAATCACAAGTAGTTTCATGGTTCTAATCCAATCATCCCTTGGTCGCCCCTTTTAGTCGCCTCTCAGGACAGGCAGGGGGTACCGTGTGTGTACTATTCGTCTGCCTCCCCCACACACAGGGGGTGTGTGTTTGGTCCGCGAGAGGTTTTAATTTCCCTCAAGTCCGCCGGCAAGCCGGTTAGGACCCCCCTATCCGCCACCTGGGACGCGCCACGTGGGAGTATCACCTCTCCCCCTGCTACGCCTGCGTATGTTCCGAATTTAATAATACTAAGCACAGGTACTGCAAACCCACAGTGAACCACTCAAAACTGCTACTGATCACAAAACAACCGAGTACCTAACAGAGTAGTATTACTCGTAAGTAAAGGCGACCCATGATATTCCCCGAGTGTTGCTAAAAATAACAAGATTTCGTGGTTCTGAATAAATCATCCCCTGGTCGCCCCTTTTAGTCTCCTCTTACTACAGGCAGGGGATACCGTTGGTGTATTCGTCTGCGTCCCCACCTACAAAAGATGATGATGCTTGTTTTAAGGGGTCTAATATCAAAGGCCATCGGCCCGTAAGGGGACGAGATGGACATGATATATATTAAAAATTTTAAACTATATCCACCTACAAGAATTTAAAACAATGGTGATGAGAGAATGGGTATGAGATTAAAAGTATCAGTGGATCTTATTCGCAATGCCTTATTTTCTAATAAAATAAGAGAAGATACAGGAATAATAAGGAATAAGGCATTGCCTGGTAGTGCAGATATATATAATAAACATTAGACGTTAAAATAACACATTAAAATACGCAACACAAACTAAAATGAAGTCAATGGGATAAAAGCGCAATTGGCACAAATACAATAGGACAAAGGACATCATTAGACACGATAAAACAGAACACTATCCCTCATAAAGCGGATGACGAGGTCTGCTGACTACTCGTCATCTCGCAAGATATGGGAGATTGTACTCGGGAGCTTAAGACTACGGCGAAGATCAACCAGGTCCACACACTCCGTAAGGATGTGTACCACGGTAAGATGATCGCCGCAGGTACACACCGCAGGAGGTTCTCCTTTCAAAAGGTGCGAATGAGTCAGGATAGCGTGGCCGATCCGAAGAGGACATCATACCACAGCTTTCCTCCGCGAAACCCGAAAGGAAGTCCCCCAAACTTTCGTTGTTCCTTTTATCGCTCTCAGCTTATTTGGAAGTGGAATGGCCTGCCACTCCATCTCCCATTGGGACATAACCAGATGTCTCAGCTGAGAGCGAATATCACTTGGTGGAAAGTTGAAAGGCAACGGGGGCAGTATAATTGCCTCCTTGGCAGCCTGATCGGCTAATTCATTTCCCTCTATACCCATGTGGCTTGATGATGATTGATGATTGTTGTTTAAAGGGGCCTAACATCGAGGTCATCGGCCCATAATGGTACGAAATGAGACGAAATGGAATGACATATTAAAAATCTAAAATTCTCCACTGACCAGAATTCAAAGCGTGAGAACGAATGAATGGATGGACATGAATTTAAAACAATCAGTGGATGCGAGCCGCAATGCTTCACATTCACATAAACTGACGTGACACAATAGTATTACTAACCAAGGATATACTGCTATAGCGTAACACTGAATCGATGATGCGTGCAGTCAAAAGGGGGCCCAAAATCGAAGTTATCGTCCCCTTAGAACGGTACTGATCGCTAGCAAAGTAGAACCATGGTATTTGTCCTGTTGCGGCACTCATCAAAAGTAGCAGAGACTTCCGGTATTCCACACATTATTGTACTACTACTCAGAGCTTATGAAATTCGACATATAATACAGACCTATGTTTTTCTCACTTTGCGGCGCCATTTACAGGCAACGCAAACCTAAGGTGTTCATAATATATGGTGTTCATAATATAAAAGTATTAACCACAGGGACCTTCCCCTATCCCGTGGTGTTCCTCATATAGTGGGTACTAATCATAAGCAAGGCAGAACCATGGTAGCTATCATCCCATGGTCCTGCTCATATGGTGGTACTAATCACAGGTACTGCAAAAGCCGACCGTACGGTGCTCCTGTGTGCTACTAATCACAAACCTATTTCGTACATAATACAGTGGTACTACGCGCAAGTAAAAGCGACCCTTGGTGTTCTCCGCGTGGTGGTACTGATCACAAGTAGTTTCATAGTTCTAATACTATCATCCCTTGATCGCCCCTTTTAGTCGCCTCTCACGACAGGCAGGGGATACCGTGGGTGTATTATTCGTCTGCCTCCCCCACCCACAGGGGGTAGTGTATTTGGTCCGCGAGAGGTATTTTATTTCCCTCAAGTCCGCCGGCAAGCCGGTAAGGACCCCCTATCCGCCACCTGGGACGCGCCACGTGGGAGTATCACCTCTCCCCCTGCTGCTTAATGTTACCTAGTTGGCCACAGTAGGGTGCCTACGGTAACTTTTATGAGCCCATCGGCGTTCTTTGATGGCTGCTGCTATTTCTTCGTTCCACCAAGGGAAGAGTTTTCGGCGAGGGGTCCAGGAGAAGGACGAAATGGACTCCTCAGGAGCAACAAGAATAACTTGGAATATGGAAGTTATTTCCTCGTCGACGGTCCGCCGGATATCGTCGTTAAAGCCAGCAGTGATGAGTACTTTGGCCTATCAGCATGTTTAAGAATCCATCGAGGGGGATCCTCGACGGATTTTTGATTCAACAAAATATGGATGGTGGGAAAATGGTCACTGTCACAAATATCATCGTGTGTATTCCACCGAAACAGCGGAACCAACGGTCGGCTGCAAAGACTTCCGTCTATGCGAGAATATGTGCCGTAACGTACACTAAAGTGAGTTGGTTCCCCTGTGTTCAAAATACATATATCCAGCTCTGTTACTAATCTTTCCAGCTCTCGTCCCCGGGGGTAAGGCGTCTCAGAGCCCCATATGGAGTGATGGGCATTAAAATCGTCCAACAAGAGCAAGGGAGCCGGGAGCTGACCTGTAAGATCAGTGACATTATTTATGTTAAGAGGCTTGCCTGATGGAAAATAAACGTTATTTACTGTTGCTAAGGCAGGCAGGGGTACCCGCACCGCAATATCTTCCAGTGGGATCCTTAGAGAAACCTGTTCGCTACAAATATCAGAACGGACAATAATACCCGCGCCACAAGACGCCCAGTGGGTTTAATATCGTTCTGTCGCTTATAGTCGGAAATTTCTCAAGACCGTTTGAATACCTGGTCTGAAGTTTGTTTCCTGAATACAGACTATATTCGCTGCGTACTCACTAATAAGCTGATGTACATCAGCAAGATGCCCGTCATGACCGTTACAATTCCACTCTAACAGTGCCATAATTTGGGCTATGAAAGGAGTGTTAAGTTATTAGCGTCAAGATGCTCGTAAGCCTAAACACTATTACGATCTACATCCAGTGCGACGTCCATCCCGTCATCAACAGACGGCGGAAATGACGCCCAGAACCTCGACGCTTTTCGGGGGCGGGAAGTTCCCCTACGAGGAGAGCGCGTAGGTTTACGAGCAGGAGTACCTGCTGGCGCAGACTCATACCCTCCAGATGGAGGACATGATTTCTCTTTTGCAGGGGATGTGCGAGATTGCCCGGCAGGGGCACTCTTCTTCGCTGCCATCTTATCAGGTTTAAACGGACTGGGAGTTGGTTTCCCAGCCCTGGTCGACCATGCCGCCTCCGCCGGCTGGGGCACGGCTTTCGCCGACGTCTTAGGGGAGGGGGAGACTTAGTCTCCCCCCCTTGCTATACCGCCTTAGAACTGCCAGCCGGCACAGACTTCTGGTTGGTCGAAGGGGGTGGGGGTCCCCTCCGATGAGCTTTTACTCTTTGTGGCGTTGCTCTTCGGAAGGCGGCAGAGTTACATCTCTCTCGCCATCTATCTGTTCTTGTATCTCACTAAAGACTCTCATGCAATGCTGCAGGCTTTCCACAACATCCACCGAAGGCCGTTTCCTGACATTGCTTCCGTATGTCTTCTCCCCTTCTGAATCAGGGTATCTGGCGAAAGCAACGATGGCAAACGAGGAGCGTGCAGTCAAAACTGAGGAAGGATAAGCATCATGATCGTCTGATGCGACCCGCGGACCCACTCGTGGCGCAGGTCAGCGGAAGGCTCGACCAAGGAACTCACCGCCACCCATCACAGCAAGTGGTAGCTCCCGCGTGGAAACTTTACAACTAATCAATTACTTAATTTCTCTGTGGTGACATCTTCTGAGTAAAGTTGTAAGTTCCTGTTGTAGTAGTTTCCACTTTTGTTCGATAGGCGCTTGTTTGAATGCGCGGCGTTGAGGTGTACCTCCCGGTACACATATATTCGGGGGTATAGTCGCAGTTTTATCTTAAAGGTAGATTTCGGTGAATATGACTCGCATTGTGTATGGAATTATCTTCAGAAAGCCCATAATTGAAGCTCTTGAGGATGCCTATGCCGGGGATAACCAACTGTTTAGTGAATACACTCGTAAAGAATTGGTGGCGTTGGCGTATGGTGAAGGATGGATGCAGGACCTTCTGACCATTGTTCTCAGCAATTAGAATGAAAGATCGAGAGAAAAACTAACTGAACTGCGATGACCAACTCTGTAACTTCACCCACAATTTTTGAACTTGACTAAACTGCGCCTGTTCACACGAGTTAATTAGAAGTGCAAGTACTACTTCGAAGGGTGTGCGCGCAATTCTTGGGAGGTCTAGGATAAAATAGACGGGATTCTATTTCACTTCACTAAATTGTTACTTAATCGTTTACTTACCACTAAAGTCCCTGTTCTCACGCTGCAAGTCACTTAAAGCTAAGTTTAAAATTATGTTGCGACTAAATTACTGTCCGCGTGTAAACACGCCTTTCGAGAAGGAGCCTCAGACCATTACCTGAATCTCCGCTGCCTTCTGTTGACAGACATTGGCGCGAGGAAGCTAATCAAATGAAATTATCCACTCACGTCAGGTAAACTCCGAACGTCAACCACAGAAGCACGCAGGCATGAAACCATCAACTAGAACGAGTCTAGTACATCAGGACTAAAATGAAGTGGGAGTTGGGATTTCTTTACTCCCGCAAAGGAACACAACCAGTCTCCCATGCACTGATCAGAAAGGAAGAAATTTCCCAAAATAAAAGTGATGGCCTCCAAAAACAACACTGGAAAAATATGACAGGACTTGACCCAGACAGGTCAGATATGAAGGTGAGGAGCATGACCAAAAAAACTAGCAAAGAACCTCATGGTCACCATTCCATTAAACATAATAATACTGATGATGATACTACGTCATCTAGGTCATAGCCCCCTAATGGTAAGAAATGAGACGAGATATAATGACAAGTTCGAAATTCATCCACTAACCAGAATCTAAAAGGTGACGAAGAAGAGTGAATGGATGAATATGAATTCAAAATAACAAGCGGATACAACTCACAATACTGAAAGTTAAAAATAATTCTAGAATAAAACCGTTGATTAGAATTCGAAAAGACGACGATGAACTGCGATTATGAACTTGAACACAATCGGTGGGTCTGACCCACAATGCCCTACGTTTCCAGGAAATACTTTAAAACATTAGTATATACTGACCAATGGGCTGCTTCCAAAGCATAGTCCCGAATCGCTGATGCTTGTTGTTGAAAGGGGTCCAAAATCCAGGTCAACAGCCCCTCATAATGATACTTAGCGCCAGTAAAGTAGAACCATGGTGTTTCTCATGTAGCGGTACAAATCACAAGTAACGTAGACTCACGGTGTTCCACACATTGTGGTACTACTCGCAAGTAATGGACGTGGCATAAGTAACGCAGACCTAAGATGTTAGTTGTTTAGAGCGGTCTCACAGCTATGTCATCGGCCCCTAATGGTACGAGTTGTATTAAAATGAAAATTAAAGAGGAAAGCAAAATATGCGGCCATACCATCTGCAAACATGATCCTCAGAATGTCCACTTAACGTTAGGTAAACATATTAAGGGATAAACTGTATCATTAGGCGGAGAAGAAAAGAAAAGTATTGGCAAAACTTGCAACTGTCAGTCTTGAACAGAGCAAAGACGGATCAGCTGCCCAAGGAACTGAAGATGCAAGAAAATCGAACGAATGTCTCTCCCCAGCGACGTTATAGATTGATCTACTAGGAAAGTTTTTACGCCGAGGTCCAATCACACTTCCAAGTCATTGTATCTAGCAATCACTACTCAGGGAAAACAAGAAATATACCGAAGATGACGAGGAAAATAGCTATGCCAGGTATAAATCTCAGTAAAGATTAAACATTCTTTCTACAGCCGAATTAGGACAGTTCACATCCGGGTATATGTCACTTAATGAGCTTGAGAATAAATTACCTGATTTCGCGAGTGGAGGAACACACTTTATTATACTTCTTTGGACCGGGAAATCATGAGAGCATCGAACTGTCTGGGATGAGCAAGCTAATGGGCCATCCAGCCATAGACACAGCTAGGTTTAGAGAAACTTTATTACAGAACTCACAAACCTACTCCTGTGACGACAGTTCATTTTGGAAATCATCTCTGTTATTACTTACTCGTTTTGTGAACAATACTTTTTTAAGCATAAAAAATGGCCTCTTCTAGAATTACCCCAACCTAGGAACCGAGGATTAGAATACTGTGTGCTCCATTCAAAATGGATAACCGATCCTTCTATTCCAAAACAATTCACAAAGATTACTGTCGGTGATTTTTCTTCGATCACATCATGTGAAAATCTTGAGTTTGATCCAGTCTCAAGGCATTTTCCACTCCTTAACGACACTGCCTTAGCTCCAACTAGAGATCTTCTAACAGAACAACTCTTTGAATCAAAAGGAAAGAGGAAGAGGATTCCACTTCTGTATCAGCGGACTTTAGCCTACCTTCTTCAATCTCCTGATCCATATAAGGATGTGTTTGATTATATGAGGGAGTTTATGAGAAGATGCCCATCAGTGATCCCTTTACTTGTACAAAAGCTAACACAGAAGGAGAAAGAACTGAAGATAGAAGGTCGTTTCTTTGGACAGAGTCCGTATGTGAAACTTAATGAGGAGATGCATTTTGGAGTATATCTTACCAGTTTACATGGACAAGTTTAACGCAGATCAAGCGATGACACTGAGTGAACTTCAAAAGATCAAGAAAATGCAAATGATTGTTGATATGAAGACCGGGGATCGCCCATCTAGAATGATCCACATTTCAATAGACCTTAAGTGTTTAATAATGGGTTTCGACGCATCGTCCGTGAACCTGTGGGTCGAGAAATAGCCGATCGACTTTTTGGCCCAAGAGGATTTTCCCAGATTATGGACACATTCGATAATTCATATTTCTTCGTCTTTGTTGATTTTCAGTACTTCTATTTTGAAGCACAATTGGGTGGTATAGAAGGACTTGCCCAGAAGTGTTGGACTATCATTTATGATGCAGTGGCAAGAAAAGTAGGCTGAATAACAGGGTTACAATTCTTTATAATGATTAACAATGATGATCTACGAGTGAGTGTATTAGTACCAAATGATAGTGTTTCTGATGACGCCTTACCTGACTGGATCCAGAAATTAGCTGAGGAGTTCAAGAGTCGTGCTCGATTTGGGTTCTCCTTGAAAATAGAAGAAACGTACCGTATGCCACTTAATGCATCTTCGCATTTGGAAAACAGTACTTGCTGAATCGAGCATGGGTCTCTAGCACACTAAAGAAAGGAGCTAAAATGCATGGACTGGCAAATCTTGTTGGTGATTATCCTGCAGAATATCTCAAAGGGGTAATGTCAGAAATGCTCTCCTGTATGGGTTACTCAGTCAACCATCGTCTTCTTTATCTTCTTTATCTATAACTTCTTAACGTATGTATTTCAATCATCTCCAAAAGGATGGACAGAATTGACTTCTGATAGGATCTTATGTTTAACATTAAACTCGTCCAATTGTGGAGGATTGCCTGTGTTACCCTACATCCCATGTCTTGTGAAAGGCGCCAGCGATCTTGAGACTATTTTGGGTGAGCTTATACAACCATTTAAAGACTCCAGATACCGCAGGTTTTCGACTGATTGTCAATTTTATTGTCAATTTTCTAAGTAACACATTAATCACCAGTTTAAAGTACAGAGGATTAGCTGCCAACAAGTTCAGTTTGCCCTTACGTGCTCCATAAGAAGATGATGATGATGCTTGTTGTTTAAAGGGGCCTAACATCGAGGTCATCGGCCCTTAATGGCACGAAATGAAAGAACGAAAATTTCAAATTCGTCCACTGACCAAAATAAAAATGTCATGAAGAATGGATGGATGGACATGAACCCAACAGAAAAAGAAAACAAACAAAATACAGTGGATCAGACTCAAATAAAGATCATACATAACTGATTACTAACCAAGGGACCACTCAGAAAGCACAATGATGGTTGATGTCTAAAGGGTTGCAAAATCCACGTCTAAGGCCCCACAGAATGGTACATGTCGCGAGTAAAGTAGAACCATGGTATTTGTCATGTTGGGGTACTAATCAAAAGTAGCGAAACTCACGGTGTTCCACGCCAGATGCTACTACTCACAAGTATTGTACTTCGTACTGGTAACGCAGACCTATGGTGTTTCTCACACAATGGCGCCACTCATAGACAACGCAATCCAATGAGTTTCCTCACCTAGGTGTACTAGGCACGGGTGCCGGTCCCACGGGCCCCGTGGTGTTCCTCACATAGTGGATACTAATCTAAGGCAACGCAGACCCACGGTGTCGCTCATATAGTGGAACAACTCACAGGCTACGCCCAGACCCGCGGTGTTGCTCACATGGGTACGACGCACGGGTACTGGAAACTCACAGGGGGACCACTCTCTGCTGCTACTAATCACAAACCTATTGTGTACCAAATATAGTGGTGCTACTCGCGTGATGGTACTAATCAATAGTAGTTTCATGGTTCTAATACCAGCATCCCTTGGTCGCCCCTTGTAGTCGCCTCTTACGACAGGCAGGGGATACCGCAGGTGTATTCAGCATGTGCGTCCCCCAACCGCAGGGGGTAGTGTGTTTGGTCCACGAGAGGTATTTTATTTCCCTCACCACACACAGACTCATTCGAACAGCGAGATACCATATGTCCGAATCGCTGGCATTGATAGCATCGCATAGGAGGCGGGATGTACGGCCTCACATCGCAACGATAAGTTGTTACCTTGACTTTCTCCGGTAACACTGACAACTTGAAAGAGACTGTACCGGTCGGTACACCTCTACGCCGCACATTTGAATTTTCCGCCTTAAAGTACTCCTCTACAGGAGAAACTCTCTGAACTTTAACAACTGTATCCATTTATAAGTTTCTCAAACGATGTCACTACCGGAAATTTTGTGATTACGAAGTTGTTAGTACTGTGTGGATTTCAACGTATTTTGTTTTCTATTGATCAAGAAGTGTGGACATTCTCTCATATATGTCTCTACTGTAAAACTGGGATCATGCACCCTGGTGCGAAGTGAATGAACTATCTTGAAGAAATTTTGTTTTCAGAAGTTTTTGTCTTTACTAAATTTTGTTCTTTCATTTGTGGGTTGGCTATATTAATCTTTCTTTCCGCCAGTTTTGAACTTAGCCAATCAGTAATATCTGCAATTAATTTCCAACCAATCCTAGGTTTCTTCTTCTGTTCAGATGTGTAACTTTAAGCGACCAATAAAATGTAGTGGGTGTGTCTTAATTATTCATGAAAGGTCTCGAATCTTCCCCGAGTGTTTAAAAAGTGCTGATTTTCACGGCTCCTGGCCACTTCGTCAACCTCTAGCTTAGTGTATGGACGTGTAGCCGAGGGCGGGTAGCGCCTCTTCCTTCGCGCAGCAGCTCTTCAACAAGGTAATGGCCGTTTAACATCTTTATTTCTTGCTAGCTCAGCAGTTTAACCCTCGGGGAAGGTCCGTAACATACAGTGTTCCGTCGGACCCGGCCGTCCCAGCTGATGACTCACGTCATTGAAGACTTGGTTTGATGCTTGATGATGATGATGCTTGTTGTTTAAAGGGGCCTAACATCGAAGGTCATCGGCCCCTAATGGAATGTGATAAACGACATGAGAGATGATGTTAAAATTTTTTAAAAACATATCCACTGACTAGAGTTTAAAAAATGATGGAGAAAAATGAGGGTGAGATTAAAACAATCAGTGGATCTAATACGCAATGCCTTATTTTCTAATAAAATAAGAGAAATTACAGGAAAACAAAAGAATAAAGCATTGCCTGGTAGTACATAATTTACGAGAGACGTTAAAATAACACATTAAAATACGCAAAACAAACTAAAATTAAGTCAATAGGATAAAAGCGAAAGTGACACAAAACACACTAGGACAAAGGACAGCATTACACACGAGAAAACAGTCCACTATCCCTCATAAAGCGGATGACGAGGTCTGCTGACTGCTCGTCATCACGCAAGATAAGGGAGATAGTACTCGGAAGGTTAAGACTACGGCGCAGATCGACCAGGTCCACACACTCCGTAAGGATGTGCACCACGGTAAGGTGGTCGCCGCAGGTACACACCGGAGGGGGTTCTCCTTTCAAAAGATGCGAGTGAGTCAAGATACCGTGGCCGATCCGAAGACGACATAATACCACGGCTTCCCTCCGCGAAGCCCGAAGGGAAGTCCTCCATACCTTCGTTGTTCCTTTTATCGCTCTCAGCTTATTGGGAAGTGGAATGGCCTGCCACTCCATCTCCCAATGGGACATAACAAGATGTCTCAGCTGGGAGCGAATATCACTTACTGAAACCTGGAAAGGCAACGTGGGCAGTGTAACTGCCTCCTTGGCAGCCTGATCTACTAACTCGTTTCCCTCTATGCCCATGTGGCTTGGGAGCCACAGAAATGTGATTCTGGTGCCAGCATCCCAACACCCGGCCAGCAGGTCCTGGATTAGCTGCACCAGAGGGTGCCGAGGGAAACAGGTATCTATAGACTGGAGCGAACTCAAGGAGTCGGTACACAGAAGAAAGTGTCGGCGCTCATTGTACAGTGCGTACCGCAGAGCCTCAAAGATAGCATAGAGCTCTGCTGTGTACACACTACAGGTTGCCGGAAGAGCAAAAAGGAACCTATCATTGTTAACAACGAACGCACAGCCCACCTTCGTATCTGACCTTGAACCATCCGTGTAGACGACGACTGAACCTGGATAGCGGCCAACAACGGACAGGAAGAGCCTCCGATAAATCGAAGGGTCCGTGTTTTCCTTTGGACCAGTGTGCAGATCCAGGATTACTTCAGGTCGTCGTACGACCCACGGAGGTACCCCACTTGGTTGTCTGACAAGGCAAGGAACCGAAGGTACGTCAAACAATTCGGAAATGTTATCCAAGCGTATCCCAACCGGCCGCGTCGCTCGAGGACGAGCAGCGTACAGCAAACGGTTGCCATTGTTGAACACGCAAGGATAGCTGGGATGAAGTGGCATCTGTCGCAACTTTGCAGCATATGTAAGTAGAAGTTGCTGGCGCCTCATGTGTAAAGGCGGCACACCAGACTCAGCGAGCAGGCTAGCGATGGGGCTTGTACGAAAAGCTCCCGTCGCCAACCTAACCCCGCTGTGGTGGATACTGTTCAGCTTCGCAAGAACGCTTGGTCTTGCGGAGCCATATGCTGCACTGCCGTAGTCTAACCGGGATAAAATGTGTGCCCGATAGAATCGCAGGAGCACCGCGCGGTCAGCCCCCCAAGAAGTGCTGCTAAGAAACTTAAGGATATTAAGCTTCCTAGTGCATTGCACTTTTAACTGCCGCACGTGTGGCTCCCACGATAAATTACTGTCAAAAAGGAGCCCAAGAAATCGGTAGGTGTCAACAACTGGAAGAACGACATTACCTAGATAAAGCTCAGGATGAGGGTGAAGTGTACGTTGACGACAAAAGTGGACAACGGAGGTCTTTGCGGCAGAAAACCGAAAGCCATGTTCTAAGGTCCACTTCTCCACCCTCCTAATAGCTTGCTGTAACTGTCGCTCTGCGACTGCCATACTGCACGAGCTATAGTGCAGAGCAAAATCATCCACATATAGGGACGGTATGACGGCTGGACCAGCAGCCGCGACAATACCGTTTATGGCAATCGCGAACAGAGTGACACTAAGAACCGATCCCTGTGGTACTCCATTTTCTTGAACGTGGTATTGCGAATAAGTCCTCCCTACTCGGACACGGAATAGACGGAGGGACAAAAAATTCGCAATAAATACCGGCAAGTTACCTCGGAATCTCCATTGATGCAGGACTGAAAGGATGCCATATCGCCAGGTGGTGTCGTAGGCCTTCTCCAAGTCAAAGAAGACAGCTACCAAGTGCTGTTTGCGGAGAAACGCATCCTGGATAGAGCTCTCCATGCGTACCAAGTGGTCTGTAGTGGATCGAGCGGCTCGAAATCCACATTGGTACTCGGACAAGAGTCCTTGTTTCTCCAGACACCACACGAGTCTGCGATTTACCATCCTCTCAAAGAGCTTACACAGGCAATTTGTAAGACAAATCGGTCTGTAACTTCCTGCATACTTAGGATCTTTGTCAGGCTTGAGGACAGGGATGACTATGCCCTCTCGCCACTGAGACGGAAAATCACCCTCTGTCCAGATTCGGTTGAACACACGAAGGAGATATAGTAAACTATCATCACTAAGGTGTTTCAACATCTGGTTATGGATGTTGTCCGGTCCAGGAGACGTGTCCTTGCAAAGCGCTAATGCGCTGCGGAGTTCCCACTCCGTAAAGGGCACGTTGTAGTCCTCTGAAGCTTGGGTGGCAAAACTAAGGTGATGACGTTCTGCCTCCCGCTTCAGAGGGAGGAAATCAGGATTGTAATTCCCGGAGCCAGAGACATCCGCGAAATGACTAGCGAGATGATTAGCAATCGCGAGGGGATCAGTGGCGACACTGCCTGCAATGGAAATTCCCGGTACAGCAGATGATCCTTGAATACCCGAAAGTCGTCGAAGTTTCGTCCACACTTGAGATGATGGAGTATGCGACGTCATGGACGACACATATCTCTCCCATGAAGCCTTCTTACTTTGTCGAATAAGAACTCGCGCCTTAGCGCGGAGTTTCTTAAATGTTACCAAGTTGGCCACAGTAGGCTGTCGACGGTAACGTTTATGAGCGCGACGGCGTTCTTTGATGGCTGCTGCTATTTCATCGTTCCACCAAGGAACGAGTTTTCGGCGAGGAGCCCCCGAGAAAAACGGAATGGACTCCTCAGCAGCAGCAAGAAAAACTTGGGTGACGTAAGTTATTTCCTCGCCGACGGTCCGCCTGACATAATCGTGGAAGACAGCTAGGGATGTGTACTTTGGCCAATCAGCATGTTTAAGAATCCATCGAGGGGGAGCCTCGGCGGGTTTATGTTTCAACAAAGTAAGAATAATGGGAAAATGGTCACTGTCACAGAGATCATCGTGTGCATTCCACCGAAACAGTGGAACCAACGTTCGGCTGCATAGACTTACGTCTATGCGAGAGTATGTGCCGTAACGTACACTAAAGTGAGTTGGTTCCCCTGTGTTCAAAATACATAAATCCAGATCTGTTAGAAGTGTTTCCAACTCTCTTCCTCGGGGACAAGGCGTCTCAGAGCCCCATATGGGGTGATGGGCGTTAAAATCGCCCAATAAGAGGAAGGGTGGTGGAAGCTGATCTATAAGATCAGCGACATCATTGATGTTCAGATGCTGGCCTGGTGGAAGATAAACATTACACACTGTTGCTATGACAGGCAGCGAGACGCGAACAGCTACAGCCTCTAGAGGGGTTCGTAATGGAACCTCTTCGCTGTAGCTATCAGAACGTACAAAAATGCCAACGCCTCCGGAAGCCCGGTGAGCATAGTATCGTTCTGTCGAGTATAGTTTGAAATTCCTCAAGACCGTAGGATGACCAGGTCTGAAATTGGTCTCCTGAATACAGACTATACTCGCTGCGTACTCACTAATAAGCTGACGTAACTCAGCAAGATGCCTGTCATAACCATTACAATTCCACTGTAACAGTGTCATAGTGTGGACTGTAAAAGGAGTGTTAGGTTATGAGCGAAAAATGCTCGTTAGCCTAAACACTATCTAATTCTACATCCGTAGATGTAGAGGACAGCGCGACATCCATCCCGTCATCAAAAGATGGCAGGGGTGCCGCCCAGAACTTCGACAAATTTCGGGCGCGAGGGGGTCCCCTACGAGGAGAGCGCGCAGGTTTGGGAGCAGGAGTGCCTCCTGGCGCAGACTCATACCCTCCAGATGGGGGGCATGACTTCTCCTTCGCAGGGGAAGGCCGAGAGCGCTCAGAACGGGCGCTCTTCTTCCCCTTCTTTTTTTCAGGTTTAGACGGGCTGGGAGATGGTTTCCCAGCCCTGGTCAACGAAGCCGCCTCCGCCGGCTGGGGCACGACTTTCGTCGACCTCCTAGGGGGGGGGGAGACTTAGTCTTCCCCCCTTGCTGTGCCGGCTGGGAGTTCCCAGCCGGCACAGACTTCTGGTTGGTCGAAGGTGGGGTGGTCCCCCCCTTCGAGCTTTGACTATTTGCGACGTTGCTGGGAGCAGCAACAGTCGCCTTGGGCGCAGCGGTCTGGACAGGTGTCTTGGTCGTAAATGACGAACCTGGAAGACTCTGAGCTATCAAGCTATAGTCGAGTGTACGGGCAGGTGTATTCATAGAATGAAACTTACGGCGCGCTTCCTGGTAGGAAAGACCATCCAGGGTCTTGATCTCCTGGATCTTCTTCTCACTCAGGTATGTCGGACAATTCCGATCCCGAGGAGAATGAAAACCGGAGCAGTTAGTGCACTTGTATGGAGTTGTGCACTCCTCCGCGCCGTGAGCTACTCGTCCACATGTACCACATACAGCCTGATTCGAACAGCGAGATACCATATGTCCGAATCGCTGGCATTGATAGCATCGCATAGGAGGCGGGATGTACGGCCTCACATCGCAACGATAAGTGGTTACCTTGACTTTCTCTGGTAACACTGACAACTTGAAAGAGACAATGAAGGCACCAGTGGCAACGTCTTCACCGTTGACCTTGCGCGTAATGCGCCGGACGTGTGTCACGCCACGGTTCTTCATGTCTTCCATCAACTCGTCGTCAGTGTTCAAAATAAGGTCGCGGTGAAAGATGACTCCGCGAACCAGGTTCAAGGACTTATGCTCCTCCACTTTGACGGGGATTTCGCCAAAGTGCTCGCACTTAAGCAACTGATCAGCTTGCAGTGCTGTACGAGTCTTGAGAAGCAAACTACCGTTGCGCATTTTCTTAAGTTCCTCCAGTTCGCCATAGACGCCTTCGATGTGCCGACTAAAAAGGACCGACTTCACCAGCTTAAAATCGTTCCCATCGGTTCTGGTAGCGACCAGAAACCTAGGGAAGCTGGATCCCATTCCTTCACGCTGCGCATGTTCCCAGGGAGTTGAACCTCTCAGGGAAGCAAAAGTTAAAGACTTAGGTGGGCGACCACCTTGAGAGAGCAGACTTCGTTTGGAAGCCATGCCCGATAGCATCCTCCCCGAATGCCACCCACTCCGATCAGGGGTCTCTGTAGCCGAACCAAGCAGCCAAGGCAATAACCCACCTGGTCATAGCAGGTACTGCCCGGGGTCCGATGTTGGACGATGCCTAATACGGCATGACGGAGGCAATGAGCACTAAGACTCCCTTCCTCCAGTCACCCGCAATAGCATGTACCCCATAGCGTTTACAGAGCACTAAATATAGAGAAAAAATAAAAATAATTAATAATAATATGTCCTTCTGGCATTCGGCTGTGCGGGGACCTGCGTTGTCAGGCGGATACCACTGCCCGGGTACATGATACTCCCACCCGCCGCGTCCTGGGTGGTTGCTGGCACGGGCTTTCGAGCGTAGTCGCACACATAGGAGCTCCATCGCCGGGCAGCACGCATATCAAATTTTGAATGGTCTACATCTGACCCTCGGAAAAATAATAAAAAAATAAAGAGGGGACCATGGCCACATGACCCTTTAAGTCGCCTTCTACGACAGGCAGGGATTACCTATGGATGTATTCAGCCTCTCCCATCCACAGGAGGTCCATCACATTATACCAAACCGCAATCCATGTCCGCGCCAAGGTCGCCCCTTTTTGTCGCCTCTTACGACAGGCAGGGGATACCGCGGGTGTATTCTGCATGTGTGTCCCCCACCCGCAGGGGGTAGTGTGTTTGGTCCGCGAGAGGTATTTTATTTCCCTCAAGTCCGCCGGCAAGCCGGTTAGGACCCCCCTATCCGCCACCTGGGACGTGCCACGTGGGAGTATCACCTCTCCCCCTGCTACGCCATCGTAGTAGGTTCGTGGGAAGACTTGGTTTTGAATCGCATCTTAGTGGAGGACCAGCGTACATCTGCTTTTCCCTTATTTCTCGTAGCGAAGGACGACGGCACCGTCCGCATTATCTACGATTTGAGCCCGTGGACTGAGTACATCAATAAGCCGCACTTTAGCTTAGAGGGACCGGCCCAGGCCTTGCAACAGATTCCGCCATATGCAACTGCTATGAAGTTAGACCTGAAAAGTGGATTTTACCAAATCCCGCTGAAACCTGCGACTCGACACTCTTGGGGAGTGAGGTACAACTCCAGGTTCTTTTGTCTGGACCCGGCTACCCATGGGCCATGCCCTGGCCCCATCCATTATGCAGCGGTGGAGCCAGGCAGTGGCGGAACTCCTGGGACAAGAATTCCCTGTGAAGGTTATCGTCTACCTGGACGACTGATTGATCTACGGGACAGCGTGGACGCCGACGATGCCAGAAGAAATCCTTCTATACTTAACGGTGGTGCTCGGAGTAACGATTAACCAACGGAAATCCATTTTGGAACCCCAACCTGTCTTGACCTACCTTGGGGTCACAATAGACATACCGAGCCAGCAGCTGTCACTTCATCACGCAACCCAGGAGAGAGCTCTTAAGTTGATACCGCTCACCCGGGGGGGGGGGGCGACAAACAGGGACGTCAGCAGATTGCAGGTTACCTGTCCTGGCTAGCCTATGTTATGGGCTGGCCATATTTTCTACCCAAACATGCACTTTCCGGAGAACCCTACTGGATTCGCAGGCTCCTGAGTTCTTGGCCACCCCTCGTCCAGTGCCGTTGTGTGTGTACGCCGATGCTACCCTCAATTCGATAGCAGCAGTGGTGCCAGCATACTAGCAAGGATGAGCCCAGGCATTCCTGGACCCAGCTTCGATACACGTTGCAGAGACCGCCCGCCGCAGCCATCACGGCTGCCCTTTGGACCATCAGAGATCTTCCTCCGGGGCACACCCATATCGCTGTGTATACGGACAATTCAGTGGCATTGTGGTCACTCCGTACGGGGCGCGGCCAGTACTCCACAACCTTGTATATGTTTGTATTATTTGTGAGTTTAATAAAAGAAGCAACAGAGAGAAGGATTACTCTCTCGTGGTGCCCCATCTCCTCCGCAGCCAACACGGCTGACGCTCCTTCCCGGGAAGTGCTAAATTTCCTACACACGCACCCAGATCTCCTATAAAGGGGGGTACGTCCCGGGGAGGAGCGCCAGTCTGAACAGAGCTCGCGGAGACGATGGGACATCACAACTATTATCACACAAATTATCGGAATAATGAATCAGCTTACTTTGTATTTATTTACACTACTATCATGTGCTTATAGCAACAATCGTCAACAATCCAAGAAACTGTTAACTACCGTAATTATCCAGTGAAATTACCGTGAATTCTCTTTAAATCGATGTTTACAGGCTTATCGTGTTATTTAATGTAATAAATTATTACCTTCGTGATAGTTTGAACGGATATCTGTACGAAATATTGGAAAAGTAGCGGCGGAAATTACAATGAGTTACAACTCCTTATGATAATCTGCCTTTGTTAGTATAATACCAACGAACCTACAGATATTTAAAAACATTGTTTTAAAAGTTAATATTAACACCTAAAGAAATTCCTAAGCCTAAGTTCGAAACAAAGTACACCTAGCTAGCCTACTTAACCTAGAAAATGTAATCTACTGAACACCGAATGAATAAAATTCAAATAAATAACACTACTCCCAATTTCTACCAACATACAAATAGCACTAAATGGAACGCACATACACAAAATTTAAATAATTTCAATAGGTTTTTACTACTTTTTCACTACAATAATGCAAGAGCTCTCTCAACAGCCAACCGTTCACAAGCGCATCCAACAAAGGAAAAAATGGGGGGGGGGGGAATGGAAAATTCGACACATAATACAGACCTATGGTTTTTCTCACATTGGCCCAGTCAAGAATAACAGGTGATCAAGCAGGTTTGGTTGATGTCAAATTCGATATTGCTCTCTTCTTGGAATTCCTGCCTTCCAAGAAAAGCTTTAGGACCCTGAGTATTCGACATTGCTTCATTACTATGATCGTGAGCAACTACGAACCATGCCTTATGGAGTGGAAATTATGTCCCATATGTTTACCCTTGCAAGAACCTATGAGAGGAGGCACTCGACAGCTCATTAAAGAAATTTACACAAATTTCCATCAAAAATCATATTTGTCAAGAAAGCTATTCTTTTCTAACTGCCAAGGAGACATACACACATCGCTAGAAACACAAATGAGGTCGGATGAAGAAAAATTAGTTGATAAACTTTCGAACATCTTGTATATAATCTATGAAATTAATCAGGAATTACTGCAGGCGATGGAAGTTTATAAGAGAACGCAGATGAGACGGTATGATGTGAAGAATCCTCGCACTGCTGAATAGAGACATACACTGATTGATTGATTGATGATTGTTGTTTAAAGGGGCCTAACATCTAGGTCATCGGCCCCTAATGGTACGAAATGAGACGAAATGGAATGACATATTAAAAGTCTAAAATTCGCCACTGACCAGAATTCAAAAGCGTGAGAACGAAGAATGAATGGGTGGACATGAATTTAAAATGAGACGAAATGGAATGACATATTAAAAGTCTAAAATTCGCCACTGACCAGAATTCAAAAGCGTGAGAACGAAGAATGAATGGGTGGGCATGAATTTAAAACAATCAGTGGATGCGACCCGCAAGATCTCACATTCACATAAACTGACGTGACAAAATAGTACTACTGACCAAGGGACTACTGCTAAAGCATAACACAATCGATTATGCGTGCAGTCAACAGGGCGTCCTAAATCGAAGTTATCGGCCCCTCATAACGGTACTGATCGCTAGCAAAGTAGAACCATGGTATTTGTTCTGTAGCGGTACTAATCAAAAGTAGCAGAGACTTGCGGCATTCCACACATTATTGTACTACTCAGAGCTTATGAAATTCGACATAGAATACAGACCTATGTTTTTCTCACTTTGCGGTAGCTATTATCCCATGGTCCTGCACATTTGGTGGTACAAATCACAGGTACTGCAAAAGCCGACCGCACGGTGCTCCTGTGTGCTACTAATCACAAACCAATTTCGTACCCAATGTAGTGGTACTACGCACAAGTAAAAGTAACCCTTGGTGTTCTCCGCGTGGTGGTACTAATCACAAGTAGTTTCATGGTTCTAATACCATCAACCCTTGGTCGCCCCTTTTAGTCGCCTCTCACGACAGGCAGGGGATACCGTGGATGTATTATTCGTCTGCCTCAACCCACACACAGAAGGTGTGTGTTTGGTCCGCGAGAGGTACTTTATTTCCCTAAAGTCCGCCGGCAAGCCGGTGAGGACGCCCCTATCCGCCACCTCTCATCCTGCTACACCTGCGTAGCAGGTTCGTGGAGATATACACTACAAGTCCATCTAATACAATGACTTTTACAATATCGCTCAGACAACAGCCATATTTTTTGCTCTCAAAAGAACAGTTTGTAATGATACAAAACCTCTTGGAGATATTCAATGTATTATGGATAGTACATGCCCTCTCTGGAGTCTGTTGGTCTCAGCAGTTTTTACGAAAAGGTTGAAGAACTTACATTCATGGCGACTATAGTCATCCAATTGGGCAACAAAGCATATAACCTCTTAAAATCCTTCGATGTAATTGCCGCAGCCTGATGTCCAAAACAGTCAGACTCATTTCCTATTTCACGAGTGGAGGAACACAGTTTATTATACTTCTTTGGACCGGGAAA
This sequence comes from Anabrus simplex, assembly GCF_040414725.1. Lineage (NCBI taxonomy): Eukaryota > Metazoa > Arthropoda > Insecta > Orthoptera > Tettigoniidae > Anabrus > Anabrus simplex. The sequence continues at coordinate 222,626,139 of NC_090268.1, read as the reverse complement.
AAATGAAAGCATCGAACTGTCTGGGATGAGCAAATTAATGAGCCATCCAGCCATAGACACACAGCTAGGTTCAGAGAAACTTTATCACAGAACTCACAAACCTATCCCTGTAACGAGACAGTTCATTTTAGAAATCGTTTCTGTTATTACTTACTCGTTTTGTAAACAATAATTCTTGAAGAACAAAAATGGCCTCTTCTAGAATAACCCCAACATAGGAACCGAGGATTAGAATATTGTGTGTTCCATCCAAAATAGATAACCGATTCTTCCATTCCAAAACAATTCACAAAGATTACCGTCGGTGATTTTTCTTCGATCACATTGTGTGAAAATCTTGGGTTTGATCCAGTCTCAAGCCAGTGGCAGTGAGGAAGTGCGTGTGAGAGAGCTCCGTAAACCACCTAGCAAATCAGCAAGTTTAACTGCAGTGTGTGTACTGGATCAAGTTACATTACTAAATAACAATCTTATGTTAATTTTAAGGACACTTCCTCTAAAGCATTACTTTGTCAATTTATGTATTTTTCATCTAAACAGTGTTATGTGGCTGAAAATGTTGATAATATACGAAACATGTACCACTTTTAACCATTAAGTTGCCTTAAGCAATCATTGTATCGACTAGGTGGAAAATAAATAAATACTTAGTTGTGAATCTATTGAAGTGTGATACGGACCATGAAGCTGATTTTATGGGATCCCTGGGTGGTCACAAATGCGGGCTTTCGGGCGAAACGGCACACGTAAAAGCCCCATCTCCGAGCAGCACCTACATCACAAATTTTGAATAGGTCTACAACTAACCCTCAAAAAAAACAATAAAAAACAAAGTGGGTGTTGTATGTCCGGCGCTCCCTTCTCGCTCCGCCAGCCAGCTGCACGCGCGCCTGTGTATCATTCTGCTAGCTTCGACGCGCAGCCCTCAGTGCGCGTGCCTGACCATCGAGTGTACTATAAATAGGAGCTCCCTGCCTGCTCACTTGCCCACTTGCCCCGGTGTCCAGCTCCAGAATACACCCTACGTCGAGCACGGAGGCTACTCCTCTTGAAAATGTGCTTCGACCAGGTGGACTGAATTTCTGGCAGTACGAGGTTTCACCTCTGGTCACCGCTCCCTTACCTGTTTCCGCTGCCTATGTCCCGTAATTCTTTTACAAGCCATTTTCATTCCCTAACTTATGCAAGCTCCCTTAGTTTCGCTAGGTGGAATTTCTTCAATCAATTGAACTTGCTTTTTAGGAATAGGGAACATGCATGATCCGGGGTTTTAATTAAAAATATGCTAATCTGATACAAAATTGCATGCAGAATTCAAAAATGTGATCAGAATGTACAAATAATAACTCCAAACATGATAAAAATCTACGAAAATGTCACGTCACGCAAGTACGCGATCTCATTGGCCTGACGTCATCGTACAGGTTGACTGAATTAGCAGACGAAATAACACGCAGTGTGCTGTGAGAAGCAGGATACACTTCGCGTATTTCTACTTTACGTTGGTGTCTAGTATGGTTAAATTCGAGGTCTATACATTGGATAATAATCTGAGTGGTATATTTTAGACTTAAAATGAATCCCGTGCAGACAGTGAGGCAGAAAACTTATAAATGGTGTAGAGTTCCGATGTGCAATAGCACATCGCATACCATCCCAAACAAATTGTTTATAAACGTTCCAAAGACGCTAAAACTAGGGAGAAATGGATTTTGGCGAGCTGGAGAAATGCTGGTGATATATCGGAAAAGTCTACAGTTTATTTTTTTGAAAATTTTAACGTAAGATGAATTTGTTTGAATTTTCAAATCACTTTTCCATGTCAGCTGTTCTAGTGGTAAAACTTTAACTTTTAATGTATGATGCTTTATTTAAATGCTTCAATTACATCTTGGAATATGAAAGTAATAAACGGTGCATTAAATAATGCTGATTATTAAAGTATTCTCCAAACCTAACCTATGTTTTGGGTGATCCATGTCAAGATAATAAATCAAAGGGGTTATGAACCATTTTGACAGCTCTAATTCTACCAATATATCTTGGCATGGGACAGTTATGTATGTCTTTATTGAAGAGCTTAATTGGTAAAGAAATTCAGGCTATATCTAAATACCCTATAATGTAGCAAAGAATAGGCGTGTACATCATGAAAGGAAACGACGTGAATTTAACAAATGTATAACTCTACACAAAACCAATGCTTGTCTGTTGGAGTCTTATAAGTTAACAATGCTCAATTATAATAATTATCATAATATTAATGAAATAAATAACATAATTGCACACAGGTGAAAATAGTGATGTAGGTGTTTAAAATATAATCCAACTTAGCCTAAGTTTTAGGTTATACAAGCCAAGTCAATAAACCGAAGGGTAAAAATACCGCGCGAGTTGGCCGTGCGGTTAGGAGCGCGCAGCTGTGAGCTCGCATCCGGGAGATAGTGGGTTTTGAACCCCACTGCCGGCAGCCCTGAAGATGGTTTTCCGTGGTTTCCCATTTTCACACCAGGCAAATGTTGAGGCTGTACCTAAGGCCACGGCCGCTTTGTTCCCATTCCTAGGCCTTTCCTGTCCCATCGTCGCCGTTATGTGACGGTGTGACGTAAAGCAAACAGAAAAAAAAATTAAAGTCACAGCACCCAAAGACATTCCTGTATTGAACGACTAAAATGTCACCAGGACACTTTTCTTTCCTGATATGCTCAGCTTGTTAAAAGCCAAATGTAATTAATGTTATTGGCTTCACGCCCCGCTAGCTACTTCTACGATTTTCGGAGACGCCGATGTGCAGGAGTTATTTTACGTGCCATTAAATCTACCGACACGAGGCTGACGTATTTGAGCACCTTCAACTACCACCGGACTGAACCAGGATCGAACCTGCCAAGTTGGGGTCAGAAGGCCAGCACCTCAACAGTCTGAACCACTCAGCCCGACTTGTGAAAACTAGATGAAGTCATATTTACCTTTATCATGTTTAACTTTTTCCCTCCACAAAGATATTTAATTCTCTTTCATGGGCCCCGGAAGTGGGTAGGCCAGTTGTCCCAACCATAAATATATATTTTTTGGGGAATGATAGATTATAGCCCTATAGTACTATGATCTTTCTTTCTTTCCTTCTTTCTTTCTTTCTTAATCAGTTTATCCTTCAGGGTTGGTTTTCTCTCGGACTCAGCGAGGGATTTCACCTCTACCACTTCAAGGGCAGTGTCCTGGAACGTGAGACTTTGAGTATGGTGATGCAGCTGGTGAGGAGGGCCATTACCTCGCCCAGGAGGCCTCACCTGTTATGCTCAACAGGGGCCTTGTTGGAGGATGGGAGGATCGGAAGGGATAGACAAGGAAGAGGGAAGGAAACGGCCGTGGCCTTAGGTGCCTGGAGGAGAAGTAGGAAAATACGAAAATACTTCGAGGATGGCTGAGGTGGGATTCGAAACCCTTCTACTCAGTTGACCTCCCGAGGCTGAGTAGACCCCGTTCCAGCCCTCGTACTATTTGTTTTCAACTTTCATGGCAGAGCCGGGAATCGAAACCGGGCCTCCGGGAATGGCACACATTAACCACTACACCACAGAAGCGGACTAGTACCATAATGCTACCTATATGTTTATGTTAGTGCTGAAATCCGATTTCTTACTTTACTAATGCTGAAAGCCCGAAAATGTAATGTTATTCTTTAATAGGGGAATCAGTCTAGAAGGAAATGTTGAAAGTGATGTGATATCTATCCAGGTTCAGTTGTTATCCTAATACTATGGGTTACAGTACATTGCACGTATATAAAAGATGCCACTTACAAACTTGCTTTTTATCCGCGAAATTCTGCGGCCACAAAAGTCACTATTTTTCAAGAATGATGACATCTACACATGATAGATTGTCTGATTGTGCTGTTTTGAACCTTTCTTCTGTCATTCTGAAGTTATTCGCGATCATGAATAATAAACAATCGGCTTTAGCAACGGCTGATGCACAACGGCTGGTAGAGCTCCATGCGATACGGGATCGTGACGTCACAGCGCGCCGCTTACGTCAGAGGCCGTTTCACTCGCCTTGCGGAAAGGCACTATTAAATATTTTTTTAATGGTAGAAAACAAGGCAACATACCACAATGTAATAAGTTTACGTACTATTTCATTGGTGTACTTTTCAAAAAAAATATTTTTGAAAATGATGCATGTTCCCAATTCAGGCACTTCAACCAACAAGGACTCTCATGAACATTTATGTTAGTGTGCCAGATAGTTTTCGACTATCAACGTGTCAATTCACAAAGACTATCTTTTCAAGATAGAAGTGTATATAAAGACTGCAAACCTGTACATATTGTATAAAGACAGACTTTTCTCAAGATTCAATATTCCTTTTTGCTTCAAAATAAATTTCAGTTATTTGTGTAAATATCATAAAGTGAAGCAAATAAAGTTGTGTTCTGTAAACTTCAACCTTGGTTACAACACAACTCTATGGCGACGAGGTAAAAAAGCGACGAGGTACACCCGCAACCAACACTACAATTCAACGGGCCCAGTTGTCAACTCTACGGCGACGTGCTAAACAACAACGACACTCCAACCAGTTCTGACACACAGCTTACCTTACTCTTTCTTGCACGCATCTCGCAATGGCTACTGCGGAACAACTCGCTACGGTCTTCCAAGCCTTACAGCAGCAACAACAACAGTTTATGCAACAACAACAGGCAGCATTAATTCAGGCTATTCAAGCTATTTCTGTCTCTACACAGCCATCAGCTATTCCTCCGTTCTCTGCTTTTGATCCGGCTAAGGAAGAATGGTCAGTTTATTTAGCCCGCTTGCAACAGCATTTCATCTGCCATTCTGTCACAGATGATCAACGCCGCCGCGCACTATTTCTTAGTTCAGTTGGCAATGCTACGTGTGAATTACTACGTAAATTAAGTCCAGAAGAACACTTATCTGAGGTACCCTTCACGCAGCTCTTGGCCCGTCTCACGGAACACTATGCCAAAGCTCCTCACATAGTGGCTGCTCGCTATAAATTTTTTCAGAGCAGAAAGCAACCCCATCAGACACATACTGAATGGATAACTGAATTGCGTGGTCTAGCTAAACCCTGCCAGTTCATCTGCTCCACGGACGGTTGTGGTTCATCCTACACTGATTCTCTCATTCGGGACATGATAATTTTACATACTCCTGAAGACAAAATACGTTTTGACGCTGTCAAGCAGAGTAACCCTTCTTTAGAAGACGTCCAGCGTATTGCTACGGTTTATGAGCTTACTACCAAGACTGCCGCAGCCATAGCTTCCCCACACGAAGTTGCACAAGTCTCGCCTCAGGCCCGCAAGTCCTCTGCTACAGTGAACCGTACGGATAAGGCGCTCTCCACCAAGCATTCTCGCCAGGTTCCCTCTCGTAATGCTACACGGAAGCCCAATTCTAAAAGCACCTCGAAACTCCTGCCTTCCTGCCGAGGTTGTTTCAAGCATCATGAACGTCGTGACTGTCGTTTTTTCAAAGCTACTTGTCAACGATGTAATAAACTTGGACACATTCAGACTGTCTGTCAAAGTTCGCTCCGCCCTGCTAAGACTACTGCAGCGCGCCGGAAGCATATACAGCCCCGCCAAGACATGGAAGTTGATCAGATCAATCTTATTCTTCCCACAAAGGATTCTCACAAAATCATCATTCCTCTCTCATTCTCTGATCGATCTGTCGATTTTCAATTAGACACTGGATCACCTGTCTCTATTATTAACCTGACTACCTACCACGACTTAGGTTCACCTTCATGCTCTCCAGCTGACATCCAGCTCGTGACATTTAACAAGAAGAAAATTGACATCAAAGGTCTTTTAGAACAGTTTTGCGGGTTTCGTCGTGCTCGTCGAAAGATTCAGACTGCCCGTCAAAATGATCTTCAACGTATTCCGAATTCCTTTTTCAAGAAGTTCCAAGAAGCATCACCTTCTTTAACTAGCAGTATGATTTGCTCTATAGTAGATTCAAGTTATTGTCACAGGATTAAAATGGATAAACTCCGCGAGTATCGTTGGACTAAACTAGTTCGAGGGGTCATATATCCTTGCATTGTGGAGCAAGTAATCGGGGGATCTCAAACGGACTGAAGTGCTCACTGACAGCAAGATGTGTTATCTCGCTTCACTGTTCACGTCAAAATCCCTGAGATAGCAGTTAATGTTCGCTATAACAGGGGAAATCAGACGGTATTTCATGGATCAACTACCCGGATGAAACTGGTTCCACCCTCAATCATTCTAGATTCTAGTCTCCCAGGAATTCAGAAGGACTCCAAAATACGTAAGGTGATTCCGCTTCTCCAAATTTTGGGTTCAGAAGTAAGTTATTATTTGCATCAAAGCTTGCGAGATTTAACTGGACTTGAAGTGGAAGAACTGGATCCTGCCCTTTGGAGTCATGCTTCGGGCCAATCACTCATAGGGTCTTCGCTAACCATTATTCACTCATTGTTGTACCTATCGAACTACAAAATAGACCATCTTAAGTTAAGATTTACCCCTCTGACTAACACCGAAAATTGGACACCCCCTAGCAATTTAACTATTAACTACAACTACATATCATCTTTCGCCACAATGTCAGCGTCATATTTGATTGAATTTTGCTCAATTGCTCATCGCATGGACGTCGACGGCGCTCAAGAAGGGAGCTAAAATGCAAGGACTGGCCAATTTAATTGGAGACTTTCCATCATGTCGGAAAGCCTATCTACAATGAGTTATTTGAGTTGCTTTAAAGATGTTAGCAATAAACGCATTAGTTGGAAGTGTCCTCCGCCAACTATAACATTTGGAGTTAAAAATAATATTTATTTGAAATTAACTGAAGATTTTCGAGCAACCCTGCGGAATAAATTGGATCAGAAACAAATCAAGAATCAAGTCCATCACCTACGTTCAAAGTTTCAGATAAGTCATATACGACTGAACCATAGTGGTGAAAGTTCTGAAAGCTAGATACCCTGAAGATGGACCTCCCTTGGTCATAGAGGATGACCTACACTACTATCGAACGTAAAGAATCGGCACGAAGGACCTATCATTGACATATTCCGTAAGCCCCAGCATGGAGGGACTAGGGAGTTATACGTTCTGCGCTCTGAACTAAGATTTCTTCAAGTGATCATTGAGACAATTTCTAGAACTCTGTGCAGCCATTGTCCGTCAGAAACCATGGTGTGCCTTCTAGAAAAGCAAGCATCCCAAGGAAACGTTATCACTAAACAAGAAATTACTTCAAAGTTCCAAGAAAGAGACATTGCGCTCCTCTGACGACAAAACACGCTGGAACCAGCGAATCAAGGTAAAGTATTAGCCTTAATTTAGTGCATAATTTTGTCTGAGCTTTTAAATAGTTTCATCTTCTCTGTTTTAAACTTATGGCAGGACAAGAAAATATTTCTCCCAGAGGGAATGCAGTTGCTACTACTACAAACTGATGTGACAGTTCAATCGGAAATCAGCACAGAGCGGAAAAGACAGTTTGGAGAAGGCGGTAAAGTCCTGAACATGATGATGATGATGCTTGTTGTTTAAAGGGGCCTAACATCGAGGTCATCGGCCCCTAATGGTACGAAATGAAACGACAAAGTAAAAGTTCAAAATTATCCACTGACCAAAATAAAAAATGCCATGAAGAATGAATGAATGAATGAATGAATGAACATGAATTTAAAACAATCAGTGGATCCGACTCAAAAAACTATCATAGTTAATAGTATTACTGACCAAGGGACCACTTCAAAGGCAAATCGAGGATGCTTGGTGTCTAAATGGGTCCAAAATACAAGTCAAAGGCCCCCTCAGAATGGTACTTATCGCTAGTAATGTAGAACCATGGTATCTGTCCTGTTGCGGTACTAATCAATGGTAGCAGAGACTTGCGGTATTCCACACATTATTGTACTACTCAAAGCTTATGAAATTCGACATTAATACAGACCTATGTTTTTCTCACTCTGCGGCGCCATTCACAGGCAACGCAAACCTATGATGTTCATCTCATAAGAGTACTAACCACAGGGACCTCTCCCTATCCCGTGGTGTTCCTCATATAGTGGGTACTAATCACAGGTAAGGCAGGTCCATGGTAGCTATCATCCCATGGTCCCGCTCGTATGGTGGTACTAATCACAGGTACTGCAAAAGCCTATTTCGTACCTAATATAGTGGTACTACGCACAAGTAAAAGCGACCCTTGGTGTTCTCCGCGTGGTGGTACTAATCACATGTAGTTGCATGGTTCGAATACAACCATCCCTTGGTCGCCCCTTTTAGTCGGCTCTCACGACAGGCAGGGGATACCGTGGGTGTATTATTCGTCTGCCTCCCCCACCCACAGGGGGTGTGTGTTTGGTCCGCGAGAGGTATTTTATTTCCCTCAAGTCCGCCGGCAAGCCGGTTAGGACCCCCCTATCCGCCACCTGGGACGCGCCACGTGGGAGTATCACCTCTCCCCCTGCTACGCCTGCGTAGCAGGTTCGTGGAAAGTCCCGAACAAAGGGGAAGTAGCAATGAAGGTCAAGACGGAATGATGCAGGGTATCCTCCACTACACCTTCTCGTATACCATGCATGCTTCCAACAAGTCAGAAAAACGGCATCGCCTTAGATTTACTGCTTTAGTCAACTACATGTGCTCGTCAGATTATTCATCCTCACTTGTTACAGTAGCTTCTCGGTCTGTTGCAACTTGAAAGAATTGGGCTCAGCTTGTCATACTAAACATTCCTCACCTAACAAAGTATGCAGGGGTATGGGACTCAGCTATATCCGCTGCGCCCTTAAAAATATAATGAAGTTCAACTCCACACGGTACTTTCCCCGTGGCTTCATCTCTGTTGGGCAGGCTTGAGAATTTCTCAAACCTTCTCACTGAGTTGGTTGAATCTGGATCCCCCTTTCTAGAAACTTCTGTGGTTCAGATAGGACAAGCTTATCTTCACTATTTGACGTTAGGATCTGCCACGCACTCCCTCTTTACAGACTGGGAAACTCAGATAATAGACATACCTGATCCTAATCTGGGATTCTTTATTTTGGACTTATCGATGCTACCAGGATTACTAGGAGTCGAAATCTCCCATTATCTAGCTGTCATGAATTCAGATAAATTGCGACCTAGTATTGCTTGCACCCTGGATACCAATTATATAGAAGTAACTGACAAGGGTACAGTAATATCAACTGGAGTCGTTAGGTTTGGGTCAACAGCCAAGCTCAGAAGGCTTCAAGATAGCATCAATACTGGTCCAGATTAGGAGACTACAACTGAAAAAAAAACAAGATTCAATCATGAAATTATTCCTCAAACTCATACGCCCTGAGTTGTCGACTCCTATCCAGCCAGAACCTGAGCAAGTTCAGTACACCTGCTGTCGTCATTCCATGACCATCAGTAGATCTAGAGTTGTAAGAGACCCTGAACAACCGTCTTGAAAAAAGACAAAAAGTGAGGTTCACAAAAAGTCTCTTCTCGGGATAACAGACGAGGCTCAAATTCAGGTCCAGCTAGACAATTCTGACCACAAACCTGAGCAAATCAAATCGATCCTTCCTTCCTAAGCACAGAACGAGGAGATACTGAAAACAATATCCCCTATAAAGAGAACTTGCATTGAAAGTAAATGGGCAACACCTGTTATGAAAACTGATACCATTTCCATTCCCCGCAATGGCTTCGATGAATGTGTCTCCCTGGCCACCCTGTGCACCTGGAAATTGCTCGAGAACGAAAACCAAAATGCATGAGGGCATTCTCGAGCCAGCCTGGCGCAGGGAAAAAGAGGTCATCTCATAGCTGGAAGACACGTGAGTAGTCTCCGTTCGAAACTCGAGTGGAAATGCAGAGGTCCATCACAAGGATGAGAAACACACCGGAAATTTTCGCATTCCTGCATCTCTCATTCCTTCTTTTCATCACTTGACTACAATCACACAGGCGGCCAGAAGATCCCAGGGGCCTGGTTTAATACTGACAAAGACAAGCGATGTCAAAAGAGATACTATAGATGAGGAAATTACAGATCCTCTCAGAAGCATCCGGTAGTGTGGTGAAGGGCTCTATAAAGCTTCACTATTGCCCCTGAGTGGTGACAAATACAGAGTTGAAGCCACTCCTCAAGACCACGGCGATCAAGTCCCAGACAGTGATCTTCCCCTATGTACAAAGAAACTGGTCACCTTATATGTGATGACCTCATTCCTGAGAGGCGGAGACATGGGACCTGAGCTAGACCTTTTCAGAAGGATAGCAAAAATAAAGGGTGCCGTCATGGGAGGCATGACTCAAAGACAGTCTGCGGTGGTTACAAAGACAGGCGAGGTTAGATTTGTTGGACAGGGTGTTTGGAATGGTTCAGTGGATGGGGTGATGTTTCGCTTGATTGGCAATGGACACCGACTTAAGAAGATAGACTGCAAACTTCAAGCTACCAGCACAAAGAGTTGGATACCTCAATTCACTTCTTTATGAGCTTTTGCCTCGCTGATCAAAGTGACACGATGCACAGTGTTCCTGGTTTAGATTTCTCTACAACTAAGTCCAGTGCAGCATCACCCCTGGATCCATATATATAGTAGAATGGTTGTTGGTATCATTTTCATTAGCTGGAGAAACTTAAGGCGAGGGACATTTTCCGCAGCTTACGCTAATGAACACACTGAACGAGTGGTGGAGATGCAACACCGAACCTAATATGAAAAGACCCCAATTGTTCAGGAGCAGAAAGAGAAAACGTTCAAATCAACAAGCCGAATGTTAATCTAAAACGCATTGGATGTCCCCAGATATACAAATTTCCACAGCCCACTCCTTAAGAGTACGGGGCGAAGTAAGATCTCATTGCACGGTGATGGCGAATGCTGCCTCACACAGTCGCCGCCACCACAGCTGAACAACTCTGGTACTGTTCTCCAAAACATGAGTTACTCTAAACTGGGTCCCAATTGTGTGAAGTTCTTCATGGTTAGGAGAAGGCTTCAATGTTGAGGGTTGTATATCACCACTGGGGTGATATTTTCAACATTTGTATAACATTCTTGTTTACTGCCACCTGGCGTCTACACGATGAACTTATCCCAGGACACCTGCTGTTACTAAGTCTTCAACGGGTAGATAGGAGAATATATTCACTAGCAAACGGTAAGAATCATGGTTCATCCTGACTCTAGCGGACAATTCCCTTTGCGCGCAATTATTACAACAAGTTAGCACTCGCTCAGAGATTATCGGGCAGCCTAATGTATTTGACAGGAACTCTAATTAAACAGTGGTCGAAGAGTGTTCTGAAGACAGTTCCAAAGGCAGGAGACTCTGTTTACTTCAAAATAAGTGACATGCTTCTTGTAGGGTACCGTCAAAATGCGACTTTCAAAACCCGCTTATCTCATTACTACTGGCCGTCACGCTGAAGATAAGGTGACGCGCGGAAAATTGTGAAATCACTTTTTTGTATGAGTTTTATGAGGAGTGCGGATGAAAAAAAAAAACAAATCGATTTATCACGTTACTTGTTCGAGACTTACCAGCAGATATTGGTTGAAAATTATCAACAACTTTCTGGACATGGCCCTATTGAATGCATTCATTCTGTACACAAAAACCACTGATAGCCCGGTGACAAGACAGGAATACATAATGGGTATTGTAGAAGAACTGGCCATGGAGGAGAATCGTTTCCTAGATCCACCAGCGAATAAAGCGGAAGAAGGTGATCTCAAACATGATCTATCTCATCTACCCGGACGAAAGGAAAGGTTGTGTGCCGTTTGGGGTCACGTGAGAAAAAAAAAGCGGGCGAAGATATTTTTGGTGTCCCGGATGTAATTTTAGGGAGCAACGTGAATGCTTTCATAAATTGAGGCATTTCTGGAAATCTATGAGGCCTGGCAGGAAAGGAAAACTCCGCAAGATTGATTGCCAGTAGCGCTCGGCGACTGACGGAACTCTATGCAGATCGGATTTCTTTTTGTGATTTTATTCCTGTGCTTACTATGGAGAATTTAATATTTTTTAAATTATAAGAAATTTCGCGTGTTTTGTATAGTGATTTTGCAAAATGGGTGCTTTATTACTAACTTGATAATAGGAAGAAAAAACTTTTCCAGTTTTTCAAATATTTGTTCGCCTGATACGCATAAAATAAGCAAATTATCTAATAATTCTATAAGGATGTTAAATAAAGCTTTCTGAGAATTGTGGTGTGCAGCATGCCTAACATTTCCCCGTCCTAGCGTGTCTCTGTAATGCACCCCAGCAACCAGCACCACCACTAACGCTTCAAGATCTCAGTAATGTCGTCAACCAGCTGGCACACAATATGCGAGCTCTCACGGATCATTTTTTAGACGACAACCAGCCACTCGACGACTCGGGAGGAGAGTTGGAAGAACCAGAACAGCCATGGCCCTTTCGGAGCCTACGACCGACAACCTACAGCAAGGGCCTCGACACACCCACGGATCAGAAGTTCTACCAGATTGCCACAGCGTTGGAAGGCATGCTCCATATCTTACCGGTGGGCCGGGACCATCACGATGTTACGACCATACTGTGGTTCCTCTCGGCCTGGTATGTCCTCGACCCGGCCCAGAAAAAGTATGCCTTCAATCGCGCCAACCTCCTCTACATTGTTCTATCCAGGGACTGGAATTCGGCCATTCAAGTCGACCAAGCCACGGGCGACGAGATGGCCATGTTACCAGCCGGATTCCAGTTCCAGCCCCCGCCCGCCAGAGCGGTCAGCCGTCCCTTACCGACAAGAGGAAGAGGGCGCGGCATTCGCCGCGGGCGAGGTCAAGGAGCGGCAGCAGCTCCTGCAGCAGCAGCTCCACAGTAATGGCGGTTACACCACCGGCATCCGACGCTGTTCTTCCTCCAGCGACCCGGAGCCCGCTACCCAGCCCAACGGACTACGAGAGGCAACACCCAGTCAAGAAGTTCCGGCACATGCAGAGACCACGGCCACGCAGGAGTCCCAGGCGCAAGAAGCCACCAGATCGTTTCCCTTAGGTTATACCTTTTGTTATATATTTATCCTTTTATGTGCTCTTATAACCTTCTCTGCTTTTGTGTTATTTGTAAATAAGGTCTGTAACCCCATTACTCTCGATCATAGAAAATAAAGCACAGTGGCGCTCACTCCTTTTGAGGAGCACCACGGTTCATAGCCTCTTGCTCTGCACGGCTGCGCCAGTGCTCTCGACCCTTCTTACACGTGCTAGCCAAGCGGCTATATAAGCACGAGGGGTGGAAGGCTCTGGGCAGTCGTTCAGCGGGGCAGGAGGCAGAACCAACTAACGTAAAGTTTGTTTCTTTTCCAGAGGAATTCGACAGATACCGGGCAAGAACTAATTATCGGGACCCTATCCAACACTAGAAATTTTATACAACTATACTAAGCTTCAGTATATGACGGTGGGACAGACGCCCAGAATTCGACGTACCTTGGGGGCGAGATTTTCTGCTACGAGGGAGCACTCGGGTTTAGGGGCAGGCGTACCTGCTGGCGCTGATTGATACCCTGCAGAAGGAGGGCATGATTTCCCCTTCACAGGACAATTGCGGGAGCGCCCCGCAAGAGCGTTCCTCTTCTTCCAATTATTTTCTTGTTTAGACGGGCTGGGAAATGATATCCGAGCCCTGGACGACGATGCCGCCTCCGCCGCTTTGTGCACGGTTTTCGCCTACCTCTTGGTGGGGGAAGACTTTGCCCCCCCCCCCTGCTGTGCCGGCTTAGAAATCTAGCCGACACAGACTTCTTGATAGTGGAAGGTTGGGTGGTCCCACCCTCGAGCTTTCACTCTTTGCGACCTTTCTCTCAGGAGCAACAGCCGCCTTGGGGCAGCAATCTTCACGAGTAGAAATGACGTGAATGACGAACCTGAAAGTCTCCGAGCTACCACCATGTAGTCTTAGTGTATTGGCAGGTATATTCGTGGAATTAAAAATACGGCGGGCTTCCTGGTAGGAAAGACCATCCAGGGTCTGACAGTGCCAATCCCGAGGAAAATGAAGACCAGAGTTTTTAGTGCACCTGTACCCAGTTGTGCACTATTTTCTAATAAAAGCATAGAAAAAAGAGGTCGAAATGGAATCAGGCATTACCTGGAAATACAGATATATGTAATTAATGTCACAAGTTAAAATAACACACTAAAATACACAAACCTAAATTGGCCTCAAATGGATAAAAGCACAGTTAACACAAATACACGAAGACAAAATACATTATTACACGTGATTAAAAAATATATATCCCTCATAAAAAGGATGAAGAGGTCTACTGACTCCTAATCTCGCAGGATGAGGGAGATTGTACTCGGGAGTGTTAGGCGAAGGCGCAGATCGACCAGGTCACCCACTCCGTAAGGATGTGTACCACGGTAAGATAATCGCAGCAGAGTACACATCGGAGGGGGTTCGATGATGATGATGATGATGATGATTGTTGTTCAAAGGGGCCTATCATCGAGGTCATCGGCCCCTAATGGAACGATATGGACCACATGATGCATACTGTATTTAAAATTTGAAAATGTATCCACTGACAAGAGTTAAAAAAATATGGTGATGAGAAAATGAGTATGAGATTAAAACAGCAGTGGATCTAATTCGCAATGCCTTATTTTCTAATAAAATAAGAGAATATACAGGGAAAAAAGGAACAAGGCATTGCCTGGTAGTGCATATATATATATATATATATATATATATATATATAGATAATTTACAATAGACGTTAAAATAACACATTAAAGTACGCAACACAAAATTAAAATGCAGTCAATGGGATAAAAGCACAATTGACACAAAAACACTAGGACAAAGGACATCATCACACACGATAAAACAGACCACTATCCCACATAAGGCGGATGACGAGGTCTGCTGACTGCTCGTCATGATGATGATGATGCTTGTTGATTAAAGGGGCCTAACATCGAGGTCATCGGTCCCTAATGGTACGAAATGAAAGAACAAAAATGTCAAATTCATCCAGTGACCAAAAAAATAATAATGTCGTCATGAAGAATGAATGGATGGACATGAACCCAACAAAAAAAAAAGGAAACAAACAACCAAAATACAGTGGATCAGACTCAAAGATAATACATAATTGATTACTGACCAAGGGAGCACGAAGATGCTTGATGTCGAAAGGGGTGCAAAATCCATGTCCAAGGCCCCACAGAATGGTACAAGTCGCGAGTAAAGTAGAACCTTGGTATTGGCATGTTGGGGTACTAATCAAAAGTAGCGAAACTCACGGTGTTCCACACAAGACGGTACTACTCACAAGTATTGTACTTCGTACAGGTAACGCAGACCTATGGTGTTTCTCACACAATGACGCCACTCATAGCCAACGCAAACCAATGAGTTTCCTCACCTAGGTGTACTAGGCACGGATGCCGGTCCCACGGGCCCCGTGGTGTTCCTCACAGAGTGGATACTAATCAAAGGCAACGCAGACCCACGGTGTCGCTCATATAGAGGTACAACTCACAGGCTACGCCCAGACCCGCGGTGGTGCTCACATGGGTACGACGAACGGGTACTGGAAACCCCCAGGTCACGCTCATGACTACTACTAAACACAAACCCATTTCGTACCGAACATAGTGGTACAACTCGCAAGTACAGGCATCCCATGGTGTTCCCCGCATGATGGTACGAATCGAAAGTAGTTTCATGGTTCTAATTCAATCATCCCTTGGTCGCCTCTCACGACAGGCAGGGGATACCGTGGGTGTATTATTCGTCGTGTTTGGTCCGCGAGACGTATTTTATTTCCCTCAAGTCCGCCGGCAAGCCGGTTAGGAACCCCTATCCGCCACCTGGGACGCGCCACGTGGGACTATCACCTCTCCCCCTGCTACGCCAGCGTAGCAGGTTCGTGGACTGCTCGTCATCTCGCAAGATAAGGGAGATGGTACCCGGAAGGTTAAGACTACGGCGAAGATCGACCAGGTCCATACACTCCGTAAGGATGTGTACCACGCTTCTGCTTACGTAAACAAAATTAGAGATGAAATAGCTGACTACTGCATGAAAGAAGGATCTTTGCCATGGCAAAATACGTACGCTTAAACGAGATAAAGAAAAGGAAAAATACTCACTGTGTTTAGCGTCTGTCTTGGTTTATATCTTTCATTGAGGAACCCCAAAGATTCATACGCAAACCATCGGCTTTTGTAAATTTCCGTAGCTCCTTTAAAAGAAAAAGATAATTGTACAAAATATGATTGAATACGGTATTGTATAGGTACTACCTGTTGAATTGCAACCTGTGTTCACTTTTGATATTTATTGATTATTATATCATTACTTGATTACTACAGTTGTTGTTTTAAACAGATAATAAATGAATACATCATGTACAAAAAGGAAGTTCAAGCTTCATTTTATTTAAACACGAGAACTTACCTTTTCCAGTAGTGCGACTGCTTTTCTCTTTGCTCCTTTCCCTCCGGAGTGATGAGAACAAAGAAACAATTTTCTTTTTACATTCATCCGCGGGTCGTCGAATTATTGTGCCAATATCCCGCCATGCATCCTCTTTCAGATTCTTTTTAAAGTGATCGCCATCTTTCGGGTCCCAGAAACAGAATGTGTCTGATAAATGACTATTAGAGTAAGCACATCTTCATCCGACCAGGCCGCCATGCTCGCGGGATGCTCACTGTAGCCATCCACACTGAGCGCGAGCATCCCTTTGTGCTCGCCTCCAGTCGGCTCGCAGCGAGCGGCTCGTTACCCCGTACACACTTGCAAGCATCGTAGTGTGAGCGGCTCGCAAGATGCTCGCAAGTGTGTACGCACCTTAATCCACACAAATCATTGCACCATCGCAAGTTGACAGACAGGACAGGACAGAGCAGAGCAGGCCGGTTCTGCACCTACTTCCGCCTACCACGCGCAGTCTACCAAACACAGTTTCCTGTGCACGTGTCGCGTAGTTAGTTAAGAAATGGAGGAGAAATTTACCGCAGCCGTTCGGTCTCACCATGTTTTGTAGGTACTGTGTGCATCATGTGGACTGCAAAGCAGTATGTACATGCATCGTGAGAAAATGGCGGAACAGAATTTAATGAAAATCGGTTTGTAAATTCGGTGAATAAGGCACTACAGTCTAGGCTATAAATCATTTTATTCACGCTGCGTAATAAGGTAGTTTAGAGGAAGGCCTAAAATGTAATCCACGGAACAAGTGGCCGTGCGGTTAGGGTCGCGCAGCTGTGAGCTTGCATTCGGGAGATAGTGAATTCGAACCCCACTGTCGGCAGCCCTGAAGATGGTTTTCCGTGGTTTCCCATTTTCACACTAGGCAAATGCTGGGGCTGCACCTTAATGAAGGCCAAGGCCGCTACCTTCCCAATCTCCCACCCTTCCGTCGCCGAAAACCTTCGATGTGTTAGTGCGACGTTAAACAAACAGCAATAATAATAATAATAATAATAATAATAATAATAATAATAATAATAATAATAATAATAATAATAATAATTGTACCGGGCGGTACACCTCCACGCCGCTAATTTAAAATTTGCGCCAGTTGAAACTCCTCTGCTGGAGGAAGTCTGAACTTTATTGACGGTATTAATTTTTAAGTTTCTCAGAAGATGTCACTACGTGGAAATTTTGGAGTTTTTGAACTGTGTCATTTTCGACGTATTTTTGTTTTGCTTGTAGTAAGAAGTGTGAACTTTCTCTTCTAGAGGACACTACTGAAGAACTACAATGGTGCACCCTAGTGCGATGTGAAAGAACTATTTTTTGGAGAAATTTTTATTTCAAAAGTTTATTTCTTGTTTAATTTCTTTCTGGTTTTGTTTAAGTTGGCTGTATACCCCTCTCTTTCCCCTTGTTTTGTATTTAGCCAATCCCGAATTTATTTAATTAATTTCTGACCAATCTGATGTATCTTCCCCCAACTTGAATATGTTGCTGTACCCTACCCAATAAAGTGATTGTGGGCGGGTGTTTTCTTCCCTAAAACGCCTCGAACTTTCCGCGAGAGTATATAAACTGCTGATTTTAGGGTCTCTGCGCCACTTCTGTACCATCTCTCAGTGTGTAAAGTACATAGCAGGGGGCGGGTAGCGCCTCTTTCTTCGGCAGCGGTCAACAACAAGGTAATGGCCGATTAATAACTTCTTTCTTTGCTAGCTCAACAGTTTAACTCTCGGGGCGGGTCCGAAGTTTTTCCATAATGTAACCTTCCTTAAAATGTAAAGACCTTTGGTATCTATTCTATCCTTAAACTACATATCGGGATAGAGAGTGCTTAACCCTCTCGAGCTCCCACTCATATTGTTTTGAGGTGAACTTATTTTTCTCAACCTATTCTTCTTTAACGTAATGTAAATTGTTTCTTTCTTAAGTCACCTCTCTAGTATGGGATTAGCCCTTGCATTAACGGCCTAGTGCCAAGTAGGTTTTAAACAAAGAGTATTAGGAGCGCAAGTTCGCCTCCTCTCAAATTGTTATTTTAGAGGTCATGTAATTAATCTTTTCTCACTTAATAGACCTCAGTAGGTTGGGTATTTTACCCCTGTGTCTATGTCCTGAGAGGACAACTTGAAGGTGGAGTTTGGTGTGGCCTTTCATAGGCTTAAAGTTTGAGAGCGAGTAGCTCTTTCTTGAAAATTGCGTGTTGTATGCCTCGAGAAGGCTTTTCTGTGTAATTTGGAGCAAGTGCTCCTGAGCATGAATGGGGTTTTCTGCCCCTCTGTTAAAACTTATTTTGAAGTAAGGTTGGGCTGATTGCCCAAGCATTGTGAAGTCGGGGCGCGAAGCCCAAATCCAGTAAATTGTGTAACTACATTTTGTTGACTTGCTACTCTGTACCTGCCATGCTTGTTATTTCCTTATTTTGAAAAGAAAATATAACCTTGTTAATTTTACATGAACTCTAATTTCGTAGCTTGAGACCCGTTCACACCCGCACCTTCTTTCACCTCTAACTACCGCAAAAACTCGGTAACAATAATAATAATAATAATAATAATAATAATAATAATAATAATAATAATAATAATTGTACCGGGCGGTACACCTCCGCTCCGCTAATTCAAATATTGCGCCAGTTGAAACTCCTCTACTGGAGGAAGCTTAAACTTTAACGTCCACATTAAAGCTATGATTTCTCAGAAGATGTCATTACTATAAATTTTGAAGAGTTCTGAACTGTGTCTTTTTCGATTTATTTTGGTTTTCCCTGTAGTAAGAAGTGTGAACATTCTCTCCCAGATGGCACTACTGAAGGACTACAATTGTGCACCCTAGTGCGAAGTGAAAGAACTGTTTTTGGAGAAATTTTGTGTTCATAAGTTTGTTCTTTGTTAAATTTCTTTCAGTCATTTGTTTGGGTTGGCAGTATAACCCTTCTCTTTCCGCTTGTTTTGAATTTAGCCAATCCCGAATTCCTCTAATTAATTTTCCACCAATAATGTGTTTCTTCCTCATCTGGTGTAGTGGGTTTCGTCGTTAGCCAATGAAATTTTGTGGGCGGGTTGTGATCATTCATGAAACGTCTCGAATCTTCCGCGAGGGTATATAAACTGCTGATTTTCTGGTCTCCTCGCCACTTCAGTAACATCTATCATTGTGTAAATAATGTAGCAGGGGGCGGGAAGCGCCTCTTTCTTCGGGCAGCGGTTCATCAATAAGGTAATGGCCTTTTAATAACTCCATTTCTTGCTAGCTCAGCAGTTTAACTCTCGGGGCAGGTTCGATACCTTTTACCATGTAACTTTCCTCTAAAATGTAAAAGACACTTGGTATAGATTCTATCTCTTTAAACTACATATTGGGATAGAGAGTGCTTAACCCTCTCGAGCTCCCACTCCTTTTGTTTTGAGGTGAACTTATTTTCACAACCGTTTCTTCCCTTCCTTATGTAATGTAAATCATTTTCTTATTTAAGTCACCTCTTTAGTATGGGATTAGCCCTTGCATTAGCGGCCTAGTGCCAAATAGGTTTTAAAGAAGTGTATTAGGAGTGCAAGTACGCCTCCTCTCAAGTTGGTATTTTGGAGGCCATGTAATTGACCTGTTTCTTTACTTAATAGGCCTCAGTAGGTTGGGTATTTTTACCCCTGTTTTCATGTGCTTGGAGGACAGCTTGAAGGTGGAGTTTGGTGTGGCCTTTGATAGGCTTGAACTTTGAGAGCGGATTGCTCATTCTGAAATTGGGTTTCTGTGTGCCTCGAGCAGGCTTTTCTGGGTAATCGGGAGCGAGTGCTCCTGGGCATGATTGGGGTTTTCTGCCCCTTTGTTAAACCTTATGTATAAGTAAAGTTGGGCTCATTACTCAGGGATTGTGTTTCTGGAACTCGAAGCCCAAAATACATTAATAAACTGTAATTGTACATTATTACTTTGTTGCTGAGTTCCTGTTGTACTTGTTATTTCTTGATCTCGAAAAGAAAATATAACCTTGTTGAATTTTAAATTAACTTCAATTTCGTAAGTTGAGACCTGTTCATCCCAGCACCTTCTTTCACCTCTGCACACCCACAAAACACCGTAACAAGTGGAAGCAGAGCGTGGTTGAATGGGTCTCAAATTAGCCCCTTTTGACGGCTAAACATTACCTTGCTCTTGAACTCTAACAATTTTCTCTGTCGCTGGACTTTTCCTTTTAATTTTTCAAAATTGTTAAGTATTTGTCATCATGCCCGGCCCTCGCAATGTTCTCCATCTCAACTATTTGCGCAAGGAGGAATTGATCTATGAATTAACAATTAGAAATGTGCAATCTGGAGGCACGGTAGCGGTAGACACAAATAAGCTTAGAGAGTCCCTTGATTTGCCTATTTCCATCCCCACTTTGGGAGAGAAAGAAATTGACGACTCTCTCTCCACGATCACGGACAATACTACTGAGCTAACATCTGTAGTTAGTTTCTTTGAAGAAAATGACCCTTCTCCTAATCAAATTAAACGTGTACAAGCCAGGTTATATCATTTTTCGAATAGAGTTAACGATCTGTTGTCGCTGAAGTTGAATGACATTCAGAGGAAGGAAGCGAGTGTGGTTCTTGAAAACCTTTCTGAATTGTCCAGTAAGGTTATCCAATCGTTAATTGGGGAAGTTCCTCCCAAAACCGACCAACCCGCTACGGTAAACGTAGTCAGCGAGGACCGTTCTCCCACCGGGGAAGAAAGTACTAAATCGGTAGGACCTCGACAAACCTCTGCCCCATTAGACCATGAATCTGAACGACGTACCTCATTGAATAATGTACGTTCTGAATTAGCGTCTTTGCCACTTAAACGTATGCCTACTATGTCACCCGGGTTCAGCAGCTTGCCTCATCCATTAGCAATGTAGCTTAGAGGTATTTCTAAGTTTTCGGTTAACTCTACCAGTGAAGTTATTTCATTCTTAAGGTTTTTAGTTGAATTTCGGGATCATGCCCTTGTTTTTTCTCTTTCTCCGTGTCAAATTTTGCAGATCATTTATCCCTATGCAATTGGTGTTCTCTCAGACAAAATAGTTAGGGCAATTGCTGAACAGTCATCTACTGAAGACTTTCATGCACACCTTCTCGCAAACTTAATTCCGGCTAGAGCTAGGTCATCGCTTATTCAAAAGCACTACTATCGGGTACAGCGTCTGGATGAAAGTCTTGCCGACTTCATCCAGGACATCAAAATTTATACAAGGGTGTTTGCTCTTCGATTTCCTGAAGATCAAATTGTTCAGGCTATTGTAGAAGGTATTTCACCACCTTACAGATCATACTTGTGTTTTGCGTCGCGTCCGCAAACCTTCGCTGAGCTTGAGGCTATGGCTGTCTCAGCCGAAGGAGTTAGATACGCCGATACACTGCGTGTCGCGAAGGAGCCCGCTCCATCCTCTAGTAGTTTTCGGATTCCTCCTCGCGAACCATCACTGCCCGTAAATGTTACGTTTGCGGATCGCCCCACCATCTTCGCAACAAATGTCCATTGATCAGATCAAGTAGGACAAATAATGGAGCCAGTTCATCTCGAGGCTGTTTTAAATGCGGCGCGTTTTCCCATATCGCCAAGAATTGCCCAAATTCTAATAGCACCCCCTCCAGCTCAACTTCTGGTGCAACTTCCACCAATGCCAATAATAATAAGTGACTAGTGGCTTCGGCTGAGTCGGCGAACCCTTCTTCTCGAGGCTCAGCCCTAAGTAAACATACCAAAATTTCTTAAGATTGCTGCGGATTCCCCCGCACCTGTACCTTTTACTTAAAATTGAGGTGAATAATGAACATGTAACAGCTCTATTAACTCTGGCAGTTTTTGTTCTATTATTTCGGCTGAATGGTATTCGAAATTGAAATCTATTTGGAAACTTCCTGACTATTGCTCATCTTCTGTTCAATATGTTTCGGCTAATTCTTCTCCATTAGAAATTTTAGGTTCCATAAAAGCCAAAATTCGTATTTCTAAATTTACTTGGAAAGTTAAATTGTTTGTGGCAAAGCACTTATCTTGCCCCATTATATTGGGAGCCGACTTCATGTCCCATACGGGTCTAGTGCTCGATCTTCAAAGTAAGTCATGCACATTCAAATTTGCTTCTAATTGTAAAATCCCCTTGTTAAAATGTAATTCGGTATCATGTTCATCTGTTTCGCCTACCCAGGATGAGATGTTGTTAGATCTTAGACATCTACCTGAGGAGCAGGCTGATAGTATTCGTAAGCTGTGTCAGTCGTTTCCAGAGGTGTTCTCTGATACTCTTGGTGTTACTGACCTTATTGAATACAAAAATGAGGTCACGGATTCGATTCCTGTCCGTTTTCCACCTTATAGGCTGTCTCCACCTAAAATGAAGGCATTGAAAGAAATCATCGATCAAATGTTAAAGGATGGTATTATTCGGCCCTCTAAGTCGGCGTATTCTTCGCCTATTTTTCTAGTCCCGAAACCCCAAGGTGGCTTCAGGCCAGTCATCGATTATAGGGCTCTCAATCGGAAGGTGGTGTTACAATCTGTGCCCCTTCCTGACCTTCATTCTTGTTCTTCATTGTTTCGTAAAGATAAGTTCTTCACCATCTTGGATCTGAATCAGGCCTATAATCAAATTCCTCTGGCTGAAGAATCGAAACATCTTACAGCGCTTGCCACGGATTGGAATCTGTATGAATACAACCGCGTGCCTTTCGGGCTCCCCACGGGAGCAGCGGTGCTTACGAGACTGCTAGACAGGGTCTTCTCCGACATCAAATTTGAGTACTTGTACCACTATCTCGATGATGTCGTATTTTCGGAGACCTTCGAAGAACACCTAGATCATCTGCGAGAAGTCCTCAGTCGCCTCCGTAAGGCTGGGTTAACTGTGAAGTTGTCCAAGGTTGCCTTCGCTAAGCCCTCCATGTCAATCCTAGGGCATATTGTGTCGCCCGATGGTGTTGCCGTCGATCATTCTAGAACACAGGCCATCCGTGATTTTAAACCTCCCAAGGACATTAAAGGTATCGCTAGGTTCATTGGTATGGTGAATTTCTTCAGGAAATTTATTCCAAATTTCGCCAATAGAGCGGCCCCCTTTAACCATCTTCGTAGGAAAGGCGTCAAATTTGATTGGGGACCTTCTCAACAAGCCGCAGTGCAGTGTGTTACCTTGATGACTGGCTCCTCTATGGAAAGTCAATCCCGGTGGAGGATGTAGTGTTGTATCTCGATTTGGTTATGGGAGTGACTTTGAATAGACATAAAACTCAACTCGTTCCTACTACCAGATTGATTTATATAGGTGTGCTGATCGATACCGAACAGCAAACCCCGGAGGTACAAAATCGAGTGTTGAATTATGTGAATATGCTTCCCAGGTTACAAAGTGACGATCTTGCACGAGTTACAGGCTATATTGCCTGGGCTTGCTATGTTATGAATTTCCCATTGTTTGCACTTCGCCACACGCTTACAAGGGAATGGTATTGGCCCAGACGGGTTTATACCCCTACTGTTCTGCAGCAACAACCACAAATAGGACCCTTACGAAACCGTGTGTCAGTGTTTGTGGACGCGACGCCCAGAAGTATAGCGTACGTCTGCCCGGATTTGCAAACCGCATGGGCCCAAGCCTTTCGGCAACAAACTTCCATCCATGCGGCCGAAACGGCGGCAGCACTAGTAGGGGCCACCACTGTGTTAACTGAACTTATAAGCAGAAACCTTTTGTGTAATGAATTATGTATATATACAGATTCTACAGTTGCAATGTATTCACTGCGAACCGGGCGAGGCCCGGTTCTGTACATGTATACTTCCTTATTGCCTATGTACGTGTATTTAGTTAATAAACAGCACGGAGAGAGGCATTCGCCTCTCGTGGCTGCGGGTAGGCACCGGGCAGGATCCGGCTGACGCACCCTCCAGACTAGTGCTTCACACTTTACACGCGCTGCCCTAGAGTCTATATAGGTCAGCCCACTCTGGAGGGATGTCAGTTGGTTTTCATCGGTACTAGCCTGCAGTCACAACAAAAAGAGTATCATGTGCCGTCCAACTCACCGCCGAAGAAAATGGGTAGCCGCAGCTCTAGCAACGGAGTTTGCAACACAGGGGAAGAGCGGTCCTACACAGCAAGTACCTACAACTTGCCCAGATTTATCTCTTCATCTCACGCTTCAGCCATACTGGGAGACTTTCTCTCCGGATGACCAAGACTACCCTCAAGATCACCAGAATCATATACCGCAGGCTCCTATTATTCGCGATGACTGGTATATCCAACGGGATTCAGCTCCCTGGGACATCATGCAAGATGATCAAAACACAGCTTCCGTAGAGGAGAGAGGCTCAGATACGGACCAACTGGATCCTGAGGACCAAACAGGGTTTGCAGATGACGACTACGCCGACCAGTACGATGGCGATAGTTTCTACAGACCACTCCGACAACCGCTGTTACCTCCAGATACGCGTGCTGCTCAGGCTATATAAGGCGCGTTACGGGGGACCTCTGGGACAGTCACGAGCCAGTGAAGGTGAGGGCAACAACCGATACGTTTCCTGAGACAAGAACAGCCTCCGGCGCAACTCCAAGAAAAGCGACCCGCAGTCGCGACTCCTCAAAGGATAGACTAGAAGAAACTGAGCCACTCCGCATGGCCACTGGCACATCAAACCTCGCTCTTACACGTGCCGTAAGTGAAATCCAAGCTATTCTCAAGGATCTCACGGTTCAACAGTCAACATTCAACGACAGACTTCAAGCTCTCGAGACCTACGACGACGACGACCCAGATCGCAACACAACAGTCATGGAGCCACCACAGAACCTCGACCAGCAACAACTACCCGAGAATCTGATGATGATGCTTGTTGTTTTAAGAGGCCTAATATCGAAGGTCATCGGCCCCTAATGGAACGAATTGAATGACATGAGACATGAATTAAAATTTTAAAAAGTATCCACTGACTAGAGTTAAAAAAGAATGGTGATGAAGAAAAATGAGGGTGAGATTAAAACAGTCAGTGGATCTAATACGCAATGCCTTATGTTCTATTAAAATAAGAGAAAGTAAAGGAAATCGAAGGAATAAGGCATTGCCCGGTAATACAGATATTAACACATAATTTACGTTAGACGTTCAAATAACACATTAAAATGCGCAACACAAACTAAAATGAAGTCAATGAGATAAAAGCGCAACTGACATAAACAACACTAGGACAAAGGACATCATCACACACGATAAAACAGACCGCTATCCCTCATAAAGCGGATGACGAGGTCTGCTGACTGCTCGTCATCGCGCAAGGTAAGGGAGATTGTACTCGGAAGGTTAAGACTACGGCGCAGATCGACCAGGTCCAAACACTCCGTAAGGATGTGTACCACGGTAAGATGGTCGCCGCAGGTACACACCGGAGGGGGTTCCCCTTTCAGTAGATGGGAGTGCGTCAAGATACCGTGGCCGATCCGAAGGCGACATAATACCACGGCTTCCCTCCGCGAAGCCCGAAGGGAAGTCCTCCTTACCTTCGTTGTTCCTTTTATCGCTCTCAGCTTATTGGGAAGTCGGATGGCCTGCCACTCCATCTCCCAATGAGACATAACCAGATGTCTCAGCTGAGAGCGAATATCACTTGCTGGAACCTTGAAAGGCAACGGGGGCAGTGTAACTGCCTCCTTGGCAGCCTGATCTGCTAACTCGTTTCCCTCTATGCCCATGTGGCTGGGGAGCCACACAGACGTGATTCTGGTGCCGGCATCCGAACACCCGGCCAGCAGGTCCTGGATCCGCTGCACCAGAGGGTGCCGAGGGAAACAGGTATCAATAGACTGAAGCGAGCTCAAGGAGTCAGTACACACGAGAAGGTGTCGGCGTTCATTGTATAGTGCGTACCGCAGAGCTCCACAGATAGCATAAACCTCCGCTGTGTACAACTACAGGTTTCCGGGAGAGCAAAAAGAAACCGATCATTTCCGACAACGAACGCACAGCCCACCTTCGTATCTGTCCTGGAACCATCCGTGTAAACGACGACTGAATCTGGATAGCGGCCAACAACGGACAGGTAGAGCCTCCGATATATCGAAGGGTCCATGTCTCCTTTCGGGCCAGTGTGCAAATCCAGGATGATTTCAGGTCGTCGTACAACCCACGGAGGTACGCCACTTGGCTGTCTGACAAGGCAAGGAATCGAAGGTACGTCAAACAATTCATAACTGCTATCCAAGCTTATCCCAACCGGCCGCGTCGCACGAGGATGAGCAGCGTACAACAAACGGTTGCCATTGTTGAACACGCAGGGATAGCTCGGATGAAGTGGCAACTGTCGCAAATTTGCAACATACGTAAGTAGGAGTTGCTGGCGCCTCAGGTGTAAAGGCGGCACACCAGACTTAGCGAGCAGGCAGCTATGGGGCTAGTACGAAAAGCTCCCGTCGCCAACCTAACACCGCTGTGGGGGATACTGTCCAGCTTCGCAAGAACGCTTGGTCTTGCGGAGCCATATGCTGCACTGCCATAGTCTAACCGGGATAAAATGTGTGCCCGATAGAATCGCAGGTGCACCACGCGGTCAGCCCCCCAATTAGTGTTGCTAAGAAACTTCAAGAGGTTAAGCCTCCTGGTGCATTGCACTTTTAGCTCCCGCACGTGTGGCTCCCACGATAATTTACTGTCAAAAAGGAGCCCAAGGAATCGGTAGGTGTCAACAACTGGAAGAACGGCATTTCCTAGATAAAGCTCAGGATGAGGGTGAAGAGTACGTTGACGACAAAAGTGGACAACGGAGGTCACTGCGGCAGAAAACCGAAAGCCATGTTCTAAGGTCCACTTCTCCACCCCCCTAATAGCTTGCCGTAATTGTCGCTCTGCGACTGCCATACTGCTCGACCTATAGTGCAGAGCAAAATCGTCCACATATAGCGACGGTATTACTGCTGGACCAGCAGCAGCGACAATACCGTTTATGGCAATCGCGAACAGAGTGACACTAAGGACCGATCCTTGTGGGACTCCATTTTCCTGAACGTGATATTGCGAGTATGTCCTCCCTACTCGGACACGGAATAGACGGAGGGACAAAAAATTCGCAATAAATACCGGCAAGTTACCTCGGAATCTCCATTGATGCAGGACTGAAAGGATACCATATCGCCATGTGGTGTCGTAGACCTTCTCTAAATCAAAGAAAACAGCAACCAAGTGCTGTTTGCGGAGGAAAGCATCCTGGATAGAGCTCTCCAGGCGGACCAAGTGGTCAGTGGTGGATCGAGCGGCTCGAAAACCACACTGGAATTCGGAGAAGAGTCCTTGTTTCTCCAGACACCACACGAGTCGGCGATTTACCATCCTCTCAAATAGCTTACACAGGCAGTTGTTAAGACAAATCGGCCTGTAACTTCCTGCATACTTAGGATCTTTGTCAGGCTTGAGGACAGGAATGACTATGCCCTCTCGCCACTGAGACGGAAAATCACCCTCCATCCAGATACGGTTGAACACCCGAAGGAGATAGAGTAGACTATCATCACTAAGGTGTTTCAACATCTGGTTGTGGATGTTGTCCGGTCCAGGAGACGTTTCTTTGCAAAGCGCTAGGGCGCTGCGGAGTTCCCACTCCGTAAAGGGCACGTTGTAGTCCTCTAAAGCGTGAGAGGAGAAACTAAGGTGATGACGTTCTGCCTCTCGTTTCACAGCGAGGAAATCAGGATGGTAATTCCCGGAGC
Organism: Anabrus simplex; assembly: GCF_040414725.1. Classification (NCBI taxonomy): domain Eukaryota; kingdom Metazoa; phylum Arthropoda; class Insecta; order Orthoptera; family Tettigoniidae; genus Anabrus; species Anabrus simplex. Next base: position 222,597,921 of record NC_090268.1, on the reverse strand, counting down.
CAGGTACATTCGCGAAATGACTGGCTAGATGGTCAGCAATCAGGAAGGATTCAGTGACAATACTGCCTGCAATGGAAATTCCCGGTACAGAAGATGATCCATGGATACCCGAAATACGTCGAAGCTTAGTCCACACTTGAGATGATGGAGTATGTGACGTCATAGACGACACACATCTCTCCCATGAAGCCTTCTTACTTTGACGAATAAGAACTCGCGCCTTAGCGCGGAGTTTCTTGAATGTTATCAAGTTGGCCACAGTAGGCTGTCGACGGTAACGTTTGTGAGCGCGACGGCGTTCTTTGATAGCTGCTGCTATTTCTTCGTTCCACCAAGGAACGAGCTTTCGGCGAGGAGTCCCCGAGTAGAACGGAATGGACTCCTCAGTAGCAGCAAGAATAACTCGGGTGATATAAGTTATTTCCTCGCCGACGGTCTGCCTGATATCATCGTTAAAGGCAGCTAACGATCAGTACTTTGGCCAATCAGCATGTTTCAAAATCCATGGAGGGGGAGCCTCGACGGATTTTTGGTTCATCAAAGTAAGAATGATGGGACAATGGTCACTGTCACAGAGATCATCGTGTGTATGCCACCGAAAGAGTGGAACCAACGTTCGGCAGCATAGACTTACGTGCCAAATAGGTAAAAGTTTATTAGGAGTGCAAGTTACGCCTCCAGTCAAGATGGAATTTTGGGCCATGTAATCAACCTGTTTTTTTTTTTTTTTCAATAGGCCTCAGTAGGTTGGGTATCATTACCCGTGTTGTTGTGTGCCCGGAGGGCAGCTTGAAGGTGGAGTTTGGTGTGGCCTTTGAATAAGCTTGAACGTTGAGACCGGGTTGCTCTTTCGTAAAATTGTATTTTCTGTGTGCCTCGAGCAGGCTTAACTGGGTAATTGGGAGCTAGTGGTCCTTGGCATGATTGTTTGTTGATCTTTGTACATAGGTAAAGTTGGGCTCATTGCTCAAGGATTGCGTGTCTGGGGGCTCGAAGCCCAAATCCATTAACAAATTGTAATTGTACATTCTTAATTTGTTGATATGCTACTGAGTACCTGTTATACTTGTTATTTCTCGATCTTGAAAAGAAAATATAACCGTTGTTAAAGTTTTAAACGAACTTTAAATTCGTAAGTTGAGACCTATTCCCACCAGCACCTTCTTTTACCTCTGCTGTTCCACAGATACCCCGGAAGAGTAACCATTGTACCTTTGCGCTCGCAATGTTAAATCGCCCACTCTGTGAACTCCTTACGACTCTTACTGTTACAGTAAATATGCCAGAAATATAAAACGTGTCAGAATGCTGTCGCCTTCTCAATTACATATAGCTGCCACAATTGCCAATCGATTTAAGCCTTAAGGGACAAGTGCAAATTTTCAACGATACATACCCAGTTCATCGCGCTTTCTGAACCTCTTATGCGTGGCAATAAAGCCATGAAACTTTGTGGCACATAGATGGCAGATGCACTACGAAGTGGAAGAGTGGACCCAGGCCATGTCAGGTTATTTTGGATCTGTAATTTCAAGAGTTCCCGTATTATTCGTGAATTTATGTATCAACAGGTTCGGAAGTGAGGTACCATTGATTTGTTACGACATTTCGAGAGCGATTGCGTATGGTTCTCCATATGGTGTTAATTGGACGTTTTCAATCTTAAATATAGGAGATGAAATTCGCGTCCGATTCACTGCATCACTGGAAGACCGAATGCAACTAATGAGTCGAGCCGGGTGCATTCCGGGATTTAGTGCTCGTTCTAAAATCCAAGATAATCAATAGCCATACCTTTCATTATCTGTGACTCTAAATGTCTTAATCGGCCGGGATATACTACTTTGTAATACACGGAGCGTTTGTATTCTCTTCTACCCTCCCGTGCTTTGAACCATACTTCCCAAAATAAAAGTCTCTTTTGGCTGCTATGAGATCGGGAAACATTTAGGTTTAACATTCAAATTAAAATAAAATAAAGACAGTAAATATACGTCGTTGAACACCCCCACTTATACAACACAAATCACCATTTAAACCTTTTGGGCAGAGCAAAATGCATCTCACAATCACTTGAAAACTCACTTTCGATCAGAGGTAGGTCATGGTCAAAGAACTTCAATTAACACAATTAATCTCATCCTCCAGATGAATACAAACTAGTCTTTTGATGAGTGATCCCGATTTGATTTGATTTCTTGGAGGAAGTTGGAGCGGAAGCTAGGAAGATCTCACCTCCAGCGGATAAACGGAAGAGAGCTTCAGAACCAACATTTAGATCCATCCAACCTATAAAAATGAACTGCTTTCACAGATCCGCCAAATTCTGGACCGGCTGGACCAAAAGGATAGACTACTAAACTCTAACCTAGTTACCTCATCACCGACATCAGTGACTCCGACACACCTTGAACTAAGTTCTGCCCTGACAGCATCCGACCAAGGTATTAAAATGGCCCAATCACGCATCACAGAAAATCAGTCCAGACTTGTCGACGTAAAGTTCGACTATGCTGTGTTCTTAGATCGAATACCAGATTGTAAGTAAAAGCTGGGAGATGAAAACTATAATCCCACTTATCTAAAGCGCTTGACTTTCTACTACTCTCTCCACCAGCTCCAGAAAATGCCATTCGGAGTTGATGTAATTTCCCATGTAAATGATTTCTTAAAGACCTACTCATGACGGAAGTTTTCAGCAAGGTTTATTAACTCAGGAAAGTCACCTCTTCTCAAAATGCAGAGACGATTTCCACCCGGATCCAGCCACACAGCTGCACCTGAACGAAGAAAGTCTTCTCAAGAATTTACCTGATATCTTGTACTCCCTGTACGAAATACATTATCAACTCCAACAGGCACTTTTAGTATATAAGAGCACTCAGGAACAGAATTTCAACCATCAAGATCCTAGACCCGCACCATGGAAGCTTGACAGTCCCACTCAAGACTACTACTTGAGTTTTTCTCGGACCCTGTGTGTTTGGAAGATTAAGCCTCAAACATACCTCATCACAAAGGAACAGGTGTACCGCCCGGTACAGACCTCCCCCCCCCCCCCCAAATGTTCCTCCAGGGGTGACACATGAAATTTGTTTGAAAACTAGGTCCAAGTTTTGATGTAGATGTGGAGATTAATTGCCGAAAAATTTATAAGATTATCTTAATGTGGTTAGATTCAGTTTCAAAATTTGTGTTGTAACTGGAGAAGTAAAGTTTTTATGTTTGTAGAAGTTGAATTGAGAAGGAAAACTTTAGTTTTAAAATCGAGGAAAATATTTTCTAAGTCCACCAGATTTTGTTGTTGAATTCCCAAGTGTAGTCATCTCTTATAGTAACTGTCCATGTAGTTGATGTTGATTAAGTTGGATGGCCAGACCGGCCGTTGCAGCTTGCGTCCAGAGGAGGCCGCTCGGACCCCTCAAGTACCCTGAGATACCGCTCGCCCGCACTATGAGGGGAGCAGTGGTGTTGAAACACGCCGCGCCCGCGGTGAACATATACAGGCTGCGGGCAAGTAGCAGGTCGTGCGCCGCACATCAGCCTTGGCCGGGAGGAGAGCTCCGGCTCGCCGTGCACATGTCGTCCTCGCTGGGGTCGAGGGGGCCCTTCCTCAAGCCCAGTGGCGGCACAGCGCCGCGCGGCTGCGGGGGCACTGAAACATTAAAGCTAGGCGGCAGAATATTGTTGGACCATCATCATTTTTTGAGGGCACAGGCTTGGTGGAGAGGTTGAGGGGCCAGCAGCGTGCAGATATCCATGGCATTTAACAAGGTAGTTAGAGTAAAAGGTAGGGATCACGCGCAGGTCTCCCCACCACGCTTGGCCGTCGATGACGTCAACATGAACCCTCAGCGGCTTGTCTTCTGTATGAGGTAGGCTAATACACTGCTGTAAGCTATTCTGTTTTAGCCACAAGTTAGAGATAAGAGAACTTCATTGATATTTTAACATCACCTAAGAAAATGCATTCCACTCCACTATTACAGTAGAGTAATACTAGGAGATCAAATACAGTGTGAATCCAGCAGCGTTTCTGAAGTATTTCGATCTGTATAAAAGGTTGTAACAATGCTAAGACTGTGATCGCAGTGGAATGGCCATTCCATATGTTCATGTTCTCAGCACCTATGATAACAATAACAAGGGACTCTAATTGTTACAGACTCGAACATTAAAGCTTGATGACTGCAGGAAATATGTCCGTTGTTACAAGCAGTATTCGGAAACTATGTATACTGTTAACAACACAAACAGCAAATGTTAGGAAGTTGTCCACAACACAAACAGTACAGTAAATGTTCTCCTCCAAGTGCCAGGAAATGACAAATTCCACGTTAACATTAGATAGGCCATATTAATGAGCCTGTATATTAACATTCTTAACACTGGTTTCATATACAACATAATAAACAGCCTTTCATAAAAAACAGGTATGTTATACACAAAGAATAATGCTGATATTAAAACAAAAAGAATATCAAAGACACTTATCCATAGCATCAGTGGAATTTCTTTGCTTTTCTTCTTTCTTTATCGGTGTTGTATTAACTGAAACCCGGTCTCTTCATTGTCTTACTTTTGTTTAAAGCGTCCATTCGAATGAAAGAACGGCTTCTCACGAAGCAACTTTCAAGCTCATAAATTTCGGGGAATTTCTTTTTCAGGATATCCGTAAGATTTGTGATGATGTTAGAACCGTCTTTCAGTTCTTTCCCGTGGTAAAATTGAAACTACCGAGCTCGATAGCTGCAGTCGCTTAAGTGCGGCCAGTATCCAGTATTCGGGAGATTGGGTTCGAAACCCACTGTCGGCAGCCCTGAAGATGGTTTTCCGTGGTTTCCTCATTTTCACACCAAGCAAATGCTGGGGTTGTACCTTAATTAAGGCCACGGACGCTTCCTTCCCACTCCTAGCCCTTTCCTGTTCCATCGTCGCCGTAAGACCTATCTGTGTCGGTGCGACGTAAAGCAACTTGCAAAAAAAAAAAAAAAAAAAAAAAAAAAATTTGGGACTCCTTTTGAAATTTAATTTCTACCCCTTGTAGTTTGACCTGTCTTTTCTCCGTAATTACTTTCTATATCGAGGTTCTTCTTCTTTATCCTAAAAGCTATATAGCCAGTGAAGTCTTCAAGCGGCTCCTTGCTTTCACGACTGTCCTCGAGCTGTTTTACTAGATCTTCAAGGGCTTTAACGAACTCTTGCTCATCCTCCGATAAAAAATAGGATGTTGTGGGCTCAACGCTGGCCTTCAGACTGGCACACGATATCCGAGTTTTGATCGAGTTCATCAGTACATATTTGGGCGTAATATTTCATAATCTTTCAGAGAACAGTTGGAAATTCTTATCGCCTCGGCAGCATTGAGGCTAGAAGCAATGATTTCACATTTCGCGTCACAGCTGTCGGAAGCGGATCATCATAAAGCCTTCCGAACCCACGAAGCTGAGAAAGATAGCTTTCGATAATGTCTTGATTACTTCTGTCACCATTTATTTACGTCAGTGGTTTTAGGGAATACATGAAAGTGTATGTTTCGTTCCTTCGCGTGCCTGCTATGATTTGTGCAACCTGCAATGGCATGACAAAGCATACTGAAAAGTGTACACTGTTACTGCTTTTTACGTTTTATCTCATAAAATAAATACATACGGTTTCTTATACACCACAGATATGTTACTATCGTGTATTATTAGCACCTAGCTTCTGCGTGTACAGCGATTCTTATTCGAACTACCTCTATCTCATTCAGAGCAGATTCAACGCGAGGGTCCTGCGTGACGTCACAGCTCTGCTTTGCCACTGCGCACCTCTCTCGTGATCCCTACCTTGTATTCTACGTACCTTGGGCATTTAATATATACAAGCCACAGTGTGTATAGCAGGAGACGGGAGCGTGGTAATGGCCGTGGTAAGGACAGAATGGCAGTTTAACGGTGCGGGGAGGGTTTACAAAAATACTTACATATGAAACTAATTTTTATAGAAGGGGCAGAAAGCCTTAAAGGTGAAACTCAAAAAAAAATATAACCTTCATATTCCTTTCATGAATATATGAAGCAAGTTGACACAAAATTTACACTGGTTTCACCTGTGACAGGTGAACCCTAAATATCCTCTCGGTGGCTGTATTACTTAATAACAACGTAACCGGCGTAAGAAAATCGAGAATGACACATGGCCCATGAAATCTGGGGGCAAGCTTGCCCGCGGGAACAAAATTCTTGACCATAACTTGGTCACCTACTTTCAAAGGGGTGGGTCTCCGTCCACGATCATACCTTTCCCTAACCTTTTCATGAGAGACTTTAAGATTGGCTTTAGCCTTCTTCCAAAGATCTTTAATGATGTCCGGATCTATTGTCTCGGGTAGAATGTCACTCAGAGACCAGAGGTTAGAGAGCGGCGTGTTGGGAACAAACTTGAACATCAAAGAGGCTGGAGTAAATTTATGTGATTCATGAACCGCCGAATGCAAAGCAAAAGCCAACCAATGCAGGGATGTATCCCACCTGGAATGATCTTCATGATGATAGGCAATAAGCGCGGACCTGAGATTACGGTTCACCCGTTCAGCTAGAGATGGTTGAGGGTAATAAGCAGAAGTAGTTACATGAGAGATGGACAAGTCGAAACAGAATTTACGAAAAAGATTAGATGTGAACGCCTTAGCATTATCAGACACAATATATTGGCACGGACCAAAAGAGGCAAAAATAGAATTTAAGCAAGTAATGGTAGACTGAGCGGTAGCCAGCTTAGTCGGAAATAACCAGGAAAATCTAGTAAAGCCGTCTTCGCATACCAAGATAAACTTGTTAGCATTTCCCTTAGACTGGGGGAAGGGTCCTACATAATCAATATACAGGCGTTCCATGGGGCGCGACGCTTGATGAGAAGACAAAAGGCCTACCTTGGTGGACATGGTTGGTTTACTGAGCAAACAGGGTTTGCAAGCCTTCACTAGTTCACGGATTTCACCGTCCATACCTTTCCAGATGAACATTTCACGAATCTTCTCACGAGTTTTAAAGATTCCAAGATGCCCTCCTAATGGGGTCTCATGATAATACTTGAAGATCATAGGTACAAGAACAGCTGGAACGACAACTTTCATCATCTTATCATGCCTCGAGGGGCAACATAGAACACCATTCCTCAGAACATAAGGGACGACATGTTCCCCAGAAGAAAGGGTTTCCATTATCGGAGCCAGCGTCGGATCTTCACGTTGGTATTTCTCGATATCGCTAAAGAGCATGGGAACATCTGTTAAGATGGCATTAACATCAGATAGTATGGACTCGGAAGGTGATGAACTATCGACCGGTTCATGGGTCTCGACGTCGTTGGAAAACATACGGCTGAGTCCATCAGCAACAATATTTTCGGTACCTCTGATATGCCTGACATCGAATTGGAAGGCAGAAATACGGATGGCCCAACGGGCTATACGACCAGTACGACGCGGCCTACCTAAGACCCAGCTTAAGGCTTGATTATCTGTCTCCAGGTCAAATTTGACGTGTTCCAGATAGAGACGGAACTTCTCTAAGGCGAATAAGACTGCCAAACCTTCGAGCTCATAGATGGAATACTTTTTGCATAGGCGATGGGTCGCCTCCCTAGTTCAGTCTCTTGAAGAAGGACTGCAGCTACTGCTGACGACGACGCGTCGGTTTGGACGATGATTTTCTTCAAGAAATCAGGCATAGCAAGTACAGGGGCATTACAGAGAGCTAATTTAAGATCTTCAAAAGCGGCTTGTTGAGAAGGTCCCCACTCGAATTTGATGCCTTTCCTACGAAGAAGGTTTAAGGGCGCCGCTCTATTAGCGAAGTTAGGAATAAACTTCCTGAAGAAATTCACCATACCAATGAACCTGGCGATACCTTTTATGTCCTTGGGAGGTTTAAAATCACGGATGGCCTGTGTTCTAGAATGATCGACTGCTACACCATCAGGTGATACAATATGCCCTAGGAATGACATAGAGGGCTTAGCAAAGGCAACCTTGGACAACTTAACAGTTAACCCAGCCTTACGAAGGCGATTGAGAACTTCTCGCAGATGATCTAGATGTTCTTCAAAAGTCTCTGAAAATACGACATCATCCAAGTAGTGATATAAGTACTCAAATTTGATGTCGGAGAAGACCCTATCTAGTAGCCTAGTGAGTACAGCTGCTCCCGTGGGGAGCCCGAAAGGCACGCGGTTGTATTCGTATAAGTTCCAGTCCGTGGCAAACGCTGTGAGGTGTTTAGACTCTTCGGCAAGGGGAATTTGATTATAGGCCTGATTCAGGTCCAAGATAGTAAACAACTTGGCCTTACGGAACCATGAAAAATAAGAATGACGGTCGGGAAGTGGCACAGATTGTAACACCACCTTCCGATTGAGAGCCCTATAATCAATGACAGGCCTGAAGCCTCCTTGGGGTTTCGGGACTAGAAAAATAGGCGAAGAATACATCGACTTAGAGGGCCTAATAATACCATCCTTCAACATTTGATCGATGATTTTTTTCAATGCCTTCATTTTAGGTGGAGATAGCCTATATGGTGGAAAACGGACAGGAATCGAATCCGTGACCTCAATTTTGTATTCAATAAGGTCAGTAACACCAAGAGTATCAGAGAACACCTCTGGAAATGACTGACATAATTTACGAATACTATCAGCCTGCTCCTCAGGTAGATGTCTAAGGTCTAACAACATCTCATCCTGGGTAGGCGAAATAGATGAACATGACACAGAATTACACTTTAACAAGGGAATTTTACATTTGGACGCAAATTTGAATGTGCACGACTTACTCTGAAGATCGAGCACAAGACCAGTGTGAGAAATGAAGTCCGCTCCCAGTATGATGGGGCAAGACAAGTGCTTAGCCACAAACAGTTTGGTTTTCCATGTAAATTTAAAAATACGAATTTTGACCAGTAAGGAACCTAGAATTTCTAATGGGGATGAATTAGCCGAAACATATTGAATAGGAGAGGAGACATAGTCAGGTAGTTTACAAACAGACTTAAATTTTGAATACCATTGGTCCGAAATAATTGAACAAACACTACCTGAATCTAATAGAGCGGTTATAGGCTCGTTATTTAACTCAATCTTAAGAAAAGGAATAGGTGCTGGAGTATCCGCCGCAATCCTAAGACATTCTTTAGGGCATTCAAAAGATGAATTTGAAGACTGCTCGCTCCCTGAATTTACAACCTGTTTACCAGGGGCTGAGTCTCGGGAAGATGGATTAGTCGACTCAGCCGAAGCCACTAGTCACTTTTTATTATTGGCATAGGTGGAATTTGCACCAGAAGTTGAGCAGGAGGGGGTGCTATTTGAGTTTGGGCAATTCTTGGCGATATGTGAGAAAGCCCCACATTTAAAACAGCCTTGTGATGAACCAGCCCCATTCCTTGTCCCACTCGACTTGATCAGTGGACACTTATTGCGCAGGTGGTCAGGCGACCCACAAGCATAACATTTACGAGGGGTGACTGATCGGCGAGGTGGAGGCCGAGTATTACTAAAGGAAGGCGGGGGTTCTTTCGCTACACGCAAAGAATCGGCGTATCTAACTCCTTCCGCTGAGACGGCCAACGCTTCAAGTTCAGAGAAGGTTTGCGGGCACGCCGCGAAACACAAATATGACCTATAGGATGGTGAAATTCCTTCTACAATAGCCTGTACAATCAGATCTTCGGGAAAATCAAGAGCGAACACCTTAGTATAAAACTTAATGTCTTGTATGAAATCAGCCAAATTTTCATCCAATCTCTGTACTCGATAATAGTGCTTCTGAATCAGAGATGACCTCGCGCGGGCGGGAATAAAATTTGCAAGTAAGTGTGCATGAAAATCTTCAATAGATGACTGTTCGGCTATGGCTCTTACTATTTTGTCAGAGAGAATACCAATTGCATAAGGATAGATGATTTGCAAAATTTGACACGGAGAAAGAGAAAAAACAAGGGCATGATCCTGAAATTCAACTAAAAACCTTAAGAAGGAAATAACTCCACTGGTGGTATTAACGGAAAACTTAGAGATACCTCTGAGCAACATTGCCAATGGATGAGGCAAGCTGCTAAACCCGGGTGACATAGTCTGTAAAGGTTTAAGTGGCAAAGAAGTTAATTCAGAACGTACATTAGTCAATCAGTTACGACGTTCAGACTCGTCTAATGGGGCAGAGATAGTTTGAGCAGCAACGGTTATCCTTTTGACTTCTCCCTTAGGGGGCTCTTCCTCGCTCCCAGCATTCATCGTGGCGGGTTGATCAGTTTTGGGAGGAACTTCCCCAGTTAACAATTGAGTGACCTTGCTAGATAATTCAGACATATTTTCAAGCAGCGTACTAGCTTCCTTCTTCTGAACGTCATTCAACTTTAGAGACAACAGATCGTTAACTCTATTTGAAAAATGAAACAGCCTAGCTTGCACACGCTTAATTTGATTAGGAGAAGGATCATTTTCATCAAAAAAACTAACTACAGAAGCTAGCCCAGTAATATTCTCCGCGATCGTGGAAAGAGAGTCGTCAATTTCTTTCTCTCCCAAATTGGGGATGGAAATGGGCAAATCTAGGGACTCTCTAAGCTTGTTTGTGTCTACTGCAACCGTGCCTCCAGATTGTACATTTCTGATAGTTAACTCATAGATCAACTCCTCCTTGCACAAATAGTTAAGATAGAGAACATCGCGAGGGCCGGGCATGGTGACAGATCAATTTTGAAAACCTCAAAAAATTCCAGCAACTGAGAAAATGGTTAGAGTTCGGAACAGAACAATATTTAGCCGTCAAAAGGGGCTAAAATGAGACCCATTCAACCACGCTCTGCTACCACTTTTTACCGTGTTTTTGTGGTAGTTATGCGTGAAAGAAGGTGCGGGTGTGAACGGGACTCAAACTACGAAAGTAAAATTAATTTAAAATTTAACAAGGTTATATTTTCTTTTCAAAAACAAAGAAATAACAAGCATGGCAGGTACAAAGTAGCAAGTCAAAGGGTAGTTACAATATTTACAGGATTTGGGCTTCGAGCCCTGAAAACACAATGCTTGGGCAATCAGCTCAGTTTTACCCCAAACACAAGTTTCAACAGAGGGGCAGAAAACCCCATTCATGCCTAGGAGCCCTTGCTCCAAATTACACTGAAAAGCCTCCACGAGGCATACAACACTCAATTTTCAAAAAGAGCCACTCGCTCTCAACTTTAAGCCTCTCAAAGGCCACACCAAACTCCACCTTCGAGTTGTCCTCACTGGACATAGACACAGGGGTAAAATACCCAACCTACTGAGGTCTATTAAATGAAAAGAAGGTTGATTACATGACCTCCAAAATAACAATTTGAGAGGAGGCGATCGGCACTCCTAATACACTTTGTTTTTAAAACCTAATTTGGCTCTTAGGCCACTGATGCAAGGGCTAATCCCATACTACGGAGGTGACTTTAGAAAAGAAACAAATTTACATAATGTTAAGGAAGAATAGGTTGAGAAAAAGGTTCACCTCAAAACAATATGAGTGGGAGATCGAGAGGGTTAAGCACTCTCTATCCCAATACGTAGTTTAAAAGGTAAAATAGATACCAGATTCTTTACATTTTTAAGGAAGGTTACATAACGGAAAAACTTCGGACCCGCCCCGAGAGTTAAACTGCTGAGCTAGCAAAGAAAGAAGTTATTAATTGGCCATTACCTTGTTGTTGACCGCTGCCGAAGAAAGAGGCGCTTCCCGCCCCCAGCTATGTACTTTACACACTGAAAGATGGAACAGAAGTGGCGCAGAGACCCTAAAATCAGCAGTTTATATACTCTCGCGGAAGGTTCTAGGCGTTAGGGGAATGAGAACACCCGCCCACAATCACTTTATTGGAGAATAAAGAGAAACCCCTACACAAGATGAAGAAGAAACACATTATTGGTGGAAAATTAAGTTAAGAAATTCGGGATTGGTTGAATACAAAACAAGGAAAAAGAGAGGGGTATACAGCCAACTTAAACCATAACAGAAGGAAATTTAACAAGAAACAAACTTTTGAAATAAAAATTTCTCCAAAGAACAGTTCTTTTTCTTCGCACTAGGGTGCACTATTGTAGTTCTTCAGTAGTGTCCTCTAGAAGAGAAAGTTCACACTTCTTACTTCAAGCAAAACAAAAACACATCAAAAATGACACAGTTCTAAAACTCCGAAATTTACAGGTAGTGACATCTTCTGAGAAAGTAGAAAATTAATACCGTCAATAAAGTTCAGGTTTCCTCCAGCAGAGGAGTTTCAACTGGCGCACCTTTTGAATTAGCGGCGTGGAGGTGTACCGCCCGGTACAATAATAATAATAATAATAATAATAATAATAATAATAATAATAATAATAATAATAATAATAATAATAATAATAATAATAATAAAAATTAACCTAATTATCGCGTAAAGGAACACCTAAGGTCATGAGCGTAATAATAATTATTATTGAATAAGGTTGATGTGCGCTCATTTGTATTAATTTAGGCCTGGGAAATGGCAGTATCTGACCGATACATTTATATATATTTTTGCTGTGCTATTATAATTATTTGACTGGTAGATGGATATTATAGAATTTAGCAGATAAGTTGTGCATCCATTATTGAGTCAATTTAAGAAGAAAATATGTTACCTGACATAATTTCTTCGTTGTGAGCGCAGATTAATTGAGGGCCACAATTATGGTGGAAAGGTAAAAATAAATAACGCAGCTCATGAATCGCGTGCGCGTAATGTTAATTCTGACCTGTGTTTAGGCAATTTTGTCGATGATTTTCGGATGATTTTTGCTCGTAAATTTTCACTGAACATCGTCGTATGACTGAATTCTTCAATAAAGTGATAATCATTGCTCTATCACATCTCAAGTTGATGAGAGGAAGTCCCCACGATATTGTCATCATGAGAATATTTTCCCTGACTTTGAATAAACATGAAAATAATAATCAAGGGCTAGCATTCGTGTAAATATGTATATAATATTTCCGTGTATCTTTGTGTGAATGTAGTGTGTGTGATTTGTCTGTGTCTTGCTCATTGTAATTTTACAGTCCATATTTCTGATGATGCTCTTCGCTGTTTCGTGGATTTTTGGCCAATTTTATGCCAACTTCAGTGGTTCACTATTTGACAGAATATAAACCTTTAATGAATTTTATTCGTTTTAAGGAAGAATAGGGTCTTAACTAGCGAATACATATAAATAAGTATAGGCCATGTCAGTGGATTGAATTCACAAAATAGAAGTTGTAAGCGTGACATAACTAATTATTTTCAATCAATGGGTAAATGTAGGTTACCATGATGTCAAATTCCAAATTATTGTGTGAAGATCAACTACTGACTAATTATGAAAGGGAATTCATTAACTAGTTTAAAGGTCAAGGAAGACGATTCAACCATAATTCCATGGGAGAATATTTTCTTATTTAATTTTTAGAAAGGAGTGAAAATGATCATTTTCAAACTCGATTTAAATGAAGTCCATTGAGGAAGGAAATTTTATTTTCAAATCATTTAATTATTATTGGTAGAGATAATCTCAAATTAATTATTATTAATCATTTAATTATTTTTCAACTAAAATTCAAAATATTATATTTACAGACTCAGGCATTTGCTGTTCCATTTATCGATGGAGTGTCCATGTTGGTAACGACATAAAAGAAGATGAGTCATATGAAAGTTCCTAGATTTTGTAAATTATTTGTAGAATTTGAGAAGAGCAGTAGTTGTAATAAATGTATGAAACCTATTTGGCTTGCTCTCATTTGCCACTAGTTCATCATCTATCCCTGCACTTAAAATTTTCGCACAGCCGATAAGCGAACGATCTACCCCAGGAGATCCTCGCTCACCGGCCGAGCTGAGCCCGGCATGACGGGTACAATAGAAACTTTTCCGGGCTCATATTCATTGCACCTTTTAGCCCTTCTATATTGCACATCATGATTCTTAGACTTCTTGAAGCGTCTTTTAAGTTTTGGTTCCTTCTATCAACTATTTTCTTTTCCGAATTATTCGAAGGAGCGTCCATTGTCTCGTATGGGGCGAAAGGATCGAAATGGAAAATGTTTGATTGTAATCCCATTCGGCCAGAATTCCTCTTCATAAACCCTGTCCATTAGATCAAATGGAATCCCCACTTTGAAAGCTTTCGTGTCGTAATTGGTTATTATTTCTTCACATGTAACGTCGTCTTTGATTCCTCTGTTTTCTAGGTATTGCTTTATGACATCGCAGGTTGTGTGCGGGCTCAAACGCCCGATAAAGAGCCAAGCTTACTTCTTTGCCGCTTGTAATTCTTCAGCTCTTGGACCTGTGCTTATCATTGCGTATTGCTGTCTAGTTTGCTTTCCACTTGGTTTGCTGGCAACTTGCTCCGGAAAATTAGCATATTCCAGGTCTGGAGTTTTTACCTGCACCAACTCATATTCCTTTCTCGGCGGTGTTTCTGCTTGTGCTTCGTTAGGAAAGCGGATTTGCATATTACTCCTTTGTGGAGGTATTGGTCTAGGCTTCCATGTCATCTGAGTATTATACTTGTCTATCCCGCTGTTGTCTGAGGTTTTGTGTACAAGACTATCTTCGTCCATTTTCTGCATTCTTCTTTTCCCACCATTCTTCCACGTGTTATCGCGACCGCTATTCCCTTTCTCTGCATTCGTGCTCATTTTGGCTGCTGTTACGAACGAGTTCATTATTATCTGTTCCGCTGGCGAGATGTCATTTATTTCTTTTGCACTATTCGCATTGTTGTGTCCGTTGTCCTCCTGGCCGTTGTTCATATCCTCCATCTGGTTCATCTGGTGGTGCACCACTCTGTCCTCTGGCATGGTTTGTTGCATTGTCTCCTCCACTTTGTTGTGCCTTGTAACTGCAGTTGTGACTCTTCTATAGTTGATTCGGGTGTTGGTTCCACTTCCTTCCCTTCCCTTTTCGGTTACTTCAGGTTCATTTGGTTCTTTTTGGTATAGGCGGTGGGCCCCCATCGTGTTTTCCAGCTCAGCCCTGACGGCATTACTGATTCGCTTTTCTAGTCCGGTTTCCATTTGCTGGGTCAAGTATTCCCTCAAATTGTCTAGTATTAGGTCGTGTTACGTACATGTAGTACGTGTTGAAGAAATGTTAAGTACAGAACAAAAATGGCCAGCCGCCTGTCTACTGTATTTTCATGGAAGCCAGAACATTGGTAAGTAAGCATGTATGCAATTACATATAGGGCAATAACATGCTGTAGAATTCTTTCTCAGATGTAGCAAGGTTTTTGCAGAAATTTATGATATATAGAGTGAGTGGGCCTACTCATAACCACGAGAGACGTGGGTCCAAGTAGTCCGCAACATTTAATTTATCTTATAGAATGTGATAACTGGCCTGTTTCCATATTTTACACACTTTAAAATGTAACTTCGTTCTCGTTCTTCAGAGGTCTGAACATTACGGTGTACAAATAAAGACTGCCTGGAAGTCTAAAATATGCAGATTATACTGACCAACAGCTTGAAGAATGTTTAGCAGTGATTCAGTCAGGGCAAAAGTCGCAAAGGCAAGCTGAATAAGTCTTTAAAATAAGTTGATCAACCACCAGGAGAAGATTAAAAAACAAATCCGGTCAGAAACCGGGTAATCGCAAATTGTTTACTGAACAAGAACAGCTAGCCTTCGTGAGGCACTTTGAAAAAGTGTGTGATTTTTTATTTCTCTTAGTTAATTGAAACGAATCAGTGACATTAGAACAGACTAACTAGCACAAGGTATAAATATTTTGTTATAAAAATATCTTGTTCAAAACTAGGTAGACTAGTGCCTATCATCTGGGGGTTATTAAAATATTTGCTGTATATTTTTCAGTGTATGCGAATGGTGTTATTAAAGAACCTCCGACCTACTTGGACCCAGTGCCTACTTACAATGGTTTTATAATAGGAAAACATGACATGGGTTGAGGTAGCCCAAGCATGAGTGTAACTTTGACCCAATTTTCAAAAAGCTCCCCTGTACTTTGTGTTCAATACATACAATTCAAACTACACCCGAGCTTTGAAATAACACCTACAGTTATATAAAATAAAGGTTATCGGGACGATTTTACATTTTTATTTGACTAATAAAACAAAAAATTAGAAAATGACTTGAAAATCGGGTCCAAGAAAACCGTGTTGACGGTACCTTTTAGACCTGACGAAGCATGGAAGCAAGACTGGGCTAACTTACACCCACACGGTCTAATCAATATCGATGACCCAACAGCAAAACCTCGTGGGTTCAACCTCCCACGCACCATCTGGACTAGATTAAACAGGATACGCTGCGGCGATAGAAGAACTGCTTCTGCACTACACCAATGGGGGTGGTTGGAGACTAATTTCTGCAACTGTGGTGTTGAATTGCAAACCATCAGCCACATCGTGAAAGAATGTCCTCTACGCGTATTCACTTGACCTATGGAGGAGCAACATCAAGTAAAGCCTACGCACTCACTTGGTTGATTGATTGATGATTGATGCTTGTTGTTTTAGGGGGCCTAACATCGAAGGTCATCGGCCCCTAATGGAACGAAAGGAATGACATGAGACATGAAGTTAAAATTTTAAAAAGTATCCACTGACTAGAGTTTAAAAAGAATGGTGATGAAGAAAAATGAGGGTGAGATTAAAACAGTCAGTGGATCTATTACGCAATGCCTTATGTTCTATTAAAATAAGAGAAAGTACAGGAAATCGAAGGAATAAGGCGTTGCCCAGTAATACAGATATTAACACATAATTGACGTTAGACGTTCAAATAACACATTAAAATGCGCAACACAAACTAAAAAGAAGTCGAAGAGATAAAAGCGCAACTGACATAAACAACACTAGGACAAAGGACATCATCACACACGATAAAACAGACCGCTATACCTCATAAAGCGGATGACGAGGTCTGCTGACTCCTCGTCATCGCGCAAGATAAGGGAGATAGTACACGGAAGGTTAATACTACGGCGCAGATCGGTCAGGTCCACGCACTCCGTAAGGATGTGTACCACGGTAAGATGGTCGCCGCAGGTACACACCGGAGGGGGTTATCCTTTCAGTAGATGGGAGTGCGTCAACATACCGTGGCCGATCCGAAGGCGACATAATACCACGGCTTCCCTCCGCGAAGCCCGAAGGGAAGTCCTCCATACCTTCGTTGTTACTTTTAACGCTCTCAGCTTATTGGGAACTGGGATGGCCTGCCACTCCATCTGCCAATGAGACATAACCAGATGTCTCAGCTGAGAGCGAATATCACTTGCTGGAACCTTGAAAGACAACGGGGGCAGTGTAACTGCCTCCTTGGCAGCCTGATCTCCTAACTCGTTTCCCTCTATGCCCATGTGGCTGGGGAGCCACACAAACGTAATTCTGGTGCCGGCATCCGAACACCCGGCCAGCAGGTCCTGGATCCGCTGCACCAGAGGGTGCCGAGGGAAACAGGTATCAATAGACTGAAGCGAACTCAAGGAGTCAGTACACACAAGAAAGTGTCGGCGCTCATTGTCTAGTGCGTACCGCAGAGCCTCACAGATAGCACAGAGCTCTGCCGTATACACACTACAGGTGTCCGGGAGAGCAAAAAGAATCCGATCATTGTTGACAACGAACGCACAGCCCACCTTCGTATCTGTCCTTGAACCATCCGTGTAAAGGACGACTGAACCTGGATAGCGGCCAACAACGGACAGGTAGATCCTCCGATATATCGAAGGGTCCGTGTCTCCTTTCGGGCCAGTGTGCAAATCCAGGATGATTTCAGGTCGTCGTACAACCCACGGAGGTACCCCACTTGGTTGTCTGACAAGGCAAGGAATCGAAGGTACGTCAAACAATTCGTAACTGCTATCCAAGCGTATCCCAACCGGCCGCGTCGCACGAGGATGAGCAGCGTACAACAAACGGTTGCCATTGTTGAACACGCACGGATAGCTCGGATGAAGTGGCATCTCTCGCAAATTTGCAGCATACGTAAGTAGTACTTGCTGGCGCCTCAGGTGTAAAGGCGGCACACCAGACTCAGCGAGCAGGCTAGCGATGGGGCTAGTACGAATAGCTCCCGTCGCCAGCCTAACCCCGCTGTGGTGGATACTGTTCAGCTTCGCAAGAACGCTTGGTCTTGCGGAGCCAAATGCTGCACTGCCGTAGTCTAACCGGGATAAAATGTGTGCCCGATAGAATCGCAGGAGCACCACGCGGTCAGCTCCCCAATTAGTGCTGCTAAGAAACTTCAAGAGCTTAAGCCTCTTGGTGCATTGCACTTTTACCTCCCGCACGTGTGGCTCCCACGATAATTTACTGTCAAAAAGGAGCCCAAGAAATCGGTAGGTGTCAACAACTGGAAGAACGACATTTCATAGATAAAGCTCAGGATGAGGGTGAAGAGTACGTTGACGACAAAACTGGACAACGGAGGTCTTTGCGGCAGAAAACCGAAAGCCATGTTCTAAGGTCCACTTCTCCACCCTCCTAATAGCTTGCTGTAATTGTCGCTCTGCGACTGCCATACTGCACGAGCTATAGTGCAGAGCAAAATCATCCACATATAGGGACGGTATTGCGGCGGGACCAGCAGCAGCGACAATACCGTTTATGGCAATCGCGAACAGAGTGAAACTAAGAACCGATCCCTGTGGGACTCCATTTTCTTGAACGTGGTATTGCGAATATGTCCTCCCTACTCGGACACGGAATAGACGGAGGGATAAAAAATTCGCAATAAATACCGGCAAGTTACCTCGGAATCTCCCTTGATGCAGGACTGAAAGGATGCCATATCGCCAGGTGGTGTCGTAGGCCTTCTCCAAGTCAAAGAAGACAGCTACCAAGTGCTGTTTGCGGAGAAACGCATCCTGGATAGAGCTCTCCAGGCGTACCAAGTGGTCTGTGGTGGATCGAGCGGCCCGAAATCCACATTGGTACTCGGACTAGAGTCCTTGTTTCTCCAGACACCACACGAGTCTGCGATTTACCATCCTCTCAAATAGCTTACACAGGCAATTTGTAAGACAAATCGGTCTGTAACTTCCTGCATACTTAGGATCTTTGTCAGGCTTGAGGACAGGAATGACTATGCCCTCTCGCCACTGAGACGGAAAATCACCGTCTGTCCAGATTCGGTTGAACACAGGTAGGAGATATAGTAAACTATCATCACTAAGGTGTTTCAACATCTGGTTATGGATGTTGTCCGGTCCAGGAGACGTGTCCTTGCAAAGCGCTAAGGCGCTGCGGAGTTCCCACTCCGTAAAGGGCACGTTGTAGTCCTCTGAATCTCGGGTGGCAAAACTAAGGTGATGAGGTTCTGCCTCCCGCTTCAGAGGGAGGAAATCAGGATGGTAATTCCCGGAGCCAGAGACATCCGCGAAATGACTGGCGAGATGATTAGCAATCGCGAGGGGGTCAGTGGCGACACTGCCTGCAATGGAAATTCCCGGCACAGCAGATAATCCTTGAATACCCGAAATTCGTCGAAGCTTCGTCCACACTTGAGATGAAGGAGTATGTGACGTCATGGATGACACATATCTCTCCCATGAAGCCTTCTTTGTCGAATAAGAACTCGCGCCTTAGCGAAGAGTTTCTTAAATGTTACCAAGTTGGCCACAGTAGGCTGTCGACGGTAACGTTTATGAGCGCGACGGCGTTCTTTGATGGCTGCTGCTATTTCATCGTTCCACCAAGGAACGAGTTTTCGGCGAGGAGCCCCCAAGAAAAACGGAATGGACTCCTCAGCAGCAGCAAGAATAACTTGGGGGACGTAAGTTACTTCCTCGCCGACGGTCCGCCTGATATCGTCATTAAAGACAGCTAGTGATGAGAACTTTGCCCAATCAGCACGTTTAATAATCCATCGAGGGAAAGCCTCGACGGATTTATGCTTCAACAAAGTAAGGATAATAGGAAAATTGTCACTGTCACAGAGATCATCGTGTGTATTCCACCGAAACAGTGGAACCAACGTTCGGCTGCATAGACTTAGGTCGATCCGAGAATACGTGCCATAAGATACACTAAAGTGAGTTGGTTCCCCTGTGTTCAAAATACATAAATCCAGATCTGTTGCTAATATTTCCAGCTCTCTTTCCCGGGGGCAAGGTGCCTCAGAGCCCCACATGGGGTGATGGGCGTTAAAATCGTCGAATAAAAGGAAGGGAGGTGGAAGCTGATCTATGAGATCAACGACGTCAGTTGTATTAAGATGCTGGCCTGGTGGAAAATAAACATTACACACTGTTGCTATGACAGGCAGTGAAACGCGAACAGCTACAGCCTCGAGCGGGGTTCCTAATGTAACCTCTTCGCTGTAGGTATCAGAACGTACAAAAATGCCAACGCCACCGGAAGCCCGGTGAGCACAGTATCGTTCTGTAGAGTATAGCTTAAAATTTCTCAAGGCCGTACGATGACCAGGTCTGAAGTTGGTCTCCTGAATACAGACTATACTCGCTGCGTACTCACTAATGAGCTGACGTAACTCAGCAAGATGCCTGTCATAAACATTACAATACCACTGTAACAGTGCCATAGTGTGGACGATGTAAGTAGTGTTAGGTTATGAGCAATAAAATGCTCACAAACCTAAAGACTATCAACATCTACATCCGTAGATGTAGTGGACAGCGCGACATCCATCTCGTCGTCAACAGACGGCGGGGATGCCGCCCAGAACTTCGACGTTTTTCGGGGGCGAAGGGGTCCCCTACGAGGAGAGCGCGCAGGTTTCGGACCAGGAGTACCGCCCGGCGCAGACTCATACCCCCCAGACGGGGGGCATGACTTCTCCTTCGCAGGGGAAGTCCGAGAACGCTCAGGACGGGTGCTCTTCTTCCCCCTTTTCTTTTCTAGTTTAGACGGGCTGGGAGACGGTTTCCCCAGCCCTGGTCGACGATGCCGCCTCCGCCGGCTGGGGCACGACTTTCGTCGACCTCCTAAGTCTTCCCCCCATGCTGTGCCGGCTGGGAACTGCCAGCCTGCACAGACTTCCCGTTGGTCGAAGCTGGGGTGGTCCCCCCCTTCGAGCTTTTACTCTTTGCGACGTCGCTGGGAGCAGCAACAGTCGCCTTGGGCGCAGCGATCAGCACAGGTGACGATGTTGAAAATGATGAACCTGGAAGACTCTGAGCTTTCATGCTGTAGTCGAGTGTACGGGCAGGTGTATTCGTGGAATTAAACTTACGGCGCGCTTCCTGGTAGGAAAGACCATCCAGGGTCTTGATCTCCTGGATCTTCTTCTCACTCAGGTATGTCGGACAGTTCCGATCCCGAGGAGAATGAAAACCGGAGCAGTTAGTGCACTTGTACGGAGTTGTGCACTCCTCCGCGCCGTGAGCTACTCGTCCACATGTACCACATACAGCCTGATTCGAACAGCGAGAGACCATATGTCCGAATCGCTGGCATTGATAGCATTGCATAGGAGGCGGGATGTACGGCCTCACATCGCAACGATAAGTTGTTACCTTGACTTTCTCTGGTAACAATGACAACTTGAAAGAGACAATGAAGGCACCAGTGGCAACGTCTTCACCGTTGACCTTGCGCGTAATGCGCCGGACGTGTCTCACGCCACGGTTCTTCATGTCTTCCATCAACTCGTCGTCAGTGTTAAAAATAAGGTCGCGGTGAAAGATGACTCCGCGAACCAGGTTCAAGGACTTATGCTCGTCCACTTTGAAGGGGATTTCGCCAAAGTGGTCGCACTTAAGCAGCTGATCAGCTTGCAGTGCTGTACGAGTCTTCATAAGGAAACTACCATTGCGCATTTTTTTAAGGTCCTCAAATTCGCCGTAAACGCCTTCGATGTGTCGACTAAAAAGGATAGACTTCACCAGCTTAAAATCATGCCCATCGGTCCTGGTAGCGACCAGAAACCTAGGGAAGCAGGATCCCATTCCTTCACGCTGCGCATGTTCCCAGGGAGTTGAACCTCTCAGGGAAGCAAAAGTTAAAGACTTAGGTGGGGGACCACCTTGAGAAGGACTGCGTTTGGAAGCCATTCCCGATAGCATCCTCCCCGAATGCCACCCACTCCGATCAGGGGTCTCTGTAGCCGAACCAAGCAGCCAAGGCAATACCCACCTGGTCGTAGCAGGTACTGCCCGGGGTCCGATGTTGGACGATGCCTAATAAGGGGTGACTGAGGCAATGAGCACTAAGACTCCCTTCCTCCAGTCACCCGCAATAGCATGTACCCCATAGCGTGTACAGAGCACTAAATATAGAGAAAAAATTAAAAATAAATAATAATAATATGTCCTTCTGGCATTCGGCTGTGCGGGGACCTGTGTTGTCAGGCGGATACCACTGCCAAGGTACATGGCGCTCCCACCACGCAATGGTCCTGAGTGGACAGTTGCGGGCTTTTGGGCGTAATCGCACACGTAAGAGGCCCATCTCCGGGCAGCACGCACATCAAAATTTGGAATGGTCTACATCTGACCCTCGGAAAAATAATAAAAAAAAAAAAAGAGGGGACCATGGCCACATGACCCTTTAAGTCGCCTTCTACGACAGGCAGGGATTACCTGTGAATGTACTCGACCCCTCCCATCCACAGGAGGTCCAACACATTATACCAAACCGCAATCCATGTCCGCGCCTAGGTCGCCACTTTTAGTCGACTTATACGACATGCGAACCATGTGACCTTGCCGCGGTGGGGAGGCTTGCGTGTCCCAATGATGCAGATAGCCGAGCCGCAGGTGCAACCATATCGGATGGGTATCTGTTGAGAGACCAGACTAACGAATGGTTCATCGAAAGGGGGGTAGCAGCCTTTCGGTAGGTGCAAGGGCGGCAGTCTAGATCATTGACTGATACGGCCTTGTAGTAATACTCAACATGGCTTAGCTGTGTTGATACTGCTACACAGCTGAAAGCAACGGGAAACTACAGCCGTAACCACCTCCCGAGGACATGCAGCTCTCTCTGTATGAATGATGTACTGATGATGGCTTCCTCCCGGGTAAAATATTCCGGAGGTAAACTAGTCCCCCATTCGGATCTCCGGGTGGGGACTACACGAGAGGGGGCGATCATCAGGAAGATGGATACTGACATTCTGCGAGTCGGAGCGTGGAATGTTAGAAGTTTGAATCGTTGTGGTAGGTTAGAGAATCTGAAAAGGGAGATGGATAGGCTAAAGTTAGATGTAGTTTGTATAAGTGAAGTACGTTGGCAGGAAGAACGGGATTTTTGGTCAGGCGACTACCGAATTATCAACACGAAAGCAAACAGGGGTAATGCAGGAGTTGGTGTAATAATGAATAAGAAAATAGGGCAGCGGATAAGCTACTACGACCAGCATAGTGAAAGAATTATTGTCGCCAAGATAGACACCTAAACCAATGCCCACCACAATAGTGCAGGTCTATATGCCTACTAGTTCAGCGGATGATGAAGAAATTGAAAGAATATATGAGGAGATAGAAGATTTAATACAATATGTCAAAGGTGACGAGAATCTAATTGTGATGGGAGACTGGAACGCAGTGGTAGGACAAGGAAGAGAAGGTAGCACAGTAGGAGAATTTGGATTGGGACAAAGGAACGAAAGAGGAAGTCGGCTGGTTGAATTCTGCACTGACCATAATTTAGTCCTCGCCAATACTTGGTTCAAACACCACAAACGACGGCTGTATACGTGGACGAGACCTGGAGACACTGGAAGGTATCAAATAGACTTCATTATGATTAGGCAGAGATTCAGAAACCAGGTGTTGGATTGCAAAACTTTCCCAGGAGCAGACGTGGACTCTGACCACAACTTGTTGGTCATGAAATGCCATCTGAAATTGAAGAAATTGAAGAAAGGAAAGAATGCAAAAAGATGGGATCTAGACAAGTTGAAAGAAAAGAGTGTGATGGATTGTTTCAAGGAACATGTTGCACAAGGACTAAATGAAAAGGCTGAAGGAAACACAGTAGAGGAAGAGTGGGGAGTCATGAAAAATGAAGTCAGTAGGGCTGCTGAAGAAATGTTAGGAAGGAAGAAAAGATCAACTAAGAATCAGTGGATAACTCAGGAGATACTAGACCTGATTGATGAACGACGAAAATACAAGAATGCTAGAAATGAAGAGGGCAGAAAAGAATACAGGCGATTAAAGAATGAAGTGGATAGAAAGTGCAAGGTAGCTAAGGAAGAATGGCTGAAGGAGAAGTGCAAGGATGTCGAAGGCTGTATGGTCCTGGGAAAGGTAGATGCTTCATACAGGAAAATCAAGGAAACCTTTGGAGAAAGGAAATCTAGGTGTATGAATATTAAGAGCTCAGATGGAAAGCCACTTCTAGGGAAAGATGAAAAAGCAGAAAGATGGCAGGAGCATATCCAACAGTTGTATCAAGGTAACGATGTAGATAATTTCGTTTTGGAACATGAAGAGGCTGTTGATGCTGATGAAATGGGAGACCCAATTTTGAGGTCAGAGTTTGACAGAGCTGTGAGTGACCTAAATAGGAACAAGGCACCTGGAATTGATGATATTCCCGCTGAATTACTAACTGCCTTAGGAGAAACCAGCATGGTAAAGTTATTTCATTTAGTGTGCAAGATGTATGAGACAGGAGAAGTCCCATCCGATTTTCAGCAGAATGTTGTTATACCTATTCCCAAGAAAGCCGGTGCTGACAGGTGTGAAAACTACCGCACTATTAGTTTAGTATCTCATGCCTGCAAAATTTTAACACGTATTATTTACAGAAGAATGGAAAAACAAGTTGAAGCTGAGTTGGGGGAAGATCAATTTGGCTTCAGAAGAAATGTAGGAACACGTGAAGCAATCCTGACTTTACGTCTGATCTTAGAGGATCGAATCAAGAAGGACAAGCCCACGTACATGGCATTCGTAGATCTAGAAAAGGCATTCGATAATGTTGATTGGACCAGGCTATTTATGATTCTGAAGATGATAGGGATCAGATACCGAGAACGAAGAATTATCTACAACCTGTATAAAAATCAGTCTGCAGTGATAAGAATCGAGGGCTTTGAAAAAGAAGCAGCAATCCAGAAAGGAGTGAGGCAAGGCTGCAGTTTGTCCCCTCTCCTTTTCAATGTTTACATAGAACAGGCAGTAAGGGAAATCAAAGAGAAATTTGGAAAGGGAATCACAGTCCAAGGAGAGGAAATCAAAACCTTGAGATTTGCCGATGATATTGTTATTTTATCTGAGACTGCAGAAGATCTCGAGAAGTTGCTGAATGGTATGGATGAAGTCTTAGGTAAGGAGTACAAGATGAAAATAAATAAGTCCAAAACAAAAGTAATGGAGTGCAGTCGAACGAAGGCAGGTGATGTAGGGAATATTAGATTAGGAAACGAAGTGTTAAAGGAAGTAGATGAATATTGTTACTTGGGTAGTAAAATAACCAACGATGGCAGAAGTAAGGAGGACATAAAATGCAGACTAGCACAAGCAAGGAAGAGCTTTCTTAAGAAAAGAAATTTGCTCACTTCAAACATTGATATCGGAATTAGAAAGATGTTTTTGAAGACTTTTGTGTGGAGCGTGGCATTGTATGGAAGTGAAACATGGACGATAACTAGCTCAGAAGGAAAGAGAATAGAAGCTTTTGAAATGTGGTGTTACAGAAGAATGCTGAAGGTGAGATGGATAGATCGAATCACGAATGAAGATATACTGAATCGAATTGGTGAGAGGAGATCGATTTGGCTAAATTTGACGAGAAGAAGAGATAGAATGATAGGACACATCTTAAGACACCCAGGACTTGTTCAGTTGGTTTTTGAAGGAAGTGTAGGTGGCAAGAACGGTAGGGGTAGACCAAGGTATGAATATGACAAACAGATTAGAGCAGATGTAGGATGCAATAGCTACGTAGAAATGAAAAGGTTAGCACAGAATAGGGTAGCATGGAGAGCTGCATCAAACCAGTCCATGGACTGATGACTCAAACAACAACAACATACGACAGGCAGGGGTACCGCGGGTGTATTCTACATGTGCGTCCCCCACCCGCAGGGGGTAGTGTGTTTGGTCCGCGAGAGGTATTTTATTTCCCTCAAGTCCGCCGGCAAGCCGGTTAGGACCCCCCTATCCGCCACCTGGGACGCGCCACGTGGGAGTATCACCTCTCCCCCTGCTACGCCTGAGTAGCAGGTTCGTGGGGTCCTAAACATGTGCCTCGCGCTGATGCAGAGCCTGTGCAATATTTTGACCCGTTCTTTACTGTATATATGTTGATGATGATTATTATTGTTTTAAGGGGCCTAACATCAAATGTCATCGGACCCTAATGGAACGAGATGGACAACATGATACATGATATTTGAAATTTTAAAATGTATCCACTGACAAGAGGTAAAAAAATGGTGATGAGAAAATGAGTATGATATTAAAATAGCAGTGGATCTAATTCGCAATGCCTTATTTTCTAATATAATAAGAGAAAATACAGGGAAAAAAGGAATAAGACATTTCCTGGTAGCACAGATATATATTTACATAATTTTCATTAGACGTTAAAATAACACATTAAAATACGCAACACAAACTAAAATGAAGTCAATGGGATAAAAGCGCAACTGATACAAATACACGAGGACAAAGAGCATCATTAGGCAGGATAAAACAGACCACTATCCCTCATAAAGCGGATGACGAGGTCTGCTGACTGTAAAATGTTAAATTAACCTTCATTCTAAACACCTCAGTAGCTTGGGATTAGCCTCTGCATCATCGGGCCGAGAGCCCAATTGGAGTTTTTAATTTTCTAGGAGTGCAAGTGTATGCCTCCATTCATTTTGTGTTCCGGCCTTTTATTTATACTTAACCTGTTCTCCCTTCCACGAAGGCCCAGTAGTTTGGGTAATTCATACCCCTGCGTAAAATTTGCAACTTATAGGTTGGCCCTAGAGAGGCCGGAAAATTGCAAGTTCTTGTAAGAAGTTAGGAGCGCAGTCTCCTTGGGTAATGTTGGAGACCATGCAAGCTCTTTTCTCAAATTCATGTAATATTGAGGGGTGTCTTTGGAAGGCCGTATTTGTAACCTTTGGGGCAAGGTGCTCTTGTCTGGGGGATTTCTCCTTCTCCTTGTAAACGCCTAGTGGCGATATTGTAAAGTCGGAAACATGGGGCTTGAAGCCCGAAATATGATCAATTCCCTATTCTTGGGTTATCCAATTCTTGTATCAAGATATTTATTTTACCTCATCTTTCCTGTCCTCACCTAGTGATGATGATGATGATGATGCTTGTTGTTTTAAGGGGCCTAACATCAAAGGTCATCGGCCCCTAATGGTATGAAATGAAAGAACAAAAATTGCAAAGGCATCCACTGACCAAAATAAAAATAAAATATGGCATGAAGAATGAATGGATGGACAGGAATTCAACAAAACACAAAACAAACAAACAAAAACCAGTGGATCGGACTCAATACAGATCGAAAATAACATTACTACCGACCAAGGAACCACTTATAAAGCACAATGATGCTTGGTGTCTAAAGGGGGTGCAAAATCCACGTCTAAGGCCCCACAGAATGGTACATGTCACGTGTAAAATAGAACCATGGTATGTGTCATGTTGGGGTATTAATCAGAAGGAGCGAAGACTCACGATGTTCCACAAAATATGGTACTTCTCACAAGTATTGCAATACGTACAAGTAACGCAGACCTAAGGTGTGTCTCACACAATGGCCCAACTCAGAGTCAACGCAAACCGAGAAGGTTCCCCACCTAGGTGTACTAAACACGGGCGCCGGTATTCCCGTGGTGTTCCTCACATAGTGGGTACTAATCACAGGCAACGCAGACCCACGGTGCTGCTCATATAGTGGTACAACTCACAGGCTACGCCCAGACCCGCGGTGTTGCACACATGGGTACGACGCACGGGTACTGGAATACACCAGGCCAGGCTTTAACAGCTACTAATCACAAACCTATTTCGTACCGAATTTAGTGGTAGGGCCTACTACTTGCAAGTACAGGCAACCTATGGTGTTCCCCGCGTGATGGTACGATTCAAAATTAGTTTCATGGTTCTAATTCAGTCAACACTTCGTCGCCCCTTTTAGTCGCCTCTTACGACAGGCAGGGGATACCGCGGGTGTATTCTACATGTGCGTCCCCCACCCGCAGAGGGTAGTGTGTTTGGTCCGCGAAAGGTATTTTATTTCCCTCAAGTCCGCCGGCAAGCCGGTTAGGACCCCCCTATCCGCCACCTGGGACGCGCCACGTGGGAGTATCACCTCTACCCCTGCTACGCCTGCGTAGCAGGTTCGTGGCCTCACCTAGTGAAGAAGCTTGTTAAGTTTGAAATTTGAAGAGAAATATAACTTTTATTTTAAAATTTTAATTTAATTTATGATAATCGTATTTAGACCCAATTAAGCCCGCACCTTCTTTCACCTCTCTGCGTTCCACAGAAATCCACAGAACACTAATAATGTTCATTTGCTTTACATCTCACTAACCACTTTTGCGGTTTTCAGAGACGCCGACGGCCACCACAATTCTTTTGTGTGCCAGTAAATCAACCGACATGAGGCTGACGTTTTTCAGCTCCTTCAAATATGACTAAATTCTTAAAGCGAATGATCATGAAGGGCGTAGACAGAGAGAGAGAAAGGAAGGAAGGCTCGGACACTTAGAAAAATGAAGTACCGAACATAGCAAGACAACCCCTTTTGAATAAGGGTACCTGACGTTTTCGTCACCCCACTACGTGGACATGAATACTGAACAGCAAGCTAAACCTGATGAGAAAGTTTCAGCTCCTTCTGATAGCTCTGCGAACCGCGGCATCTGCTACGGTCGCAGGCGTGGGGGTCGGGGGCAGCGACGCGGCCGTGGTAAGCCCAAGGCCGTAGTGCCGCTCCCGAAAACCACTGCGTCGGGCGCATTGAAAGTAGACAATACGCCGACCACCCCTACGCCCGCCCCGACGGTGCCGCAACCTCAGCACCTGTCAAAAAAGGCTAGTCCTTTGACCAACGACCCTCTTTACTTAGAGGCGCTCGTGGTGGACGACGACCGGAGCTACACTGAAGCCCCGGGCGTGAAGAAGTTTGCCCCGTCCAGTGATGGCTTCGTGCCACTTGTCCAACGTACATTCGAGGCGGTCTGCGCCGCAGACCGTCAATTCTGTAGATACGT
The DNA here is from genome assembly GCF_040414725.1 of Anabrus simplex. Classification (NCBI taxonomy): domain Eukaryota; kingdom Metazoa; phylum Arthropoda; class Insecta; order Orthoptera; family Tettigoniidae; genus Anabrus; species Anabrus simplex. Next base: position 222,568,729 of record NC_090268.1, on the reverse strand, counting down.
CCCGTACAGTGCGTATCTACTATACAATACTGTACACTACTGGGCACGCGTCGCTGCCATCCGCGAAGCGGACGGCGCCGCTGATGATGAGGAGCGCCAGCTCCTGCGGTTTCTGGGTTCCGGGGACTACCTAGTCCTGAGCCTATCAACACCTATTTGCGTGGGCTCGGTGACTTTGATGATCCAACCAGGGTACGTTATAACTTCGTAGCCCCACGGCTCCCCAGTGCTCGCCGATTCGACGGAATCCCTGGATTCTTCGGACGAGTGGGATCTGAAACCCACTTCCTATATGAGAACTTCCCTTCTCCAGGTGTCGCTGCGGCCAGGGTGATTGCAGACATGGAGTTTACGCGCAACCCTGTGCTCGCGCCCCGAGATTGGGATGTTCCGGAAGCTCTCCGCCCAGTAGAGGTAGTACAGCTGCCAGAGGGAGGACCCCAAGACTTGCCCCCAGAGGCAGAGGGCGACGCTGAAGGTGTGCGTGAACCCGCTGAGCGCCAAGCGCGGGTCCCGCCCCAGCCACAACGCCCACGACCAACCACAAACCAACTGGGTTGGGGGTTCGCCACCCGTCTCACTGCAGAGCAGCTCCAAGCTTTAGAGAGCGTTGGCTTAGGTAACCCCGGTGATGATTTTTCAGACGATGGCTATTGCCTGAACCGAGGGTTATTCATACATATAGCCTGCAGGATTAAAGAGACCCAAGACAAGTACAAGGCTAGACCACATCTACGGATCGGTGGCGCAATGCGCCTACGTAGAAAAGGAGACCACCGGCGATGCCTTCCGCCGAGGAACACAATACTGTGAACGCGGGGTGCGGGCGAGTACCGCATTCTAATATGACGATCGGTTTTCCGTAGCAACCAGGATTATGTCGTATCGGCTAAAGAGAGAGGCCAAAGACGAAGGCATGCATACATGAGTGTGCTACGATTTCCTGAGGTATACGGCCGTTCCTCCGGCATGGACCCGCACGCGAAACACCATCTTTGAATATGGTGCTGTGGCGCGGTTGAACCAAGCAGACAAGTTCACCACGTTTACAGGAAAAGATAGACTACGCACGCCCCTAGTGAACATAGCAAGACAAGGGCCACGAAGGGCGTGAAGATGAAAGACTCCCTAGGCCTCGAATGCTCCAAGACCGTCGGAGCCATAAAAGAACAACAGTTGACCAAGGCAGGTCAGAAGGTTAAATGAAAGTAAGGAGCCTGGCACAAAGAAGTTTTTTAAATTATCTTAGTATTTTATTTAGGACTAGCAGAATTACCCGTTCTTCGTACGGGTTATCAAAAACTGGCTTTAGTTACTCATACTACCGGTGTGTCTTGACTTCATTAGAAATTGATATCAGTGGTGTATATACTTAAGTACGTAGAAATTATTGGTCATGTTTGGAATTATAGTGTATCTCTTCTTCTTCTTTTCCTCATGGGGGCCTCTAAATATTAGTTCGTAATTAGCGTCGACCTCTAAGATCTTTTGCTACCATGTTTTTCCTTCATTCCCACCTAGATATACCTGCTTCCTTCACAAAGCTGCAGGTTTAGTGTAAGTATACTTTCGCCAGACAGTACCACAAATATAAATATTATTGAATGTATTTGTTTGATCCGCCATTTCATTACTATTACAAATGATAAAGGAAATACGCGATGCATAAAAGAAACTACTATAATTATCGAGAATTATACACTGACTGACAGTGACAATGGAACACCAAGGAGGAGTGGTTCGAAAGGGATGAAAGTTGGGGAAAAAACAGAGACGGCACGGACGAATAATTGATGTTTATTTCAAACCGATATGCAGGTTACACAATGCGCACGGCATCGACTCAGTAGGATGTAGGACCACCGCGAGCGGCGATGCACGCAGAAACACGTCGAGGTACAGAGTCAATAAGAGTGCGGATGGTGTCCTGAGGGATGGTTCTCCATTCTCTGTCAACCATTTGCCACAGTTGGTCGTCCGTACGAGGCTGGGGCAGAGTTTGCAAACGGCGTCCAATGAGATCCCACACGTGTTCGATTGGTGAGAGATCCGGAGAGTACGCTGGCCACGGAAGCATCTGTACACCTCGTAGAGCCTGTTGGGAGATGCGAGCAGTGTGTGGGCGGGTGGGCGGGCATTATCCTGCTGAAACAGAGCATTGGGCAGCCCCTGAAGGCACGGGAGTGCCACCGGCCGCAGCACATGCTGCACGTAGCGGTGGGCATTTAACGTGCCTTGAATACGCACTAGAGGTGACGTGGAATCATACGCAATAGCGGCCCAAACCATGATGCCGCGTTGTCTAGCGGTAGGGCGCTCCACAGTTACTGCCGGATTTGACCTTTCTCCACGCCGACGCCACACTCGTCTGCGGTGACTATCACTGACAGAACAGAAGAGTGACTCATCGGAGAACACGACGTTCCGCCATACCCTCATCCAAGTCGCTCTAGCCCGGCACCATGCCAGGCGTGCACGTCTATGCTGTGGAGTCAATGGTAGTCTTCTGAGCGGACGCCGGGAGTGCAGGCCTCCTTCAACCAATCGACGGGAAATTGTTCTGGTCGATATTGGAACAGCCAGGGTGTCTTGCACATGCTGAAGAATGGCGGTTGACGTGGCGTGCGGGGCTGCCACCGCTTGGCGGCGGATGCGCCGATCCTCGCGTGCTGACGTCACTCGGGCTGCGCCTGGACCCCTCGCACGTGCCACATGTCCCTGCGCCAACTATCTTCGCCACAGGCGCTGCACCGTGGACACATCCCTATGGGTATCGGCTGCGATTTGACGAAGCGACCAACCTGCCCTTCTCAGCCCGATCACCATACCCCTCGTAAAGTCGTCTGTCTGCTGGAAATGCCTCCGTTGACGGCGGCCTGGCATTCTTAGCTATACACGTGTCCTGTGGCACACGACAACACGTCCTACAATGACTGTCGGCTGAGAAATCACGGTACGAAGTGGGCCATTCGCCAACGCCGTGTCCCATTTATCGTTCGCTACGTGCGCAGCACAGCGGCGCATTTCACATCATGAGCATACCTCAGTGACGTCAGTCTAGCCTGCAATTGCATAAAGTTCTGACCACTCCTTCTTGGTGTTGCATTTGCTCTGTTAGTCAAGTGTATTTGTACCGGGAGGTACACCCCTACGCCGCACATTTAAATCTTGCGCCTAAAAGAACTCCTCTACTGGAGAAACGGTGAACTTGAAAGTACACATACTTAAACCTTTACTCAGAAGATGTCGCTACAGTAATTTGACGTAATTTTGTTAATGAGAAGTTTCCAGTACTGTGTGAATTTTTACTTGTTTTTGTTCTCCATTCATCAAGAAGTTTGGACATTTTCTCGTAGATGGCACTGCTCAAAAAAACTAGGATCATGCACCCTGGTGCGTTGTGAAAGAAATTTTTTGAAGAAGTTTTGTATTCATTTTTTTTATTTACTAATTGATGTTCATTTATGTTTTGGTTGGCAATATTTATATTTTCTTTCCGCCAGTTTTGAATCCAGCCAATCCCTAATTTTTGTAATTAATTTCCAACCCATACCATATCTCTTATTCGATTTTGAGTGTAACATCGTATTGACCAATAAAGTGAGCGGGTGTGGCTGGTTTATTCATGGAAGGTCTCGAACTTTCCCCGAGGGTTTTTTAAACTGCGGATTTCAACGTCTCTTGGCCATATGCTCAACATGTAAGTGTGTGTGTGTGTGAAGCAGGAGGCGCCTCTTTCATCAGGTAGCAGTTCTTCAGCAAGGTAATGGCCTATTAACATCTTTATTTTTTGCTAGCTCTGCGGTTTAACCCGAGGGGGAGGTCCGAAACTTTAACTATGTAACGTACCTTTCAGAAAAAGTAATTTCTGCCGGCATATGTAAAAACTTCATAAAATCTGTAACTGTAAATCGGGGATAGAGAGTGTCCCTCTCGAGCTCCCCTTCAAATTGGTTTGAGGTGACAACGTTCGTAACTGGTCTTTTTCCTTCCTGTAATGTCTTAATTTATTCTTATACGAGTCACCTCGATAGTTTGGGTATAGCCCCTGCTTCATCGGCCTAGTGCCCTTTATGTTTTAAGAATGCATATTTAGGAGAGCAAGTACACGCCTCCATTCGTTTTGTGTTCGGGCCATTTATTTAACTGTTGTTTCTGTTACACGAAGGCCTTATAGGTTGGGTACGATGACGATGATGCTTGTTTAAAGGGGCCTAACATCGACGTCGTCGGCCCCTAATGGTACGAAATGAAATAACAACAAAAAGTTCAAAAAAATCCACTGACCAAAATAAAAAAATGTCATGAACAATGAATGGATGGACATGAAACGAAAAAACCAAAAACAAACAAGAAACAAACAAACAAAATACAGTGGATCCGACTCAAAGAAAAGGACATTATTAATAGTAATACTAACCAAGGAACCACTTATAAAGCGCAGTTCTTTATCAAGGATGCTTGATGTCTAAAGGGGTCCAAAATCCAGAGCTAAGGCCCCTCAGAATGGTACATGTCACGAGTAAAGTACAACCATGGTATTTGTCATGTTGGGGTACTAATCAAAAGTAGCGAAGACTCACGGTGTTCCACACAAGATGGTACTACTCAGATGTATTGTACGATATCTGTAGGTGATCATTCTATCACCTCGGAATACATCACAAGCACCTTGCTATGTGATGTTGCAACAACCCAACAGGCTGCAGCAGCCTTCATCCGTCATATGGCCAATTTGGCCGAGATCTCAAGGATAGCATGGCGGTGGATTCCGACCCCCAGTTGAAATTAGCGCAAAAGTACTGCCCATCAACGCCGGTCGCAACCCCACTGACAATACGCACATGATGAAAGTGGGTTTATTACCAGCTCGACAGACCCAAGTTTTCGACAGAGCGCCATTGAAAAAGTTTTATAACGGGGGAGTTCCTAGCGAGAGGTTCATAGTTTCGTGGCTTCAGCCTGCATTGCACCCCAAGAGCAGGCAGCTCCTTATGGACCTATCAAGCGGAATACCCCAAAATACCGAAATCTATGACAATAGCGCTTTGTACGCAAAACTTTGGTACTGGGCGGCAGTGATATACTGCTATTCCTTTCTTGGTCAACAACCAGTATCGCAAGCATTCGGCACTGGCTACGATCCCGTGTGGCTCGACCTTGATGCTGAGCAACCATTTGGATGAGCAAGAGTATCGTGCTGGTTGAAGAACAAGACTTCGATAGACTGGCCATTAGTATATTGGCTAGCAAAGCCAGGCAGGAGCCTCGAGGTGCAGATGCTGCGCAAGCCCCCACTCTACACAATACCTATGTTAATTGGAGCGGGTATGAATTGGCTGTACTGGGCCATGACGCTGTTCCAGCTGCACCCCAGCCAGCTGTGCCTACATTAACCGCTCTTATGGGCTTCACAACTAAGCCGATTGCAGAATGGAGTGGGACTCAGCCGTCAGAGGCCTATATATATTTTTGGACCTCCTGGGTTTACACCACGTCGGTGTGGTTGCCAGACACTACCCCATGAAGAGTAACCTGTCCTGTCACAGCGTTACTTTGCCACGGCCCGCTGCTTAAAACTTCATGTTCCGTATGCTCAGGATATTTCCGAGCAAGACTGAAGGTGCGGATCTCAAGGGGCAGGCTTGGCTATCTATGAGACCGAATGACAGAGTGAATTCCATCACGCTCTACAATGCAGTGCCAGCCGCAGCCAGTACCACTACTCTCTCCGGATTAAACATCCCAGCGAGTGTATTGCGTGCTTGGTGTGCTGGGCAAGTTGCAGCCCTACCCCCATTCTCTGTTCAGCTGTTGAGCTCTCATCTTAACATCCCTAGTGGTTCCAACATAGCCAAGGATGTGAAGATGTTTGATACTAAAAAAAAAAAAGCCTTCCCTCTCTGGCTAGGTTGCTCAGTTGCGCAGCACCTCTACCCAGGGGCTTATTAGAATGGGAGTAGAGGGTCCAACCGAGAAGGAGCTCATGCCTATGACAACATGAACGCCAGCCATCCACCCAGGATGTACACCACCTTATGCATAGACAACTGGCTACGTTTGAGACCCGTGTAGTGGAAAATCTGTGCACACTGCCCCAAGGTCAAACTGAAAGGATGATGAAGATGATGATGCTTGGAGTTTAAAAGGGCCTAACTTCCGAGGTCATCGGCCCCTAATAGCACGAAATGAAATGGAAACAACAAAAAATCATCCACTGAACAAAATAAGAAAAAGGCATGAAGAATGAATGGACGGACATGAAACCAAAAGGAAACCAAACAGCAATAAATACACAAACGAAAAACAGTGGATCGAACGCAAAGAGGATCAGAAAAAATAGTATTACTGACCAAGGGACCACATAAAAAAGCATAATCCTGAATCGAGGATGCTTGATGTCTAAAGGGTTCCAAAATCCATGGCTAAGGCCCCACAGAATGGTACATGTCACGAGTAAAGTAGAACCATGGTAGTTGTCAGTTTGGGGTACTAATAAAAAGTAGCGAAGACTCACGGTGTTCCACACAACATGGTACTACTCACAAGTATTGTACTTCGTACAGGTAACGCAGACCTAAGGTGTTTCGCACACAATGGCGCCACTTACAGCCAACGCAAACCGATGAGTTTCCTCACCTAGGGGTACTAGTCACGGGTGCCGGTCCCAAGGGCCCCGGGGTGTTCCTCGCATAGTGAGTACAAATCGCAGGCAACGCAGACCCACAGTGTCGCTTATATAGTGGTACAACTCGCAGGCAACGCCCAGACCCGAGGTGTTGCTCACATGGGTACGATTCACGGGTACTGGAAAACCACACTAAGCCCCGCTTGAGTGTTATGAATCACAAAACTATTCAGTACGTAAGAGTGGTACAACTCGCAAGTATAGGCAACCCATGCTATTCCCCTCGTGATGGTACTAACAAAAGTAGTTTCATGGTTGTAAGACAATCATCCCTAGGTCGCCCCTCACGACAGGCAGGGATATACGGCGGATGTACTCGACATGTGCGCCTCCCACCCGCAGGGGGTAGTGTGTTTCGTCCGCGAGAGGTATATTATTTCCCTCAAGTCCACCGGCAAGCCGGTTAGGACCCCACTAACCACCACCAGGGACGCGCCACGTGGGAGTATCATCTCTCCCCCTGCTACGCCTGCGTAGAAGGTTCGTGGCAAAAGTTAAAGACTTGGGTAGCGAACTACCCGAGGTGGCAGGCGGAAGTTGTTTCGACGCCATGCCCGAAATCATCCTCCCCGAATGCCACCCACTCCGATCAGGTGTCTCTGTAGCCGAACCAAGCAGCCAAGGCAATATCCACCTGGTCGTACTGCCCGGGGTCCGATGTTGGACGATGCCTAGTACGGGATGACTGAGGCAATGAGCACTAGGACTTCCTTCCTTCAGTCACCCGCAATAGCATGTACCCCATAGCGTGTACAGAGCACTAAATATAGGAAAAAATAAATAAAAATAATTAATAGTAATGTCCTTCTGGCATTCGGCTGTGCGGGGATCTGTGTTGTCAGGCGGATACTACTGCCCGGGTACATGACACTCCCACCCGCCGCGTCCTGGGTGGTTGCTGGCACGGGCTTTCGAACGTAGTCGCACACATAGGAACTCCATCGCCGAGCAGCACGCACATAAAAAATTTAGAATGGTCTACATCTAACCCTCAAAAAAACAATAAAAATTAAAGAGGGGACCATGGCCACATGACCCTTTAAGTCGCCTTCTACGACAAGCAGAGATTACCTATGAATGTATTGAACCCTCCCATCCACTGGAGGTCGAACACATTATACCAAACCGCAATCCATGTCCGCGCCTAGGTCGCTCCTTTTTGTCGCCTCTTACGACAGGCAGGGTAAACCGCGGGTGTATTCTACTCGTGCGTCCCCCACCCGCACGGGGTAGTGTGTTTGGTCCGCGAGAGGTATTTTATTTCCCTCAAGTCCGCCGGCAAGCCGGTTAGTAACCCCCTATCCGCCACATGGGACGCGCCACGTGGGAGTATCACCTTTCCCCCTCTACGACAGCGTAGTAGGTTCGTGGAGCCTATGTAATGGCTCTCCCTCTGTTTCCCCTCCGGCATATACTGACTAGGGAGTGGTATTGGCCTCGTAAAGTGCATACTGAACTTGTTCTATCCGTCCTCCGCCGCATAGGACCACTTCGATACTCCACATCTGTGTTCGTTGATGCAACCCCCAACAGTATAGCATACGTTTGCCCAACTTTAAATACGGCCTGGGATCAGGCCTTCCGACAGACTACCAACGATTTTGCGGCCGAAACAGTGCAGTGCTTGAAGAAATAGTGAACCGAAATTTTCTGTGTGATGAACTAATAGTTTATACTGACTCAACAGTGGCTATGTATTCCTTACGGTCAGGACGCGGTCCTGTACTTTAGGTATGTATATACCTCCTTATTACCCATGTATGTAACATTAATCAATCAATCAATCAATCAATCAATCAATCAATCAATCAATCAATCCGTAACATCAGAGCATATCACGTGACGACGCCACCACCCAGCAAGCTCCAGAGGACTTCATCAGACATGTCGCCACCTTAGCTACGGACCTAGAGGCAATCGTCTCTGTACATGATAATGCTGTAAGTCTGACGAGTCACATACCGCCATCAGCGCCAGGAGGAGGGTTTCGACCACCTGTGGACAATAGCGCCCGGGAGATTCCCTTCCATGCAGGTCGGATACCCATGGTCAATATGCATTTCATGAATGTGCGGCTACTACCTGCCCGACAAGACCAATTGTTCGACCGTGCCCCATTTGAGAAATTTTGCAATGGTGGGGTTCCCAGTGAGAGGTTCATTGTGTCTGGGTTGCAACCCGCGCAACAGGCAGCTTTTGATGGACCTCTCGAATGGCATCTTGCAGAACACTGAAATCTACGACAATGGTGCCTTGTATGCCAAGTTGTGGTACTGTTCAACTGTTCGCTATTGCTACTCTTTCATAGGTCAGCAGCCGGTGGCTGTTGTTTACGCAGCAGGCTTCGATCCGGTGTGGCTTGATCTAGCTGCGGAGCAACCCAATAGCCGCCTCTATTTGGACGAGCTCAGTAAAAAGAGCATAATTCTAGTGGTCTAGTGGAGGAGCAAGACTTCGACCGCGTGGATTGGCCCTTGCTATACTGCCTGGCTAAGCCTGGTCGTAGATTGGAGGGAGCTAATGCGGCTGAAGCACCCACCCTGCACAACACGTATGTTAACTGGAGCGGCTATGATGTAGCCGTTCTAGGTCATGGCGCGATTCCTTCTGCACCCCAGCCAGCTGTGCCCACCTCCACCGCATTGATGGGATTTGCCACTAAGTTGGCACACTACCGCATGGAGTGGGATTCAGCTATTCGTGGTCTAATAATAATAATAATGCTATTTGCTTTACGTCCCACTAACTACTTTTACGGTCTTCGGAGACGCCGAGGTGCCGGAATTTAGTCCCGCAGGAGTTCTTTTACGTGCCAGTAAATCTACCGACACGAGGCTGTCGTATTTGAGCACCTTCAAATACCACCGGATTGAGCGAGGATCGAACCTGCCAAGTTGGGGTTAGAAGGCCAGCGCCTTAACCGTCTGAGCCACTCAGTCCGGCTATTCGTGGTCTCTACATAGCCTTAGACATGCTCGACTTGCATTACGTAGCTTCCGGGGAGCGGTTCTATCCCGTCAAGAGCAATTTGTCTTGCCACGCTCTACCGCGACCAGCTGATTACATGTATCGACTCTTGAGCATTTTACACCCTAAAAGTACAAGGGGCTGACCAAGAAGGGCTAGCTTGGCTCGCGATGCGCCCGGTTGACCTGTAAATACCTCAACTCTGTACAGTGCCGTCTTGGCCGCAGCAAGCGCTACCACCCTGTACGGTCTGAACATTCCGACTGCAGTGATACAAGCCTGGTGTACGGAACAAGATGCTGCTTTACCACCATTCTCGGTACAATTGCTCAGTTCGCACCTGAACATCCCAAGCGGCGCATCCATCCACAAGGATGTAATGATGTTCGATACGCCTAAGAAAGCTTTCCCACTGTGGCTCGGGTGTTCGGTGGCACAGCATTTATACCCTGGAGCCTACAGGATTGACACCGGGGGGGCTAATCGTGAGGCCGCATATTGCTATGATGGTATGAGGGTTCTGCAACCTCCACGTCTGTATACAACTCTGCGTATAGATAATCTACTACGAGCGAGACCAATCGAGTGGGGCAAAGCAGCCTCCTGCCCTAATGTGAATCTTTAAGAGGAGATAAGACGTACAGGTGCAGTGAATCGGCAGGGTTGGTACTCATCCCTAGGCTCGAAGCACAATGATCAACTGGCGGCTAGCGATTGCCCTGTGAAGATGGTGCCATACGCTGTATTGGCTTTACATTGTATCACACAGCACTTAGACAATGCTAGAGCGCCGGCATTGAGTCTGCAGGCGGCGGCGTGGGTACCTGCCGGTTTAGTTCAGTGGGATGCCCGAACACCAATTGATGGCGATGAGATAGAGTGGATTGCCAGCCTCAGAAATTTTTAGCCGTGCACTCTCATGTGCTACAATTACTATTGTACCGGGTGGTACACCTCCGCTCCGCTTATTCAAACCTTGCGCCAGTTGAAACTCTTCTACTGGAGGAAGTCTGAACTTTAACTACCGTGTTAAGTCTCAAGTTTCTCAGAAGATGTCCCTACTTGTAAATTTTGAAGTGTTGTGAACTGTGTCGTTTTCGATGTATTTTTGTTTTCCATGTAGCAAGAAGTGTGAACATTCTCTTCTAGATGGCACCTCTTATAAACTACAATTGTGCACTCTAGTGCGAAGTGTAGGAACCTTTTTTTGAAGAAATTTAGTATATATAAGTTTGTTCTTTGTTAAACTTCTTTCAGTCATTGTTTAGGTTGGCTCGATAACCCTTCTCTTTCCGCCAGTTTTGAATTCGATCAATGAGTAATTTTTGTAATTAATTTTCCACCAATCCTGGTTTTCTTCTTCAGTTTTGACATGTAATCTTTTGGCCGTCCAATAAAATGCTTTTGGGCGGGTGTTATCATTCATGAAAGGTCTCGAATGTTCCGCGAGGGTACATAAACTGCTGATTTTCGGGTCTCTGCGCCACATCAGTAACATCTATCATTGTGTAAATTATCTAGCAGGGGGCAGAAAGCGCCTCTTTCGTCGGGCAGCGGTTCAACAATAAGGTAATGGCCTTTTAATAACTTATTTTCTTGGTAGCTCAGCAGTTTAACTCTCGGGGCAGGTTCGATACCTTTTATCATGTAACGTTCCTCTAAAATGTAATAGACTCTTGGTATAAATTCTCTCTCTTTAAACTACAAATTGGGATAGAGTGTGCCTAAACCTCTCGAGCTCCATTTCATATTGTTTTTGAGGTGACTACGTTTTCTCAACCATTTTTCTTCGTTTCGTAATGTAATAAGTTTTCCTATCGTGTCACCTCTTTAGTATGGGATTAGCCCTTGCATATGCGGCCTAGTGCCAAATAGGTTTTAAATAAAGTGTATTAGGAGTGCAAGGACGCCTCCTCTCAAGTTGGTATTTTGGAGGCCATGTAATTGTCCTGTTTCTTTATTGAGTAGGCCTCAGTAGGTTGGGTATTTTTACCCCTGTTTTCATGTGCTTGGAGGTCAGCTTGAAGGTGGAGTTTGGTGTGGCCTTTGATAGGCTTGAACTTTAAGAGCGGGTTGCTCTGTCTTAAAATTTTGATTTCTGTGTGCCTCGAGCAGGCTTTACTGAGTAATAGGGAGAAAGAGCTCCTGAGCATGATTGGGGTTTTCTGCCCCTTTGTATCTGGCTAAAGTTGGGCTAATTGCTCAAGAATTATGTGTCTGGCTCTCGGAGCCCAAATCCTGTAACACTGCTGTAATTGTACATTCTCGATTTGTTGCTAGGCTACGGAGTACCTGTTATATTTGGTATTCCTTGATCTTAAAAAGAAAATATAACCTTGTTAAATTTTAAATTAACTTTAATTTCGTATATTGAGACCTATTCATCCCAGCACCTTCTTTCACCTCTGCTAATCCACCAAACCACGGTAACAACTATGAACTATGAACAGACTATACTCGCTCCCTGCCTGCTATACCCAGCATTAAATATAGGCGAGATCATGGACTTGTCCTATTTCACAGGATAACCTGTTGAATCAGCTGGGCTACTGCTACTGCTTAACTTCGTTCCGCAGCCAGCTTGCCCTTTTCGTTTGCCCGCTTCGCTGTCCCTCTCCTCAATTGGCGGCCTAGCTGGAGCTCTTGCAAATGTCCAGGTAGTGTGTTTGGTCCGCGAGATATATTTTATTTCCCTCAAGTCCGCCCGCAAGCTCCCCTATCCGCCACCTGGGACGCGCCACGTGGGAGTATCACCTCTCCCCCTGCTACGCCTTCGTAGCAACTTCGTGGTATTGTGAGAAAATCACGGGTGAGCCAGGAGGACCCGCTCAAGAAGAAGTTGCTAACCCTCTGAAGAATCTAAGAGAATGCGGTGCGCGAATTAACAATGCATCTCTACAACCACTCGATGGTGGAACGTACAAAGATGCTTCGAGACTTCGGGGATGAAGTTCCCGATGAGGACCTCCCTCTCCGTGCAAGAGCCATACCATGTCATGTCATACCATACCATGTCATGTCATCTCTTGTGAAAGGAAGGGACACGGGACCCAACCGACAGGACTTGTTTAGAAGAATAGCCAAAATCAAGTGAAGTGTGGTAAGAGGCAAGATGTTGATGTGACCGAGAAAGGCACTGTCCAATACGTAGGACAACGCGTGTGGTATGGCTCAGTTGATGGGATTATGACTAGGCTAACCTTGGTGGATCACTTATTAACAAAAATCGTCACAGCTAACATTCGTCTGCCAGCAGACCGAGCTGGTTATCTTATATATTTTTTAAGGGAGCTGGGCACTGAAGTCAGTGACAAATGGAGGAGATGCAAGAAGAACGGCTATGTTTTTTCTGGTTGAATAATTCACAAATATTCCAATGCTCATCGAACAGACTACCCTTCAGTGTTTGAAAGGAGAAATCTTCCAGAGTCTTAGTTCAGTGAGAAGACCAGCCTCACCAGTCATTTAAAAATCGGCACCAATTTCTTATCCAGATTGTTGATATGGACAATCAAAGCTGAACTAGAAGCTACGAGGAAAATGATTTGAAAGTTGCCCTAGGTCAAGTCCAAGCAATACTCACAGGAGGATGAGTGCACAAGTAGGACTGTGGGCTTGCTTGACTCTGTCACTGGGTTAAAGCTTCATCAGTTATCGCAATCCTGAGAGACATTCTACATAGGCTACGCCGTAGACAAGAATTTATCATCATGGCAAATAAAGACAGCGACTTAGTGCAAAAACAGTCGAGGAAGATCAGCGAGTATCTCAGACAAGGCATGAATATGAGAGAAAACCCACATAGGAGATGAGCCTGAGTCCATAAGTTTTCTGTAGACATAGCGAGATCAACGGTGGACTCATTTAGTGCCCACGCAGAACCAACAGTCGGTAGTGACTAGAAAGAATCAGTGCTTGGTGAAATCCTAACTGCCATTGCCAACGTCACATATGATAAAACTAGCGACACTCAAAGCGTCTTCAGACATGGGACCCAAGCACTTTTCTATTGGCTTGGACACACTAAAACCTGAGGACCCATCAAGCAGTTCTCAAAAAGAGAAAGCTCGATCAAGGCTCAAAGAAGGAAACCCTGCTTTCCTCCGAAGACAAAACCAGATGGAACCAGAGCATCAAATAAAGGCGCTTACTCTAATTTTATGCAGAATGCTTTCCAACCTATTTCATGGATTCATCATCCATGTTCTCAACCTCAAACATGACAAGAAAATCTTCATGCCAGAAGGCATGCAGATGCTCCTACTGCAACCAAATGTTAAGATTCAGTCTGGGGTGAGCTCAGAAGTGAAGGAGACAGTTCGGTGAAGGTGGAAACCTCGTGAAGAAAGGGGTTTTTCTTTACTCAACACCCCTTTATCACTCTTGCTTTCTCATGCATCACAGTGTTCTATGGGCGAAGGCTGAGAATAGAAGACTTGCATTTGGTGCTGTTGTAGATTACGTGAGCTCATCAGACGATTCTTCAACGTAGTTGCTGTTGCTTCACACTCTGTCAAAGTTAGCAAGAAGTGCGCTAAAGTAATACTGCTTAACCTGCCGCATCTAGCAAAGTATGCAGGTTCTTGGGATTCAGAAAAATCAGTCTCCCCACTGAAAAACATTATGGGGTTTAATTCTACCTGGTACTCATACAGCTCTTTGTTGAGGCCAATTTTCAAGTGGGTAGCTGCGGCGCTGACTCTTTCTGTGGCTTCCTTCCTCCTACCAAGTTTGGAGCATTTTTCAAATCTAGTAACAGAACTACATGGATCTGGAGCACTTTTTCTGGAAACATCTGTGGTCCAAATTGGCCAGGCTTATTTTCATTACTTGATGATAGGTTCAGCAACCTATTCTTTGTTCAAAGACAGGGAGGACAACAAGACTGAGATGCCAGACCCAATTTGGGGTTATTTCCTGTTGATCTGCCCATGCTGGCTGGCTTGCTGGGTTTTGATTTCACATACTACTTGTTAGGCATGAATTCTCCAACTTTGAGATCCAAAGTGGCATGCACTCTCTCTAGCAATTATGTGGAAGTCACTGAAAGAGGAACCGTCACCATAACCGGAGTCATCAGGTTTTTCTTTTGCTATTTGTTTGCTATTTGTTTTACGTCGCACCTACACATATAGGTCTTATGGCGAATTGCGATAGGAAAAGCATAGGAATGGGAAGGATGCTGCCGTGCCCTTATTTGATGGCGTGAAAATGGAAAACAGGAAAAACCATCTTTAGGGATGCCGACAGTGGGGTTCGAACCCCACAAACTCCCTGATGCACGCTCACAACTGCGCGCCCCTAAGCGCACAGCCAGCTCCCCCGGTGCCAACAGGGTTGGCGCAACTGCAAAGCTGAAAAGACTCCAAGAGAACATCTGCCCTGAACAAGACTGGGAGGAGGATATAGAAAAGAATCCCAGAACCCTCTAAGTCCCGGCAGAAACCACTCGTGATGAGATCACGAAATATTTCAAATTAGTTGGTCCCGGAATAGTTGATTCCTTCACTAATAGCACAAGTCCCGCAAAAGATGAGACAGATGAAACAAAGGAAAAGGAGATAACTAGGGGGGGGGGGGCGAGGACAACTATATTCCAGTTGACTGGTCCCCCGGACATGGCTTTCCACTGCTACAACCCGTAACACCCGGGGAGCCCCAGGCACGCGGGTTTGTCCCGGGGCAACGTGAATAGCCTCCGCACCGGGACCTACAGGCAGGGAAGCCGGTGAAGGCAAAATTCCAGCCCCTGCCAGAGTTCCACTCGGGCATGCAGCCACCCGAGGAGGAGTCTGGGCGATGCACGGTGCAGGTGGATGATTTCCAGCTGGCGGATTGGAAGTTAAGTACGGACTCGGTAGTGGAAAATTCGTCTGCCAGCGAGTCGTGGTGGGATCCCGTAAGGGAATTGGTAAGACATCCCGCCTAACCGTGCTACACTTGGACCGAGCCCCGGTCCGCCTTAAAGTGCAGAGGGAGTGGAAGGTACCCAAAGGGAGGAGTGTGTCCGTTGCGCCATGTTTCGCAGCAGCCATGTGCATCACTCTCGATTCGGAGAATTTCCGGGCACGCAAGAATCTGCCGTCCCCATTCGCGGACTCCAACCCAAACACCAGTGACATCAACGTAGTTGCGCCGCATATGAGGGAGCTGCTCGACTCAGAGATGGATGCAACGTGGTATATCTTCCAGGTGGCGGCTATGTATGTGGAGGCTGGCGGTAGACCACAGGGAGTCACCTTCCTGGCGCAGGACCGAACGCCGAGACTGCGCCTAGATACTTGGGCCGAGTACCGCGTTCTGGTCGTTGAGGACGCATACGCCGTGGCAGGAAAAAATATAGTACCGTGGACCGCGATTCGTTCGCTGAATTCCCACCTTGCGAAGATATATGAAACATATACAATAACAGATCGGAGGACAATGATTATAGATTTTCCCCCCTGAAACTTGGAAGACAAGCTGTATGCCACTTCTTGGCTTTCTTATTATTTGATATAAAATCGAACTTATGTAAAATTAATTTCTTCTTCTTAATTTAAATATGTAATATTTATCTCCCACTTTGAAATAAAATTTTGTTATTTGATTTAAAATTAGGTGCAACTCACCGATATTTCATTTAAAATTTGTTCGAAGTAGTTTTAACCTGAACTATCCTTTCCCCTTGTATTATTTCTGCGACGTTTTATTCCACCCACGTGTTTTTTAACGACTGGTCTACCGGAGCTGCAGGAGAGGAATCACGGTGTTCAGGTAAGCTATGTGCCAGGGTTTACTCACCGTTGGGTGAGTGTGTTTTCCCACTATAGCACATCTGATAGACATGATTCATCAGAAGATAGGTCAGATTGGTGAGAAAGTTAGAGAAAAGATTGATCAGATAAACGATTTCCCAGATGACCATCCGCACCCATTCCATTCATCGCCGGCTCTTGAAAGGTTATCAATGATTAGCTGCTTGTACATCTACACAAACACCACCACACGGATATGGGTCTCTAACTCCAAATGCCATGGAGACAATCCTACGATTATACTCCTTTAACCTAAAACCAGCAATAGAGAGTAGAATACTGTACCTCACCATTGGCGAGGATCAACAAGACATCCAGCTAGAAAGAACTCACTGGGAAAAGGAAGATTACCCATATCCCTTCGGCGAAACAACGGGAAACTGGCACCCAGAAGAATTCTACCTAATGTGCGAACAGTTCATGTCCAAATACATCCAGGAGATTGACCAATCTGCAGAACAGGTAATGGAGACCCTAATGAACACCAACTCAGACATATTAAACAAAGGAAGACACACTTATCACCCCCTTGCTAAAAGTACCACAGCAGCAAGAGCTTACAAGCTACCTACACTCTTCTGAAAGAAAACTTATCAGAACCTTCGTCTAGTTGCATAGACTTCATTAGGCAATTGTTCACCCTAATGGACACGGAAGAAATAGGATGGACCACAAGGGCACAAAGAAGTAAAAGGATGACCAGACAGAAGGACCAGGCAGAGAAGATACATGGAAAGAACTTCCGTGTATGACGAAAGAAACAGGACCCAAGACAAGAATGAAACCTTTCAGACAGTTTTAGAATGGATCAGCTAATTCATAGCATACATCAAGCATGGGGAGAGGGCAAAACTCCAAAGAAGAGCCATAGTATCAGGATCACCAGGTGCCAGAATGTTTCTCTACATCACAGAGCAATTCTATCTCCTTTGTCTAAACACAGAAATCAACACCAAACTCTAAAAAAATTCTTGTTTGCTGGAAATTTTCAAAATTCATTACATATTCTATGAATGTGTCTGGTCCTCGTGAAGTCCTTGCACCCGGAGGAATTGATTTATGAGCTAATTAAGAAAGTCCAATCTGGAGATACGGTTGTGGCAGATATTGCCACACTTAAGAAATCCTTAGAACTTCCCATTTGTATCCCGGTATTTGGAGAGAAGGGCATTGATGAGGCTCTGTCCACGATCACGGATAATACCAACGAGCTAGCTTCCGCAGTTAGATTTATCGAAGTAAGCGACCCTTCGGCTAGGCTATTTCATTTACCTATTGCCTCTAAAATTGAAGGATGTTCATGGTAAGGAACCGATTAATCTATGGGAACACCTGTCTGATATGTCTAATAGGGTTAATCGATTGTTGTCCTGGGCCGCTACTCCTGAAAGCGACCACGTTCCTATGGTAAACTTGTCTACGGAGGAAGAACCTAGTAGGGCGATTGAGACTAGGAAATCGGTTGCCACTCAACTAATAACTGCCCCATCTTAACAAGTGTCTCACCATCCAAGACAACTTCCGCCCTTCTTTTTGATTATCGCAGTGTTTGAGCCTTCTCAACCTCCAATGCCGTCCCCTATTATGTCGCCCGTTTTCAGCAGTTTGCCTCACCCATTAGCCATGTTGCTTGAAGGCATTTCCCACTTCTCAGCAAATTCCACTAACAAGGTAATTTCATTCCTAAGATTATTAGACGAGTTTCAATACCATGCTTTAGTCTTTGCTTTGTATCATTCCCAAATACTCCAAATTATTTACCCATATTTTGTAGGCGTCCTCTCGGACAAAATAGTAAAAGCAATAGCTGATCGATCATCAATAGAAAACTTCCACGCCCACATCTTGGCTAACTTTATTCCTACTAGAGCAATGTCATCCCTGATTCAGAAGTACAGAGGTTGGACGAGAACCGGGCCGACTTTATTCAAGATATAAAGTTTTATACCAGGGCATTTGCTCTTCATTTACCAGAAGACCAAACTGTGGAGACAATTGTTGAAGGAATCTCTCCGCTCTACAGGTGATACATATGTTTTGCATCTCGGCATCAAACCACCTCGGAGCTCGAGAAAAAGGCAGTGTCAGCCCTGCGACGGGAGTGCGAAGGTTTCGGAGCAGGCGTACCTGCTGGCGCACACTTACACCCTCCGGATGAAGGGCATGATTTCCCCTTCGTAGGAGAAGTGCGGGAACGGCCGGTAAGGGCGTTCCTCTTCTCCGCCTCCTTTTCGAGTTTAGACAGGCTGGGAGATAATTTTCCAGCCCTTGTCGAGGATGTCACCTCCGCCAGCGTGGGCGTGGGCTCGGCTTTCGCCGACCTCTTAGGGAGGGGGGTGGAGACTTAGCCTTCCCACCTTTCTGTGTCGGCCTAGAACTGCCAGCCGGCACAGACTTCTTGGTAGTCGAAGGAAGGGTCGTCGCCCCCCCCCCCTTCGAGCTTATACTCTTTGCGACTTTGCTCCCACTAGCAACAGCCGCCTTGGGCGCAACGATCATCACGGGCAACGATGTCGTGAAAGACGAACCTGGGAGACTCTGAGCTATCACGCTGTAGTCGAGTGTACTGGCAGGTTTACTCGTGGAATTAAACTTACGGCGCACTTCTTGATAGGAATGACCATCCAGGGTCTTCATCTCCTGGATCTTCTTCTCACTCAGATATCGGAGTGTTCCGATCTCGAGGAGAATGAAGACCAGAGCAGTTAATGCACTTGTACGGAGTTGTGCACTCCTCCACGCCGTGAGATAGACTTCAACATGTACCACACAGACTGATTCGAACAACGAGATACCATATGTCCGAATCTCTGGCATTGATAGCGTCGCATAGGAGGCGGGATGTACGGCCTCACGTCACAACGATAGGTTGTTACCTTGACTTTCTCTGGCAACACTGACAACTTGAAAGAGGCAGTATATTAATAATCATTCACGCCGGTGGCTCGTCGGGTTTGTACCCCTAACGCTCTATTAATGTTCAAATCGGGGTGGTCGACGAGAGACTACCATAATAAATGAACTGGACATCCTTCAACCCAGAAGAAGACGACTTACAAGATCCGCAACTCCAGCGGGCAGTGGACAACATCTCCGACATGTATCCGTACGCCGTTCAGGATCTGAGACTCCGCTCGGCACCTTGGGACATCATGGACGACGACAGCGAAGGTCCAGGTTCTGTCCTGGCACCCCGGGATCCTAGGAATCGGGCCTCCAGGACCCGATGACAACGCCCACAGCGCCTCCGAATATTCCATCGAAGGATCTTTCATCCGACCACTACCCCCGCAGCACCCTAACCTCTGTTCCGCTACACCCGACAGTCCTGACACCACGTCCTAAGCCAAACCATTACATCTCCGTCACCGTTCCCCAAGCCAACCCGGTACCTTATCTGGATTTCCCCCTTGGCCAATAAGCTCAACGCATTAAGGAAAGGGGGATTTAACTGCTGCGGCCGCGGGATGCCCCTCCCGTGTTCCGCGCCACCCGTCCTTCCCCACTTATGAACGACGTGCTTCAAGATCTCGCCCAGAATCGAATCCTCGAGCCAGGAGAGCCCACATCAGCATTCCCGCTGTTCCTGGTACCGAAGGAAACAGGTGCTGCACGCATAATTTACGACCTATCGCAGTGGACCTCGTACATCGACAAGCCTCACTTCTCCCTGCAGGGACCGGCAGAGGCATTGCAAGTACACCAACGCACCATCGGGCCATTAAACTGGATTTGGTGAGTGGATTCTACCACATCACAATTGATCCGCATACCAGGCATTCCTGTGGAGTGTAGAAGCGTTACTCCCAGAAAGACGACATGTAGTCGTGATTCCTCGAAGGACCGATTGGACGAGGACGAAGAAAGCCGCACACTCCGCATGGCAACAGGCACCTCTGATCTCTCTTTAACACGTGCCATCACCGAGATCCACGCTCTTCTCAAAGATCTCACCGTTCAGCAGGCAACATTCAACGAACGACTTCAGAACCTGGAAACATACGACGACGATCCCAACATCACCGTCATGGAACCAGGACGCGAACAGCAGCCACTACTGGACAATCAACCGCAGCAGCAATCTCTAGTGCAAACACCATCCCAATGGAGGAACTTACAACTGCTGGAATTGACTTCAGGATGGACCAACCCAGATCCACAACGGGTGCTTCAGCTCGCACATTACCTCAAACAGCAGCTACTACTTATTCCGACGGGCCGCGACCGCCACGATATAGACTCAGTGTTGTGGGGTCTGTGTGCGTGGGAAGCATTGGACCCAGCCCAGAGGACTTATTTTGCCACTCGGGCGAATCTCCTGTATGTGGCCGTAAGCCGTGGTTGGGCCCACGCCATACAACTGGATCAGGCCACCTCCGAGACCCTGGCATGGGTCCCGGAGGGTTTCACATTTCAACAGACGCCTCGCCAGCCCCAGGTCTCTCGCGGAAAAGGCAGAGGACGGGGCCGCGGAACACGGGGGGCGAAGGCAACAACGTCAGCAACATGATCCCGGGGCGGAGAAGAAACGTCCGCCGGGACCAACGGAGCCCGTCCCCGTCTCCGGCCGGACCTCTCCGCCGTTCCCTCACCGGTTTACTGACCATGGGGAACGATCCGCATTCGGGACCAACACGGCAGCCAGCACTACGTCAGCCACCACGGACGTCTACTTGCAAGGCGCCCGCACCTTCAATCAGATAATGTTATATTGTTTCTTATTGTTCTTTTTGTGTACTATTACTGTAACCTTAGTTATGTTACTTTGGGTCTTTAGGCCGTGAACATGTTCATTCCATAATTTTATATTATATTATTTTAAATAAAAGTACTGGCAGGTCACTTCTTCCAAGGGCCTGTCGCTTTTACCTTCCCTGGCTCGCGGGCTGCGCCCAGTGCTCTCTAAATTACACGCCATCCCGCTCAGGCTATAAAAGCCGGGGGGCAAGAGAGCTCTGGGACAGTCATGAGTCAGGGAAGGTAGAAGCAACGGGTGGAGATCCTGAGGGCGCGAGTCCCAGGCGAAAGCTGGCGTGCGTGGCAACACCCTACGCTAGAGGCTGAAAGGCCGCTAGTAGATAGGAACACAGACGGGCACACACCATCAAACCGCCTGGGTACATCCCAGGTGCCCGGTCCAGCGCTTGCGAGCGCCTGTGGCTTGCGCCCTCAGGCATGATTGTGTGAGTGTTTGATGACGGATGAATCAGGCCGATGGAACACGACCAGGTATTTCCACGGGGCGTCTGCGTCACCGTCATGCAGCCAAAGAATATCGCTGTTACTCTAGGTGCTGCGCGCTGTCTCCAGCCGCGTGTAGTATCCGACCAGTTCACAAGTACAGTTCTTTAGGTGTTGAGCTCTTGTGCGGGGCTCACTAGTCCAGCTACATGGCGTGCGTGTCGCGGCCCCAAGGTGGAGTTAATGGGAGGGCGCGCCCAAAGGTGGTATGGTGTTGCCCAGACACGTATACATTTTCAAAGTTGGGCACCTCAGGACGGGCAATCGGAAAACGGCCCCGATGGGAGTGCCCAGGCCTGGAAACAGGTGGGGTTAAAGGATAGGGGCTCAGCTAGGTGGTATGGGATAACCCACTGAACGTCGGCAGCCGACGCTGAGCGCGGGAACTATTTTGTAGGGAAGACCGGCGGGATACGGCTCAACTGCGGTTGGGCACACAAGTCCAATGAGGACTTCCCGTCGTTATTCATAATATTTTCTGCCATCATGAACTCTCTCCAACCAACCAACCAAAATAATGATACCACCTCGAGTCCGCCTGGGTGCAGCACCACCCAGGTTGACCAATCAAGCCCACAACTGGTGCCTATGCCTCCAGCTAGCCGGCGTCCCCTGGTAGACGTTGAGGCTGCAGTGCAACAGTTTGGCTGCATGTACGACAGTGCCATCGATGCAGATGGCCTTGGATGCCAGCCTACCGGCTCCGGTGCAAGTGTGCACCTACTAGATATCCCCAGAGCTCAGAGAGCATCCTTAATCAAAGCGGACCAAGGAGTCTCGGTGCCGGACCCAGGAAGTGTGGTCCAAGAAGGACGAAGCACAAAAAAAAGGACAAGGCGCGGCTACAACGTTAGCACAACCAGGCCCAGGAGGCGGGCTAGGAGTTGTGACCAACTTGACTCCCGCAACATCATCGATCCTAACACCCCCTCTCCTCGAGCCAGCTGCGGTGTCCTTAAACGGGACGGGCAGCTTATCACCCCTGTCAGCTGTCGCAGAGGAGGCCGCGAAAGGGTTATGTGGGCGCGAAGATCAGTCAGAACATATTGGAAGAATTCGCTTGACATCAGAAGGGCTTGCAGGAACGCCAGACGCAGCTCCGGTTCAGAGCGAACCCCGCAGCTCCTTGGAAGTGCACCCCCCAGAAGTGGGGGGCCTGGCGGCAGAGGGACCCCAGGCCCAGACCCCCAACATGCCTGCCCCCAGCCAGCAGACGGTGCGGAAACGAGGGTGGTCGCAACCGTCACCAACAGATGCGGATGTAGGAATCCCGAATGCGCCAAATACCCCAACACATGGCCAAGGTGTGGGTGTCGGCGTGGCTGCTAGTCCTGCAGTGGCCCCAGAAGGATCATCCGACCATAGCCGCCCACCCAAGAGATTTCGAGGGCCGAGGGATGGCAATGAATCAAGGTCACCAGTACGAACTAAGGTCGGCAGCAACACCATTGAAGCTCCGAGCATCAATAAGGACCTATTCTCTGACTCCAAGACAACACAGTCAGCTCCGAACTTTTTTCGCATGCAGCAGACGGATATAGTTAAACATTCAGATGCTTTTACCATAAGAGACGGAGCGCTCACTATCAAAAGTGATGTAGCTCGCCCTACGGTAGGCGGTGGGTTTCAGGAGCCCACACACACACAACCCCGGAGCCATTGGAATTAATCAATGAAGGTTAAAGTCCCACACCCGGCCGGGAATCGAACCCGGAATCCTCTGGACCAAAATCCAGCACGCTAACCATTCAGCCATAGAGCCGGACACCTATGGGATGTATTGAATGTATAAAGACGAACCATCCAGTGACAAAATCGAACCAAGGTACCTTTGAACCGAAAACCAATAAGGTGCCAGCTGGTAAGGAAAACCTGGGGACATTTCCGTAGTTCAAACAACTCTGCTGGTGACGTGTGAGGTCTGGCAGACCACTTGATCATTTCAACTTAAGGTGAGAAGTGGAGCAAGATTTAATTAAAAATACCCTGATGTTTAGTGTTTCTTAGCAGTGTAGCTGATGCACAACTAAGAAACCGAACAAGAGAAATAGCAGAACTTTTAATTATAACATTTATTCTTATTAGGTCTCTATATTTTCATATTTAGCTTGAATACGACGATGATGATGATGATGCTTGTTGTTTAAAGGAGCCGAACTTCTAGGTCATCGGCCCATAATGGTACGAAATGTACTGACAATTTAAAAGTCCAAAATCATCCAGTGACGAGGATTCAAAGCGCGATGACGAGGAATGAATGGATGGATATGAATTTAAAAGAATCAGTGGATCCGACCCATAATTCCCCACATTCCCAGAAACTAGCGTTAAACAGTAGTATTAGTGACCAAGGGACTGCTTCAAAAGCACAATCCTGAATCGATGATGCTTGTAGTCTTAAGGGGTCCAAAATCCAGGTCATCGGCCCCTCATAATGATACTGATTGCTAGGAAAGTAGACCCATGGTATTTGTCATGATGATGTACTAATCAAAAGTAAACTCGCCGTATTCCACACATTATGATACTACTCACAGGTAATGTAATACACACATGTAATGCTGACCTTTGGTGTTTCTCACATTGCAGCACCATTTACAGGCAACGCAAACCTCTGGATTAAATAAGTTTTCTTTAATTTCTACGTCTTTAGAATGTTAGAAACGGTGTGTAACGAGGGCTGGATATCTGCCAAGAAACAAAGAGGAGGGTGGATGGAAGGAACTTGGCTGTCTTTGGTGGCTATAGATAAGAAATTTCCCCACTGAACCAGTATGGTAATAATTTTTTAAATCTTATAGTGATTTTTGTACCGGGTGGTACACCTCCACGCCGCTTATTTAAAATTTGCGCCAATTGAAACTCCTCTGCTGGAGGAAGTCTGAACTTTATCTACGGTATTAATTTTCAAGTTTCTCAGAAGATGTCACTACTTGGAAACTTTAGAGTTTTTGAACGGGGTCATTTTTGATGTATTTTTGTTTTACCTGTAGTAAGAAGTGTGAACTTTCTCTTCTAGAGGACACTACTGAAAAACTACAATGGTGCACCCTAGAGCGAAGTGAAAGAACTGTTTTTTTTTGGAGACAATTTAATTTCAAAAGTTTGTTCTTTCAGTCATTGTTTAAGTTGGCAATATTAACCCTTTCTTTCCCCTTGTTTTGAATTCAGCCAATCCCGAATTTCTTGAATTAATTTTCCACCAATAGTATGTTTCTTCTTCGTATTGTGTAGGGGTTTTGTTTATCCACCAATAAAATGATTGTGGGCGGGTGTTTTCCTTCCTGAAACGCCTCGAACTTTCTGCGAGAGTATATAAACTGCTGATTTTAGGGTCTCTGGGCCACTTCTATTCCATCTTTCAGTGTGTAAAGTACATAGCAGGGGGCGGGAAGCGCCCCTTTCTTCGGGCAGCAGTCAACAATAAGGTAATGGCCATATAATAACTACTTTTCTTGCTAGCTCAGCACTTTAACTCTCGGGGCGGGTCCGAAGCTTTTCCAACATGTAATTTTCCCCTAATGTAATCCTTGTATCTATTCTCTTTTAAGCTACATATTGGGATAGAGAGTGCTTAACCCTCTCGAGCTCCCACTCATATTGTTTTGAGGTGAACTTATTTCTCACAACCGATTCTTCCTTAATGTAATGTAAATTGTTCTTTTCTAAAGTCACCTCTGTAGTATGGGATTAGCCCTTGCATTAGCGGCCTAGAGCCAGATCAGGTTTTAAACAAAATGTATTAGGAGTGCAGATCACCTCCTCCCAAATTGTTATTTTAGAGGTCATGTAATTAACCCTTTCTCACTTAATAGACCTCAGTAGGTTGGGTATTTTACCCCTGTGTTTACGTCCTTAGAGGACAACTTGAAGGTCGAGTTTGCTGTGGTCTTCTATAGACCGGAACTTTGAGAGCTTGTCGCTCTTTCCAAATAAAACTTGTGTTTTCTGCGCGCCTCAAGGAGGCTTTACTGTGTAATTGGGAGCAAACGCTCCGGGGCATGATTGGCGTCTTCTGCCCCTTTGTTGAATTCTGTATATTGTAAAACTGGGCTAATTGCTCAAGAAGTGTGAGTTCGGGGCTCGAAGCCCATATCCTGTAAATACTGTATTTGCTCTTTTGTTGCCTTGCTACTCTGTACCTGCCATGCTTGTTATTTCTTGATTTTGCTAAGAAAATATAACCTTATTAATTTTTAAATTCACTTTAATTGCGTAGCCTGAGACCTGTTTACCCCCCGCACCTTCTTTCACCTCTAACTACCACGAAAAACACGGTAACAATTTTAATTAGAGTAAATTCAACTTCAAGTTTTGAAATTTAATATGCATATTAATTGCGCATTTATTTTTTGGATGTTAAGTTTTCAAAATGTATTACAATCTTACCGTCATAAATGGAAACTTCATTTCAAATTTTACTTTTAGCTGTGTGTCGGTGCAAAAAATGTTTTTGTGTCTTTAAAAAACAGAGTAATATCAGGGAATTTTAAATCTGAATTTGGTAGTCACACTATTCATGTAATGAACATTTTCCCTACAGCTGAAATTGTTCATGTTTGTCTTCGAGAGTATATTTGGTATACTTCTCACCTCTGGCGGTAATGTCAGCATAGTTGTAATTCCGAGTTAAGTTTCCAACCAGGTACCATCGTTATTGCTTCATGAGTTAATTTCTTTCTAAATTCGTTTACCCTACAGGTTTGGTTTTTTCTCTCGGACTCAGCGAGTGATCCCACCTCTATCGCCTCGAGGGCAGTTTACTGGAATGTGAGACTTTGGTTCGGGGGTATACAACTGAGAGGGAGGACCACGATATCGCCCAGGCGGCCTCACCTTCTATGCTGACCAGGGGCCTTGTGGGGGGGGGATGGGAAGATTGAAAGACATAGACAAGAAAGAGGGAAGGAAGCGGCCGTAGTCTTGATGATGATGCTTTTTGTTTTAAGGGGCCTAACATGGAAGGTCATCGGCCCCTAATCGTACGAAATGAAAGAAAAAAAATTTCAAAGGCATCCACTGACCAAAATAAAAATAAAATATGTCATGAAGAATGAATGGATGGACAGGAAACCAACAAAACACAAAACAAACAAACAAAAAAACAGTGGATCAGACTCAAAACAGATCGAAAATAACATTATTACCGACCAAGGAACCACTTATAAAGCACAATGATGCTTGGTGCCTAAAGAGGGTGCAAAATCCACGTCTAAGGCCCCACAGAATGGTACATGTCGCGAGTAAAACAGAATCATGGTATGCGTCATGTTGGGGTACTAATCAGAAGTAGCGAAGACTCACGGTGTTCCACAAAAGATGGTACTACTCACAAGTATTGCAATACGTACAAGTAACGCAGACCCATGGTGTGTCTCACACAATGGCGCAACTCATAGCCAACGCAAACCGAGGTGTTGCTCACATGGGTACGACGCACGGGTACTGGAATCCACCAGGCCAGGCTTTTACTGCTACTAATCACAAACCTATTTCGTACCGAATTTAGTGGTACTACTCGCAAGTACAGGCAACCTATGGTGTTTCCCGCGTGATGGTACGATTCAAAATTAGTTTCATGGTTCTAATTCAGTCAGCCCTTGGTCGCCCCTTACGACAGGCAGGAGATACCGCGGGTGTATTCTACATGTGCGTCCCCCACCCGCAGTGGTCCGCGAGAGGTATTTTATTTCCCTCAAGTCCGCCGGCAAGCCGCTTAGGACCCCCCTAACCGCCACCTGGGAGTATCACCTCTCCCCATGCTACGCCAGCGTAGTAGGTTCGTGGGCCGTGGTCTTAAGTGTGAAACCACGGAAACCAGTTCGAGGATGGATGAAGTGGGAGTCGAACCCCTCTCCACTAAGTTCACCTCCCGAAGTTGAGTGGACCCTGTTCCTGCCCTCGTACCACTTTTCAAATTTCGTGGCACAAACGGGAATCGAACCCGGGCCTCCGGGGATGGTAGTTAATCACACTAACCACTACACCACAGAGGCGGACCATAATTTAATTTCAATTAAAATATTCTCAATAGCAAGCGAGCTTGTACTGATCATAGCTGAGGGACCTCCATTTTTGTATGGAATCCGAAGCAGGGAGAAGTGACAATCCCACATGCACTAAGCTGCTGTCACGTTTGGTGAAAAGCTCTGTTTATATTATGCAATTCTCGTTTTGTAATCGCGTCGTTTTGGTTGTTTTTGTTGATCAGGTTTACTTCGCTTCTGGACTTGGAAATTGTTTGAAGTATTTGAAAGTCGATTATGTTCATCAATTGTCTTTGTTGATCGCTCAACCACGACATCTTCATCCGAACGACCACTCAGTCCTGGTTCATCACTATAACACTTGACGGTTGTTTTTTTTTTTTTTAACTTTTCTAACTTATTATTTGCAACCAAAAGATGTTTACGTGTTGGCGGCATATTGGCGCACGACATACTCACGTGATTCATTGTTAGATAACGTAACCTCAAACCGGAAATTCTGTTGTCACAACAAATGCGACCCCCTTCAAATCGAACTGGGGAGCTTAGTTTTGCGAAATTCAAAAATCCGGTACACAATATTTTTAACAGAGGATCAATCTATTTATTGAAACACCTAAAATGGACATCGGATAATGAAATGGCGTATAGCTTTTAGTGCCGGGAGATCCCAGGACGGGTTCGGTTGGCCAGGTGCAGGTCTTGTGATTTGACACCCGCATGCGACCTGCGTGTCCTGATGAGGATGAAATGATGAAAACAACGGAATCGAGCCATGGAGCCGGACGGATAATATTTGTGAAACAAGATCATTTTTAAAAATTGCCCTTTTTAATGGGTTTTACGTGAATAACATTTGGACCGGATGTGATTTCCAAAATTTTCTTTTTTCCATTTGATAGAGCTCTCCAAAACACGCGTTTGACAACTTAACAATTTCTCTACCTTCGGTACTTAAGTCACAACTGAGTGAAATAACTTGAAATTTTGTTAAAGTGGGGCCCTATACTTGGTGATGTAATGTTAAAAATCTTAAATAGCTAGTTTAAGATGTGTTGGTAACATTCCTTGACTTTACAGATTTCTGTTGACAACACACGAAATCTGTAGCTAACAAGCGTTTTACGAAATGTTACCAACATCGGTGAAAACGTGGCTTTAGGAAGAAAATGCACAGGTTTTTTTTTTTTTTTTTTTTGTTCAAAACTGAATTCTAAGCATACTTGGCGAACCATTTTTAATGAGATAAACAATTCAGTTAATTCACTTTAAATTGTCTCGGTCGAATATTTTTTCCCACTGGTCGGATGTTTTTACAACACTGCTTGCTCCCCAGATAACCAAGGCCAATAAATTGCGCTGTCGTCCACTCGGGAGAAAACGAATTCGGTCTGGAAGCACGTTCGGCCAGCTGTCCTGACGCTACTGACCGTACAGAAAACATTTCAAACCTTTCTCCTAATCTGTGTAAAATACATGGCAATGTAGCGAGATACGCATACAAACGAAAAGAATACGCACTTCCAGACATGTTTAAAACATCAAACTCGGTATCAGGAAAGGTGACATCCCCCAAGCTCCCTAGAAAATATCGAAACAAGAAGTGAACAAACAAACCTTTTGAAAAAGACAGCGGAAAAGGGAGAAGAGAGAGAAGATAGAATTCAATCGAATCAGTAAATCAGTCAACCCAATCGTAACAAATTTCTAAACGCAAGATACAGTAGAATCAGTAGAGTAAAAAAATTCAAGTTCCTAGGAGAAATAACAAAGCCAAGAACCAAACAAAAACAAGTGCTCAGGAAATGGAACTTGCTTATCAACTAACCAAAGACATTTAAAATAAAATTTAAAAAAACAACATAAATCCAACACAAAAAAAAACATAAATCCAACACTAGCCTACAACAGCGTCATACGACCAGAATGTTCAGTCTTAAACAAAAGAGGAATTGAATAATTGTAGATAAAAAAGGAAAGTACGAAAGAGGATACTTGAACCAAGAAAAGTTGCGAGTGCCGGGATGAGTAGCTCGGAGGGTAGAGCGCTGGCCTTCTGAGCCCAACTTGGCAGGGTCCATCCTGGCCCAGTCCGGTGGTATTTGAAGGTGCTCAGATATGTCAGCCTCGTGTCTGTAGATTTGCTGGCACATAAGAGAACTCCTGCAGACAAAATTCCAGCACATCGGCGTCTCCGAGACCGTCAAAAAGTAGTTAGTGGGTCGTAAAAGCATTATTATTATTATTATTATTATTATTATTATTATTATTATTATTATTATTATTATTATTATTATTATTATTATTAAACGTTGTGAGGGCTTGTATGAGAAGTAATAAAGAGCCAAACTGAACAATTATCAGATGCCCTTAGGAAAAGAAAACTTGCTTTGTTACGATCACCAGGTCCGAATGAATCTGAGAAGACCATTTAGACAAAATCGCAAAACACAAATAAGTTGGTTTAACGAAGTGAAAACATATTTAGCAGAAATTCAAGACCACTGTCTGGTAGGATGAAAGCAGAAAAGAACAGTGGTAGGATGAAGAACTACTAGAGAGACCGAAGGAAGAAGACGTTTTTCTATTCTTTTAACAAATGTCTCTACGTCGCACCGACACGAATAGGTCTTACGCGACGATGGGGTAGGAAAGGGCTAGGTGTGGGAAAGATGCGGTCGTAACCTTAAAATAAGGTACATTCGCCAGATGTGAAAATGGGAAACAAACGGAAAAACATATTCAAAACTGCCGACAGTGGGTTTCGAACCCACTATGTTCCGAATACAAGCTCACGGCTGCGCGCCCATAACCGCACGGCCAGCTCACCCCTAAACACATACGGTATATTATTATCCTGCTATCTTTCTGTCGTACTTACTAGATCATTTTCTTTCAAGGTTATTTATTTCATCTCTAATGCCCTTGTGTTGTTTCCCTGCAGTATTACAGAACAGCCGTATTTCACAATGGACACATGTTTCCTGCTGGGCTGAGAGGGTGTTGCATCATCCCTCCTTACAGAACGCTTGTGCGTGGGTGGCCAATTTTTAAATCTTGCGACGGTTGGGCTATTATGACCAACACCGGTACGTCGGAGAGTCGGCCGCGCGGGTAATATTACTTCCGTCGACAGCGTAGTGTCAACGCTATTGATGAGTTGTTCCCGGTGTTGCCAACACGG
Organism: Anabrus simplex; assembly: GCF_040414725.1. Lineage (NCBI taxonomy): Eukaryota > Metazoa > Arthropoda > Insecta > Orthoptera > Tettigoniidae > Anabrus > Anabrus simplex. The sequence continues at coordinate 222,537,865 of NC_090268.1, read as the reverse complement.
TGGTATTTCAGAAATTAGGGACTGTGAAAACGTAGCAGATATCTTCCCTTACTCTTCACCAGTGGGTAAATTTTAACTCACAGTGGGCAGTGGGAAATCAACAGTAGTCTTTTTCATGGTTATGTCAGTGGATATTCCGGTGGTTTTTTTTTTTCATTTAAAGTTTTATGCAATATAATAATGTACCAGTGGGTAAATTTTAACTCACAGTGGGCAGTGGGAAATCAACAGTAGTCTTTTTCATGGTTATGTCAGTGGATATTCCGGTGGTTTTTTTTTTCCATTTAAAGTTTTATGCAATATAATAATGTAATAGTTCAAATCTAAGTTCTTGACATTTACAGCCAAAAGCCGAACCGGGAAAGACCTGCACTGTAGGCGGAGAGTAAGTGCACGCATTCCATTAAAAGTAACGAAGTAAGAAACGCTTCCGCGCGTGTTCCTTTCATACTAAAATGTCATTTCATCAAGTGTCAAATGCATTTCAGGTTGCTATAGAGTCATTGATTCCCCTTCTTGATTCTTGTAATTTTGACGCCAGCGCAAATATGAATTTATCAGCTGAATAAACGTGCCCTTTGTCCAAATGGTCTCAAGCCATGGACACCGCTAATTTCTGGTGTAAAGTGATGAAATTCTGCAGTGCAAAAAACACCAGTCCGTTTCAGGATCTGGCACTATTTGTACTACCGCGCCTAGTATTACCTAAGTCAAATGAGGAATTTGAGATAATGTTTAATCATTATTAAAACTAAAGTAAAAAATAAAAAGAGAACTGAAAAATCGATTCGGGCAGGATTGATAAAAAAAACAATGCTGCCTTACGAGCTACCAAACGCAGTATTTAAAAAATTAGGCACTGTGTAAACGTAGCAGACATCTTCCTCTGTGCCTTCTATCGAAGAGTTAGGAAAGACATCACTGGTCAATGACTATTAGGAGTTCACCTTCAAATATATTTCGAGTACCTTTAAACTAAAAGGATATACTTAATTTTAATTTTTATGTAGTATTTTCGTAATTCAACAAAGCTTAAGGAGGGGAAGTTTGGTGGGAGGGGCGGGGGGAGGATGTTAGTGGTTTCTCGTGATTTTCAAGCAGCCGTTTATTGGGTAATCACATTCCACTGTTGGCAACACTGGTCGTTCCAGTTAGTTCACAAATATCGAGCCTGGGATTTAGTCCATGTACGCCAGAGTCAGGGTTGCTGTCTTTTTACCGTTGAAATTCTGGACTTGGAATCACAAATCATTATTCCTTCGGCCTTAAGCACTAATTTACACTTTTGTGCATTCTTACTGTGTAACATCAGTCAGTCTTCAATATGTCACTAAAAGACAATTCGACCCCTCCAACTAAGAACATCGTAACTGATGATGATGATGCTTGTTGTTTAGAGGGGCCTAACATCTAGGTCATCGGCCCCTATGGTACGAAATGAGACGAAATGGGATTACAATTTAAAAGTACAAAATTCATCCACAGACCCGAATTCAAAACGTGATGATGAGGAATGAATTGATGAATATGAATTTAAAACAAGCAGTGGATAAGACGCGCAATGCCTCACATTCCCAGAAAAAAATGTTACTGACCAAGGGACTGCTTCTAAAGCCCAATCCTAACATCGTAACTAACATTTAAAAGAAATTGAGATTATTCGCTGATCATGTACTAAAAATGAGCTCTATCAACTGGGAAATTATTCCACTCAAATACTCAATATATTTTTTGTTACCTCAGTATTTAGGAACATCGTAACTGTTATTATTTAATTTGTTCCCGTTAAGAACATACGACGTTCTTAAATGGAGTGTTGTCTAAAACAAGTTCTGTAAAAGAGAAGTTACGGTCATCTTACAGGAGGTATTCAGTTCATTCAACCAGCAATGCATGTTAAAGATATCGCTGATTTGAGCATCTGTCTGCATTGATGCGCCAAGGTGTTCCAAGTGGTTCTAGGACATTTCGTATCACCCGACATTTTGTACCAAATGACCGGCTGATTACCTCCGAAGTGTCAGTTAATGACTTTGAAGTATTTAGCAAAGGACATTCCGTACCACTTGAAAGAGTGGGAAATATTGCTAAGTAAAAACGATATTCTACTGCATGTATTCATTTGTATATTCATTGTCCACTACTGGCGCACGGTGTGACCACTACTGATGTTAATTTTCCATCGAGCGCAACTGATTTGACTGGCACACGTGTTAATTCTTATCTCGTATTAGTCATTAGCGGGACCTAGTTACTTCCACCTTTCAGTAGTTTCCTGTTCCCGCGTGACCTTCCGGTACATATCAGCCAGTTCATCAGAATCTTTCATTTTAGTTGCTTGATAATGAAATAACAATAGTGATATTATCCATCCTTGTGCTCGTCAGGCACATTGCTGCTGCTGCTGCTGCTGATGATGATGATGCTTGTTGTTTTAAGGGGCCTAACATCTAGGTCATCGGCCCCTGATGGTAAGAAACGAGACGAAATGCAATGAAAAAATAAAATCCAAAATCCTCCGCTGACCAGACTTCAAAGCGTGAGGACGAAAAATGAACGGGTGGATATGAATTTAAAAAGATCAGTGGAGCCGACCCGCAATGCCTCAGAAACTGACGGAAAGCAATAGTAATACTGACCAAGGGACTGCTTGTATAGCTCAATACTGAATCGGTGATGCTTGCAAGCTAAAGGGGTCCAAAATATAGGTTATCGGCCCCTCATAATGGTACTTATCGCCTGGAAAGCAGAACCATGGTATTTGTCATGGTGCGGTACTAATCAAAAGTATCGTAGACTCGTGGTATTCCACACATTATGGTACTATTCAAAGGTAATGAAATTCGCACATGTAATACAGACCTATGCTGTTCCGCACATAGCGGCACCATTTACAGGCAACGCAAACCTATGGTTTTGATCACGTAAGTGTAGTAACCACAGGGACTCGTATTGATGATGATGATGATGCTTGTTGTTTTAAGGGGCCTAACATCGAAGGTCATCGGCCCCTAATGGAACGAAATGAAGGACATGAGATATGAAGTTAAAATTTTAGAAAGTATCCACTGACTAGAGTTAAAAAAGAATGGTAATGAAGAAAAATGAGGGTGAGATTAAAACAGTCAGTGGATCTAATACGCAATGCCTTATGTTCTATTAAAATAAGAGAAAGTACAGGAAATCGAAGGAATAAGGCATCGCCCAGTAATACAGATATTAACACATAATGTACGTTACACGTTAAAATAACACATTAAAATGCGCAACACAAACTAAAATGGAGTCAATGAGATAAAAGCGCAACTGACATAAACAACACTAGGACAAAGGACATCATCACACACGATAAAACAGACCGCTATCCCTCATAAAGCGGATGACGAGGTCTGCTGACTGCTCGTCATCGCGCAAGATAAGGGAGATAGTACTCGGAAGGTTAATACTACGGCGCAGATCGACCAGGTCCACGCACTCCGTTAGGATGTGTACCACGGTAAGATGGTCGCCGCAGGTACACACCGGAGGGGGTTCTCCTTTCAGTAGATGGGAGTGCGTCAAGATACCGTGGCCGATCCGAAGGCGACATAATACCACGGCTTCCCTCCGCGAAGCCCGAAGGGAAGTCCTCCATACCTTCGTTGTTCCTTTTATCGCTCGCAGCTTATTGGGAAGTGGGATGGCCTGCCACTCCATCTCCCAATGAGACATAACCAGATGTCTCAGCTGAGAGCGAATATCACTTGCTGGAACCTTGAAAGGCAACGGGGGCAGTGTAACTGCCTCCTTGGCAGCCTGATCCGCTAACTCGTTTCCCTCTATGCCCATGTGACTGGGGAGCCACACGAACGTAATTCTGGTGCCGGCATCCGAACACCCGGCCAGCAGGTCCTGGATCCGCTGCACCAGAGGGTGTCGAGGGAAACAGGTATCAATAGACTGAAGCGAACTCAAGGAGTCAGTACACACGAGAAAGTGTCGGCGTACATTGTCTAGTGCGTACCGCAGAGCCTCACAGATAGCATAGAGCTCTGCCGTGTACACACTACAGGTGTCCGGGAGAGCAAAAAGAAAGCGATCATTGTCGACAACGTACGCACAGCCCACCTTCGTATCTGTCCTTGAACCATCCGTGTAAACGACGACCGAACCTGGATAGCGGCCAAGAACGGACAGGTGGATCCTCCGATAAATCGAAGGGTCCGTGTCTCCTTTCGGGCCAGTGTGCAAATCCAGGATGATTTCAGGTCGTCGTACAACCCACGGAGGTACCCCACTTGGTTGTCTGACAAGGCAAGGAATCGAAGGTACGTCAAACAATTCATAACTGCTATCCAAGCGTATCCCAACCGGCCGCGTCGCACGAGGATGAGCAACGTACAACAAACGGTTGCCATTGTTGAATACGCAGGGATAGCTCGGATGAAGTGGCATCTGTCGCAAATTTGCAGCATATGTAAGTAGTAGTTGCTGGCGCCTCAGGTGTAAAGGCGGCACACCAGACTCAGCGAGCAGGCTAGCGATGGGGCTAGTACGAAAAGCTCCCGTCGCCAACCTAACCCCGCTGTGGTGGATACTGTTCAGCTTCGCAAGAACGCTTGGCCTTGCGGAGCCATATGCTGCACTGCCGTAGTCTAACCGAGATAAAATGTGTGCCCGATAGAAGCGCAGGAGCACCACGCGGTCAGCTCCCCAATTAGTGCTGCTAAGAAACTTCAAGAGGTTAAGCCTCTTGGTGCATTGCACTTTTAGCTCCCGCACGTGTGGCTCCCATGATAATTTACTGTCAAAAAGGAGCCCAAGAAATCGGTAGGTGTCAACAACTGGAAGAACGACATTACCTAGATAAAGCTCAGGATGAGGGTGAAGTGTACGTTGACGACAGAAGTGGACAACGGAGGTCTTAGCGGCAGAAAACCGAAAGCCTTTTTCTAAGGTCCACTTCTCCACCCTCCTAATAGCTTGCTGTAACTGTCGCTCTGCGACTGCCATACTGCACGAGCTATAGTGCAGAGCAAAATCATCCACATATAGGGACGGTATTACGGCTGGACCAGCAGCAGCGACAATACCGTTTATGGCAATCGCGAACAGAGTGACACTAAGAACCGCTCCCTGTGGGACTCCATTTTCTTGAACGTGGTATTGCGAATATGTCCTACCTACTCGGACACGGAATAGACGGAGGGACAAAAAATTCGCAATAAATACCGGCAAGTTACCTCGGAATCTCCATTGATGCAGGACTGAAAGGATGCCATATCGCCAGGTGGTGTCGTAGGCCTTCTCCAAGTCAAAGAAGACAGCTACCAAGTGCTGTTTTCGGAGAAACGCATCCTGGATAGAGCTCTCCAGGCGTACCAAGTGGTCTGTGGTGGATCGAGCGGCTCGAAATCCACATTGGTACTCGGACAAGAGTCCTTGTTTCTCCAGACACCACACGAGTCTGCGATTTACCATCCTCTCGAAGAGCTTACACAGGCAATTTGTAAGACAAATCGGTCTGTAACTTCCTGCATACTTAGGATCTTTGTCAGGCTTGAGGACAGGGATGACTATGCCCTCTCGCCACTGAGACGGAAAATCACCCTCTGTCCAGATTCGGTTGAACACACGAAGGAGATATAGTAAACTATCATCACTAAGGTGTTTCAACATCTGGTTATGGATGTTGTCCGGTCCAGGAGACGTGTCCTTGCAAAGCGCTAAGGCGCTGCGGAGTTCCCACTCCGTAAAGGGCACGTTGTAGTCCTCTGAAGCTTGGGTGGCAAAACTCAGGTGATGACGTTCTGCCTCCCGCTTCAGAGGGAGGAAATCGGGATGGTAATTCCCGGAGCCAGAGACATCCGCGAAATGACTAGCGAGATGGTTAGCAATCGCGAGGGGATCAGTGGCGACACTGCCTGCAATGGAAATTCCCGGTACAGCAGATGATCCTTGAATACCCGAAATTCGTCGAAGTTTCGTCCACACTTGAGATGATGGAGTATGTGACGTCATGGACGACACATATCTCTCCCATGAAGCCTTCTTACTTTGTCGAATAAGAACTCGCGCCTTAGCGCGGAATTTCTTAAATGTTACCAAGTTGGCCACAGTAGGCTGTCTACGGTAACGCTTATGAGCGCGACGGCGTTCTTTGATGGCTGCTGCTATTTCATCGTTCCACCAAGGAACGAGTTTTCGGCGAGGAGTCCCCGAGAAAAACGGAATGGACTCCTCAGCAGCAGCAAGAATAACTTGGGTGATGTAAGTTATTTCCTCGCCGACGGTCCGCCTGACATCTTCGCTAAAGACAGCTAGTGATGTGTACTTTGGCCAATCAGCATGTTGAAGAATCCATCGAGGGGGAGCCTCGACGGGTTTATGATTCAACAAAGTAAGAACGATGGGAAAATGGTCACTGTCACAGAGATCATCGTGTGCATTCCACCGAAACAGTGGAACCAACGTTCGGCTGCATAGACTAACGTCTATGCGAGAATATGTGCCGTAACGTACACTAAAGTGAGTTGGTTCCCCTGTGTTCAAAATACATAAATCCAGATCTGATAGGAGTGTTTCCAGCTCTCTTCCTCGGGGGCAAGACGTCTCAGAGCCCCATATGGGATGATGGGCGTTAAAATCGCCCAATAAGAGGAAGGGTGGTGGAAGCTGATCTATAAGATCAGCGACATCAGTGATGTTCAGATGCTGGCCAGGTGGAAGATAAACATTACACACTGTTGCTATGATAGGCAGCGAGACGCGAACAGCTACAGCCTCAAGAGGGGTTCTTAAAGGAACCTCTTCGCTGTAGCTATCAGAACGTACAAAAATGCCAACGCCTCCGGAAGCCCGGTGAGCATACTATCGTTCTGTCGAGTATAGTTTGAAATTCCTCAAGACCGTGAGATGACCAGGTCTGAAATTGGTCTCCTGAATACAGACTATACTCGCTGCGTACTCACTAATAAGCTGACGTAACTCAGCAAGATGCCTATCATAACCGTTACAATTCCACTGTAACAGTGCCATAGTGTGGACTATGAAAGGAGTGTTAGGTTATGAGCAACAAAATGCTCGTTAGCCTAAACACTATCTAGTTCTACATCCGTAGATGTAGAGGACAACGCGACATCCATCCCGTCATCAAAAGATGGCAGGGGTGCCGCCCAGAACTTCGACGCTTTTCGGGCGCGAGGGGGTCCCCTACGAGGAGAGCGCGCAGGTTTGGGAGCAGGAGTGCCTCCCGGCGCAGACTCATATCCCCCAGATGGAGGGCATGACTTCTCCTTCGCAGGGGAAGTCCGAGAGCGCTCAGGACGGGCGCTCTTCTTCCCCTTTTTCTTTTCGAGTTCAGACGGGCTGGGAGATGGTTTCCCAGCCCTGGTCAACGAAGCCGCCTCCGCCGGCTGGGGCACGACTTTCGTCGACCTCCTAGGGGGGGGAGACTTAGTCTTCCCCCCTTGCTGTGCCGGCTGGCAGTTCCCAGCCGGCACAGACTTCTGGTTGGTCGAAGGTGGGGTGGTCCCCCCCTTCGAGCTTTGACTATTTGCGACGTTGCTGGGAGCAGCAACAGTCGCCTTGGGCGCAGCGGTCTGGACAGGTGTCTTGGTCGTAAATGACGAACCTGGAAGACTCTGAGCTATCAAGCTATAGTCGAGTGTACGGGCAGGTGTATTCATAGAATGAAACTTACGACGCGCTTCCTGGTAGGAAAGACCATCCAGGGTCTTGATCTCCTGGATCTTCTTCTCACTCAGGTATGTCGGACAATTCCGATCCCGAGGAGAATGAAAACCGGAGCAGTTAGTGCACTTGTATGGAGTTGTGCACTCCTCCGCGCCGTGAGCTACTCGTCCACATGTACCACATACAGCCTGATTCGAACAGCGAGATACCATATGTCCGAATCGCTGGCATTGATAGCATCGCATAGGAGGCGGGATGTACGGCCTCACATCGCAACGATAAGTTGTTACCTTGACTTTCTCTGGTAACACTGACAACTTGAAAGAGACAATGAAGGCACCAGTGGCAACGTCTTCACCGTTGACCTTGCGCGTAATGCGCCGGACGTGTGTCACGCCACGGTTCTTCATGTCTTCCATCAACTCGTCGTCAGTGTTCAAAATAAGGTCGCGGTGAAAGATGACTCCGCGAACCAGGTTCAAGGACTTATGCTCCTCCACTTTGACGGGGATTTCGCCAAAGTGCTCGCACTTAAGCAACTGATCAGCTTGCAGTGCTGTACGAGTCTTTAGAAGCAAACTACCGTTGCGCATTTTCTTAAGTTCCTCCAGTTCGCCATAGACGCCTTCGATGTGTCTACTAAACAGGATCGACTTCACCAGCTTAAAATCCTGCCCATCGGTTCTGGTAGCGACCAGAAACCTAGGGAAGCTGGATCCCATTCCTTCACGCTGCGCATGTTCCCAGGGAGTTGAACCTCTCAGGGAAGCAAAAGTTAAAGACTTAGGTGGGCGACCACCTTGTGAGAGCCGACTTCGTTTGGAAGCCATGCCCGATAGCATCCTCCCCGAATGCCACCCACTCCGATCAGGGGTCTCTGTAGCCGAACCAAGCAGCCAAGGCAATACCCACCTGGTCGTAGCAGGTATTGCCCGGGGTCCGATGTTGAACGATGCCTAATACGGGATGACTGAGGCAATGAGCACTAGGACTCCCTTCCTCCGGTCACCCGCAATAGCATGTACCCCATAGCGTGTACAGAGCACTAACAATAGGAAAAAAAAATAAAAATAATTAATAATAATATGTCCTTCTGGCATTCGGCTGTGCGGGGACCTGCGTTGTCAGGCGGATACCACTGCCCGGGTACATGATACTCCCACCCGTCGCGTCCTGGGTGGTTGCTGGCACGGGCTTTCGAGCGTAGTCGCACACATAGGAGCTCCATCGCCGGGCAGCACGCACATCAAATTTTGAATGGTCTACATCTGACCCTCAGAAAAATAATAAAAAATAAAGAGGGGACCATGGCCACATGACCCTTTAAGTCGCCTTCTACGACAGGCAGGGATTACCTATGGATGTATTCAGCCTCTCCCATCCACAGGAGGTCCATCACATTATACCAACCGCAATCCATGTCCGCGCCAAGGTCGCCCCTTTTTGTCGCCTCTTACGACAGGCAGGGGATACCGCGGGTGTATTCTGCATGTGTGTCCCCCACCCGCAGGGGGTAGTGTGTTTGGTCCGCGAGAGGTATTTTATTTCCCTCAAGTCCGCCGGCAAGCCGGTTAGGACCCCCCTATCCGCCACCTGGGACGCGCCACGTGGGAGTATCACCTCTCCCCCTGCTACGCCATCGTAGTAGGTTCGTGGGGGACTCGTATTATCCCGTGGTGTTCCTTATATAGTGGGTACTAATCATAGGCAAGCCAGAACCCTGGTGTCGCTCATATAGTGCTACTAAATCACATGTACCGTAAAAGCCTGACCGCACGGTGCTCCTGATTGCTACTAATCACAACCAATTTGGTACCTAACATAGTGGTACTACGCGCCAGTAATAACGACCCTTGGTGTTCCCCGCGTGGTGGTACTAATCGCAAGTAGTTTCATGGTTCTAATCCAATCATCCCTTGGTCGCCCCTTTTAGTCGCCTTTCACGACAGGCAGGGGATACCGTGGGTGTATTATTCGCCTGCCTCCCCCACCCACAGGGGGTGTGTGTTTGTCCGCGGGAGGTATTTTATTTCCCTCAAGTCCGCGCGAGGTATTTTATTTCCCTTAAGTCCGCCGGCAAGCCGGTTAGGACCCCTCTAACCGCCACCTGGGACGCGCCACGTGGGAGTATCACCTCTCCCCCCGCGTAGCACGTTCGTGGACCTGAGATTATCTACTCCCTTTACGAGATGAATGTGAAACTTCCACAAGCCTTGACTCTCTATAAGGCTACTCAACAGAACGTCAGCCCCAAAGATCCGCAAACGTCTACATGGAGGTACAAGTACTCTTTATCCTTTTCTCGCTCATTTTGTGTCTGGAAACTCAATTCACAACCGCATCTATTGACCAAGGAGCCATTCCTAATGATACAAAATCAGCTGATGGAAATATTCAACGTCATTTGGATTTCATGTGCCTTCTCCGGCGTGTGTTGGTCAAACACATTTCACTAAAGTAACTGAAAAGCTCGATTTTATGTCACAGAAAGTTACTACCTTGTAAAACAATGTCTATCGTCTGTATAAGTCTTATGACGGAATCGCAGCAGCCTACTGCATACTGCATACAGCGTTCGGTTTGTTTGCCAAATGACACACCGAGCAACGACAAATCGAATACTTGTTTGGAACCAGCGATCATGAGAGAACCGAAACTTCTGGCCTTCGCAAGCTGATGCAAACCCCACGTACTCACAGAAGAATAACGGTCAAAAGGCTATTCATCATAGAAATAATTGCTATGATGACCTATTCCTTCTGCGAGTGGAATTACCGTATCCACGTAACCTCCGCCTCGAACATTGTGTTCTTAAATCGAAATGGATTAATGACCCTCATGCCATCCTGCTATCAAGATCTCTGATTTTGGCTTAATCACTTTGAGCAAAAGTCTTGACTTTGACCCAGTGTTGAGTCAGTTACCACTATTGAAGGATACAGCGTTAGCTTCTGACCGTGAAAGCATTACTGACCACATCAAACGGACCAAAAAGAAATGCCCTCAACGATGAAAAGGACCCTCGCCTATTTCTTACAGACGGAAGACCTATATGACAGTTTCTTTAGGCTCCTTTCACACTTGCTTTCCACGCCACGCCACGTCACTCCACTCCACTCCACTTCTCAGACACTTGCCGTCCACTTCTGTCAACTTACCGGCAACTTCTCGTCCCCACCTCATATTTGCGCCTCGGTTTGAATCTGGTCCCAAGGTACGTAGAATACAAGGTAGGGATCACGAGAGAGGTGCGCAGTAGCAAAGCAGAGCTGTGACGTCACGCAGGACCCTCGCGTTGAGTATGCTCTGAATGAGGTAGAGGTAGTTCGCATAAGAATCGCTGTACACGCAGAAGCTATCTGCTAATAATACACGATAGTAACATATCTGTGGTGTATAAGAAACCGTGTGTGTTTATTTTATGTGATAAAACGTAAAAAGCAGTAATAGTGTACACTTTTCAGTATGCTTTGTCATGCCATTGCAGGCTGCACAAATCATAGCAGGCGCGCGAAGGAACGAAACATACACTTTCATGCATTCCCTAAAGCCACTGACATAAATAAATGGTGACAGTCATTATCGAAAGCTATCTTTCTCAGCTTCGATGGTTCGGAAGGCTTTATGACCATCCTCTTCCGACAGCTGTGAAGCGAAAGGTGAGATCATTGCTTCTTAGTCTCAATGCTTCCGAGGCGATAAGAAATTCCATCTGTTCTCCGGAAGATTATGAAACACTACGCCGAAATATGTTACATGCTACTGATGAACTCGATCAAAACTCGGATATCGTGTGCCAGTCCAAGGCCAGCGCTGAGCCCACAACATCCAATTCTTTACCGGAGGATGAGCAAGGGTTCGTTTAAGCCCTTGAAGAACTAGTAAAACAGCTCGAGGACATTCGCGAAACCAAGGATCGTGATGAGCTGCTTGAAAACTTCACTGGCTGTATTGTAGCTTTTAGGGTAAAGAAGAACCTCGATATAGAAAGCAATTACGGAGAGAAAACAGGTCAAACTACAAGGCGTGGAAATTAGATTTCAAAAAGAGTTCTTTTTTTTTTTTTTTTTTTTTTTTTTTGGCAAGTTGCTGTACGTCGCACCGACACAGGTCTTATGGCGACGATGGAACAGGAAAGGGCTAGGAGTGGGAAGGAAGCGTCCGTGGGCTTAATTAAGGCACAGCCCCAGCATTTTCTTGGTGTGAAAATGGGAAACCACGGAAAACCATCTTCAGGGCTGCCGAGAGTGGGCTTCGAACCCACTACCTCCCGAATACTGGATACTGGCCGCACTTAAGCAACTGCAGCTATCGAGCTCGGGAAAGAACTGAAAGAGGGTTCTAACATCATCACGAACCTTACGGATATCCTGAAGAAGAAATTCCCCGAAATTTATGAGCTTGCAAGTTGCTTCGTGAGAAGCCGTTCTTTTATTCGAATGGATGCTTTAAACAAAGGTAAGACATTCAAGAGACCGGGTTTCAGTTAATACAATACCGATAAAGAAAGAAGAAAAGCAAAGAAATTCCACTGATGCTATGGATAAGTGTGTTTGATATTCTTTTTTTAAAAAAAAAATCAGCATTGCTCTTGTGTATAACACGCCTGTTTTTTTTAAAGACAATTTATTATGTTGTATATGAAACCAGTGCTAAGAATGTTAGTATACAGGCTCATTAATAATGGCCTATCTAATGTTAACGTGGAATTTGTCAGTTCCTGGCACTTGGAGAAGAACATTTACTGTACTGTTTGTTTTGTGGACAGTTTCCTAACATTTGCTGTTTGTGTTGTTGACAGTGTATATAGTTTCCCAATATTGCTTGTAACAACGGACATACTTCTTGCAGTCATCAAGCTTTAATGTTCGAGTCTGCAACAATTAGAGCCCCTTGTTACTGTTATCATGGGTGTTGAGAACATGAATATATGGAATGGCCATTCCACTAGGATCACAGTCTTAGCATTGTTACGACCTTTTATACAGATCGAAATACTTCAGAAACGCTGCTGGATTCACACTGTACTTGATCTCCTATTATTATTATGTTATACTTGCAGGTGATATGAATGGGCATTTTGGATCAGGGTCCTCGGAAACTGTAGTAATCGATGATGCACTTGACTCATGCAATTTAACTAGAATACCATTTGATGACACATACCATACTGCATATTGTCATTCTAATCTCGATACCATAGCTTCAAATTGTAATGATACCCTTCTTAAATTTGGGCAGACCCCAGCGAGTGGATTTTCTGGACATGATATGCTATATGCTGTCTTCTCTATATCGGCACCCAAATATGAAAGAAAATGGATCACATTTAGGGATTTCCGCAGTTTTAATCCTGAAGATTTTCGAAAAGACGTAATTTCCGCTCCCTGGGATGAAGTATTTTCTCAGCGTAATATCGATGATAAAGTCATCAAATTTAATAGTTTAATTTCCGCGTTGTACGACAAGCATGCCCCATTAAAACTAATTCGAGCCAAACACCCACCTAACCCGTGGATAACGTCTACAATAAAGAAATTAATCTCTGCGCGGGACAAGGCAAAAAGAAAGCACATCAAAACCAGGAAACCTGAAGACTTTGAAACCTTTCGCATCTTGCGTAATAAAACCAAACTCGCGATCCGTGATGCTAAAGTCAAACACATGCATTCTTTGTTCAGTAAGAGAACAACTTCGTCTGCTCTCTGGGGAACTATAAAATCACTAGGTATTGCTAAGAAAAATTCGCAACATACTTCCTCATTCATATCTGCAGAATTGCAAAATGATTATTTCTTAAAGATCTCACCAGTGAACAATTCTCACAGAATATCCGAAATTATTCATAGTTACATGAACACAAAAGAACCTCAACATGATCTCTTTCACTTTTCGTACATTTACCCAGAGGATATAGTCAAGGTATTTAAGAGCATGAATACCAAGGCTGTTGGACCAGATGGTATCTCACATCCCCTCCTAATGAACTGTTTGGATATAATCACTCCGGTTATAGCTCACCTGTATAATTTCTGTTTACAATCAGGAGTATTTCCAGCTGTATGGAAAATGGCCAATATAAGACCTGTTCCTAAAGTTCCTTCTCCTCAAAAATTTGATGATTTCAGGCCAATCAGTATTTTGTCAATATTAGGTAAAGGATTAGAAAGGATTGTTTACCAACAACTCACTTCGTATTTAAATACTCATTCTATACTTAACACATTTCAGTCTGGTTTTCGAACAGGCCATAGCACTACGACGGCACTTCTCAAAGTCACCGATGATATCAAGTTTGCAATGGACAGAAAGGAACTAACGCTTCTGGTATTATTCGATTTAAGTAAGGCATTTGATAGAGTTCATCATGACCTCCTTCTGACTAAATTACGCACAATGGGCATATCTCTATCAGCTCTCTCTTGGTTTGAATCGTTCTTGAAAGGGAGATCTCAGCGTGTAGTATTTGACAAACAAAATTTTTCTAAGTGGTCTAGTGTGCATTCTGGCGTCCCTCAGGGTTCCGTGTTGGGTCCCGTTTTGTTTTCGCTGTATATAAACGATCTGCCTGGAGTTTTACGCTACACGAGACATCATATGTATGCCGATGATTTACAGATCTATTACCATTTTCCTGTGAATCGTGTTGTCGAAAGTATTAGTAAAATAAATCTAGATATAGACAGACTACATCAATATACACTAAGTCATAATTTACTATTAAATGAAAACAAAACTTTAGCTATTTTTCTAGGATATCGAAGAAACTTATCAAATCTTTTCAACAGGGACATTCCTCCAGTAATTGTAAACGGTTCTGTAGTCAAGTATCAGGAATGTGTTAAGAATTTAGGTATTCTAATGGATAACACTCTGTCCTGGACCTTTCATGCCAAGCACTTGGTCAAGAAAGTGTCTGGCATATTGCATCAGTTTCGACGAAACTTGCCGTATCTTCCTTTCTCGGTGAGAAAGATGCTGATCCAAACTATGGTATTTCCTATTTTAGATTACGGCGCTGTAATTTACAGCGATATCTCTGAGAAATATAATAGCAAACTCCAACGTATTCAGAATGCCTGTGTTCGATTCGTCTTCAATATTCGTAAAGACTGTCACGTAACATCTTACTACAAAGCCGCAGAGTGGTTGAAACTCAGGGATAGACGATCATACTCAGCTGCTTGTTTACTTCTGAGAATTTTAAAATCTAATGCTCCCTCATATTTGACCAAGTCCTTTGTTCAGATGAGTCAAGTGCACGACCGGGACAATAGGTTTACAGCTAACACCCTTCAGGTTCCACAGCATCGTACGGTAAAGTGCAGTAAGTCGTTCATTGTCACTGCCTCTCAATTATACAACGATCTTAAACTATATGAAATTCAGCAAAGTAGTGTTGGAACTCAGAAAAAATATCTTAAATACCGCTACCTTTCCACTTATTAAGCCATGTAAATGAATTTTCACCAAATTAATTAAATAGTACGAAATATCATAATGCCCTAGATACATTTCAGATGCTCAGTCTTATTCTTAATTCATCCTCGGCTTTAAAAATCTTAGGTTTCTGTTTCGTCTTCTGTTCCTTGTTAGTATAGTGTATGTTTATGAAATGTTAAAGTATTATTGTAACCTCCTAGATGTTTAGTTTTTAATCTTATTCTTATATCCTCAGTAGGAAAATGTATCTTACGCTTTTTATGTATTCTTTCATTAGATTTTGTATGTTAGGTGATACATTTAAGTTAAAGTGGCAGTTAGTTACAGCCAAAGGGACCTCTGGTCCTACTTGTAATTAACTTTAAATAAATATATTTCTATTTCTATTTCTAATAGTGAAGTGGAATGCCTTTTGTTAGGTGACGTTAAAATATCAATGAAGTTCTCTTATCTTTAACTTGTGGCTAAAACAGAATAGCTTACAGCTGTGTATTAGCCTACCGCGTACAGAAGACAAGGCGCTGAGGGTGCACGCTGACGTCATCGATGGCCAAGCGTGGTGGGGAGACCTGCGCGTGATCCCTACCTCTTACTCTAACTACCTTGTCTGGTCCATGGACGCGCACATTATCCTTGGGATTTTTATTCTTCCGAAAAGAAGGTTGAGGTGAAAGAACAGTACTAAGGTTCATTGGGTCCATCCATTGAATTCATATCGCCTAGAACGAGGAACTCATCGTTCTTCTAGATGAACGTACCAATGATCTAAAAATGTTCCTTAATTACTTTCGTATGAGTGGGAATTTGTTTGAATTGTTGTCAATCCTTGAAGCAAGTTTACAGCGTCAGGACACCAAGATGAGAAAATGTATTCCGCCGATATTTTGAAACAAAAACTTCAAACTTGTGACGCACACAATGTTGACCGTTTGAACGACTGATTTAGTGAGCTACCAGACACCGACACAGATCTTGTGGCGACGATGGGACAGGAAAGGGCTAGGAGTGGGAAGGAAGCGGCCGTGGCCTTAATTAAGGTACAGCCCCAGCATTTACCTGGTTTGAAAATGGGAAACCACGGAAAACCATCTCCAGGGTTGCCGACAGTTGGGTTCGAACCCGCTATCTCCCGAATACTGGATAATGGCGGCACATAAGCGACTGCCGCTATCGTGTTCGGTCCGAATAAGAAAATGTTATTATGTAATTTAATTGGAAGCAGTTCTTTTGAAAGCTAAAAAGCCTTGATTAATTATTTTTCAATGACCCATGTTATTGTAATATCGAAAATTAACATATAACACATATAGCCTATTACTGTAGTTATCAACTCCCCTCTCTTTGGAGTTGTCCAGTTCGGCAGAAAATGGAATCCCTTCATGGGATACTTCATTCCACATTTGAGCCTTTTATTTTATTTGAATAGTCTGTCGTTCGTTAATCCCACTGACAAGGCCGATTTTGTATTTCTATTATTAACTTTTCAGTATCTATGAATTGAACCGACATTTTGAAACGAAATCTTCGAACTTGTAGCTCATATGTTGACTGTCTGAACGAGCTAATCTGATTCAGTGCTGAGTGAGCTTCCGGTCGCCCAGTGTGGAAGACACTTCAGCCTGCTGTTGACGAGAGTGGACGGAGGTTGCGCCACACGAAGTGTCTCGTGTGAACGCTACCGGCCTTTTACCACACCTCTGGTGGAGTGGAGTGGAGTGGCGTGGCAAGCAGTGGATCGTGTGAAAGGGCCCTTAATTACATGAGGAACTACATGTTACGACATCCGTCGATTCTACATTGGCTCGTTCAAAAACTAACCCAGAAGGAAAAAGAACTCAAACCTGAAGGAAAGGTTTACTCAATTGTGTCTAGAAGATGCAGTTAATTGTTGATAAGGAATCACAAGGAGGAGCTTCCAGAATGATCCACATATAAGTGGATGTTGAAGCCTGCAACAAAGGCTTTCGGAGGATTGTGTGCGAGCTAGTTGGACGCCAAATTCTTGATAAGACTTTTCGGACCGCACGGTTTTGCCCAAATTATCGATACGTTCAAAAATTTTTCGATGATCGAAATTACTATGCCTTTGAAGGGCAGGCTGGAGGAATTGAGGGATCTAGCTCAGAAATTTTGGACCCTCATATGATGCCGTAATATGTAAGGTCGTGTGACTCGTTAAACGGAAGCAGGAGTCAAGAACACCTAGAGTTGGACATCCCTGCGGTAGAACGAACGAACTTTTGTTCACTGCAAAATGCAGTACATCAAGGTATATATTCCGTGCCACCATAAGTGGCCCAAAATCATTGCCAAACGACATTTACACCCTCCATTGGTATTCGCCATGTTGATAGACAAGGATCCAGAAAGACATTTCATCTCATCTAAATTTCCAGGAAAACTTCCCATCATATCTTATCATGATCTTGAATTAGCTCCTGCTATCAAATTTGAGATCCTCGAGAATTTTATCCCGTAAGTTATCTCAAGGACCGAACAATCACTATTCTTAGATCAAAGACAGTACAAAATTATATGATGGACTCTGGAGAACCAGTATCATGGAAGGAAACAAGGCTATTACTTCATTACATCTTAGGAACCGTTTTGGAGACTGACCATATTAGACACATTAACCCGCCATCGGTATCGTTGTTAGGTAGCCCCTAACAAAAACATTCCTTATTAAGAAAAGTTTTTTGGTTCAAGACTCAAACTTTTCAAACTCCAGGTATCCTCAAATGAGTTTATGAGTCACATGTTTTCCTTCGTTACGCGATTATTCACGCACACGTGTCACGTGGAGGAGTGGGGGAAGTGCGTTCTGTCTGGAGTGTTAGTCCGCGCCTCGCTACGATACCGGTCGCGTCACAGGCAGTGTTAGGAGCATTCTAGCCTCGATACCTTTGGCGTCACAGTTTTTGCGCATTCCGTGCTGGTGTAATGTTTTAGTAAACAGTATCACAGTGAAATTATAATGGCTAATAGGCCTAGTGAATCTCTTATTTTGAGCTGGATTGAAGAATCTTGCCCTGGAAATCGTAAAGCCACATCTGTTGAGACGTGCTTTAGTCGATGTTCTGTCAATTGGTCTCAGAAATTCCATCAAAAATATCTTTGGACAAGAACTTCCCGTCAGAAATGCGACACCAGCAGCCCTAGGTAAGTATTGCTAACAGTTCTCACTTCTACATTTTTACAAGTATCTAACTGAACACTTTGTAAAACTTGTTTATAATCATTACCAAAAAAAAAGCTATAGTGTTTACTGTATATATTTTCAGACGTTTCGGGCGGAAATCAAGATATGCCTACTCCCAGTTCGAAAAAAACGATTTACGTCAGCTCGCTGTGACGCGTGCAAACACTCAACGTGCAAAGAGCACACTGGACTAACAAAAGTAGTATGCAGTGAATGTTTTTCGCAAGAAGTTGAAAGAAATAAGTGAACAGGACAATGATACAAAATAATGAGGTTTACAAATCATGTTAACATTTGTTTTGTACTGTAATATGTATTTGTAATGCCAAGGATTTTTGTTACTTTTCATAATATTTAGTAATAGTTATGTAAATTTATGTAAATAGTTAACACAAAACCAGTCTGTTAAAACCAAATTATAATTACCTTCTAAAAGAACGAAAACAGTGTAAGAGTCGAAATTGTAGTAGCAAGTATTTAGGTAATAAATAATTGTGGATATATGCAACTATGTAAGTATATATACTAAATAACCAAATACTAGTATAATTTACTCAAACTGCCGAGAAGAGCTTGTATAAGAACTAAAATCATATTCCAAGTCGATGTTAGGGAGCCCCTATACACGCTACCTCTCGCGTAAGTGCGGACAACGATACCGATGGCGGGTTAACAAGCATATCATTTCCGAAGACCTTAAATTAGTGATGGAATACCTTGTGATACGCGTTGTACCAAAAGAGAATGAGCTTAAAGAAGCTTTTGGAGTGTTTGGATGTAAAACCTACCTGAGGGGCCTATTCCACAAAAGTATGGTCTTGTACATTACAAGTTGGTGGCTTCTTGTAATGTATGGAGTTGTACATTTCTGTTCCACAAAGGATTGAACGTCTCTTGTATATAACCAGTGAATTTTTACAAGTTTTACAAGTGACGACATATCAATAAACATGCTACGTCATAGCATGAATCAGCTGTTTATCTTCGTATTGCATTCGTTGAATTAGGTTATGCTTGCCTCATTTACCGTAATATCGATTTTTAAGGTATGTTATGCAGCAAAGATTCAAGGAAGTAATATTTCTATGAATTTCTACGATGTAATTTTTCAGTCTATTTCTTCGATGGTAGGAAATTACTCCGTTATTATCACCCATTCTGTTCTTCCGTGATCCTCACATATGTTCCACGATAGTCTGACATACCCTGGTCTGTCATTAGGAATCAGATGCCGCTAATGACGATATTCGGCGTCAAACTTTATTGTTACGAAATTGCAAACTCTGCACGATTTCTTAAAATGTCAAGAGAAACGAAGTTATTCATTTTGAAGGAAATAGAAAGAAGGAAAGATATTCGTTTCGGTGCATTCAGCGAGAGTCTGAAAAAACAAGACAAAATAAATGGTTGGATGGAAATATTTGACTTGGGAAAAACTCATGGAGCTTTTGAGGGGAAAAGTTGGACGTATGTACGAGATATTCTGCTCATTAATGATTCCAGGAATGTCCTTCTTGGAACATGTTTGTTCCGTATTTTCAGGCCAACGAACAATTTGAGGTAATTTTATATCATTTATTGCAGCTACCACAGAATGTATTGACTTACAGACCGAAGATTTTGCCATCCCATGCATATCTACAATACCATGGTACTGACCACCATTTCCTAGCCAAAGTAGTGATGTTAGTAACTGTAGTTTAGCAGAGAGATTTATTTATGTTCGTAGGATGTTTTAACCTATGCCCAATATCTGTAAAAAGTTCTTTCACTTGTATTGTGCTTAACCTAAAGCGTCCATTGTATTGAAATACAGTGTTAAACTGGAGTTTATTCTTTCCTTGTACAGACGGTAGTTTTCATTTTCATCACCATCACTATCACTACTGCTAGATCACATATTTATCAAAATCTATCTGAAATAAGCATATTTAAATAGAACTAGTACATTCATGTATTAATGTCCTTTCACCGGTAGAGAATACTTCCCAATTCACTAGTAAGTTACAAGCACTAGTACTTTCGTGCAACACCCATAAAAATTCACTGGTAATTTGTAAGTATGGAGTAGTAAAGTACAACTGCAGTAAATTATTTTGTGGAACAGAAAATCTGATATCTGTGCTAGTTACTATAGAATTCACAGACACACAGACAAACACTTCCTTTAATAACTATAGATTTATGTTAGACGTCAAAATAACACATGAAAATACAAATGACACAAATACAGTAGGACATTACGCACGATAAAACAGACCACTATCCCTCATAAAGCAGAGCTTGTACTCGGGAGGTTAAGACTACGCTGCAGATCGACCCTAGTCCACACACTCCGTAAGGATGTGTACCACGGTAAGATGATCGATTTCAACAGATGGGAGAGAGTCAGGATACCTGCCAGAGGCCCTCCGACCCACCGACGCTGCTGAGCTGAGGGAAGCCTCCAGCACAAGAAATGAGGCACCAATCGCCGGACACGCTGGGCCCGAACAACAAGCTCCACCAGCATGCCACGGCCATAAACCCACAGCAGACCTTGAGGGCTGGGGCTATGCCGTAAAGCTGACGAACACCTTCAGACATTAGAATCATGCGGCGACCTGGCGACGTAAACATGAAAACCAAAATCCTGCACTTTCCACTTTCCAAACTGGCCTATTTCAGCCATTCCATTAAATAGCGCTCCCTCGGAGAGGAGTCTCTCCACTGCATGGCGAATAATGCAAGATCAGCGGACGTCCCTCAAACCGAGATCAGTTGATGACATCATTTTCCTGAACAGCAATCTTCCACGCTATGCAGGTTATCCAACAGTGATTCCCAGGTTAGTTCAAACGCTCACCAAGAAGGAGAAGGAACTTAAAATAGTGGGACGATTCTTTGGCCAATTTCCTTACATCGAGCGAAGCAACGTACATGAATCACTACAACTCGGATCAAGCAATGACCAGCAATGACCTTAACGGCTTTAAAAAGATAAAGCTTCTCGTCAAAATGCAGATGAGTGACTGAACCCCTCGGATGATTCATTTCTCCGTAGACGTGGAGGTTTTTAATACTGGGTTTAGAAGAATTGTGCAAGCTCGTTGGGAGACAAATATTCGACAGATTGTTTGGACATCACGGGTTTGCACAAGTGATGGACGCCTTCGAGGACAATTAATTGTTCAGCTATGATCTCCACGACTATGCGTATGAAGGTCAAGCAGGAGGCATTGAAGGCTTGGCCCAGTGTTGCTCGAAAGCAGTGCAAATAGATCTAATGGGTATAGGAAATATAGCAGTCAATATGAAAAGTTTTAAGAACATTCCACTTGTTACCATATAAAATTACACCTCACCACTCTCTGAGAAGAAAATTGGAACAAATCCATCCATTCAAGACACTGGAAGTGTACAAATTATCCACGATGCCCCCCTCAAAGTGGTCACCATTCTGATACGTTGTCAGATGGATATCCTGCAACACCTCCAACAGATACAGCAATCGTTACATAAGCTGCGCCTGCAACAGACAACGCTGGTTACAAGCTATTGTGATCGTATCCTTCAACCATTCAAGATTACAAGTATTACAGGTGGAACAAAGAAATTTGATGGCCTATCTTTGCACACGGCAGCAAGATCCTTAAATACAGTTGCTGCCAGAAGGTCCCGACCCGCAGTTCCTTGTGTCGTTCAACCTAAAGAAGTTAGGCGTAGGGCTGTTCACATCAGTATCCCGGCGGAGGGGGGGGGGGGGGGTGTCCTGGATGTTGAAATGTTTGGAACACTAATGTGCTATTGGTATGGGGTGTTTCTGCATATAGTTGGGTCAATACGAAGCCACTACGAGTTAGTTGGTGCACTAATATCCATTCTTTGCTGATACCTGCCAAAAGGAAGCCTAGTTGCACAAGGCCAGTTTTCAGCTGCCTAC
Source organism: Anabrus simplex (assembly GCF_040414725.1). Taxonomy (NCBI): domain Eukaryota; kingdom Metazoa; phylum Arthropoda; class Insecta; order Orthoptera; family Tettigoniidae; genus Anabrus; species Anabrus simplex. Next base: position 222,515,624 of record NC_090268.1, on the reverse strand, counting down.
AAGAAAACCGGTTTTGTGTTGGAATATAAAAAGGTCAGAACGATAGACGAGGCCTTAGAGAGACTGACTCCCAAGGGTAATGAATTCCTACAGAGTTTTGATACCAGAGAAATAGTCGACCGGTACTTGCATACCTAGGAAGAACAGGTCTTAATGAATACATTCCACCAACTAATGTGAGCCAGTTTCCTACTGAGAAAGTATCTTTTATGTATATGCGTATCAGTGGCGGAGTCTAGTGGGAAAATCTCTAATTTGTTTAAAGATGTGGTACAGCCCATGAGGAGAGCTGAGCTCAACCACATAATCCTAATAGACTACTACATCCTAAACAAATATCCCGAATTGCTTTGAATTAGGGTGCTACAAGATAATATGGCGCCTTACAATGAAGCAATGGCTTACTTATGCCCACAGCCAGAAGGGGAGAGGATGTTCGTCAAAATCTTGAGGGATAAAGACGAAACATATATCCTCTATAGAGCTGGACGAGGAGCAGCAATTACATTTACGCATACGCTTCTCATTCCTACCCGGACCACTTCTCCCACGACGGACTCACATCGGAGGGGCATGTAGCAGAGATCCATCGTCAGCGAATACCCTGAGAATAAGTTCCGTACACGTACACGTAACAAGAGTTAACCAACCACCAGAGATACCTCCGCAGACCGCCAAGAGCTCGAGGACTCTACACCTCCGACAGCGCTTCACATGGCACAGGGCACTGCAGACCTTACTATTCTGCATCACCTCCAACAGATACAGTAATCGCTAGATAAGCTCGCCCTGCAACAGACAACACTGGTTAAAAGCTATTGTTATCGTATCCTTCAACCACTCAAGATTATGAGTATTACAGATGGAAGAAAGAAATCTGATGGCCTATCATTGCACACGGCAGCAGGATCCTTAAATACAGTTGCTGACAGAAGGTCCCGACCCGCAGTTCCTTGCGTCTTTCAACCTAAAGAAGTCAGGCATAGTGTTGTTCACATTACTATCCCGGCGGAGGGGGTGCTGGATGTTGAAATATTTGGAACGTTAATGTGCAATGTGTATGGGGTGTTTCTGCATATAGATGGGACAACACAATCCCACTAAGAGTAAGTAGGAGCACTAACATCCACGCTTTGCACCTTCCAAAAGGAAGCCTAGATGCACAAGGCCAGTTATCAGCTGCCTGTAAGAAAACCGGTTTTGTGTTGGAATACAAAGAGGTCAGAACGATAGACGATGCCTTAGAGAGTCTGACTCCCAAGGGTGATGAATTCCTAAAGAGTTTTGATACTAGAGAAATAGTCGACAGGTACTTGCATAAGTGGGAAGAACAGGTCTTGTTGATGGGGATTATATTACTATGTCTAAGCATGTAAATACAGAAGGTTACTACGGATGGATGACGAATAGAGTCAAAAGCTTCTCTGGTACATTAGGAATTTTAACACACGCTCACGCTCAGTGTTGGAGCGATGATCTTTGGCCGGGACAGGAGACATTGTCTACATTCCACCAACTAATGTCAACCAGTTTCCTTCTGAGAGAGTATCTTTTCTGTATATGTGTATCCGTGGCTGAGTCTAGTGGGAGAAACTCTAACTTGTTTAAAGATGTGGTACAGCTCATGAGGGAACTGAGCTCAACCACATAATCTTAACAGACTACTACATCCTAAACAAATATCCACAATTGCTTCGCATTAGTGTGCTGCATAATATTATAGCGCTTTACAATGAAGCAATGGTTTACCTCTATGCTCTCAGCCAGAATGGGAGAGGATGTTAGTCAAAACCTTGAGGAATAAACACGAAACATCTGTCAACAGAGCTGGACGAGGAGCAGCAACTACATTTACGCATTCGCTCTCATTCCTACCCAGACCACTTCTCCCGGGAGCGAAAGACTCACATCGGAGGGGCATGTCGCAGAGATCCATCGTCAGTGAATACCCTGAGAATACATTCCGTACACTTAGTAGGAAAAGGAGCCAACCAACCACCAGAGATACCTGCGCAGACCGCCAAGAGCACGAGGACTCTACACCTCCTGCGCAACTTCAGATGGCACAGGGCAACGCAGACCTTACTATTCTGCAACACCTCCAACAGATAAAGCAATCGCTAGATAAGCTCGCCCTGCAACAGACAACGCTGGTTACAAGCTGTTGTGATCGTATCCTTCACCCATTCTCAAGATTATGATTATTACAGGTGGAACAAAGAAATTTGATGGCCTATCATTGCACACGGCAGCAGGATCCTTAAATACAGTTGCTGCCATGGCCTATCATTGCACACGGCAACAGGATTCTTAAATACAGTTGCTGTCAGAAGGTCCCGACCCACAGTTCCTCTTGTTATTCAACCTAAAGAAGTTAGGCCTAGGGTTGATCACATCCGTGTCCCGGCGGGGGGATGCCGGATGTTGAAATATTTGGAACGCAAATGTGCAATGGGTACGGAGAAATTCTGCATATACTGTAGATGGGTCAATAGGAATCCACTACGAGTTAGTAGGTGCACTAATATCCAAGTTTTGCTGCTACCGTCCAAAAAGAAGCCTAGACGCACAAGGCCAGTTATCAGCTGCCTGCAAGAAAACGGGTTTTGTGTTGGAATATAAGGAGGTCAGAACGATAGACGAGGCCCTAGAGAGTCTGACACCCACGGGTGATGAATTCCTACAAAGTTTTGATACTAGAGAAATAGTCGACCGGTACTTGCATACTTGAGAGAAAAGGGTCTTAATGATGGGGATCATTTTACTATGTCTAAGCATGTAACAACGGAGGGTTACCCCGGATGGATGACGAATCGAGTCAAAAGCTTCTCTGGTAAATTAGGTATTCTAACACACGCTCAATGTTTGAGCGATGACTTTGATAATGATGATGATGGTGCGCTATCTTTAGAGGCGCCTAGCATCTACTGTAGGTCATCGGCCACTAATGGTACGAAATGAGACGAAATGCAAAGACAATTTAAAAGTACAAAATTCATCCACTGACCAGAATTAAAAACGTTATGATGTAGAATGAATGGATATGTATTTAAAACAATCAGTGGATCCGACCCACAATGCCAAACATTCACAGAAACTGACATAAAACAACAATATAACTGACCAAGGGACCGCTTCTAAAGCACAACCCTGAATCGATGATGCCTCTTGTGAGTCCAATATCCATGTCAACAGTCCCTCAAATGGCACTGATCGCTAGTAAAGTAGAACCATGGTATTTCTCAAGTTGCGGTACTAATCAAAGGTAGCGTAAACTCACGGTGTTCGAAACATTATGGGACTACTAACAAGTATTGTACGTCGTACAGGTAACGCAATCCTCTGGTGTGAGTGTTCCTCACCGAGGTGTACTAATCACGGGTGGCGATATTCCCGTGATGTTCCGCATATTGTTGGTACTAATCATAGGCAACGAAGACCCACGGCGTCGCTCATACTGTGTTACTAACCTCAGGCAACGCCCACACCCGTGGTCTTTCTCACTTAATGGTACTAATCACGAGCAACGTAAGCCCGTGGTGTTCCGAATTTGCTGATGATGATGCTTGTTGTTTTAAGGGGCCTAACATCGAGGTCATCGGCCCCTAATGGTACGAAATGAAACGAAATGCAATGACAAAATAAAAATACACACAAAATCCTCCACTGACCGGAATTCAAAACGTGAGGACGAATAGATGAACGGATGGATATGAAGTTACAAACAATCAGTGGAGCGACCCGCAGTGCTTCACTCTCAGAAACTGACGGAAAACAATTGAAATACTGACAAAGGGGCTGCATCTATAGCTCAATACTAAATCGATGATGCGTGCAAGCTAAAGGGGTCCAAAATATAGGTCATCGCACTCTCATAATTGTACTTATCGCTTGGAAAGTAGAACCATGGTATTTGACAAGGTGCGGTACTAATTAACAGTATCGTAGACTCGCGGTATTCCACACATTATGGTACTACTCACAGGTAATTAAATTCGCACAGGTAATACAGACCTATGGTGTTTCACACATAGCGGCGCCATTGACAGGCAACGCAAACCTATGGTTTTTCATCACATACGTGTACTAACCACAGGGACTCGTACTATCCCGTGGTGTTCCTTATATAGTGGGTACTAATCACAGATAAGCCAGAACCCTGGTGTCGCTCATATAGTGCTACTAATCACAGGTACCGTAAAAGCCTGACCGCACGGTGCTCCTGATTGCTACTAATCACAAACCTATTTGATACCTAACATATTGGTACTACGCGCAAGTAATAACGACCCATGGTGTTCCCCGCGTGGTGGTACTAATCACAAGTAGTTTCATGGTTCTAATCCAATCATCCCTTGGTCGCCCCTTTTAGTCGCCTCTCAGGACAGGCAGGGGGTACCGTGTGTGTACTATTCGTCTGCCTCCCCCACACACAGGGGGTGTGTGTTTGGTCCGCGAGAGGTTTTAATTTCCCTCAAGTCCGCCGGCAAGCCGGTTAGGACCCCCCTATCCACCACCTGGGACGCGCCACGTGGGAGTATCACCTCTCCCCCTGCTACGCCTGCGTAGCACGTTCGTGGGCCTGAGATTATCAACTCTCTTTACGAATGTAATAATACTAAGCACAGGTACTGCAAACCCACAGTGAACCACTCAAAACTGCTACTGATCACAAAACAACCGAGCACCTAACAGAGTAGTATTACTCGTAAGTAAAGGCGACCCATGATATTCCCCGAGTGTTGCTAAAAATCACAAGATTTCGTGGTTCTGAATAAATCATCCCTTGGTCGCCCCTTTTAGTCTCCTCTTACTACAGGCAGGGGATACCGTTGGTGTATTCGTCTGCGTCCCCACCTACAAAAGATGATGATGCTTGTTTTAAGGGGCCTAATATCAAAGGCCATCGGCCCGTAAGGGGACGAGATGGACATGATATATATTAAAAATTTTAAACTATATCCACCTACAAGAATTTAAAACAATGGTGATGAGAGAATGGGTATGAGATTAAAAGTATCAGTGGATCTTATTTGCAATGCCTTATTTTCTAATAAAATAAGAGAAGATACAGGAATAATAAGGAATAAGGCATTGCCTGGTAGTGCAGATATATATAATAAACATTAGACGTTAAAATAACACATTAAAATACGCAACACAAACTAAAATGAAGTCAATGGGATAAAAGCGCAATTGGCACGAATACAATAGGACAAAGGACATCATTAGACACGATAAAACAGAACACTATCCCTCATAAAGCGGATGACGAGGTCTGCTGACTACTCGTCATCTCGCAAGATATGGGAGATTGTACTCGGGAGCTTAAGACTACGGCGAAGATCAACCAGGTCCACACACTCCGTAAGGATGTGTACCACGGTAAGATGATCGCCGCAGGTACACACCGCAGGAGGTTCTCCTTTCAAAAGGTGCGAATGAGCCAGGATAGTGTGGCCGATCCGAAGAGGACATCATACCACAGCTTTCCTCCGCGAAACCCGAAAGGAAGTCCTCCAAACTTTCGTTGTTCCCTTTATCGCTCTCAGCTTATTTGGAAGTGGAATGGCCTGCCACTCCATCTCCCATTGGGACATAACCAGATGTCTCAGCTGAGAGCGAATATCAGTTGGTGGAACGTTGAAAGGCAACGGGGGCAGTATAACTACCTCCTTGGCAGCCTGATCGGCTAATTCATTTCCCTCTATACCGATGTGGCTTGACGATGATTGATGATTGTTGTTTAAAGGGGCCTAACATCGAGGTCATCGGCCCATAATGGTACGAAATGAGACGAAATGGAATGACATATTAAAAATCTAAAATTCTCCACTGACCAGAATTCAAAGCGTGAGAACGAATGAATGGATGGACATGAATTTAAAACAATCAGTGGATGCGAGCCGCAATGCTTCACATTCACATAAACTGACGTGACACAATAGTATTACTAACCAAGGATATACTGCTATAGCGTAACACTGAATCGATGATGCGTGCAGTCAAAAGGGGGCCCAAAATCGAAGTTATCGTCCCGTCAGAACGGTACTGATCGCTAGCAAAGTAGAACCATGGTATTTGTCCTGTTGCGGCACTAATCAAAAGTAGCAGAGACTTCCGGTATTCCACACATTATTGTACTACTCAGAGCTTATGAAATTCGACATATAATACAGACCTATGTTTTTCTCACTTTGCGGCGCCATTTACAGGCAACGCAAACCTAAGGTGTTCATAATATATGGTGTTCATAATATAAGAGTACTAACCACAGGGACCTTCCCCTATCCCGTGGTGTTCCTCATATAGTGGGTACTAATCATAGGCAAGGCAGAACCATGGTAGCTATCATCCCATCGTCCTGCTCATATGGTGGTACTAATCACATGTACTGCAAAAGCCGACCGTACGGTGCTCCTGTGTGCTACTAATCACAAACCTATTTCGTACATAATACAGTGGTAATACGCGCAAGTAAAAGCGACCTTTGGTGTTCTCCGCGTGGTGGTACTGATCACAAGTAGTTTCATAGTTCTAATACAATCATCCCTTGATCGCCCCTTTTAGTCGCCTCTCACGACAGGCAGGGGATACCGTGGGTGTATTATTCGTCTGCCTCCCCCACCCACAGGGGGTAGTGTATTTGGTCCGCGAGAGGTATTTTATTTCCCTCAAGTCCGCCGGCAAGCCGGTAAGGACCCCCTATCCGCCACCTGGGACGCGCCACGTGGGAGTATTACCTCTCCCCCGGCTGCTTAATGTTACCTAGTTGGCCACAGTAGGGTGCCTACGGTAACTTTTATGAGCCCATCGGCGTTCTTTGATGGCTGCTGCTATTTCTTCGTTCCACCAAGGAAAGAGTTTTCGGCGAGGGGTCCAGGAGAAGGACGAAATGGACTCCTCAGGAGCAACAAGAATAACTTGGAATATGGAAGTTATTTCCTCGTCGACGGTCCGCCGGATATCGTCGTTAAAGCCAGCAGTGATGAGTACTTTGGCCAATCAGCATGTTTAAGAATCCATCGAGGGGGATCCTCGACGGATTTTTGATTCAACAAAATATGGATGATGGGAAAATGGACACTGTCACAAATATCATCGTGTGTATTCCACCGAAACAGCGGAACCAACGGTCGGCTGCAAAGACTTCCGTCTATGCGAGAATATGTGCCGTAACGTACACTAAAGTGAGTTGGTTCCCCTGTGTTCAAAATACATATATCCAGCTCTGTTACTAATCTTTCCAGCTCTCGTCCCCGGGGGTAAGGCGTCTTAGAGCCCCATATGGAGTGATGGGCATTAAAATCGTCCAACAAGAGCAAGGGTGCCGGGAGCTGACCTGTAAGATCAGTGACATTATTTATGTTAAGAGGCTTGCCTGATGGAAAATAAACGTTATTTACTGTTGCTAAGGCAGGCAGGGGTACCCGCACCGCAATATCTTCCAGTGGGATCCTTAGAGAAACCTGTTCGCTACAAATATCAGAACGGACAATAATACCCGAGCCACAAGACGCCCAGTGGGTTTAATATCGTTCTGTCGCTTATAGTCGGAAATTTCTCAAGACCGTTTGAATACCTGGTCTGAAGTTTGTTTCCTGAATACAGACTATATTCGCTGCGTACTCACTAGTAAGCTAATGTACCTCAGCAAGATGCCGGTCATGACCGTTACAATTCCACTCTAACAGTGCCATAATTTGGGCTATGAAAGGAGTGTTAAGTTATTAGCGTCAAGATGCTCGTAAGCCTAAACACTAATACGATCTACATCCGGTGCGACGTCCATCCCGTCATCAACAGACGGCGGAAATGACGCCCAGAACCTCGACGCTTTTCGGGGGCGGGAAGTTCCCCTACGAGGAGAGCGCGTAGGTTTACGAGCAGGAGTACCTGCTGGCGCAGACTCATACCCTCCAGATGGAGGACATGATTTCTCTTTTGCAGGGGATGTGCGAGATTGCCCGGCAGGGGCACTCTTCTTCGCTGCCATCTTATCTGGTTTAGACGGACTGGGAGTTGGTTTCCCAGCCCTGGTCGACCATGCCGCCTCCGCCGGCTGGGGCACGGCTTTCGCCGACGTCTTAGGGGAGGGGGAGACTTAGTCTCCCCCCCTTGCTATGCCGCCTTAGAACTGCCAGCCGGCACAGACTTCTGGTTGGTCGAAGGGGGTGGGGGTCCCCCCCGATGAGCTTTTACTCTTTGTGGCGTTGCTCTTCGGAAGGCGGCAGAGTTACATCTCTCTCGCCATCTATCTGTCTTGATCTCACTAAAGACTCTCATGCAATGCTGGAGGCTTTCCACAACATCCACCGAAGGCTGTTTCCTGACATTGCTTCCGTATGTCTTCTCCCCTTCTGAATAAGGGTATCTGGCGAAAGCAACGATGGCAAACGAGGAGCGTGCAGTCAAAACTGAGGAAGGATAAGCATCATGATCGTCTGATGCGACCCGCGGACCCACTCGTGGCGCAGGTCAGCGGAAGGCTCGACCAAGGAACTCACCGCCACCCATCACAGCAAGTGGTAGCTCCCGCGTGGAAACTTTACAACTAAACAATTACTTAATTTCTCTGTGGTGACATCTTCTGAGTAAAGTTGTAAGTTCCTGTTGTAGTAGTTTCCACTTTTGTTCGATAGGCGCTTGTTTTGAATGCGCGGCGTTGAGGTGTACCTCCCGGTACACATATATTCGGGGGTATAGTCGCAGTTTTATCTTAAAGGTAGATTTCGGTGAATATGACTCGCATTGTGTATGGAATTATCTTCAGAAAGCCCATAATTGAAGCTCTTGAGGATGCCTATGCCGGGGATAACCAACTGTTTAGTGAATACACTCGTAAAGAATTGGTGGCGTTGGCGTATGGTGAAGGCAGGATGCAGGACCTTCTGACCATTGTTCTCAGCAATTAGAATGAAAGATCGAGAGAAAAACTAACTGAACTGCGATGACCAACTCTGTAACTTCGCCCACAATTTATGAACTTGACTAAACTGCGCCTGTTCACACGAATTAATTAGAAGTACAAGTACTACTTCGAAGGGTGTGCGCGCAATTCGTGGGAGGTCTAGGATAAAATAGACGGGATTCTATTTCACTTCACTAAATTGTTACTTAATCGTTTACTTACCACTAAAGTCCCTGTTCTCACGCTGCAAGTCACTTAAAGCTAAGTTTAAAATTATGTTGCGACTAAATTACTGTCCGCGTGTAAACACGCCTTCCGAGAAGCAGCCTCAGACCAATACCTGAATCTCCGCTGCCTTCTGTTGACAGACATTGGCGCGAGGAAGCTAATCAAATGAAATTATCCACTCACGTCAGGTAAACTCCGAACGTCAACCACAGAAGCACTCAGGCATGAAACCATCAACTAGAACGAGTCTAGTACATCAGGACTAAAATGAAGTGAGAGTTGGGATTTCTTTACTCCCGCAAAGGAACACAACCAGTCTCCCATGTACTGATCAGAAAGGAAGAAATTTCCCAAAATAAAAGTGATGGCCTCCAAAAACAACACTGGAAAAATATGACAGGACTTGACCCAGACAGGTCAGATATGAAGGTGAGGAGCATGACCAAAAAAACTAGCAAAGAACCTCATGGTCACCATTCCATTAAACATAATAATACTGATGATGATACTACGTCATCTAGGTCATAGCCCCCTAATGGTAAGAAATGAGACGAGATATAATGACAAGTTCGAAATTCATCCACTAACCAGAATCTAAAAGGTGACGAAGAAGAGTGAATGGATGAATATGAATTCAAAATAACGAGCGGATACAACTCACAATACTGAAAGTTAAAAATAATTCTAGAATAAATCCGTTGATTAGAATTCGAAAAGACGACGATGAACTGCGATTATGAACTTGAACACAATCGGTGGGTCTGACCCACAATGCCCTACGTTTCCAGGAAATACTTTAAAACATTAGTATATACTGACCAATGGGCTGCTTCCAAAGCATAGTCCCGAATCGCTGATGCTTGTTGTTGAAAGGGGTCCAAAATCCAGGTCAACAGCCCCTCATAATGATACTTAGCGCCAGTAAAGTAGAACCATGGTGTTTCTCATTAGCGGTACAAATCACAAGTAACGTAGACTCACGGTGTTCCACACATTGTGGTACTACTCGCAAGTAATGGACGTGGCATAAGTAACGCAGACCTAAGATGTTAGTTGTTTAGAGCGGTCTCACAGCTATGTCATCGGCCCCTAATGGTACGAGTTGTAATAAAATGAAAATTAAAGAGGAAAGCAAAATATGCGGCCATACCATCTGCAAACATGATCCTCAGAATGTCCACTTAACGTTAGGTAAACATATTAAGGGATAAACTGTATCATTAGGCGGAGAAGAAAAGAAGAGAAAAGTATTGGCAAAACTTGCAACTGTCAGTCTTGAACAGAGCAAAGACGGATCAGCTGCCCAAGGAACTGAAGATGCAAGAAAATCGAACGAATGTCTCTCCCCAGCGACGTTATAGATTGATCTACTAGGAAAGTTTTTACGCCGAGGTCCAATCACACTTCCAAGTCATTGTATCTAGCAATCACTACTCAGGGAAAACAAGAAATATACCGAAGATGACGAGGAAAATAGCTATGCCAGGTATAAATATCAGTCAAGATTAAACATTCTTTCTACAGCCGAATTAGGACAGTTCACATCCGGGTATATGTCACTTAATGAGCTTGAGAATAAATTACCTGATTTCGCGAGTGGAGGAACACACTTTATTATACTTCTTTGGACCGGGAAATCATGAGAGCATCGAACTGTCTGGGATGAGCAAGCTAATGGGCCATCCAGCCATAGACACAGCTAGGTTTAGAGAAACTTTATTACAGAACTCACAAACCTACTCCTGTGACGACAGTTCATTTTGGAAATCATTTCTGTTATTACTTACTCGTTTTGTGAACAATACTTTTTGAAGCATAAAAAATGGCCTCTTCTAGAATTACCCCAACCTAGGAACCGAGGATTAGAATACTGTGTGCTCCATTCAAAATGGATAACCGATCCTTCTATTCCAAAACAATTCACAAAGATTACTGTCGGTGATTTTTCTTCGATCACATCATGTGAAAATCTTGAGTTTGATCCAGTCTCAAGGCATTTTCCACTCCTTAATGACACTGCCTTAGCTCCAACTAGAGATCTTCTAACAGAACAACTCTTTGAATCAAAAGGAAAGAGGAAGAGGATTCCACTTCTGTATCAGCGGACTTTAGCCTACCTTCTTCAATCTCCTGATCCATATAAGGATGTGTTTGATTATATGAGGGAGTTTATGAGAAGATGCCCATCAGTGATCCCTTTACTTGTACAAAAGCTAACACAGAAGGAGAAAGAACTGAAGATAGAAGGTCGTTTCTTTGGACAGAGTCCGTATGTGAAACTTAATGAGGAGATGCATTTTGGAGTATATCTTACCAGTTTACATGGACAAGTTTAACGCAGATCAAGCGATGACACTGAGTGAACTTCAAAAGATCAAGAAAATGCAAATGATTGTTGATATGAAGACCGGGGATCGCCCATCTAGAATGATCCACATTTCAATAGACCTTAAGTGTTTAATAATGGGTTTCGACGCATCGTCCGTGAACCTGTGGGTCGAGAAATAGCCGATCGACTTTTTGGCCCAAGAGGATTTTCCCAGATTATGGACACATTCGATAATTCATATTTCTTCGTCTTTGATGATTTTCACTACTTCTATTTTGAAGCACAATTGGGTGGTATAGAAGGACTTGCCCAGAAGTGTTGGACTATCATTTATGATGCAGTGGCAAGAAAAGTAGGCTGCCTAACAGGGTTACAATTCTTTATAATGATTAACAATGATGATCTACGAGTGAGTGTATTAGTTCCAAATGATAGTGTTTCTGATGACGCCTTACCTAACTGGATCCAGAAAGTAGCTGAGGAGTTCAAGAGTCATGCTCGATTTGGGTTCTCCTTCAAAATAGAAGAAACGTACCGTATGCCACTTAATGCATCTTCGCATTTGGAAAACAGTACTTGCTGAATCGAGCATGGGTCTCTAGCACACTAAAGAAAGGAGCTAAAATGCATGGACTGGCAAATCTTGTTGGTGATTATCCTACAGAATATCTCAAAGGGGTAATGTCAGAAATGCTCTCCTGTATGGGTTACTCAGTCAACCATCGTCTTCTTTATCTTCTTTATCTTTAACTTCTTAACCTATGTATTTCAATCATCTCCAAAAGGATGGACACAATTGACTTCTGATAGGATCTTATTTTTAACATTAATCTCGTCCAATTGTGGAGGATTGCCTGTGTTACCCTACATCACATGTCTTGTGAAAGGCGACAGCTAACTTGAGACTATTTTGGGTGAGCTTATACAACCATTTAAATACTCCAGATACCGCAGGTTTTCGACTGATTGTCAATTTTATTGTCAATTTTCTAAGTAACACATTAATCACCAGTTTAAAGTACAGAGGATTAGCTGCCAACCCTTTCAGTTTGCACTTACGTGCTCCATAAGAAGATGATGATGATGCTTGTTGTTTAAAGGGGCCTAACATCGAGGTCATCGGCCCCTAATGGCACGAAATGAAAGAACAAAAATTTCAAATTCGTCCACTGACCAAAATAAAAATGTCATAAAGAATGAATGGATGGACATTAAACCAAAAAAAAGGAAACAAACAACCAAAATACAGTGGATCAGACTCAAATAAAGATCATACATAATTGATTACTGACCAAGGGACCACTCAGAAAGCACAATGATGGTTGATGTCTAAAGGGTTGCAAAATACACGTCTAAGGCCCCACAGAATGGTACATGTTGCGAGTAAAGTAGAACCATGGTATTAGTCATGTTGGGGTACTAATCAAAAGTAGCGAAACTCACGGTGTTCCACACAAGACGGTACTACTCACAAGTATTGTACTTCGTACTGGTAACGCAGACCTATGGTGTTTCTCACACAATGGCGCCACTCATAGACAACGCAAACCAATGAGTTTCCTCACCTAGGTGTACTAGGCACGGGTGCCGGTCCCACGGGCCCCGTGGTGTTCCTCACATAGTGGATACTAATCAAAGGCAACGCAGACCCACGGTGTCGCTCATATAGTGGAACAACTCACAGGCTACGCCCAGACCCGCGGTGTTGCTCACATGGGTACGACGCACGGGTACTGGAAACTCACAGGGGAACCACTCTCTGCTGCTACTAATCACAAACCTATTGTGTACCAAATATAGTGGTACTACTCGTAAGTAAAGGCGATCAATGGTGTTCCCCGCGTGATGGTACTAATCAATAGTAGTTTCATGGTTCTAATACCAGCATCCCTTGGTCGCCCCTTGTAGTCGCCTCTTACGACAGGCAGGGGATACCGCAGGTGTATTCAACATGTGCGTCCCCCACCCGCAGGGGGTAGTGTGTTTGGTCCACGAGAGGTATTTTATTTCCCTCACCACATACAGACTCATTCGAACAGCGAGATACCATATGTCCGAATCGCTGGCATTGATAGCATCGCATAGGAGGCGGGATGTACGGCCTCACATCGCAACGATAAGTTGTTACCTTGACTTTCTCCGGTAACACTGACAACTTGAAAGAGACTGTACCGGTCGGTACACCTCTACGCCGCACATTTGAAATTTCCCCCTTAAAGTACTCCTCTACAGGAGAAACTCTGGACTTTAACAACTGTATCAATTTATTAGTTTCTCAGACGATGTCACTACCGGAAATTTTGTGATTACGAAGTTGTTAGTACTGTGTGGATTTCAACGTATTTTGTTTTCTATTGATCAAGAAGTGTGGACATTATCTCATATATGTCTCTACTGTAAAACTGGGATCATGCACCCTGGTGCGAAGTGAAAGAACTCTCTTGAAGAAATTTTGTTTTCAGAAGTTTTTGTCTTTACTAAATTTTGTTCTTTCATTTGTGGGTTGGCAATATTAATCTTTCTTTCCGCCAGTTTTGAACTTAGCCAATCAGTAATATCTGCAATTAATTTCCAACCAATCCTAGGTTTCTCCTTCTGTTCAGATGTGTAACTTTAAGCGACCAATAAAATGTAGTGGGTGTGTCTTAATTATTCATGAAAGGTCTCGAATCTTCCTCGAGTGTTTAAAAAGTGCTGATTTTCACGGCTCCTGGCTACTTCGTCAACCTCTGGCTTAGTGTATGGACGTGTAGCAGAGAGCGGGTAGCGCCTCTTCCTTCGGGCAGCAGGTCTTCAACAGGTAATGGCCGTTTAACATCTTTATTTCTTGCTAGCTCAGCAGTTTAACTCTCGGGGAAGGTCCGAAACATTTTCAATGTAACCTACAGTGTTCCGTCGGACCCGGCCGTCCCAGCTGATGACTCACGTCATTGAAGACTTGGTTTTGAATCGCATCTTAGTGGAGGACCAGCCTACATCTGCTATTCCCTTATTCCTCGTAGCGAAGGACGACGGCACCGTCCGCATTATCTACGATTTGAGCCCATGGACTGAGTACATCAATAAGCCGCACTTTAGCTTAGAGGGACCGGCCCAGGCCTTGCAACAGATTCCGCCATATGCAACTGCTATGAAGTTACACCTGAAAAGTGGATTTTACCAAATCCCGCTGAAACCTACAACTCGACACTCATGGGGAGTGAGGTACAACTCCAGGTCTTTTGTCTGGACCCGGCTACCCATGGGCCATGCCCTGGCCCCATCCATTATGCTGCGGTGGGGCCAGGCAGTGGCGGAACTCCTGGGACAAGAATTCCCTGTGAAGGTTATCGTCTACCTGGACGACTGATTGATCTACGGGACAGCGTGGACGCCGACGATGCCGGAAGAAATCCTTCTATACTTAACGGTGGTGCTCGGAGTAACGATTAACCAACGGAAATCCATTTTGGAACCCCAACCTGTCTTGACCTACCTTGGGGTCACAATAGACATACCGAGCCAGCAGCTGTCACTTCATCACGCAACCCATGAGAGAGCTCTTAAGTTGATACCGCTCATCCGGGGGGGCCGACAAACAGGGACGTCAGCAGATTGCAGGTTACCTGTCCTGGCTAGCCTAGGTTATGGGCTGGCCATATTTTCTACCCAAACATGCACTTTCCGGAGAACCCTACTGGATTCGCAGGCTCCTGAGTTCTTGGCCACCCCTCGTTCGACCGCTCCTCGTCCAGTGCCGATGTGTGTGTACGCCGATGCTACCCCCAATTCGATAGCAGCAGTGGTGCCAGCATACCAGCAAGGATGGGCCCAGGCATTCCTGGACCCAGCTCCGATACAAGTTGCAGAGACCGCCGCAGCCATCAGGGCTGCCGTTTGGACCATCAGAGATCTTCCTCCGGGGCACACCCATATCGCTGTGTATACGGACAATTCAGTGGCATTGTGGTCACTCCGTACGGGGCGCGGCCCTGTACTCCACAACCTTGTATATGTTTGTATTATTTGTGAGTTTAATAAAAGAAGCAACAGAGAGAAGGATTACTCTCTCGTGGTGCCCCATCTCCTCCGCAGCCAACCCGGCTGACGCTCCTTCCCGGGAAGTGCTAAATTTCCTACACACGCACCCAGATCCCCTATAAAGGGGGGTACGTCCCGGGGAGGAGCGCCAGTCTGAACAGAGCTCGCGGAGACGATGGGACATCACAACTATTATCACACAAATTATCGGAATAATGAATCAGCTTACTTTGTATTTATTTACACTACTATCATGTGCTTGTAGCAACAATCGTCAACAATCCAAGAAACTGTTAAGTACCGTAATTATCCAGTGAAATTACCGTGAATTCTCTTTAACTTCTCTTTAAATCGATGTTTACAGGCTTATCGTGTTATTTAATGTAATAAGTTATTACCTTCGTGATAGTTTGAACGGATATCTGTACGAAATATTGGAAAAGTAGCGGCGGAAATTACAATGAGTTACAACTCCTTATGATAATCTGCCTTTGTTAGTATAATACCAACGAACCTACAGATATTTAAAAACATTGTTTTAAAAGTTAATATTAACACCTAAAGAAATTCCTAAGCCTAAGTTCGAAACAAAGTACACCTAGCTAGCCTACTTAACCTAGAGAACGTAATCGACTGAACACCGAATGAATTACTTGTTATAAAATTCAAATAAATAACACTACTCCCAATTTCTACAAACAAGCACTAAACACCAACATACGAATAGCACTAAGTGGAACGCACACACACAAAGTTTAAATAATTTCAATAGGTTTTTACTACTTTTTCACTACAATAATGCAAGAGCTCTCTCAACAGCCAACCGTTCACAAGCGCATCCAACAAAGGAAAAAATGGGGGGGGGGGAAAAATGGAAAATTCGACACATAATACAGACCTATGGTTTTTCTCACATTGGCCCAGTCAAGAATAACAGGTGATCAAGCAGGTTTGGTTGATGTCAAATTCGATATTGCTCTCTTCTTGGAATTCCTGCCTTCCAAGAAAAGCTTTAGGACCCTGAGTATTCGACATTGCTCCATTACTATGATCGTGAGCAACTACGAACCATGCCTTATGGAGTGGAAATCATGTCCCATATGTTTACCCTTGCAAGAACCTATGAGAGGAGGCACTCGACAGCTCAATTAAAGAAATTTACACAAATTTCCATCAAAAATCATATTTGTCAAGAAAGCTATTCTTTTGTAACTGCCAAGGAGACATACACACATCGCTAGAAACACAAATGAGGTCGGATGAAGAAAAATTAGTTGATAAACGTTCGAACATCTTGTATGTAATCTATGAAATTAATCAGGAATTACTGCAGGCGATGGAAGTTTATAAGAGAACGCAGATGAGACGGTATGATGTGAAGAATCCTCGCACTGCTGAATAGAGACATACACTGATTGATTGATGATTGTTGTTTAAAGGGGCCTAACATCGAGGTCATCGGCCCCTAATGGTACGAAATGAGACGAAATGGAATGACATATTAAAAGTCTAAAATTCGCCACTGACCAGAATTCAAAAGCGTGAGAACGAAGAATGAATGGATGGACATGAATTTAAAACAATCAGTGGATGCGACCCGCAAGGCCTCACATTCACATAAACTGACGTGACAAAATAGTATTACTGACCAAGGGACTACTGCTATAGCATAAAGCAATCGATTATGCGTGCAGTCAACAGGGCGTCCTAAATCGAAGTTATCGGCCCCTCATAACGGTACTGATCGCTAGCAAAGTAGAACCATGGTATTTGTTCTGTTGCGGTACTAATCAAATGTAGCGGAGACTTGCGGTATTCCACACACTATTGTACTACTCAGAGCTTATGAAATTCGACATAGAATACAGACCTATGTTTTTCTCACTTTGCGGTAGCTATCATCCCATGGTCCTGCTCATTTGGTGGTCCTAATCACAGGTACTGCAAAAGCCGACCGCACGGTGCTCCTGTGTGCTACTAATCACAAACCTATTTCGTAACCAATGTAGTGGTACTACGCACAAGTAAAAGCAACCCTTGGTGTTCTCCGCGTGGTGGTACTAATCACAAGTAGTTTCATGGTTCTAATACCATCAACCCTTGGTCGCCCCTTTTAGTCGCCTCTCACGACAGGCAGGGGATACCGTGGGTGTATTATTCGTCTGCCTCAACCCACACACAGGGGGTGTGTGTTTGGTCCGCGAGAGGTACTGTATTTCCCTCAAGTCCGCCGGCAAGCCGGTGAGACCCCCCTATCCGCCACCTCTCATCCTGCTACGCCTGCGTAGCAGGTTCGTGGAGATATACACTACAAGTCCATCTAATACAATAACTTTTACAATAACGCTCAGACAACAGCCATATTTTTTGCTCTCAAAAGAACAGTTTGTAATGATACAAAACCTCTTGGAGATATTCAATGTATTATGGATAGTATACGCCCTCTCTGGAGTCTGTTGGTCTCAGCAGTTTTACGAAAAGGTTGAAGAACTTACATTCATGGCGACTATAGTAATCCAATTGGGAAACTAAGCATATAACCTCTTAAAACCCTTCGATGTAATTGCCGCAGCCTGATGTCCAAAACAGCCAGACTCATTTCCTATTTCCGAACGTTGTTGTTAAATGAGCCCTTGAGAATAATGACCTGATTTCACGAGTGGAGGAACACAGTTTATTATACTTCTTTGGACCGGGAAATCATGAAAGCATCGAACTGTCTGGGATGAGCAAGTTAATGAGCCATCCAGCCATAGACACACAGCTAGGTTCAGAGAAACGTTATCACAGAACTCATAAAACTATCCCTGTAACGAGACAGTTCATTTTAGAAATCGTTTCTGTTATTACTTACTCGTTTTGTAAACAATTTCTTGAAGAACAAAAATGACCTCTTCTAGAATAACCCCAACATAGGAACCGAGGATTAGAATATTGTGTGTTCCATCCAAAATAGATAACCGATTCTTCCATTCCAAAACAATTCACAAAGATTACCGTCGGTGATTTTTCTTCGATCACATTGTGTGAAAATCTTGGGTTTGATCCAGTCTCAAGCCAGTGGCAGTCAGGAAGTGCGTGTGAGAGAGCTCCGTAAACCACCTAGCAAATCAGCAAGTTTAACTACAGTGTGTGTACTGGATCAAGTTACATTACTAAATAACAATCTTATGTTAATTTTAAGGACACTTCCTCTAAAGCATTACTTTGTCAATTTATGTATTTTTCATCTAAACAGTGTTATGTGGCTGAAAATGTTGATAATATACGAAACATGTACCACTTTTAACCATTAAGTTGCCTTAAGCAATCATTGTATCGACTAGGTAGAAAATAACTAAATACTTAGTTGTGAATCTATTGAAGTGCGATACGGACCATGAAGCTGATTTTATGGGATCCCTGGGTGGTCACAAATGCGGGCTTTCGGGCGAAACGGCACACGTAAAAGCCCCATCTCCGAGCAGCACCTACATCACAAATTTTGAATAGGTCTACAACTAACCCTCAAAAAAAAAAAAAAAAAAAAAAAAAAAAAAAAAAAAAAAAAAAAAAAAAAAAAAAAAAACAAAGTGGGGATCATGGCTAAATGGCCCATTTAGTCGCCTTATATGACAGGCAGGGATTACCTGTGAATGTATTCAGCCCCTCGCATCCACAGGAGGTCCAACACATGATATCAAATCACAATCCATGTCCGCGCCTAGGTCGCCCCTTTTAGTCACCTCTTACGACAGGCAGGGCGTACCGCGAGTATGTTCTACATGTGCGTCCCCCACCCGCACGGGTTTCATTGTATTGCATAACCCTCATTTTTGTGTGAGTTCTTTTGTGTGTGGATATTAAAAAGTTTTGCGTGTGTTTTTAGATTTGTAACCAAATCAAGGTGGGAGGATGTTGTGTTTTCAATGTAAAATATGCTATGGTGGGAGAAGTGTGGATGCACGGGGTTGGCAGCAGAGGCCAAGCCGCATCATGATGCTGGAGTGTGAGTAATGGGTTCCTATGCCGATGTGTTGTCCGCATAAATTGAATAAATATCTGTCGTATGTGTAATGCGACTTGTCATTTAACAAGCTTCGTTTACTGATCCGCGGGTAGTGTAAAACTAACATTCAGTACCACTTGCCTACCGTCACTACTTACGTCCTTTACATACTGAAGCTAGCACGTATGCATTCTATTGCTGATGAATCGTTCAAATATATAAAAGGAAGGAAAATCTTTTGACATTTTAACACTTTTCTTCGTCTTTATCAACCCTTATCCAAAATGTAAACATTCTCAGCACGCTCGTCTTGCCGTATTCCTGCAGGACGGTGGATGATGTTTGCACCAGGCCGATCAACGTTTCCACATTCTAATCATCGACATCTGAATGGAATATACCGATGCAAGCATGGACGTTCCTGCCGCGTATCTGCATCGAGTCACTGTTGTGAGCCTCCCGCTTCTTCAAGTTTTGTGTTTTACGTTCGGTCGAGTCCTGGCACCAATTTAAGGGGAATAATAATTGTTACCGTGTTTTAGCGGTAGGTAGAGGTGAAAGAAGGTGCGGGTGTGAACGGGTCTCAAACTACGGAATCAAAGTTAATGTAAAATTTAACAAGGTTATATTTTCTTTTCAAAATAAAGAAATAACAATCATGGCAGGTACAGAGTAGCAAGGTAATAAAAATACAATTACAAAATTTACAGGATTTGGGCTTCGAGCCCCAGCCTCACAATTCTTGAGCAATTAGCCCAGTTTTACCCCAAACACAAGTTTCCACAGAGGGACAGAAAACCCCATTCATGCCTAGGAGCACTTGCTCCAAAATACACAGTAAGGCCTCCTTGAGGCGCGCAGAAAACAAAATTTTCAAGAAAGGGTTACTTGCCCTTAAAATCCAAGCCTACCATAGGCCACTCCGAATTCCACCTTCAAGCTGTCCTCTAAGGACATGTACACGCGCTCTGTAACGATCATGTTCTGTTCCACGAGGGAAAACCCCGTGTATAATAAATTTGTCGTACTTGCTGTGGAATTAGGATATTTTATAGTGGGTAAAGGTAAGACAACGGGAAACCTGGCAACACTGTAACCACAGGTAGGGCAACTACCTCTATCGGCACGTACTAGTCGTGCTGTACAGTTGGTGCAGTGCATACAGTTTTGGGTTAGCATGCAAGAGGTCGAGGGGTTGAGGCGTATGTTTTCGTAAATGGAGTCCTGGTGGTATGGTATCTGGTATCTTAATCGTCATCAGCGATTGCAGCGGGTCCTCTAGAAACCATTTGCACTTAAATACTAGGATCCTAGAAATGGACGAACAAACGTTTTCATTGGTCATCTTTGAAAGACGCCCTTTCCACGTCGTGGGCGTGAATTTATTCGCACCACTTCATCTACTAGATACTAAACCTGTTTTCTTTGTACCCTCCTCCAATGGTCCCATAGATTAGTACCAACTATTATTCTTGCCTCGTTCAAGTCCAATACATTTCGTTAGGGCCTTACGTTACCAGTAGGCTTAGCAACGTGCTTTGCGAATAACGTCTAAACTCGGTTTAATTTTGTATGTGTTATCACCATGAACCCACTAATTATGTCTTTCAACATTGCGTCTGGTAACCGCATGCTGCTTAGTACGTATCTCAATGCATTATAACTATTATTATTTTTCCATCGATGTAATTGTTGAAGCATTACGTCTATTACTGTTAGGGAAAGAGTGTAATTCGAAAACGACCATTGCACAAATAGCGGTGTCGGGATGAATCATGCAGAACAATATCTCACACAGAGGTAATGCGCGTTAGGTGAAACAGCGCGCAGGACTGACGGCGTGTTTATTACGTATTGTATGCGCTGTTCATAGTGGCGAGCAGAGTAACGCACCCGTGACAAGACTCCAATGTACATGCGTACACGTATTGAATGTCCTTCTTGTAAACTTCTAATCCAGTGTGGCAGAAGTATGGCATAGACAAACGATGAATATGTGGATATGCTTCTGGTCCTTGGTGCATCTGATAACCGGGCTGGTGTTGCCGTTCGTGAATATGCTGCGAGATATCTCGCCGACGCCATCCAGATAAAAATGTGTTTCGTCGTCTGGAGCTGCGCCTTCGGGAGTCAGGTTCGTCCACGGACTCGTCGTACTCCAGCTACTGAGATAGCTATTCTGGAGGTCGTACACAAGAACCTCAGCGAAGTACACGTAGCGTAGCAAGGCAGCTGCGTGTCTCGCAACGCACGGTCGTTAACGTGCTGCACGAGCATGGGCTGCACCCTGTCATTATTGTTTGACAAAACACCGTCATCCCGCAGGTCGCCATCAGCGGATGCAGTCCTGTGAAAGGTTCCAACAACAAAAGGAACCCAACGATGACTTCGTGAACGCCGTACTATGGTCGGTTGAAGCCGCATTCCCTCGTGAGGGTGTCTTCAATATGCCCAATGCCCACCACTGGTGTGGGATTAATCCGCACGTCACCCGCGACCGTGGATATCAAGTTCGCTTTGGATCAACGTCTGCGCCGGATATTGGGCGACAGTTGATTGGGCCCCTACTTGTTGCCTCACCGGTTGACGGCACGAGAGTATCAGGCATTTCCCTCAGACTATCTGCCCGATGCGCTGGAAGATGTTCCACTACATGTTCGGCAGAAGACATGGTTCCACCATGATGGTGAACCTCCACACTCTGGAATTAATCTGCGACAGTATTTGGACAGAACGTTTCCAGGCAAATGGCTCGGACGTGGAGGTCCAGTTGTATGTCCACCGCGTTCACCTGACCTAAATCCCATGGATTTCTTCCTCTGGGAACACCTGAAGGAGCACGTGGACTCCACTCCGCCGACAAATGTGGAAGAATTGGTAGCGTGTTCATGGTGCTCTTGATACTGATGATGATGCTTCTTGTTTAAAGGGGCCTAACATCGAGGTTATAGGCCCCTAATGGTATGAAATGAATTAACAAAAAGTTCAAATTCATCCACTGACCAAAATAAAAGAAAAAATGTCATGAAGAATGAATGGATGGACATGAACCCAACAAAAACAAACAAAAAAGACAGTGGTTCAGACTTAAAAAAATATCGCAAAATAATATTATTACTGACCAAGGGACCACTTTTTAAGCACAATGATGCTTGATGACTAAAGGGGTGCACAATCAACGACTAAGGCCCCACAGAATGGTATATGTCGCGAGTAAGGTAGAGCCATGGTATTTGTCATGTTGGGGTACCAATCAAAAGTAGCGAAGACTCACGGTGTTCCACCCAAGATGGTACTACTCACAAGTATTGCACTTCGTACAGGTAACGCAGACCTAAGGTGTTTCTCACACAATGGCGCCACTCATAGCCAACGCAAACCGATAAATTTCTACATCTAGGTGTACTAACCAAACATCCCGTTGTGATTCTCACATAGTGGGTACCAATCACACGCAACGCAGACCCACGGTGTCGCTCATATAGTGGTACAACTCACAGGCAACGCCCAGACCCGCGGTGTTGCTCACACGGGTACGACGCACGGGTACTGGAAAACCCCAGGCCAGGCTCAATACTGCTACTAATCACAAACATATTTCGTACCGAATATAGTGGTTCTACTCGCAAGTACAGGCAACCTATGGTGTTCCCAACGTAATGGTGCGAATCAAAAGTAGTTTCATGGTTCCAATTCAATCATCCCTTGGTCGCCCCTTTTAGTCGCCTCTCACGACAGGCAGGGGATTCCGTGGGTGTATTATTCGTCTGCGTCCCCCACCCATAGGGGGTAAAGAGAGAGAGAAAAGATGAAAAAGAAGGGACACAGATAGGTCTTATGGCGACGATGGGATAGGAAAGATCTGGGAGTTTGAAGGAAACGGCCTTGGCATTAAGGTATAGCCCCAGCATTTGCTTGGTGTGAAAATGGGAAACCACGGAAAACCATCTTCAGGGCCCTGTGACCAAAGGCCAGCACGCAAACCATTTAGCCATGGAGCCGGACATCCTGACAGAGGAAGTGCTCATCAACTTAAGTTTTAAACCAGGACGATCAGAATACGCTGGAAAAATTACGTAACGTCTAGGATGAGCAAATGAATTTCCCAAAATAACCCTTGGCACTGCAGCCCTTGAAGGGCCTTGGCCTACCAAGCGACCGCTGCTCAGCCCGAAGTCCTGCAGATTGCGAGGTATCGTGTGGTCAACACGACGAATCCTCTCGGCCGTTATTCTTGGCTTTCCAGACCGGGGCCGCTATCTCACCGTCAGTTATCTCCTCAATTTTAATCACGTAGGCTGAGTGAACCTCGAACCAGCCCTCAGGTCCAGGTAAAAATCATATCCACTGACTAGTTTACAAAATGGTGATGAAAAATTAGTATGAGATTAAAACAATCAGTGGATCTAATTCGCAATGCCTTATTCGGGAATAAAATACGAGAAAATATAGAAGACAAAACAATAAGGCATTGCCTGGTAGTACAAATGTAGTTACATAATTTACGTTAGACGTTAACATAACACATTAAAACGCGCAACACAAACTAAAATGAAGTCAATAGGATAAAAGCGCAATTGACACAAATACACGAGGACAAAACACAACATTACAATCGATAAAACAGATCACTATACCTCTTAAAGCGGATAACGAGGTCAACTGACTGCTCGTCATCATACAGGATAAGGGAGATGGTACTCGGGAGGTAAAGACTACGGTGAAGATCGACCAGGTCCGTACACTCCGTAAGGATGTGAACAACGGTAAGATGGTCACCGCAGGTACACGCCGGAGGACGTTCTCTTTTCAAAAGATGCGAGTGAGTCACGATACCATGGCCGATCCGAAGGCGACAAAATACCACGGCTTCCCTCCGCAAAGCACGAAGGGAAGTCTTCCATACCTTCGTTGTTCTTGTAATTACTCTCATCTTATAGGGAAGGGGAATGGCCTGCCACTCCATCTCCCAATGGGACATAATCAGATGTAGCAGCTGAGAGCGAATATCACTTCCTGGAACCTTGAAAGGCAACGGGGGCAGTGTAACTGCCTCCTTGGCAGCCTGATCTGCTAACTCGTTTCCCCCTATGCCCATGTGGCTTGCGAGCCACAGAAATGTGATTCTGGTGCTGGCATCCGAACACCCGGCCAGTAGGTTCTGGATCCGCTGCACCAGAGGGTGCCGAGGGGAACAGGTATCTATAGACTGGAGCGAACTCAAGGAGTCAGTAGACACAAGAAAGTGAGAAAGTGTCGGCGGTCATTGTTCAGTGCGTACCGCAGAGCTGCAGAGATAGCATACAGCACTGCTGTGTACCCACTACACGTTTCCGAGAGAGCAAACAGAAAGCTAACATTGTCGACAACGAACGCACAGCCCACCTTCGTGTCTGTCCTAGAACCATCCGTGTAGGCGACGACTGAACCTGGATAGCGGCCAACAACGGACAGGAAGAGCCTCCGATAAATCGAAGGGTCCGTGTTCTCCTTCGGGCCAGTGTGTAGGTCTAGGATTATTTCAGGTGGCCGTACTACCCACGGAGGTGCCCCACTTCGTTGTCTGACAAGGCAAGGAACCGAAAGTACGTCGAAACAATCTGGAACTGCAAACTAAACGTATTCCAACCGGCCGCGTTGCTGGGGGACGAGCGGCGTACAGCAAATGGCAGCCATTGTTGAAAACGCAAGGATAGCTTGGATGAAATGGCATCTGTCGCAAATTAACAGCATAGGTAAGAAGCATTTGATGGCGCTTCAGGTGTAAAGGCGGCACACCAGACTCAGCGAGCAGGCTAGCTATGGGGCTTGTACGAAAGGCTCCCGTCGCCAACCGAACCCCGCTGTGGTGAATGCTGTTTAGCTTCGCAAGAACGCTTGGTCTTGCTGAGCCGTATGCTGCACTGCCGTAGTCTAGGCGAGATAAAATATGTGCCCTATAGAATCGTAGGAGCACCGTGCGGTCAGCCCCCCCAAGAAGTGCTGCTAAGGAACTTCATGATATTAAAGCTTCTTAGCACATTGCACTTTCAACTGCCGCACATGTTGCTCCCACGATAATGTACTATCGAAAAGGAACCCAAGAAATCGGTAAGTGTCAACAACTGGAAGAACGACATTTCCTACATAGAGCTCGGGATTAGGGTGAAGAATACGTTGACGACAAAAGTGGACAACACAGATCTTTGCGGCAGAAAACCGGGAGCCATGTTTTTAAGGTCCAGTGCTCAACCGTCCTAATAGCCTGCTGCAACTGTCGCTCTGCGACTGCCATACTGCACGACCTATAGTGCAGAGCGAAGTCGTCCATATATAGGAACGATATTACTGCTGGACCAGCAGCAGAAACAATTCCGTTTATGGCAATCGCGAAGACAGTGACACTAAGGACCGATCTCTGTGGGACTCCATTTTCTTGAACGTGGTATTGCGAATATGTCCTCCCTACTCGGACACGGTATACTCGGAGGGACAAAAAATTCGCAACAAATACCGGCAAGTGACCTCGGAATCTCCATTGATGAAGGACTGAAAGGATACCATATCGCCATGTGGTATCGTAGGCCTTCTCCAAGTCAAAGAAAACAGCTACCAAGTGCTGTTTGCGGAGAAAAGCATCCTGGATAGAGCTCTCGAGGCGCACGAAGTGGTCAGTGGTGGATCGAGCGGGTCGAAAACCAGTTTGGTACTTGGAAAAGAGTCCGTGTTTCTCCAGCACCACACCAGTCGGCGATTTAATATCCTCTCAAATAGCTTACACAGACAGTTCGTAAGACAAATCGGTCTGTAACTTCCTGCATACTTAGTATCCTTGTCAGGCTTGAGGACAGGAATGACTATGCCCTCTAGCCACTGAGACGGAAAAGCTCCCTCTATCAAGAGGGTCAAGGAGACGTGTCCCTGCAAAGCGCTAAGGCGCTGCGGATTTCCCACTCCGTAAATGGCACGTTGTAGTCATCTGAAGCTTGGGTGGCAAATCTAAGGTGATGACGTTCGGCCTCCCGCTTCAGAGCGCGGTAATTCCCAGAGCCAGATACATCCGCGAAATGACTACTAGCTAGATGGTAAGCAATCCCGAGAGGGTCAGTGGCGACACTGCCTGCAATGGAAATTCCCGGTACAGGAGATGATCCTTGGATGCCCGAAATCCGTCGAAGCTTACTCCACACATGAGATGATGGAGTATGTGACGTCATAGACGAAACATATCTCTCCATGAAGTCTTCTTACTTTGTCGAATAAGAACTCGCGCCTGAGCGCGGAGTTTCTTAAATGTTACCAAGTTGGCCACAGTAGGCTGTCGACGGTAACGTTTATGAGCGCGACGGCGTTCTTTGATGGCTGCTGCTATCTCATCGTTCCACTAAGGGACGAGTTTTCTGCGAGGAGTCCCCGAGAAAACCGGAATATATTCCTCAGTAGCAGCAAAAATAACTTGAGTGTAACTTACTTCTTTGCCGACGGTCGGCCTGATATCATCGCTATAAGACAGCTAGTGATGTGTACTTTGGCCAATCAGCATGTTTAAGAATCCATCGAGGGGGAGCCTCAACGGGTTTATGTTTTTAACAAAGTAAGGATGATGGGAAAATGGTCACTGTCACAGAGATCATCGTGTGTATTCCACCGAAACAGTGGAACCAACGTGCGGCTGCATAGTTTTACGTCTATGCGAGAATGTGCCGTAACGTGAATTAGTTCCCCTGTGTTCAAAATACATAAATCCGGCTTCTTCGTTGTAGGTATCAGAACGTACATTAATTCCAACGCCACAGGAAGCCCGGTTAGCATAGTAACGTTCTGTCGAGTATAGGCACCGTGCAGATATATCGAAATGCTACTACTAGCGCTACATAGTGGCCCGTTCTGAAACAAGAGGTGAGGCACAGTGCGAGTCTCAGTACAACGTGTGTAACATTCGAACTAGTTGCGGGTTTAAAGCGATTCAATTCGAGGATCTAAGTGAATCATCATGCAATAAAGGAAGAAACCTTGTTGTCAGTGGCCACGTGAACGGCGTTGAAGAGTTAATTTCGAATGGTTTCGAATACATCACAGGAAAAGTCAACCGACAAACGTCTGGCAATTTGCCGCCTTATTTCGTGAAACTTGAGGTAGGCAAGGTGTAGTTAGGTAAAAATGTATATAGTTTATTTAGTAAGGATTAACTTATGTATGTTTGTTGAGTTGTACGCATTTTTATTTTGTGTTCAGGTTGACCAGAATCGTAATGTCTCTACCAGCGAATGTTCCTGTCCAGCCGGCGCCAGAAGAACTTGCAAACGCGTAGCTGCGGTAGTGTATTATATAAATAATGAAAGTGTTGTCTCCAAAACAGACAGTCCGCAACAATGAGGAAAACCGAGCCTGAAAACAATGTCAACAGAAAAATATAGAAAAAGCAAGCACGTAGAAGAACTGTTCGGTAAAAAGTTTGAGGACATCTCTTACCCCCTTCGAATTAACTGAGGATATTTTTAAACACATCCCTTGCAGTCTTCGTACAAAGCATTGAGCAGAAGCAAGTACTGAAATCGAACAATCGAGCAGGGCCGTAGTCACCTTATTGATAGACAGGGTAGTGAATGATGTGGAGAGAAGAACGAGAGGAAATTGTGACACAGCTATTACATTTACAAGTCTCTAACGACGTGCGCTTCCCAGACAAATACACCTTTCGCACTGTGAGTGACGAAATGTTTTTTTTACCACCAAAGTGCAGGTTGATATAGATCATATAATTAAAATCTCCCTGGACACTCTATCTCGATCAGGAAACCCTCGATGGTTTCAAGAAAAAAAGATAATACCTGCTAGCACGAAAGCAAATCGGACCAAACCTAGGCGACATAACTTTGATACTTTAGCTCTCGCATTTGTAAATGAATCTCCAATTGGGGGAGCTGCTTTGAACATTCTTACGAAAGTGAAATGGAAAGTGAAGCAATAGAATGCTAAGGAAGTTCATTTGTTGTTCGTGTTATTCGTTGAGGTTGCAAATTCTTTAACACGCAACACATAGACGATGTCATCCACGTGTGGAAAAAAGTTCTGTTGGCAATTTCTGTAATATATTGTATATTTTGATTCTTTGAATACACCTTTCTACGTGAATTCTAACACTCGCAATATTGTAAGTACTCTCAACTTCCTCAGCTGTTAATCTCCCGTCATGTAAGAACGGTGGTGTCACGATTATGATACCGCGGCCAGGTAAGTTAGTTCTGATGCCTAAATCCTTTATCAGCCATGACCTCATCGCCAGGTTGAAGGAAAGTAAACCACTGACGGTTGTTGTGAATGAGTCGCTAGCTCTTCCACCGTAACACTTAGATTTAAAGCGATCATACCATTAGGCGTGATTGCAATTAAAACTTTTGCAATGTAGCAACCCTTGTATTGGGAATAGAAATACAATCTCTTGATCTACTTGGGGAGGCTGTTGAACCCTAAATTCCGTGGAGTCAATAATGACTCGCCAATTACTGTAATTTCGTTTAAATGCTGGAGACATTGTTTCTTGAACACTTTTCTAACTAGGCCAGAATATGAAATGTTTTATACGCAGTGCCAGTTGCATAACCACGGTCGTAAAAAACGTGAAATTGTTGTCCGGTGAACACTCTCAAAGCAGAATAGGACAGTCCGATTTTCATTACGAAAATGAATAATCTGGTTTCTTTACATAATTTCGAAACGTTACAGTTTGATAATAACGCAAGGAAAAGACGTTGAATTTCACACCTGTTAAATCACGCATTTGTGTATTGTTCCTTATGGAACTGTAGCCTTGGAAACCTGGACCCTTGATGTCTGCATGATCGTCTTCCGTTCCAGATATCATGTTTCGTTAAGTCCCCTCCCAGACCGAAATTAAGTGGAATACATGCTTGTGTATTTACGTCGTTTTCATTTATTGAACAAGAAAACATGAAGTCTGAACAATGAAATTCAGATGCAACTGTTCCCACGGATACATCCTTGGTTATGTTACTTGGGCAAACTGTGCTTGAAAATTTTCCGTCTTAATCGTTTTAATCGCTTGAGTTGTCAGTGAAAGCGCTGTAAGCTGGATCCCGGCGACACATTCCTCTTCTTGGATTCATCCGGAAATATTGTCGGAACATAGGCTGGACTTAGTGGGTGTCCAGATCTCTTGTTTTCGATGAAATGCGCACTACATATTCATGAGTAAGTCGTTTTTTTTTTTTTTTGCTAGCGGCTTTACGTCGCACCGACACAGATAGGTCTTATGGCGACGATGGGATAGGAAAGGCCTAGGAGTTGGAAGGAAGCGGCCGTGGCCTTAATTAAGGTACAGCCCCAGCATTTGCCTGGTGTGAAAATGGGAAACCACGGAAAACCATCTTCAAGGCTGCCGATAGTGGGATTCGAACCTACTATCTCCCGGATGCAAGCTCACAGCCGCGCGCCTCTACGCGCACGGCCAACTCGCCCGGTGAGTAAGTCGTAGGTTGCCAAAGTGATCCATCAGTGCTAAAAATTAAATTAAATCGGATCAACTGAACTTATGGCAAACATGCAGTACATATGTGTAGGCCTATTTACTTCGTTCAGTTAACTCCTTGTATTACCCATCGCCTCCTTCGGTCCACATCTATCGCTCGTTTTGGAAAACAATATTTTTTTTACTTCACTGCCCGTATTTGCGTAAGTATTGGAACCTCTGACAACACAACAATTGCGTTTACTTGATCTCCTTTTCTCTGTCATTACCATCTGAGTGACTACACGCTCAGTCATAACAGAACAGCTACTGCGAGTCTGGAGTCTGCCTCACGTGTTGTTCTCCGCCCGGCCGCTAGAGCGACGCGCACGGTGCCTATAGTCGGAAATATCTCAACACCGTGTGATGACCAGGTCTGAAGTTATTCTCCTGAATACAGACTATACTCGCTGCGTACTCACTAATGAGCTGCCGTAACTCAGCAAGATGCCTGTCACAACCGTTACAATTCCACTGTAATAGTGCTATAGTGTGGACTATAAAAGGAGTGTTAGGTTAGGAGCGACAAAACGCTCGCAAGAATAAACACTATCAACAACTACATCCGTAGATGTAGATGACAGCGCGACATCCATTCCGTCATCAACAGATGTCGGGGATGCCGCCCAGAACTTTGACGTTTTCGAGGGCGAGCAGGTCCCCTACGAGGAGAGTGCACAGGTTTGGGAGCAGGAGTACCTCCTGGCGCAGACTCATACCCCCAGATGGGGGGCATGAATTCTCCTTCGTAGAAGTGCGAGAGCGTTCAGCAAGGGCGCACTTCTTGGGCGCCTTCTTCGTTTCTGGTTTAGACGGGCTGGGAGGTGGTTTCCCAACCCTGGTCGACGATGCTGCCTCCGTCGGCTTGGGCACGGCTTTCGCCGACCTCTTAGGGAGAGGAGACTTAGCCTTGCCCTCCTGCTGTGCCGGCTGGCAGTGCCCAGCCGCAAGGACTTCTGGTTGGTCCCCCTTCGAGCTTTTAGTCTTTGCGACGTTGCTGAGAGCAGCAACAATCACCTTGGGCGCAGCGATCAGCACAGGTGACGATGTTGAAAATGACGAACCTGGAAGACTCTTGAGCTATCATGCTGTAGTCGAGTGTACGGGTAGGTGTATTCGTGGAATTAAACTTACGGCGGGCTTAATGGTAGGAAAGACCATTCAGAGTCTTGATCTCCTGGATCTCCTCACTCAGATATGTCGGATAGTTCCGATACCGGGGAGAATGAATACCGGAGCAGTTAGTGCACTTGTACGGTGTTGTGCACTCCTCCGCGCCGTGAGCTACTCGTCCACATGTACCACATACAGCCTGTTTCGAATCGCTGGCATTGATAGCATCCCATAGGAGGCGGGATGTACGGCCTCACATCGCAACGATAAATTGTTACCTTGACTTTCTCTGGTAACACTGACAACTTGAAAGAGACAATGAACGCACCAGGGGCAACGTCTTCATCGTTGACCTTGCGCGTAATGCGCCGGACGTGTGTCACGCCACGGTTCTTCATATCTTCCATCAACTCGTCATCAGTGTTCAAAATAAGGTCGCGGTGAAAGATGACTCCGCGAACCAGATTCAAGGACATGTGCTCCACTTTGACGGGGATTTCGCCAAGGTGGTCGCACTTAAGCAGCTGATCAGCTTGCAGTGCTACACGAGTCTTCATAAGCAAACTACCGTTGCGCACTTTCTTTAGGTCCTCAAGTTCGCCATAGACGCCTTCGATGTGTCGACTAAAAAGGATCGAATTCACCAGCTTAAAATCATCCCCATCGGTTCTGGTAGCGACCAGAAACCTAGGGAAGCTGGATCCCATTCCTCCACGATGCGCACGTTCCCAGGGAGTGGAACCTCTCAGGGAAGCAAAAGTTAAAGACTTAGGTGGGGAACCACCTTGAGAAGGCACCCACTCCGATCAGGGGTCTCTGTAGCCGAACCAGCAGCCAAGGCAATACCCACCTGGTCATAACAGGTACTGCCCGGGTTTCCCATGTTGGACGAAGCCTAATACACGATGGCTGAGGCAATGAGCACTAGGACTCCCTTCCTCTAGTCCCCGCAATAGCATGTACCCCTATAGCGTGTACAGAGCATATTAATATTAATATGTCCTTCTGGCAATCGGCTGTGCGGGGACCTGTGTTGTCAAGCGGATCCTACTGCCAAGATACATGGCGCTCCCTCCCGCAAGAGTCCTGGGTGGTTAATTGCTGGCTTTTGGGCGTTATCGCACACGTAAGAGACCCATCTCCGGGCAGAACGCACATCAAAATTTTGAAATGATCTACATCTGAGCCTCGGAAAATATAATAAAAAATAAATAGGGGACCATGGGCACATGACCCTTTAAGTCGCCACCTATGGCAGGCAGGGATTACCTGTGAATGTACTCAACCCCTCCCATCCACAGGAGGTCCGACACATTATACCAAACCGCAATCCATGTCCCCACCTAGGTCGCCCCTTTTAGTCGACTCATACGACAAGCAGGGGATACCGCGTTTGTATTCTACATGGTCGTCCCCCTAGCGCAGGTGGTAGTGTGTTTGATCCGCGAGAGGTATTTTATTTCCCTCAAGTCTGCCGGCAAGCCGGTTAGGACCCCCCCCCCTATACGCCACCTGGGAGTATCACCTCTCCCCCTGCTACGATAGCGTAGTAGGTTCGTGGCATGGTGGGTGCATCGGAAGGGTTCTCTGTATATCGATATGCGGATATGGAAGATGGAAAGCAACATAAAACGGTATGCGGATATGGAAGATGGAAAGCAACATAAAACGGTTTGGGATGTGAATCGCTAGGTGCCTTGTTTAGAGCAACTATTAGTAGGAGACTTCATTACCTTGAGGGAATTTCGGCCAGAGGAGCAATTCTTGCAGGGTATTTTAATAGAGGAGGAACATCCGTTCCATGATTATGTAATGCATCGAGTAAATCGCGAATGCGCGATACATGGATATGTGTCGGTAGAGATGTTGAATGTTATCGGAATGAGTGGGAGTGGGTTAGGGACGACGGGACTAGTGTCGCGTTCCACGGTTTAACTATGCTTGCATCGGTTTTGTCGAACTTCGATGGCCCACCGTTTTATGAGGTGAGGGAGACAGTATAGATTTGAAAAAATGAGGTTATGTTATACAATACCGAGCATCTTGGGATGTTATACGGGAAACTGCGAATAACGATAGAGAATGTTTTCGCGTGGGGCGAGGGATGGAAAGGTATGTAGGAGCGATCGAGAGACGAATCCAGGGCTAGATCTCGGGTTATAAAAGCGTACTTGTTATTCTTATGGGATGCTCCCAAGGTAAAGAATAATAAGGTAAGACATGCTTTGGTATGGTTGGTGAAATATTTTGCGTTTGGAAGTGTTGATTATATTTATTTATCGTACGGCAGCGCTACATATGAACGAAGTTCAGATCAGCGGCCATGCGCATCTAATCCGGAGATTAGAAGGGGTAGGAATTTTAATATTCCATTTCTTACTTCGAACAGGAGGGCGCGGACTTGGAGGGACAGGCGTGGCTGTCTACGCGTGCCAGTGACAGGGTCAACACCATGACTCTCTACAATGCTGTGCTGGCCGCCGTTAGCACCACCACCTTGTATGGGCTCAACATCACGACAGGCATAATCCAAGCTTGGTGTGCTGGCCGCCACGCCGACCTCCCATCCTTTTCTGTCCAACTACTCAGTTCGCATCTCAATATCCCTAGGGGTGCTGCAATATCTAGGGCCGTAATGATGCTAGACACGCCCAAGAAAGCATTCCCCTTGTGGTTAGGCTGCTCAGAGTGCTTATTGGGTAGGCAGTCGTGCGGCCAACAGAAACGGGGCCCATGCTTACTCGGCTATGAAAGCTAACCACCCCCGTAGGTTGTACAGTAGCCTGCGCATTGATAACTGGCTCAGGGTTCGGCCCCTAGAATAAGGCATATGCACACCCTGCCGCAAGGTGAATTTGAAGGAGGAAGTCCGCTGCACAGGTGCTATCCATCGGCAGGGATGGTACTCACCCACCTTATGCGGCAATGGCCATTAACTGCATAGCCCAACATCTAGATCACGTCCGTGTGCCCGCGCTATCTCGACAGAGTGCTGCTTGCGTTCCTGGCGGGTTAGTGCAGTGGGATTCGCCTGCTCGCATTCCAGAGGCCGATCTACAATGGGTTGAGGCATTACGCATATTTGAACCATGCACGCTAATGTGCTATAACTATTACGACCAAACGATCCATGCTCCCTGTCTGCTGAACCCAGCAATCAGCATGGGTGAGATCATGGTGCTGTCGTACTTCACAGGCCAGCCCCTCGAATCCGCCGGGCTCCTAGTGAACATCGTGTCCCAGCCTGCATGCCCTTTTCGGTTGCCCACCTCCTTGGCCCTCTCGTCCATTGGTGGCCTAGCTGGGCACTTGCAAATGTATCCGCAGCCGCTGTAGACACAATGTGTAGACATTGCACCGCCCGTGCACACCAGCAAGTGAACAAGGCTGCTGCCTTTAGTGCGCTGGAGTTCTTTCGCCAAGAGGCCCTCCAGCGCGGGGAGGACGTGTGTAGTCCCCCAGAGAAGATATATTACTCAGGCGCGGCACACACCCCACGAAACCACGGTATCCCATTTCACGTGCACTACACAGCAACCAACTGGTGTGTGAGCTAGCATTCCGCCTTTCATAGGGTTGTGATTAATTGGCTACAATGGTTGCGCGATAGTGGATGGATTGGCCACATCTGTCTAGTTTATCAGTTATGGATGTGGTATCCAATGTATGAAGACCACGTGTACAGAATGTGTAAGTTAGATCTTGTAAATAGCTGTAAATTGGATTGTAATATAGGCCTGCCGGCTCTTGTAACTTTGAGTAGTTTGTATTATAGTGTATATAGTAGAGAACAGTTTAACCAGATTGTGATTAAGTTAAAAATTGTTGTGACCGCCAAGAAAGGCTCGCCCTAAGTAGGGTGAGCCTGTGGTTACCCATCATTTAGGCAGAAGAACCGCCAGTTGACAAGAGGGCTCGCCTGGCTGCAACCGCACGCTCACGCACAGAACGAAACGGTCCAGGTGGCTTGAGTGCACCACCTAAAACCATTGTGAACCTCTTCCTGGATCACATTTATTGCACAATAGACAATTACGGACACAATGGGCACTACAACAACGGGCTGGAGGTTTGGCTCAAGTGCTAAAAGATGACCTTGAGGAGCACAACCCGCCGTTGTTGCGCTAACTGGATCAGAGCCCCATCATAGGCCCTCACCGATATTACTACGATGTCGATCTGAAGTGCCCCGGACTGCATTTCTTTTATGGTAAACCTCTACCCAGTGCAGGATCAGATGATTGCTTTGCACCTACCCTTGTCGTGCGGTCAGTTAAAGTGATAAGGCATTTAAAGGTATTGAACAGGCTGTTCCCAACCACTGGTTTCACGGACAAACGCCATCAAACTCGCTTTGTCTCAGACCTTGTGTGCCATATAGTGCAAACTCCACCCATGAGTACAGGGGAGGAACCCAAAGGGGTTGACACCATTGGCTGTGGTCGCCCGATGAGAAACGTCGCTCAAGACTTGCTGCAGTGAATAACGTGCTATCGATGGTACCAATAGGAACACCTCAGCTCCTTGGCAGTGCACTACTCATTGCCGCTATCGGCAGTAGGGAATCGGCATTGGCCCAGCGCAACATTCTCAAGCAGAGGCTCTTGTTCCGGGATGTGTATAGGTAGCAGGAGGGTTCGGTGCCTACGTGCGAAAGTGCTCTAGGGACATACACGAAGACGCTATCAGTACCGATCAGGTAGCCTTCACGCCTATATGGCACACGGTGTCTTCCCTTAATCCTCTGATTCCATCTTGTCTTCTCCTCTGATGATGACATATGTAAACGGTTGGAGCCCAGCCCCAATATAAGAGATTACAACATGCACACCCTCGTAAAATCGACAAACGGAGAGTCTCACACTTTGTCAAGCATAGTGGTGCTTGAAGCCTCGCAGGAGGAGACAAAACAGCTACTCAACCATGCAATGGGAGAAAACAGGGGACAGAAGCACAGGCATCGCAGTGGGTGGTGTCCTCGTGGTCGGAGACGATGGCACCCCTAGGGAAGAGCGGTCTTACACGGCCCCCTACATGCGGTCCGGCAGCCCTAAAAGCTCTCTCAACATTACACTTCATCAGTTTTGGGCAACTTTTGACCCTCCAGACCCAAACTGCCGGGAAGATCATCAGCACCATGAGCCACAACACCCTATCATCAGATCGGATTGGGATCTTCCACGGGATTCCGCTCCATGGGACATAGCGGACTTCGAAAATAGCGGGACGCCCATGCAGGACGACAGCAGTTACCACGATACCAGCCCTGGCACTCCTTACGCAGACGACGACTGGGACGTCATCGACGCTGGTAGCTTCCATCGCCCCATTCGTCAATCACTCATAACACAGGACCCGGAATTTCCAGCATTACATCCTCTACCAAGAGTTCCTCACGGCTTCGAAGAAACCCACAATGTATCATTCCATCGCATTGCCTCGTATCGCTCCGGTTCCTTACCAGGACACTCCCCTGGGACGATTCGCAGAGGATATTGCCAAAAATGGGGTCAGCTTGCCTAAACCAACAACAGCCCCTCCAGTCTTTGTGCCTACTACTCCATCACCTCTAATGAATACAGTGATAAGTGATCCACTAGAGAATGATATCCTACGACGGCAGCCAGTATCTCATGCACATCCCTTGTTTTTAGTGGCTAAACCAGACGGAAGTGCGCGCTTGATTCATGACCTAAGCAGGTAGACAGACTACTATACGATACCGAAGTTCTCGCTTGCGGGATCAGCATAAGCGCTGGCTCGTATACCTCCATTCTCCTTAATGATAAAACTAGACTGATGATGATGCATGTTATTTAGATGGGCCTAACATCCAGGTTTTCGGCCCTATGGTACGAAATGAGACCAAATGCGATTAAAATTTAAAAGTGCAAAATTGATCCACTGACCAGAATTCAAAACGTGATGAGGAATGAATTGATGAATATGAACTTCGAACAATCAGTGGATCTGACGCGAAATGCCTCACATTCCCAGAAACAATATTACTGACCAAGGAACTGCTTCCAAAGCCCAATCGGAATCGATGATGCTTGTCTAAAGGGGTCAATGTCCATTACAACCGTCCGGCATACAGGCACTTATCCCTAGTAAAGGAGAACCATGGTATTTCTCAAGTTGCGGTACTAATCAAAGGTAGCATAAACTCACGGGGTTCCAAACATAATGGTACTACTCACAAGTATTGGACGTCGTACAGGGAACGCAGACCTATGATGTTTCTCACATAATGGCGCCACACATACGCAACGCAAACCGATGGTGTTCCTCACATAGGTGTACTAATCACGGGAGCCGGTATTCCCGTTGTGTTCCTCACATAGTGGGTACTAAGCACAAGCAACGCAGACGAAGGTGCCGCTCATATAGTGGTACTAATCACAGGCAACGCCCAGACACGCTGTGTTGCTCACAAATGTACACCGCACGGGTACTGGATACCCACAGTGAACCACTCTCTGCTGCTACTAATCACATACCTATTTCGTATTTAATCTAGTGGAACTACTCGCAGTACAGGCAACCCATGCTGTTCCCCGTGTGATGGTACTAATCAAAAGTAGATTCATGGTACTAAGACAATCATCCCTTTGTCGCCCCTTTTAGTCGCCTCTTACGACAGGCAGGGGATACCGTGGGTGTATTATTCGTCTGCGTCCCCCACCAACAGGGGGTAGATAACGAGATAAAAGAAGAAAAAGTAGTGATCCGTCACTTCGAAAAATGAAGTAACGGACAAAGAAAGGCACGGGCCACGAAGGGCATGAAATTGAATGACTCGCCATGCCTCGAAAGCTCTAATACCGTCGGGGTCGGAAAAGAACAGGAGTTGTAGTAGTAGGTTCGTGGACGCATATTCTCACATAGTTTTCTGATAATATATTTTTAATAAGCTTTGTGTAACAGTTTTTCCCTGTTATCTCTTAAAGTTTCGGAAGGATCAGGCTCCTGCTTGTGGAGTCAAAGGCTTTGCGGAAATCTATAAAGACTGCATAAAGCTTTCCTTTCTGCAACCTGAGTGCTTCTTGTATATCTTCAAGCAAGCAATTGATTGCCTGGATTGTTGAACTGCCTCTTCTAAATCCGAACTGTTCTTCCGGTGTTTTGTCATCTACTATATCCCTCAATCGATTTGTCAGTGTTTTTGTAAGAATCTTCAGTAATGTGCACTCAAGAGCGATTCCACGGTAGGTGTTCGGATCACTCACATCTCCTTTACCCTTGTACATCACTTTTAAAGTTGATTCCCGCCATTGGTCTGGTATTCTTCCTTGTTTGAGACATTGATTCATTAAGTTCCGTGACAGGTTCTTTTAGGGTTGCCCAAATGTCTTTGATATGTTCGTAGAATATGTTATCTGGACCTCCTGCTCACCTAGTCTTACTCTCACGGACGACTTTTTCTAATTCGTCAACTGTGAATAATTCATTTGGTGCCACATCCCAGTCACTATCTTCAGTCAAGTCTCGGGTTTCCTTTGCTGCTGTCTTCACACAGGTGACCCATTCCCAAATCATGAAACCTTAGTCAAGATGTTTGCTGAGCTTGAAGCTGAAGGACTCGTCCAAAGACATGAAGAACAATCACTGCTTGACTATTTTGGGACACATAAACCGATTCCAGTAACTCGTGAGTTCATCCTAGAAATAATTTCTGTAATCGCCTATTCCTTTTGTGAACAATCCTTCCTCAAAAATGGGAAATGGCCATTGCTGGAACTACCAACCCCGAGACATAAAGGACTAGAATACTGTGTTATGCACTCAAAGTGGGTCACAGATCTGACCATCCCTGGACACTTACCACCGGCTGTCATGAAGGACTTCTATCAAATTACCTTGTGTGAGAATATGGACTTCGATCCCGTTATTTGCCCTTGTTGAAAGATACAGTTATAGCCCCAACCCGAGACATCCTCATAGATCAACTTTTCTCGACCCAAGAAAAGAAGAGGCAAAGGAAGGTTCCACTAAGATATCTGACAACGCTAGCGTATTTCTTACAATCGCCTGATCCATACAAAGATGTTTTTGACTTTATGAGAGAATATATAGCTCGCCATCCTTCAATTCTACGTTATTTGGTCCAGAAACTTACGCAAAAAGAGAAGGAACTAAAAGTTGATGGAAGGTTTTTTTGGACAAAGCCCGTATGTAGAACGACTCCGTCGGTGCAAAATGGAATACAATCTATCAATCTATATGGACAAGTACAACCCGGACCAGGCCATGACTCAGTGAATTACAGAAAATGAAAAAGATGCAGCTCATTGTGGACCTTACTTCAGACAATGCTCCGTCACGTATGGTCCATTTCTCTATTGACGCTGAAGCATTTAACAACGGTTTCCGAAGGTTGGTCTGTGAGCCAGTTGGAAGGGAAGTATTTGATAAAATCTTTGGTCCACAGGGATTTGCACAGACCATGGATACTTTCGAACATTCATA
This sequence comes from Anabrus simplex, assembly GCF_040414725.1. Classification (NCBI taxonomy): domain Eukaryota; kingdom Metazoa; phylum Arthropoda; class Insecta; order Orthoptera; family Tettigoniidae; genus Anabrus; species Anabrus simplex. Next base: position 222,476,059 of record NC_090268.1, on the reverse strand, counting down.
CTTTTCTTTTATGATATTAAATTCTACTGCTTAGAAGGACAGTTGGGAGGTATTGAGGGGCTAGCCCAAAAATTTTGGACCCTAATATACGATGCTGTTGCTCGTCAAGTTGCCTCCATGACAGGATTTCAATTTTTTATTATGATAAATGGTGATGTCCTGAGAGTAAGTATCCTGGTATCCAACAAGTGTGTAATAGAAAAAAACTTCCCAAAATGGATTAAGAATGTCGCAGGTGACTTCAAGGAAAGGTATGCTGAGTTTGGATTTACTCTTAAACATCCTGGTACCCAACAAGTGTGTAACAGAAAAAGACCTCCCAAAATAGATTAAGAATGTCGCAAGTGACTTCAAGGAACGGTATGCTGAGTTTGGATTTACTCTTTAACTAGAAGAAACTTACGCGAGCTCATGTTTGTTTGCATTCGGCAGTACCCTAAAGAAGGTGGCAAAGCTACATGGATTGGCGAACCTTGTAGGAGATTACCCCTCTGAGTACCTAAAGGGTGTCATGTCAGAAATGATCTCATGTATGGCCTATTCAGCTAACCATCGGTACCATCGGTACCATCGGTACCATCGGTACCATCGGTACCATGTTCTTGGATTGTTCAATTTTCTCACATACTTATTCCAATTCTCTCCTGTCAAATGGAAAAGCTGCTCTGATGAGGAATTACTGTGTTTGCTGTTGATACCTTCCAATTTTGGAGGTCTTCCTGTTTTACCCTACCTAAGATGCCTCATCAAGGGGGATAGCGATCTTGAAACCATGTGGATCAGTCTATATCACCATCTCCAATCTGAGAATCCACCCATCTTTCAAAGAACAACTTGATTAGTGAAACTCTTACTACAAGCACGAATTATCGAGGTCTTGCAGCCAACCCTTTTAGCCTGCCACTTACAGCCCCACAAGATGGAGTTCAACTTCACAAACATACATCAAGATTGAATTACCCTACATTGTCCAGAATCGAGAGATAATGAAAGTAATCAAGGCAGCGAATCTAACTCAAACCCACCTATTTGTCTACCGACTGTACAGCTCAAAGGTGATAGAAGCAAAGGCCTGTCGTGTTGTTTTTGAGTGCAGCCCGGCTGGTCAAGCAGATGAAATGGTAAGAATGTTTACTCGAAGAAATTATCAGGGCCGCTACTGCTCTGCTAGATAAACATCTGCCCGTAATAACTGCCGAAGAGTGGCAAGCTTGTCGTTAACTTTGCAATGTGCTAGCTTCGTTTGAAGAAATGACTCGTTCTCAAAGTGTAGAAGCATATATGACTGGAAGTTCTTCGATTGTGGTCGTCAGGTGAATAAAAGGTTTTTGCGAAAGACTCGGGCAATCAGCCGAGTTCACAGGAGTGAGGGCCGTAATTGCTAGCCTTATTAAAGGGTTAGAAGAAATGTTCAAGAACGTTGAACACAACAGCGACTTTGCATATGCACTTTGTTAGATCCACGCTTATAAAGACCACGTTTTTCAGGACCCTACGGCACTAGATAACGTAAAAAAAAAGGGTGCGTAATTTAGTAGTGGACCTAATAGAGACGAAAGCCCAGACCAGCGAGAAGCAGAATATTGACATTTCGTCCTCACTTCCATTAACAACAGTTGCAGTTGTCGTCAATCGTCAACTGCAAGAAGTTATTCAAGTTGCCATTCCTATGAAGACTGAGATATTCCCGTGTCGACTATAAAGTTCAGAAGTTGTGGACGCAAAAGCATTCAGCGTTGTCTTCGAGTGCAGCCCAGCACAGCACAGCAAGCAGAGGATATCATTCGAAAGTTAGTGGGACCACATCTATTCTTAATCTCCTCGAATAGTCCATTGGAAGACGCCGTGCAAGATATAGAATCAAGATTGCTCGAGCTAATGACCTCAACTGAGTTCAGTTTACCCTAGATCTACGCAGAATCACCTACTCACCAATTGCCTTCAGAGTATTCCAAATTCTCCTATCAGATGTATGCCCTACTACAAAGATGGATCAGCTTCGCACGTTATGCTGTGGCAAACCAGTACCAGGAGTCACGTATCTATGTATTATTGAACAAATAAAAGGAGGTTCCATGTTGTAAGCACCACCCGAAATTCTAACTGGACGACCTTCACAATTTACTGTGCATGGCAAGATCCGAAATGCAGGAACAAATCATTATCTACACACGTGGTGACCAACCCAGTACCCGTATGAAGCTGGTACCTCCCTCAATCGTAATTGACTCGAGCCTTCCCGGGCTCCAGAAGGTATCAAAAATCTTAAAGGTGATTCCCCTCCTTCAAAAGCTTGGACCTGAAATAACAATATCTCCACCAGAGTTTGTTTGAGAGACTAGACAGGACTCCAAATAGAGGACTTAAATCCAGCCCTTTTGAACCAATCGAGTTCCAGCAATCCACTATTCCCCAATTGTGGGCCCCAATGAAATGCCCAACAGATCATCCCATGTTCGTTTTATCTCTTCCACATATCCAGAAACCACAACCCACAACCCCGTCCAGCGATCTGACAATAAATTATAACTATGTATCATCCTTCGTAACAATCCCTGCTTCTTACTGGTCAGAATTCTTCTCCACAACTCGCCTTTCTTACAATACCGTTTTCTGGTACAAATTCACTGCATGCCGTTGTTGTTTCCGTGATGTGAGCGATGCACCAATTGTCTGGCAGTACCCACCTCCTTCTGCTATATTCGGGGTCAGTAATAATATCTACCTGGGACGTCCTGAAGACCAGCGGTCTGAGCTATTTAAGAAGCTGCAGTATCAAAGACTAGTGAAAGAAAAAGTGAACCACCTGCAAGATGATTTCTCAAAGTTGCCCACAAGCAATGATGCGATCACCTCTATGGCCCAGCAAATTGTCTATTTCTGAAGGGAATAATTCAGAACCTACATGTTGCAAACCGGCGAAGGCATACTCGTGAGTGAGGCAGAATGAGCTCCATCATATCAGTTGCAGACTGAGCACCCGATCAATCTTACTGACCTCAAGGAGATTCCAACTTCAGTCCTGCTTGAAGAGATCTACTGGGCTTACTGGCAATGAAGACTAATCAATAGAGCTTTCAATCAGATTTCTGAGACTAACTGCGACAGCTTAAAAGTCTATGAGGCGTGAGAAGAACTAAGGTTAGAGCCTTCTCTCTAATCTCACGAACAGAAACGGAATTAGCCATTTCCTAGAAACAAAACGTTAGCCCTGGAGAATTTATTCTCAAAAAACTTAGCGGTCATGACGTTTACCTTCTCATTAAACCCACTAACTCAGAATCTCATATATTCTACAGCATCATATTGCCTAAAGCATCCCCGTCCGCGAGTCCTTTCAGGTGTACACAAACTTGGCATCAGTCCGGAAATCGTGTCTACACACATTTCGTATCAGTTGATGCTACAAGCAAGCTTCATTTTACTTATTAAAGTTTTATTGCAGCCAATGGCCATATGTAAATTTTCTCTTTACTATATTCATGTAAGGACTTTTCTCTTTTGCTACATCGTTCACATATTCACATATTTTCTCACACAGTTTGCACACGCATTCGTCGCTTGGATCGTGATACATCTCTTTTACGCATAGCTTATGATGGAAACCATGTACTGCCAGCCTGTTGATAGCGCTGCGCATGATCTTATTTGGGCCCATCCAGTCTCTGTTTGTCAAAGCATCCGTCACGTAGAACTCCGGCCAGATTTCTTCTCTTTTGCTTAACCTTAGATTTAGGTGAGCAGTGGCTTGGGGTGTCGATGACACAGAAAGACACATGTACATGGGTTCATGAGACAAAAGAAGACACAATTGCGTTGACACCAAAGTCTCCCTTGATTAGTAGCCATTTCGTCTTCAGACTTCTAGCGCACTTAGAAAACAAGTCTTGCATAGAGCTGGTAATCACCCAATGGAGATATGTGGTTATGAACCTCCTCTCTGAGATCAGAACTTACATTGAACTACTAGTGTTGTTAATAAATTTAACACTAATTTTAGGTCTCGCTTGCAGATGGCTGTCAAATCACAGCTAGAAACTATCAAGCTAATGATTTTAAATCCCCCAAGAGTCAAGTCAAGGACATTTTCTAGAGGAGAGGAATGCAGGAGCAAGACAGTTGGCTTTTTGGACCTTGTCACTAGACATCCTATCGATCAGTTCTCCCAGAATTTAGAGACTTTCTACCATGGTTATGCCGTCGATAAGAACCTAGCCGCATGGAGCAACAAGGATAGTGATCTGGTGCAAAAGATAGTGGAGGAAGATCTAAACCCGAGGGTTCATAAATTCTCCACATATCTTGACAGGTCTATGGCTGATGCATTCAGAGGAAATGCTGAAGCCTCGATAGGAAAGGATTGGCAGGAGGCAATCTCACAGGAAGTCATGGCATATCTTGCGTCAGTCATTTATGACTAACGGCCCCCTCTCAAAGCTTTATCTGGCACGAGTCCTGATAATTTCAGTATTGGCCTGAACAGAGGTGCCACTAGTGAGCCTTCATCAAAGTCACTAGAGAGAAGCCTTTGAGGATCGTCTTAAACTGATGAATTTATATCTGACAAGGACAGAAAGAAGAGCAAACAAGGTGAGAAAAGGCACAATAAGGAGGAAAGGGAATAGAGAAAAAATCAAAGAACACCAAGAGTCAATGTCTTCACAAGGGTTGTTGAAGTCTTGAAGCAGAGAAAACCAGATGAGCGTCCTCTCCTTGTCATCGAAGACGCTTACAAGAGCTAGAGAACGATTAAAGACAAGCATGGAGGGCCAATCACTGACACATTCAGACACCCTCAGCATGGAGGAACGAGGGAGGTTCATGTGCTCAGATATGAGCCAAGATTTTTACAAGTCCTAATCGAGACAAACTCTACGACTCTTTGCAGCCACTGTCCTGCAGAAACTATGTCAGTGCCATCCAGAAGAGAAAGTGTTGTCAGAAAACACTACAGTGAGAACAGAAGACTTCCTCAATGAAGGAAGAACGAGACTCCATTATCATCTGAGGATAAAACTAGATGGAATCAAAGAATTAAGGTCAAAGCTCTTGCTATATTTCTTTGTAGGTTTTTGCCTCATATATTCCATAGCTTTAGTATTTCAGTGTTGAATTTGTGGCACGATAAGATCTTGCCTGAAGGAATGAAGCTGCTGCGTCTACAACCAGATGACCAAGTTCAGTCATCTATAAGTACACAGCTTAAGAAACGAATCGGAGAAGGTGATATTCTCAACAGAGAAGTTGCTATGCACATCAAAACTGGAATGATGCAGGGAATTCCGCACCTCACTTCTCTCTACCACAGGTATTTGATTATGCATCGCTTCTTGTGGGCGAAAATGGAGAACCAAATAAATAGGGCAAAACAAAAAACTGAAGTACACCTCTGATGATGATGATGATGATGATGCTTGATGTTTAGAGGGGCCTAACATCGAGGTCATCGGCCCCTAATGGTATGAAATGAATGACAACAAAAGGGTCAAAAAATTCACTGACCAAAATAAAACAGTCATGTAAAATGAATGGACATGAACACAAAAAAACAAGAAACAAAAACCAGTGGATCCGACTCAAAAACGATCATAAATAATAGTATTATTGACCAAGGGACCACTTGTAAAGCAGTCCTGAATCGAGGGTGCTTGATGTCTAAAGGGGTCCAAAAATCAGGTCTAGGGCCCCTCAGAATGGTACATGTCGCGAGGAAAGTAGAACCATGGTATTTGTCATGTTGGGGTACTAATCAAAAGTAGCGAAGACTCACGGCGTTCTACACAAGATGATACTACTCACAAGTATTGTACTTCGTATAGGTAACGCAAACGTATGGTGTTTTTCACACAATGGCGCCACTCATAACCAACGCAAACCGACGAGTATCCCCACCAAGGTGGACTAACCACAGGGTCTCCCACTATCCCGTCGTGTTCGTCACATGGTGGGTACTAATCACAGGCAACGCAGACCCACGGTGTCGCTCATATAGTGGTATAACTCACAGGCAACGCCCAGACCCGCGGTGTTTCTCACATGGGTACGACCCACGGGTACTGGAAACCCACATCCCAGCCCCTTTGCTGCTACTAATCACAAACCTATGTCGTACCTACTATAGTGGTACTACCCGCAAGTACAGGCAACCCATGGTGTTCCCCGCGTGATGGTACGAATCAAAACTAGTTTCATGGTTCTACGACAATCATCCCTTGGTCGCCCCTTTTAGTCGCCTCTCACGACAGGCACAGGATACCGTGGGTGTATTTTTCGTCTGCCTCCCCCACAGGGGGTAAAGAGAGAGAGAAAAGAAGAACGAAGGGATCCGTCACTTCGAAAAATGAAGTAACGGACGAAGAAAGGCAAGGGCCACGAAGGGCGTGAAAATGAAATACTCCCTAGGCCTCGAATGCTCTAATACCGTCGGGGTCGGAAAAGAACAAGAGTTGACCAAGGGAGGTCGGACAGGATAGACGAAAGTGAGGAGCCTGGCACAAGTAAGTGGAAGCAATGCCAAGACTCAGCTCGGTACCCCGTTGTCGCCAATCCACACTCCCGAGTTGAGAGCCCCTTGGGCCCCTCTTAGTCGCCTCTTACGACAGGCAGGGGATACCGCGGTTGTATTCTACAGTGCGTCCCCCACCTGCAGGGGGTACAGTGTTTGGTCAGCGAGAGGTATTTTATTTCCTTCAAGTCCGCCGGCAAGCTTGTTAGGACCCCCCTATCCGCCACCTGGGACGCGCCACGTAGGAGTATCACCTCTCCCCCTGCTACGCAGCGTAGTAGGTTCATGGAAAGGGATGAGGTGAAAAAGGCAATCCTCAGCGGGAAAAACCACACATCATCCGGTGTAGATATATACTGTACAACGAACACCTCAAGATACCACCTCCATTTCCGGTGAGAACTCTGACAGAGCCCTAAAATAGTTTTTAGAAACATGTATAATACCTACGGCATGGCGGAAATCAGTTAAGATGCTAAACAAAGGAAATAGGCATGCGAGCAACCATGAATCGTATACAGGAATAGCGCAGAAATTAGCAGCCTTCAAATTAATCAAAACATCACCGACACATAGACTGAACATTCGAATAGACCTGCTGCTCCCGGACTAACAGTTTGGTTTCAGAGCCGGCAGATCGACTTTGATGCCAGCCCAAAATATCTTATAAGACATCGAAACTGTGATTGCCAAAAAAAGGTGGTAATCTGTACGTAATTCCCATTGATTACTCAAACGCCTTCGTCATGATAAGTAGGTCAAAGCTACCGAGGAAATTGGGGGAACACACTGGATGTACATGGTTGATAAGACTGGAAGGAAGTGTATTATCCGAAAATCAAGTACAAATCGGTAGATCAAAAGGGATCTGTCAAATCAACGGGGTACTACAAGGCGACCCCCTAAGGCCCCTACTTTTAGATGTCTCCACACATGTCACAAAGGAAAAAGAAAAGCACACCCAGAAATTAAATGCATAGGCAACGCCCAGACTCGTGGTGTTGCTCACATGAGTACGACTCACGGGTACTGGAAACCCACTGCTCCTACTAAGCACAAACCTATTGTGTACCTAATATAGAGGTACTACTCGCAAGTAATGATGATGTTTGTTGTTTAAAGGGGCCTAACATCGAGGTCAACGGCCCCTAATGGTACGAAATGAAATAACAAAAAGGTCAAATACATCCACTGACCAAAATAAAATAAAAATTATCATGAAGAATGATTTGATGGACATGAACCCAACAAAAAACAACCAGACAAAGAAACAAACAAAAAACGGATCAGACTAAAAAGATCGAAAATAATAGTATTACTGACCAAGGGACCACTTATAAAGCACAAGGATGCTTGATGTCTAAAGGGGTGCAAAATCCACGTCTAAGGCCCCACAGAATGGTACATGTCGCGAGTAAAGTAGAACCATGGTATTTGTCATGTCGGGTTACTAATCAAAAGTAGCGAAGACTCACGGCGTTCCACACAAGATGGTACTACTCACAAGTTTTGCACTTCGTACTGGGAACGCAGACCTATGGTGTTTCTCACACAATGGTGCCACTCATAGCCAACGCAAACCGATAAGGTTCCTCACCTAGGTGTACTAACCACACATCCCGTGGTGTTCCTCACAGAGTGGGTACCAATCACACGCAACGCAGACCCACGGTGTCGCTCATAGTGGTACAACTCACAGGCTACGCCCAGACCCGCGGTGTTGCTCACATGGGTATGACGCACGGGTACTGGAAATCCACAGGAGAACCCCCTCCAGCTCCTACTAATCACAAACTTATTTCATACCTAATATAGTGGTGCTACTCGCATGTACAGGCAACCCATGGTGTTCCCCACGTGTTGGTACGAATCAAAAGTAGTTTCATGGCTCCAAGACAATCATCCCTTGGTCGCCCCTTTTAGTCGCCTCTTACGACAGGCAGGGGATACCGTGGGTGAATTCTTCGTCTGCCTCCCCCACCCACAGGGGGTAGATAAAGAGAAATGGGAAGAAAATAGTAGGGATCCGTCACTTCGAAAAATGAAGTAACGGACGAAGGCAAGGGTCACGAAGGGCGTGAAAATGAAATACTCCCTAGGCCTCGGAATGCTCTAATACCGTCGGGCACGAAAAAGAACAAGAGTTGACCCAGGGAGGTCGGACAGGATAGACGAAAGTGAGGAGCCTGGCACAAGTAAGTGGAAGCAATGCCAGGACTCACCTAAGGGCCCCGTGGTTGCCAATCCACACTCCCAAGTTGAGAGCCCCTTAGCCCTCGAATGCCCTACAGCGTCGGGGTCGGAAAAGAACAAGAGTTGACCTGGGGAGGTCAGACAGGATAGATGAAAGTGAGGAGCCTGGCACAATTGGAAGCAACGCCAGGACTCGCCTAAGGGCCCCGTGATCGCCTACCCACGCTCCCACGTTGAGAGCCTCTGGGCTCTCCTTTAATCTCCTCTTACGAGAGGCAGGGGTGTTATTCTACCATCCCAGCCGCAGGGGTAAGTACCGGTACATCGGACCTAATGTGAAGTTTATATGTAATAGCAACTTCTGGCTTAGGGAGGAAAGCAAAGGAGAACCTCACTTATCATTTCCTCAGTACGCCTCTTCAGTGACGGCTAGGACACCTATGTCGGCGAAGAAGGCGGTCGTGCAGCCATATTCTCTAGACAATAAACACACCGACCCTTCAAAGAAAGAATCTGTAAAGGGAAGGGCAGGTTCAAGGACGAAGAAATGGACGACTCTCCGGGCCTCAAACCCTGGTTCCAAAGGGGTTCAAAAAGAGCAAGGATTTACCAAAATTTTCAGTTGTGACGTTGACGAGCCTGACAAAAGAAGTCGAATGAATGCCTCACGCAGCTCAGAACCCCACGGTCACCATCCCATTAAGTTGTGGTGACAGTTGTTTTAAGAGGAAGTAAAACTCTACTAACATTGATCAGAGAAAAAGTGGACACTTCGAAAAATGAAGATGGCGGCCAAAGAACGACAAGGCCTCGAATGCTGTAATACCGTCGGTCGGAAAAGAATAGGTGTTGACCAAGTGAGGTCAGATAGGATAGATGAAAGTGACGAGCCGGGCACAAGAAAATTGAAGCATTGCCAGGCCCAACAAAGGGCCCCATGGTCACCAACCCACGCTCCCAAGTTGAGACACTGCGGCATCTTTCAATCGCCATTTACGACGGGGACGGCATAACGAGATGATGATGAATGAATGGATGAATATGAATTTAATATGATCAGCGGATCCAACTCATAACACTCAAAAGTCAAAAATTATTCCAAAATCGATCCACTGACTAGAAACCAAAAAGACGACGAACAATGATAAACTTCAATCAGTCGATCCGACCCGCAATGCCCCACCTTCCCAGAAACTATTTTAAAACAATAGTATACATTGACCGAAGGACTGCTTCCAAAACACAATCCTGTATCGATCATACTTGTTGTCTAAGGGGGTCCAAATCAAGCTCAACGGCCCTTCATAGTGGTACTTATCGGTAGGAAAGTAAGAACCATGGTATTTCTCACGTAGCAGTATTAATAATAAGTAACATAGACTCGCGGTGTTCCACATATTATGGTACTAACAATTATTGTACGTCGCACAGGGTAACGCAGACCTAATGGAACTAATCACAGGCAAAATAAGCCCGTGGTTTCCGCATATAGCGGTACTTATCACAGGTATTGTAAACCCACAGTGAACCACTCTCTGCTGCTACTAAACACAAACCTACTTTGTACCGAACATAGTGGTACTACTCGCAAGTAAAGGCGACCCATGTTGTTTTCCTGCGTGATGGTACTAATTACAAGTAGTTTCAGGGTTCTGATCAAATTATCGCTTGGTCGCCCCTTTTAGTCACCTCTTACGAAAGGCAGGGGATACCGTGGGTATATTCTTCATACGCGACCTCCACACACAGGGGATAGACAGAAGAAAAAAGTAAGGGATTCTTCATTTCGAAAAATGAAGTATCGGACGAAGAAATGCAAGGGCCAAGACTCCCTAGGCCTCGAATGCTCTAATACCATCGGGGTCGGAAAAGAACAAGAGTTGACCAAGGGAGGTCGGACAGGACAGATGAAAGTCAGCAGGCTGGCAGAAGTAAGTGGAAGCAATGCCAGGACTCACCTAAGCTCCCCGTGGTCATCGACACACCTCCCGGCCCCTGGGATCCCGTTTAGTCGACTCTCACGACAAGCAGGGGATACCGAGGGTGTACTTTTCATCTGCGTCCCCCAACCACGGGGGTTACCAACACTTCGAAGAATGAAGTTATCGGCTGTAAAAATAAAATATTCGGTAGGTATTGAGAATCTAACATCGAGATGTGAGGGGAACAAGAGTTGAACGGGCAGTTAGGAGCCTTGGCAAAAGTGAAAACAATACCAGACCTAACTGCAAAGTAGTCGCCATTTACTAAAGTAGGGTGTACCGGTGTGTCAATCCACAACTGTTCACTCACGGATTTGGGGGATTGGTGGTGATTATGGTTTTGAGAGGAAGTACAACAGGGCAACCATCCTCTACCAATAATCACAATGCAAAAAGGAAGATGGCCGACACACCCAAGAATGATGTATCGTCTAAATTACAGGATGAGCGTCATAGGCGAGGAAGGTGGTGGTGATCACTGCTTTAAGAGGAAGAAAAACTAGGCAACCATCCTCTGTAGAAGAGAAAAAAAATCGAATGGATCCAACACTTTGTGTAAGATACGAAAATATTGAATGGATCAGACACTTCGAAAAAAAAAGGTATCGGCCAAGGAACCCAAAGGCCACGAAGGGAGTGAAAATGAAAAACTCCCTAGGCCTCGAATGCTCTAATACGGTCGGGGTCGGAAAAGATGAAGATCATACTTGTTTATACATCTAGGTCATCGGCCCCTAATGGTACGAAATGCAATGACAATTTTAAAGTGCAAAATTCATCCACTGACCAGAATTCAAAACGTGATGATGAAGAATGAAGGAATGAATAAGAATTTAAATCAGTGGATCCGACCCGCAATGCCTCAGCTGACCAGAAACAATAGTACGGACCAAGGGACTGTTTCCAAAGCACAATCCTGAATCGATGATGCTTGCTGTCTAAAGGAGTTCAATATCCATGTCAACGGTCCCTCATTATGGCACTTATCACTAATAAAGGAGAACCATGGTATTTCTCAGGTTGCGGTACTAATCAAAGGTACCGGTAGCGGAAAATCACGGTGTTCTAAACATTATGGTACTACTCACAAGTATTGTACGTCGTACAGGTAACGCAGACCTATGGTGTTTCTCACATAACGGTACTAATCACAGGCAAAGTAAGCCCGTGGTGTTCCGCATTTACTGGTAATAATCACAGATACTGGAAACCCACAGTGAACCCTGTTCTACTGCTACGAATCACAAAACTATCTAGTACCTAACAGAGTGGTACTACTCGCAAGTAAAAGCGACCCATGGTGTTCTCCGCATGATGGTACTAATCGCAAGTAGTTTCATGGTTATGATGCAATCATCCCTTGGTCGCCCCTTTTAGTCTCCTCTTACAATAGGCAGGGGATACCGTGCGTGTATTCTTCGTCTGCGTCCTGCACCCACAGTGGGTACACAAAGAGAAAAGAGAAGAAAAATAGTGATCCGTCACTTCGAAAAATGAAGTAACGGACGAAGAAAGGCAAGGGCCACGAAGGGCGTGAAAATGAAATAGACTCCCTAGGCCTCGAATGCTCTAATACCGTCGGGGTCGGAAAAAAACAAGTGACCAAGGGAGGTCGGACTGGATAGATGAAAGTGAGGAGCCTGGCACAAGTAAGTGGAAGCAATGCCAGGACTCAACTAAGGGCCCCGTGGTCGTGAACCCACGCTCCAATGTTACGAGACCCTGGGGCCCCTTTTAGTCGCCTCTTACGACAGGCATGAGATACCGTGGATGTTAAACTACCGCCCCTACGCACAGGGGGATAGTCGAGGTATGGAGCCTTGTACAAGTGGAATCAATCACTGAAATGGTGCGACACTATTCATCTCACCAATCAACAACGCAAACCAGTGTTCAATCGTAACAGAGAACACAACGGCTTAATGTAGGTGCACAGGCCACTTGACAATTCGTACGTACACCTACCACTTTGACGCCAAAGAACACAGTAACAATGCCATCACAACAGTGATGTTCTTGGAGGAAGTGCAAGAAATCAGAAGAATAACACGAAGCTAGGGAAATGTCCCAATTTGTTCTGTTCCCGCGGATTGTGAGAACAAAACGGTTGCAGCTCGACAAACCACCACGCGTCTACTGCATGGCATGCTCCCAAGCCGACTGAGACGGACGAATTGAAAAACTGCAGAGCAGACGCTTGACGGGGAAGAACCTCACCAGGCATGCGCACTACAGCAGTGAGCCCACACGACAACCACGTTGCCAAATCTCGAAATAATTGCGCATCATTCTTTTAAGTTCGGGTTTTGGAGCGTAATTAGAAATCAAATCCAGAAAATTTTAATTTATTATTATATCATCTGCCTTTCTTATTTTAACGCATTACATAAGAATGTTTTCTGGTGAACGAACTGAAACCCAGAGATTTTTACTTTCTTCTGGTTAATTTCGAACTTATAGGAAAATAGAGAAAATACAATATGACGAACATGGACCGCATTTGATGACGTAATAAATGTCAAAAATGACCTTTAAAATGAAATGGAAATCCTCAAAAAATGACATAAAATGACCCATAAGCATTCATTAGAAATGGGAAATATGTACGTTACCCATATAAAATAATAATAATAATAATAATAATAATAATAATAATAATAATGGCGATACAAGATAACCACTCCTGTCTATCGTCAGCTGACGTCTTTAATGTGGCGTAGTTCTTACATCCCACTGTTCTTTACATATCTGTCACGTAGGATTTTCGAAATCAACTTTCTTCGAGATATATTCGACAAATTTCCAAGTTTTTGAAAACATTTTAGAAATGGCTGGATGAAGAATTGATAGGGAATCTGCCACCTGGACGATAGCCCTAAACGCACATCACTGATGACTGATAGCACCTTGCCTTTCACGAAGTTATTTTGTTTCAGGGCATCTTCTATAAATATAACTTTCTTCACTACCATTTTTCTCAATAACTACCTGTCTCTTTGTTCTTCTTCCTGTGCACCTAATTCTTGTCTTCATTATCCATATTCACATTTCTACTCCGAGACGATGCAGCTCCTCTTTTCCTAGCATCCAAGTTCCATTTCATATAAGTTAGCAGAGTGCTGCCATCCGATGGTTTTGCGAAAGATACAAAAACATTTGAGGCAATTACATAACGGGTAGGCACATGACCGATAAGCATAGGTAACTCGGTGAAAAACTGATTGCTGACTCAGTTCAATTTTACGGGACAGTTCCGTATTCGAGTCTCACGTCCCGATTTTTTATATGTACGAAAAACGCGTATATGTGCCGTGTTTTTTGTACACGCCCCGTAAATGCTCCCCTCCCCATGTTTTAGAAATTACTTGGTGTAAATCAGTACTAATTTAAACATTTTGTACATGTATACCCTATTTTAAAACAAAACAATGATCGAATATCTTCTCTTATAATTTTACGTTCTATTATTTCATTAGGTAACGAGATTTGCAGACTTAGAGACAATAATAATAATAATAATAATAATAATAATAATAATAATAATAATAATAATAATAATAATAAATTTGCCAACCTTTGAAAAGATACAGTGGTGTCCCTTATTTGTGAATGAAAAAATTGTCACCTTACGTTTTATGAACATTTAAACGTCAAACGGTCAACTGGAGGTTATAACCATAATATAAAATAAATATGTAGTTAATACGATGAGGGCAGGGCGCGCCATCAGTATTCAATCTGTTATTCACACGAGTCATTGAAATGTACTCTTTTCTTCACTTCAGTCATCTGGGGACCCTATTAGCTAGTGCTGCACTTAACCAACAAACTAGGCTAGTGCCTATTTACAGCTGGGTAGAGGCCACGTAATAAACACACTTGTGTACAATCTGGCGGCCACCAACAGGATTCATAATTGACTTACACACAAGTTAAGAGATGTACGTGAGATGCCGGGTTATCTCATATTGCTGGTCTATTTGCTACTAGTTTTTCGAAATACGCTACTAGCTACGTTTTGGGCTAGGTACTACAATGCTCGCACTTTCTCTTTCGGACCATTATTTAAAAAGTCTAAATGAAACCTAACGATCCTGTACCAATACAACTTTTTTTGAGTCTCTCATATCTAGGTTTCCCTGTTCATTGTGAATACAGTGAAAGTATTATGTCCTTGATCGGGATTTCGCCGCATTCGATTACTTGGCTGAATGGAAGCTTAACGCCGCGTGGTCGTTGTTTTCTTTGTATTTAGCTTCTGTGGGAGCCTGTCCAGTTCCAAGTAATTTTATTTACAATTTTATATAATTCATATTGTGTACTGTATCTGGGCAGATTCATAGGCCTCGTGGTTACACGATCCTCTTTCCTTCAATAGGTTTCACGACGTCAGAGATAATATTAAAACAGTAGTAATAGTAAAATTTGCAAAGGCGAATAAAGCTGATTTAAAGAAGCATTCAGGTTTTTTCAAACATGGACAGAATTCTAGTGCCACTGTTCTCCAACCTAAGTTCAAAAGCGTTTTTACTACGCAGATAGCTTCCCGACTTGGCTACAGCTTGCTGCTCTCCTAGCCGGGCTGAGTGTCTCAGGCGGTTCAAGGGGCCCATAGACGTGCAATATTATTGCGCAAAATGATGATGATGAGGATGATGATGATGATTATGATGATGATGATTATGATGATGCTTGTTGTTTTAAGGGGCCTAACATCGAAGGTCATCGGCACCTGCGCAAAATGGATTGTACAATATATTGTTAGCTGCCCATAGACGTACAATATTATTGCACAACGATCGAGTTTGTGAAATAAATAGAATCGTGTGGAGATAATATTGATGGCTGTGCAATACATTGTGCAAAGCGGTCATAGACGTACAATATGCGTAGCAATAATAATATTATATACTCAGTCCATACCGGTATTTTGTTTGGTGAACACTATTCTGCATCACGAAGCCGCTTCACTTCCGTCCGGAAGCTTCTACGCGGAGAACAGATGTTTTTAAATAACTTTTTGCTTGTCGGCGTTCGGGTATTTTTCGCGATATTTCTCAATAACCATCTCGTTCTGTTCACCTTTCTTAACGCGATTACTGTAATCTTCGCTCTTAACGTCCCATAGAGTCGGAAGGCCATGGTACACTTCGATAAACTCCAAAATAAGAGTTTTCTCCTCCTGTTTTTCTGCCACGTTCTCCCCCACTTGTTGGTATCAACTGGCGGGAGGACGGGACAATATTGCCAACACACGGCACAGTATTTTGCGATTTGCGCAATATACTTCAAAATGTTTGATTTCGTACAATATATTGCACAACCCTTCAATATTAAATACACACTATCAATTATATTGCACAATGCCCGATATTGCACAATAATAATGCACGTCTATAGGTCCTTTAAAGGGCTGGCCTTCTGACCCCAACTAGGCAGGTTCTATCCTGGTTCAGTTCGATGGTATTTGAAGGTGTCGGTAGTTTACTGCCACGTAAAAAAAACTCCTGCGGGACTTAATTCCGGCACCTTGGTGTCTCCAAAAATCGAAAAAGTAGTTAGTAGTACTTAAAAAACAGCATTATTATTTCGTAACATGCCATACTCCCCTTCAGTGCATCGACCACTTACGTGGAATCTTAAAAAATTGTCTTCCAACTTTTTCCCAGTTCGAATACTCTCTCAAGTAGGAAGTTCATTTTTGTATTCATTAAACATTTGCATTGTATATTTATTAAATACAGGTGACGTCTCTGTGGGTTCTAGAAAGCCTGTCCTAAAATTTCATATTCGTCAACTTCTTTGTCTTTCATGACACTACTTTACATTATATACAGTACATCTGACAACCCCGCGACCGTTAGACTGGGGCAAACACAAGCCTCTCGCTGACTCACTGCTTCAAGCGGTTTACCATCCCTTTGCCATATTTTTTCCCAGGAACGCGTAGTTACAATATGACGTCGAAAAATCACTGAACAATTAGTGATAATTCAGATGTAACAATATTTTCATGCGGATGGTGTTATTCTGTACAGAGTATAGATTATTTTTAATTTTTTTTAAAATACAACTTCCCCGATGAGGAGGCTGCCACAAGGACAAAGTATTATAAGTTACAAGATTGTGAGAAACTGCAAACTGACCTCGATAATGTTGTGAGATGGACAGTACGCAATGGTATGATGATAAGTTAGGTTGTGAGTTTCACAAATAGGAAAATTCCTCTTAGTTCGAATTACTGCGTTGATGGGGTGAAAGTTCTTTATGGAAATCATTGTAAGTACCTAGGTGTTATAAGGAAAGATCTTCATTGGGGTAATCACATAAGTGGGATTGTTTATAAAAGGTACAGATCTTTGCACATGGTTATGAGGGTATTTAGGGGTTGGAGTAAGGATGTAAACAAGAGGGCATATAAGTCTCTGGTACGATCTCAACTAGAGTATGATTACAGTGTATGGGACCCTCACCAGGATTACTTGATTCTAGAACAGAAAAAAAAATCCAAAGAAAATCAGTTCGATTTGTTCTGGGTGATTTCCGACAAAAGAGTAGCGTTACAAAAATATTGTTAAGTTTGTGCTGGGAAGACTTGGGAGAAAGGAGACGAGCTACTCGACTAAGTGGTGTGTTCCGAACTGTCAGTAGAGAGATGGCGTGGAGTGACATTCGTAGACGAATAAGTTTGAGTGGTGTTAAAAGTAGAAAAGATCACAATATGAAGATAAAGCAGCAATTCAAGAGGATAAATTGGAGCAAATATTCGTTTATAGGAAGGGGAGGTACGGATTGGAATAACTTACCAAGGGATATGTTCAATAAATTTCCAGTTTCTTCGCAATCATTGCAGAAAAGGCTAGGAAAACAAGAGATATGGAATCTGCCACGAGGGCGACTGTCCTAAATGCATATCAGTAGTAACTGATTTGATACAGGATTTGACGTCAGCTTACCACTTCGGTCCGATACCTCCCGGTGGCCATGAGCGTTAAGTTCTGACACCGTGGTTAGCGGAGTCCCATTGATCGAACAAAAGTTCAGGAGTACGAGGGTAGGAGAGGTGGTGGTGGTGATTATTGTTTTAAGAGGAAGTACAACTGGAAAACCACCCTCTAATAATAATAATCAAAGGGAAACAAATTCATAGATCCGACACTTCGAAAATCAAGGTATCGTTAAAAGAAAGGGAAAGGCAACGAAGGAACTCCCTAGGTCTCTGTCTGGGTCGGAGCAATGTCAGACCCAGATATGGGTCCCGTGGTCACAACCCACGCTCCCCAAGATGAAAGCTCATGGGTCCTTTTTAATTACCTTTTACGACAGACAGGGAAAACCGCCTCCGCCCACAGGAGGACCTATGTGATTTTCTTCGTGTGGCTATTTCCAGCCGAGTGCAGCCCTTGTTAGACAGACCCTCCGATGAGGGTGGGCGGCATCCGCCATGTGGAGGTAATTGCGTGTTCTTGTTGTGGAGGATAGTGTTATGTGTGTTGTGTGAGTTGCTGGGATGTTGGGGACACACACAACCCCGGAGCCATTGGAATTAACCAATGGAGGTTAAAGTCCCCGACTCGGCCGGGAATCGAACCCGGAACCCTCTGGACCAAAAGCCAGCACGCTAAGCATTCAGCCATCGAGCCGGACACCTATGTGATGTGTTGAATGTATAAAGACGAACCATCTAGTGATAAAATCAAACCCAGGTACCTTTGAACCGAAGGCCAATAAGGAGCCAGCTGGTAAGGAAAACCTGGGGACATTTCGGTAGTTCTAACAACTCTGCTGGTGACGTGTGAGGTCTGGCAGACCACTTGAACATTTCAACTTAAGGTGAGAAGTGGAGCAAGATTTAATTAAAAATACCATGATGTTTAGTGTTTCTTAGCAGTGTAGCTGATGCACAACTAAGAAACCGAACAAGAGAAATCGCAGAACTTTTATTTATAGTCTAACATTTATTCTTATTAGCTCTCTATATTTTCATGTTTAGCTTGATGACGATGTTGATGATGATGATCATGCTTGTTGTTTAAAGGAGCCTAACATCTAGGTCATCAGCCCATAATGGTACGAAATGTACTGACAATTTAAAAGTCCAAAGTAATCCAGTGATCAGGATTCAAAGCGCGATGACGAGGAATGAATAGATGGATATGAATTTAAAAGAATCAGTGGATCCGACCCATAATTCCCCACATTCCCAGAAACTAGCGTTAAACAATAGTATTACTGACCAAGGGACAGCTTCAAAGCACAATCCTGAATCGATGATGCTTGTAGTCTAAAGGGGTCCAAAATCCAGGTCATCGGCCCCTCGTAATGATACTGATCGCTAGGAAAGTAGACCCATGGTTTTGTCATGATGAGGTACTAATCAAAAGTAGACTCGCCGTATTCCACACACACTACTCACAGGTAATGTAATACGCACTTGTAATGCTGACCTTTGGTGTTTCTCACATTGCAGCACCATTTACAGGCAACGCAAACCTATGGAGTTCCTCACACAGGTGTACTAATCACAGGGACTTGTACTATCGCGTGGTGTTCCGCGTATACTGGGTACTAATCATAGGCAAGGCAGACCCATGGTGTACTGTAAAACCCATCCTGATTCACACACTCTCGATACTAATCACAAACCGATTGTGTACCTAACATAGTGGAACTAAGCGTAAGTAAAGGCGACCCATCGTGTTCCCCGCGCGGTGGTCCTAATCACAAGGAGTTTCATGGTTCTAATATCATTATCGTTTGAACGCCCCTTATAGTCGCCTCTTACGACACGCAGGGGATACCGTGAGTGTATTCGTCGTCTGAGGCCCCCACCCACAGGGGGATATGTGTTTGGTAGCAACCAGAAACCTAGGGAAGCTGGATCCCATTTCTTCATGCTGCTCTTGTTCGCAGGGCGTTGAACCCCTCAAGGAATCAAATTAAGGACTTCGGTGGGGGACACCTTTGGCAAGCTGCAGATGTTTTGAAGCCATGCCCGAAATCATACTCCCCGAATGCAACCCTTTCCGATCGGAGTCCTCTGTAGCCGAACCAAGCAGTCAAGGCAAGACCCCCTGGTGGTAGCAGGTATTGCCCGGTGTGGACGATGCCTAACGCGGAATGATTGAGGCAATGAGCGCTAGGACTCCCTTCTTCCAGTCACCCGCAACAGCATGTAACTCATGACGTGTACAGAGGAATAAATATTTTTTAAAAAACCCATTAATAATAATGTTTTCCTGGCATTCGGCTGTGCGGGGGACCTGTGTTGTAAGGCGGATACTACTGCATGGGTACATGACGCTTCCACCCGTAGCCTTCCTGGGCGGTCACGAGCGGGCTTTCGGGCATAATCGCACACGTAAGAGGCCATTTCCGAACAGAACGCACATCAAAAATTTTGAATCGGTCTACAACTAACCCTCAAGAAATAAAAAAATAAAGAGATGACCGATGGCCACATGGACCTTTTAGTCGCCTTCTACGACAGGATCGGATTACCTTAAATGTATTCAGCCCCTTCCATCCACATGGGGTCCAACACATGATACCAAGCCGCAATCCATGTCCGCACCAAGGTCGCCCCCTTTTACTTTCCTCTGACGACAGGCAAGGGATACCGGGATTGTATTCTACATCTGCGCCCCCCACTCGCAGAGGATTCAGCTTTGGTTACTTACTCTCTTGAAAGATAATCTGCAGACATCTATTCTCTGGTGCTTCATAGGGTGGTGAACCGTCTTTAATGGAAGAAAGTAGAAAAAGAAGCAGCTGTGGTGTCATACGTGACAGTGTTTGTTGTGGTAGCTGTGGCAGGTAGAACACAATTTGTGTTCGTGGATATTACTTACAGAATTTAATTTTTCGTAACTTCACTATTCGAATGTTCTTTTTTTTTTAATTGACTTGAAGGGAATGTCGAGATTTGGATGAACTTGACATTAGGTTATAAAAGTAAATGTACTTCTGGGGGCGGGATAGTGGGTTTCTAGACATCGCAATGAACACATCTCTCCTCGGACACTCATTCCAAGTGAGATTTCTTTCATTTCTACGTCTTTAGAATATTAGAAACGGTGTGTAACGATGGCTGGATATCTGCCAAGAAACGAAGAGGAGGGTGCATGGAAGGAACTTGGCTGGCTGTCTCACTGAACCAGTATGGTAATAATGTTTAAAATCTTATAGTGAATTTAATTAGACTAAATTCAACTTCAAGTTTTGAAATTGAACATGCATATTAATTGCGCATTTATTTTTTGGATGTTAAGTTTTCAAAATGTATTAAATATTACTGTCATAAATGGAAACTTCATTTCTAATTTTACTTTATAGTTGTGAGTCGGTGCAAAAAAATGTTTTTGTCTGAAAAACAGGGAATGTTAAATCTGAATTTGGTAGTCACCCTGTTCATGTAATGAACATTTTCCCCACAGCTGAAATTGTTCATGTTCGTTTAGGAGAGTATATTTGGTATACTTCTCACCTCTGGCGGTAATGCCAGCATAGTTGTAATTCTGAGTTAAGTTTCCATCCAGGTACCATCGTTATTGCTTCACGAGTTAATTTCTTTCTAAATTCGTTTACCCTACAGGTTTGGTTTTTCCCTCTCGGACTCAGCGAGTGATCCCACCTATATCGCCTCAAGGGCAATGTACTGGAATTTGAGACTTTGGTTCTGGGGTATACAACTGAGAAGGAGGACCAGGATATCGCCTAGGCGGCCTCACCTGCTATGCTGAACAGGGGCCTTGTGGGGGGAGGATGGGAAGATTGGCAGACACAGACAAGGAAGAGGGAAGGAAGCGGCCTTGGTCTTAAGTGTGAAACCACGGAAAACCACTTCGAGGATGGATGAGGTGGGAATCGAATCCCCCTCTACTCACTCGACCTCCCGAAGTTGAGTTTACCCTGTTCCAGCCCTCGTACCACTTTTCAAATTTCGTGGCACAAACGGGAATCGAATCCGGGCCTACGTGTATGGTAGTCAATCACACTAACCACTACACCACAGAGGCGGACCATAATTTAATTTCAATTGAAATATTCTCAATAGCAAGCGAGCTTGTATTGATCACAGCCGAGAGACCTCCATTTTTGTATGGAATCCGAAGCAGAGTGAAGTGACAATCCCACATGCACTAAGCTGCAGTCACCTTTGGTGAAAAGCTCTGTTTATATGATGCAATTCTCGTTTTGTAATCGCGTCGTTTCGGTTATTTTTGTTGATCAGGTTTACTTCGCTTCTGGACTTGGAAATCGTTTGAAGTATTTGAAAGTCGATTATGTTCATCAATTGTCTTTGTTGATCGCTCTATCACGACATCTTCATCCGAACGACCACTCAGTCCTGGTTCATCACTATAACACTTGACGGGTTTTTTTTTTAACTTTTCTAACTTATTATTTGCAACCAAAAGATGTTTACGTGTTGGCGACATATTGGCGCACGACATACTCACGTGATTCATTGTTAGATAACGTAACCTCAAACCGGAAATTCTGTTGTCTCATCATATGTGATCCCCTTCAAATCGAACTGGGGAGCTTAGTTTTGCGAAATTCAAAAATCCGGTACACATTTTTTTAACAAAGGATTAATCTATTTATTGGAATGCCTAAAATGGACAGCGGATAATAGTTGTGGAACAAGATCATTTTTAAAAAATTGCCCTTTTTTAATTGGTTTTTCGTGAATAACATTTGGACCGGATGTGATTTCCAAAATTATCCTTTTTCCATTTGATAGAGCTCTCCAAAACTCGCGTTTTGACACCTTAACCATTTCCCTACCTTCGGTACTTAAAGTCACAACTGAGTAAAATAACTTGAAATTTTGTTAAAGTGGGGCCCTATACTGGGTGATGTAATGTTAAAAATCTTAAATAGCTAGTTTAAGATGTGTTGGGAACATTCCTTGACTTTACAGATTTCTGTTGACAACACACGAAATCTGTAGCTAACGAGTGTTTTTCGAAATGTTACCAACATCGGTGAAAACGTGGCTTTAGGAAGAAAATGCACAGGTTTTTTTTTTCAAAACAATTCTAAGCATACTTGGCGAACCATTTTTAATGAGATAAACAATTCAGTTTATTCACTTTAAATTATCTCTGTCGAATAATTTTTCCCACTGGTCGGACGTTTTTAAAACACTGCCTGCTCCCCAGATAACCAAGGCCAATAAATTGCACTGTCGTCCACTTGGTAGAAAACGAATTCGGTCTGGGAGCACGTGCGGCCAGCTGTCCTGACGCTACTGACCGTACAGAAAACATTTCAAACCTTTCTCCTAATCTGTGTAGAATACATGGCAATGTAGCGAGATACGCATACAAACGACAAGATTAATAATACGCACTTCCAGACAGGTTTAAAACATCAAACTCGGTATCAGGAAAGAAGACTGGTGTTACCTGTGACCTATGTCGTCGAAATGTGTGCCGCAATCATAGTCAGCATAAGGTAACCTGTGAAAAGTGCAGTCAAGAAGCTGAAGATGAAAATTTATGTGCTTCATTCCATTTCATTGGGAACAGTAATCCGCTATTTGATTTCATAACTCTATGTAGAGGAGTCCCGTCTTTTAATTTCTTGACTTGTATTTGTGTGTTCTCTAAAACCTGTTCAGTTTCATGAAGTGTATATATTTTTGCCTTTTTAGAATACACATGACATCTTTCAATTATTTCAATAAATTTTCTTAACCTAAGAATGATAAAATTCACATAATGTGCGAGAAAGTTGGCAAACTACGTTGTGCTGTCCAAACACCGCCGCGCGCACAGTAGCGTGATACGGAGTGGCGCGCGCGGTCCAGGGGTGGTATCAGGAAAGGTGACATCCCCCAAGAACCCTAGAAAATATCGAAACAAGAAGTGAACAAATAAACCTTTTGAAAACGACAGCGGAAAATGGAGAAGACAGAGAAGATAGAATTCAATCGAATCAGTAAATCAGTCAACCCATTCGTAACAAAAATTAATAATGTACCCAAATTTCTAAACGCAAGATACGGTAGAATCAGTACAGTAAATAAATTCAAGTTCCTAGGAGAAATAATTAAGCCAAGAACCGAACAAAAACAAGTGCTCAGGAAATGGAACTGGCTTATCAACTAACCAAAGACATTTAAAATATAAAAAACAAACATAAATCCAATACTAGCCTACAGCAGTGTCATAAAACCGGAATATACAGTCTTAAACAAAAGAGGAATTGAATGGTTCGGAGGAAAAAGGGGGGGGGGGCAGTACGAAGTAGGATAATTGAACCAAGAAAATTTGCGAGTGCAGGG
Organism: Anabrus simplex; assembly: GCF_040414725.1. Taxonomy (NCBI): domain Eukaryota; kingdom Metazoa; phylum Arthropoda; class Insecta; order Orthoptera; family Tettigoniidae; genus Anabrus; species Anabrus simplex. The sequence continues at coordinate 222,452,082 of NC_090268.1, read as the reverse complement.
ATAAGTAGTTAGGACGGTAGAGCGCTGGCCTTCTGAGCCCAACTTGGCAGGATCGATCCTGGCTCAGTCCGGTGGTATTTGAAGGTGCTCAGATATGTCAGCCTCGTGTCGGTAGATTTACTGGCACATAAGAGAACTCCTGCAGACAAAATTCCAGCACATCGGCGTCTCCGAGACCGTCAAAAAGTAGTTAGTGGGTCGTAAAAGCATTATTATAATTATTATTATTATTATTAAAAGTTGCGAGTGCTTGTATGAGAAGTAATAAAGAGCCAAACTGAACAATTATCAGATGCCCTCAGGAAAAGAAGACTTGCTTTGTTATGATCACCAGGTCCGAATGAATCCGAGAAGACCATTTTGACAAAATCCCAAAATCGACAAGTGAAAACATATTTAGCAGAAATTCAAGACTTTTTGCAATAGGATTACAAAGTTCGGAGGTTTCTAGGAAAAAGACAGAAAGCGTACCATTGTCTGGTAGGATGAAAGCAGAAAAGAACACAGTGGTAGGATGAAGAACTACTTGAGAGACCGAAGGAAGAAGACGTTTTTCTTTTCTTTTTAACAAATGTCTTTACGTCGCACCGACACAGATAGGTCTTACGGCGACGATGGGGTAGGATAGGGCTAGGTGTGGGAAAGAAGCGGTCGTGACCTTAATTAAGGTACATTCGCCTGATGTGAAAATGGGAAACCACGGAAAAACATATTCAGGACTGCCGACAGTGGGATTCGAACCCACTATGTCCCGAATACAAGCTCACAGCTGCGCGCCCATAACCGCACGGCCAACTCACCCCTAAACACATATATTATTATCCTGCTATCTTTCTGTCGTACTTACTAGATCATTTTCTTTCAAGATTATTTATTTCATCTCTAATGCCCTTGTGTTGTTTCCCTGCAGTATTACAGAACAGCCATATTTCACAATGGACAGACGTTTCCTGCTGGGCCGAGAGGGTGTTGTTGCATCATCCCTCCTTACAGAACGCTTGTGTGTGGGTGGTCAATTTTTAAATCTTGCGACGGTTGTGCTATTATCACCAACACTGGTACGTCGGCGAGTCAGCAGCGCGGGTAATATTCTTTCCGTCGACAGCGTGGTGTCAACGCTATTGATGGGTTGTTTCCGGTGTTGCCAACACGGTGGTATTTCAGAAATTAGGGACTGTGAAAACGTAGCAGGTATCTTCCCTTACTCTTCACCAGTGGGTAAATTTTAACACACAGTGGGCAGTGGGAAATCTACAGTAGTCTTTTTCATGCTTATGTCAGTGGATATTCCGGTGGGTTTTTTCATTTAAAGTTTTATGTAATATAACAATGCAATAGTTCAAATCTAAGTTCTTGACATTTACAGCCAAAAGCCGAGCCAGGAAAAGCCTGCACTGTAGGCGGAGCGTAAGTGCACGCATTCCATTAGAAGTAACGAAGCAAGAAACGCTTCAGTGCGTGTTCCTTTCATACTAAAATGTCATTTCTTCAAGTGTCAAATGCATTTAAGGTTGCTATAGAGTCATTGATTCCCCTTCCTGATAATTGTAATTTTGACGCCAGCGCAAATATGAATTTATCAGCTGAATAAACGTGCCCTTTGCCAAATGGTCTCAAGCCATGGACACCGCTAATTTCTGGTTTAAAGTGATGAAATTCTGCAGTGCAAAAAACACCAGTCCGTTTCAGGATCTGGCACCATTTGTACTGCCGCGCCTAGTATTACCAAAGTCAAATGAGGAATTTGAGATAATGTTTAGTCATTATTAAAACTAAAGTAAAAAATAAAATGAGAACCGAAAAATCGATTCGGGCAGGATTGATAAGAAAAAAAACAATGCTGCCTTACGAGCTACCAAACGCAGTATTTAAAAAATTAGGCACTGTGAAAACGTAGCAGACGTATTCCTCTGTGCCTTCTATCGAAGAGTTAGGAAAGACATCACTGGTCAATGACTATTAGGAGTTCACCTTCAAACATATTTCGAGTACCTTTAAACTGAAAGGATATACTTAATTTTAATTTTGATGTAGTATTTTTGTAATTCAACAAAGCTTAAAGGAGGGAAAGTTTTGAGGGAGGGGGGGGGGAGGAGGAGGATGTTAGTGGTTTCTCGTGGTTTTCAAGCAGCCGTTTAGTGGGTAATCACATTCCACTGTTAGCAACACTGGTTGTTCCAGATAGTTCACAAATATCGAGCCTGGGATTTAGTCCAAGTACGCCAGAGTCAGGGTTGCTGTCTTTTTACCGCTGAAATTCTGGACTTGGCATCACAAATCATTGTAGATTCGTACTGTGTAATATCGGTCAGTCCTCCATGTGTCACTAAAAGCCAATTCGACCCCTTCAACTAAGAACATCGTAACTGGTGATGATGATGATGCTTGTTGTTTAGAGGGGCCTGACATCTAGGTCATCGGCCCCTATGGTACAAAATGAGACGAAATGGGATTACAATTTAAAAGTACAAAACTCATCCACTGACCCGAATTCAAAACGTGATGATGAGGAATGAATTGATGAATATGAATTTAAAACAAGCAGTGGATAAGACGCGCAATGCCTCACATTCGCAGAAAAAAAATGTTACTGACCAAGGGACTGCTTCTAAAGCCCAATCCTAACATCATGTACTAAAAATGAGCTCTATCAACTGGGAAATTATTCCACTCCGATTCTCAATATATTTTTGTTAACCCTCAAAGAGTCGCGCGGGGTGTTGACAACACCCCACGTTCATTTTGTAGGCGAAATCTTGCGATCGACTTCGTTTAGCGTGCTGTAATCCCTTATACCTCTCAATGTGACCTTCATCATGAAGTGTTGAGCGGGTGCTTATAATTAGAATTGTTGTGACAGGCGTTAGCGCTCTTCCTACACACGTGGGGTGTCGCCATACCCCCAAGCGACCACTATCGTAACATTTCCGGCTCAGTACTCAGTCGCTTTAGTGGTGATAGTCTCATTTTCTGTGAAAATGTGTAGCTATGAACGACAGGAGGCTAGAATACGCGAAGTTCTAGAAGAAGATGAAAGTTATGAAGAAGATTTCGATAAATCAGATCCAGAAGAAAGCGACAATTGTGAGGAACTTATCCAAAGCAGTGATACAGAGACTGATAGTGAAGTAGATAATGAGAGACAGAGTAATAAAGATTCAGTTCACCATGAAGGAGGAAATCATTACTTGGGTAAAGATAAACAGACTAAGTGAAAGAAAGATCCCCCTCCAAGGAACGTTAGGACGCGTCAACAAAACATAGTATTACATCTCCCTGGTGGCAAGACCCGTGCTAAAAGTGTTAAGTCAGTGCTCGGGTGTTTATCGCTACTCGTGGATGATGTGCGTAAACCTGGAAGGGAATCAGTGAATTCCACAATGCATAAAAGCGTCTATACCGAAAGCCTGCCGAAAACCATTCGGAGAAAAAGTGGGAAAACTAACTGGTGCTGATGACCCCAGTAAAACTACAAACATCCTAGAACGAGCTCCGATACAATCATAGTGCACACTATGCCCCAGAAACAAAGATGTAAAGACTAAATCGTACTGTGATCGCTGTTGTAGAATGATGTGTCTAAAACACGAGGAATATATGTGAAAAAATATTACCAAGATTCGGGTGAACCACAAAGTGATACAGACCAAGTTTCTGACCTTGTATTATGTTGAATGTATTCTTACATGTCTTTACTTCAATCTGATAACAGAAACATTGAGTATAATTCAAAAATATACTTGCATTAATTTGTTGGTCCTGAAATGCAAAACTTTATTAATAAATGTCAATATTTTCGTATGCTTGGATTTTTGTAGATGAATAATGCGCATTTCATGATTTTCATATGCTAGTCTCATTTGAAAATCTATATTACACATAATAAAATACATTTTTGGAGAAAAAAGTCTTTAGGTACGTTGTATTGTGAAATGATAGTCGGGGTGTTGTCAACACCCCGCGCGACTACTAACGTTTCAGATGAGTGAGTGACTCCTTGAGGGTTAACTTAGCATTTAGGAACATCGTAACTGTTATTATTTAATTGGTTCTAGTTAAGAACATACGATGTTCTTAAATGGGGTGTTGTCTATAACAAGTTCTGTAAAATAGAAGTTACGGTCATCTTACAGGAAGTATTCAGTTCATTCACTCAGCAATGCATGTTAAAGATATCGCTGATTTTGAGCATCTGTCTGCATTGATGCGCCAAGGTGTTCCAAGTGGTTCTAGGACATTTCGTGCCACGGATATTTCGTACCACCGGACATTTTGTACCAAATGACCGGCTGATTACCTGCGAAGTGTCAGTTAATGACTTTAAAATATTTAGCAGAGGACATTCCGAACCACTTGAAAGAGTGGGAAATATTGCGAATTAAAAACGATATTCTACTGCATGTATTCATTTGTATATTCATTGTCCACTACTGGCGCACGGTGTGACCACTACTGATGTTAATTTTCCATCGAGCGCAACTGATCTGACTGGCACACGTGTTAATTCTTATCTCGTATTCGCGGGACATAGCTACTTCCACCTTTCAGTAGTTTCCTGTTCCTGCGTGACCTTCAGGTACATATCAGCCAGTTCATCAGAATCTTTTATTTTAGTTACTTGATAATGAAATACTAATAGTGATATTATCCATCCTTGTGCTCGTCAGGCACATTGCGCCCGAACACGATGTGTATTTCTATTGCATTGTTTTGTTTCAGGATTTATACTTTAAAAATTCGACTTTCTTATCATAATATTTACGTAACCATAAGTGATACGTGTAGTTTAAAGGGCAAGTATTAAAATAATATAGAAGTTTTATTCAGCAAATGTAAATTATTTTTGTTTCTGATTTCTAAAGTCAGGCTCATTACGTCCGCTGGCGTGGAAATGGAATTCCAGTATGACATCAGGTGGTACGGATTGTCCTGGTGTAAATATTTGAGGATTACAGGTGTACCCCGTGCATTTAAATCTAGCGTCTTGCACAAGGCCATCTGTAACTTGGTCGTCAAACTGTTTGGTAGAAGAAGTTTGGACATTTTTCGACAGATGTCTCTACTATCAACCTAGATGCGACCCTTGTGTGAGAATGGACAATTAATTTTTGAAGTAATTTTGTGTGTTAAGATTTCCTACACTGAATTGTTTATAGTTGGTTTTTGGTGTTCTAAATTTATCAACACTTCTATCTCTTTTCGCCAACTTAATATGTCACCCAATTAGAAATTTTGTACATTTATTTAAGTAACCAATCAGAAATATTTGATACTTATTAAATTAATCAATAGGAATTGTGGGTGTGTCAGGGTCTCGGACATGAGAAATCTGGAACCTTCCTCTCCGCTATAAAAGCTGGGACATTTCGGGACATGTTGGTTTTTGTGATCGCTTCAGTCAGGAGGTTTAGAGTGTGTTCGTAGCGGAGGCAGAGAAGAGGGCTCCTTCGTCCATCCTTGGGAGGTCCTGCAGCTCAACGTAATGGCAGATTCGGCTTAAAAATGTAATTGTCTTTGAAAGCTAGCTCGAGGGGAAGGTATCAAATTAATTTTGCAATGTAAATTTTATTTCTTAATATAAATTCTCAAACAAATAAAGAGGGAATAAAGAGTGATGATGCTTGTTGTTTTAAGGGGCCTAACATCGAAGGTCATCGGCCCCTAATGGAACGAGGTGAACGACATGATACATGATATTTAAAATTTTAAAATATATCCACTGACAAGAGTTTAAAAAAGATGGTGATGAGAAAATGAGTATGGGATTAAAACAGCAGTGGATCTGATTCGCAATGCCTTATTTTCTAATAAAATAAGAGAAAAGATAGGAGACAAAGGAATAAGGCATTGCCTGGTAGTACTAAGGTATATACATAATTTATGTTAGACGTTAAAATAACACATTAAAATGCGCAACACAAAATAAATGAAGTCAATAGGATAAAAGCGCAATTGACACAAATACACTAGCACAAAAGACATCATTATACACGATAAAACAGACCACTATCCCTCATAAAGCGCATGACGAGTTCTGCTGACTGCTCGTCATCACGCAGGTAAGGGAGATGGTACTCTGGAGGTTAAGACTACGGCGAAGATCGACCAGGTCCACACACTCCCAAAGGATGTGTACCACGGTAAGATGATCACCGCAAGTACTCCTTTCAATAGATGGGACTGAGTCAGGATATCGTGGCCGATCCGAAGATGACATATTACCACAGCTTCCCTTCGCGAAGCCCGAAGGGAAGTCTGCCATACCTTCGTTGTACCTTTTATCGCTCTCAGCTTATTTGCAAGAGGAGTGGCCTGCCACTCCATCTCCCAGTGGTACATAACCAGATGTCTCAGCTGAGAGCGAATATCACTTGCTGGAACCTTGAAAGGCAACGGGGGCAGTGTAACTGCCTCCTTGGCAGCCTGATCCGCTAACTCGTTTCCCTCTATGCCCATGTGGCTTGGGAGCCACATAAAAGTGATTCTGGTGCCTGAATCCGAACACCCGGCCAGCAGGTCCTGGACCCGCTGCACCAGAGGGTGTCGAGGGAAACAAGTATCAATACACTGTAGCGAGCTCAAGGAGTCAGTACACAGAATAAAGTGTCGGCGTCCATTGGACAGTGCGTACCGCAGAGCTTCACAGATAGCATAGAGCTCTGCTGTGTACACACTACAGGTTTCCGGGAGAGCAAAAAGAAACCTCTCATTGTCGACAACGAACGCACAGCCCACCTTCGTATATGTTCTTGAACCATCCGTGTAGACGACGACTGAACCTCGATAGCGGCCAACAACGGACAGGAAGAGCCTCCGGTAAATCCAGGGGTCCGTGTTTCCTTTCGGGCCAGTGTGCAAATCCAGGATTATTTCAGCTCGTCGTACAACCCACGGAGGTAACCCACTTGGTTGTCTGATGATGATGGGATGATGCTTGTTGTTTAAAGGGGCCTAACATCAAGGTCATCGGCCCCTAATGGTACGAAATGAAATGACAACAAAAAGTTCAAAAAATCCACTGACCAAAATAAATTAAAATGTCATGAAAAATGATTGGATGGGCATGAACCCCCACCCCAAAAAAATAAAGAAAACAAGAAACAAAAAAACAGTGGATCCGACTCAAAAACGGTCATAAATAATAGTATTACTGATCAAGGGACCACTCATTAAGCACAGTCCTGAATCGATTATGCTTGATGTCTAAAGGGGTCCAAAAACAAAGTCTAAGGCCCCTCAGTATGGTACATGTCGCGAGTAAAGTAGAACCATGATATTTCTGATGATGATGATAATGATGTCGGTTGTTTAAAGGGGCCTAACATCGAGATCATCGGCCCCTAATGTTACGAAATGAAATGACAACTTAAAAGTCCAAAATGCTCCACTGACCAGAATTCAAAACATAAGGACGAAGAATGAATGGATGGACGGAGATGAATTGAAAACGATCAGTGGATCCGACCCACAGTGCCGCACATGCACAGAAGCTGGCACAAAACAATCGTGTTACCGACCAAGTAACTGCATGATGCTGAATCGATTATGCCGATAGTCGAAATGGGTCCAAAATCCAGGTCATCAGCTCCACATAATGATATTTATCGCTAGAAAAGCAGAACCATGCTATGCGTAATGTTGCGGTACTAATCAATAGAAGCGGAGACTCGCGGTATTCCACACATTATGGTACTATTCACAGGTAATGAAATTCGCAAATGTAACACAGCCCTATGGTGTTTCGCACATTGCGGCGCTATTTGCAGGCAACGCAAACCTATAAAGGCAACGCAAACCTATGGTGTTCCTCACATAAGTAGACTAACCACAGGGACCCGTACTATCCCGTGGAATTCCTCACACAGTGGGAACTGAGCATAGGTATGGCAGAACCATTGTGTCGCTCATCCCATGGTGTCACTCATTTAAGCGTACGAATCACAGGTACTGTAGGACCCCCATCCTGATTCACACACTGTCGCTACTAATCACAAACCTATTGCGTACCTAACATAGTGGTACTACGCGCAAGTAAATGCAACCCATGGTGTTGCCTGCGTGATGGTACTAATTACAAGTAGTTTCATGGTTCTAATTGGATCCTCCCTTGGTCGCCCCTTTTAGCCGCCTCTTACGACAGGCAGGGAATACCGTGGCTGAATTCTTCGTCTGCCTCCCCCACCCACAGGGGGTGTGCGTTTGGTCCGCGAGGGGTATTTTATTTCCCCCAAATCCGCCGGCAAGCCGGTTAGGACCCCCCTATCCGCCACCTGGGACGCACCACGTGGGAATATCACCTCTCCCCCTGCTGCGCCTGCGTAGCAGGTTCGTGGCATGATATTTCTCAAGCTGCGGTAGTAGTCAGAGGTAGCGTAAACTCACGGTGTTCCAAACATTAAGGTACTACTCACAAGTATTGTTCCTCGTACAGGTAACGCAGACCTATGGTGTTTCTCACAAAATGGCGCCACTCATAGCCAACGCAAACCGATGAGGTTCCTCACCTAGGTGTACTAATCACGGGCGCGGGTATTCCCGTGGTGTTCCTCACGTAGTGGGTACTAATCACTGGCAACGCAGACCCACGGTGTCGCTCATACAGTGGTACAACTCACAGACAACGCCCAGACCCGTGGTGTTGCTCACATGGGTACGACTCACGATTACTGGAAACCCATAGTGAACCCCGCTTGAGTGCTACGAATCACAAAACTATTCAGTACCTAAGAGAGTGGTACTATTCGCAAGTAAAAGCGACCCAAGGTGTTCCCCAAGTGATGGTACGAATCAAAAATAGTTTCATGGTTCTAATTCGATCATCCCTTGGTTGCCCCTTTTAGTCGCCTCTCACGACAGGCAGGGGATACCGTGGGTGTATTATCCGTCAGCCTCCCCCACCAACAGGGGGTGTGTGTTTGATCCGCGAGAGGTATTTTATTTCCCTCAAGTCCACCGGCAAGCCGGTTAGGACCCCCCTATCCGCCACCTGGGACGCGCCACGTGGTTCGTGGACTTGGTTGTCTGACAAGGCAAGGAACCGAAGGTACGTCAAACAATTCGTAACTGCTATCCAAGCGTATCCCAACCGGCCGCGTCGCTCGGGGGCAAGCAGCGTACAGCAAACGGTTGCCATTGTTGAACACGCAAGGATAGCTTGGATGAAGTGGCATCTGTCGCAAATTTGCAGCATTCGTAAGTAAGAGTTGCTGGCGCCTCAGGTGTAAAGGCGGCACACCAGACTCAGCCAGGAGGCTGGCAATGGGGCTTGTGCGAAAAGCTCCCGTCGCTAACCTAACCCCGCCGTGGTGAATGCCGTTTGGATTCGCAAGAACGCTTGGTCTTGCTGAGCCATATGCTGCACTGCCGTAGTCTAGTCGAGATAAAATATGCGCCCTATAGAATCGTAGGAGCACCGTGCGGTCAGCCCCCCAAAGAAGTGCTGCTAAGATACTTCATGATATTAAGCTTCTTAGTGCATTGCGCTTTTAACTGCCGCACGTGTGGCTCCCACGATAATTTGATGATGATGATGATGATGATGCTTGTTGTTTAAAGGGGACTAACATCGAGGTCATCGTCACCCAATGGTACGGAATGAAAGAACAGAAACGTCAAATCATCCATTGACCAAAAAAAGAATAATGTCATGAAGAATGAATAGACAGACATGAACCCAAAAAAAAAGAAAACAAACAAACAAAATACAGTGGATCAGACTCAAATAAAGATCATACATAATTGATTACTGACCAAGGGACCACTCAAAGCACAATGATGCTTGATGTCTAAAGGGGAGCAAAATCCATGTCTAAGGCCGCACAGAATGGTACATGTCGCGAGTAAAGTAGAACCATGGTATTTGTCATGTTGGGGTACTAATCAAAAGTAGCGATACTCACGGTGTTCCACACAAGATGGTACTACTCACAAGTATTGTACTTCGTACAGGTAACGCAGACCTATGGTGTTTCTCACACAATGGCGCCACTCATAGCCAACGCAAACCAATGAGTTTCCTCACCTATGTGTACTAGCCACGTATGCCGGTGCCACGGGTTCCGTGGTGTTCCTCACATAGTGGATACTAATCAAAGGCAACGCACACCCACGATGTCGCTCATATAGTGGTACACCTCACAGGCTACGCCCAGACCCGCGGCGTTGCTCACATGGGTACGACGCACGGGTACTGGAAAACCCCAAGGCCAGGCTTTATACTGTTAATAATCACAAACCTTTTTCGTACCTAATATAGTGTTACTACTCGCAAGTACAGGCAACCTATGGTTTTCCCCGCATGATGGTACGAATGAAAAGTAGTTACATGGTTCTAATTCAAACATCCTTTGATCGCCCCTTTTAGTCGCCTCTCACGACAAGCAGGGGATACCGTGCGTGTATTCTTCATCTGCGTCCCCCACTCACAGGGGGTAGTGTGTTTGGTCCGCGAGAGGTATTTTATTTCCCTCAAGTCCGCCGGCAAGCGGGTTAGGACCCCGTATACGGCACCTGGGATGCGCCACGTGGGGTATCACCTCTCCCCCTGCTACGCCAGCGTAGTAGGTTCGTGGAAAGACGAAGTAACGGATAAGGGCCACGAAGGGCGTGAAATGAAAGACTCCCTAGGCCTCAAATGCTCTAATACCGTCGGGGTCAGAAAAGAACAAGAATTGGCCACGGGATGTCGGACAGGATAGACGAAAGTGAGGAGTCTGGCACAAGTAAGTGGAAACAATGCCAAGACTCAGCTAAGGATCCCGTAGTCGCCAATCCACACTCCCAAGTTGAGAGCCCCTTGGGCCCCTGCTAGTCGCCTCTTACGACAGGCAGGGGATACCGCGGGTGTATTCTACATGTGCGTCCCCCACCCGCAGGGGGTCCACGGTAATTTACTGTCATAAAGGAGCGCAAGAAATCGGTAAGTGTCAACAACTGGAAGAACGATATTTCCTAAATAAAGCTCAGGATGGGGGTGAAGAGTACGTTGATAATGAAAGTAGACAACAGAGGTCGTTGCGGCAGAAAACCGAAAGCCACGTTCTAAGGTCCAATGCTCCACCCTCCTAATAGCTTGCTGTAACTGTCAATCTGCGACTGCCATACTGCACGAGCTACAGTGCAGAGCATAACCGTCCACATATAGGGACGGTATTACTGCTGGGCCAGCAGCACCGACAATACCGTTTATGGCAATCGCGAACAGAGTGACACTGAGCACCGATCCCTGTGGAAAACCATTTTCTTGAACGTGGTATTGCGAATAGGTCCTCCCCACTCGGACACGGAATAGTTGGGGGACAAAAAATTCGCAATAAATGCTGGCAAGTTACCACGGAATCTCCATTGATGCAGGACTGAAAGGATGCCATTTCGCCATGTGGTGTCGTAGGCCTTTTCCAAGTCAAAGAAAACAGCTACCAAGTACTGTTTGCGGAGAAACGCATCCTGGATAGAGCTCTCCAGGCGTACCATGTGGTCAGCAGCCGAGCGAGCGGCTCGAAAAACCACATCGGTACTCGGAAAAGAGTCCTTGTTTCTCCAGACACCACACGCGTCGGCGATTTACCATCCTCTCAAATAGCTTACACAGGCAGTTAGTAAGACAAATCGGATTGTAACTTCCTGCATACTTAGGATCTTCGTCAGGCTTGAGGAGAGGAATGACTATGCCCTCTCGCCACTGAGACGGAAAATCGCCCTCTATCCAGATTCGGTTGAACACACGAAGGATATAGAGTAGACTATCATCACTAAGGTGTTTCAACATCTGGTTATGGATGTTGTCCGATCCAGGAGACATGTCCTTGCAAAGCGCTAAGGCGCTGCGGAGTCCCCACTCCGTAAAGGGCACGTTGCAGTCCTTTAAAGCAAGGTGGCAAAACTAAGGTGATGACGTTCTGCCTCACGCTTCAGAGGGAGGAAATCAGGATGGTAATTCCCGGAGCCAGAGATATCCGCGAAATGACTAGCGAGATGGTTACCAATCGCGAGAGGGTCAGTGGCAACACTGCTTGCAATGGAAATTCCCGGTACAGGAGATGATCCTTGGATACCCGAAATCCGTCGAAGCTTCGTCCACACTTGAGATGATGGAGTATGTGACGTCATAGACGACAGATATCTCTCCCATTAAGCCTTCTTACTTTGTCGAATAAGAACTCGCGCCTGAGCACGCTGTTTCTTAAATGTTACCGTGTTGGCCACAGTAGGCTGTCTACGGTAACGCTTATGAGCTCGACAGCGTTCTTTGATGGCTGCTGCTATTTCGTCGTTCCACCTAGGAACGAGCTGTCGGCGAGGAGTCCCCGAGAAAAGCGGAATGGACTCCTCAGCAGCAGCAAGAATAACTTGGGTGACGTAAGTTATTTCCTCGCCGACGGTCCGCCTGACATCATCGTTAAAGACAGCTAGTGATGTGTACTTTGGCCAATCAGCATGTTTAAGAATCCACCGTGGGGGAGCCTCGACGGATTTATGTTTCAACAAACTAAGGATGATGGAAAAATGGTCACTGTCACAGAGATCATCGTGTGTATTCCACCGAAACGGTGGAACCAACGTTCGGCTGCATAGACTTACGTCTATGCGAGAATATGTGACGTAACGTACACTAAAGTGAGTTGGTTCCCCTGTGTTCAAAATACATAAATCCAGCTCTGTTACTAATGTTTCCAACTCTCATCCCCGGGGGCAAGGCGTCTCAGAGCCCCATATGGGGTGATGGGCGTTAAAATCTTCCGATAAGTGGACGGGAGGTGGAAGCTGATCTATAAGATCAGCGACATCATTTATTTTAAGGTGCTGGCCTGGTGGAAAATAAACATCACCCACTGTTGCTATGACAGGCAACGGAACGCGATCAGCTACAGCCTCAAGCGGGGTTCTTAATGGAACCTCTTCGCTGTAGGTATCAGAACGTACAACAATGGCAACACCACCTGAAGCCCGGTGAGCATACTATCGTTCTGTCGAGTATAGTCTGAAAGTTTTCAACACCGTATGATGATCAGGTCTGAAGTTGGTCTTCTGAATGCAGACTATACTCGCTGCGTACTCATTAATGAGCTGACGTAACTCAGCAAGATGCCTGTCATAACCGTTACAATTCCACTGTAACCGTGCCATATGTGTACTATAAAAGGAGTGTTAGTGTTTAGGCTTGCGAGCATTTTGTCGCTCATAACCTAGCAACATCTTTATCTGTAGATGTAGAGGACACGCGACATCCATCCCGGCATCAACAGACGGGGGGATGCCACCTATAACTTCGACGTTTTTCTGGGGCGAGCAGGTCTCCTACGAGGAGAAGGCGCAGGTTTGGGAGCAGGAGTACCTCTTGATACAGACTCATATCCCCCAGATGGAGGGCATGACATCCCCTTCGCAGGGGAAGTGCAAGAGCGCTCAATAAGGGCGCTCTTCTTCGCCGCCTTCTTTTTTTCTGATTTAGACGGGCTGGGAGGTGGTTTCCCAGCCCTGGTCGACGATGCCGCCTCCGCCGGCTTGGGCACGGCTTTCACCGACCTCTTACGGAGGGGAGACTTAGCCTTCCCCTCTGGTTGGTCGAAGGGGGGGTTGTCTCCCTCTTCGAGTTTTTACTCTTTGCGACGTTGCTGGGAGCAGCAGCAGTCGCCTAGGGCGCAGCGATCAGCACAGGTGACGATGTTGTAAATGACGAGCCTGGAAGACTCTGAGCTATCAAGCTATAGTCGAGTGTACGGGCAGGTGCAGTCGTAGAATTATACTTACGGCGCGCTTCCTGGTAGGAAAGACCATCCAGGGTCTTGATCTCCTGGATCTTCTCACTCAGGTATGTCGGACAGTTCCGATCCCGAGGAGAATGAAACCGGAGCAGTTAGTGCACTTGTACGGAGTTGTGCACTCCTCCGCGCCGTGAGCTACTCGTCCCCATGTACCACATACAGACTGATTCGAACAGCGAGATACCATATGTCCGAATCGCTGGCATTGATAGCATCGCATAGGAGGCGGGATATACGGCCTCACATCGCAACGTTAAGTTGTTACTTTGACTTACTCTGGTAACACTGACAACTTGATAGAGACAATGAAGGCACCAGTGGCAACGTCTTCACCGTTGACCTTGCGCGTAATCCCGACGTGTGTCACGCGACGCTTCTTCATGTCTTGCATCAACTCTTCGTCAGTATTCAAAATAAGGTCGCGGTGAAAAATGACTCCGCGAACCAGGTTCAAGGACTTATGCTCCTACACTTTGACGGGGATTTCGCCAAAGTGGTCGCACTTAAGCAACTGATCAACTTGCAGTGCTGTACGAGTCTTCATAAGCAAACTACCGCTGCGCATTTTCTTGAGGTCCTCAAGTTCGCCGTAGACGCCTTCAATGTGCCTGCTAAAAAGGATCGACTTTACCAGCTTAAAATCATGCCCATCGGTTCTGGTAGCGACCAGAAACCTAGGGAAGCTGGATCGCATTCCTTCACGCTGCGCATGTTCCCAGGGAGTTGAACCTCTCAGGGAAGCAAAAGTTAAAGACTTAGGTTGGGGACCACCTTGAGAGGGGCGACTTCGTTTGGAAGCCATGCCCAAAATCTTCCTCCCCGAATGCCACCGACTCAGGTCAGGGGTCTCTGTAGCCGAACCAAGCAGCCAAGGCAATACCCACCTGGTCATAGCAGGTGTTGCCCGGGGTCCGATGTTGGACGATGCCTAATACGGGATGACTGAGGCAATGAGCACTAGGATTCCCTTCCTCCAATCACCCGCAATAGCATGTACCCCATAGCGTGTACAGAGCACTAAATATAGAGAAATAAATAAAAAATAATTAACAATTATATGTCCTCTGGCATTCGGCTGTGCGTAGCAGGGGGAGAGGTGATACTCCCACTTGGCGCGTACCAGGTGGCGGATAGGGGGGTCCTAACCGGCTTGCCGGCGGACTTGAGGGAAATAAAATACCTCTCGCGGACCAAACACACAACCCCCTGCGGGTGGGAGACGCACATGTAAAATACACCCGCGGTATCCCCTGCCTGTCGTAAGAAGCGACTACAAGGGGCGACCAAGGGATGATTGAATTTGAACCATGAAACTACTCTTGATTCGTACCATCATGCGGGGAACACCATGGGTTGCATGTACTTGCGAGTAGTATCAGTAAATTGGTACGAAATAGGTTTGTGATTAGTTTCAGTAAAAAGCCTGGCCTGGTGGATTCCAGTACTCGTGCGTTGTACCCATGTGAGCAACACCGCGGTTCTGAGCGTAGCCTATGAGTAGTACCCCTATATGAGCGGCACCGTGGGTCAGCGTTGCCTGTGATTGATACCCACTATGTGAGGAACACCACGGGAATACCGGCGCCCGTGACTAGTACACCTAGGTGAGGAAACTTACCGGTTTGCGTTGGCTATGAGTGGCGCCATTATGTGAGAAACACCATAGGTCTGCGTTACCTGTACGTATTGCAATACTTGTGAGTAGTACCATCTTGTGTGGACCACCGTGAGTCTTCGCTACTTTTGATGGGTACCCGAAAATGACAAATACCATGGTTCTACTTTACTCGCGACATGTACCATTCTGTGGGGTCTTAGACGCGAATTTAGCACCCATTGTGCTTTATAAATGGTCCCTTGGTCAGTAATACTCTAATTAACTCCCTTCTTTTTGAGTGTGATCCACTGTTTTTGTTTGTTTGTTTGTTTTGTAGGGTGCATGTCCATCCATTCATTCTTTATGGCATTATTTATTTTGATGATGATGATGATGCTTGTTGTGTTAAGGGGCCTAACATCAAAGGTCATCTGCCCCTAATGGTACGAAATGAAAGAACAAAAAGAATTTCATAGGCATCCACTGACCAAAAAAGAAATAAAATATGGCATGAAGAATGAATGGATGGACAGGAACTCACAAAACACAAAACAAACAAACAAAAACCAGTGGATCGGACTCAATACAGATCGAAAATAACATTATTACCGACCAAGGAACCACTTATAAAGCACAATGATGCTTGGTGTCTAAAGGGGGTGCAAAATCGACGTCTAAGGCCCCACAGAATGGTACATGTCGCGAGTAAAATAGAACCAAGGTACGTGTCATGTTGGGGTATTAGTCAGGAGTAGCGAAGACTCACGGTGTTCCACAAAAGATGGTACTACTCACAAGTATTGCAATACGTACAAGTAACGCAGACCTATGGTGTGTCTCACACAATGGCCCAACTCAGAGTCAACGCAAACCGAGAAGGTTCCCCACCTAGGTGTACTAAACACGGGCGCCGGTATTCCCGTGGTGTTCCTCACATAGTGGGTACTAATCACAGGCAACGCGGACCCACGGTGCTGCTCATATAGTGGTACAACTCACAGGCTACGCCCAGACCCGCGGTGTTGCACACATGGGTACGATGCACGGGTACTGGAATCCACCAGGCCAGGCTTTTACTGCTACTAATCACAAACCTATTTCGTACCGAATTTAGTGGTACTACTCGCAAGTTCAGGCAACCTACGGTGTTCCCCGCGTGATGGTACGATTCAAAATTAGTTTCATGGTTCTAATTCAGTCAGCCCTTGGTCGCCCCTTTTAGTCGCCTCTTACGACAGGCAGGGGATACCGCGGGTGTATTCTACATGTGCGTCCCCCACCCGCAGAGGGTAGTGTGTTTGGTCCGCGAGAGGTATTTTATTTCCCTCAAGTCCGCCGGCAAGCCGGTTAGGACCCCCTTATCCGCCACCTGGGACGCGCCACGTGGGAGTATTTATTTTATTTTGATCAGTGGATGAATTTGAACTTTTTGTTATTTCATTTCGTACCATTAGGGGCCGATGACCTCGATGTTAGGCCCCTTTAAACAACAAGCATCATCATCATCATCATCATCATCATCATGTTCCTGGGTGGGCAATTGCGGGCCTTCGGGCGTAATCACATGCGTAACAGGACCATCTCCGGGCAGCACGCACATACAATTTTTGAAATGGTCTACGTCTGAACCTCGGAAAAATATTAAAAAATAAAGAGGGGACCATGGACACATGACTCTTTAAGTCGCCTTCTACGACAGGCAGGGATTACCTGTGAATGTATTCAACCCCTCCCATCCACAGGAGGTCCAACACACTATACCAGACCGCAATCCATGTCCGCGCCTAGGTCGCCCCTTTTAGTCGACTCATACGACAGTCAGGGGATACCGCGGGTATATTCTACATGTGCGTCCCCCACCCGCAGGGGGTAGTGTGTTTGGTCCGCGAGAGGTATTTTATTTCCCTCAAGTCCGCCGGCAAGCCGGTTAGGACCCCCCTATCCGCCACCTGGGACGCGCCACGTGGGAGTCACCTCTCTCCCTGCTACGCCTGCGTAGCAGGTTCGTGGGAATAAAGAGTGAGGAATACTCTTGTATTCCCTCTCAACTTGATATTGAGGTGACTGATTTTGTAACCTTTAAATTTACCTCTTAATTGTGTAAACTTTATTTTCATCTAGTCACCTCCGTAGTATAGGCTTAGCCGCTGTAGCGTCGGGCTATAAGCCCACAATAGCGTTTTAAGTATTTTCATGTGAATTTCAAGGAGTGCAAGACTTCGCCTCCTAACCTTTTGTTTTTCAGCCAGTAACTTTACCCTTTCGTTTTTACCAAAGGGCACGTAGTATGGGTACTTGTTACCCCTGTTAAAGTCAATTTCATTCTTTTACGTTTAGGTAAATCAGACTATCGAGCATATAAGATAGTGTTTACTGTCTGGTATTGTTAAATGCAGGTAGGTGTCTTAATAGGCCTGGAACTTGTAATTCTGGAGAATAGTCTCCTAGGAACTAATTGTATAGGGTAAAGAAGCTCGTCCTACTGGTGTAAAAATTATGAGATACGTCACCTTGACTGTTGGTTAAAAGGAGCAGTAGTGCTCATGTAAAATTTGAAATTAGGGAGTTTCGAGCTCATATTGTTAAATTATGGTTATCTGATTATTCTAGACTTCTCTAAAATTGTTACTCAAGCTTACGAGCTAAACTCTTGTACCTGATTAATTGTTATTTTCTAGCCCTGTTTAAATTTGAAATGAAACAAAAAAATATCAGGAAGATATATAAATTTTAAAGTTTTAAATTAATCTTCGGTCTTTTATGTATCTACCCATTCATGCTCGCACCATCTTTCACCTCTGCGTTCCACGGTATCCGCGGAACAACAGGAAAACCGTTCGCAGGTAGATAACGACCTAGGTGGTACGAAATTTCCGGACAACGTTCCAAGTTTCCATTCTCACAGCTTTTTGAACCGAGAGATCATCATTTGATTACAGTACTCATCTTAGCAGCTGGGGTGAGCCATTTCCTGTCGCTGAAGTCGAGACACAGTACAGACGGGAATGTTAACAGCGCGATGTAAAACGCCAACTGCATAATGTTATGGTGATTATTGTGCGTAGTCTTTTACCCATTCCAAAATGTATTCAAGAGGTAAATTGATGGTTGATTTAGTGAGGAAAATGGCTGTTTGTTCAACTCAGTTACAAGGAAAGTGTATATTGATTAGTCCAGCAGAACCAGTCATGTTTGTGTCAGAAAGGTAGTTTTCACCAGCAACAGCTAAAGCCTCCGATTAGAGGAGAAATGTGGACGTTCAGCCAGAAACGAAGAGGAAGACGGAAAATAATTCGCACTTTGGAACTTGGTAATGCTTATAGCACCAGAAGAGGAGGAGGATTTGCTGCCTTTATGTGCACATAATCTCATTCCAGATATGCATGGACATTTCTACAAAAATCTAAAACCTGGTGTAGCCGAACCAACTGAATCAGGCGCAATTACTGACCAACAAACGAATATATATATATATATATATATATATATAAAGTGGTCTCACAGTTTTGGTTAGGTTTTTATATTTTACAAACAAAAACAAATTGAAAAGATACAAATAATAAATACCGGTAATAATAATAATAATAATAATAATAATAATAATAATAATAATAATAATAATAATAATCGTATGGCCTCAGCTACCGTGTGCAGACATTTCAATTTGACGCCATCTGGCTGTCTGCTCGTCAATTTCGACGTTCCGTTTTACTCTAGGCCCCCACTAGATGGCAGACCGAGTAAACCGAAACTCTCTTGGGCGTCTATGGCTGAGATTTAATGAATTTTGTCGGGTAAACACCAAATGTGTCACCAGAGATCTTTTACATGCCGACATCGTACGACATGGAGTGTCGAATGGACTTTTTTCCGCCCTTCAAAAATCCGACTACCTCTGCCGGGTTTGAACCCGCTATCTTGGGATCCGGAGGCCGACACTCTACCGCTGATCCACAGAGGCAGCTATAAATACCGGTAATAATTCTTAAAGATACCATTATCTAGTTTGTAAATTGGTAATTAATTTTGAAAGACATGACTACTCCGTGGTCTTAACGATGTGTTTCTCACAGGCAACAATCTCAAAATGTTAAGTTCATTCAATTCTTCCTTTTAGCGCATTTTAAGGAGCAAAAATAAGGTTTAACTAAAAAATACCTAAGTTGATGGTCATTATTAATTAAAATGTCCAAACAGTAACATCGTAACTTGACTTCATCAGACACGATGTTCTTCGTTGGGTAATCCCAGTTCAGTAATACCGTAACTGCATGCAAATTGGTTATTAAATACATTTAAACAACCTTCTTGGGGAAAAATAAACTAGGCAGTCAATGCATTCCATAGAACCCATAATCGTTAATATCGAACAATTCTGCTTTGTTTGAAATTTTCGAAACTTTAAACTTTAAGCTGCTCTCCTCAAAACTGCACATACGATGTCGTTAGTTGCGGTTTAGTTCAGGATACGTTCTAGAATAGTATAACCAGTTAACCCTCACGGAGTCCCTCAATCATCTGACACGTTAGTAGTCGTGCGGGGTGTTGACAACACCCCAACTATCATAAATACTTTTTTTTTCCCAAATATGTGTTTAGTATGTGTAATATAGATTTACAAACGAGACTAGCATATGAAAATCATAAAACGCGCAATATTGATCTACAGAAATCCAAGCATACGAAAATGTTGAAATTATTACTCAATTTCTGCCTTTCATAACAAAATAAATTAATATAAGAATATTTTTGAATTACACTAAATGTTTCTGTTATCAGATTGAAGTAAAGACATGTAAGAATACATTCAATATGACACAAGGTTAGAAACTTGGTCTGTATCACTTTGTGGTTCACCTGAATCTTGGTAAAAAATTTCACACACATTCCTCATATGTTTCAGGCACATCACTCTACAACAGCGATCACAGTACGATGTAGTCTTTACAGCTCTCTTTCTAGGGCATATTGTGATTGTTTCGGAGCTCGTTCTCGGACGTTTGTCGTCTTACTGGGGTCATCAGTACAAGTTAGTTTTGCCGCTTTTTCCGAATTGTCTTCGGTAGGCTTTCGGTATGGATTCTTTTACGCATTGTGGGATTCACTAATTCCCTTCCAAGTTCACGCAGGAACGTTCGGCGTACAAGTTTCTTCTCAGGGTTGTTTGAAGAAAATATGATCTGAGCGTTAATTCCAGCAATTTCAAGAGTTCTGAAGAATACTTTTAATGACCAGCGTCTGCATTTCCGTGATGTCGAATATGTGCCAGATATTTGATCCACTGTGTCCACTCCTGTTTCAGTCATATTGCACATTGCTGCAATTGCAGGTTTCTTTTCATCTTCTGTACTAGTATCAATATCATCATCAAAATGCATTAACGATGGAAGGACCACACATTTGTACATCTTTGAGACATAAGAAACAATAGTCATGTTTTCCCGGAACCCAAACAGGCTATTTTTTACATCTCTGTCTTTCGCACACGTGAACTCAACTTAATTTTACGAAGTGTACCGACTAGAGTCAGTTTCTTTTCACGAAGTTCTCTTGCAAGAGGAATGCTGCAAAACCAATTGTCAGTTATGTTACGCCCAGTCCCTTCAATAGGTCGAACTAACCTCTTTACAACTCCTGTCGGTGAGTTATTTACTACGTATGGCCCCTCTAGTTGTTTGCCAACGTAAATTTCCATTGACTGAGTGTACCACGTCTTAGCATCGGACAGTGCCATGATGTTGATGATGTTGATGATGATGATGCTTGTTGTTTTAAGGGGCCTAACATCGAAGGTCATCGGCCCCTAATGGAACGAGATAGACGACATGTTATATATGATAGTTAAAATTTTAAAATGTATGCACTGAAATGGAAATGGCGTATGGCTTTTAGTGCCGGGAGTGTCCGAGAATAAGTTCGGCTCGCCAGATGCAGGTATTTTGATTTGACTCCCGTAGGCGACCTGCACGTCGTGATGAGGATGAAATGATGATTAAGACACATACACCCAGCCCCCGTGTCAGTGAAATTAACCAATTATGTTTAAAATTCCTGACCCTGCCGGGAATCGAACCCGGGACCCCTGTGACCAAAGGCCAGCACGCTAACCATTTAGCCATGAAGCCGGACTGTATCCACTGACTAGAGTTAAAGAAAAATGGTGAAGGAGAAAAATGAGTATGAGATTAAAACAATCAGTGGATCTGATTCGCAATGCCTTACTTTCTAATAAAATAAGAAAAAATACAGGAAACAAAGGAATAAGGCATTGCCTGGAAGTACAGATATGTATACGGTATATAATTTACGTTAGAGGTTACAATAACACATTAAAATACGCAACACAAACTAAAATGAGGTCAATGGGATAAAAGCGCAATTAACACAAATACACTAGGACAAAGGACATTATTACACACGATATAAAAGACCACTATCCCTCACAAAGCGGATGACGAGGTCTGCTGACTGGTCGTCATCTCGCAGGATAAGGGAGATTGTACTCGGGAGGTTAATACTACGGCGCAGATCGACCAGGTCCATACACTCCGTAAAGATGTGTACCACGGTAAGATGATCGCCGCAAGTACACACCGGAGGGGGTTCCCCTTTCAATAGATGGGACCGAGTCAGGATACCGTGGCCGATCCGAAGACGACATAATACCACCGCTTCCCTCCGCGAAGCCCGAAGGGAAGTTCTCCATACGTTCGTTGTTCCTTTTGGACAGTGTCATAATTTTCAAACCATATTTAGCTGGTTTGCTTCGGATGTACACTCGAAAACTACATCTACCTCTAAAAGGAACGAATTGCTCGTCAACAGTTGCATATTCGGAAAGTGTGTAATTATTCTCACAGTTGGAGAGAAAATGTTCGAAAATATCCTTAATTGGAGCTAATTTATCAAATTCCCCTTCTTTGCCGTCGGTCCCTGATGTCATCAAACCAAAGAGCACGCAACAAGAACAGGAATCTATGTAGACATTGTTGAATGAAATATATCGACTCCGAAACCAGTCTGATCCCATAAGTCTTTGAGATTTTGATATCCAGAGTGGTAAACACCTGCTAGTATCAGAATACGACACACTTTATTTTGGATTCATCGGTATGCTTAGTATCGCAATCTCTCGAATCATTTACGGCAATAGTGTCTATGTAAATATTTGTACAATTAGTGATAGGTATGACCATTACATCATCTACGAATAGCGAAAAACACTCGAGCACTCACTTGGCACTTTTAGCACGGGCCTTCACATCAGTGAGATGTAATACTATGTTTTGTTGATGCGTCCTAACGTTCCTTGGAGGGAGATCTTTCTTCCACTTACGGTGGCGTGCATCATCTTGGGGTAAATTACTCTGGAAGTAGAGTTTACTAAAAAAGTCCATACTACAGAAGTAAATTACTACGGGAGTTACCTACCCCGGAAGTAACGCCGGAGAGTTGAAGTACAATGTACTCTTTTAGTTACTACTATAGAAGTAGTGTTCGTTACTCGCGAAGTGTAGTTGTGTTTGCGTGTTTTCTTTAAAGAAATCTAAGTAGATAAAGTTATGTGTGATAGGAAACAGGGGAAAAACGTAAGCGAAAAAGATAAATGCTTGTTTGTAGAGATAATCAAGTTCTATGCAAAGGATATACAGTGTAAGAAACACGACAACATAAAGATGCTGGATAAGAAAATAAATTCATGGAAAGCCGGACAGAAGATTTCAATGTTTCGAGTGACGGAAAACGCAGTGAAGAGCAAGTTAAAATTATATGGAAGGACTTAAAAGCGAAGACTAAAAAAAAAAAAAAAAAAAAAAAAAAAAAAAAAAAAAAAAAAAACAGCAGAAAGTCATGGAAACGCGGGAAAAATTAAAACTGATGGTGGTCTCTTCCAGGAATAGTCTCCATGCCGACACCGGGTTTCACTTTCGCTACATCACTATCATCATCATACACATACACTCAGGCACATGTCCTCGGACACTACCACCTCCAGACACTAAAAGCCATACGCCGTGCGTGCCGGCGATAGAATACGTCCACGGTAGTATCCCTACCTGTCGTACGAAGCAACTGAAAGGGGGACCAGGGCGACCGCGGCTCCCCTAGCTGTGTCTGGCATTTACTTGTGTCATGATCCTCGCTTTCATTTTTCCAGCATATGAAAGAATAATTCGGTTTCCCGAAGTATATCTCCGGCATCGGGAATAAGGCCAAAAAAGTGGGACAATGCCTAAACATTCAGTCCTTTGTTCACATTACGCCCAAATATGTTACATGCTACTGATGAACTCGATCAACACTCGGATATCGTGTGCCAGTCTAAGGCCAGTGTTGAGCTCACAACATCCTATTCTTTACCGGGTTCGTTAAAGCCCTTGAAGAGCTGGTAAAACAGCTCGAGGACAGTCGCGAAACAAAGGGTCATGATGAGTTGCTTGAAAACTTCACAGGCTATATTGCAGCTTTTAGGGTCAAACTACAAGGGGTGGAAATTAGATTTCAAAAATAGTTCTCTTTTTTTTTTTTTTTTTTGCAAGTTGCTTTACGTCGCACCGACACAGATAGGTCTTATGGCGACGATGGGACAATAAAGGATTAGGAGTGGGAAGGAAGCGTCCGTGGCCTTAATTAAGGTACAGCCCCAGCATTTGCTTGGTGTGAAAATAGTTGTTGATGTTGATGCTTGTTGTTTAAAGGGGCCTAACATCGAGGTCATCGGCCCCTAATGGCACGAAATGAAATAACGAAAAGTTCAAAAAATCCACTGACCAAAATAAAATAAAAATGCCATGAAGAATGAATGGATGGACATGAACCCAACAAAAAAAAACAGTGGATCAGACTCAAAAAAGGTCGTTAAATAGAGTGTTACTGACCAAGGGACCACTTATAAAGCACAATGATGCTTGATGTCTAAAGGGGTGCAAAATCCACGTCTAAGGCCCCACAGAATGGTACATGTCGCGAGTAAAGTAGAACCATGGTATTTGTCATTTTGGGGTACTAATCAAAAGTAGCGAAGACTCACGGTGTTCCACACAAGATGGTACTACTCACAAGTATTGCACTTCGTACAGGGAACGCAGACCTATGGTGTTTCTCACGCAATGGCGCCATTCATAGCCAACGCAAACCGGTAAGGTTCCTCACCTAGGTGTACTAGTCACGGGCGCCGGTATTCCCGTGGTGTTCCTCGCATAGTGGGTACCAATCACAGGCAACGCTGACCCAAGGTGCCGCTCATATAGCGGTACAACCACTGATCTCTATACCTGGATGGCTGGTAGCTTGGGTAGCAGTAAGCCGAATAGAAGATGACTGGCGCAGTAAGATGGCAGTGAGCGCACGGTGCAGTAGACCACGAGGAGCGCGCTTGCTTTGTTTACGCTTAGTTCGGTGACGCCAGGCCTCTTGATTGTAGTTCCACGAGTGGTCTGTGCTTTGTTATTGCAAAGTAAATAGTAGTGTGATGATGATGATGCTTGTTGTTTTAAGAGGCCTAACTTCGAAGGTCATCGGCCCCTAATGGTACGAAATGAAAGAACAAAAATTACAAAGGCATCCACTGACCAAAATAAAAATAAAAAATGTCATGAAGAATGAATGGATGGACAGGAACCCAACAAAACACAAAACAAACAAACAAAAACAAAAACCAGTGGATCGGATTCAACAGAGAACGAAAATAACATTATTACCGACCAAGGAACCACTCATAAAGCACAATGATGCTTGGTGTCTAAAGGGGGTGCAAAATCCACGTCTAAGGCCCCACAGAATGGTACATGTCGCGAGTAAAATAGAACCATGGTATGTGTCACGTTGGGGTATTAATCAGAAGTAGCGAGGACTCACGGTGTTCCACAAAAGATGGTACTACTCACAAGTATTGTACTTCGTACAGGTAACGCAGACCTATGGTGTTTCGCACACAATGGCGCCACTTACAGCCAACGCAAACCGATGAGTTTCCTCACCTAGGGTTCTAGTCACGGGTGCCGGTCCCAAGGGCCCCGTGGTGTTCCGCACATAGTGAGTACTAATCACAGGCAACGCAGACCCACGGTGTCGCTCATATAGTGGTACAACTCACAGGCTACGCCCAGACCCGCGGTGTTGCCCACATGGGTACAACGCACGGGTACTGGAATCCACCAGGCCAGGCTTTTTACTGCAACGAATCACAAACATATTTCGTACCATGTTAGTGATACTACTCGCAAGTACATGCAACCCATGGTGTTCCCCGCATGATGGTACGAATCAAGAGTAGTTTCATGGTTCTAATTCATTCATCCCTTGGTCGCCCCTTTTAGTCGCCTCGCACGACAGGCAGGGGATACCGTGGGTGTATTATTCGTCAGCCTCCCCCACCCACAGGGGGTGTGTGTTTGGTCCGCGAGAGGTATTTTATTTCCCTCAAGTCCGCCGGCAAGCCGGTTAGGACCCCCCTATCCGCCACCTGGGACGCGCCACGTGGGAGTATCACCTCTCCCCCTGCTACGCCTGCGTAGCAGGTTCGTGGTAAATAGTAGTGTATTTTACGAATTTAGGTTCGTTGCCTTGTAGTATACTTGTGGATTACAAGATTCAATTTAAATATGTATGTGTTTATCTGAGTCCGCCTCTGTGGTGTAGTGGTTAGCGTGATTAGCTGCCACCCCCGGAGGCCCGGGTTCGATTCCCGGCTCTGCCACGAAATTTGAAAAGTGGTATGAGGGCTGGAACGTGGTCCACTCAGCCTCGGGAGGTCAACTGAGTAGAGGTGGGTTCGATTCCCACCTCAGCCATCCTGGAAGTGGTTTTCCGTGGTTTCCCACTTCTCCTCCAGGAGAATGCCGGGATGGTACCTAACATAAGGCCACGGCCGCTTCCTTCCCTCTTCAGCATAGCAGGTGAGGCCGCCTGGGCGAGGTACTGGTCATTCTCCCCAGTTGTATCCCCGATCAAGAGTCTGAAGCTCCAGGACACTGCCCTTGAGGCGGTAGAGGTGGGATCCCTCGCTGTGTCCGAGGGAAAAAGCCGACAGATGATGATGATGATGATGATGTGTTTATCTGAAATATGAATGAAGAAATATTCTACGGGGTATTAACATACCGCAGTGTTCAGCTTATGGATGTACAAACAGAACCGATCAGTAGAAGGAGAAATCATTTCATCGGGGAGTTTTATACTGTACATAAGAATCTTCCTAGGGTAGATTTTTGAGTTTTAGGTTTATTGTATCTTATTTCGCATATTCCGGGAGCAAAATGCCAATTAATTTTTGCAGGTTTCCTTTCTCGAGACCCGAACATCTAAGATCATCGATTAGGAGTATCAGGCGGGAGAATTGGAAGCCTTCTAAAACAGCTGTTCTCTGCTCGGATCACTTAGAGGAAGACTGTTTTGATAGAAATGGACAAACTGTACACCTTAGAAGTGATGTACAGCCAACTGTTTTCAATTTTACTGAATATTAACTGCAAATAAAAATTTACTTATATTTTTTTTATTTCTCGTAATTAAACTGACGGTTTCGATGAAATAATTGACGTGACCTTATAACAATCTTAGAAAATGAAGTCTGGGGGAATTCTAGACCTTATTTACATCAGTAATAATTATGGGTGGGAGAAGGGAAAGTGTGGTGGGTGTTTGGGGCTATCCCATTATACAATTCGTGGTATTTGGGACTCTTTTAACTGGTGTTACATATATCTGATGATGACTATCAATATCGCTTTGCTAGCTGAATTTAATTAAAGAGGTCTGTAATAGTAAATTAAGCTGCAGGTAATGTGATATATTGACAAGTTTTGAATATTTGCTGGTTTTATACACTGACTGACGGAGCAAATGCAACACCAAGAAGGAGTGGTCAGAACTTTATGCCAATTGCAGGGTAGACTGACGTCACTGAGGTATGCTCATGATGTGAAATGCGCCGCTGTGCTGCGCACGTAGCGAACGATAAATGGGACACGGCGTTGGCGAATGGCCCACTTCGTACCGTGATTTCTCAGCCGACAGTCATTGTAGAACGTGTTGTCGTATGCCACAGGACACGTGTATAGCTAAGAATGCCAGGCCGCCGTCAACGGAGGCATTTCCAGCAGACAGACGACTTTACGAGGGGTATGGTGATCGGGCTGAGAAGGGCAGGTTGGTCGCTTCGTCAAATCGCAGCCGATACCCATAGGGATGTGTCCACGGTGCAGCGCCTGTGGCGAAGATGGTTGGCGCAGGGACATGTGGCACGTGCGAGTGGTCCAGGCGCAGCCCGAGTGACGTCAGCACGCGAGGATCGGCGCATCCGCCGCCAAGCGGTGGCAGCCCCGCACGCCACGTCAACCGCCATTCTTCAGCATGTGCAAGACACCCTGGCTGTTCCAATATCGACCAGAACAATTTCCCGTCGATTGGTTGAAGGAGGCCTGCACTCCCGGCGCCCGCTCAGAAGACTACCATTGACTCCACAGCATAGACGTGCACGCCTGGCATGGTGCCGGGCTAGAGCGACTTGGATGAGGGAATGGCGGAACGTCGTGTTCTCCGATGAGTCACGCTTCTGTTCTGTCAGTGATAGTCACCGCAGACGAGTGTGGCGTCGGCGTGGAGAAAGGTCAAATCCGGCAGTAACTGTGGAGCGCCCTACCGCTAGACAACGCGGCATCATGGTTTGGGGCGCTATTGCGTATGATTCCACGTCACCTCTAGTGCGTATTCAAGGCACGTTAAATGCCCACCGCTACGTGCAGCATGTGCTGCGGCCGGTGGCACTCCTGTACCTTCAGGGGCTGCCCAATGCTCTGTTTCAGCAGGATAATGCCCGCCCACACACTGCTCGCATCTCCCAACAGGCTCTACGAGGTGTACAGATGCTTCCGTGGCCAGCGTACTCTCCGGATCTCTCACCAGTCGAACACGTGTGGGATCTCATTGGACGCCGTTTGCAAACTCTGCCCCAGCCTCGTACGGACGACCAACTGTGGCAAATGGTTGACAGAGAATGGAGAACCATCCCTCAGGACACCATCCGCACTCTTATTGACTCTGTACCTCGACGTGTTTCTGCGTGCATCGCCGCTCGCAGTGGTCCTACATCCTACTGAGTCGATGCCGTGCGCATTGTGTAACCTGCATATCGGTTTGAAATAAACATCAATTATTCGTCCGTGCCGTCTCTGTTTTTTTCCCAACTTTCATCCCTTTCGAACCACTCCTTCTTGGTGTTGCATTTGCTCTGTCAGTCAGTGTAAATGTGTACATTTGCTTCACTGATATTTTAATTTGATAATATGCGCGTTATTTCATAGAAACAGGAATTCATTATCAAGCACCGATTATGGTATGTCGAATCTAGGCCTGTATAGTGAGCTACTTTTATAGGTACATCATTTTAAGAATGCATAATTTCGTGGCATACATGTATACAATTTACAGCAATGTTTCCAGAAACTGGTTTTCACTTGTATTGTGTTACCGATCGCTAATTGCATGTATTCAGCACCTAAGTTAATATTTGTCGGCCGTTATTATACACTCATGTTTATTGCTATCCCGGAGATTTAGTGACCTCGGAATGACGTGTCAGTGATCCCAATGTCCTTATGCTTTGAGTGAACATGTCTCTATATTATTAATTATTCCAATGCGCCATTAATTGCGACTTAAAATTGACTATATTATCATTGCTTCCCCATAAGGAGCGCTCCAGGTTGGGTACGCCAACATGGCGAACCGCGCACTCAACTTGGCGTACTTTCTCCTGCAGCGGAGACCTGCCCTCAGCGATCCATGTATAGAGATCAGTGGGTACAACTCACAGGCTACGCCCAGACCCGCGGTGTTGCTCACATGGGTACAACGCACGGGTACTGGAAACCACCAGGCCAGGCTTTTTACTGCTACTAATCACAAACCTATTTCGTACCTAACATAGTTGTACTACTCGCAAGTACAGGCAACCCATGGTGTTCCCCGCGCGATGGTACGAATCAAAAGTAGTTTCATGGTTCTAATTCAATCATCCCTTGGTCGCCCCTTTTAGTCGCCTCTCACGACAGGCAGGGGATACCGTGGGTGGATTATTCGTCTGCGTCCCCCACCCACAGGGGGTAAAGAGAGAGAGAAAAGAAGAAGAAAGAAGAGATCCGTCACTTCGAAAGATGAAGTAACGGACGAAGAAAGGCAAGGGCTACTAACGGCGTGAAAATGAAAGACTCCCTAGGAATCGAATGCTCTAATACCGTCGGGGTCGGAAAAGAACAAGAGTTGACCAAGGGAGGTCGGACAGGAGAGACGAAAGTGAGGGGCCTGGCACAAGTAAGTGGAAGCAACGCCAAGACTCAGCTAAGGGCCCGTGGTCGCCAATCCACACTCCCAAGTTGAGAGCCCCTTGGGCCCCTTTTAGTCGCCTCTTACGACAGGCAGGGGATACCGCGGGTGTATTCTACATGTGCGTCCCCCACCCGCAGGGGGTTGTGTGTTTGGTCCGCGAGAGGTATTTTATTTCCCTCAAGTCCGCCAGCAAGCCGGTTAGGACCCCCCTATCCGCCACCGGGGACGCGCCACGTGGGAGTATCACCTCTCCCCCTGCTACGCCAGCGTAGTAGGTTCGTGGATGTGAAAATGGGAAACCACGGAAAACCATCTTCAGGGCTGCCGACAGTGGGGTTCGAACCCCCCCCCATCTCCCGAATACTTGATACTGGCCGCACTTAAGCGACTGCAGGTATCGAGCTTGGTAGTTTCAATTTTACCACGGTAAAGAACTGAAAGAGGGTTCTAACACCATCACAAACCTTAAGGCCTCTACACACGACACAATCTGCTGGGCCCGATCTGCAGGCTAGTTGGCGCGGTAAATCGGGTGCTGCTCTACACACGACACAATCTGCTGGGCCCGATTTGGAGGCTAGTTGGCGCGGTAAATCGGGTGCTGCTCTACACACGACCCAATGTGCTGGGCCCAATCTGCAGGCAGTTGGCGTGGTAAAAATCGGGTGCTGTTCTCCACATGGCACAATCTGCTGGGCCCGATCTGCAGTAGGCTGGCTCGCTCTGGCCTGGAAACACGCATGATCATGGCTCCTTCATTTTCTAAATTTTAAAAAATAGGAAATGCATTGACTTTGTTGTCATTGAAGTCGATACGAAAGAGAAAATATTGGGCTAAAAGGAAGTTATTACAGAGAAAGAACTTTAGTCATACAAATATTATGAAAGAACCAGAATCATACGATTTTAGAAATTTTCTGCGAATGGATATCGACACTTTCAATGACCTGCTCTACCTGGTGGCGCCTTTAATAAAGAAACAAGACACTATAATGGGGGAAAGTGTGAGTGTTCAAGAAGGATTAATCGTGACTTTTAAGATTTTTAGCTACTTGAGCGAGTTACAGAGATTTGCAATTTAGTGCAGCCGTGTCACCCCAGCTTTTGCCCGGCTCCATGGCTAAATGGTTAGCGTGCTGGCCTTTCGTCACAGGGGTTCGATTTCCGGCAGGGACTGGAATTTTAACCATCATTGGTTAATTTCCCTGGCACGGGGGCTGGGTGTATGTGTTGTGTTCATCATCATTTCATCCTCATCACGACGCGCAGGTTGCCTGCGGGAGTCAAATTAAAAGACCTGCACCTGGCGAGCCGAACCCTTCCTGGGATCTCCCGGCACTAAAAGCCATACGCCATTTCATTTGATTTTACCACAGCTTTTGTGTAAAATCATTCCATAAACATGTTGCGCTATTTTCAATAGTCTGAAGGGATACATAAAAGTAAGTGATTAAAATACATATTTCTTTAATGTAAGAGTATTTATTTCTGAAATTACGTATGAGTAGAAAATACGAGAAGAAACTAACCTAAAATTATAAACTAAATTAATCTGAACTATATTATTGTCTATAGTGAACTACTAATCTAACTGAATCTGCTCACTCCCCTCTGAAACACGTCACACGTGCTAGGTGGAGACGAGGCAACTGATAGCTTATCGGCCGACTTCCGGAGTGTAAGTTGGGAGATTATGTGGTCGGCCCGACCAACCACCCGACAAGAGTTTTGTCGGCCAATCTGGTCCCAACAAACCTAAACACCACCCAATCTGCAGGGACCCTGCAGATCGGGCCCAGCAGATTGGGTCGTGTGTAGCGGCCTTTACGGATATCCTGAAGAAGAAATTCCCGAAATTCATGAGCTTGCAAGTTGCTTCATGAGAAGCCGTTCTTTTATTCGAATGGACGTTTTAAACAAAAGTAAGAGACCGGGTTTCAGTTAATACAATATCGATAAAGAAAGAATAAAGGCAAAGAAATTCCACTGATGCTAGGGATAACTGTGCTTGATATTCTTTTTTTTTTTAATATCAACATTATACTTTGTGTACAACATACCTGTTTTTTTATTAAATGATGATGATGATGATGCTTGGAGTTTAAAGGGGCCTAACATCGAGGTCATCGGCCCCTAATGGCACGAAATGAAATGGCAACAAAAAATCAAAATTATCCACTGACCAAAATAAGAAAAAGGCATGAAGAATGAATTAATGTACATGAAACCGAAAGGAAACCAAAAAACAATAAATACACAAACAAAAACAGTGGATCCAACGCAAAAAGGATAAAAGAAAATAGTATTACTGACCAAGGGACCACATATAAAGCATAATCCTGAATCGAGGATGCTTGATGTCTAAAGGGGTCCAAAATCCATGGCTCAGGCCCCACAGAATGGTACATGTCACAAGTAAAGTAGAACCATGGTATTTGTCATTTTGGGGTACTAATCAAAAGTAGCGAAGACTCACGGTGTTCCACACAAGATGGTACTACTCACAAGTATTGTACTTCGTACAGGTAACGCAGACCTATGTTGTTCCTAACACAATGGCGCCACTCATAGCCAACGCAAACTGATAAGAGTCCTCACCGAGTGTACTAACCACAGGGACTTGCACTATCCCGTGGTGTTCCTCAACATAGTGGGGACCAATCACAGGCAATGCTGACCCATGGCGCCGCTCAGAGCCAACGCAAGAGAAGGCTCCTCACCGAGTGTACTAACCACAGGGACGCGCCATATCCCGTGGTGTTCCTCAACATAGTGGGGATCAATCACAGGCAACGCTGACCCACGGCGCCGCTCATAGCCAACGCAAACCGAGAAGGCTCCTCACCGAGTGTACTAACCACAGGGACTCGCACTATCCCGTGCCGTTCCTCAACATAGTGGGTACCAATCACAGGCAACGCTGACCCACGGTGTCGCTCATACAGTGGTACAATGCACAGGCAACGCCCAGACCCGCGGTGTTGCTCACATGGGTACGACGCACGGGTACTGGGACACCCCCGACCAGGCCATTGATGCTACTAATCACAAACCTATTTCGTACTAACATAGTGGTACTACTCGCAAGTATAGGCAACCC
Source organism: Anabrus simplex (assembly GCF_040414725.1). Taxonomy (NCBI): domain Eukaryota; kingdom Metazoa; phylum Arthropoda; class Insecta; order Orthoptera; family Tettigoniidae; genus Anabrus; species Anabrus simplex. Next base: position 222,419,294 of record NC_090268.1, on the reverse strand, counting down.
ATGGTGTTCCCCACGTGATGGTACGAATCCAAAGAAGTTACATGGTTCTAATTCAACCATCCCTTGGTCTCCCCTTTTAGTCGCCTCTCACGACAGGCAGGGGATACCGTGGGTGTATTATTCGTCTGGGTCCCCCACCCACAGGGGGTAGAGAGAGAGAAAAAAGGAGAAAAAAGAAGGGATCCGTCACTTCGAAAAATGAAGTAACGGACGAAGAAAGGCAAGGGCCACGAAGGGCGTGAAAATGAAAAACTCCCTAGGCCTCCAATGCTCTAATACCGTCGGGGTCGGAAAAGAACAAGAGTTGACCAAGGGAGGTCGGACAGGATAGACGAAAGTGAGGAGCCCGGCACAAGTAAGTGGAAGCAATGCCAGGACTCACCTAAGGGCCCCGTGGTCGGCAATCCACACTCCCAAGTTGAGAGCCCCTTGGGCCCCTGTTAGTCGCCTCTTACGACAGGCAGGGGATACCGCGGGTGTATTCTACATGTGCGTCCCCCACCCGCAGGGGGTAGTGTGTTTGGTCGTCGAGAGGTATTTTATTTCCCTCAAGTCCGCCGGCAAGCCGGTTAGGACCCCCCTATCCGCCACCTGGAACGCGCCACGTGGGTGTATCACCTCTCCCCCTGCTTCGCCAGCGTAGCAGGTTCTTGGCTGTAATAGTGAAGTGAAATGCCTTTTGTGAGATGATGTTAAAATATCAATGAAGTTCTCTTATCTCTAACTTGGCTAAAACAGAATAGCTTACAGCTGTGTATTAGCCTACCTCATACAGAAGACAAGGCGCTGAGGGTTCACGTTCACGTAATCGACGGCCAAGCTTGGTGAGGAGACCTGCGCGTGATCTCTACCTCTTACTCTAACTACCTTGAGTACAAATGCACTGATGTGTTGCGGGATAATTTGTCCAACAGTGTACACATGCTCGGTCTGGATGGGGTCTTCCATTTCCAACAGGATAACGACCCCAAATACACTGCTTTACAAACTCGAGAGTGGTTACTGTCTAATGTCCCCAGACGACTTATTACTCCACCACAGAGCCCCTATTTAAATCCCATCGAGCATTTGTGGGATCATTTTGGAAGAGAAAAGGCCAAGCGCCGCCCGTCTGGTAAAGAACTGAAGAGGGCTCTACAAGATGGATGGTCGGCAACTGCACCTGAAACGACGAGGAAGTTAGTGCATTCAATGCCGAAACGTCTCGAGGCTGTCATTCATGCTAATGGCTTGCATACATGACCCTGAAAGTGAAACGTACTCACGAACACCTACAGTGTTTAGTAGTATACTGTGCCAATACTTGTTTTGCAGTATTAAAGTGGATGTCCTTGTGTAACTACATACCTCCTTCCTGTTATTGTTGTGATGGCAGTGCATTATAGCTTGGTTGTAAATTATACTAAGGGCTACATGTTATTTTCTTTCACTCTTCCTCTATACACATAGGATTTTGGGGAAACATAGGGTGTGCGAATACTTTTTGTAGCAAGTGTACGTGCTGTGGAAAATTAACTAAATTGACTCTCACAATCAGCCTCGCAGATACAGGGCCTGTTAAAGATCAAATATTAACATTAGAAAAAAAAAGAAATATTAGCAATCAGAAAAAACAGAGGGTTTTAAAAATGTGCGAATTTGCTAAAGTATTGGGAGGAGTTCAGGTTGGTGAAATTGATGGCGTTGGTGTTAATGACATTTCCCTCTTTAACTATGCGCCTGACGTCCTGTGATGTGGAGCGATCGTTTTCGCAGTATACTGTGTTCTTTAGAGATAATCGGCATGCGTTTGTGATGGTCAATTTGGAGATGACCTTTGTTGTTCAGTGCAATTCTTACATGGGCTTTTTTAAATAAATACCATATCTACTCAGGAACGTCAAAAATCAATATACCATACTGTACTTTTCCATACATAGACATCGATTTGCCGTAAGGAGCACGTTTGGTAGCACCATATTTTTATTTATTTATTTATTTATTTATTTATTTATCTATTCGATGCGAATACTCCAAAAGAACATTCAAAGTTGCCTCGCCTTGCTATTGTAAATCTTATTTTTATAGATTCCAGTTACACTTGGTTCGGGATACGGCTTCATACAATTTTCAGACACTGGGAGGGCCTCATCACCATTAAAACATATGGCAATGGTTGCTCAAAATTAGGCACCAGAGCTAGTAACCGGATGATGATGATGATGCTTGTTGTTTTAAGGGGCCTAACATCGAAGGTCATCGGCCCCTAATGGTACGAAATGAAAGAACAAAAATTACAAAGGCATCCACTGACCAAAATAAAAATAAAAAATGTCATGAAGAATGAATAGATGGACAGGAACCCAACAAAACACAAAACAAACAAACAAAAACAAAAACCAGTGGATCGGATTCAATAGAGAACAAAAATAACATTATTACCGACCAAGGAACCACTTATAAAGCACAAAGATGCTTGGTGTCTAAAGGGGGTGCAAAATCCACGTCTAAGGCCCCACAGAATGGTACATGTCGCGAGTAAAATAGAACCATGGTATGTGTCATGTTGGGGTATTAATCAGAAGTAGCGAAGACTCACGGTGTTCCACAAAAGATGGTACTACTCACAAGTACTGTACTTCGTACAGGTAACGCAGACCTATGGTGTTTCGCACACAATGGCGCCACTTACAGCCAACGCAAACCGATGAGTTTCCTCACCTAGGGTACTAGTCACGGGTGCCGGTCCCAAGGGCCCCGTGGTGTTCCGCACATAGTGAGTACTAATCACAGGCAACGCAGACCCACGGTGTCGCTCATATAGTGGTACAACTCACAGGCTACGCCCAGACCCTCGGTGTTGCCCACATGGGTACAACGCACGGGTACTGGAATCCACCAGGCCAGGCTTTTACTGCAACGAATCACAAACATATTTCGTACCATGTTAGTGATACTACTCGCAAGTACATGCAACCCATGGTGTTCCCCGCATGATGGTACGAATCAAGAGTAGTTTCATGGTTCTAATTCATTCATCCCTTGGTCGCCCCTTTTAGTCGCCTCGCACGACAGGCAGGGGATACCGTGGGTGTATTATTCGTCAGCCTCCCCCACCCACAGGGGGTGTGTGTTTGGTCCGCGAGAGGTATTTTATTTCCCTCAAGTCCGCCGGCAAGCCGGTTAGGACCCCCCTATCCGCCACCTGGGACGCGCCACGTGGGAGTATCACCTCTCCCCCTGCTACGCCTGCGTAGCAGGTTCGTGGCTAGTAACCGGAATTGTTAAGTTTGTGCATTCAGGTTTTTGCCCAAATCACAATTTTAAAGAACTAATAAAAGAATTTTATCTGCACATTGCTCGGAATTTAAAAAAAAAAGGTGCTTCTCTGACAATCGTGGCCACTTTAAGAAGGAAATGCTTTTTTTTAAAATTTCCCCTCATTTCGTCTATCATGTAAGGTCTCCCATCGGATTGTACGCTACTTTGGACATATAATGCGCCGAGATGGTAGTCTTCAAAAGCTGATTGTTGAGGGCAAAGTCCAGGGAACCAGACAACGAGGACGAGTACCAACGCGATGGATTGACATGGTGAACGCCCCCCTACAGTCTTTTCTCGGAGCAACCACATTGAAAGCTTTGGGTAGGGAAGAATGGCGGAGTATGGTTCATCGGCTAGATGGCTGAATATTATGATAGTCACGACGTCTCAGTCATGAGGCAAAACGAAGAAGAAGAAGAAGTATGTATGTATGTATGTATGTATGTATGTATGTATGTATGTATGTATGTATGTATGTATGTATGTATGTATGCACATCACGAGAAAATGGCTTAACACAATTTAATGAAAATCGGTATTACAGTACAGTCTATACTGAACATAGTGGAACGGACCAGTGGAATACACATGACGACCTCTTTCATAAGCAACACCCAGACCCATAAAGTTCCGCACAGAATGGCACTGCTCCTATATAACGTAGAGCCTCGCAAGGTGGTACTAGTCGCAAGTAACGTCGACCCATGGTGTTCCGCACGTAATGGTACTAATAACTAGTCATCTCATGGTTCTAATGTCATCATCTCTTGGTCGCCCCTTTTAGTCGTCTCTTACGACAGGTAGGGGTTACCGTGGGTTTAGTCTACGTCTGCGTCCCCCACCCACAGGGGATAGAAAGAAAGAGAGAGAGAGAGAGAGAGAAGAAAAAGAAGGGATCCGACACTTCGAAAAATGAAGTAGCAGACAAAGAAAGACAAGGGTCCCGGGTTCGGTTCCCGACCGGGTCGGGGATTTAAATTGAATCTGATTAATTATTCTGGGTGTTTGTGTTTGTCCCACCATTCTCCTCTTCATACAACACACCACACCTGTCCTTTCGCATAGGTTAGCGTCAGGAAGGGCACCCGATCGTAAACGGTGTTAAATCCCATGTCACCCGCGACCCCACAGGTGTGATAAGCGGTAGAAGAAGAAGATCGACAGGAAATCTAGATCGTTAAATATTCACGAAATGAAACTACCAAGTTACACACACATTACAGGCTACATGTGCAGAATTATCTGTCACTCCTGTAATTGAATTGCAACAATTTTTTTAATGTGTAAAAACACAATGGCATACTGTATACCTGTTTTTGTCGCTAGTTTACAATTTTACAAATATGTCAGCTTTTTACCTGTCAATTTGAAAGGTTTATATGGCTGACATATCTACAAAATTGTCATGACTTGGGTTACCAACCCTGAGAAACAAAATTATCGGAAGCCCCCTATGCTAAAAGCGTCCTTAGTTCGGCCCATGGGTAATTTGGAGCACAATGTTTTAAATTCATGAAAAAGAAAGAGTACTGTAAATTCACTAAACAAGGTACTAGAGGGCGGTGAAAGAAATAGGAAACCTCTCTCTCTTTCCTAGCGTTTTTCCTATCAAATGGTTTCGCTATTTGGCTGCATTCTCGCTGTTTGGCCCTGTCTAGGAAACTACTTACGTAGTATTCAAAATGTTATTATTGGGACTACTTCCATTAACTGTTATTTTGTCCGGCATACTCTTTAAGATCCTCAAAACACATTAAGAATAATCGTAATTTAATCTATGAAATGATATGGAACGTGACAAAAAGTTAGGTTTCAGGCATTGCGTCCTTCTCAAGAAAAATATCAAATTCTATATAAGAAAATGTTTTCTTATATACAGTTTAGCTTTGACTGATTACACACTCAAACGATCTCGTTTAATCAGACCATACAATTTATGATACTAAAACCACGCTTAAGAAATGTATTACTGATTGGAATGGCAATATTTTGTCGAACTGTTGTTTATTTTTCTTGGAAATATTTGACCCACTTTTCAACACTTTTAAGCACTCGAACAAGAGACCCATTTATTTGTAAAGAGAAATCTCCTTCAATCTGAAATACAAAATTTATTGCAATTTGCCTTTACAAATACTTTTCTTTGTACATGAAGCAGCCATAAGTTTCCTTTGGCAGCTTATTGTAGAACAATTAAGATACTCGTCTAAGAAGTCTGTACCGGCTAGCGACCGGCCTTGGTTAAAATAGCAGTAATATTTCCGTCTCTCGTTAGAATACCGGCCAGTTGGCAAAAGTTATGACAATTTTGAAAACTTGTAAGCTTTTATGAAAGAGAATATTCAATGCGTAAACTTGTCCGACAACTTCCTGTTATCTGTCGCCTAGGTAATTGTAACTTTTATGAAATGGGACCTGGACTATTCCGTTTTTCACTGGACTGTTGAAAATTCACACTGAAACAGTTTTAATTTCAGCACTCAACGTAACTCCTGGTGGGTTTCAAGCAGCTTTTTAGTGAGTAGTCACATATCACTACTGCCAACATTCATGATTTGTTATTACAGTCGCTGTCGTGGATGGTCGTCCACTAATACAATCGAACAAACCGAAACTTGTGTTTAAATGGGAGATAGAGATGGTGATCAGCTGTGCATAGCAGGGTTACGCTTTCGGAGCAGAGATTAGATTGTACGTTGCAAAATGCTAAATCATAGCAGAACCTAAGACACGTTCAGTCTCCCTTCATTTCTTCACTTGTAGAAAGTAAAGAGTCCTTTTAGTCACAAGCAACAATTCAGTTATGGAGGAAAGGATCCTTACCGTACCTTTATTTATTGCCCGCAATAAAAGAGCAGCCCCTGCCCGTGCCTTATTGCTCTCGGGCGGAATTACAGCGGTCTATGAACAGTATTGCAACTACCGACTAAAACACATCACATCCAGGGTAACAGATGTTCAAATTCCTTCCTATCCACCATACCTGTGGAAAAGTTTGTGAAAAACCTAGATGTCGTCTTGAATGATACATAAAACTGGAATAATCACATAACAAGTGTCTGCCAGAAAGTATACGGATCCCTTCATACCCTAAAGTTCGCCTCCACAGCGTAACGGTGAGTGTTATAAGCTGTTGTCGTCGGGGGGTCTGCGTTCAATTCCCGGTACTGCCAGAAATTTAAGAATGGCGGAAGGGCTGGTATGTGGTTGAAATGAGACTCGCCTCCTTTGGGGTGCGCCTGAGAAGAATCGCACCATCTCGGAATGAGAATACCTGTTTACTTCTTATCCCCTAAAACTTAAAATCGACTATTACACATAGTATGAAAATAACACTTATTCAAACACTCATTTTTGCAATAATTAATTCCTGTGATGATGTACTAACCGACTAACTGACGCAACAATGAAGCTTCAGAAGGCAATTAACTCATGGATAAGACTGATATTTTCTTTGAACTTTGGGCCGCAATCTCCCCTTATTATAAGAAGGTATTCTGGCTGAAAATTTAAAAACTTGTATACTGCGACACTACTATTTCGACGGTTGAACGGATCCACACTTGAATACCTATTCATTTCCTCTTAAATACGTAAACAAAGTGAATGGGAGCAAGTATGGCGTAGAAGAGCTGTCGTTAGCTTAAAATGTAGATAAAAAATAAACACAATCGCTATCATAATACTATCCCATTACTTTGGACAGTTTGTAGATAGCGTATACAGTCTTAAGTAATAATATTCAAATTATGTCAGCATGCACTGTATATTGTGCTTGAGCGCAGTAAGCCCTAACTTCCCCGCATACAAAAGTCATAAAATAAATAAATAAATAAATAAATTAATTAATTAATTAATACATAGATGTATACATTCTGCCTCCTCATTCCAGAATATAAAGAATTGCGAGAGAAACCCATTTCCAAACGAGCCTAGAAACAGAGATCCCGTATGAACTATCCTGTATTATTAGGACATATGGTGATGATAAATTATAATTGCATGTCTATGATTGCCTCTACAACCTATGCATTGTTCATTCTTTCACAGAATGCAATCCCGTGGACCTCCTGCTCCTGAAATATTAGTAGCTGACCACAGTGAAGCAAAAGGAGTGTTGGAAAAAATTCTTGAATATCTCAGCGTTGATTTTTGGAAGAAGGTTGCATACGAAACTAACCTATATTCAATGCAAACCCGGCATTGTTCCGTCAACACAAACTACATTGAAATAATGAATTTTACAGGCATTCAGGTTTTAATGGGTACATTTCATTTTCCCCAGGTCCGTCAATATTGGTCTAAGGATCCTGAAGTGCCATTAATTGCTAACGCCATGCTACGTGATCGGTTTTTCGCACTGCGAAATCTCTTGCATTTTGCTGACAACCTGCAGGATCGAGTGAGGAAACTGATAAATTGTGGAAAGTTCGTGTGTTTCTCAATTAAATTAAGGTGAAGTGTCAGTCCCTACAACAGTCGAATCATATGGCCATTGACGAGCAAATGATTCCACCCTCTGGACGCTGTGCCTTCCGACAATTTGTTCCATCTAAATCGGATGATGATGATGATGCTTATTGTTTTAAGGGGCCTAACATCGAAGGTCATCGGCCCCTAATGGTACGAAATGAGACGAAATGAAATGACAATTTAAAATTCCAAAGTCCTCCACTGACCAGAATTCAAAGCATGAGGACGAAGAATGAATGGATGGACGGATATGAATTTAAAATGATCAGTGGATCTGACCCACAGTACCTCACATGTACAGAAGCTGGCACAAAACAATAGTAGTACTGACCAAGGGACTGCTTCTATAGTACGATGCTGAATCGATTATGCGTATAGTCGAAACGGGTCAAAAATCCAGGTCATCAGCACCTCATAATGGTATTTATCGCTAGGAAAGTAGAATCATGCTGCGTAATATTGCGGTACTAATCAAAAGTAGCGGAGACTCGCGGTATTCCACACAGTATGGTACTATCCACAGGTAGTGTAATGCGCATATGTAACAGAGACCTATAGTGTCTCGCACACTGCGGCGCCACTTACAGGGAACGCAAACCTAAGGCGTTCCTCACATAAGTGGACTAACCACAGGGACTCGTACTATCCCGTGGAAATACTTACATAGTGGGAACGGAGCATAGGTAAGGCAGAACCATGGTGTCGCTCATATAGGGGTACGAATCACAGGTACTGTAGGATCCCCATCCCGATTCACACACTGTCACTACAAATCACAAACCTATTGCGTACCTAACATAGTGGTACTACGCAAGTAAAGGCAACTCATGGTGTTCCCTGCGTGATGGTACTAATTACAAGTAGTTTCATGGTTCTAATTCGATCCTCCCTTGGTCACCCCTTTTAGTCGCCTCTTACAACAGGCAGGGGATACCGTGGGTTTATTCTTCGTCTGCCTCCCCCACCCACAGGGGGGGGGGGGTGTTTGGTCCGCGAGAGGTATTTTATTTCCCTCAAGTCCGCCGGCAAGCCGGTTAGGACCTCCCTATCCGCCACCTCGGACGCGCCACGTGGGAGTATCACCTCTCCCTCTGCTACGCCTGCATAGCAGGTTCGTGGCATCTAAATCTAACCCTCTTGGATTGAAAACGGTTGCTCTTAACGCAAGAGATGGCTTAGTGTTGAACTTTCAAATCTATCACGGAAAACGGACTGTTCCTGGGGAGGACTTGAGAATGTTTGGTCTAGGAGTTAGTATTGTGAGTTTACTAGTAAAATCTGTACCTAATGATGGCAATCATGTCATTTACACACACCGCTTCCTCACAAATGTGAAATGTGCTGAAAGTCTTCTCGAGCATCAGATATATCAGACAGCCACTGTAATGAAAAACAGAGTAGACACTGCTGTGAAGAAACTAAAAGGAGATAAAGTACTTCAAAGAGGTGAGTGGGATGAACTAGTACGAGATGATCGTGAGATGTGCTTAGTGAAATGGAAAGACAACGAGTGTTTTCCTATTGCCAACACGCATTGGTAGTGCGTCAGTTTCTCAGTGCAAACGCTGGTCCAAAGGGGAGAAGAAGAAGGTAAACGTTGACAAGCCGGCACTCGTAAACAGGTACAACACTTGGCCGGTTGCAGAAAGGTCCATCAAATCAGTCCTTGATGGGAGATCGGCTGATTGCCCATAAACTTTAATTTCAGAGCGCGTTGCAGGAAACCTAAATCCCGATCAGGTTTCTCCAATTTACTGATTGAAAATCTGAGGAAAAAATATATCTGGCAACAGCGCAACTAGTGACCACTGCCGTTTTGATTCGTTAAGGAAGGTGTGTAGCAGAGACATCAAAGTGGCAGTGAATCAGAGAACAGCTGATCCAGATCGTGTTTGGAAAAGTGAAAAAGAGCGGGTTTTGAAGCGATTGAATTAGTTTTCGGCTTAAAATGAGTGACATCTCCACTAAGAAAGTGAGAGGGCCGAATTTTTCATTAAATGATAGAGCCCTCTTACTTGCTGTGTGGGCAAAACAAAAAGACACGGCTTGGAAGGAAATTGCTTCTGATTTCAATGAAGCCAGTTGCGAATGTTTCAGGACACCACAGCAGCTGAAAATTGCCTATGAAAATTCTAAAAGAAGAGCAAAGAAATAGGCTGCAGATGATAAGGTAAGTTTTTAAGTTTTATCATGTTGTTGGTTAATTAATTCAAATTTTGAGTGTACAGAAGCTTAATATGCCACAGATAAGTACGTACCAATACTTATTTCAAGGAATTTCATTTGCGATAATTTGTTAAAATCTGAGTTGTTCTGAGTCCAAAACCGGTAGATGATGATGATGATGCTTGTTGTTTAAAGGGGCCTAACATCGAAGGTCATCGGCCCCCAATGGAACGAGTTAAACGATATGAGAGATGATGTTAAAGTTTTAAAAACTTATCCACTGACTAGAGTTTTTTTTAAACAAAAATGGTGATGGAGAAATATGAGGGTGAGATTAAAACAATCAGTGGATCTAATACGCAATGCCTTATTTTCTAATAAAATAAGAGAATATTCAGGAAAACTAAAGAATAAGGCATTGCCTGGTAGTACAGAATTTACGTGAGACGTTAAAATAACACATTAAAATACGCAACACAAACTAAAATGAGGTCAATGGGATAAAAGCGCAAGTGACACAAAACACACTAGGACAAAGGACAGCATCACACACGATAAAACAGTCCACTATCCCTCATAAAGCGGACGACGAGGTCTGCGGACTGCTCGTCATCACGCAAGATAAGGGAGATAGTACTCGGAAGGTTAAGACTACGGCGCAGATCGACCAGGTCCACAGACTCCGTAAGGAGGTGCACCACGGTAAGATGGTCGCCGCAGGTACACACCGGAGGGGGTTCTCCTTTCAAAAGATGCGAGTGAGTCAAGATACCGTGGCCAATCCGAAGACGACATAATACCACGGCTTCCCTCCGGGAAGTCCGAAGGGAAGTCCTCCATACCTTCTTTGTTCCTTTTATCCCTCTCAGCTTATTGGGAAGTGGAATGGCCTGCCACTCCATCTCCCAATGGGACATAACAAGATGTCGCAGCTGGGAGCGAATATCACTTGCTGGAACCTTGAAAGGCAACGGGGGCAGTGTAACTGCCTCCTTGGCAGCCTGATCTACTAACTCGTTTCCCTCTATGCCCATGTGGCTTGGGAGCCACAGAAACGGGATTCTGGTGCCAGCATCCCAACACCCGGCCAGCAGGTCCTGGATCCGCTGCACCAGAGGGTGCCGAGGGAAACAGGTATCTATAGACTGGAGCGAACTCAAGGAGTCAGTACACACAAGAAAGTGGCGGCGCTCATTGTACAGTGCGTACCGCAGAGCCTCACAGATAGCATAGAGCTCTGCTGTGTACACACTACAGGTTGCCGGAAGAGCAAAAAGGAACCTATCATTGTCAACAACGAACGCACAGCTCACCTTCGTATCTGTCCTTGAACCATCCGTGTAGACGACGACTGAACCTGGATAGCGGCCAACAACGGACCGAAAGAGCCTCCGATAAATCGAAGGGTCCGTGTTTTCCTTTGGGCCAGTGTGCAGATCCAGGATTATTTCAGGTCGTCGTACGACCCACGGAGGTACCCCACTCGGTTGTCTGATAAGACAAGGAACCGAAGGTACGTCAAACAATTCGGAACTGCTATCCAAGCGTATCCCAACCGGCCGCGTCACTCGAGGACGAGCAGCGTAGAGCAAACGGTTGCCATTGTTGAACACGCAAGGATAGCTTGGATGAAGTGGCATATGTCGCAAATTTGCAGCATACGTAAGTAGAAGTTGCTGGCGCCTCAGGTGTAAAGGCGGCACACCAGACTCAGCGAGGAGGCTAGCGATGGGGCTTGTTCGAAAAGCTCCCGTCGCCAACCTAACCCCGCTGTGGTGGATACTGTTCAGCTTCGCACGAACGCTTGGTCTTGCGGAGCCATATGCTGCACTGCCGTAGTCTAACCGGGATAAAATGTGTGCCCGATAAAATCGCAGGAGCACCGCGCGGTCAGCCCCCCAAGAAGTGCTGCTAAGAAACTTAAGGATATTAAGCTTCCTAGTGCATTGCACTTTTAACTGCCGCACGTGTGGTTCCCACGATAATTTACTGTCAAAAAGGAGCCCAAGAAATCGGTAGGTGTCAACAACTGGAAGGACGACATTTCCTAAATAAAGCTCCGGATGGGGATGAAGAGTACGTTGACGACAAAAGTGGACAACAGAGGTCTTTGCGGCAGAAAACCGAAAGCCATGTTCGAAGGTCCACTGCTCCACCCTCCTAATAGCTTGTTGTAATTGTCGCTCTGCGACTGCCATATTACGCGAGCTATAGTGCAGAACAAAATCATCCACATATAGCGACGGTATAACTGCTGGACCAGCAGCAGCAACAATACCGTTGATGGCAATCGCGAACAGAGTGACACTAAGGACCGATCCCTGTGGTACTCCATTTTCTTGAACATGGTATTGCGAATATGTCCTCCCTACTCGGACACGGAATAAACGGAAGGACAAGAAATTCGCAATAAACGCCGGCAAGTTACCTCGGAATCTCCACTGATGCAGGACTGAAAGGATACCTTATCGCCATGTGGTGTCATAGGCTTTCTCTAAGTCAAAGAAAACAGCTACCAAGTGCGGAGAAACGCATCCTGGATAGAACTCTCCAGGCGTACCAAGTAGTCAGTGGTAGATCGAGCGGCACGAAATCAACATTGGTACTCGGACATAGCATCGCATAGGAGGCGGGATGTACCATAGAGTTAGTATATTATACACTAGACGTAGCATTGGTGCTGCAGTCGCGTGCGAAGTTGAACGAGCGCGCTGTTTGGCAAAAGCTGTATTGTTTGGCACTGTCACTACTGGAGCTTCCCGATAAATTGAAGTATATACTTCTGTGAAGGAAAATGCCAGTCTCCTGTGCAACTTATGGCTGCATAGAGAGGTTCATAAAAGGCAGTGGCGTATCATTTCACAGGTATGTTTCCTTGAAATTCATTTCCGTGCGTATAAAATAATACTTTGGCCTACTTGGGCTGACTTCGCGACTGATTCCCCTGTCGGCGTGAATGAGTTTCTTTGGATCTTTCCTTGAAGACTGAAATTAAAGTTTTAGGAAATATAAGGGATGACATTTTCCTTTCACTGAATAGCCATGCTTTTGAAAGCAAATATGCAGAAAAATCATGTGCATGATACCGAGCGAGTGGCTGCAGGCCTTAGGTCACGTAGCTGTCAGCTTGAACCCCACTGTCGGCAGCACTGAAGATGGTTTCCAATTTTTACACCTTAATTAAGGCCACAGTCGTTTCCTTCCCACTCTTAGACCTATCTGTGTCGGTGCAACGAAAAGCAAATTGATACAAAAAAGAAAATAAGAAAAGTTGTGCATGATAGCCTGGAACTGTGCTCCGTTTTCAGTTTCGTGTGTATTTATAGTATTAAAAGCTAATGAATATATTTTCTGTATATACAGTTTGTTGCTTTCTCTTCGTATAGTACGTGTACTGTAGCAGTCTCCATTCATACCTTACCAGACTTTAAAATTTAGAGCCTAAATGTGCAATACCGTGTGAACATCTGAGTCCTTTACTTTCGTGAATATTATTCCCTTAAATTGCATATAGGACTACAGGCCTATACAAGCATAATACGTAAATTAATGACCGAGCGAGTTGACAATGCGGTTAGAGCACCGCAGCTGTAAGTTTGCTTTCGAGAAATAGTGGGTTAAAACCCCACTGTCTGCAGCACTGAAGATGGTTTTCCGTGGTTTCCCATTTTCACACCAGGCAAATGCTGGGGATGAACCTCATTTAAGCCCATGTGCGCTTCCTTCCCACTCCTAGTCCTTTCCTATCCGATCGTCGCCATAAGATCCATCTGTGTCGGTGCGATGTAAAGCAAATTGTAAACATTATTGTGTTTTTTCAGTTCTCTTCAATCATATAATTTACCACTTTCCCTTTCCATTAACAGAAATCATTTTACAAGTTAAAATATTAAAGCAAAACATACATTTCACGAAAAGCTAAATAAAAAATTTCCATAATAGACTAAAACCATAAGCGAGTGTCATATTTCCACTTGTAATCGCATTTAGAAAACATCGATAATAATAATAATAATAATAATAATAATAATAATAATAATAATAATAATAATAATAATAATAATAATAATAATAATAATAATAATTGTACCGGGCGGTACACATCCACGCCGCTAATTCAAACTTTGCGCCAGTTGAAACTCCCCTACTGGAGGAAGTCTGAACTTTATCTAATGTGCTAATTTTCAAGTTTCTCAGAAGATGTCACTACTTGGAAATTTTGAAGTTTCTGAACTGGGTCGTTTTCGATGTATTTTTGTTTTGCCTGTAGTAAGAAGTGTGAACATTCTCTTCTAGAGGACACTACTGAAGAACTACAATGGTGCACCCTAGTGCGAAGTGAAAGAACTGTTTTTTGGAGAAAATTTGAACTCATAAGTTTGTTCTTTGTTAAATTTCTTGCAGTCATGTTTTAAGTTGGCAATATTAACCCTTTCTTTCCCCTTGTTTTGAATTTAGCCAATCCCGAATTTCTTTAGTTAATTTATGACCAATCAGGTGTATCCTCCCCAAAGGGGATATGTTGCTTAACCCTAGCCAATAAAATGATTGTGGGCGGATGTTCGCATTCCTGAAACGCCTCGAACTTTCCGCGAGAGTATATAAACTGCTGATTTTCGGGTCTCCGGGCCACTCCAGTAATATCTTTTGGTGTGTAAAGTACATAGTAGGGGGCGAGAAGCGCCTCTTTCTTCGGGCAGCAGTTCAACAACAAGGTAATGGCCGTTTAATAACTTATTTTCTTGCTAGCTCAGCAGTTTAACTCTCGGGGCAGGTCCGATGCTTTTCCACCATGTAACCTTTCCTTAAAATGTAAAGACTCTTAGTATCTATTCTCTCTTAAGCTACATATTGGGATAGAGAGTGCTTAACCCTCTCGAGCTCCCACTCATATTGCATTGAGGTGAACTTATTTTTCACAACCGGTTCTTCCTTAACGTAATGTAAATTGTTTCATTCTAAAGTCACCTCTTTAGTATGGGATTAGCCCTTGCATTAGCGGCCTAGAGCCAGATTAGGTTTTAAACAAAATGTATTAGGAGTGCTGATCGCCTCCTCTCCAATTGGTATTTTAGAGGCCATGTAATTAACCTTTTCTCACTTAATAGGCCTCAGTAGGTTGGGTATTTTACCCCTGTATTTAGGTCCTTAGAGGACAGCTTGAAGGTGGAATTTGGTGGGGCCTTTGACAGGCTTAAATTTTGAGAGCGAGTTGCTCTTTCTTGAAAATTGTGTTTTCTGCGCGCCTCAAGGAGGCTTTACTGTGTAATTTGGAGCAAGTGCTCCTGGGCATGAATGGGGTTTTCTGCCCCTCTGTTGAAACTTGTTTTGGGGTAAAGCTGGGCTAATTGCTCAAGAATTGTGAGTTCGGGGCTCGAAGCCCAAATCCTGTAAATACTGTAATTGTACGTTTGTTGCCTTGCTACTCTGTACCTGCCATGCTTGTTATTTCTTGATTTTGAAAAGAAAATATAACCTTGTTAAATTTTATCTTAACTTTAATTTCGTATTTTGAGGCCCGTTCACCCCCGCACCTTCTTTCACCTCTGCTGTTCCACAGATACCTCGGAACAATAATAATAATAATAATAATAATAATAATAATAATAATAATAATAATAATAATAATAATAATAATAATAATAATAATGGATTTACGTCCCACTAACTACTTACTCGGTTTTCAGAGACGCTGAGGTGTCGGAATTTTTTCCTACGGGAGTTTTTTCATGTGCCGATAAATTTATCTACAAGAGGTTGACATATTTGAGCATCTTCAAGTATAACCGTACTGAGTTAGGCTCGAACCTGCCAACTTGGGTTTCGAAAGCCAGCGTCTAAACCGGCGATAACAATATTTTGTCTAGTTTACCCCAAAATCTCGCCAACGCTTTTAGGCCTAAAAACTATCGCATCTGCTTCGTACGAGAGAGGACATTTTCGGTCATTGGGCAGAATTACAGCAAATTCCTGGCCATTTACACAAAAGATAGCAAAATATACGTACCCTCCTTCTAAGCGTATTTTGTTAGAAGACTTAATATGAACAGCAAATTGATTTTGTGTTACTTAACTGCACCTGAACACCGTCCTCTTTTATCACGCATTTCTCCTGTATTTTTGCTTTTAGGGCTCTCGTTTTTTCTGGAGAGAATCATCGCAAGGATACTGTAGTATCTGAGAATGTTTGCATGTAAGAAATTTAAATCGTATCTACATCCACACAGCTGTAAAAGTCCTTAATTTACATTGATGAGTACGGCGGAGTGAGCTTTTTGCCAAACAGCTGCGATTTCAACATGCTCCGCTCGCTACAGTGATTCTCTCGTAGACGGTGGCGCCAATGCTACCCCTAGTGTGTTATTTACTAACTCTATGGGATGTACGGCCTCACATCGCAACGATAAGTTGTTACCTTGACTTTCGCTGGTAACACTGACAACTTGAAAGAGACAATGAAGGCACCAGTGGCAACGTCTTCACCGTTGACCTTGCGCGTAATGCGCCGGACGTGTGTCACGCCACGGTTCTTCATGTCTTCCATCAACTCGTCGTCAGTGTTCAGAATAAGGTCGCGGTGAAAGATGACTCCGCGAACCAGGTTCAAGGACTTATGCTCCTCCACTTTGACGGGGATTTCGCCAAAGTGGTCGCACTGAAGCAACTGATCAGTTTGCAGTGCTGTACGAGTCTTTAGAAGCAAACTACAGTTGCGCATTTTCTTGAGTTCCTCCAGTTCGCCGTAGACGCCTTCGATGTGCCTACTAAAAAGGATCGACTTCACCAGCTTAAAATCGTGCCCATCGGTTCTGGTAGCGACCTTAAACCTAGGGAAGCTGGATCCCATTCCTTCACGCTGCGCATGTTCCCAGGGAGTTGAACCTCTCAGGGAAGCAAAAGTTAAAGACTTAGGTGGGGGACCACCTTGAGAGAGCCGACTTCGTTTGGAAGCCATGCCCGAAAACTTCCTCCCCGAATGCCAGCCACTCCGATCGGGGTCTCTGTAGCCGAACCAAACAGCCAAGGCCATACCCACCTGGTCATAGCAGGTACTGCCCGGGGTCTGATGTTGGACGATGCCTAATACGGGATGACTGAGGCAATGAGCACTAGCACTCCCTTCCTCCAGTCACCCGCAATAGCGTGTACAGAGCACTAAATATAGAGAAAAAATAAAAATAATTTTTAATAATATGTCCTTCCGGCATTCGGCTGTGCGGGGACCTGCGTTGTCAGGCGGATACTACTGCCAAGGTACATGGCGCTCCCACCCGCAATGTTCCTGGGTGGGCAGTTGCGGGCTTTTGGGCGTAATCGCACACGTAAGAGGCCCATCTCCGGGCAGCACGCGCATCAAAATTTAGAATGGTCTACATCTGACCCTCGGAAAGATAATAAAAAATAAAGAGAGGACCATGGCCACATGACCCTTTAAGTCGCCTTCTACGACAGGCAGGGATTACCTGTGGATGTATTCAGCCTATCCCACCCACAGGAGGTCCAACCCATTATACCAAACTGCAATCCATGTCCGCGCCTAAGTCGCCCCTTTTTGTCGCCTCTTACGACAGGCACGGGATACCGCGGGTGTATTCTACATGTGCGTCCGCCACTCGCACGGGGTAGTGTGTTTGGGCCGCGAGAGGTATTTTATTTCCCTGAAATCCGCCGGCAAGCCGGTTAGGACCCCCCTATCCGTCGCCTGGGACGCACCACGTGGGAGTATCACCTCTGCCCCTGCTACGCCTGCGTAGCAGGTTCGTGGGTTGTAATTCAATTATCCCTTGGTCACCCATTTTAGTCGCCTCTCACGACAGACAGGGGATACCGTGGGTGTATTTTTCGTCTGCGTCCCCTCCCACAGGGGTAGAGAGAAAGGAACAAGAAGAAGAAGAAGAAGAAGAAGAAGAAGGGATCCGTCACTTCGAAAAATGAGTAAAATGAATACGTTCCCTAAGGAGAGCTTGTTCCGTCCTGTTATACATTCTGTGTGCCGAAGGGGTTGAAAAATGTATCTTCTGTCGTAGAAATTGTGGAATAACACAGGTGTCGCGGCAGCGGAGTAACAATGTAAGAGAGCACAGTAGATGGGATTTTACTTGTAAAGAACTGGCCCTTAATGATGAACGGCTTTTATCACTACATTTGACGACAGGCAACTCGATGCACTGGAGTGACTGGGACCAAATTGACAGGATTACTTACAACACCGTGGAACATCAGGAGAAGAAGGATACGTTGCGGCAGCAGAAAAAGTACGAACGTGTAAGTGGCAATATGATGACGAGGAATCCGATCGACAGAGTGGATCCTGTCCGGACAGTCGTTAATTTATCTAACCATTGTTTAACAGAAGATTAAACTACTGTTCTTGCAAAAGGAGGCAATTTTGCTGTTATACCGGCGGCCATCCCAACACAAGATATCATTTCCAAAATAGAATCAGGAATACGTCAGTTGCCACCATAGGTTTCCGAGGAAATACGTCACGACTGTTCCAAGATACTCTCCAAGGCCAAGTTACCAAAACGTAATCTTAGCAAGAAGGAGGGGTTTGCTCTAAAGAATTTAAAATCCGACGAACGTATTATCATATTAGCAGCTGACGAAGGTAATGCTACTGTTATTTTGAACACCGTGGATTATGAACGTAAGATCAAAGAACTTCTTGATCCGTCGATCTACAAGAAACTTCCCCGCGATCCGACTAAGAGTATCCTGCGCAAGACCAATACTCTGATTAAGAAAACTTCTATTTCAGCAGAAAAACAGAAGAAGCCTTATGTCCAAGACTATATGGTCTTCCTAAGATCCATAAGTCAGACGTTTCCCTTCGTCCCATCGTTAGTACCATTGGCTCTCCTACTTATGAAGTCGCACAATATTTAAGCAATTTACTGCAACCTTACATAGGGATTAAGGACTCACACACAGAGACTCGGCCCATTTCATAAACAAATTGCGACACTTGCGAGTACAACCGGGGGATATACTCGTTAGTTTTGACGTCGTCTCGCCGTTCACTATGGTACCAATCAAGGATACTCTTGAACATATTCAACATCACTTTTCAGAGGAGACAATAGTTTTATTTGAACATGTACTTACGACGACATTTTTCCAATGGAAACATGAATTTTATGAACAGACAGACGGCGTTGCCATGGGAAGCCCACTTAGACCTGTTATTGCTAATTTTTATATGGAGTTCTTTGATGAGGAAGCCCTGCAGACTGGTGTAAATAAACCCAGCTGTTGGTTCCGCTATGTGGATGACACTTTTGTGATATGGTGACATGGAGAGGAGGCACTTGCCGACTTTCTTACACATCTGAACAGTATTCATCCTCGTATACAATTCGCTGTGGAGAAGGAAAAGAATGGAGAATTAGCTTTCCTGTACTTGCTGGTGAAGAGGAAGAATGATGGATCCCTAGGGCATACAGTATACCGAAAACCAACACACACAGACCGATACTTAAACAAAAATTCCAATCATCATCCTGGCCAGAAGCGTGCCATGATGAAGACCTTGATGGATCGCGCCCTTCGTGTCTGTGAACCAGAGTACAGTATATCGAGAAGGAACTACGGCATCTTGATCTAGCCTTACAAACCAATGACTACACGGTACAAGAGGTCACGAGAGCACTCCACCCCAGAAGACAGCCCGCGAATAGTAACCGAGAAGAACCCAGGAAGAATGGTATCGCTTATTTGCCGTATATACGGAACGTGACGGATCGTATTGGAAGACTCCTTGAACGTCACGATGTTAAAATCATTTCTCAGCCGACCTGACAGCTACGCAATATGTTACGTTCCGCCAAAGATCCACGTGACCCTCTAACATCTACTGGGGTCTATAGGATAACGTGCAGCTGTGGAGCTGTTTATATTGGCACGACTGGCAGAAGTGTCAATACTCGCCTGACGGAGCACCAAAGGAACTGTCGCTTGCGGCAATACGACAAATCAGCAGTAGCGGAGCATGCACTGCTTGACGGAAAGCATGAGATAGTGATGATGATGCTTGGTATTTTACGGGGCCTAACATCGAAGGTCATCGGCCCCTAATGGAATGGGATGAATGACATGATATACGACAGTTAAAATTGTAAAGACTATCCACTGACTAGAGTTAAAAAATGGTGATAGAGAAAAATGTGGGTGAGATTAAAACAATCAGTGGATCTAATACGCAATGCCTTATTTCCTAATAAAATAAGAGAAAATACAGGAAAACTAAGGAATAAGGCATTGCCTAGTAGTACATAATTTACGTAAGACATTCATATAACACATTACAATACGCAACACAAACTAAAATGAAGTCACTGGGATAAAAGCGCAACTGACACAAAAAAAAACACTGGCACAAAGGACATCATCATACACGATAAAACAGACCGCTATCCCTCATAAAGCGGAAGACGAGGTCTGCTGACTGCTCGTCATCTCGCAAGATAAGGGAGATTGTACTCGGAAGGTTAAAACTACGGCGAAGATCGACCAGGTCCACACAACTCCGCAAGGATGTGTACGATGGTAAGATGGTCGCCGCAGGTACACACCGGAGGGGGTTCTCCTTTCAAAAGATGCGAATGAGTTACGATACCGTGGCCGATCCGAAGACGACAAAATACCACGGCTTACCCTCCGCGAAGTCCGAAGGGAGGTCCTCCATACCATCGTTGTTCCCTTAATCGCTCTAAGCTTATTGGGAAGTGCAATGGCCTGCCACTCCATCTCCCAATGAGACATAACCAAATGTCTTTGCTGAGAGCGAATATCACTTGCTGGAAACTTGACAGGCAACAGAGGCAGTGTAACTGCCTCCTTCGCAGCCTGGTCTCCTAACTCGTTTCCCTCTATGCCCATGTGGCTTGGGAGCCACAGAAATGTGATTCTGGTGATGGCATCCGAACACCCGGCCAGCAGGTCCTGGATCCGTTGCACCAGAGGGTGCCGAGGGAAACAGGTATCTTTTTTTTTGTTAGGGGCTTTACGTCGCACCGACACAGATAGGTCTTATGGCGACGAGAAACAGGTATCAATAGACTGGAGCGAACTCAAGGAGTCAGTACACACAAGAAAGTGTCGGCGCTCATCGTACAGTGCGTACCGCAAAGCTCTACAGATAGCATAGAGCTCTGCTGTGTACACACTACAGGTTTCCGGGAGAGCAAAAAGGAACCTATCATTATCGACAACGAACGCACAGCCCACCTTCGTATCTGTCCTTGAACCATCCGTGCAGACGACGACTGACCCTGGATAGTGGCCAACAACGGACCGGAAGAGCCTCCGATAAATCGAAGGGTCCGTGTTTTCCTCTGGGCCAGTGTGCAGATCCAGGATTATTTCAGGTCGTCGTACGACCCACGGAGGTACCCCACTTGGTTGTCTGACAAGGCAAGGAACCGAAGGTACGTCAAACAATTCGTAACTGCTATCCAACCATATTCCAACCGGCCCGTCGCTCGAGGGAAAGCAGCGTACAGCAAACGGTTGCCATTGTTGAACACGCAAGGATAGCTTGGATGAAGAGGTATCTGTCGCAAATTTGCAGCATATGAAAAAAGCATTTGCTGGCGCCTCAGGTGTAAAGGCGGCACACCAGACTCAGCGAGTAGGCTGGCAATGGGGCTTGTACGAAAAGCTCCCGTCGCCAACCTAACCCCGCCGTGATGGATGCTGTTAAGCTACGCAAGAATGCTTGGTCTTGCCGAGCCATATGCTGCACTGCCGTAGTCTAGCCGAGATAAAATATGTGCCCTATAGCATCGTAGGAGCACTGTGTGCTCAGCCCCCCAAGAAGTGCTGCTAAGAAACTTCATGATGTTAAGCTTCTTAGTGCATTTCACTCTTAACTGCCCCACGTGTGGCTCCCACGATAATTTACTGTCAAAAAGGCGCCCAAGAAGTCGGTAAGTGTCAACAACTGGAAGAACGACTTTTCCTAAGTAAAGCTCAGGATGTGGGTGAAGAGTACGTTGACGACAGAAATGGACAACAGAGGTCTTTGCGGCAGAAAACCGAAAGCCATGACTTAAAGTCCACTTCTCCACCCTCCTAATAGCTTGCTGTAATTGTCGCTCTGCGATTGCCATACTGCACGAGCTATAGTGCAGAGCAAAATCGTCCACATATAGGGACGGTATTACTGCTCGACCAGCAGCAGCGACAATACCGTTTATGGCAATCGCGAACAGAGTGACACTAAGGACCGATCCCTGAGGGACTCCATTTTCTTGAACGTGGTATTGCGAATATGTCCTCCCTACTCGGACACGGAATAGACGGAGGGACAAAAAATTCGCAATAAATACCGGCAAGCTACCTCGGAATCTCCATTGATGCAGGACAGAAAGGATGCCATATCGCCATGTGGTGTCGTAGGCCTTCTCCAGGCCAAAGAAAACAGCTACCAAGTGCTGTTTACGGACAAACGCATCCTGGATAATGCTCTCCAGGCGTACCAAGTGGTCAGTGGTTGATCGAGCGGCTCGAAAACCACATTGGTACTCGGACAAGAGTCCTTGTTTCTCTAGACACCATACGAGTCGGCGATTTACAATCCTCTCAAATAGCTTACACAGGCAGTTTGTAAGACAAATTGGTCTGTAACTTCCTGCATACTTAGGATCATTGTCAGGCTTGAGGACAGGAATGACTATGCCCTCTCGCCAATGAAACGGAAAATCACCCTCTATCCAGATCCGGTTGAACACACGAAGGTGATATAGTAAACTATCATCACTAAGGTGTTTCAACATCTGGTTATGGATGTTGTCCGGTCCAGGAGACGTGTCCTTGCAAAGCGCTAGGGCGCTGCGGAGTTCCCACTCTGTAAAGGGCACGTTGTAGTCCTCTGAAGTTTGGGTGGCAAAACTAAGGTGATGACGTTCTGCCTCACGCTTCACAGCGAGGAAATCAGGATGGTAATTCCTGGAGCCAGATACATCCGCGAAATGACTCGCTAGATGGTTAGCAATCGCGGGAGGGTTAGTGGCGAAACTGGCTGCAATGGAAATTCCCGGTAGAGGAGAAGATCCTTGGATACCCGAAATTCGTCGAAGCTTAGTCCACACTTGAGATGATGGAGTATGTGACGTCATGGACGACACATATCTCTCCCATGAAGCCTTCTTACTTTGTCGAATAAGAACTCGCGCCTTAGCGCGCAGTTTCTTAAATGTTAGCAAGTTGGCCACAGTAGGCTGTCTTCGGTAGCGCTTATGACCGCGACGGCGTTCTTTGATGGCTGCTGATATTTCCTCGTTCCACCAAGGAACGAGTTTTCGGCGAGGATTCCCCGAATAGAACGGAATGGACTCCTTAGCAGTCGCACGAATAACTTGGGTGACGTAAGTTATCTCCTCGCCGACGGTCCGCCTGATATCGTCAGTAAAGACAGCTAGTGACGTGTACTTTGGCCAATCAGCATGTTTAAGAATCCATCGAAGGGCAGCCTCGACGGATTTATGTTTCAACAAAGTAAAGATGATGGGAAAATGATCACTGTCACAGAGATCATCATGTGTATTCCACCGAAACAGTGGAACCAACGTTCGGCTGCATAAACTTACGTCTATGCGAGAATATGTGCCGTAACGTACACTAAAGTGAGTTGGTTCCCCTGTGTTCAAAAGACATAAGTCCAGCTCTGTCACTAATGTTTCCAGCTCTTGTCCCCGGGGGCAAGGCGTCTCAGAGCCCCATATGGGATGATGGGCGTTAATATCGCCCAATAAGGGGAAGGGAGGTGGAAGCTGATCTATAAGATCAGCGACATCGTTTATGTTAAGATGCTGCTCTGGTGGACAATACACATTACACACTGTTGCTATGACAGGCAGCGAGACGCGAACAGCTACAGCCTCAAGAGGGGTCCTTAATGTAACCTCTTCGCTGTAGCTATCAGAACGTACAAAAATGCCAACGCCACCGGAAGCCCGGTGAACATAGTATCGTTCTGTCGAGTATAGTTTGAAATTCTTCAAGACCGTATGATGACCACGTCTGAAGTTGGTCTCCTGAATACAGACTATACTCGCTGCGTACTCACTAATAAGCTGACGTAACTCAGCAAGATGCCCATCATAACCGTTACAGTTCCACTGTAACAGTGCCATAGTGTGGACTATAAAAGGAGTGTTAAGTTATGAGCAACAAAATGGTAGCAACCTAAACACTATCTACATCTACATCCGTAGATGTAGAGGACAGCGCGACATCCATCCCGTCATCAACAGCCGGCGGGGATGCTGCCCAGAACTTCGACGTTTTTCGGGGGCGAAGGTGTCCCCTACGAGGAGAGCGCGCCGGTTTGGGAGCAGGAGTACCTCCCGGCGCAGACTCATACCCCTCAGGAGGGGGCATGACTTCTCCTTCGCAGGGGAAGTCCGAGATCGCTCAGCACGGACGCTCTTCTTCTCCTTCTTCTTTTCGAGTTTAGACGGGCTGGGTGGTGGTTTCCCAGCCCTAGTCGACGATGCCGCCTCCGCCGTCTGGGGCACGACTTTCGTCGACCTCCTAGGGGGGGGGGAGACTTAGTCTTCCAAGTCTCCCCCCCTTGCTGTGCTGGCTGGGAGCTACCAGCCTGCACAGACTTCTGGTTGGTCGAAGGTGGGGTGGTCCCCCCTCGAGCTTTGACTCTTTGCGACGTTGCTGGGAGCAGCAACAGTCGCCTTGTTCGCGGGGTTCTGGACAGGTGTCGAGGTTGTAAATGACGAACCTGGAAGACTCTGAGCTATCAAGATATAGTCGAGTGTACGGGCAGGTGTATTCGTAGAATTAAACTTACGGCGCGCTTCCTGGTAGGAAAGACCATCCAGGGTCTTGATCTCCTGGATCATCTTCTCACTCAGATATGTCGGACAATTCCGATCCCGAGGAGAATGAAAACCGGAGCAGTTAGTGCACTTGTATGGAGTTGTGCACTCCGCGCCGTGAGCTACTCGTCCACATGTACCACATACAGCCAGATTCGAACAGCGAGATACCATATGTTCGAATCGCTGACATTGATAGCATCGCATAGGAGGCGGGATGTACTGCCTCACATCGCAACTAGCCTGCAAAATAAAACTTTCTTTGTGCGGTAAAAACGAAACTAGGTGGGTTTTATAAATTTCTTAACGAAGAATTCGAGAAAAAAATTAGTTTTGGCGAACCACGTCTGGTTTGGTGGCAATATTACAAAATATTATTTTGTTCTTACGTAAAATTGTTGATACTTAGTGTACCGGGCGGTACACCTCCACGTCGCTAATTCAAAGTTTGCGCCATTTGAAACTCCCCTACTGGAGGAAGTCTGAACTTTATCTAAGGTGTTAATTTTCAAGTTTCTCAGAAGATGTCACTACTTGGAAATTTTGAATTTTCTGAACTGGGTCGTTTTCGATGTATTTTTATTTTGCCTGTAGTAAGAAGTGTGAACATTCTCTTCTAGAGGACACTACTGAAGAACTACAATGGTGCACCCTAGTGCGAAGTGAAAGAACTGTTTTATGGAGAAATTTTTATTTCAAAAGTTTGTTCCTTGTTAAATTTCTTTCTGTTATTGTTTAAGTTGGCTGTATAACACTTTCTTTCCCCTTGTTTTGAATCTAGCCAATCCCGTATTTCTTTAATTAATTTATGACCAATCAGGTGTATCTTCTCCAAAGGGGATATGTTGCTTAACCCTAGCCAATAAAGTTTTTGTGGGAGGGTGTTCTCATTCCTGAAACGCCTCGAACTTTCCGCGAGAGTACATAAACTGCTGATTTTCGGGTCTCCGCGCCACTTCTGTAACATCTTTCAGTGTGTAAAGTACGTAGCAGGGGGCGAGAAGAGCCTCTTTCTTCGGGCAGCAGTTCAACCACAAGGTAATGGCCTTTTAATAACTTCTTTTCTTGCTAGCTCAGCAGTTTAACTCTCGGGGCAGGTCCGAAGCCTTTTCCATGTAACTTTCCTTTAATAACGTAAAGACACTCGGTGTCAATTCTTTCTGTTTTAACTACATATTGGGATAGAGAGTGCTTAACCCTCTCGAGCTCCCACTCATATTGCATTGAGGTGAACTTATTTTCACAACCTTTCTTCCTTAACGTAATGTAAATTGTTTCCTTCTATAAGTCACCTCTTTAGTATGGGATTAGCCCTTGCATTAGCGGCCTAGAGCCAGATTAGGTTTTAAACAAAATGTATTAGGAGTGCAGATCGCCTCCTCTCAAATTGGTATTTTAGAGGCCATGTAATTAACCTTTTCTCACTTAATAGGCCTCAGTAGGTTGGGTATTTTACCCCTGTGTTTATGTCCTTAGAGGACAGCTTGAAGGTGGAATTTGGTGTGGCCTTTGATAGGCTAGAACTTTGAGAGCTGGTTGCTCTTTCCAAAATAAAAATTGTGTTTTCTGCGCGCCTCGAGGAGGCTTTACTGTGTAATTGGGAGCAAGTGCTCCTGGGCATGATTGGGGTCTTCTGCCCCTTTGTTGAATTCTGTATATCGTAAAATTGGGCTAATTGCTCAAGAGTTGTGTGTCTGGCTCTCGGAGCCCAAATCCTGTAACTCTGTAATTGTACATTCTCGAATAGTGGCTTTGCTACTCTGTACCTGCCATTCTTGTTATTTCTTGATTTTGCAAAGAAAATATAACCTTGTTAAATTTTAAATTAACTTTAATTTCGTAGCCTGAGACCTGTTCACCCCCGCACCTTCTTTCACCTCTGCTGTTCCACAGATACCTCGGAACACATAGTATTGATTAAATTTGATGTATTAATGTAAATTTCGCTTTCAGAACGTAATCATATTTTTCATGCATTGAATACACATAAATGCTGCTTTGTAAGCAAGTAGATAGTATGTATTATATTTTTAATGTATATTGATATTCGTGAAACTGAAGCATAAAGCGCCTATTTAGTTTCGACTGTACAGTTGCTTTTAAATTAATATAACTGTACCTTGAATAAAAATTACATGGTTACACATACATAGTTTTGTTACTTACATTATGTGCAGGTTAGATTCACACCTCCGTCTTTTCCCGTTTTCCGTGGAATTTCCTGGTTTTTGAAGTTCTTAAATGGTCTCTAGAAGGGCGTCTGGTGCAATCGACCAACAGTAATCGGCCATCATATTCACATCCGAACGTCCCTGATAGCGTCGTTCTGCATCTTTGAGATCCTGGTGAAACCTTTCACCTTGTTCTTCACTGACAGCTCCTAAATTTTGTGGGAAATAATCCAGATGCGAAGATAAGAAATGAGGCTTAAGCCTCATATTACAACCGAATTCCTTAAACTTTACCAACATTTTCCTTACAATTTCCTTGTATTGAGGGTCCTTAATGTTGCCAAGGAATTTAGTCACTACATCTTTGAATGCGTTCCATGCCTATTTCTCAATTTTAGTCATCGTATCTGTGAAAATTTTATCCTTCATCTGTTTACGAATCTGTGGTCCATCAAATACGCCTTCTTTGATTTTTGCATCTAATAATGAGGGAAATTTAGTGGATAAATATTGTAAGCATAGGCTACTTTTATCTAATGCCTCGACATACAGTTTCATCAAATTTGATGTGCAAGGGTGGAAGTAGAATTTTTTCACGGTCAATAAGACTTACATTCAAGACATGTATTTGTTTCCTTTCTGGCCAATTCACTGTATCCCAATGGTTATCCCGTGCCCTGCTATCCCATTTGCATAGGAAACAGGGAGATTTTTTATAGCTTTTTTGTTGTCCCAGCAACAATCCAGTGATCTTCTAATCACCGCAAATTTGCCAGCCATGCTCATGATATTTATTTTTTTCAAGCACCAACATTAAGGTCTCGTATGTTTCAGACATTTTTGTGGAGTGTGCAAGTGGACGGATGCCAGAACATTTGTATTATGAAGCAAAACAGCCTTTAAACTTATTTTAGAAGAGTCAATAAAAACACGCCAGTTACTAGGATCATACTCTTTCTCTCCCAACCGATGTAGAAGATTTCAAACGTCCGTACAAAATACATGTTAATCTTCTTGAGTATAATATTTTGGACTGTTATCTTTTAAAGGAAACTGCTTTATCAGTCCATCATAAACATTGCATAAGGACTGGGGCTTTTAACACGTCTGATTGTTCAAGTGGTCTAAGATGACAAACTCTCAACTGTCTTATCTTCAATCCTACATACCTCGCGGTCTATTGCGTATCTGGCGGAGTTTGTTATGAATTTACCAGGAAATCCCCAACTACAAAATCAAAAATCACATAATTGTATTCTAAAAAAGTTGCGCGAGAACATCTCTGAACATTACATCTTACGAATTCATGCAGATACTAAAACACCGAATTGTGTCAAAACTAGACGTGATAGGAAACAAATAGCATCATTTTCAGAATCAGGGCAGCGATTTCGATAAGAATTACATGTTTTCTATTTTACCGCAAAATCATGTTGGCTACTGTAAGTTGTTACCTTGACTTTCTCTGGTAACACTGACAACTTGAACGAGACAATGAAGGCACCAGTGGCAACTTCGCTGGCATTGATAGCATCGCATAGGAGGCGGGATGTACGGCCTCACATCGCAACGATTAGTTGTTACCTTGACTTTCTCTGGAAACACTGACAACTTGAAAGAGACAATGAAGGCACCAGTGGCAACGTCTTCACCGTTGATCTTGCGCGTAATGCGCCGGACGTGTGTCACGCCACGGTTCTTAATGTCTTCCATCAACTCGTCGTCAGTGTTCAATATAAGGTCGCGGTGAAAGATGACTCCGCGAACCAGGTTCAAGGACTTATGCTCCTCCACTTTGACGGGGATTTCGCCAAAGTGCTCGCCCTTAAGCAACTGATCAGCTTGCAGTGCTGTACGAGTCTTTAGAAGCAAACTTCCGTTGCGCATTTTGTAAAGTTCCTCCAGTTCGCCATAGACCCCTTCGATGTGCCTACTAAAAAGGATCGACTTCACCAGCTTAAAATCGTGCCCATCGGTTCTGGTAGCGACCAGAAACCTAGGGAAGCTGGATCCCATTCCTTCACGCTGCGCATGTTCCCAGTTAGTTGAACCTCTCAGGGAAGCAAAAGTTAAAGACTTAGGTGGGGGACCACCTTGAGAGAGCTGACTTCGTTTGGAAGCCATGCCCGATAGCATCCTCCCCGAATGCCACCCACTCCGATCAGGGGTCTCTGTAGCCGAACCAAGCAGCCAAGGCCATACCCACCTGGTCATAGCAGGTACTGCCCGGGGTCCGATGTTGGACGATGCCTAATACGGGATGACTGAGGCAATGAGCACTAAGACTCCCTTCCTCCAGTCACCCGCAATAGCATGTACCCCATAGCGTGTACAGAGCACTAATTATAGAGAAAAAATGAAAAATAATTAATAATAATATGTCCTTCCGGCATTCGGCTGTGCGGGGACCTGTGTTGTCAGGCGGATACTACTGCCAAGGTACATGGCGCTCCCACCACGCAATGGTCCGGGGTGGACAGTTGCTGGCTTTTGGGCGTAATCGCACACGTAAGAGGCCCATCTCCGGGCAGCACGCACATCAAAATTTTGAAATGGTCTACATCTGACCCTCGGAAAAATAATAAAAAAAATAAAGAGTGGACCATGGCCACATGACCCTTTAAGTCTCCTTCTACGACAGGCAGGGATTACCTGTGAATGTACTCAACCCCTCCCATCCACAGGAGGTCCAACACATTATACCAAACCGCAATCCATGTCCGCGCCTAGGTCGCCCCTTTTAGTCGACTCATACGACAGGCAGGGGTTACCGCGGGTGTATTCTACATGTGCGTCCCCCACCCGCAGGGGGTAGTGTGTTTGGTCCGCGAGAGGTATTTTATTTCCATCAAGTCCGCCGGCAGGCCGGTTAGGACCCCCCTATCCGCCACCTGGGACGCGCCACGTAGGAGTATCACCACTCCCCCTGCTACGCCTTCGTAGCAGGTTCGTGGACATACGTGTACTAACCACAGGGACTCGTACTATCCCGTTGTGTTCCTTATATAGTGGGTAATAATCATAGGAAAGCCAGAACCCTGGTGTCGCTCATATAGTGCTACTAATCACAGGTACCGTAAAAGCCTGACCGCACGGTGCTCCTGAATGCTAATAATCACAAACCTATTTGGTACCGAACATAGTGGTACTACGCCCAAGTAATAACGACCCATGGTGTTCCCCGCGTGGTGGTACTAATTACAAGTAGTTTCATGGTTCTAATCCAATCATCCCTTGGTCGCCCCTTTTAGTCGCCTCTCACGACAGGCAGGGGATACCGTGGGTGTATTATTAGTCTGCCTCCCCCACCCACAGGGGGGTGTGTGTTTGGTCCGCGAGAGGTATTTTATTTCCCTCAAGTCCGCCGGCAAGCCGGTTAGGACCCCCCTATCCGCCACCTGGGACGCGCCACGTGGGAGTATCACCTCTCCCCCTGCTACGCCTGCGTAGCAGGTTCGTGGAGTCTCAGAAACTGACGGAAAACAATAGTAATACTGACCAACGGGCTGCTTCTATAGCTCAATACGTACTAAGTCGATGATGCTTGCAAGCTAAAGGGGTCCAAAATATAGGTCATCGCACTCTCATAATGGTACCTATCGCTTGGAAAGCAGAACTATGGTATTTGACATGGTGCGGTACTAATCAACAGTGTCGTAGACTCGCGGTATTCCACACATTATGGTACTACTCACAGATAATGAAATTTGCACAGGTAATACCGACCTATGATGTTTCACACATAGCGGCGCCATTTACAGGCAACGTGAACCTATGGTTTCCTCTACATACGTGTACTAACCACAGGGACTCGTACTATCCCTTTGCTTTCCTTATATAGTGGGCAATAATCATAGGAAAGCCAGAACCCTGGTGTCGCTCATATAGTGCTACTAGTCACAGGTGCCGTAAAAGCCGGACCGCACGGTGCTCCTGAATGCTAATAATCACAAACCTATTTGGTACCTAACATAGTGGTACTACGCGCAAGTAATAACGACCCATGGTGTTCCCCGCGTGGTGGTACTAATTACAAGTAGTTTCATGGTTCTAATCCAATCATCCCTTGGTCGCCCCTTTTAGTCGCCTCTCACGACAGGCAGGGGATACCGTGGGTGTATTATTCGTCTGCCTCCCCCACCCACAGGGGCTGTGTGTTTGGTCCGCGAGAGGTATTTTATTTCCCTCAAGTCCGCCGGAAAACCGGTTAGGACCCCCCTATCCGCCACTTGGGACGCGCCACGTGGGAGTATCACCTCTCCCCCTGCTACGCCGGCGTAGTAGGTTCGTAGAACTGGAAAATTAATGACTATGTAAATCAGTATTTCGATGAAGAATTTATAAAAATATGTGTGTAGTAGTACAAGGTATCTTGAAATCATAGGGAAGCCTGTGACACTGCAAGAATGAATATTTTCATAGGAGCTTCAGTCCCTATGTGTCTTCGTTACCATAGGAAACGCATGTATTGGACCAAAACCACTCGCGTTTCTGCTATTGCTGATAGAGTGGTGGTGATTATTGCTTTAAGGGGAAGTACAACTAGGTAACCATCCTCTATTTAACACGAATCAGATGGAAAAATGGAAGGGATCCGAAACTTCGGATGAAGATATCTTCGTAGGAAAGGCGTCAAGTTTGAGTGGGGCCTTCTCAACATGCCGCTTTCGAAGATCTCACATTAGCTCTGTGTAATGCCCCTGTTCTTGCCATGCCTGATTTCTCGAAGAAATTTATCGACCAAACCGACGCGTCTTCGTCGGCAGTGGCTGCAGTCCTTCTTCAAGAGACTGAACTAGGGAGGCGACCCATCGCCTATGCGTCTAGGACTTTATCGGCTCAAGAATCAAAGTATTCCATTTATGAACTTGAAGGTTTAGCAGTCTTATTCGCTCTAGAAAAGTTCCGCCTCTATTTGGAACATGTCAAGTTCGACTTGGAGACCGATAACCAAGCCTTAAGTTGGGTCTTAGGTAGGCCGCGTCGCACTGGTCGCATAGCCCGCTGGGCCATCAGAATTTCTGCCTTCCAATTTGATGTTAAGCATATTAGAGGAACTGAAAATGTGGCAGATGGACTAAGCTGTATGTTTGCCAATGATGTAGAGACCTCTGAACAGGAAGACAGTTCTTTGCTTCCCGAGTCCATACATCCGGGTGTAAATGCCATTCTAACGGATGCTCCCATGTTATTTAGGGATATTGAAAAATATCAACGTGAAGATCCGACGCTGGCCCCTATCTTGGAAACCCTTTCTTCTGGGGAACACGTCCACCCTTATGTATTGAGGAATGGTGTTTTATGTTGCCCGTCGAGGCATGATCAGAAAATGAAAGTTGTGGTTCCAGCTGTTCTTGTACCTATGATCTTCAAGTACTACCATGAGACCTCTTTAGGGGGCATTTAGGCATCTTCAAAACTCGAGAAAAGAGCAGAGAATTGTTCATTTGGATAGGTATGGACGGTGAAATCCGCGAGTTGGTAAGGTCTTGTCAATCTTGCTGGCTTAGTAAACCCACCATGTCCACTAAGCTAGGTCATCTGTCCTCCCATCGAGCGTCGCGTCCCATGAAACGCCTCTATATCGACTACGTAGGGCCCTTCCCCCAATCAAAGGGGAACGCCAATAAATTCATCCTTGTGTGTGTAGATGGTTTTACAAAATTTTCCTGGTTATTTCCGAACAAGCTGGCTACCGCTCAGTCCACTATTTCTTGTTTAAATTCCATCTTTGCTTCTTTTGGTCCGTCTCAATATATCGTTTCTGATAATGCTAAAGCCTTTACCTCCAATCTCTTCTGTAAATTTTGTTTTGATCTATCCAGCTCACATGTAACAACTTCTGCATAACTATCCTCAACCATCTCTGGCTGAACGGGTCAATCGTAATCTGAGGTCGGCTCTTATTGCCTACCATCATGATGATCATTCCAGGTGGGACACGTCCTTGCATTGGTTAGCTTTCGCTCTGAATTCGGCGGTTCATGAATCCCATAAGTTTACTCCAGCTTCTTTGATGTTTAAGTTTGTTCCCAACACGCCGTTCTCTAACCTTTGGTCTCTTAGTAATATTCTACTTGAGACAACAGATCCAGATAATATTAGAGATCTTTGGAAGAAGGCTAAGGCCAATCTTAAAATTTCTCATGAAAAGGTTAGGGAAAGATATGTTCGTGGACGGAGGCCCACCAATTTAAAGGTAGGAGACCAAGTTATGGTCAAAAACTTTGTTCCCGCGGGCAAGCTTGCCCCCAGATTTCATGGGCCGTGCACCGTTTTGGATTTCTTAACCCCTGTGACATTATTAGTAAGCAATCCAGCCACTGAGAGGACCTTTAGGGTTCACCTGTCGCAGGTGAAACCTGTGTAATGTAATTGTTAACTTGCCATCTGTGTCTTGCAATGGTGTAAAAGTTATATCTTCGATTAATGTTAGGCCTTCTGCCCTTTGTTTTATCATATGCTCTGTATAAAAATGTAAAACCTTCTCCTAGGGTCACTCTGCTGTCGCTTCCTTGCGGCCATTACCATGCTCCCGTCTCCTGCTAAACCATACCAGTGGCTGTAAAAAATAGTGAAAAAATAAAAAATAAATTTTCTACGCCGCTGGCCCCTCAGCCTTTCCTCCAAGATAGTACCATAAAGCACTAGTTCCAACAACAATTCTGCCGCCGAGATGTTATTGTTTCAGCGCCCCGCGGCCGTTCGGCGCCTTACCGCCACAGTGGTGGGGTAAGGGCCCACTCCACTAACGTGATGACCTTCTGTGTACGGCGCGCCGGAGTCTATCTCCCGGCTCAGGCTGAAGTGCGGCGCACCAACCGCAAGCTTATCTGGGATCTGTAAACAAACTTCACATCTGCGGCTACCCCTCTCATAGTGCGGGAGAGCGGTATCTCAGGGTAATTGTGGGGTCCGGGCGACCTCGACTGAACTTTGACAGCGGCGGCTGGTCTTGCCGTTAAAAGTAGCAACATGTACCTGGTATTCTATGGCAAACAAGACACTCTAAATCTGGAGTCTAACAAGTTATCAACGAAAAGACTTCAACATTTTTTTTTCTTTCTTCAAAAATTATTCTTCTTCAATATTAAGATACTTTTTCATCGATTAACGTTTCTTCCATGTACTTCAACAAATCTATCACCCGGGAAACAAAATTTTCTTCAAGTTGGGTTGAACAAAACTTGGGCTTTCGTTTTGGAAAATAATTGTATTCAACATTCTTCTGTGTCACCCCTTGGAAGGACTTTTGGGGGGGAGGGGGTCTGTACCGGTCGGTACACCCATACGCCGCACATTTGAATTTTCCGCCTTAAAGTACTCCTCCACTGCAGAAACTCTGAACCTTATAAACTGAGTTAATTCAACCATTTATCTGAAGATGTCACGGTGTTAATTTCGAATTGTTTTTGTTTACTAATTATCAAGAAGGGTGGACATTCTCTCACAGATGTCTCTACCAAAAACTATGATCATGCACCCTGGTGCGAAGTGAAGGAACTGCTCTTGAAGATATTTTGTATTCATAAGTTGTTGTCTTTACTAAATTTCGTTCTTTCGTTGGTGGGTTGGCAATATTAATCCTTTCTTTCCGCCTGTTTTGAATTTACCCTATCAGGAATTTCTGTAATTAATTTCCCTTCAATCACAGGTTTCTTCTTCATTTTTGACTTGTAACTTTTAGCCGACCAATAAACGTCTGTGGGTGTGTCTTAATTATTCATGAAAGGTCTCGAATCCTCCACGAGGGTATAAAAACTGCTGATTTTCTTGTCTCCCGGCCACTTCAACAACATCTTGTTTAGTGTATGGAAGTATAGCAGGGGGCGGGTAGCGCCTCTTTCTTCGGGCAGCAGCTCTTCAATAAGGTAATGGCCGTTTAACATATTTCTTTTTCCTTGCTAGCTCAGCAGTTTAACCCGCGGGGCAGGTCCGAAACCTTCAATATGTAACCTATAACTTAAAACATGTAAATCTTTTTCCATCTTTGTTAAACTTCATATATCTTTAAATGTAAATCGGGGATAGAGAGTGCTTTAAGCTCTCGAGCTCCCCTTCATTTTGACTTGAGGTGACTATGTTTTCGTAACTAATTTTCTAATCCTTCCTAATGTGTTAAAATTTTCTTATACAAGTCACCTATATAGTGTAGGAATAGCCCAAGTGTATCGGCTTAGCGCCACTTAGGTTTCAACAAGCTTTCATGTAGGAGTGCAAGTACTCGCCTCCATTCAATCTTGTATTTTGGGCCACTAATTTAACCCGTTTTTGTTTTCCTTCCTGAGAAGGTCCAATAGATTGGGTACGAGATACCCCTGTTTAATTCTTGTAAGTTGTGGCAAGCGATCGGAATGTATGGTATGGCCTTGAATAGGCTTGAACGATTGAGAGCGGATCAGATCTTTCTGGTATTTTGAAAGGTGCCTCGAGGAGGCCTGACATTTTGATTACTGGGAGCAAGTGCTCCATTGTATTGAAGGAATTTCTGCCCTTTTCTAAAATATGTGGGTGTGAGCTGAGAGCTCAGATTGTTAAACTTTGGGGCTCGTAGCCCAGGAGTTGTAAAGACCCCTTAACTTGTACTTTCGTTTGTAAAATTACATTGTACCTGATATTTTTGTTATTTCACCTAGTGAAAATTGTTAAACCTTGTTGTCTATTGAAAATATAACCTTTATTTAAATTTTAAATTCATCTTTCGGATTGTAGTTAGACCCATTCCAGCCCGCACCTTCTTTCACCTCTGCTGATCCACCAAAACACGGTAACAATTTTCATCAAACCAGTCCTGTCTTTTTTTCCTTACAAAACCAATTGTTTCCTCAGCTGACTCAGTGATGGCCTTCTGAAGCGTGGCCCATTCCTGATTTGTATTATCACTGCTCACTGGATGACTAGCCAGTTTGTTTGAGATTGCATTTCTCTAATCTGTAGCAATGGATTCAATTTGAAGTTTAGAAGTATCGATTTTCTTTCTGGGCATGTTGTGGATGGAACTTTTTTGTTTGCGACAGATTGAGATTCTCAACTGGCAAAAAAGGAGCTTATGATCTGTCTACGTTTCTTGCGGTCCTTGTAACAAGGACATCTTTTTTATTACATTGCCTGGTGATGATATAATCGAGGATGTGCCAGTGCTTTGAGCGAGGATGCATCTAAGTGGTCTTGTAGCTAACAGGCCGGCGGAACTGAGTATTAGTAATGAAGAATTCATATTCAGCGCATAAACCAAGGAGCAGTAGACCATTGGCATTACAGTTGCCAAGTCCATGTTTTTCCATCACATTGTCCCATAATTTATGATCTTTACCAACTCTGGCGTTGAAATCGCCAAATAGTAAGTGTTTGTCTCTTGGTGATACTTCGGTGATGGCAGTGCTCAGCAGGTTTTAGAAATGGTCTTTAGCTTCTACATCAGCATCCAAGGTGGGAGCATATGCAGAGATGAGTGTCATAGATTTGGCTCCAGAGAGTGGGATTCGGAGAGTCATAATTCTTTCACTGACTGCGGTTGGAGTTAGCTGATAATCATTCACCAATGTGATCTTCACAGTGAATCCCACACCATGAATGCAGTGTTCTCCCTCATCCTTTCACTTCCAGAAGATTGTGTAGCCTGAGCTGAACTCTGTAATTTTACCTTCACTGGACAGTCTGGTTTCACGTAAGGCAGCAATAGCAATGTTCATTCGTCCAAACTCGTGGGTGACAAGGGCTGTTCTTCTCTCAGGTATGTTATTGTCTTTCAAATCAAATAGGGTTCGAACATTCCAGTTTCTTATAAACAAAGTATTGGTAATCTCCGTTTTTCGG
The DNA here is from genome assembly GCF_040414725.1 of Anabrus simplex. Classification (NCBI taxonomy): domain Eukaryota; kingdom Metazoa; phylum Arthropoda; class Insecta; order Orthoptera; family Tettigoniidae; genus Anabrus; species Anabrus simplex. The sequence continues at coordinate 222,382,528 of NC_090268.1, read as the reverse complement.
CCGCATAAAGGGTGACCCTCTGGGTGCGGCCTCCCAGCCGGCTGAGAGTGTAACTACCGATGCTTAGCCCACATTTTCTAGGGCCTTCCCCATTCAGGGTGGGCAGCGGTGATCCTACACAGGCCTGCCCAAACACAGATGCAGGACCGAATTCCTGAGTAGTCACGAGGTCCCAGAAAGACGACCATCATACATCTGCTGCCAAAGTTCAGGTCCGAACTAGAGGCTTCCAGTTTCACCCGAAAACCTGTCTCCACCGTCGTTATCCCATCGCCGTTGGACTTGAATTGAAGGGAGTGACAGCAGGAAAATTTACCACAAGCGGGATTTTGTTTAAGGTGGATCGCAGCTTGCAAGGAAATGACCCACACACTATGATCTCGGAACTATACCCTGCAGCACAACTGAAATGCGACATGCAGGCTCTAGCAGCACGACTGCAACGGACTGCCGCAGACTCGAAATACCATTGAGTTGCTCCTTCACAACCAGTCCGTCTGGCATGACCTCATCCGCCTCCACGACCGATGAGAACTACAAAAAGGAGGTTCCTCCGTCCGTCTTGCCGTTGGGCCAAAGACAAAGATGATGTGTTCCAGTGTCATTTCCTACACTGAGGGGACCATACCCCAACCAAAGGGGCTCATCCGCCCGAAGCCGTCGGTCCCTATGGGTGTCCAGTTATTTACTGCCGCTCGACACTCGGCGTTAGCTGTTTTTTACAGCTGGTTGCCAAGCCAGCTAACCCTCCTCCTTTCCCATTCCGGACTTGGGACCGGACAATGGTGGAGTTAAATGATAATAGTATCTCAAGAGCAAAGAAAGGCTGATAAACTCTGGAATAGTATCTCAAGAGCAAAGAAAGGCTGATGAACTGTGTAAAGTTAGGCCGATTACCGATAGAGTTCTGAAAGGCTGTTTGAATCTTCCACGAGAACCTGATGTCGCAATTGATAAACAGATTATCCCATTCACTGGACTTTGCCCAGTTAAACAATTAGTAAGGGGAAATCCAAACCCTGAAACGTTGAAAAATGTTGTAGTGGCTTCTCCTTCAGGCTTATTGTTGGATTTTGAAGTTTACCAGGGAAAGGTACTTTACCTGAATCATCTGGGCAGAAAGCTGGACTAGGTAATGGTGGTTCGGCTGTTCTACGATTGTGCGAAACGTTACCGCCAGGTACACATGTATTTTTTGACCGCTACTTCATATCACTGACACTATTGGAGATGTGCGAAAAACAGATTCACAGTAACGGAACCATAATGAAATCCAGAATTCCAGCATCCGCTCATTTGACCGATGATAAGGTGCTCAGCAGATTAGGTCGTGGAACATCCAATCAATCTGTTCGCCAGGACAACAAGTTGTGCATTATAAAGGGGTATGATCGGAAACCTGTGCTGATGGCCTCAAGCCAAGTGGGTATACACTCACAGGACAGTTGCAGAGCATAGTTGAAGAAAGAAAAGAAAGAAGTACCTTCAGGTTTCTCGTCCTAAAATTGTCAGCAAGTATAATTTCAGCATGGGTGGAATTGACTTAATTAACGGGATTTTCATTTACTACAGAATGAGTACAAGGAGCAGAAAATGGACAGCTAGGACAATTTTTCACTTCGACTTAGCCATCACAAACAGCTAGGTGCAATACCGCCTTGATCGAATGAGTCTACGTGAACAAAGGAAAAAATCATGCAGTTCCACGATTTCAAGATAGCGATAGCAGAGTATTTGCTAATCAAAGAAGATGAAAGATCATATGAAGATGTGGAGGAAGGCGCACCAAAAAGGAAAGGAAGGGAGAGTAAAGGATCCACACCATTAGGAACGAAGCAGAATCACTTGCCTGTTATGGCACATATGAAGTACAGCATGCACTGCAAGAATCCAGGGTGTTGCCAGAAGACCTGTGGGGCAAAGGTGTTTTTCACACGCTGTCCAAACACCTTTGCCCCACAGTGCAAAACAACTGCTTTGCAGACGAAAACTGTCTTAATTCATGTTTAAATTTCAAAGATGTTGAGTTGTGGTTTCGATGCGTTATATGTCATTCATGGGCCGATAATGACTGCAGGGGCCGAAACGTGTGATTACATCTGTGACTTTTGTCGCTGAATGAACAAATAGCTGCTGTACGTCCACCTGCAGTATAATTGAAATAAGATCTTGAAGTTGTATTTTATTTTACGTATCATTTAGCCTTATTCCTTATTACCTGCCAAGTGCAACTTTTTGAAAGAAACAATTTTGTCGTGAAGACATTATAAATTTATAGTTAAAACATATGGAGAATCATGGCTAATTATTTGAAGTTTCAAACGATATTTATTTATATTGCAAAACTGATTTCGGTATGAAGTTATACTGTCAAAAGTAATTGGTATTCGATATTATCCGATTCTCCTCGAAGTGGAAGCAATGCCAGGACTCAGCTAAGGGCCCCGTGGTTACAACACACTCTCGCAAGTTGAGAGTTCCTGGGGCCCCTTTTAGTCGCATCTTACGACAGGCAAGGGATACCGTGTATGTGTTCATCTGCGTCCCCCACCCACGGGAGGTTTAAATTATCTTAATTACTGGGACGATGCTTATTATCTAAAGGGGTCCAAAATCCGGGTCACTGGCCCCTCGCAACAGTACTAATCCCTATTAAAACAGAACCATTGTGTTCCTCCTACAGTGGTACTAATCACAAGTAAAGTAAACCCATGGTATGTCACACACAACAGCACCACTCGCAGGTACAAACCCATGGCATTTCGCCCATAAGAGCACCACTCGGGTGTTCCTCACCTAGGTATACTAATCACGGGCGCCGGTATTCCCGTGGTATTCCTCACTTGGCGGAACTAATCACACGCCACGTATAATCACGGGGTTGCTCACATAGTGGTACTAATCAAAGGCAATGCAAAGCCACGGTGAATCACTTATTATGGTAACGCCCACATGCAACACAATTCCATGGTGTTCCTCACAGGTGGTCGTGATTATTGTTTTAAGAGGAAGTTCACCTAGGCAGTCATCCTCTATATAAGACTACTCAGAGAGAGAAAAAATGCAAGGGATCCGACACTTCGAAAAATGAAGTACCGGTACCGGACACAGAAAGACAAGAGCCACGAAGGGCGTGAAAATGAATGACTCCCTAGGCCTCGAATGCTCTAATACCGTCGGGGTCGGAAAAGAACAACAGTTGACCAAGGGAGGTCGGACAGGAGAGATTAACGCGAGGAGCCTGGCACAAGTAAGTGGAAGCAATGCCAGGACTCAGCTAAGGGCCCTGTGGTGGCCAACCCATGCTCCTAAGTTGAGAGCCCCTGGGGCCCCTTTTAGTCACCTCTTACGACAGGTAGGGGATACCGTGGGTTTTATTCTACCGCCCCCACCCACACGGGGTATCGACTCATGGTGTTCCACATGTAATGGTACTAATCTCAAGTAATCTCATAGTTGTAATATTATCATCCCTTGATCACCCCTTTTAGTCGAATCTTACGACAGGCAGGGAATACCGTGCGTGTAGTCTACGTTTGCGTGTCCTACCCACATGAGGAAATTAAAACACAGCTTCTTGATGTAGTTCTAATTGGCAGTGAGGAGGGTACTGCAGTGGGTCTTTACAACTTATTCAAAGATTCCATTGCTAAATTTGACATGAACTTAGGCAATATAGTAGGCCTCTGTTCAGATAATGCCAATGTTATGCTAGGCAGCAAGGAATCATTAAAAATGCATCTACTTCAGGATAATCCACAAGTACTTGTTAATGGATGCGTGTATCATTCAGCACATTTAATGGCAGTAGCAGCATCACAGGGGATTCCAGATTTGGTGGAAGTCCTGCTGCAAAGTATTTCTAGTTATTTCTCTCGTTCTCCTAAACGACAGAGTATTCTAGAAGAATTCCGGACATTCATACATGCTTCTAGGTTGAAAATGACAAGCTCTAGTCAAACAAGATGGTTGACCTTATCCAGATGTGAGAACTGTGTTATTGTTCAGTGGAACGTGCATTATGAACTGTTCAGAGAGGCACCTTTTGAGGACAAAAATCCTGTAGCTAATATGAATTTTTCAGACCAAAAGAACCCCTATTTGAAGGGATATCTTCCCTTTTTGAATCTCGCCCTGCCATTATTTAATCAATTCAAATGCAATGTTTCAGTCTCTTGGTTCCGATACAAGATTTATATCAGGAAAGTAGAAGATACTATTGGCTGCGAATTTTGTGAAACCATCATGCTTCTGTGATGGTAAGAGTTTAGATAAGTTAAATGTTATAGATCCACATGTTCTTCTTCCCGTAGAGGGTGTGAATGTAGGAGAAAATACTTTGATTGAGTTGTCGCAGTATAGTAGTAGGGATAATGAGGAGTTCAAACTTATCTGTGTTAAGTTTTACCAGAAGTATGTCATTGAATCGTATAAGAGAATACCAGTGAATAATAGCTTATTTATGAGCATGTCGTTTGTGATCCCAGACAATACTTTGTTCCATAAATCTACCAAAACTTACAATTTAACTGAACTGGAGAAGAGATACGACAAATATGTAGATTTCCAAAAGGTTCAAAAAGAATACAACACACAAAATGTATATTTTTCTGACCAAAAAAAAGGAGCTGTTGAACTCATACGGTGGTGTTAGATTTTGATGCGCTGTAGGGAAAATCAGAATGTTTGAAGGCATTTATCCATTTCAAAATATAGCCAGGCAGGCGAAAATAATTCTTACTCTTCCACATGGAAATGGAGATGTGGAAAGGGTATTTTCCATGATGTGTGATATTAAGAGTGAAAAAAGAAATAGGCTAAAACCTCAGACCCTTTGCGACTGATTAAGGGTGAAAATCGACCTGCAGCAAAAAGGCAGCTATTTTCTCTCCTATCCGATAACAGACGATCACATCAATAAATTTGGTAAATGCATGTGCAATTTTTCAAACAATGAAAAGGAAAGTATTGCGAATTTACAAGGTGAAGAAAGTGATAACGAATAAGCACAATACACAAACGTTGGTGTTAGTGTTGTGTTCAGTACCTTAGTGTAAAGTTTTCAAATTCATGTTCATTGCGCTATCAAGAAACTACCACTGGTTGCTACAGAAACTGTAGATTCAGTACTGCAAAATTGGAAAACTAATGGGCTTCTCAAATTAAAAGGTACGCGTATGTCTTTTTAATAATTATATTAAATAGTTCAAGGTGTGGGTTACTGTAGTCACGTCCTAGGTGTGAAAGATGGGCAACGGCTGAGTGGCCCAGTAAGTGGTCCTGGGAGTCGGGATACCAGTTGCTACGGAATGGGAGTTGGCATCTTGGACATATTCCGAGTCATGGACCCTCCTTGTATTCAGGCGGCTAGGACTATACAATCCACCGGTGGTCCCTAAGCTTTCAGAGGAGAGATCCCCACTTGGACTATGTGTAAGCAGGGTAGTATCCTGCTTCACGAATTTACCGAGCTCGGAACATTTTAAGCAAACCTCCGACCCATGGAAGTAACGGAGTCCCACTCCCATTTGACAGGCAAGGAACTCTTTGGAAACAACTTGGCGAATGAAATGGAATTCGATGGGGAGCTATCAATATTAATGGGGCTTATGGAAGAAAAAATAGAACTGGCTGAGTCAGCAAAGAGGATGCATCTAGATTTGCTAGGAGTAAGTGATATTCGGGTAAGGGGAGATAACGAGGAAGAGACAGGAGATTATAGTGTATTTGACGAGTGTTAAAAAGGGAAGGGCAGTGTGGGGTAGGGCTGTTCATCGGGAATACTACTGTACACAACATAGTTTCTGTTAGACATGTAAATGAGCGAATGATGTGGGTAGATTTGGCAGTTGGAGGAATTAGGATGAGAATTGTCTCAGTGTGTTCACCACGTGAGGGTGCAGATGAGGATGAAATTGACAAGTTTTATGAAGCATTGAGTGACATCGTGCTCAAGGTCAACAGCAAGGATAGGATAGTGCTAACAGGCGATTTCAATGCGTGAGTTGGAAATGGAACTGAAGGATACAAAAGGGTGATTGATAAATGTGGCGAAGATATGAAAGCTAATAGGAACGGGAAGCATTTGCTGGACTTCTGTGCTAGTAAGGGTTAAGCAGTTACGAATAAATTCTTCAAGGATAAGGCTATTATCCGCTACACATGGGAGGGTAGGTGTACTAAATACATCCAGATCGAATTCAGGAAATCTGTTAGGAATGTAGGGTTTTTTTTTTTGGAGATTTTTCAATGATACAGACCACTATCTGATCTGTAGTGAACTAAGTATCTCTAGGCGTGGAATAGAGAAAGGGAAATCTGTCTGCAAACAAATAAGGGTAGAAAATCTCCAAGATGAGGAAATTAGAAGTACATGGATATGATTAGTAAGAAGTTCCGAATAGTAGACATTAAGCAGGTGGGAGAGAGAATGGGTGGCATAGAGGAATGCTGTAGCAGAAACAGCAAGGGAATGTCTAGGAACAACTGTGTGTAAAGATGCAGAAATGGCTCCAAACAAGGGCTGATTCGAACAGGGAATCGTACGTACGTGAAACAAATAGGGTTGAAACAAAAAAGAAGTCATGGGAAGATTTTGGTAATAACCTGGAAGGGCTACGTGAAGCAGCATGGAAACTTTTCTGGAGAGTAATAAAGAATCTTAGGAATGAGGAAAACGAACAGTGACCGGGCGAGTTGGCCGTGCGCGTAGAGGCGCGCGGCTGTGAAGCTTGCATCCGGGAGATAGTAGGTTCGAATCCCACTATCGGCAGCCCTGAAAATGGTTTTCCGTGGTTTCCCATTTTCACACCAGGCAAATGCTGGGGCTGTACCTTAATTAAGGCCACGGCCGCTTCCTTCCAACTCCTAGGCCTTTCCTATCCCATCGTCGCCATAAGACCTATCTGTGTCGGTGCGACGTAAAGCCCATAGCAAAAAAAAAAAAAAAAAAAAAAAGAACAGTGTGAACTCATAATAGATCCCAGGACAGATGGAGGGAATATTTTGAAAATCTTCTCACGGTAAAAGGAAGTCTTCCACGTGGTGTCCCAAACAACTGAGCTCATGGAGAGGAGGAAAATAATGTTGGTGAAATTATGGTTGGGGAAGTGGTAAGGATAGTAAATAAACTCCATTTTCATAATGCAGCAGGAATAGATGAAATTAGACCTGAAATGGTGAAGTATAGTGGGAAGGCAAGGATAAAATGGTTACATACAGTAAGATTAACATGGAGTGTTGGTAAGTTACCTATAGATTGGACAAAAGGAGCAACTACACCTATCTGCAACGGCCGTAGCCATGTTGAAACACCGGATCCCGTGAGATCTCCGAAGTTAAACAACATTGGGCGTGGTCAGGAGTTGGATGGGTTGCCACGCGCTGTTGGTGGGGGGTAAGGGAATGGAGGAGCGGAAAGGAACTGGCCACCCTACCGGACGTAAACTCCGGCTCAGGAACACCTCTGCGGAGGTTCGGACTTGCCTTCGGGCAGAATAACCCTTACCTTACCTACACCTATCTTTAAGCAAGGGAACAGGAGGGACTGCAAAAACTATCGAGGTATCTCGTAGATTAGTATACCAGGCAAAGGGAAAGGAGGTTGCGATCAGTGGTTGAGAGGAAGTTCGATGAAAACCAGTGTGGTTTCTGACCACAGAGAGGCTGTTAGGATCAGATTTTCAGTATGCGCCAGGTAATTGAAAAATGCTACGAGAGGAATAGACAGTTATGTTTATGTTTCGTAGATCTAGAGAAAGCATATGGCAGGGTACCAAGGGAAAAGATGTTCACCATACTGGGGTACTATGGGATTAAGGTAGATTATTAAAATCAATCAAAGGCATTTATGTTGACAATTGGGCTGCAGTGAGAATTGATGGTAGAATGAGTTCTTGGTTTAGGGTACTTACAGGGGTTAGACAAGGCTGTAATCCTTCACCTTTGTTATTCGTAGTTTTCATGGATATCTGCTGAAAGGTATAAAGTGGAGGAAATTCATCGACCAAACCGACGCGTCGGCGGCGGCGGTGGCTGCAGTCCTTCAAGAGACTGAACTAGGGAGGCGACCCATCGCCTATGCATCTAGGACATTATCGGCTCAAGAACCCAAGTATTCCATTTATGAACTTGAAGGTTTGGCAGTCTTATTTGCGTTAGAGAAGTTCCGCCTCTATCTGGAACACGTCAAGTTCGACTTGGAAACAGATAAACAAGCCTTAAGTTGGGTCTTAGCTAGACCGCGTCACACTGGCCGTATAGCCCGCTTGGCCATCAGGATTTCTGCCTTCCAATTTGATGTTAGGCATATAAGAGGGTCTGAAAATGTTGTGGCAGACGGGCTAAGCCGTATGTTTTCTAACGACGCAGAGAACTCTGAACAGGAAGACTATTCTTCACTTCCCGAGTCCATACCTCCGGGGGTTAATGCCATTCTAACTGATGCCCCCATGCTGTTTAGGGATATTGAAAAATATCAAAGTGAAGATCCAGTGCTGGCTCCTATTATGGAAACCCTTTCTTCTGGGGAACATGTCGTCCCTTATGTATTGAGGAATGGTGTTTTATGTTGCCCTTCGAGGCATGATCAGAAGATGAAAGTCGTGGTTCCAGCTATTCTTGTACCCATGATTTTCAAGTACTACCATGAGACCCCGTTAGGGGGACATTTAGGCATCTTCAAAACCCGGGAAAAGATCCGAGAAATGTTCATTTGGAAAGGTATGGACGGCGAAATTCGTGAATTGGTAAAAGCCTGTAAATCTTGTTGGCTTAGTAAACCTACCATGTCCACTAAGCAAGGGCTATTGTCTTCTCATCAAGCGTCGCGCCCCATGGAACGCCTCTATATCGACTACGTAGGACCCTTCCCCCAATCAAAGGGGAACGCCAACAAATTCATTCTTGTGTGTGTAGATGGCTTCACTAGATTTTCCTGGTTATTTCCGACTAAACTGGCTACCGCTCAATCCACTATTTCTTGTTTAAATTCCATCTTTGCTTCTTTTGGTCCGTGTCAGTATATTGTTTCTGATAATGCTAAAGCCTTTTCCTCCAATCTCTTCCGTAAATTCTGTTTTGATCTATCCATCTCACATGTAACAACATCAGCGTACTATCCTCAACCATCTCTGGCTGAAGGGGTCAATCGTAAGCTGAGGTCGGCTCTAATTGCCTATCATCATGATGATCATTCTAGGTGGGACACATCCCTGCATTGGTTAGCCTTCGCTCTGAATTCAGCGGTTCGTGAATCTCATAAATTCACTCCAGCTTCATTGATGTTTAAGTATGCACCCAACACGCCGCTCTCTAACCTTTGGTCTCTTAGTGATATTCTACTTGAGACAATAGATCCCGATAATATTAGGATCTTTGGAAGATGGCTAAGGCCAATCTTAAAATTTCTCATGAGAAAGTTAGGGAAAGATATGATCATGGACGGAGGCCCACCAATTTAAAGGTAGGAGATCAAGTAATGATTAAGAACTTTGTTCCCGCGGGCAAGCTTGCCCCCAGATTTTATGGGCCGTGCATCATTTTAGATTTCCTTACTCCTGTTACTTTATTAGTGAGCAATCCAGCCACCGAGAGGATCTTTAGGGTTCACCTGTCTCAGGCGAAACCTGTGTAATGTTATTGTTAACTTAGCCATCTACGTTGTGTAATAGTGGGAAGATTATATTTTTAAGGGGCCTTCTGCCCCAATTTATTTTAATGGTTATAGAAATTAGTATTTGATGTAAGATTTTCCCCTCTGATTACTCTGCTGTCCTTTCCCGTGAGGCCATTACCAAGCTCTCGTCTCCTGCTAAACCATACCAGTGGCTAACCAAATTTCCACGCCGCTGGCCCCTCTGCCTCACCAACAAGATCGTACCCTAAAATCATATATCAACAACAATTTTGCCGCCGAGATCTTACTGTTTCAGTGCCTCGCAGCCGTTCGGCGCCTTACCGCCACCGTGGTGGGGTAAGGGCCCACTCCACTCCCGTGATGTCCTTCTGTGTACAGCGCGCCGAAGGCTATCTCCCGGCACAGGCTGAAGTGCGGCGCACCAACCGCAAGCTTATCTGGGGACTGTAAACAAACTTCGCATCTGCGGCGTCCCTCACCACGACTACCCCTCTCATAGTGCGGGAGAGAGGTATCTCAGGGTACTTGAGGGGTCCGGGCGACCTCGACTGGATACCGGCAGCGACGGCAGGACTTGCAGTCAAAATGAACAGTATGTATTCCAAATGTATACAGAGACTAAGACACTCTCCAGATGGAGTTCAACTATCTCCTAACTGTCTACTTCAAAAACAATACTTGATAACTTATTTCGACATTCTGCAAAATTCTTCTACAGATCAACGTTAAAAGACTTGGGGAAATTCTTTATGTTTCTTCCATCCTCTTCCACAAATCTATTTGCAAGGAAGCAGGAATTCAACTAACTTCAAATTATCAACCATAAAAAAACTTGGATTTTTTTTGGAAAATAACTTTCTTCAGCATTCTTCTGTGTCACCCCTTGGAAGGACATTTGTGGGGGGGAGGTCTGTACCGGGAGGTACACCTCTACGCCGCAAGTTTAAATATTGCGCCAATAAGTAATCCTCTACAGGAGAAACCCTGAACTTTAAAAACTAGATCCATTCATAAGTTTTCTCAGATGTCACTACCGTAAATTTTGTGATCACAAAGTTGTCAGTACTGTGTGAATTTCAATTTGTTTTGTTTTCCATTGATCAAGAAGTGTGGACATTCTCTTATAAATGTCTCTACTAAAAAACTGTGACCATGCACCCTGGTGCGAAGTGGAAGAACTTTTGTATTCATAAGTTTGTTCTTTACTAAATTTCGTTCTTTCATTTGTGGGTTGGCAATACTAATCTTTTCTTTCCGCCAGTTTTGAACTTAGCCAATCCAGAATTTCTGTAATTAATTTTTGACCAATCATGTATTTCTTCTTCGACTTTGAGTGTATTTCCAAGACGGACCAATAAAGAAAGAGGGTGTGGCTTGATTACACAACCCAGCATTTTCAAACTTTTTCTTGCAGCAAGAGGTGTGATAGGTGATCTTAACTAATTTTGGGTCGCTGAACACGAATCTGTTGTCCGTTTCTACGTATCACGTCACGTTTTCTCGCAATAGGTATATCAAAACAAGAGATAGACCTGAATATTGCATTTAAAAAGTACTGAAAAATGTTGATAATTTTGGAAATATTTATATTTCTTTGTATGAAATAGTTTAATATTGTCTTGAATTATTATATACAATGAATAATTATTGAGTATAAAATTACAATGAAATATTTAGCATTTATTGTAATATAATACTGATCATCATCCATCAACCATCATAGGTTCATCCCACTTACCCTGGTATCTTCTTTCTGCCTCCTTGATGTCCTGATGGAACCTTTCCCATCTCTTGGTTAACAGCCCCAAGATTTTCCAGAAATTGATCGAGATGAGAATGAAGGAAGTGCAGTTTCAGACTCATTCTACGCAACTCTTTCATATCACCCAACATCCTTTTCACTATTGTTTCGTATTGTTCATCTTTTACATTTCCTAGGAACGTCATTACGACGTCTGTTATTGAATTCCATGCATCAAGTTCCACGACATTCATCGTCTGTTCAAAGTTTCTGTCTTTTACAAGCTTTCTAATTTGTGGTCCATTAAAAATGCCTTCCTTGACTTTTGCATCAAAAAAATGTGGAAATTTGCTTGCATTGTACTTGAAACAGGGGCTAATTTTGTCCAAGGCCTTAACTAACTGCTTCATGATTCCCCAGTTTGATGTGTAGCGGTAGCAAAATAATTTTTTGTGGGTCAACTAATGAAGCATTTGTAACATTTGTAACACTTTTCACACCAAGTGTCAAAACTTGTCTCTTGGTCCAGGAAGGTGTAGACATCTAGCTCTGCTGTCCCATTCACATAAATAACAAGGCAATTTAGTGTAGCCTGCTTGTTGTCCTAATACAATACCACACACCTTCAAGTCACTACACACATCCCACCGGTGCTCATGATACTTGATTTTGTCTAAACCAGTTTGCATTGTGACATATTGTAATGTTCTTTTAGTGAAACCGAATGTGCCACAGGAATCGAAGCTAGAATGTTACGGTTATGAAGTAATACAGCCTTTAAGCTCCTCTTGCAGGAATCCATAAACAGCAGATTCGCTGTTATCACAAAGCAGCACTGTGCCGCAATGACACGTTTTCAGACAGTAAATGGCAAATAACACAAAAACTAGATGTGATACAATAGAACCAATGACATTTCTGAAATAAGGAGACCTTATTTAGTTAAAATCACGTATCAGATGCTTTGCCGCAAAAAATCGTGCTGGGTAGTGTTATTCATTAAAGGTCTCGAATCTTGCACGAGGGTATAAAACTGCTGATTTTCTTGTCTCAGGGCCACTCGAACAACGTCTAGCATAGTGTATGGAAGTGTAGCAGGAGGTGGGAAGCGCCTCTTTCATCCGGCAGCAGCTCTTCAACAAGGAAATGGCCACTTAACATCTTTATTTCTTGCTAGCTCAGCAGTTTAATCCGCGGGGAAGGTCCGAAACCTTTGCTGTGTAATAAACATGTAGTTTCCCATTGTTTTGTAAAACTTCAAATATCTTTAACTGTAATTCAGGGAAAAAGAGTGCTTTACCCTCTCGAGCTCCCCTTCATACTAGTTTGAGGCGACTACGTTTTGTAACTGGTTTTCTTCCTTTCTGTAATGTCTTAAATTTTCTTATATGAGTCACCACCATAGTTTGGGAATAGCCCCTGTTTCATTGGCCTAGTGCCTCTTGGATTTTAAAAGGCTTCATGTAGGAGTGCAAGCAACGCCTCCATTCATCTTGGTATTTTGGGCCATTTACTTAATCTGTTTCTTTTTCCACTGTGGCCCAGTAGGTATGATTCACCGACTTGCCGCGCACGTTCGTCTGTCTAGCGGTCTCTTGACTGTCTATTAGTTTCTTAGTGTATAGGCCTAGTCAAATACTAAATGATTCTAATTCCATAATCACGCCCTACTTCTATTTAATTGTAATAGATGTACATATTGTTCCTTTGGTGAAATTTTTATTGTAGTCAGAATCTTAAATTATTGCCACACTTAAGTTGGTAAAAAATTCACCTCTCTGTGGAAATTACCTCAGCGCATACATAATTCCCACTTTGGAGGTTTTTTCAGTTTACATGCATACACCACGCTGTCTTCTTCCCTCCCCCCCCCCCATCCCCGCCCGCTATATCCCACTAACCCATGTACTTTTTGTTGTCTGTACATTTTTTGCCGCCCACTTTTAATTCCCAATCATCGCTACTGCCTTTGAGGGTAGGGTTTGTAAGTATGTGAAGAGGAATATTACTTGCAATGAATGCTTCATATCGATCCATGTTAAAGCGATTTTTGTTGTTTCCTCTGGAAGTTAAATCGCTGCTACTGTTACTTGCCGCTGTTAAAAGTTGTTGTCGTGGGCCTTTCTTTTGCATTCCTGCGAGATGATGCCTTGTCTTGACATGCTGGTCTATTTGAAACTTTTTTGTGCACAAAACATTTTTCTCGTAAATTTGACGGATAACTTATTTCCAAATGGAAATTGCTAGGCGGGCATTAATTGCATTATGGAGTTTTATCTCCCGTATGCAGTTCACCTGCATACACCCCAGCATCAGTGGGTAGGGTCTGACACATCCCACTCTGACGAGTCTAGTGTCAGACCTAAGACGAAATGCTGGTTAATAGAGCAAACGCCTGAAAAGCCATACATCTAATTTTGATCTGAGTAACTTATTTCCGTCGTAAATAAATGCTCCAGGATAGTTAGCTATCCACGAAATGGCATTTCTTTATTCGGGTACACACTACGCTTTGATCTTTGTACAAATAAACTTAAGAGCTAAACTGAAACAATAGACGTGCGTAAATTATTTGCACTGGCGATGAATCATCGCTGTGGCAGGCGAGGGGATCAAACGGGTGCGCGGGCGGCAGGCGCATTGACTCTGCGCAGTTATACGTCGCGGTCACTATAAAACATTAAAACAAGATAGAGCTTGAGCCAGCCCTTTTAGATTTCTAAGATATTGTAAATACACTCCGGCCTCAGATTTTGCAACTTTAGATTTTCCACATTTCTTAGGTTTTGCTCAATGCTTCTTTTAGATATTGCATAAGCGCTATATTTTTTTCCGATATGCCAGTTCGACGTGGAAAATTTAAAAGTTGATAGAATAAAATTATTACAAATTATACAAATCAATGACTAAAATACTAGTAATTTCAATTGAAAGTATTGTAGTAATTTATTTAGCGTATGATGAATACAATATTATTTACAATATATACAACTACCATCTCAAGCTCGTAACTAAAGTTCCATGTCAAAATTTAATAGCCAGAGAAGAGCTTCGTTTGAGACACAGTTTAAGTCCTCAATAGAGCCTCTGTAACTACGCAAAGGACACTCAAATGCAAGGTGTTCCACTGTCTGTTCCCCTTGTCCGCAGTCACATTGCGGTGATGTCTTCCATCCCCATTTGAAGAGAGTGGCTCCACATCTACCTTGGCCGGTCCTAATTCGATTTAGCATCCTCCACTGCCGTCTGGGAGGAGAAAAACCATCTGGGCACTTGCATGGGTTCTCAATGATGTGGTGATGTGGTAATGCGGATTGCTGTTGCCATTGTTCTTTCCAGGCGTCCGATACATTAAAGGAGGTGTCCTGTAAATTCATTGCAGTACGCCAAGAAGGGTGTCTGGATTTCAGTCGTTTAGCTGGGGAAGCTGCTATGTCAGAATGAATAGGAAGGTGAGGATTGTTTTCAATTTTCTTCCACAAGTTAAGCAGTGACTGTGATCTTCTTAGGGATGGAGGTGGTATGTGGCTTAGGGTGGGAAGCCAGTGTGTGTTAGTTGGTCGGATGCATCCTGTAATGATACGCATTGCTTGGTTCAGCTGGGTGTCTACTAATCCAGTGTGAGCACTGTTAAGCCAGGTAGAGCAGCAATATTCAGCGACGGAATAAGAGAGTGCAAGAGCAGTGGATCTCAGGACTTGGGCATTAGCACCCCAGGATGTACCTGCCAGCTTTTGGAGGATGTTATTTCTGGTCTTGATCTTGGCTGACACATTATAGAGGTGATTCTTGTAGGTCAAGGACCTGTCCAGGGTGACTCCCAGGTATTTTGGGTTACTACAATACTGTAGATTCTCTCCTTTGAATGGTATGGTTGGTTTGTACCCAGCACTTCTATTCCGCAAATGGAAGGTAGACACAACAGTTTTCTTGGGGTTTGGTCTAAGGTTGTTGATTGTAGTAATTGAAAGATTTCTTTAACATTCTCTCAGTTTATTGTTATATTTTGTTATGGATTCTATATTACATTAAACAATATAGCACTAACCTATGGAAATATCCAATCAGACTCAAGACAGAAATATCCAATCAGATACAAGAGCACATATGATCATGTGCGAGCAATATCTAAGAATTGATGATGATGATGATGATGCTTGTTTAAAGGGGCCTAACATTGAGGTCATCGGCCCCTAATGGTACGAAATGAAATAACCAAAAGTTCAAATTAATCTACCGAACAAAATAAAATAAAAAATGTCATGAAGAATGAATGGATGGACATGAACCCTACAAAAAAACAAAAAACAAACAAACAAAAACAGTGGATCAGACACAAAAAAAGGTCATGAATAATAGCGTTACTGACCAAAGGACCATTTATAAAGCACAATGATGCTTGATGTCTACAGGGGTGCAAAATCCACGACTAAGGGCCTACACAATGGTACATGTCGGGAGTAAAGTAGAACCACGGTATTTGTCATGTTGGGGTACTAATCAAAAGTAGCGAAGACTCACGGTGTTCCACAAAAGATGGTACTACTCACAAGTATTGTACTTAGTTCAGGTAACGCAGACCTATGGTGTTTCGCACACAATGGCGCCACTCATAGCCAACGCAAACCGGTGAGGCTCCTCACCTAGGTGTACTAGTCACGGGCGCCGGTATTCCCGTGGTGTTCCTCACACAGTGGGCACCAATCACAGGCAACGCTGACCCACGGTGCCACTCATATAGCGGTACAACTCACAGGCTACGCCCAGATCCGCGGTGTTGCTCACACGGGTACTGGAAACCACCAGGTAAGGCTTTTTACTGCAACTAATCACAAACCTATTTCGTACCTAATTTAGTGGTACTACTCGCAAGTACAGGCAACCCATGGTGTTCCCCGTATGATGGAACGAATCAAAAGTAGTTTCATGGCCCTAATTCAATCATCCCTTGGTCGCCCCTTACGACAGGCAGGGGATACCGTAGGTGTGTTCTACATGTGTGTCCCCCACCCGCAGGGGGTGTGTGTTTGGTCCACGAGAGGTATTTTACTTCCCTCAAGCCCACCGGCAAGCCGGTAGGACCCCCCTTATCCGCCACCTGGGACGTGCTACGTGGGAGTATCACCAATCGCCTTGTTACGTCTGCGTAGCAGGTTCGTGGAATATCTAAGAATTACCGGGTCCAGGAACACCACGGGAATACCGGCGCCCGTGACTAGTACACCTAGGTGAGGAACCTTACCGGTTTGCGTTGGCTATGGGTGGCGCCATTGTGTGAGGCTCGAGTGTATAGCCCTGAGTAAGCAAAAGTTCTCGGAAATATTAGGCATAGTGTGGAAGGCTGGAATGAAACCGGAAAATATAAAGGTTTTGAATCTACTGGTCTCTTTCCTCTAGACCATGGATTCCCAACCTGGGGGGCGTGGTGCTTTATCAGGTGGGGCATGAAGTGATTTCTGAATTAATTTTTTAACTCGAATATTACAGTTTTATGTAATAAACATTTTTGGAATCTCTCCAAGTGATTGTCGCGCCAAGTCAATCGTTCAAAAGCACTGGTAGTTACTAACTTACTGTCGGCACAAACCTCTGCAGAGCCGCGAGGTTGCGGGTGAAATATGGAATTTGCTGTGTTGTGAGGAGCAAAATGAAGCATGAGAGCAGCTGCGGGAACAAGACCACTTAACACACGTTTAATTGCACACTTTGTGGACCTACTTGCTTGAAAGTAAACTATGACCATATGCGACATGTTTCAACTCATCAACGATGTAGTAGTTGCTTTCATTTTCCAGTATTATTGTTACATACTGTACAAGGTTTTTCTCATAAAATATATTACATGAAGGAGGTACTCGTATAAGTGTCGGTATTATATCAAATTGATCTAGTAGCGAGAACAACAGGAGATAAGGCAATAATAGTAGGCTAAATTATAATAAATTTATTTAATACAACATGTTAGGCTTTCAAGGCTAGCGTGAAATTCTATGTAGGCCTAATGGTATTTTGGGCTACAACTAATTAATGTTTAACCACAACAATTAATGAAACAGTGACATTTTTTCACCAAAGATCTTAACTGACAATAAGTTACTACAGTCAGGAGTCGACATTAACTCTCAAGAACAAAGAATATTGGAGTTTCAGAAGCAACATATGAAGTGGAAGTTCCTCCTTCCCTCTCACTCTGCGGCATATAGACTCGTTCTGTGAGTAGCTCATTCTTGAATGCTCTGTTCCCACCCCTACACATTCTTATTCTTCCCTTGCAGTCAAATTTGCGGGAGCTACATAGTACAACTGTCATCAGAGATGGCGCAGTAATGCCCATGACAACACATCGCTGACAGACCATCAGTGGCCAGGCCCTTCGACTGCTAATTCTGTGCCTCGTATACTTTCACAGTGGACGTGTCTGTCAAGTTGTTTATTGTGGGTGTTGTGTATGCTTCGCTGTAACAGTGTGACTGTGTGAATTCTGTTATTTAATATTGTGACTTTAAAAAAACTTGATAACGATGTCCAAGAAGAGACTGTACAATGTTGACTACATTAAATATGGCTTCACAATCGTTGAACGGAACGGAGTACAACAACTTCAATGCGTAATCTACCACTGTATTCTGAGTAACGATGCGATGAGCCCTGTGCGTTTGGAGAGACATTTAAACATGAATCATTCAGGTTTAAAAGGCAAACCCACAGAATTTTTCGCAACTAAACTCAACTCACTAAAACGTATGAAATTAGATTCATCGGCTACTTTTAACCAAGAAAATGAGAAAGCAGTGGAAGCATCACATGAACTAGCTCTTCTGATTGTCAAAGACAAAAAAGCACACACAATTGGGGAAACATTAGTAAAGCCATGTATGCTATTAGCAGCATATATAGTTTTGGGTGACGGGAGTCGGCAGAAATTGTCTAAAATTCCTCTTTATGATAACACAGTGAAGTGCAGACTTCAAGAACTGTCAGAAGACATTAAAATGCAAATTTTGGAGAAGGTAAAAGCATCTCCAGTGTTTTCAATTGAGTGTGATGAAACAACCGATGTGGCCCATTGTTGTCAACTGATTGTAAATTGTCGATTTGTCGACAGTGGAATTTTAAGAGAAGAAATGTTATTCTCCCAATGTTTGAAAACAACTTCGAAAGCTTGTGATGTGTTTTCTGCCATCGATATTTTTTTCCAAGAACACGGACTTTCCTGGGAAAATGTAGTGCGTGTATGTACGGATGGTGCACCTGCTATGATTGGGCCACTTTCTGGGTTTCTCAAATTGGCCAAAGATAAAAATCCAAACATCATGGGAACCCACTGTATAATTCACAGGCAGGCTTTGGCAGCCAAAACCTTGCCCCAAGATTTTAATAACACTCTAAAAGTCGCTATAAGAATTGTGAACTCTGTAAAGACAAGCTCTTTACAGACAAGATTGTTTGAAGCTCTTGTGTTGACCTTCAAGCCGCTCAAAAAACTCTCCTTTTCCACACAGATGTTCGCTGGCTATCAAAAGGGAACATGTTCTCTCAGCTGTTTGAATTAAAGTCTGAAGTTGAATTTTTTCTTCTTGGTGAAGGTAAGAACGATCTGTATGAAGTGTTTATTGATGCGAATTTTATCGTCTCATTGGCATATCTTTGCGATTTTTTTTAAGCTTTGAACAATTTGAACTTAAAGCTCCAAGACAAAAACTCCAATATTTTGCTTGCTTATGATGCCATCAGAGTTTTCCTGGAAAAGATACAGTTATGGAAACGTCGGCTTCAGTTGAACAACTTCTCATCCTTTCACCACCTTAATGAAATTTTTCTGGAAAATGAACGTGATCGTAATAAACTTAAGGTGCAAATTCAGTCACATTTGGATTCCCTGGCCCAAGAATTCATTTTCTACTTTACTGATATCTCATCAGATGAATAGTCTTGGATGTTAACAAGAAATCCGTTTGCCATTGACATTGAAGCACTGCCAGCACAACTTCAAGAAGAAGCCATAGATTTGAAGTGTGATTCAAAGCTAAAAGATGATTACAAAATATTAGAACTGGGCAAATTTTGGGTAAACTGTCTTGCAGTGTATCCTGAAATAGCCAAAGTAGCATTGCGTGTCACTGACCCATTTTCAACGACATATTTATGCGAGTTGGGATTTTCAACGCTGAGTGTCATAAAAACAAAGCAGCGCTGTCGGCTTGATGTTGCAAGTGATCTCCGCGGTGCTCTGTCAAATATCAAACCAAACATACCGAATCCCACCAAGAGAAAACATTGTCAACCCTCTCGCTGACATTCGTTGACTAATTTAAGGATTTACTGTAAAAGTGTGTTCTTTGTATTGTGCTAAAATGAAGTTAGTACGTCATAGATATAAAGCGCGGACTTCATATTATTTTTTCATGAATAATTGAATAATGGAATAATTCATTATGTAGTGTCTTTAGGTTAGGTCTATATCCTCCACGTCAGTTTATCGGAGAAGTTATAGAAGTGACGGGGAAGGGGGGCGCGATGACCACCCGTATCAGCTGGTAAAGGTTGGGAACCACTGCTCTAGACCAATACAAATTTGACAGAGAACTTTTCTCTCCACATGATTTAAGGCGATATGAACAAAGTAAAAACGCCCAAAGTCAAAGGCCTGTAAAAGAATGCAATTCACGTGTTTCTGATTTAGGCCTACATGAGGAATCTACTACTGTGACTACAGGAGGACCTGCATCCATCTGACAGAATAATTACAGAGCAGGCAGTAAACACAACAGTTCTAGACTTGAGAACCAGAGTAAGACAAGAATCTCCCATTAAACCTACCAACATTGACATTTTTGCTAGTAAAATAGGAGGAAAGAATTTAGGTTGGTGTGAAGATGAGAGAAAAATTAGTGAAAAGATAGCTCCCACACCACGATTAAAACAGACAAGATATGGTGAAGTTCTCACTGTACAGAAAATAATGGAGACTAAATGAGGTTGAAGCTGCAAGATCTTCACTAAAAAAAAATGTGATAGATAAAAAGGGGTCAAAACATAGGCCTAATCATAAAAGGTGGTAAAAGAAAGCTCAGAATAAGAAAATGAGGAGGGGATGTTCTTGGCAGATGATAAAGAGTCCTATCGAAATGAGCAAAGAAGAGACAGATGCAGAAGAGGAAAATTTCTTCACATAAGAAGGATTTGCTCCAAAGTTAGAAGACTGGGTTCTAGTCAAATTCCAAAAGAAAAAATATTGTTTTTATGCAGGTCAGGTTGTTGAACTGGGTGAAACAGATGTTGCGGTCAATTTTCTTCGGAAAGGGACATCACAATTTTTCTTGCCATCAATCCCAGATAAATCGTCAGTTGACCTTTCTGATATAAAGAAATTGTTACCACAACCAGAAGTTCGGAGGGGTCATTACAATTTCCTGGTGCTATTGAAATTTTGTAAAATTCTTTATAAGGCTTAAACCTACATATTTTTTAATATTTCATGAAGCAAATGAAATTTTGTAATTTTTTATAGGCCTATGTCCTGTTACAACTGATTTTTTCTCACAGTGTTGAACAATCAAAGACTTAATTATGCTTCTGTATTACCTCATTCAGTTCCAATTTTGTTAGTGTTTTATAATTAAAAGGTTAACCATATTCTTCAATTTTCTTTGTCTTCTTGCCCAACAAAAATGAACATTGGGGTAACTGTAAACACATATCATAATTAATGAAAAAATAATTTAAATAACTATAGACCTGTAGTGTTTCATAATATACGTTTAATTTCTACAGCTACACTTTAGCACTAAATTTGATGTTTACATTTACCCCTCCTCTCAGAGGGGTAAATGTAAACAGGTGGGATAAATGTAAACAAGTGTGGGTGAATGTAAACTCCCAATTACATTATGAAATAGTTAAGATGTGAACCCTAAACTCCATTTATAGATAAAAGAAAGGTGCAGAAATAAGATGAATTTTTTATAATTGATGTTAATTAGTACTGGGGACTATGTGGAGTAAAATATATCCAAGATAAGTAGAAAGTGTTTACAGTTACCCTGGTCTACCCTATATATTACCATATTTACCATTTAACATCTACTGCTGAGCATTTTAAGCTCCCTTAAATGAAAAAAATTGACGATTTTAGTTGGCTCTAGCATAAAATGAAAATATTTATTGTATCGTAAGTACAAGAAAACATACAGGAACTTTTCTTCAGTAAATTTTAAGTACATACAATTAAGTACAGGTAACAATATTAAAGCATTCCCATATCTCCATCAAATGGTAATAAATGATGTACAATCTGTGAACCTTCAGGGTTGAGGAGTCACACGCAAGTACTTCTTCCCAGATGGCACGGTCAAAACAGAAAAGCCTTTGGGGAAGGCACTGGCAACTTCCGACTCCTTCACTGTCGGCAGAACCATGCAGTCTCCTCCACTCTATAACAAACAGGTTAGAAGAAAATAAAAATGGCATACTCAACAACAACAACTCGCAATTTGGTCTCAAGATAAGCAAGTCCAAAATGGTAACATTGCTGGTTCATCGACAGAACATCTGTACTAACATCATTCTGGATGGATCAAAGTTGGAACAAGTTTACCAGTTCCACTATCTTGGCAGTGTAGTAACAACAGATCTTCAGAAATCATTAGCAGAATACGGAATGGAGCACAGTTTTATCATCGTGTGAGAACATTTCTTAGGGATAAGCAAGTTCCATTAAGTTCAAAATGAATACTCTACAGAAGCTTCTTTGTATGAGTCTACAAATCTGCATCCAAACCAACAGAAATATCACCCAACTACAAGCAGTGGAAACAAAGTTCTTAAGAACCGTGATTCAGAAATCAAGGAGGGACAAAATAAAAGATGACGAGAAACACTATCTTCTCCAAGTGAAACACCCCTTAGTCAGATCTGTATTAAAGCCAGGCTGAAATGATTTGGTCATCTCAAAAGAATGGACCCACAAAGAACAGCCACAGTGTGGTTTGAGAAGGAACTCAAAGGAAAAAAATCAAATGCTGGCCAAGGAAGAGGGGATTAATACTATTAGAAATGACCTAGCTGGGTGACAACGTCTGGATTTGCAGCAGGTTATGGAAGAAGACATCTACATGGATAGAAACAAGTGGAGAGCATTCACTCACCACATCTGAGAAAATGGAGCTGGCTCAAGAAGGTGATGTGATGAATGGATTGACTCCCTTGCCAAACACAATGTGAAGAAAAATAACCATACTGTATGCCTGAGAACTAATTACGTTATTCATTATACAGGTTATTACTGCGAGAGGACTAACTGTACAACAAAATCCATCCAAAAGATCTGGTGTAAACGCGGGTCCTCAGGTAATGGTTCTTAGTGGAAACACAGGAGTTGTAATCAAACCAGGTGAACGAACATATAGTGCAGAGTGTGTGACGAGTGCGTACGCAGAAGAATGGTAGTGTCGACTGAACAATACAGGTGTGCTATGGAGAGATGGCATTGTAGGATAAGAGTGATATCTATTCACAATGTCAACAGTCCCTGTAATTTTATACAATTTGTGTTAACATTATTTGTTGTGATGGTACTATTGGTGATTGATGGTGTGGAGTTGAATTTGGGCTCTGGGCTGTCTTGGGAGGATACTGAGAAGCTGAAGGAAGTTATGAGGGATCTATTGATGGACCAGAACAGGGACCTGCAAGACATGATGACTGATTTAAAAACTGAATTAAGTGAGATCAAGGAGTGTTTGGTGCAAAATAACTTTGAGTTGGAGGAAATTAAAGTTCTGGACTTAGAGGTAAGGGTAAGTAAGCTTGAGATGAAGGAATTGACGCGAGAAAGGGAGGAGAAATATAATTATATATGGACTGGCTGATACGGAAAAGGAAAATTTTAACGAGACGTTGGACAATGTAGCCTTTGGTTGTGGCACCATACACAACCATTAACTCAGCTCAAGGGAGATAGGGTCACCTTCTCTATTCCTCCACTTGAGTAATTCCTGTCTGGCGCGTCCGCGTCGCGGGGGTGGGCACCCTACACTTCAGTAGGCCGGAGTGATAAGATGGCCGAGTTCAGTCGGGGACCCAGTCCTGTGGGGTATAACACAGAACCCATGCCCAGGGATACGGGTGAAGACCTCAAAGGCAGTGAAGGCGGAAGTGAAAATCACTGGTACGGCGGATCCGGTGGAAGAGGCAATATCTGATCCCTGAGATCTGACTCAGAGCTTTCTGCCTTGCAGGTTGATAGGGGACTATTAAAGGCTAAGGGAGATAACCCCGACAGAAAAATCTTTGGAAGTGATAGGCCCAGCAAGCCAGCTTCTGAATAATTTGGAATTGCTTTCAAAACTAAACGAGGCCTCGGATGGAAATATTGTAATCACCAGAATAATGACTCTAGTTCCCTCATTGGCAATGATATTAATGACGGTTCAATACCCGATGCTCCATCACAACCAAAGAGGAGAACACACAAAACTCGATATGAGACTGAAATCAAAATTGCCACACTAAACAGTCTGACATTAACTGACAAAATAGAGGAATGTGTAGACTTAATGAAAACAAGGAACATAAACATACTGGGACTCAGTGAAACCAAGTGGAAGGGAAAAGGATCAAAGGAACTCAGAGAGGGATACCATCTATTTTGGTCACGTGGAGATCAAGCAAAAAATGGAGTTGGTGTTGTTATGGATCATCAAATGAAAGATCATGTAGTAGAAGTAAAATATGTTTCTGATCGGATTCTTCACATAATGCTGAAATTGGATTCTTCCCAGAACATCAACATCATTCAGTGCTATGCACCACAGACTGGTTGTGAAGATGAAGAAAAAGAACATTTTGAAGAAGACATAGAGGAAAGAATAAGAGGAGATGGAACAAATATCATAGGGGATATGAATGCTCAAGTAGGAACTGTGAGAGATGGATATGAAAGTATTCTAGGAGCACATGGATGGATTCCACGAAACCCAGAAGGAACTAGACTACTTGACCTCTGCCTGAGGAACAACCTTATAATAGGGAAATCATGGTATCAAAAACAAAAAAGCCATAAGGTCACAAGATATGGATGGGATGGAAAAAGTGAATCTCTTATAGATTACTTTTTGATTGAGAAACAACTACAAAATAGACTGTTAGATGTAAAAGTGATTCCTAGTGTCTCCCTGGAAAGTGATCATACTCTTCATTGGATACTTGAAGTTTAACAAGTTAAAAGAAGTAAGAACCACACAGGTAAAGAAACTCAACACCTGGAAGCTGAAGGACAATGATAGAATAATAGAGTTCCAAGAAAACATCAAAACAGTGATACCAAAGACAGATGAAAGAACAGCTGAGGAAGAATGGAAGGATCTGAAAGAAAATCTAGTAATGATAACTGTACCGGGCGGTACACATCCACGCCGCTAATTCAAACTTTGCGCCAGTTGAAACTCCCCTACTGGAGGAAGTCTGAACTTTATCTAATGTGCTAATTTTCAAGTTTCTCAGAAGATGTCACTACTTGGAAATTTTGAAGTTTCTGAACTGGGTCGTTTTCGATGTATTTTTGTTTTGCCTGTAGTAAGAAGTGTGAACATTCTCTTCTAGAGGACACTACTGAAGAACTACAATGGTGCACCCTAGTGCGAAGTGAAAGAACTGTTTTTTGGAGAAAATTTGAACTCATAAGTTTGTTCTTTGTTAAATTTCTTGCAGTCATGGTTTAAGTTGGCAATATTAACCCTTTCTTTCCCCTTGTTTTGAATTTAGCCAATCCCGAATTTCTTTAGTTAATTTATGACCAATCAGGTGTATCCTCCCCAAAGGGGATATGTTGCTTAACCCTAGCCAATAAAATGATTGTGGGCGGGTGTTCGCATTCCTGAAACGCCTCGAACTTTCCGCGAGAGTATATAAACTGCTGATTTTCGGGTCTCCGGGCCACTCCAGTAACATCTTTTTGTGTGTAAAGTACATAGCAGGGGGCGGGAAGCGCCTCTTTCTTCGGGCAGCAGTTCAACAACAAGGTAATGGCCGTTTAATAACTTATTTTCTTGCTAGCTCAGCAGTTTAACTCTCGGGGCAGGTCCGATGCTTTTCCACCATGTAACCTTTCCTTAAAATGTAAAGACTCTTAGTATCTATTCTCTCTTAAGCTACATATTGGGATAGAAAGTGCTTAACCCTCTCGAGCTCCCACTCATATTGCATTGAGGTGAACTTATTTTTCACAACCGGTTCTTCCTTAACGTAATGTAAATTGCTTCATTCTAAAGTCACCTCTTTAGTATGGGATTAGCCCTTGCATTAGCGGCCTAGAGCCAGATTAGGTTTTAAACAAAATGTATTAGGAGTGCTGATCGCCTCCTCTCAAATTGGTATTTTAGAGGCCATGTAATTAACCTTTTCTCACTTAATAGGCCTCAGTAGGTTGGGTATTTTACCCCTGTATTTAGGTCCTTAGAGGACAGCTTGAAGGTGGAATTTGGTGGGGACTTTGACAGGCTTAAATTTTGAGAGCGAGTTGCTCTTTCTTGAAAATTGTGTTTTCTGCGCGCCTCAAGGAGGCTTTACTGTGTAATTTGGAGCAAGTGCTCCTGGGCATGAATGGGGTTTTCTGCCCCTCTGTTGAAACTTGTTTGGGGTAAAGCTGGGCTAATTGCTCAAGAATTGTGAGTTCGGGGCTCGAAGCCTAAATCCTGTAAATACTGTAATTGTACTTTTGTTGCCTTGCTACTCTGTACCTGCCATGCTTGTTATTTCTTGATTTTGAAAAGAAAATATAACCTTGTTAAATTTTATCTTAACTTTAATTTCGTATTTTGAGGCCCGTTCACCCCCGCACCTTCTTTCACCTCTGCTGTTCCACAGATACCTCGGAACAATAACTGAGAAGGTTTGGGGAAGAACCAGTGGCACAAGAAGATGGAAGGAAACTCCATGGTGGAATGACAGAACAAGAACTGCTGTCCTGAACAAGAACAACATGTTCAGAAAATATTTCAAGAACCGGACTGATCATATTAAGGAACTATACAGGGTTGCTAAAAAACAAGCAAACAAAGTCATTACAGAAGAACGAGAGAAGTGGTTGAACAAGTGGAGTGATAAATTGAAAGAGGATGTTAATGGTAATAAGAAAATGTTATATGGGATGATGAAAAATAGATACAGAACACTTCAAATACCTAAGAGATGATAATGAAAATCTGATCACTGAAGATGAGAAGATCAAAGAGACTTGGAGGACTTACTTTTTTTTTTTTTTTTTTGCAAGGGGCTTTACGTCGCACCGACACAGATAGGTCTTATGGCGACGATGGGATAGGAAAGGCTTAGGAGTTGGAAGGAGGCGGCCGTGGCCTTAATTAAGGTACAGCCCCAGCATTTGCCTGGTTTGAAAATGGGAAACCACGGAAAACCATTTTCAGGGCTGCCGATAGTGGGATTCGAACCTACTATCTCCCGGATGCAAGCTCACAGCCGCGCGCCTCTACGCGCACGGCCAACTCGCCCGGTTGGACTTACTTTGATGAATTACTAAATGTGAATTGCATGCAGCCTACACAAAAAGACAGTACAGGTACTACCTCCTGCAAGTCTGCCTCTGACAACACGTTAGAATTAACATGGAATGATGTAGAATATGCCTGGAAATACAGTACATCAAAACTGGAAAATCAACAGGGGCTGATGAAATTAATGGAGAAATTATCAAGGCAATGGGCATTTCTGGAAAACATTGGATCTAAAGACTCTTTCGTAAGATCTGGAAAGAAGGGGACATACCAGTCGATTGGAAAACAGGCATCATAATTCCAATCTTCAAGAAAGGAGACAGAAAGAAATGTTCCAACTATAGAGGCATCACTTTAACATCTCAAGTTGGTAAACTTTATGAAAGAATTATAGAGTGTAAAATCAGACCCCTTATTGAAGAGAACCTCTTCGAAGAACAGTATGGATTCAGGAAGGGGAGATCAACAATTGATTTAATCTTTACAGTCCGTCAGTTAATGGAAAAATACTATGAGCACAACCGAGATTTGTGGTTAGCCTTTCTGGATATCAAGAAAGCATTTGATGCAGTGAATAGAGAGAAGGTGTGGGAAGCACTGAAGAAAATTGGAATACAGGGTGACATGATACACCGGATCAAGAATTTGTATGAAGATACCCGAAGTAAAGTCAAAACACCTGTAGGAAAACTTTGATATAAAATCTGGGTTAAGACAGGGTGGTGTTCTGTCTCCTCTTCTTTTCATCACTGTGATGAATGAGATTCAGAGAAAAGTTCACCAAACCATTGGAGGTAAGAAAATGAAAGTTATATTGTTCGCGGATGATATATGCTTGTGGGGAGACTCTAAAGAAGATCTTCAAGGACAAATAAACTCCTGGGCAGAATCTGCTAAAGAATATGGACTCATCTTCAGCCCAGAGAAAAGTGAGCTTATGGTCATGAAGAGATATGGGCAACCAATGGGACACATTGAAATGGAGGGGAAACAGCTACAGATGAACCATCAATTCAAATATCTTGGAAGTGTTATCTCTGATACTGGTTCTATAGATAAGGATATTTCCCACAGAATTCGGGCAGGTAGCAACTTTTACAAAATAGTTAAAGACATAATATGGAACAAGAAAATACCAACAAAATGTAAGAGAGTCATATATGAAACTTATTACGTACTAATCCTGACCTATGGTTGCGAAACATGGACCATGAGAAACAAAGATGTAAGGAGAATCAATCCAGGCAGCAGAAATTAAATTTGTCCGTAGTATGATCGGCAAAACACGGAGGGACAGAGTCCGTAATGAAGAAACCCGCAAGCAGGCTCAAGTTGTAAGACTGCAGGACAAAATAACAGTGCAGCGACTGAGATGGTATGGACATATGGCGACGCATGGGTGATAACAGATTACCAAAAAAAATGTACGATCTAAAACTTGAAGACAAAAGACCAAGAGGGCGACTAAGACTCAAGTACAAGGACATGGTGAAGATTGACATTCAACAGAGAGGAGATACTTTGGAAAGCATTGAAGGAGGAGAGAAGTTCAGGGACCGCAACTGGTGGAGAAGCCTCGTTTGCCGACCCATCACTTAAGATGGAACGACATGGGATATGTATGTATATATGGACAATGTAACAGCCTCAATACGCGAAAAAATCAAAGTGGAGTGTAGTGAGAGTGACATTTATAATGTTTTTTTTTTTTGCTAGTTGCTTTACAAAGTCGACAAACTTGACCATATCGGTCCTTAATTGGTCCGTATTGACTCGTAATAACAATATTGTACAACAGGTGATTGTTTGGTCCGCCCTGTCAATATATTTTCATATTTGAATAATTTATACGTACATGTTTCGGGAGCCTTAACTCCCTTCATCAGCGTATTTACATCAAAATCTACCTTACCTAAGTCTCAAGCTGTAACATCTTATCACATTAACATTAAGCATTGTCCTTTCTAACCTCAACTCTAGATACTATTTTTGTATTTGTATTTTTGCATTTTTGTATAATAATGCCTGTTGTCCAGGGTGATGATACACGTTGTACGAGTGCAAAGGACAGGAGGAATGAGTGGACGATTCAGGAGTGTTATTAAAATGTTTGCATGCCTTACATGTCGGGTTACAACAGGCATTATTATACAAAAATGCAAAGTGTACATATAGTATCTAGAGTTGAGGTTAGAAAGGACAATACTTAATGTTAATGTGATAAGATGTTACAGCTTGAGACTTAGGTAAGGTAGATTTTGATGTAAATACGCTGACGAAGGGAGTTAAGGCTCCCGAAACATGTACGTATAAATTATTAAAATATTAAAATATATTGACAGGGCAGACCAAACAATCACCCGTTGTACGATATAGTTGCTTTACGTCGCACCAACACAGATAGGTCTTATGGCGACGATGGGACAGGAAAAGGCTGGGTGTGGGAAGGAGGCGGCCGTGGCCTTGATTAAGGTACAGCCCCAGCATTTGCCTGGTGTGAAAATGGGAAACCATGGAAAACCATCTTCAGGGCTGCCGACAGTGGGGTTTGAACCTACTATCTCCAGAATACTGGATACTGGCCACACTTAAGCGACTGCAGCTATCGAGCTCAGTGGTGATGTTTCTGACCTATGAATGATTGGTAGTTTTATCTCAGACTGCACTAAATTGTAATTTTTATTGCAGAAGGTGCATGAGGTCTTGCCAATTGAAGTATGTATGGTGTAAAGCCTAAAAACCTGAAAATTTTTGAATAATGCGAAACACCTGAAAAGATAAAAAATTTGAATTAGGAAAGAACTTGATGCAGAAGAAATGAAAAATATGAAAGTATTACACTTCCATTTATCTCAAGTAAGAAAGGACTAAAAGCATTTATCACTAGTAACAGGTTTGTGGTGGTAGGCAATTCTTGGCCGAGAAAGTGGTGTGCTGAGCAATTATAGGAGATGACTGGTGCATGCGAGACAGCTGAGGCAACAGTAGCAGCTGAAGTAGAAGTATCATATGAGCAACAGGTTCAGCGCACTGCAAGGTCGGAGAAAAGAAGCGAACAAACAGCTGTCCCTGCGGAAGTCGCAGGCGTTGGACAAGTGCACTGCCGGTTCGAGTCACGTGCAGGGTCCAGCGGAGGGACAGAAGAGAGGAGGAGAGAAAGAATGGCCAAAGGGAAAATTTTAAGTTTAAAGAACTTATGGTCCAAAAAGAGCAAGTCACATTACGACACTATGGACAAGGAAATTATTTCCTCACTAGAAGACAGCATTTTAGAAGTAGAGAAACTGAGGATAACAAGAAGCAAGGCTAACGACCTGTTAGAGGGTAAAAATAATAACTAGAATGGAGACTAAGATGTGTAAATATAGAGGAATTTTTGAACAAGATAGGAAAGTAAGAGGTAAAACAATGACCGAAATGGACATTATTACCTTTGGTGACAGTTGGATTGCACCAGGATACAAAGTTCATGTGGACAGTTTTAAAATACATAGCAGGACAAGAGATAGAGTTTGAATGGGCAGGTATCCTAGTGAAATACTAACCCTATTACGGGATGATATACAGGAGAAAATTATACTTGTAGAAACAGAAATGGAAGTTTTTTGGATAAAAGTAAAGACGAATGGGAAGGGTGAAATAAGCTTTGTCTTGGTTTTGTCTAGAGGCCTCCGGGAGGTTCCCCATTTGCAGACAAAGATTTCTTCCTTGAGTTGGGAATGGAAATAAACAGATTAAGGAATATGTATGAAGATGTAGGTATTATGCTTATGGGAGCACTTCACTGCGAGGATTGCACATCGAAAACCAGTGTAGAGGTAGGGGTAAAAGTAGGGGTAAAAGTAATTAATAAGAGAACAAGTGAAGATGAAGGGTACAATAGGTACGGCAAACAATTACTAGAACTATGTGGTAGCCTACAGAAGCACTGTATATTCTGAATGGCCAGGAGATAAAAGTGGCTAACTTGACATATATAACAGAAACGGGAGGAAGTGTTACAGACCTAGCATTATGTTCAAAGGAGGCTTTACCACTCGTCGAAAGGGTAACAGTTAAAGACTGGGCAGAATCCAACCACTTACCAATAATCATTAACTTGATAAGAAGGGAAGAGCATAGTGCAGCTTGTTATCAAGGAAATATTAAAAAGAGATTAGTGCCAAAGTACAGATGGATGGAAGACCTTGGGAAATATTTTGAGGATTATTTTGAAGGGAGAAGTTTCAAAATTATGAAGATAGGACTTACGATTGAAAATAATCAAATAGATGCGTCAATTCAGCTTATATAAAATACTATATTGATAGCAGGACAGAAGATGCGAGTGAAGGGAACAGAGCTGCCAAGACATACTGGGTGGTACAACGAAGAATGTAGAAAGAAAAGGGCGGAAGAAGCGAAAGCAGCAAAATCATACAGGAAGGTACGGGGTCTTGAAACAAGAATTGCATTCTGTAGCAAATGAAAAGAGTACAAGAAATTATTAGTAAACACAAAGTATTCATGGCAGAAGAAACAAGCTGAAAATCTACACAGAGATTCCAAAAGAAAGGACAGTAAGAAAGTGCGGAATAGAATTAACCAAGTCCATAGAGATAGAACAAGTACATCACAAGCAAATATAAGTAGTGGGGAATGGATCAAGCATTTCAGACAGCTATTAGATGGGGAGGATAGCTGGAAACCCAACATAGAAAAAGACTAGGATTTTGAGAGGATTAGAGTGCACCCTACCTACCTTAGACCAGGAAATTTCAATTAGTGAAGTAAAAGATTTAATGGAAAAAGGCAAAAAGGTAAACCTGGAGCAATTTCAGATATTAATAATGAATTATGGAAATAAAAACAATTTTAACCTCGAAAGCATAGTAAAAATTCAATAAGATATTTGAAAGAGTGAGAGTACCAAAATCATGGCCCTATATACAAGAAACAGGGTGAAAGATCAAATTGGCAAAAAGACTAATGAATTGGGCAGAGGGATGCGCAGTCCTGTCAAGACTCCAATCAGGATTAAGGAAGGGAATGAGGACAAGTGACAACATAATGGTTGTTAAAACAATGGATAAATACATGAAGAAGAAAAGAGGCAAACTGTACATCACAGCAATCATTTAGAGAAAGCTTTTCACTCACTGAGTAGGCAGGCTGTTGTTTATACGCTGAGCCATCTCGGAATATCAAGGAAGATGATAAAAGCAATTGAAAACATGTACGAGGAATTTAAGTGTTCTATCAAAGTGAAAGATGGGGTAGTAGGGGGAGAGATTTTCAAAATTGGGTCTCAAACAAGGTTTCAAATTATCACCAATATTGTTTTTATTATTTATTAATGACATTTTCCATTCCGGAGGCTTTGAGAAAGGATCATCTCCATGTCTCGAGAACCAAGATATTCCGAGTCTTATCTTTGCAGACGATAATCCTGCCGCTCACATTAACCGCTGTCAAAATGCAAAATTAGTATTAATGGGATAGTAAATTAGTGTAGTCGAATCTAAAAATCAATCCACAGAAAACAAGAGTTATGGTGTGTAAAAGGGGTGACAAATCTCAAAAAGTGAATAGTGGTGGATAGGTAAGACAAAATTAGAACTCGTTAAAAAAAAGTGAATACCTAGGGATGATCATAAGCAGCAATGGCAGATGGCCAGAACACACAAAAAGAGCAAAAATGAAGGGACTGAGTGCTCTGGCTAGTGTAAAAATATTGGACAAAAAGATGCCAAACATTGAACATGAAGTTCAGAAAAATGTATTTAATTCAGTAGTTAATACCAAGTTACTGTATGGAGCAGATATATGGGGAGTAGAGGATGGAATTGTAACATTAGATATAGTTGTAAGTAAATTTGCCAAAATAATAATGGGACTGTCAAGCTGTACTGTAAATAGTGGAGTGAGAAAGATGTGTGAAGAGATGAGTATACGGGCGAATATTGTTAAACGAATAAATATTGGTAGAGGCTAAAAATGGGGGCAGGGGGTGAAATTCCAAGGATAGCATACCAGTACCAAATAAAACATCAAAATGAGGGTTACTGGGTGGATGGCGTGAAGAAACTATTGGATGACATAGGAATGGGGTACTTTTGGGAAATAAATTTATCAAGGAATATGGGATTGTGTAAAATGATGGTTCAAACAGTGAAAGACATTGAAAGATGAACAATAAGTGCAGAATGTAATAGCAAGAAAACACTGATTAAATTTTGTAAAATAAGTGAAAATATGACAGTAAGGACTAAAATGTTAACAAAAAGGAAAATGAAAGGGATGATTTGGTGGCTGATGGGAGTACAGTAGAAGTCCATTATAGTGAGTACGGATAAAATGAGAAACCCATTGTAACGACAGGTTTTTATGTCCCTTCAAAATTCCTATATTAAACTGTACAATAGCCTTCGGTTACGAGAAAACTTTCACTGAGTCATCAGTTATTATGAGAGATTTTAACGTTTTATTTTCCGTTATCGGTAATTATACTCTTCAATGTGAAAAGCTAGCAAAAAATTTTTTTTTTTTTCAGCATAACTCTCGATATTCCACAAACTAAAGTATGGTAAATATTTGTATATTACTGTGATCGTTTTACACAATTAGATTATAAAACCTTCCACGAAAAGATCAACAAACATTGCAGCAGCGTATCTCTTGCAAACGATTTTATTGGCACCATTATACTCTCGTTCGTATTAAGAATTCACACAAAGCGGCAGTTCTTTCGGATGTCACAAATTCGTTGGCTTGGTCAACCAGTTATGGCTATGTATTGTCGCAATGAAGAGCTCTTTATCGAGCTGCTATTATTGCTGTCAAAACTTGTCGTTCCTCAGGGTGTGACGTAAGCTGGTGCTTTTATTTATTGCTGTCGTACGCAAAGTACACTTCTTGTGTTGCTCAAGTCGTGATTTCCTTAGTGCGCATGTCTAAAATTGCTTTCTGTGTGAGATGTTAACAGACTGTGCTACTGTTTATTTAAAAGATCAAGTTTCTTTCCATAACGTTCAAAGAAGTTGCGTAGGCCCTATTAGTAGGGACCTGCATTTTTTGCGTTTGCGATAACACCGACGTTTTACAAATATTCCCTGAAATGCTTGGAAATCAGTTACCTATTCATAACGTTAACAATTCGAAAATGACAGATTTATTTTGCAAAATAAAACGAAACGAGACAATAAGGCAAATATGTCAACTTTATCAACTATATATGCATAAAAATGTGAATTCACGGGGTTTGCCTTCTTATAAAGGTTCTTCCTCCGCCAGAATAGACCATCGTGACCATCACATTTTTACAAGGTCAACTTGTTCTCCCACTACATCAGCTCGACTCATGCGCGTGCGTCATTCTACTTAAGAAGCAGGTTAGTAAGAGTCTTATTGTTTTCTCTCTCTGTCTTATTATAGCTAGTATTATACCCAACGTGAGTGTTCGTACAAAGGAAATGGCTCTTGAATTAAAACACGTCGGATTATATGTATCCGATTCAAAAATCTTAATGTGTTAATACTGTAACAGTACGATATCTTGGGATAGAAAACATATGAGTACCAAGCATGTGCAAACTGAGAAAACCCAATAAATGAAGAGATCATCTACAGCCAGTACATCCTCTTGTCACAAGAGGCAACAGAGTATTGTACAGTGTAATTTTGCTGCAAACGAAAGAGTTATTGCAAGGGATAATTTTGCCAAGAGGGTTACAGAATCTTTTCTTAACGCGAATATACCACTAGAGAAATTGGATCACCCTGCTATTGAATAATAGATGAATGAATTCACTGAAGGTATGTTGAAGAGTTTACTGCCAAAATTATATTATTATTATTATTATTATTATTATTATTATTATTATTATTATTTGTCGCTTCAGAAACGGAATTTTATAACATTCATTCTTAAAGTTTTTCAAGAGGTGCTGGAAATGTGCCGCAAGTTAGATTGTAAAGAGAGAAGTATGTTCCACTTCTGAGAGATGAAAGATCAACAGGTGAAAAAAGCAGCCTGTGACCAGAAGGTTATGTTACTATGTGACGAAACGACAGATAGGTTGGGTCGATGTGTATTAGTCATGTTAATTCACCCTCTTGAACCAAAAATAGAGCAGGAGTTGTATGTTGCTGATGTACATATTCTGGAAGCAGCTGATGCAAAATCATGCAGCAGGGCAATACCAGTACAGAAGTATTCTATTAACTACAATAGTATCTTGGGACTGGTAAGCGACAGTGCAAGATACATGTCAAAGTGCTTCAGTTCCCTGAGAGGATGAAATTTACATTCAGTGTTTGGCACACCAGGTGGGATGCATATTCAAGAAAGAAATGACAAAACTTAATGCAGCGGTGGCTGAGGTTAAAGCTGTGTTTCTCAATGCGAGAAAGAGGAAACACCTGTATGTTCGATTTCTCAAAGTATCCTCTGAGAATCCATAACTGTTTCAGTACCAGTGCTGACAAGGTGGAATACTTGGTTCGAAGCCGTTTTCTATTTTGAGAAGCAACTTTGTGTTATAATTGAGTTTGTGCAGTTATTAGAGCTGGACTTCATGAAATCACTGACAAATAGTGAAGTAAGTATAATTTCAACAGAGGCAACATTCGTCAAGGGACAGGCCGATGATTTAGTGGAATACATGACTGAACTAGAAGAATCTTCATATCCAACAAGTTCTACACTTTATAGAGAACTCAGTATAATATTGCTTAATTTTGAAGTAGGAAAAAAAAAAAAAAAAAAAAAAAAAAAAATTATATATATATAGTGAAAAGGAGAAGAGCTAAGTTGCATCACAAGCTCAGATGTTCAAGGAAATGTTAGGTCAGCTGTGAAAAACACTGCAGCATTAGCATTTACAAAATTGCAGTTACTGGTATTTGAAGACACTGCTAGTAAGTTGTATTCAGCATATGAAGTGTTTAGTCCAGTATTGATCCTTAACAGTAATGTCGATCCAGCCTTATTGAAAAAGTTAAGTCTATTCCATTCTTTATTCAGTGACCACAAAAAGGTACAGTGCACTTCAAGAGCAAACCAATCAAATTATGTTGTAAGATGGAGAAATAAATATTGTGAAAGTTCTGATTAGTTTGCTTGACTCATCCTGAGTTTAGTGGCAGAGCTCTCCAGTCAGTGTGGTATCCATGTGCTAATGTTGACTGTGCAAATTTCTTTTCTTGCTACTCAGGAGTTTTCAGCAACGTTGCAACAGGAAAGTCTCCTTTGACAGTTAGAAAAAAGAATATTATGCATTTTTCATTCAAACTATGCCTTCTTCAGTGATAACTGAATGATAAAAATGTGGGCATTTTAAAAATAAAACTCCATATTGTTCTTCAGTAAGTTATTTACTTGAACAGTACCTTTAAAATCCCAAAATATCATAAGTAAGTTATTAAAAATAACCCATGAAATTCTAACAAAATAACGCAAAATTCTTTTAAAAAAAACCTGATTTCCACAAAAAAAAAAAAAAAAAAAAAAAAAAAAAAAAAAAAAAAAAAAAAAAATGCAGGTCCCTACCTATTAGTGATATTAAAAGCAAACAAACTGTATTGTGTAGTGTTAATTTAAATTTCAGTTTGTCTTCAATTTTTGGTTCTGTGAACAGCATGGTTTAAGCTGTCGGCTGTTTCTAAGTTGTGTTTGGGAGTATTCATTCCTTTTGAAAACAGTATCGGTAATAAAACAAACTCACTTCATTCTGTTGTGATACATTACAACGTTGAGTGGGAAATGAAAATCGTTAGATTTAGTTACAAAATATGAAATTGTGCAGGCTTGTGAAAAAGGCCATGTGAGCAAAAGTGAAATAGACAGGCGGGGTAATTTAACATCTTCAACTCTATTAACTATCCTTAAAAAAATAGGAAAAATTCAAAGACGCTGTTTTAAAGGGTAGAATTCTAAGCGGGAGTAAAAAAAAACTGCAAAGTGCGGACCATGCTGACCTTGAAGCTGCCCTTTTTTTAGTGGTTTACCCTGAAACGAGATGCAGGAGTTCCTATTTCAGGGCTCATGTTAAAATCTAAGGCTCTCAGGCGAAATATTTCAGACTTCCAGTGCAGCGATAGATGGTTAACCGCTTTGAAGCCATGCGTGGCATTTCGCTTCACACAATAAAGGACGAATCGGGAAATGTAGACGAAAAAGCCGTCAATGATTGGCTTCCAATCTCCGTGAAATTCTTAAAAGGTACGAGCCCAAAGATGTCTATAACGCTGATGAATTTTCACTTTTCTTTAATTTATTACCCCAAAGGACTCTTGTGGTGAAGGGCGACCCATGCAAAGGTGGAAAACGCCGCAAAGAACAACTAACCGTTGCTCTGTGCTGCAACATGGACGGTAGTGATAAACTCAAACCGTTTTATTATCGGCAAGTCAGCCAACCAGCGAGCATTTAAAGCCGTGCGTAACATTCCATGCACGTATGAAGCGAACACAAAAGCATGGATGACATCGGCGCTTTTTAAGCAGTGGCTTCAAGCATTTGATTCGAGAATGGGATTGAAAAACAGAAAAGTCATTCTTTTTTATAGACCATTGCTCTGCTCATCCAAATGTTGAGCTATGTAATATTGAATTGGTATTCCTACCACCAAACTATACCAGTGTCCTACAAACACTTGATCAGGGCATTCGCAGCATACAGGTCAACTCATTGATGCATAGGCTTGAGGTAAAACGAATACTGAAATGGAATGTACTGAAAGCTATCTGAGCTATCGCAGTGTCGTGGGAAACCATATCTCCCGCTGAATATCTGAATGTTTCAGACACGCAGGCTTCCGATGAAGTGAAACAGAAAGAGAAACTATTGAGGAGGAACTTCCTCATCACGAAGTGCCAGATAGCTGGAATCGTGTCTCTTCTCAGCTGAAAGTCACCTGTCAATCTGACGGTTATATAAAAGCTGACGAAGGTGTGCCTGTATGCGGGAATCTGAATGAGAGTGAAATTCGTGAACTCATTAAGCCTACTAACTCCTGTGATGAATCAGACAAGTGAGGACGGGGACATCACAAACATACCAACACAGTCTCCAGTCATGAGTGCTTTAGATGTTTTAAAAACATTTTATGCAGTAAATGACACATCACTAGACGATTTGGTGGCTATCCAGCGAGTGGAGAATTTTGTTATAAGGAACATCATTGCCGGCACAAGACTGAAGCAAGCGACTTTGGACTCCTTTCTGAAGCCTCTGTAAGGTAACTACTGCATTCAAATTTAGCGCTGTGAATGGAAACTTTAAATGCAAATGTAATATAGCCTAGAATAGTTTTAACTTTCATTTTCCATGGTGAAACATTTTTAAATGCTGCATTTTTTGCAGTTTTGGTAACTGATCGCTTGTTTGAATTATGCTGGGTGTTTTATTCTGTATTATAAAAAGCTGTGTGTTGAAACTCAATTCATGTCCTGTCGATCAAAAACTTCGACAACTGACCATTGCAATGCATGGTTGATATATCGTCGAGTGTAAAGGAAGGAAAAAGAAATCCCTGAAGAAATTCAGGATATATATTGCCAATGCTTTCATGAGTGCAGGAAAAAGGAAGGCTGGTAGGCCATCTTTAGACTCACCTGAACAACCAAAGAAGAAGGCTACTGTACCAGTTCCAGTGGGAGATTCCCGCTGTTATGGCTATGATCACTGGCCACAACATGGACCGAAAGGACGATGCCGATACTACCCTACTGGATACTCTACAGTGAAGTGCTCAAAATGCGATCTGGTTCTGTGTTTTGTACCTGGTAGGAACTGTTTCCAAGCATTTCATGTACGAACCTAAAATGTAACTTCTCCTACAACAGCAATGATGCTCTCACGCAACATGCACTAATTTCTGTATATAATGTAAATAAATATTTGTCAACACATCAGAGCATTCAAAGTGTCCATTTGGTGAAAGAAATATCCTTTAAAATGTTTTCCCTTGAAAATTTGGGTGTCTGCCAATTAAAGGGCTAAGGCCCCAAGACTAAAACTTCCTTTTATTTTCCTGAAATTTTGAACACGTTTACATATTTAATATCTGGAGAATAAAACTCCTAAATATTTATGAAAATTATTGTAATATGCAAATACATGAATCATTATTGCATATCCTTCTTACTGAATTTGGTTTACATCGGAAACTTGTTAACCTTATTGCGGTCACTCTTAGAAATACAAAATCTAGAGTTAGGTTCAGAAATGAAATCTCTGAGCCATTTGAAATTCATCCTGGTCTTCGACAGGGAGATGGATTATCCCCATAGTTGTTTAATTGTGTGCTGGAAAAAATTATGCATGAATGGAATAAGGTATGCCCACCGACTGTTAAGATTGGAAGAAATATTTTACTAAATTGTCTCACATTTGCTGATGATCTAGCATTATAAGCAAATAGTACTGAAAAAGATAAATTTCAAGTAAAGAAATTGGAATGATTACCAGCGAAGGTTGGGTTGAAAATTTCTTTAGGGAAAACAGAAATGATGCCATCACTTCAAGTTGACACTACACGTATTATGTTAAATAATACTCAGAAAATAAAGGTTGTAGACAAATTTAGATATCTTGGTGAGATTATAACTTAGGAATGCTAACAAAAAAGCATCCACAGATAGTAGCACTCAAAAATTGAGATGAGCACAACAAATTACCTAGTCGAGTTACGAGAAACAGTCTCTTTCGATTAATGCTAAATTTCAACATTATTACTCCGTCGTTAAACCAGAAGCAACATATGTGAGTGAAACATTATTTAAACTGAATACCCAATCAACAACAAACTGCAGAAAGTTGATAGAAGAATTCTTTGGACGATTATTAATAAAAAAAAACCCCCACCAGACTGATGGCCAGTGGAGAGTTGCCAAATTCAGTACTTTACAAGGAAAGTGAATCGATCATTGACACGATACGAAAACGGAGGATTGCATTCTTTGGACACATATCGCTTACCAAATGCTAGACTCCTGAAACAACTTTTTGATTTCTTTTGGAATAGAAAAACAAAAAGACATGGTTAAAGAAAATACAAATGGATTTAGATGAATTGAAAATTACTAAATATCAAATTGAAAATAGAGAAGAGAAACGGATTCTAAATAGCAAGTACACAAAACAATCAATAAAAATATCGCAGCACAAGCAGTATGTTATATCTGCAGAATGGGCCGCAAGATCATCTAGATTGAAGAAGTTGTGGGAAAGGAAAAAGTTGCCAAGTGTTAAAAGCTGAACTTATTCTTTGAAGACTTTGTTGTATAAGGTCTGATTCTGGTGCTCTGATGTAGGCGTAAACAGTGGGAAAAAAATAAAATAAATACGCAAAGGTCATATACCATTACACTCAGATTTGTTTAAATCCTTAATACAGTATATTATCAGAGCACTATACCACATTTTCCAATCAATTTTTCTTGAAATTCAATCAATTCTGTCTTACAACTTCGAAGTTACATAAGTGATCAGTTTTTAAGCCGGAGACTTTCGCTTTTCACGAAAATGATAGCAAATGTATCTACTATCAAAATATAAAATAAACCATAAATTCAATTTTCTGACTTAATGTATTGTTTCCTGGAAAGCGTTACATATAATAATAATTAAAAAATGTGACACTTTTGAGCAATACCAACAGTTCTTCCATTCCTAACAAACAAGGCAGTAGAAATACCACTCAACCAACACAATTTTACCTTCCAATCAGCAGGAGTGGCCACTTTCTTGTTATCTGTTAGCTGCAAGGAGTCCACTGCACGCAAGATCTCACTGAAAAGACACATAATACTCTCGTCAGAAATGTTGAACTGACGGCTTTCAATAACAATAAATAAGGGGAAAAATAAAGTGAAGCCACTCTCCTTTAACATGTAGTGAGGGAAACATGCCACCAATTTCTGAATCACCAATACTCTAATCTCCTTTAACGTACGACATAGAACACTGCTCTGAGAAGTACACCGATACTCTAGTCTCAGGATATCACCTCTCTGTTAACCTGTCAACATGGAAGACTTTCACTACCTAACTACCCTATGCTGCAGGAGGAGTAAAACACCGTGCACGCGGTAAGTGCAGGCATTTAATTAATCAGGCATAACAGACAAATGTTTCAATGGATTTTATCAAAATGTTCATAGTCTGTTAACAATACATGAACAGACAAACAGCGTAAGGTACTGGAGTTATCTAAGGATATTTACAATCTGCTTCCAATCTCTCCACACAAACCCACCATTCATAACATTGTTAAAAGTTTACTTGCACATCACGAGCAACATCATTGCTACTTTCACTCTCAGATTTTATATCAGAGTCCTCGTTCATCAAAGCCAAGTTTTCCGTATCATCATCCTCTAAAACATCATTAATTCTCAACCGCAATCACAAGAACATGTTTAACTGCCCTGATGTCAACAACAAAACTCTGTTAGCATTTGAATTGCAGTTGATAAATCTCATATTCGCTGTACTGTACCGACACCAATATCATAGAGTAACCTCGAAAGAAAATAATTCTCATTCCACCTTATTCAAGACTCGCGTATTCAAAAGGCAAACTTTCAACATAGTGTTTAGAGCTAACAACACAAATGCTAAGACTTTTTATAATATACACACTGTTAACAATAATAAATTTTCTAGTTCAGGTGTCTGTAAGTTGAAGTGTAACTATTGTGATTCAAATTATATTGGTCAAACAGGGAGGAATTTTCAAATAAGATATCAAGAGCATGTTAATGCAAAAGAGCACCGAGTGAGGATTTCGTGACCCAATAAAGACTATTCTGACTGTTCACATAACCAGTCAGATGAAACCATAAAAGGAAGTGTGGGATCCACAATTCTGTCGTGTAAATATTGTAAAATCCATATGCAAAACCTGAAAGCATGTATCTGGATCAGTAGTACAATTTACGAACCACAGATATTTTAGATACTTTGTATGTGAGAAACTTAATCACTGGACTTAAATTTTCCAGCTAACTCATTCCTGTTGCCAGTGTTTCACCCCAGTGTGCCAATTTGGGCTCATCAGTTGGTAACTAGCATACTTACCAAGACACATGGCTAATGCATACCGGAGGCTACTGCGCAGGCTACTTAGAGCCAACGGAAGTGCCAATGCACTTTGAGAAACTATCTCTTTTTCAAAAATTGATGCTTGCTAGGCAATTAGATGTTACAGAAATCAATTCCCATAGGAAATATGAAAATTTGTCCCGAATGCGTAAATTTATAATGAAAGAGTTAACTGGAAAATTTATAATGTCCTATAATGGACTAATTATATTGGTATTATAAATTTACTCATTCGGAACAAATATTTCAGGTTCCCTATGGGAATCAATTTCTGTAACAAACCTAATCATTTTAAGTCTTTTACAGGCAGAACCAGTTCTTGGGAGAACTGCCAGATCACCTCTTTGGACTCAGTTCCGTCCTTGTTCTGATATCTCGATGCTGTTCTCCAGTGAGAGCTTCTTTAGGAAACCACTTCTTCCTATCAGAAACAGAGCCTATTCCTCTCCACTTCTTATACAACTGCATTACAGTACTTTCCAATCCCTCCAGATAATGGCAAAATTTACGTAAGGATTTCTCATACGACTTCTCCTTTAAAAGATAAGTCTTAACAAGAAATATCCGCTGCTCTCTAGTGTATTGCAACATTGCTATTACACGCCTGACATGTACATATATCCCCACTCAATTGCAACTAACAGACTGTGTGATACAGCTTGGCCATGAGACCGCCTGCATTATCGTTCAACCTCTAGATGACAGTCCCAACCCAGTTTGGCGTTATCTGCCAGGTGGTGGAGGCAGGGCCCGGTGAGCTAAAGTGGCACTAGGTTCTGAACACTGAACATGGACAAGGTGTGCAGAAGGAAAATAATAGAAAACCATGTTCGGGTTCAAATTCACAATCTTCTGAATGAAATCTTTGTAACATAGCTGGTAAAATGAAATGTCGTATGGCTTTTAGTGCCGGGATATCCCAGGACGGGTTCGGCTCGCCAGGTGCAGGTCTTTCTATTTGACACCCGTAGGTGACCTGCGCGTCATGATGAGGATGAAATGATGATGAAGACAACACATACACCCAGCCCCCGTGCCATTGGAATTAACTAATTAAGGTTAAAATCCCCGACCCTGCCGGGAATCGAACCCGGGACCCTCTGAACCGAAGGCCAGTATGCTGACCGTTCAGCCAACGAGTCGGACAACATAGCTGGTGCCTTACTTCTAATTTGCTCTGTTCAAAACATGGTAACCTTACGCCAAATCAATGCTACAGCAATGAAGAGGCAGTCTACTTCATGGCATTTCTAGTAGAGTAGAAACTACAGCTTGCTGCCTTTCGCATACTGAATAATATTGCTGTTGCTGTTACATACTAGTCCTCTTGTAGCTCCCTTCGAAATTTCCTGGAAGGGATGACTAAGCCAGGCCGGGTTTCTCCTAGCTGGCCCGAGGACATGTTGCGATCTCGCCTCTAGTGTTCTCTTCCTTCTGGTTTCACTCTGCACCTTCTGGAATACGAAATGGAAATGTTCCGCCTCTAGCTAAGCTCTGAATATTCTAGTAACCCATCATGAAGACATAAATACAAGGCTGCCACCAAAGAGGCGTGGTTGCTGTGTCGGAGTGTTGGAGTTCAGTAGTTGGACAGAGGTGACAGCAGTGTCGGCTGTTGCCAGTGTCCCACTGGTGTCAGAGTATCTGAGCGGAGTATGGTGTGTGCAATGCCTTGGAGTACTGTACGGGTACGAACGTGGAGTGAACAATTGGAGCTTTACGGCAGTAACGCTGGTTGTCGTCCCTGCCCTGCCGGATTCAGAGTATTGTCCTGTACTGAGCAGAGTACTGCCTAGGACTACTGTGTGTGTACTACCGTGGAGTGAAGACCATTGTGGAATCGGTGTGTGGAGCAGCTGTTTCATACATGCTAACTTTTAGAAATAAAAAATACGAAGATTTCTAATTCTTGGATTTCATCATGCATATTGCGTCATGGTCTCAGTGGGAAAAAAAAGACAAGATAAAAAGGACAGAACCAAAAGAAAAAGCACGTGGCCTATAACTCCAATGAAACTACACACAGAAACTATGTTAATAGTGTGCGAACCACAAAATAAGAAATTCATTCTTTCGTTCTGATTAACAGAGTCGCTAGTGCACGCTAGAAGGATGATTGCCATCCCGAATTCCCAGCTGTAAAGCACACACGCTGCTGTAGTGAGTGGGATACACAAAGGTGATAAACGATACACTCGCCAAATAAAGCATCAAATAAATATGCTTGAAAATGAGGTTGCGTAAATAATGCAAGCACGCAAGAATTTATCCTAGGGTAAGAATATTGACCGTACCGCAAGTTATATTGGTCAAAAATAGGAAGAAAAATAAATAAAATATCGGAAGACGAATAAAAAATACGGTAAGTTTCTGGGTAAATCGGAAGGGTTGACAGGTATGCTGTCACCAGCATAATTAGCACAGTGTTATTGGTCATTTGTTGTGAGGAGTATTTTTCTGCTCTTTAGTACTGTTGAGCTCATCTGATCTTTTAAAAACTTTCCTTCGTCTATCAATATAATTTATGAAG
The DNA here is from genome assembly GCF_040414725.1 of Anabrus simplex. Lineage (NCBI taxonomy): Eukaryota > Metazoa > Arthropoda > Insecta > Orthoptera > Tettigoniidae > Anabrus > Anabrus simplex. The sequence continues at coordinate 222,338,020 of NC_090268.1, read as the reverse complement.
TGTAATTGCTGAAGAAGCCCTGTAAACAAGGACAAAACATGTACCAAAAAATGTGATTTGTATATGTTAATAATAAGTTAAAGATTTTAAGAATCTGATTGGTACTGAATAAGGTGGAACCAGAACCATTTCCTTTTGAGGTTACTGTATGATATTGGTGTCAATACTGAACCTGGAAATATATGCCCGAACTTGGCTAGCTTGAAGAGTAGGGTTTACGCAGGGCGTGTACGGCACATCAGATTGAAATGTGTGCAGAGGGAGGTCCTGCTTTTAAATGAATTTTTAGTTTGAACTTTTTGTTTATTCAGGAAAGACAAGTTCATATCTCCTTTAAGTACAGCTAATGTTGGAAAAGGTACCTTGTTCCCTGGTCTTGCGGCTGTGATGTGCCACACTGTTGCTGCTCCTTCCATCCACACCAGAACAGCTCTCGGCACCACGGAACCATGTATTACTCCACCGGGGGCTGCTCCAGACATTTTCAAATTTCTAGATGATCTTGACGGTCTGAGAGGTCGAGCTCCAGGATTTACTCACTCAGTAATATTATTATGAACACTCGACTTATTCAAGGTGAAATTTAAAGTGAAGTTTGAATAGTTTTACTGTCCCCATAAAGGGATTAACGAAATGTAAAAGCACCGCGTTGAATGTCAGTAAGATCAAACGCGAACATTTCTTTAAGATAACTGAAATTGATACAGATTTAAGAGGGATTAAAAAGACTATTCTGCAGTCGAAGGTTGATGAAATCGAACATGCACTCTTTAACATAAATTTCACTTGGCACAGTTTTAAAGATTGCACTTGGCACAGTTTTAAAGATTGTAAAATAAGTAATTTTCTTATGTATTTCACTGTTCACTGTTTGATGATAAAGGACAAATGCTTATAGAGATCTACTACAACCTACTATTGCTCTGGATCAGTGGCAGTTCGTTACATTTCACTCTGGCAGGGCTGTGCAAATATCCAGGGTAGATTATAAAGAATGATAATATTTGTTCTGGTATATTTTATAATTTTTCCAGTTTATGGTTCAAAATTCCAGTACATTTCCAGTACCTATATTAAATTCTAGTATAATTCCATTACTACCAGTATTTCCAGTATCAGTAGACACCCTGTAAAATTCCGGCGTGAGATTTTTTCCGAAAAGTCAAGCCTACATCAGGTAAGTTAGACATGTGGGATGAAGTACCAACACTGGAGAATATTCTTCCCATTACGAGCTGACAATACGACCTGAAGTGAAATAAACATGAGCCAATAAAAGTACAATTCATGTTATGTCATAACAATGACATACCAGCAAACAAAAAAAAAAAAAAAAAAAAAAAAAAAACCTGTTGAATACGAGAAGTGCCAGGCTTCGAAGAAGGGACTCTGCTAGATTTCCCCAAACTGTCTGTATCCAATCTTGTGCAAGTGACGAGTCCATCCACCCTTTTTCTTTTTACGAGCTCCACGCTTGCGGTGACAATATCTGACGTACCCACTCTTGCCCACAGATGTGTGACAAATATGTGATGTGGCGGGTCACCTTAATTTTAATATAAATAAATAATATCTCATTGTTTCTCCATAAACAATATACCATGGGCGCCAGCCTTCAAGCTTATGGTTTGAAAACGATAGTTGATAATTAATAATGATAATAATAATAATAATAATACGTAATGAGACTCTAAACACTCCCAGGGGTGGGGTGATGGGACACTAACCATTAAATGCACAAACTTGGAAGTTAAGGATCATTAATAAGAATTTCCGAAAATACAAATTAAAATAACTATTTTTAATTTTTTTTTCTATTTTGCTTTACGTCGCACCGACACAGATATGTCTTATGGCGACGATGGGACAGGAAAGGCCAGGAATTGGAAGGAAGCGGCCGTGGCCTTAATTAAGGTACAGCCCCGGCATTTGCCTGGTGTGAAAATGGGAAACCACTTAAAACCATCTTCAGGGCTGCCGACAGTGGGGCTCGAACCCACTATCTCCCGATTACTGGATACTGGCCACACTTAAGCGACTGCAGCTATCGAGCTCCGTAAACTATTTATTAGGATGAAAAACGTGATGCAACGGCGTGTTGACGAAATCTGAACTTATGGAAGCAAAATAAAAATTGAATGAAATAAACTCTAAGAACATAAATTGTTACGCGTTGGCTTGCAGTAATTTATGCCATTAGCTCACCATTTGTAGACTCTTATTTAGATACGATCGATATAGCAGCTGATGTTTGATGGACCTCTCGTACAGGTGGCGTCATCTTTTGTTGTGGATTCCAGTCCTCCTCCTGCTTTGTGCATAGTACACTAGCTGTACTACGACTTTCCTGCCTTTAACACTTCCTACTGTACTCCTTACATAAAGTTGTAAAGAGTCCTAATTTTAATAGCAAAACCACCATGGGTTATGTTCATGGAGAGAATACACTTCTATTCTTCCATAATATGGAACAGTAGCGTAACTAAATTCATAACAAAATCTCTCGTGCCCTATACCAGTCCAAACTGGTCTCCCGTTGACTTAACTCTTGTCATTGAGATAACAGGTCCCAATGAGAGTAACTTTTGAGTAGTACACTACTCAGATGTGAAGTGAACTAAGTTAAGATTTTCTCCGATGTCAAGACATACAGTCCTCCTCCGATGATAAGATTAGAATCATCCTTCTAAATAGTTGGAAGAGTGTCCTTCCAAGTGCCTGTCATCGAAGTATATAGGTTCCAAAGTCTCCCTTCATCAACCATATCACACGGTCCCGTAACATTTGATGTCTTATCCCTTCTCTTATCCATTGCTGTGAATCTATCATGATGCTTCACTACGCCCATTCACATAGGTTGTACTTCCCCGCAAAAACAAAGTGCCAGGTAGCAAACTTCGAAAAGTAGGCATTAACAATATTTTAACTCTCTCTTCAGAGTGTGGAGGGAGTAAGGTCTCTCGTAAGCTTGAAGACTTATATTTCCTGGTAATGGGCTGAAAATAGCCTGTTGACTCCGGTCCCCTGACTTCGGCTATTGGAAAATTTACCGCAAGCTATTAATATGAATGATGTTGAAATACATTACTCAATAAGTCGTTCGTTCAGAATACGTTATAGCTGCGATACAAAGAAACGAAATGATACGAAATGGATGATTAAAACCCTATATACACACATACATATATATAATAATTTAAAAATGACCTAGCAGTGATTAAATATATACAGTGAAACCTCGATTCTCCATTTTTCGAGGGACCATGAAAATAAAACGTACACCGGGCGAGTTGGCCGTGCGCGTAGAGGTGCGCGGCTGTGAGCTTGCATCCGGGAGATAGTAGGTTCGAATCCCACTATCGGCAGTCCTGAAGATGGTTTTCCGTGGTTTCCCATTTTCACACTAGGCAAATGCTGGGGCTGTACCTTAATTAAGGCCACGGCCGCTTCCTTCCAACTCCTAGGCCTTTCCTATCGAATCGTCGCCATAAGACATCTGTGTCAGTGCGACGTAAAGCCCCTAGCAAAAAATAAAACGTACAACAAGGGAAAACGGAAAATCCGGGAATGAATGAAAACCATCAACAATTTGGCTAAACATCACAAAAATGAAATATGTAGAATTATAATCTTACAAAAACTCCTAAACCAAACCAAACTACCGCCCCAATGTGCCTTTGCCTGCTAAGCGACCGCTGCTCAGCCCGAAGGCCTGCAGATTATGAGGTGACGCATGGTCAGTGCTACGAATCCTCTAGGCCGATATTCCTGGCTCTCTAGATCGGGGTCGCCATCTCACCATTAGATAGTTCCACAATTAAAGGTAATCACTCAGGCTGAGTGGACCTGGAACCAGACTTATATCCAGGTAAAATTGCCTGACCTGGTCGCAATCGAACCTGGGCCCTCGGGATGAGAGGCAGGCATGTTAGACCGCGAAACCGCATTAATTACCGGTACGAGAGTTCAAAATCTCGATACTTTATATTCAATTTTACAGGGGAATCTCCGACAGTTTCCCGTGAAAACTTCTTTCAGTTCAGCAACTTTGATTAGGCTAGCCAAACTCTTCGAAAAATCTAATAACGCCAAGCCAAACGACAATCGACCACAAGTAGTTTTTAATTCTCGCATCTAATAAAATTAAGCACATTAGATAAAAAAAGCACCCAACATGATGGCGAAATCCCTTCATTTCTTAATCTTTCATTATAATTTGGTCTCCGGTATACTGTTCGCAGTCAGTTTCTGGAAATTTCGTACCACGTAAATTAGGCCCACGTCAACTTTTAAAGGTTATGTTGAACTCGAAAACATGGTTTCGAATGTATCGATTCTTAAAAGTTCTTGAATGCATTATATTCAATTCTGCCCGTCACAAATCCAATAAAATTGGAAAGATAAAAGAAATATCATCAAAACTTCAGAAATTACGGTTATTCGTAACCTTGAGGTCATCTGGAAAGCGCGCTCGCTGCACATGTCAGTACGAGTTGGAAATGATACCAACAATTTAAATGTAACGTGCGCAAATAAAACGACTGCGGTTTTTGGTATTTAAACACAATAACGTAAAATTCCCAGTCTTATATTAGGACCTAAACAGTAATAGACAATCCCAAGACCTCCCATGGCTTTCTTTTTTAATGTAAGGTACAACATCTGTTCTGGTTTCGCTAACATAATCTTGTACGATAATATAAAAAATACTGAATTTGTGTTAAGAAAGAGCAGTTTCGATTCCTGCCTGAAAGCCCAGTTACTCTACAGTGCCAAAAACCTGTTCGGCAGTACGATCGAAAAAAATGTAAAAATATAAACCTCTAACCCTGGACATAATATGGATGTTTTATAAGAGCGAACATTTGACGAAACTAGTTCCGTCTTCAAGCAGAGCTGTCGAAATGCACCTTGTCTCCTTACAATTGTTGTGGCCACTCTCTGCTTTATGATTTTCTGAGATTCTCTAAACAATACCACCCGAATGCGTTGCTAAGATGGTCTCTTATGCAAGTTCACCGCCGATCGCTTTTCCATTACCGGTATAGTACTTGTTCTAATTATCGCAATGACGGGGCGTTAACGCCAAGATCCATCAGTATGCCATAGCCGTCCTTTTGTGAGATGTGTCTGTTAGGTCATCAGCCCAGAGGCTGGTTGGATCCTCAAATAGCACCACCAAAGGTTATGCGGTTATAAGGAAACTGCAAAAACCAATGGCAGCACCAAAACGAGGCGTACTAGGCAAGACGAGGAGTGAGGTAGTTTGCCATTGCTTTCCTCACTGGGTCAGCAAGTGCTATTGCAGCACGACTGACCCTATGAGCAACACCTTTCATAGCACTCAGATGCACTAGTCGTGCTCTGAATGTCATTACTCAGCACCACCCATACCCCAGCAGCTTCCATATTGTCACAGCCATGGATGAGACTGGGACTTCGGTGGAAGCTACATTTTACTCTGGACAGTTTATTAAAAAACGATTCATCGAGGACTTAGCGTTGATGGGACTGGAATTTCTGGACGGTTGTTCCGGGAAATCGTTTCTCTGAGGAACGGATAACGCGGGCCTTTTACAACGTGATTTAATTACGATGCTCGCGGGACCACGTAATTTGAATGCATATTCCGGGAAAACGTATTTTCCGGGAACGGATAATCGAGGTTCCACTGTGTATCTTTTCAATTAATTACACAGTTCAATAATTTAGTACATGCTGTGATGTTCCAAACATCACACGTTGTATAACAAAATCATATATTTAAGCGGATCCTCCCCTACTTGCGGAAACTTGCCGCTTTTTGGTCCGCGAAACGCTTTGCGAGACTTGCTGGTCACTTGAAGTGCACTTCCCTATGACCGTGGTAGCGCACGTTGCATTAACAAACTGAATACCTGTGGCCCGCTGCCCTATTCCCGAATGTTTCGGCATAACTGACCACCGCGATTTTATATGATGCAGTATTACTCGAATACTTGCTCACTAACAAACAATTCTGACATCACAGAATGTCCCATACACAAAACACTCATAAAATATGTTTGTACCAGACTGGAATAGAGCGTCACTATACTGCTAATAATAAGAGTTGGCGTCTGACATTTCTTGGAGGGAGGTCCGTTTACTGCCTGCCGGGACGGGATAAAAGGAGTGGCTGTGTGGTTGCCATGGAAACGAGGGTGGGGCGACTGCGGTTGCCATGGAGATAAAACTTCAAGGCAGTTCGTCTTGCTGGGAGTTGCCAAACCTGTCACTGTCACTGATAAGAACCTGATTGTTTATATAAGAGTGATCGCAAAGGGGACGGCACCGCCTGGCCAGGTAGTCTACAACAGATCACAGCGGTCAGAATGAAGGAGGGAACAAGTGAGCCGGAAGCGAGGGGTAAGAGCATGTAGAAAGGAATGCTGGAATGTGGCAACATCGTGAAATGGCACGTGCAGTGCTCCTCCCTCCAACCTTACCTGTCAGACGCCAACTTTAGGTAAGTCTAGTATAGTCACTTCTGGGCTGATTCTCTCACTGAACTAGAGTAGAGGGATTTCCTAACGGCTAATAACAGTAAGGTGCCCTTTATTTGGAATGCCCGCTTTCACAATAGGAAGGCTGCTACTTGAGTAGTTGACATCTTTATTTTGAAATCCACCAAGAGCTGCGTGATGGGTGTTCGAAGAAGTGGGTGCGTCAAACATGTGAACATTTCTTTTTCTCCACTGTGTATATTATGCAAGGGTGTTAACTATGCGAGAAAATACGGTAATTGTTGAATTCAAGAAGTCATGGGAAGATTTTAGTATTAACATGGAAAGGCTATATCTTGCAGCATTGAAACCTTTGTGTGCTTAATTGAACCTTTGTAGAGGCTAAATTCAATTGATATTTCTCAATAGTTTTAGGAATTCCTGTTTATTATGATGAAAAGTTATAAGAATAATTATAGTAAATGTTGATTCTAATGGTCTTTCTCTTCGCAGTAAAGTACTTATTTAGGTTATAAACAGTTTATGTAAGGAGTAATAAAGCAACGAATGTATTGCTGCAGGCCGTGTAAACTCGCGACGAAAAACGTATAAAAGTCTCTGTAGATGATAAGTGTGTAGCTCAATTCGAATAAAACTTAGTATAGAAAGTCAATACTGCACACCCTTTCAAGCTGCTATATCATTCGTTTAAAATTTCAAATGGATTCATACGAAGCTGATAGTAAAGTGCGTCGCGTGTTTACGGCATTCTTGCGATCAGACGACTATGAAGTTCCCTGCTGCCGAAACACGCTGCCCACAGGATTAAGTTTCTGTGTCACACTCACTTGTGAAGGACATATTTTACAATAGGAATCGGTGTTCACAATGAGGTGATATTTAATAATGCTGCTTACTCACAGGGAACGTTGTAAACGGTATTGCAAGAAGAAAGATGATATCAGTCCACTTACGCGTACGCCGCCACCAACAGGTGCGAGAATCAGTGAAGAAATACAGAGCTCAGAAAAGACTTCAGGGCTTATCAACAGTTAGTTCCTGTTCTTCAAGTCCAACAACACAACCATCAACATCAACTGCAGAGCTGAGTACGCCAACATCTGGTTATAAATGCAAACAAACATTGGGGAAAGCTGTAAAGCGTTCGGGGCACGCTTTACCAGCGACTCCGCAGAAGAAACGGCAAGTTGTTTCTGTGCAGGAAGTCTTCACTTCCAAATCAAGAAGTTCTTATATTTCTCAATACGGATGAAAACAGTTGGCCATCTCCTTGAGCAAGAGATTTTATCTCCGTAAAGGATAGTCCTGGACAAAAATAAAAACCAACAACAACAAACGATTCATGTGCGTCACAATGGAAGACACATACAAAGTTTTAAGAGAAGAATACCCACAACACGCAATTGGTCGGTCTTCTTTTCGAGGACTTCGACCAAAGTACATTTCTGTGCACTACCAGGAACACACATATAGTTCAGGCAAGAAAATATTATTCTGAAACATCCAGATTACAAAATCGAAGTAGATGACAAAAATCCACCCCGTGATACGACTTTTGAAGTGGGTGACTTCTGTACTTGGAAAATACAGCGGGAAGAAACATTAAAAATATTATGTTTGTACCATAACTGAAGGTAATGGTAATATTTATTTTGTAACCAATTTTTGCAAGTGCAACAATGGAGCTGAACTGTTTTGTGAACCACCAACTAAAGAAGAGGGCTTTTTAAATGTAAATGAAACCAAAAGAAAATTACCGGTGACACGTTTTAATCGTGGGAGATGGTATTTTGATGAGTCTATACCGGAAGCAGAATGAACAAAAATTGTTTTTCATTTTATCATACTTTTTTATGACCGAGCTTTCATTCAAATCTAGGCTACTTAAGTGTTGAATGTTCAGTTATTTTAAAATATTTTAGTGTATTTTACATTCACTGTTATTACTGTTAAATAAATGAGTGACAATTCATGTAAACACTTTACTTTATTAAGTAGGCCATATGTCAGTACCAGAATCTGCAGTTATATACATTATTATTATTATTATTATTATTATTATTATTAGGAGGAATGATACTTGCAATTTTATGTGACCGATAAACTCAGTATCATAAGCCACAAAACCTCATTTTTACGTGAAATCTGAACCATCGGACGAGACTTTCACCTCGAAAATCACACATGCATTAATCGGGACTCAAACCCAGTCCATCTTGATGGTTCCAAGCAGCTTGACCGCTGCGACATCACACTCCTTTATTATTACTTACTGCGATATTAAATATACATTTTATCATTGAGTGATCGTATTTGATGCGGAGTTTAAGATTTATTAGCCCCTCATGCCATGTCGCCATAGCACTGATTTGCATGTGTAATCCCGCGACGCTGTCAAGTAAACACTCGACGATCACCTTTAATTATATTATGCAGACAATACGCAACTTACACATTTGGTTTTTTCGCATAATGTAACTTTGTCCTTCTTAAACAATATCTTGACATTACCAATGAAAGTTGCCACAATTTGCAGAATTCAGAAAAAACGTAAATGTATGTAAAGTCAAAAGTCTGTTCCATGTAAAGAACGATCGCTATGTTTAAAATTTTATAAAATGGCATACATCAGGTTTACAACAATGAAATTTGTGGAGGTTGTTAAGTATCATCTAGAGTTATTATGCATAAATATCAATTTGTTTAGACTGTAAGTTTCATATATATGTTCAAAAGAAATGTACAAATGTAAACACGTGACGCCGGGAATTGGCCATATGCAATTCTTCTATGCTATTCTCAGAACCTTGTGGAGGACATGCACTTGGTCTCTGTACTAATTATTTTTTATGTATATCTGCAAGTGAATAGTGGATAATGAAGGGTAAGACAGACGGGCATTACACAACACAGTTTAAATTAATGGTGATAGTATTCGCAGGAAATAATGGTAACAGTAATATAGGAAGCGTGCACGGTGCTAGTAACAAAGCGCTCTGGCGGAGTTCCGTGAATTAATACGGTGAGAGTGCATTCCGCTGGAAGACTTGCTTCATAGTTACGGCAAAAAATATCATTGCATCTTGTTAAGATAAAGATGAAGTAATGCTATGGAAGTTGTAATGCTGTACATATAAAAATACATTTAACCTTGACATTGTTGTCACAGGGCGAAATGAATAACAATATTGTAACTACCTCATATGTATGAATCTGTGAAAACTCAAATTTTGCGAGTGAGATTTCCGGTGAAATTGACTGTGCTTTTGATAAGCTATTGACAGGTAGCATCCAGTAAGCAAATAAACAGAAATTCAGTTGGAAGAAGTAGATAACACGTCATGTTGCTAAGCAAAGTTCTGATAAGATAGATTTATACGAATGGATTATGTACAGGGGTTCTTTATCACTGGTGGCAAGAATTTTTTTTTTTCTAGCACACAAGCTACGTAAACAATGTCGCTGATATACGGAAACAGATCTTTAGGAATGTTTTTCAAGATTTCGAACATTTTCACCCTCTGTACGCATCTTTCAACATGAAGTCGCACACTTGCTACACTCTGAGTTTGTAACACTTCATTTTCTGTAAATCTCCCATTGTGAAGAAAAGGCGGCATAACAAGTAAAGAATGAGGTGACTGTGTCTTAAAACCTGGGAATCCCTTGTCGGCTAATATAACGTCCCTTTCACTCAAAAGATTTAGGAAGCCTGAATTGTTAACAATAAAAGTTTCATCGGCTTTTCCACCATAACAAGCGGAAACAAAAACAATAGTTCCGTTTGGGACCACAGCTAATAAAAATTCAAATGTATAACATGACTTGTCATAATTTATAAGTTTCATTTCCGTATTGATTGTAGCTACACATAGCTGCCAACTTTTAGAAATCAAAAATAGGAAGATTTTTTAATTCTTGTATTTCATCATATATATTGCGCCATGGTCTAAGTGAAAAAAAAAGACAGGATGAAAGGCATGCATACCTACAGTTACAATGTGATTTGATCATTAAAGTTAAAATTTTAAACTAAAAAACATTAAAATGGTTACAAGAAAATGTACCCCAAAACCAAACCAAACCAAACCCCATGGCACTACAGCCCTTGAAAGGCCTTGGCCTACCAAGCGATCGCTGCTCAGCCCGAAGGCGCGCAGATTACGAGGTGTCATGTGGTCAGCACGACGTATCCTCTCGGCCGTTATGCCTGGCTTTCTAGACCGGGAGCGCTATCTCACCGTCAGATAGCTCCTCAATTCTAATCACGTAGGCTGAGTGGACCTCGAACCAGCCCTCAGGTCCAGGTAAAAATCCCTGAGCTGGCCGGGAATCGAACCCGGGGCCTCCGTGTAAGATGCAGGCACGCTACCCCTACACCACGGGGCCGGCGAAAATGTACCTCAATCACTCTAATTTATGATACATTCATAATAATAATAATAATAATAGGCCTAATAATAATAATACAGTCGAACCTCGATATCTCGAAACTCTACTCGAATTTTCAGTATCTCGAACTTACTTAGATTTTCCGGCCATTTGTCCTATTCTTCCGTGTATTTATTTCACTATTCTAGAAATTAGGTTAAACGAATTTCTCGATTTCTCGAAGCAAAAAATACTATGTAACTCGAATTTTGTGCAACATCAACTGCGCAATACAGCATTTGCGGTTTGTGAGAAACAGTTGACAAGTAAAGAAAGGGTTCCGGTGAAGCTGGAAACTAATATGACGGGAACCGAAAAACTCGAACTTCTAGTGATCGCCAAATCGGCAAAGCCTTGCCGTTTCTCGGGTGTCAATTACCGGTCACATACGAAATCAAGCCCAGAAGTCGTGGATGACAAGCTCCATTTACGAAACTCGGCTGCGTGGTATTGACGACGTTTCAATGTGTAGGGAGGAAAGGTTAACCGCAATAAACAGAAGAGACTAACGGATATTTTCCAAACGTGTTAACGGAGCATTCACACTGTATGTACTGTATCCTGTCTTCTAAAAACTTACTATAATAAGGGTTATAATTAAAGTGATGCTGTAAAAGAGTTTCTTTGTATATTTTTAAGTACCTGCACCGTTAAACATAACATATTCAATAAAAGCCCGTAGATACATTTGATTGAATTATGTGCTATACATGCTCAAAAACGGTATTCTCTATATTTCGAAATTTCGATAAATCGAAATGAAATGTATCTCCCAAGGTGATTCGCATAATAGTTTCTTTTATTAGACTGTAAAATGAACGATAATGTAATTTTATAGGTATCTCCGAACACTTTGTGATAACGTTTGTTATGTTTTGTAGCCATAACGTGAAGAGAAAATACCAGAAACTGTCACAGACACAACTCCCTGAAATACATTCAACTCATTAAAATTATTAAGTAAGAATAAACAAAAATGCAGTGAAGTACCGATACGCGAAACTAGCACGCACAAGGCAGATCGCTCATATATTATTAACATACAACTTTGACACGGAGAAAAGCATATAACCGCTAGAAAAAACACGCGGCATACAATTCCAACGAAATTACGCACAGAAACGATGTTAATAGTGTGCGAACCACACGATAAGAAACTCATTCTTTCGTCCCGATTAACTGAGTCGCTAGCGCTCGCTAGCCTCTCTTGCTTGTAGGACGATTGCCGTCCCGAATCCCCAGCTGTAAGGGACACATGCTGCTGTAGAGAGCTGGAAACACGATACACGAACGCGACGGACTCACGAAATAAAGCATCAAATAAAAATGCTTGAAAATTACGTTGGGTAAATTACACCAGCATATAAGAATGTATCCTTTATCCTAGGGAAAGAGTATTGACTGTACTGGAGGTTTTATTGGTCAAAAATAGGAAGAATTAAAAATAAATCGGAAAATCGGAAGACGAGTTAAAAAACAGAAAGTTTCCGGGTAAATCGGAAGGGTTGGCAGCAGGGGTAGAAAAAAGTAGAAATAATTCAGTAGCCAGCACCTTTTTATCAGGAGCCAGCACATTTTTTCAAATAACCATTATAAAAACCACAGGTTAAACTAGGATTAAGCTACGTATTGTTTTTGAAATGTGTCCCTAAGTAGTCTAGTCTATCAATTCATATAAGAATGGAATAGAAACAATTTAAATTTAAGAAATACTAACCCAAATAGTCACCAGTCACCTTCAAGGTCAGCGTCTTTTGAAATTATACTACATGTGCCTGTTTGATTTCCCACCAAAATACCAACGATCAATACGTTTTGTTGCATCAAAGTCCTTTATAGATGGTCCATTCAAATATATCATGAGATCACTTAAGTTCTTCACAGCAAGCTTGGTTCGCAGTTTGTGTTTAATTATATTCATTGTACTGAACCCACGCTCACATGATGAGGTCGATACAGGAATTGTTGCCACTATACTGAGGAGCTTTCCTAAAATCGGAAATCGTCCTTTCATAGTCCGCGATTTTTCAAGTAGGTCACTCAGTGGAAGATCTTTCCGGACTATTTTGAACTCGTACCACTCGCTCAGTATGTCTTCTACGTTGTTCTCCTCAATTTGAAGGGGTTTTGAAAAATGAGTGGCAAGAAGCTGTATTTCACTGTTGTCATAATTTTCCAATTGTTTTCCTGAAGGCCAGGAATATGTATCAAAAACACCAGTGGCACTTTGAATATCTTCATTTTGAAGAAATGTGTTTTTCAGAAAGTTAATCCCACTTGCCAAAATATGGTCCTTGTCGGTCGTGAAATTCTTATCCGACACACCTGATAACTGTATTCCATTGAAAACTCCTGAAAGTGTTGTACCAGAAACAAATTTTTCTTCCATTTGGCCCTTGGTGTTCTGAAGTTGCTGCAATGAATTAATTGCATTATTTACATGCACTCTTATCTGACTTAAAATCAGATCATGCCTCTGAAATACAAGTGAAAGTCTTTTGAATATACTCAGATAATCATACAAGAAGTGAGTTGTGATGACAAATTTGAAGTCCTTGATCTTCTTTAGAAGACCTTTAGCCATGATTCCTTCTTCACCTTTCCTTTCAGAAATATTCTCTAAATGCACCACTAGGCATTCCCAGGCTTTGACAACTGCATGCAAAGCATTTAATTAGCTTGCTACCCATCTAACTTGGTGTAAGTACTGCAATTTAGATATTTCACATTCCAGTAACTCCAAAATTTTCTTCGGTTCGCGAAGTTGTTTCGGCGAATGTCGATAAAACTTATATAGTTTCCTGAGTATAGAATCAATTTCATCAATGATTTTTAGTTTCACATTTTTCAGTGAGTGAAGAACGGTGAGTTGGAGTTGATGTGCAACACAATGAACGTTTACCAAGTTCTCAAGTTTTTCAGATATTTTTGTTACCAAACCATTATGAACACCAATCGTATATGGTGCTCCATCAGTTCCTATACCAATTAGTTTTGTACTTGTGGAGAGTTCTCCAAGCCCTAACTGAAGCAATTCTGTTTCCAGAGCTTCCATATAGCCATCACTTGTTGTATCCTCCAATGATACAATAGAAAAAAATGTCTCCTTCACCTTATTTTCTTTTAAAAAAACGAACGTAAAGTATGAGCTCCTGATCATCAGATTGATCTGTTGATCCATCGAGTAAGATACTGACATATGAAATTTCCTTAATTTCACATACCAAATCTTCACGAAGATCTGAGACAATGTATGAAATAAATTCTCTGCATTGTTTATCATTCACATACTTCTCAGAATCAGTAACATTCAACTTGCTCAACAATGCAACCAAACTTTCAAAATCAGTGTAGGGTCTGTTATTTTTTGCAATATGGTAAGATGCCATGAACAATGCGTTCATATGCTGTAACATATTAGCATCCATTTTCTTTATGCACTTAGCTAAAGGTGCACATTCGGGATTTTTCTTGAAACTTTGAGCCTCCTGACACTTTGAGTGAGGATAGGATTTTTCGTGTTTTTTAAAAGTTTCCAGTTTAAATGGTCCTGAAAATCTGGATACAACTTTAGAATTTTGGTCGGCGATACTAGGAAATTTACTGCACAATTCACACTTCGCAATTCCTTCATAGCGCAGCCACGGCAGTAATTCAAGCCACGATTGCTGAAATTTCCGTTTGCCTGACTGAAATTTCGACGTAATTTGAATGTTTAACTTGTCATTGTTTTGAACGCCATAAAATTCACTCTGGTCACTGTCGTCCTGAACACTACAATTGGCACTTACATCAAGTGTTTTCTCACATTTACTCGCACTTTGTGTTACATTTACTTACGAAGAAATCTGAAAGAGTACACTGTCAATTTGTGCGGCTTTGTTCGTTTCATTTTGCCAATTTTCTAAAGTATAACACAGAAACGTAAAACACGTAATAGACTACAATAAATCACCAGAGTTAAATGGCTTACGAGTTCGCGGGCTTCAATGTCTAATGCAACGCTGCCAATTTTCCACCACCGCACAGGAATGAAAACAACCGTATTATTTTCTAAAGTTCAAACCGTTCAATACAAATATGCTGTAATTAAATTAAAAGTGAAAATAATGTGCAGTGAAAATACAAGAATTGATAAACCGTCATTCCGTATGTTTTAAATGCAAAGAACGAATTCCACGGGAATTTATCAGCACTGCTTTGGCAGCAATAGTTTAGGAACGGCTAGGTTGGCTATTCTAGTCACTTTTGTTCTAGCGCCTGACATTCAGGTAGTGGTGGGCAAAACTCTCGTTCGAGATACTCGAGACTGACGTCACCACTCTCGATATCTACGTAGAGATGGGCATAACTCTCGTTTGAGATACTCGAGCCTGACGTCACTTTCTCGATGCATCTCGAGGCACGCTCCAATTGAACCTCAGCCAGGACGAATATAGCAGAAACAGAAATGATTAGTAAACACTGAACTCGAGCTGTTAGTGTGGCTCAGTTGGCTATATATCATCGTTAGGCATTATCCTCCGCTACGTTTTGTAGTGGTTCGATCTTATCTTCAAATATTTTTGTTTGTTCTTGTTTTGCAATCGGAGTTTCGGGTACCAAACACACACCTGTTCATGCAGAAACAACCAGATCGCTAACAGAAGTAATTGTAACGTTACTGAATATACAAAATAACCAATAGATAATAAAATCTCTTCCACTTGAACACAAGCAATATAAACCAATCATAATGTAAACAAACCTGATTACCTCGTGGCCATGTCATCAGATCAGTTAGCTTTGTATCTGTATTGCACTGAAAATAGTACTCATAATAATGTTATTTGTGTTACGTCCGTCCTAAATGCTAGTTCTTGACAGACGCCTGGGTGTGGGAATTATGTCCCGCAGGAGCTCTTTAACGTGCTGGAAGCCAACGACATGGAATTGTTTACTTTAAAACAGTAGGTACACTGACAGAACATATTGAACACACTGGGATAAAGATGTACGTGTTTCGACAGAGGGTTATCGCACTACTCAGTGTTTTGTATTGTATGTTTTGGTTAGTACATATTACAGGCTTTGCTTCTCTCGGTTTTTTGTTGTACGTTTTGGTTACTGAATATTGCAGGCCTTTTCTCTGTTGTGAAGGTATTTTAACATAAATAAGTTTGCGGTAATAAAACCGAATAAATCATCATTTAATTACCAGCTCTACTCTATAACGAGCCACCGGAGACCATGGGTACCTTATACCAATATACACCGAAGGTTTCCCTGAACAATGTTCCTTTTCAAAGAAACGATATATTTGTTACCATACTTACATGAAAGTATCGATAGTCCAGAAGGAGACTTAACCCGAGAACGAGTCCCTCTTCGGATACATGCACACATATAGCAGTATATGCCATTACCGGTATATTTTACTTTCCGTTCAAATTATTACACAGCTCGATGCGTCGTAAAAGAAATCGTTTCAATAAAATGTTAAAAATATATCACACTCTTCATTACTATTTATTTCACATACCCAGTCCCCGAACCATAGGAACTAATCAATGAAGGATAAAATACCTTACCTAGCCGAGAATCGAACCCAGAGACCCTTGGACGAAACGCCAGTACGTTAACCATTTCGCCACGGAAGCGGACAGTAGTTAAGAAAAATGTTAGAAGTACAGGTAGGTAAGTTGACTGTGAGTAGATTATAAAATAGTTGGCATATCGTCATTAGTTGATCAACAGGCGAAGTAGGCTATAATCGAGGGATAACATACCGCATGCGCACGATGTCTCGATTTAAACTTTGAGATAGGATTACGAGTCATGGACTGCATCAGTTGCTCGAAATGCATCGAGAGCTCTCGATACGTTTCCCAGCACTGCCTCGAGACAAAGAGCTCATGCGCCTGACGTCACTATACGACATCGAGATAGCATTATGAGGCACGTACTGCATCGCTTGCTCAGAATGCATCGGGAGCTTTGCATCACGCGACCCACCACTACATTCAGGAGCCGTCATCGACTAAAATCGCGCATTATCGTCGTGGCAGGATATTTACACACACCCTCCCTTTGCTTGACCTTTTCGAAATAAGGTTTTTAACTTTCCTCGAGCTCGGAGTATTAAGGAGTATTGTGAACATAATTATAGGCTCACGCTCACAATGCTACTGCGTGCCCAGTTTATTATCAGTTCTAATGCTACTTCGTACACATGCATCATTTCTAACATCCTAAACAGAAAATAAGTGGCTAATATTATTAGAAAAGGCATACATCTACTTACAAATATTCACATTATCATATCGATATGATGGAAGCCGATATAATATTGTAGATGCAGAAGTTACATGTAAATATCACTGCTTCACTTGAAGGTTTCATCCTAAAGTGACAGTTCAATTTTCTATAATTAAAGCATGTACAACACATGTTGAGCACACGAAGTTATTCACGACTACTTTAGAATGAAATAATACACTAGCTTCATTAATAATTTCACTCAAGAATTCTCAAAAATGAAATAAAGTCTTCGTTTTAACAAACTTCATCTGACTACCGCAACCTGAGAGAAAGCATATTTTTGGGCGGGATCTTCGGGAAAGCATACACTAAAAGAAAGGAAAGAAAGTCTGGGCAGAACATACTGGGCACACGAAGTTATTCATGACTCTTTTATTTAATAATACAGTTTCTCAAATAATCAAAGGTGAGCGGAACTAGTGACGACACGATGCGTTCGGCTCAACGAGCCGAGTAACAACGAATATAGCCGAGACGGCTCCTGAGTGTCAGTCGCTAGACGGAAATCGGCTAGTCAAGGAAATGAAGGCGGTAATGTGATGTTCGTGGAATTATTTAACGTAGTAGTTATCTGCATTTCTCCATATGTCCACATGAAAAGCTACTTGTTTGACGGGTTACAACGATGTCTCATGATCACGAGGCAGCTCTAGCGCAGAACTGAAACGTCAAGTTCCAAAGTACGAAGCGCCAATTACAGAATTTCAAGACTGCCAAAAGCAGTGAAAATGTTTACTGCAGATATTAGAATATATGAGCTACAGTAAACACGAGAAACACCATAAGTTACGACTTGTTACTTTAAAAAAGTGGTGGGGACGTACATGTAAGGGAACTCCGGATTTCGGAAAATAAATTTTCAAAACCGAATTTCAAAATTCAGGCGCCAGATAAAAAATTTCAGGCGCCATGGCCTCTGGGCGCCCGGTATTTTTCGACCCCTGGTTGGCAGGTATGCTACAACATAAGATTTATTCTGAAGCCTCCACCTTATCAATACATTTGTTTACATACTATCATTCACAGTACCGGTTTCGACACTTCAAGGGTCATCCTCAGCTGACAATTACAAATATAGTTCTTAAAAAAGCATCACAATGGGAAATATTGTACAGTCGTGACAATTGTCCAATTCAACAGACCATATAAAACAAATGATACAATTAAAATAATAAAATAAGTCCTCTTTTCTTGGATTATAAAAGTATTGCATAGTATAAAAAGACCTGTCATTTGCAAATGTTTTTGTTATTTTGATCAGTGTAAAAATTGGAACATGCAATGTTATGTATGCACTGATAGTAGTAATCTTGAAGTGTCCACTATTTTTGCGTTAAAACTTATGGCTAATTGATTAAAACATTTCGGATGTTTATTCTTGCGATAATTATATTGTTTATTTCACCGTGTTCCTCTGTTGGTAGTATGAGCGTCTTGGAATGACTTGGACACTCTTATTGAGGAATTGGGTAGTTGTCTAGTGTTCAGTTCGAGGCATTGTCAATATATATGTACAAGATTCATAATATATACTAATGCTGAGTTGATAGCAAAATGCGTTTTTAAGAATAAAAATTTTTGTTTTTAGTGACGTGCTTCTTAATTTGATGTATAATTTTGTCAAGTGTCAATTTGTTTACAATACTTGATGTCTTGAATTTTGAAAGATAGCGTGAAGGCTTCTTTCTTTTATGTTGTAGGCTGTACTTATCTGTAAGTAGAAACGAAGTGTGTAAGAAGTTGCGTCTACTAGGTTTTAAGTTAGAGGTAAAAGAGTGTGCGTTGTACTTACTATGGATATTGACACTGTTGTGCATTACACGGCAGCACGTCGAGTACTGTTGCGTGTTTGTCTAGAGCTACTGCTTGTGGCTGCGGAGGGGAAGTTTGAAGGGGTAGAAGAAGCGGCTGCTGGGAGAGTGACACTGGAGTGGGGGGTATCTCTTGGCGGTTCTTTTATGTGTATCGGGTGTTGCTTCTTAACTCTTTAGGTAATTATTTTTTAAGAGGGGGATGACTGCATCAAAAAGAATGTTGGTTTTTTCTGTGATTTCGTTCAAATTAAAATTTGGGTTGACATATTGATCAAGGTTTATATAAAATTCTTCCATTATATTGAGTAAGGGGCTCTCGGGGTTAGTACTTAGAATTTGCATGTCATTTTCAATATTAGTAAATTTGTGTTTGTAATCTTCGATATGTTGTCCTATGGCTGAAAAATGACTGTATTATTGCACTGATATGCTCATTGTATCGTATCTGGAAGTTCCTCCCAGTACGTCCAATGTAACTGGCTTCACAGTCGTTGCACTTCATGCGATAGACTCCTGAGTGGCTGTATTGATTTTTATTGTTAATAGATTTAGAATTGTGTAGGATGCTGATATTACTGTGTGTAGTTTTATAGGCTATTTTTAGGCCCCGTTTCTTGAAGATGTTCGTTATGGGACATATATGGGTGTTGTTGTAGGTGAATAGTACGTAATCTATCTTGGTTTTTTCAGTTCTGATTAAATGGATTTGGATTGATTTTTTCTTTTGTATGTGATTTTTTTGATCATTTCTTTTTTATATCCGTTTTGTCTGGCTATTTCATGGATCAAGTTGAGTTCTTTATTTAGTTCTTCTTTTGTTAGTGGTATATTAAAGGCTCTATATATCATACTATAGTATGCTGCTTTCTTGTGTGCGTTGGGGTGGGTGGAGTCTATTTTTATTGTATTGGATGTACGTGTGGGCTTTGTGTATATTTTGTATGATAAATGATTATTGTGCCTAGTTATAGATATGTCTAAGTAGTTTATGGTGTGATTGTTTTCTGTTTTCGTGGTGAATTTTATACGCGGGTCTATTGCATTTAATTGTTCTAAAATTTTGGTTTCATTAGTGTATCTATTGTCTATTATGACAAATATATCATCCACAAATCTACACCAGAAAAGAATATTGTCTATTTTTTGGATTTCTTGATGTTCTATATAATCTATATAGATTTCAGCTAATATGCCTGATGTTGGAGATACCATTGGTAAACCTTGCTGGTGATATATGGTGTCATGAAATTTAAAATAGTTGTTGTTGATAGCAAAATGAAGTAATTTAATGAACTCTTCTATTTCTAGGGTACTGAGTTTGCTGTGGTTTTTGAGATTAGATTCTATTATTTTTATGGTTTTTTGCGTGGGTATGTTAGTTTAGTTTATTGCCTTTCTTATATGGCGGGGCTCAGGCTACGAAGCCTGCTATTATGCCAAACCATATTATACAACAGCTTTATAAAATCATTTTTACATATATTTCTAAAAATCACTAAAAGTAATTTACTTAACCTCTATAATTTTCTATCCTCATTGATTAAGAGCTAATTATTAAATTTTTACGTTGGTGAAATATACTTTTTACATATTTGAGTACCACATTAAACATTTCCTTTTAAATAGCCTCGGATTGCCTATGCCTCTAATTTCAGCTGGGATTGAGTTCCAGGAATGTATGGTAGCAGGTATGAATGAGTTGTTGTACGAGTTACTGTGGTGAGTGGGAATGGACAAGAGGGAACGTGTGGATGACCTTGAGGGAGCTCGATCAGAAGGGGAGAGGTATTTAAAGTCTGTTCTAAGATAGTCTGGTTTGCTCGTTTGCAGAATACTGTGGAGAAGCGAAACAGCGTGGTATTTATGTCGTTCAGTCAATCTTAGCCACGACAGCTGAGAGAGGAAATGGCTAATATGAGTATGTATTGGGATATTTAATACGAATCGAGCACAAGCATTGTAGGCTCGCTGTAGTCGACATGCAAGTGTTTTGCTCATACTACATCTCCGTAGTCAAATATTGGAAATATTAGACTCTGTACTAATAATTTTCTTGTGTTTCTTGGAAGGAAGTCCCTCATCCTCTTTGCAGAATGTAATGAGTAGAATACTCTTTGACAAATTTTTGTGACGTGTTCCGACCAACTTAAATATTTATCGAATACTACTCCAAGGTTCTTTACATGATCGCTAAATGTTACTGGTATTCCACTGAGCATAACACTGGGTATATACGTGTTTTGTATTTTAGCATGAGATTTATACATGCCAATTATGATGGCCTGTGATTTTGATGGGTTCACTTTCAGGCCATGTCTGCTAGTCCAGTCATTAACATTTGCTAGGTCTTCGTTTAACTTAGTGATTGAATTGTTTAAGTCATTAGGCTTTGTGTGAATATATAACTGAATATCATCTGCATACAGGTGATATTTACAATTGGTCAGCGTCTCAGATAAGTCGTTCATGTACAATGAGAACAAAAGTGGTGACAATACTCCTCCCTAAGCCACGCCCATCTTAGTGGTTTGCCACGAAGATGTATCGTTTTCCACTGATACGCGCTGCTGACGATCACTAAGATAGGAGTGTACCCAGGTTAAAGTGCTGTAAGAAAATTTCAGCGCCTTAAGTTTAGCGAGTAATATGTCTCTATCTACACAATCGAAGGCTTTGCTTAAGTCCAAGAGAACAAGTATAGTCATTTGTCCTTTATCTATCGCTAGTTGCATGTCATTTGTCACTTTAACTAATGCAGTGGCAGTACTGTGGTTTTGTCTGAATGCCGATTGATATTTGTCAAGTAAGTTGTACTGTATAAGATATTCAGTCATTTGTTTATGTACTATTTTCTCCAACAATTTTCCTAATATAGGAAGGATACTTACAGGACGATAATCTTCGGGACTGTTGGGGTTGTTGTTTTTAGGGAAAGGTCGGATGATTGCATGTTTCCAATTCGAAGGAAATACTCCAGTCATGAGTGAGTTATTAATGATATACGTAACCGCTGGAAGTATGATGTCTATGATTCTTTTTAAAAGAGACAGGTTAATTCCATCATGACCAGTGGACCCTGACTTTATTTCACTGAAGACTTCCCTAACGTCACTGGGGGTCACATGAGAAAAGTAGAACTGCTCGCCATTATGTCTTGTTTTTGAGGATTTTCTGTTAATTACTGCTGCTTTGGTCTGTTCGTCAATCTGAGAGGATCGTGAGCTAAAGTATGAGTTTAGGTCAGCTAGTGGTACATTACAGTTGTCATTTGTCTTGTTTTTGCATAATCCCATTTCGTGAAGAGATTTCCAAATCTGACTAGAATTTTGAGTGTTCAAAATATCATAAGAGTGACGTATTTTAGCATTTCTAATTAACTGTGTTGTTCTGTTTCGGAGTTTTTTATACTTTCCGAAATTGTCAGATGTAGGATATTTCACGTAATAATTATAGGCTGCGTCTCTTATTTTCATCTGGTCGCGTATTTCTTGGGACAGCCATGGGTTTGAAGGTCTCTTTACCCTAACAGTGCGTAGTGGTGCATGTCTGTCATATAGAGTCAGAAGTAGTTTGTTAAAATGATTTACTTTTCTGTCAATGTCATTTATGAATTGAATGTTGTGCCATGGTGTGTTAAGAGCATCTTCAAAAAATGCGTCTTCATTAAAGTGTTTAAAATCTCTATATGTAATTAAGTACGGCTTGAATTTAGGGCACTTCAAGGAATATGCAGTGTAAACCATGTCATGTCGGGAGAGACCGGGAACGGGCATTTGTCCATGAGTTAGGATTAGGTTGGTATTATTAGTAATTATTAGATCGAGGAACGTGCGTGAGTTGGCAACATGGTGCGTAGGGTTTAGGGATAGTATTGTCATATTAATGGATGAAAACATCTCAGTCAATCGTTTTGTTTCAGTAGATTTGTTCGTCAAATCTGTATTAAAATCTCCCATTAAAATCAAATGCTCATACCTGGGTGTTAGATCATGTAGGGCTTCCTCTAGATTTGTGATGTTACCAGTCTTCGGTGGACGATACACCACACCAAGCAAGCACTTCGTACCGCGAACTATGAGCTCAACGAACAAGAATTCGGGGCTACTGGAGAACTCACTGGGGGATTTTAATATCACCTTATACTTCACATCATCCCATATGTACATACCGACTCCTCCACCGAGCTTACCGCTCCTGTCATTCCTAACTAATGAATAACCATTCATACTAACAAGAGATGAAGGGATAGACTGACGCAACCACGACTCGGAGAATAGTATGGCATGCAGGTTGCGAATATTTCAGAGAATTCCGGGAAATGCGGGAGAATGCTCTGAGTGTTTACATGAGCTATTTGTAAGGAGGTAGGGTAAGGCGAAATAATGTCTTGAAGGTGATTAGCAGTACTTAGGGTAAGCTGCCTCTGTGGATCCGTGGTAGAGTGTCGGCCTCCGGATCCCAAGATAGCGGGTTCAAACCCGGCAGAGGTAGTCGGATTTTTGAAGGGCGGAAAAAAGTCCATTCGACACTCCATGTCGTACGATGTCGGCATGTAAAAGATCTCTGGTGATACATTTGGTATTTACCCGACAAAATTAATTAAATCTCAGCCATAGACGCCCAAGAGAGATCCGGTTTACTCTAGGTCCGCTAGATGGCAGACAGAGTAAACCGGAACGTCGAAATTGACGAGCAGACAGCCAGATGGCGTCAATTCGAAATGTCTGCAAACGGTAGCTGAGGCCATACGATTATTATTATTATTATTATTTAGTACTTAGGGTGGGGGCTGGGAGATACAGGTAGTGACCTGCTTGGGACTGTGGGTTGGAGAGGCTGAAACTAGAGGCATTGGTTTCCTGGTTACTTGTTGCTGCCAACTTAAAATTTAACTGTGGTTATAAAAGGAAAAACTACACTAGATAAAATTAAGAAACTAAAAATTGAAATTAATGATAAAAATGTAGGCTATAGCTAAGAGTTGAAATTATGATTAAAATTCTATACAGCGGTATTTAGTTTACAGAATGTCGGCTCATGGTTAGCAAATACGATCGAGATCTTCGCGGTTTGACACAGGTATTTTACGAGTTCCCTGCTTAACATAGATTATGCCATCCTTCGACCACACGTTCCGCACACTGAACTTACTTATAGCGTCCCGTAGAAGCCGCAGTCTCACTGGGGTTAGGTCCTCTCTAATTGTTTTATTTGTACCCTTGAGTTTCTTTTTGTTTATAAACATCGCATTTCTTTTCCGGTACGAAACAAACTTTTCCCAACCCTGTGCGATCTGTCTATTTCGTCCACTGAGAGTTCCACCCCAATTTCACGAGCAATATCAATGAAAATATTGTCCGTGTCTTCTCCTGCAGTTTCTTCCACACCAAACACACGCAAGCACTGTCTTCTTTGGTACTGCTCTAAACTGTCTTTTTTAATTTGCAGCTCCCTTTTTAATTCCCTTATGGTCGTGTCTCTTTCTTCCAGCGTACGCTTTAGTTCCTCGATCACGCTCGTATTGAAATTTATGGTTTCTTTCAGTTGCTCTACAACTGTCTTAGTCACCTGATCTTGGATGAGGTTGGCAAGCGTTTTGAGAGTCTCCTTACTGCTCAGTGCTTCCTGCACTGCTTGCTTCACAATGGCTTCCATTGGCACCTCTTTAACTTTGGGTGGGATGGTTGTTTTTGTAGATATTTCGCTTCAGGTTTCACTGAATACTTCACGAACACTCTGACGTGAATAACTGTAAAAGTTAGAGTAATGTATCACACTTGTGACTCTCAAACTGCTAAAATTCACCTCCTAATGCCGCACAAACCACGAGCCTCGTATTTTGTGACTATACACTATCCGCCATAGTGTCGAATAGGGTACAGGTTTATTATATCATATGACGCTAGTCTATGGTGTTGTTCTATTTTTATTTCTTTTGTGGTGTTGCAGAATTCTATTGAATTTTCTATTGTTTTTTTAGCTAAAAATACGTTGTGTTTTTTAAGGAATGTTTGGATAAATTGTGACAGTTTGTAAGTTGGACTCGGTCTGTAGTTTATTATAGGCCTCATTGGAACGTTGTTTTTGTGAATTTTCGGGTATGCTTAGCGGTTGGTAGTCCTGGGTTCATTGTAATGAGTTTTGCAGTTTCTTGTTTGTTTAGAAGAAAATGGGTGTTTTTTAGTAATGTTTTTAGGTTTCTTTGGATGCTGTTAGTAGGGTCTTTGCTTTTGATTTGAAAAGTTTCATCTTGAAAACAGATTTTGGTTTTGGCTATGTATTCGTTTTTGTCCATGATGACAGTTGTGTTGCCTTTATCTGCTTTAGTTAGGGAAACAATTATTATTATTATTATTATTATTATTCGGCATAGTCAAGACACGTGCACATGGGAGGACATGAATGTAAACATACGAACCTGCTGCAATGCATCATTGAAATGAAATGTTCTGTTTAATTTTGTTTTTGAGTTTTTAATCTGTATATTGTTCTTGGTACCTTTGTTGCTGTTCTCCTTACTGATTTTGTTAATATACTGTGGTAATCTTTTCCTAATTTCGTATCTAATTTCATCGCGTTGTTCATGAGGTATTTTATTTACGGCATTCTCAGTTTCTGTAATGATTGTAGTGATATTTTGGAAAACTGAATTGTTTCCCCAATTATGTTTGGGTCCCTTACTCAGCATTATGGATTCTATTTCATCGAATGTCATATATGTTAGATTTTTCATTGGTGGATGAAATGTATGTTGGTTGCTATCGTTAGGTCTAGTCAAATGGTGTCTATTGGGGGCATTACTCTGCATATCCTGCAGGGAAACAATTATTATTATTATTATTATTATTTTTATTCGGCGTAGTCAAGACACGTGCACATGGAAGGACATGAATGTAAACATACGAACCTGCTGCAATGCATCATTGAAATGAAATGTACTTTTTCAAAGTGTACTTAAATAAAAGTGTTCTGGACTTGGCATACCTGGTATGTTTGAAATGTATGATATGAAATATGTGTTTTACATCAAAAATGAAATAAGGTAGCCTACTGTACTTACTTGATCCTTTCGACAGCCGAAATCCACTTCCTGCATCTGTCCGATTCCTATGGACGACCAGGAAATGTGTGAAATGTAATTCCTTTTCCATGCGTGTTTCTTTGTGTGTTGTGGCAGTTCACTGCACAACAGTTTCTATTTGATTTAGGCATTTTGATACACTACTACTACCACCACAATTTCACATCCACAATTGCACAGCCTGGACTAACCGCTCAAGACAAGATCACCAAAATATTACCGATTTCTTCCGCTAGAGGCACTAAGAGCGGCCGTGCACGCTCCCTATAGAGCCACCACATGTATGTTACTGGCATTAAATATAAACTGCAGTGCTCCAAGAACACAGCTTAATAATTTCAAGGGTCAAAATCAGGTGCAGAAATTGAAAAAAAACCCTCTTAAAATAAGAAAATGGATAAAGAAAAAAAAGCTATTCAGTTTTGCAAGAAATGCTACTGGTAGAGTTAAAGACACTGGAGAACGTAAAGAAGAGCAATATAGGAATCTCACAGTTTAAAGCATAGAGATTTGTGAAGAGGAAACTTGCTCTGCAAAGGCGGCCATCTCTATGCCAGCAACTGTTGAAGGACCATACTGAAACTTTTCAGTAACATCTTGACCAGTAGATAGTGTTAGAGAAGTTTGCCTTACTCAAAATTTCGCCCTGTAGTAGCAGGGTAGAGCATGGAGAGACGCAGTCTCTTGTCTGGTCCCAAAATGAATACAGCTCGACACGTGAGGGGAAGACCATCCTTATCCTTCTCGCTGGGATCCAACATTCCCAACTGAACAGCCAGCGTTCTTCCTTCGTCCGCAATTATAGGGAACGGGAAATCTTCACAGGTGTGCTTCCCATAGCTTTTGATATCCTAAAAGAAACACCAAATTTCTCAATCACTTGTACAGTAATCAACAAATGTGATCATTTACTTAAAACCACATGTGCCAACAATGACCATTTTACAGATGGTGGTAGCAATCCACCAACAATCTCATATTTAGAATACTGAAAAGATTGCATATTTTACAGAAGAATGTGCCTTATTTACACCCAGAAAAGATTGTTCCTTGTAACTCGATTACAAATCAAGAAAGGGGTTCGCAAATATAACCATTATGCTAATAGTAGAGATTTCTGAGCAGTGCTAAGAGAGCACTAACATTATCCTTGTGATCTCCTGCATTTCATATGAATATGCTAACAGCTCTTCTCAGAAGCAACCCACAGCTGAATGCAAGTAAATCCTAATGCCACTGTCTGACACAAAAATGTTGTGAAGACAACAAAACCAGCTGGCTGTCATTCAGGAAATAAAAACAGCTATGATCAAGAGGGCAAAGTGGAGAGCAGAACTACAGTATTTGCTCTGGGTGATTTCCGACAAAAGAGTAGTGTTATGAAAATAATGATCTGGGAAGACTTGGGAGTAAGCAGACAAGCTGCTCAACTAAGCAGTATGCTCTGAGCAGTCAGTGGAGAGATAACGTGGAATGACAGAAGAATAAGCCTGAAGGGAGTCTTTAAAGGTAGGAAAGATAATATGAAGATAAAGTTGGAATTCATGAGGACAACCCTTTTCTTCTTCTACCGCTTTTCCCACATCTGTGGGATCGTGGGTGTGAACTGTGTCGGACATGTGGATTTGGCAGTTTTATGGCTGGATGCCCTTCCTGACGTCAATCCTATATGGAGGGATGTAATCAGTAGGGAGCGGATTTTTATGTGCTAAAAATGTGAAAAATATTTATTTCTTATGTGTTGAAAAACTTTAAAATGTGTGATAAAAAATTGAAATTATTTTCATTTAAATAGCACATAACTACTCGCGCTCAAGAAGTAAATAAGTATAATGTTTTGTATTAGAATATGCTGCTACCAAACATGCTCCTTAAGGCAAAATTATGTCTGTGTATGAAAACGTGCTGTATGGTATATTAATTTTTGATATTCCAGAGTAGATATTATGAATGGTTATTTTTTAAAGGTAATGATTTGCTTAAATATGGCAAAAGCAACCTATCATCTTTGAAAAAATAGTACCAGTTCGTACTCACTAATCACACGCTGGAATATTAGTTGCTAGAAGTAGTCTCAGAATTGCAGTGAACAACAAAGGTCATCTCCAAGTTATTCATCACAAATGCATGCCGATTATCTCTAAAGAACGCCTTATACTGCGAAAACGATCGCTCCACATCACAGGAAGTCAGACGAGCATAGTTAAAGAGAGGAATGTCACCTACAATAACGCCATCAATTTCGCCAACATGAGCACCCTCTAATACATTAGAAATTTCGCACATTGTTTGAAATCCTCTGTTTTTCCTGAACAAATTTTGATATTTGACCTTTAACAGTCCCTGTACCTGCGAAGCCGGGAGTGAATCTTAATTCATTTTCAACAGCGCGCACTTCCTTCACTGTTTCGGACAACAGGTTAGTGGATTTTTCAAGTATGTCCATAGTTTTACACAAGAAGCTTAGATTGGCAGATATAAACGCCAAATCATTTTTCAAAGAGCTGTCTTTTAGTATCTCTTGAAGAATCTCAATTGACGACGCGTCGTTTTTATCTAGCACATTCACAACGGATGCAAAACTTTCGAAATTGTCTGCGTAGTATACCACAGCGCTAAGCCAGGTACCCCACCGTGTAACAATAGGCAGAGGAGGAAGCGCAAGATCCGGGTTTTTCTCTTTAAAGAGATCGATTCTTGAGGGTGCTTTTACGAAGACTTTTTTGCCATTAGACAATAATTTATCCACTTGAGGATATTGAGCCCACACAGTTTCACATAACCTGTGTAGAGCATGAACAACGCAAGTTACGTGTATCATTTTCGGAAAGCTCACAGAAAGGCCTTCGGCTGTCTTTTTCATGTAAGCTGCACTGTCAGTAAGGAAAAGAAATACATGGTCGTATTTTATACCTTTTGACCAAAGTAAGTGCATGGCTTCATTGAATAACCTAGCTACAGTGACGTGGTTTGCAGCAAGCATTTCTTTACACGCTAGCAAATAAGAATGTTCGCAAGCAGTTTTGTCATTCTTCAACACACCAACTACAACATTTCCTACTTTTCTGCCACTTGAATCAGTGGTTTCGTCAATGCTCACCCACAGTTTTTCGCTATCACATACTGCCCGAATTCTCTGTAAAGTTTTTTCGTAACATTCTGGGAGATAGTTTTTCCTTAATGTGAATTCGTCTGGAGGCTCAAAATTAATGTACTTTGTTAGGAAATTTCTCAGTCCCGGATTATTTATTTTACCAAGAGGAATGTCGGCGCAAACAAATGCTCTGCACACATCTAAATAATACTGGGAATATTTACATGGGCCTGCATTTGAAGTAGCTGGTTCAGCTATTATTAATTGACGCGAACGCACACGCGAAGCGGCCGCAGTATGCCTATTTCCAGATAAATGCTGGATTACTTGAGAACGTTTATCTGCATGTACTGTTTTACCACACGGTTGGCAAAATAATACTTTTCCATCGGTAGTGAAAATGCTTTTAAATTCCACTACATATTGTTGAAGACGCGACCTTGTACTCGACTTCCCTTTTGGCATTATTTTGCAGGTTATGACACACGCATTTACGGTGAATCACTGTTTCAATAAAAAGAATAGCAGCGGACACTGAAGGAAATATTTCTTATAAATCCATACAAAATCACACGACCACGGGAATGATATATGGACCCGAACAGCTAACCTTACTCTTAGAAGTGATGAAATTCCACTACCTAATGGTGGGGCAATATTCTTCCGAGTCTCCCATGTCGTAACGGAATTACGTCACCTTATCTCTCCGTGATTGCCTTTCGCTGATATTCTATAAACAAAACTCGAGAGGGCTGACTCATAAAGAGTTGGAAAGACATCATGCAAGGAAACATCTTGTGCCGCAAATCAAATCGCTGTCTAAATGTAACGACGTAGCCAGTGACCAGCAAGTTTTAGAACTTATGGAGGGAAGTCCATAAATAGCCGAAACATTCAGATACATTATGTTAAATACACTGTTAAAAACAATACCATAATCGTAAAATGAAAATATGAGCATTGTTTTATAACACAGAAGCATTTTAAATTTTATTGATCAACAAATATTAGCGATTTATGTGATTATTATAGATTTTCTTAAAATATGTATTTACATTAAAAAATTGTGAAAATATGTGTTTTTATGTGAAATAAGATTCCGTTTTTACACTTGGGGATGCACAATAGGAATAATGAACTTCGTAACATGCGTTAAAACTTACGCAAAAAAAATATGTAATTACATAAAAATCCGCTCTCTAGTAATCAGTATTGCGTTTTTCTGTGGTGATTGGTAGCGTAGTGTGTTGACTGAATATTAAGAGGAAAGTGTTGGAACAAACACAAACACTCGGTACCCAGGCCAGAAGAATTAATCAGAGGTGATTAAAATCCCTGACCCAGCCAAGAATCGAACCCGGGACCCTCTGAACCGAAGGCCTCAACGCTGACCATTCAGCCAATGAGTCGGACGGAATTCATGAGAACAATCTGGGGCAAATAATCATTTACAGAAAGAGGAATTAGGGGTTGGTATTATTTATCAACAGGTTTCTGTGGCTCAGATGGCAGCACGCCGGCCTCTCACCCCTGGGTTTCGTAGCTGGGACGTATGGGTTAGAGGTGGTGAGGGGGAAAAAGTGTGCGGACATTCTAGTCCATAGACAGTATTTTAAATTTATTTTAAGTTTAACGTCCTAGTAACAAACGCCCCCCTCCGCACACTACTCCCCCCCCTCCAACCCATACGTCCCTTACTAACACCAGTTTTTTAATGTCAACTATGTGATTGTTGTATGCTATTTTTATCTAAGCTTTTATGTAAGCAGTTGATGATGATCGCAAAGCGATCGAAACATGTCCTGATATAATTAATGTATTTATAAGTAGCCAAAGGCTAAATAAAAAGAGAGGTAACGATTAGGAGGAAACATTTTTCATATATTGATAAGATAAGCATTATCATTCAGCTTTAGTTGAAAGAAAGACTATACAAAAGTCAAGCAGTCTAAGCGCAGAAATATATGACAAACCAACCTCTATAAGTCCACCAATAGATTTTACAATACTCTTCAGCTTATAAGTAAAACAGGTTGCACTATGTCCCGGAGAAACTCCCACTCCATCCACCCAGCTGGTACCATGCACAAATTTTACTTAACCGTAAGTTGTTGTGTCTGGTGTGAAGTGTAAGGGTCTCGCTGGAGAGAGAGAGAGAGAGAGAGAGACACACACACATGACGACGTGATGTGCCAGCGTACATCACACCCAACTGCTTGAACGTCACCTGGAGGTTACGTCCTGCACTGCTCGAACAGGAACTACCACACATTTATGGTTAAATAGGGGGGTAAGAAATGGCTGTCATTAACCACGGTTTGCAAAAATTGTATGGTGACATCACTACGACAAATGCACACGTGGCAGAACCCAATACAATCTATACCAGCAAGTCCCGTTGACCACAGGAAATTGATGTATAAAAGGTTATTTTCTCGCTTTGCAGAAACAAGAAGGTTGAAGCAAAATGTTTGCGATGAAGACCTGTGACTGTGGGCCTTGGCCATTTCAAGATAGATTTCTATGGGATAAAGTAATTTCAGCACATACACTGGTTGGTTAAGTTCCTTCAAGAAAAAGTACAGAATCAAAAGTAGAAAAATCATGAAATTTGTATCACGTGCATATCTGCAAGCAGAAGAAGAAGAAGAAGAAAGATAAAGTTAGAGAAATTTGTAGAAGCAGCTACAGAGCAATTTTTAGATTACACATATTCTTCAATATACAATACAGATCAGAGTGGTTTTATGCACGAACTGAAAGCGAAAAGAATTATATCGTTTGATGGTGAGAAACATACAGAAGCAGTTGCTCAGTCAGTTAGTGCATTAGGCTGTTTGTACACAATTATGCCTACTGTTAGTATGGCCGGTACTCTTTTCCCGAAAGGATTCACTGTACCACAGGAGACAACTGGAACTTTTGGTCCGAGAGTTTTCAAAGAAATAGTTCATATTGAAAATATACGGTGATTGTAACAGCCACAAAATCGGTAAAAAAAAAAAAAAAAAAAAGACTTGAAGTATTTGTTTAAAGAAGACTTCTTCCCATTCGCAGAAGACAAGTGTTTGTTACTGTTATATTCCTGGACTACTTAGTCATAAATGCTGTCTTGAAGACATTCGTCCTGGCAAAAGTACAGAAATTCTCCAGATTCCTCCTAACACTACAGGGAAAATACAGCCCCGTGAAATTTTTTTTGCCATTTAACAGTCATGATTAAAAATTCCAGAGTACGAAGTGACTTCAAACAAGTAAGGAAAACTGTGAAGAACAATGTGGCCTTATAGTGCATATTCGTTGTGTGTGGTGTCAGAAAAATATTTGTTTTTATCATGCGATTAACACACCTGATTTAGGTTTCACATTTGTTCCCTAACATTAAAACAACCTTGGCACGTAGTAACCTGCCAGTTCGTTCTCTCTCTCTCCAACACAACTGCAACTCCATTCCGCTATGCGGTGCACCGCGCCAGCAAGATGCAAGGGTTGTCCAGTAGGTCCGTTGTCACACGAATTTTGAATCAAGATTTCGACACCTTCCAGTTCGAAATGGCAGCTAAAATTTTTGTACATACCTATTTTATGGTCCTTCATCCTTTCAGTGAAATTGCATTGCCGGTTTTAATATGACCTTATCAATAGTTCAACTGTAAGTTGAATATGTACATAGATTTTAAATATTCAGTTGATGTAATTCACAATGCATTATTTTCCATAGATTAATTAAAAATTCAGTACAACCTCGTTAATTCAAAGTCGTCGGGATGCAAAAATCGGGCTTCGAATTACATGATTTTGAATTAACCACCAACTCGTAATTCAGTAATGCCAACCCTTGCCGTGTCACAAAATATTCTAAGACCTATTACTGCGTGCCAATGTCTTGTTGAGATGGCTCTGAACGTTGCCATAGTAATGCGGAGGGGCACCATCGAGTTGAAGGATGAAATCTGCACTATCCTCTTAGAGCTGCAGCAGGAGCCATTGTTGCAGCATATCAAGAAAAATATTTTCTGTCACAGTAGGTTCAATGAAGAAAAAGGGTCCATAAACCTCATGGGAAATGGCACAAAACACATTCACCTTGGGAGAATCGCGTCGGTGTTCCAAAACTTGATGGGGATTAGAAGTTCCCCAGATCCTTACGTTGTGTTTATTCACAGTCCCGGAAAAGTGAAAAGTCACTTCATCACTGAAAATTACCCTTGCGGAGAACCCATCCTCTTCCATTAATGCTAGAAACTCAGCGCAGAAGGACGCTCGAGTAGCATAATCAGTGTCTTTTAAGGCCTGCACCAGTTGCAAGCGATTGATGTTAAAATAGATGAATCCTGAGGCCTACGATGTTATATGCCGATTCCGGTATTATGAGTGGCAGAAGAGTCCACGTACCGAGGTTTAGTAAATAAAACGTTTGAAGAGTTCCAGTGGAATAAATGAACTTCAAATGAGAAGGATACAATAATTTAGCACTCGCAGGGACTAGATGGAGATTCCCAGCCGCGAGGTGCCATGGGATGTGAATTTGTCTTGGGAGAACATGGAGTCACTATAAATTAATAACAGTACGACATGAAGTAAGGTTGGAATAATAACAGAAAGTTATTTATTAAATAGACCACCTAATCAATACAAAGTCTAGTCTGGGATTTTTTATATAGATTTGTTAACTAATAGTGGTACATGTTTCGCCTTGTATGAAGGTATCATCAGCCATTGTCTTAACCTTAGATTGAAAATAGGTGTCTAATTAACACATGTAATAATGAAGTGAATTTTAAAAATCTTGAAGAGATTTGAAGTAAAATAACATTAAAAATAACAATGATGGTTTAAAAATATACAATGTGATGAGTTACAAAGGTGGAAGTATTAACAAAATTAACATTAGGAGGCTGTTATAATAAGTAAAATGGATAAAACAACAGACTGTTATATAACAAGTAGAAAGATTGCTATAAAAGTTGATTGTCTGGCGGTTACAATTAGACGATGGCGAAAAATCGTATATATTCAAAATAAAGAAGAGAGAATAAAAGTCGAAGGTTGGTTGAGAGATCCGAAGTTAATCATAATCTTGAAGATAAAAGACGAAAGTCAGAGGCATATGGTGAAGTTGTAGAACACATTGAGGATATGAAGTTGTAGAACAGAAGTTGAAGAACAGTAATAAATTGGATCTCTTTGGACCATCTCAAATTTGAAGCGATGCTCAAATGTTGCAAAAATGTGAGTTTGTTGATTTTCGAGTTGAAAAGGCATATAATAGTGGAATCATTTGACGATGACGAAGATAACTGTAACGTTATGAGTTAGAAGTATTTGCAACATACTGTTACTTACAATATTATTTCTGATAATAATAATAATAATGGTGAAAAATTATCCATGTGCATTATGGCCAGGAGATCAACAACTGTTGATAGTTTGGCCGCCAGTGAGTTAATGTTGCTCGCTTAGCACCACCCAGGGGACATGTGTACGGTATTGAGGAGGTAATTCCTACGGACGTGAGCAACGAAAAAAATGAAAAATGAAATTAAAATATTAAATAGATGATAATTACGTGATACGATAATGATGATCTCCATTGATGATGATAATAATAATAATAATAATAATAATTGTACCGGCTGGTACACCTCTACGCCGCACATTTGAATTTTCTGCCTTAAAGTACTCCTCTATAGGAGAAACTGAACTTAAAACTGGATCTACTTAAACCTTTCCTCTGAAGA
Organism: Anabrus simplex; assembly: GCF_040414725.1. NCBI lineage: Eukaryota > Metazoa > Arthropoda > Insecta > Orthoptera > Tettigoniidae > Anabrus > Anabrus simplex. Next base: position 222,303,073 of record NC_090268.1, on the reverse strand, counting down.
TGTCACTGTGTGAATTTCGACGTGTTTTTGTTTACTATTTATCAAGAAGTTTGGACATTCTCTCATAGATGTCACTGCCTAAGAACTGTGATCATGCACCCTGATGCGAAGTGAATGAACTTTCTTGAAGAAATTTTGTACTCATTAGTTTCGTCCTTGCTAAATTTTGTTCTTTCATTTGTTGGTTGGCAAGATTAATCTTTCTTTCCGCCAGTTTTGAACTTAGCCAATCCAGAATTTCTGTAATTAATTTCCCACCAATCATAGGTGTCTTCTTCGATTTTGTGTGTAACCGTATACTGTAGCCAATAAAAGCCTGCGGGTGTGTGTTAATTATTCATGAAAGGTCTCGAATCTTTCCCGAGGGTATAAAAACTGCTGATTTTTTTGTCTCTCGGCCACTTCATCAACTTCTAACTCGTGTATGGACGTGTAGCAGGAGGCGGGAAGCGCCTCTTTCTTCAGGCAGCAGTTCTTCAGTAAGGTAATGGCTGCTTAACATCTTTATTTCTTGCTAGCTCAGCAGTTTAACCCGCGGGGAAGGTCCGAAACTTTTACCATGTAACCTATCTCTATAAACATGTAAATTTCTTCCAGTTTATGTAAAAATATCATATATCTTTAACTGTAAATCGGGGATAGAGAGTGCTTTACCCTCTCGAGCTCCCCTTCATTTTGATTTGAGGTGACTAGGTTTTCGTAACCGATTTTAGACTCTTCCTTAATGTGTTAAATTTATTCAGTATACAAGTCACCTCCATAGTTTGGGAATAGCCCGTTTCATCGTCCTAGTGCCTCTTAGTTTTTAAAATGTGTGTTTACGAGTGAAAATTCACGCCTCCATTCATTTTTGCATTTTGGGCCATTTACTTAACCGATTATTTTTTTTACTAAGCCCCAGTAGGCTGGGTACACGATACCCCCGTTTCATTTTGTGTAAGTTGTGCCTTGATGGCAATTTAGTGTAAAGCCTGGTATTGCCTTTAATAGGCTTGGAAAACTGAGAGCGGGTCAGCTCTTTTAAGTATTTGGATATATGCCTCTAGGAAGCTTGACATTGCTAGGTGGGAGTAAGTGCTCCATGTTATTAGGGATTTTCTGCCCTTTGGTAAATATGTGTTTGTGAGCTGAGAGCTCAGAAATTGTAAAACTTGGGGCTTGAAGCCCATATTGTTAAATTGTCTCTAAATCTTGGCTTTTCCTGGTCTTGTACCTGATTGTCGGTTATTTGTTGACTTGTTGTTATTTGTTAAATTTTTAAATTCTATGTGAAAATTGTTAAGTTTTGCTATTTTTGAAAATATAACCTTTAATGAAATTTTAATTCATATCTCGGCCTTGTAGTTAGACCCATTCACCCCGGCACCTTCTTTCACCTCTGCTGTTCCACAGATACCTCGGAACAATAATAATAATAATAATAATAATAATAATAATAATAATAATAATAATAAACTGAAGGAGCATAAGAAGAACTTATGCCTTTGCTGGCAGGACCTAGTGTTTACAGTGCACTATGTCTTCTGGTATGGGCTAGAGCAATTTTGTTACTTTCATTGATCTGTCTCTGTCTTATCCTTGACTTTGACAATGTGAAAGTGACTGAGGTATGCGCGATGCTAGTAATGCCATTCCTTATGCAGCCAGTCCCTGCTATAAATGGTGTGAAAATGTTGCTCATAGGGTCGGATGGTGCATGCATTTCAGTGGGCTTGGCAGACTGATTGTTATAGCAACTTCTGGCTTGGTGAGGAAAGCAATGGGAAACTACCTCACTCCTCACTTCCCTAGTACGCCTCTTTAGTGATGCCTAGCTCATCTATGACAGCTGATGGCAGAGCTGTTGAGGATCCAACCAGCCTTAGGGCTGAAGACTGAACATACATACATACAAGAAGAACTAACAATATTATTTCTGAAAATAATAATAATGGTGCAAAATGAAATTATAATATTAACTAGAGGATGATTAAGTGTTACGATAATGAAGATCTCCATTAATAATATTCATAATAGTAATAATAGGAGGATACCGGTAATAATAGAGACTGTCGTAGGGCGTCGGGTTGTTTCTCACCCATAACGTGTACTCCAATTGGGAGAGTTTACTTGCAATATGTGCGGATATTCCCATGGATGATACCTGTCATAATTAGGCAAACATAGTGTTCAACCTTCCCATACATTCTTGTCGTATTGACAAATGTAAATACCGATTTATGGTTGGAGTTGACAAGCTAGTCCTGGCATGTTCATGAATCTGGATATGTACACTAGGGTCCATCCGTCCAATTAGTTCGCGTTTTAGATACGATAACATTTCCACAGTGGGAATGCGGCCTACCTGAATGTAAATACCCGGAGGTGACTCATCACAGGGAACACGGAGGTGACGGTAATTCAAGTTTACCCTTACGCTCGTGTCTCCTAAAAGGATTGTCAGTGGTGTCATAACCACTCATAAGGATTTTGGTTCGATCCCCATGGATCAGCTGGCCAAACCCACACAATGATATCCACACCATCAGAGGTGTAACAAAGCAACCATGTATTCTTTTCAGGATTGTAAATGTAAAGGTGAACGTGTCATGAATTCAAATTTACCAGATGATATCAATAAATTGCTCCTTATTGCAATTTCAAAAGGAATCAATTACCATATCTTTTTATCGTAGTTAGTCAAGTATGCCCATGGAGTTTAAGTTGTCACTTCCCAGTCCTATTGCGGAGTCCTTTGTGTCTATGATTGAGCCTTCCCCTACCTTAATTTGCATGCCCCGTTCATCCCTGTGTTTATTTTTGCGCCTATATTTATATTGTGATTTATACTGAACCGGTCACCCCTGAGATTAATGTTAGCCTGGGACTCAGAGGGTGAGCGGGTGCAATAGAGGGTTATTCAAAATGATTGTAGGGGTTTCATGATTTTGTTTTAGAAACAATGGAAAACATACTATCGTCACTGTTGCAGCAATGCTTAGACAAACTCTCAAAGTTTTGTTCTGCATTGACTATAGTGACATCAGTTACCACCAGATGGCAGCTACAGTAGTGTTTACAAAATGCGGTCAGCAGTAAAGTGAAAGCGTTTTGTACTCTTGAATATCATCGATACTGGTCCATTACCACAGTCCAGCGCCATTTTCAAACGAAATACGAAAAGGACCCTCCCTCTGACAACTCTATTCGCAGATGGTAAGGTCAATTTGTGGACAGATTGTTTGTGTAAAGGGAAAAGCAGTGGACGTCCCACTGTGTCAATAACAAGAGTGAATCGGATCAGGAGCATTTATCTCCGTAGACCTAAAAAATCTACAAGAGGCAGCAGGGAACTGAATGCACCTCAGAATACATTATGGCGTTACGAAGGCGCCTGAAGACAAAGCCATATCTTTACAGTTGCATCAAGTTTGAACAGGTAATGACAAAGTCGTATGTTTTTTTACATCGCACTGCGCGAACGTTAAGATGATGATGGTTTTCGTGACAGACTAGTTTTCAGAGACGAAGCAACCTTCCATGTCAGTGGAAAGGTGAATAAAAAAAATGTTTGAATTTGGGGAGCAATAAACCCCCACTGTTATGTGGAACACGTGCGAGACTCCCCAAATGTGAATGTGTTCTGTGCTGTTTCGAAGACGAAGGCCTACAGCCCGTTTTTCAATGAACAAACAAAGTCAGGGCTGACTTACCTGGACATGCTTACAGAATGGCTGTTACCCCAGATGAGTGACAACAAATAGCTTAATATGATAATAGTGGAAACTCTCCTTACTTAGCACGCAGAGCAGCGGCGACAGCACGTAGTGCTGCCATCTAGCGGCTCGCAGGGAACACTAACATAACGCGCCATTTAAACACTATACACTTCGACTTCCGACCCAACGAAATACAGATGTTAAGACATTTGCGTCGTTCTTGTAACATAATATAGGGAAGGTAAAATGTGGATGTTGATCTGAATGAACCAGTAATAAGAATAAAACAAATGTTATTATCAAATTAAAACATTAGATCGTCATGTTATGACTAGGGCCTACAGTCTTCAAGAGCAAATCACACATGCAATATCTTTTTTAACTTCGTATTTTTACAGGGAATATTTTTCACTGTTGAGTCATTGGTTCTATTCACATATGCCTTCATAAGAACTTTGAAATACTTGTCAGTCAGTAATTTTACACAGCTGTTACATAAGCCTACACTACATTCATTCAATGACAAAAACCTGCCATTTAATTTTCTTCTAATTCCATCTTTGCTTTCTAACAAAAACTTAAAAAAAACTATCTTCAAATGTTCTTGATATTTTAGCATATAACTTTCCCCCACAAATATTCGGAAACATAATTTTAGAATTGTCATACTTTTTCATTTCTATGTTCAAGTTTCCCATACTATAATCATTATCATAAGATGACAATACATCCCTACACCCAGCATGGAGAAATTTGCTACATGCCCAGCCCATGACATAATTGTCTGCATTTTCCTGTATTATATCATGGTCATAATCAGTTACCTGATCACTTAACTCACACTGTAGAGAGATATTAGCATCAAAATTGCACTTTATCACATCATTATGAGTCAGTAGAAAGTCTGCAACATCATATTCACAATTGCTGTCATCAGAAGCACAGAGCAATTGATTTATCATAACACTCCTTATGGCACTGCGAAATTTTGTTGCATCTGGGGTTACATTGTTACCTCCTCTTGCTCTGATGATGGAAAAAATGTTTTCAATGCAGTCCTGTGTGAGCCTCCTTGTTAGCAAATAATGAAAACCATAATCACTATATAATTCAGACCACAATAGTTTCAGTGCAGAAATATTGTCTATCCAACCCTGAATATAGAGAGGGTTGCCTTTGCGGTTATTCAAAACTTTGAGTTGTTTTACACAATCACAAATTTCATCCAGCTTTTTCATATGCCCTGAGTCATTGCTTAAGGGTCTCCTGTATTCTTTGGGGCTACTGAGACTTGAAGAATTAAAAATATCAGACAATTATCACACATTTCTATAAACTCTGCAGTGTTTGCAGCACTTGATTGCAAAGAATTGAATGACACATGAACTAGCATTCCAGAAGCTACAGAATGGCTGAGGACCCTGGTGGCTGAACATACCCTCATACCTTTCATCTAAATCTCCCCTTCTCCTCTTCACCCACTGAGTACACCTAAAAATCGATTAAATGCATAGGTTTAATCATAACAATATTTTAAAGAAAGTATGTTCTCATAAATAGAAAAAAATATCGGCACGTAAACATTAACAGGTAGGCCTATACTCACAGCACTTTGTTGTTAGGAAATCTGTAAAATGGCTTGCGATCACTTTGTCTTCTGTAATGAAAACACCCATACATAGCACAAATAACTCCTCTTCCTGCCATTTTCAAAATCGTGATACATAACAAGCACAAAACTATCTGAAGTACAAATAAGACACTTCTGGCATACACAGCTGACAGCAGTAGCAAGAGTAGTTAGCCTCTCGAACCGCTAGATGGCACGCAGGAGCGGTGTCGCCAGTTTCTCGCAGGAGTTTCCACTATTATCATATTAAGCTATTTGGTGACAACAGAGACGATATGAGCTGCAACAGGATGGTGCACCACCATCCACAAGGAAGTCAGAGGATTTTTAAACAAGGAACTACCACGATGGATCGGATACAGAACGGATTGTGATCATATGCTCTTACCCTGTCTGCCATGTTCACCAGACTTAATACCGTGTAATTTCTTCCTGTGGGGATACGTTAAAGATCTAGCATTTGTTCCTCCTCTGCCGGTGAATATTCTGGAAATAAAGCAGTGCATCCGAGCTGTCTTCCTAAACATCACTGCTGATATGTTGGGGCATGTGTTGGAGATGGAATATCGAGTAGATGTGTGTAGAGTGATAGTTACAGTACACAATAAAACAAATTTCGTATTGCTACATCAATTGCATTGTGTATTATGATTTTTTGAAACCCCGACAAACATTTTGAATAACCATGTATACCGCAGGCTACGATGTGGTGCTCACCTATTGGTCCAACATGGTGAGGGGGCAGTCGCTGATTCACACTAAATTTTATTTTTTTAAACCAAACAAACAAAAACCAGATTCCATGCATAGTCCAACGAGTAGGTAGGGAAATATTTGGTCAACACTGAGCAGAGCGCCGTATGCCCAAACAAGTCTTTGTACTTCAGAAGGCACCCAGCATCTGGGAGTGGGCCACTAGCAACAATTTGCCCAGTAGCCACGCATCACCTCGCCATGACCCAAAGCTTATGATTGGGGATGAAACCACCGCACAAATGCACTTACTCGAAGACAAACGTTCTACCTGAGGCAGAGAAGTTGGCTAGACAGTCAGGAAAAATAAAAATGAAGGTTGGAATAGTAAAGGTAGAAATATAAATTTAAGAAGAAAGAGCATGGACACCTCTCAGGCAAGTCAGTGGACACCTTGTTAGTGTGGCTCTACACCAAGATCAATTTAGCATGGGTAACCCTGAGCTGACATAGCCCTCAGGATCACCAAGCACACAAGCCCCCAGACCGGTGTCAAGGTCATGGCATCTCTAGAAGGTGGAACACAGCAGTAGAAATAATTTACAGTTCTATGAAAACTCACATCAATCCACTTCTGATGGGATTCCACCGAATCACACGATAAAGCAATAACCTTAACACCACGTTCTTCAAACTGTGGGACTAAGGAAGCAACCCTGCTTAACTCTGTAGTGCAAACTGGAGTGAAGTCCGCTGGATGAGAAAACAAAATGGCCCACCTGAAACATGTTGAACACACCTCTAAATTAAGTTGTGCTTTATTCCAAGCAAAGCTATTCAAAACTTAAAACCTAATTCACATGGGGACAGTTTACTGGAGTCAAGTACTAGAAGCAAGTAGATTTTCCTTCAACTTTCCACGTATGATAAAGTCAGGACAGTCAAGTTATAAATTTCTTTGGAAGTAAATTTGAGTTGTTGAACCGTCAACTTTTGCGTCCACTTTTCCATCACGTGACCGGCTTGACTCCAGTAGTTGCCCCGTCTGAACCCCACCTTGTAGGAAAATCAACTTGAAAACAGAACACGTGCATTTTTCTCCAGAGTTTAAGTATTTTTGTTGGTATATGACAACACAACTCAACAAGGTTTTGGGAACTGGGAAGGGAAGTAATGGATTTTATTATAAATAACATACTGATTACGTTGCCGAAAACAGAACGTTTCTATCAAGTCAGGGAAAAAAGTTATCGCTATTTATGTTTATTGCTGCATGGCATCTTGCCCCGTCTGCATCTGCGCACATACGTACTTGCGTAAGCTTGTCTGACTAGAAGTGGTGACTTTATGTGAAATGGAAATTTCAGCTGTGTTTAAAGAACTTACCGGAGTGATGTTCGATTTCTATCACCTAATATCCAGGTTGAAACCATGGTGGTAGGTTCTACATCTTTCATACAGTGTTAAATTTTAAACTTTGCGGTGTTGTTGTGCTTAAAGAATGAAGAAGTAGAGACACGTATGTATCAATTCCCCGGATCGTTTTCGTTACATCTGTGGAGAATTCACAACTAGTAAACAAAGGAAACCAATTACAAGACTATTGAAAACTGCTTATCACCTGCATTTCGGCTCTCCTGATTTTAGTGGGAGACTCCCAATTTTTTCATCGTTCTTCCCGATCTCCCGATTGCCGGGACCGATCCCCCGATTTTCAGAGCAGTTTCAGTAATTTTTGTATTATTTTAAATCCCCACATGTTTTCTCGTTCTATCGATATATGGCTGAATATGGCTGGTCAATAGTAGTTCTAATAATCACAACCGGATGGCAGTACGGGGCACGGTGGCCAGCCATGTGCTCCTCCTTGATTTATAATAGAGTCAAGTACTCAAATAGCTTAATAATAGGAAGTGAAAGTCGCAAGTGAGTAACCTAACCTCAGAAGGAGCACGCCATAGATGTCTACCCGGGGTAGGACCTGCATAAGGGCACGCTGTCCGCTCGGTGACCAAGATAAACGTTTCCCACTACATATAAGTTGCATCAGATGCTATGTAAAACTAACTCAGTGGCTAAAAGGGGAGAAATAGCACATGCCATTTGGAGCTCCAATGAAATGGCGTGAACAAAAAAAAAATCATACCAATGACTTATTCTTGCATAACCAAAAGAACAGGGTTTTCATAAAAAAATAAACAAAAAATCTCATATGCTGATTCGCGTTCAGCCATCAGACCAATACCTCATGGGAATGACTTACCAATACCAACAGCTCCTTCAAATTAGCATAAAAATTCAGAAATAGAGGATAACGAATCAGACAACGGTATAATAGCATCAGCATCTAACGAGTCATCTTACAGAGCCATGGAAGAAAGATGTCCACATTTTCCTTCACAAAACGAACTTAATGAATTACGTCTGTCAAAGCAAGATGCTAAAGTCCTGGCTTCGAGACTTCAGGAGTGGAATTTACTGGGAAAGGATGACATGGTAAAAAAAAAAAAAAAAAAAATCTATCTTGAGTGTCTATGGCTAAGTTTAAAAACAATCAAATTTTTCCAGGGAACCACCAAATGTGTCACCAGAGTGCTTTTACATGCCTCTAGATCCCAAGATAGCAGGTTCAAACCCGGGAGAGGTAGTCTGATTTTTGAAGGGCGGACAAAATTCCATTTGATACCCCATCTCGTAAAAAGTAGACATGTAAAGGCCAAAAATACAACAGAGCAAAGCAAAAACTGAGTATGTGTGTGTATGTATGAGTAACAGAAAAGGTTTCTTTTTTTGAAAATTTTGAGCATATATTGATGCCTGATATCTTCAGTTGTTTCAGTAAACCACACTTTTGTTGATGGAAAGTTCTCCAAATGGAATACAAATTGTGGGTTCGTTTCACAGGCATATGAGTTAATGGCCAAAAGTAATCTATTTACCACTGTCAGACTATTATGTCTCATCAGTGCCCAGTTTGTAACATTTCCCATCCTTGACAAAACCAAGTAAAAGGATGGCAAAACATTGGCAACTCTCTACGAAAAAGGCAGGAAACCATTTCAAAGAACCACGGCACAGAAAATATTGCCATTTGAAATATCTGCCACATGGCATTAGGCAGACAGTAATATTGAGATTAGAAATGCCTGCTGGACAACGTCATGCAGGTATTTCAGTACCTGACTGTGTTGGTGGTTATTTCTCGAAGAGGAAGAAACAACTGGACAATCCCATTTTCTTAACTCACAACAGGAAAAATAAGAGAGGTCCAACTTTTGAAAGAAGTAAGGTACCTGCAAAAGAAAGAGAACAGCCACAAGGTTTCTAATTCTACCGCTTCTCAGATAGATGAAAATGAGTGAATGAACAAGCTACCTCTGTGATGATGCTTGTTGTTTAATGGGGTCTAACATCGAGGTCATCGGCCCCTTATGGTACGAAATGAAATGACAACAAAAAAGTTCAAAATCATCCACTGACCAAAATAAAAAAGATGTCATGAAGAATGAATTGATGGACATGAAACAAAAAAAAACACAAAAAAAAACCAAGCAAACAAATAAACAGTGGATTTGACTCAATAAAAGATCATAAATAACAGTATTACTGACCAAGGGACCACTTATAAAGCACAATCCTGAATCGAGGATGCTTGATGTCTAAAGGGGTCCAAAATCCAGGTCTAAGATCCCTCAGAATGGTACATGTCGCGGGTAAAGTAGAACCATGTTGGGGTACTAATCAAAAGTAGCGAAGGCTCACGGTGTTCCACACAAGATAGTACTACTCACAAGTATTGCACTTCGTACAGGTAACTCAGACCTATGGTGTTTCTCACACAATGGCGCCACTCATAGCAAACGCAAACTGATAAGGTTCCTCACCTAGGTGTACTAGTCACGGGTGCCGGTATTCCCGTGGTGTTCCTCACATAGTGGGTACTAATCACGGGCAACGCAGACCCACGGTGTCGCTCATATAGTGGTACAACTCACAGGCAATGCCCAGACCCGCAATGTTGCTCACATGGGTACGACGCACGGGTACTGGAAACCCACAGGAGACCCAACTCTTTGCTGCTAATCACAAACCTATTTCGTATCTAATATAGTGGTACTACTCGCAACCAGGCAACCCATAGTGTTCCCCTCGTGATGGTACGAATCAAAAGTAGATTCATGGTTTTAATTCAATCATCCCTTGGTCGCCTCTCACAACAGGCAGGGGATACCGTGGGTGTATTATTCGTCTGCGTCAACCATCCAGAGGGGGTAATGCGAGAAGGAAAAGAAGAAAAAAGAAGGGATCCGTCACTTTGAAAGATGAAGTAATGGACGAAGAAAGGCAAGGGCCACGAAAGGGTGTGAAAATGAAAGACTCCCTAGGCCTCGAATGCTCTAATAACGTCGGTGTCAGAAAAGAACAAGAGTTGACCAAGAGAGTTCGGACAGGATAGACGAAAGTTAGGAGCCTGGCACAAGTAAGTGGAAGCAATGCCAAGACTCAGCTAAGGGCCCCGTGGTCGCCAATCCACACTCCCAAGTTGAGAGCCCCTCGGGCCCCTTTTAGTCGCCTCTTACGACAGGCAGTGGATACCGCCGGTGTATTCTATATGTGCGCCCCCCCACCCGCAGGGGTTAGTGTGTTTGGTCCGCGAGAGGTATTTTATTTCCCTCAAGTCCGCCGGCAAGCCGGTTAGGACCCCCCTATCCGCCACCTGGGACGCGGCACGTGGGAGTATCACCTCTCCCCCTGCTACGTCAGCGTAGTAGGTTCGTGGCTACCTCTGTGAATCAGTGGTAAAGTGTCGGTCATTCAAAATCCTGCAGAGGTAACCTGGTTCTTAAAGGGCAGGAAAAATAAATCAATCATCAATGATCTGCATTTAGGGCTGTTGGCCAGGTGGCAAATTCCCTATCAATTGTTTTTCCTAAATATTTTCGAAGAACTTGGAAACTTATCAAACACTTCCTTTGATCATTTATTCCAATCCCTTAATCCCTGTCCCATAAATGAATATTTGCCCCAGCCTGTCCTCTTGAATTCCAACTTTATCTTCAAATTATGGTCGTGGCTACCTTTAAAAGCTTCACTCAAGCTTATTCTTCTACTTAAGTTCCATGCCAAATCCCCACTGACAGCTCGAAACATACCACATAACACTAAGCTTATACAAGGAGTATTTTATTATACCACCTGTTCAATACAATCCATTGTTGCGTGGTTAAATGAACACAGAAACTACCAAATTTAAAGGTACATGTTTTGCCCTTCTTTTACAGGGCATCATCAGCCTTATTCAATCCTATAACAAACATTGGCCTGTGGACCTTATCCATTTTATGTAAACTATGCTGTTAAATGCTTAATAATATTGACACTGTGGTTCCTCAGAGTACAAGGATACCTAAAAACATATGTACACACATTAAAATCAATTTAAAAAATACTGAAATGTTCGACTAAAAGAATTTTGTATCACATTAAACTTAGTGTTAATACTGTTTTCAATACGGAACAATGACGAGAATAATGACTTGTAACATACCACATAGTCGAACATCTTGTCTCTCTACACCCAACCCCCTCAGCAGAATAACCCCACGGTATACCCTGCCTGTTGTAAGAAACGACTAAAAGGGGCCCCAGGGGCTCTAAACTTGGTACCGTGGGTTGGCAAATATGGGGCCCTCAGCTCAGTATTGGCATTTAGTGTCTGATGCTGAGTGTATGATTCGAAGCAGCGTATCAATTCATTCAAGTGTCCGAGTGAGTCGATTCACAGGAACGGCAAGCTTACCGCCCACAATTCAGCTGACTCGCAGCAGACAGTGCTGAGTGGCTCACTCACGGATGAGTGAGAACACACACACGGTTCATTAGCACACTGGACATTGGCATGTAAAATAACGGACCAACTATATTGGCATCACAAATTTACTCATTCGGGACAAATATTTCAGGTTCCCTACGGGAATCAACATCTATATAATCCGATGGCCAGGCAGGCATCAATTTTTGGTAAGGAGACAAAGTCTCTCATAGTGCATTGGCACTGCCAGTGGCTCTAAGTGGACTAAGCAGTGGCCTCCATGGTATGCGCTAGCCATGCGTTTTGGAAGGTGTGCTATTTACCAACTGATGAGCCCAACTTAGCACACTGGGGCAAAACGCCAGCAACCAGGAATGAGTTAGCTGGAAAATTTATAATGTCCAATAACGGACCAACTATATTGGTAGGCCTATTCCAAATTTTCTTGTTCGGGACAAATATTTCAGGTTCCTACGGGAATCAACATCTGTATCAGCCAAGAGCAATGCGCGTAGCCATTTCAGCAATGGATGACTGTGTGCACTACCCTTCCTTAGGTTATAAAAGTAAATGTACTTGTTGGGGTGGTTAGTTGGGTCCCTTGGCAAGGCAATGGACACATCTCTTCTCTAAAAAGAATTCCACGTACGTTTCGCAAGCTTTCTTGTAAATCACCTTCTTATAAAACTTGCGTGAATAGATCTGGAGTTTTACCGTCACCTCTTTGGCTGTGCACAGCTTTCATCTCAAAAAGGGCACGAGAAAATTATACAACGTTCCAAACTCTACTTGTATCTGTGAGCTGTGTAACAGAATCAGTGAACATTACTATGTTCTTAAGTATATGAATCGAGGTAAAGCTATCATAGACTACTGCATGAACTGAAGTGCGTATTATCTGTAGCACATTATGTATTTAATAGAGATGTGTACTTGTCATTTTATTTTGCATAATTGAGAGCACATTAATAAATAAATTGAATAGAGGCTTGTGTATAAATAATTCCCATAATACTGAGCCTTTTGTCCCATCTGCAACATGCTACTCATACACTGCATATTTAATTTTATTGTTACCATTGATGCTTTCACGGCCCGTAAGGCTATAGACATGATATAAGCTTTTTGGGCTTATGCTGTGTGAGGAAAATAAGGTGAAATTCTTTACATTTCGCAGAGAACTTTGCTCTGGGTCTCCAGAAGAATGTTTTTTTTCAATTTGCTTTAAGTCGCAAAGACACAGATAGGAAAGGGCTAGGAGTGGGAAGGAATCGGCCGTGATCTTAAGGTACAATCCCAGCATTTGCCTAGTGTGAAAATGGGAAAACACGGACTTCATGTTGTTTCAAGGTGTCCAGATCATCAAAACAAACGTACCGGTACGGTACTATTTTCGATGACTAACCAGGGTTTTACGTCCTTTCTTCTGGAATTACTCGCTCTCAATAACTAGAACTATCTACCGGTACTACTCCAATTGAGAACATCATAAACTTCCAATAACGTAGGGCCTAATCACGTTAAGATCCAAAATACTTTTCCCCAACATACAAAACCTATAGATCTACTCCATTCTCGGGTAATATGAAACGAAGGATTTACAAACAAACGACATGTCTTATCCAACAATAATGAACCTCACTCTTTCCTAGCATACAAGTACATGACATTTAAAAACTTACGAATCCCCCATCCATTCGTGAAACTGGATTGGACCTATAGTCGTATCAGCTTTGAAGTTTGGAAATTCATCTCCCAAATTGACCATTTTTCGATTTGATGCACACAGCACAACAGTTAAACAACGAATCTAAATTTGACGTTCAAACTACGCCTCGCAAGAAAACGAAGACATTCTTTATCACAGAGATAAAAGCTCATAATCTCGGGAGTTGCCTATAGTTGGCGCCCAAGAGAGTTTAAGACTGACATTTGAGCGGCGAAAGCTGGAACTACGAAGTGCGCTGCGCTGTCATCATCGCCCTCTAGTATACCCAACGAGCTAGTTGAGTATACCTCTCAGCCTTCCCACTTCGCTCGGCTTTGCGAACATCACGTAGGGACTACTTTGGCCGCTGTGGCGCTAGAAGCGTAGTCGAGACCCGCGCTGAAGCAAAGCCTACTAGATACTAGAAGGCCTGGACAGAAAGCCAATTTCTTGCATTAAAAGCGGGTTAATAGTTTTTCTCTTTTCCACCGCTAGGTCCGCGTTTATGTTCTATTGTTTGGCGTGAATTCTATGATGATGTGTGTTACTGCAACATGTTTTATAAGAAGAAATAATATATTAAACTTTATTTTATACGGTAAGGCCTTATCTAACGTGAAATATGAAGAGTTTTGTCGTTTTTAATTTTGTACCGGGCGGTACACCTCTACTCTGTTTATTTAAAAGTTGCGCCAGTTGAAACTCCTCTTCTGGAGGAAGGTTGAACTTTATCTATTCTATTAATTCTCTACTTTCTCAGAAGATGTCACCACGTGGAAAATTTTGAGTTTTTGAACTGTGTCACTTTTGATGTGTTTTTGTTTCGCTTGAAGTAAGAAGTGTGAACTTTCTCTTCTAGAGGACACTACTGAAGAATTACAATAGTGCAACCTAGTGCGAAATCAAAGAACTATTTTGTTGGAGAAATTTTTATTTCAAAAGTTTGTTTCTTGTTAAATTCCTTTCTGTTATTGTTTAAGTTGGCTGTATACCCCTCTTTTTCCCCTTAGTTTGGATCTAGCCAATCCCGAATTTCTTTAATTAATTTTCCACCAATAATGTGTTTCTTTTTCCTCTATGTAGGGGTTTCTTTTCCCGAACCAATAAAGATTTTGTGGGAGGGTGTTTTATTTCCCCTAACGCCTAGAATCTTCCGCGAGAGGATATAAACTGCTGATTTTGGGGTCTCCGGGCCACTTCTGTTCCATCTTTCAGTGTATTAAGTACATAGCAGGAGGCGGGAAGCGCCTCTTTCCTCGGCAGCGATCTACTACCAGGTAATGGCCTATTAATATCTTCTTTTCTTGCTAGGTCGGCAGTTTTACTCTCGCGGCGGGTTCGAAGCGTTTTCCATCATGTAACCTTTTCCTAAAATGTAACTACTCTTTTCTTCTTTTTCTTGTAGAGCTACATATTGGGATAGAGAGTGCTAACCCTCTCGAGCTCCCACTCACATTTGTTTTGAGGTGAACTTATTTTCTCAAACTTTTCTTCGTTTATGTAATGTAAAGTGTTCTTCTCTAAGTCACCTCTGTAGTATGGGATTAGCCCTTGCGTTAGTGGCCCAGAGCCAGATTAGGTTTTAAAAGCAAAGTGTATTAGGAGTGCAAGTTCGCCTCCTCTCAAGTTGTATTTTAGAGGTTATGTATTAATCTTTTCTCACCTAATAGACCTTAGTAGGTTGGGTATTTTACCCCTGTGTATATGTCCTTTGAGGACAACTTGAAAGTTGAGTTTGGTGTGGCCTGGGAGAGGCTTAACTTTAAGAGCGAGTGGCTCTTGTCTAAAACTGAGAGTTGTATGCCTCGAGGAGGCTTTGCTGTGTAATTTGGAGCAAGGGCTCCAGGGTTTGAGTGGGGTCTTCTGCCCCTTTTGTTGAAATTGGTATATCGTAAAGTTGAGCTAGTTGCTCAAGAATTGTGTTTTCAGGGCTCGAAGCCCAAATTCTTTAATCCCTGTAATTGTACATTTCAAGTTGTATTTCGGCTTCTAAGTACCTGTTCTATTTGTTGTTACCTAATTTTGAAAAGAAAATATAACCTTGTTAAATTTTAAAATTTAATTTCTCTTTAGTAGCTTGAGACCTATTCACCACCCAGCACCTTCTTTCATGCTTAACTACCACAAAAACTCGGTAACAAGTGGTAGCAGAGCGTGGTTGAATGGGTCTCAATTTAGCCCCTTTTGACGGCTAAACATTGCTTTGATTCGAATTCTAACAATTTTCTCAGTTGCTGGAATTTTTTGAGTTTTTCAAAATTGTTCTGTCATCATGCCCGGCCCTCGCGATGTTCTCCTCCTTAACTACTTGCGCAAAGAGGAGTTGATATATGAGTTAACTATCAGAAACGTTCAATCTGGAGGCACGGTTGCAATAGACACTAACAAGCTTAGAGAGTCCCTTGATTTGCCCATTTCCATCCCCAATTTGGGAGAGAAAGAAATTGACGACTCTCTTTCCACGATTGTCGAGAATATTACTGGGCTAGCATCGGTAGTCAGCTTTTTTGATGAAAACGATCCATCTCCTAATCAAATTAAGCGTGTGCAAGGCAGGCTGTATCACTTTGCAAATAGAGTTAATGATCTATTGTCTCTAAAGGTGAATGACGTTCAGAGGAAGCAAGCTAATACGCTCCTTGAAACTATTTCTGAATTGTCTAATAAGGTCACTCAATTGCTAACCGGCGAAGCTCCTCCCAAAACTGATCAACCCGCCACGGTGAATGTAGGTAACGAGGAAGAGCCTCCTCAGGGAGAAGTCAATAGGATAACCGTTGCTGCTCAAACTATCTCTGCCCCATCGAACAACGAATCTGAACGCCGTGCGTCATTGAGTAACATCCGCTCTGAATTAACTTCCTTGCCCTTGAAACCTTTAACGACTATGTCACCTGGGTTCAGCAGCTTGCCTCATCCATTGGCAATGTTGCTTAGAGGTATCTCTAAGTTTTCCGTTAACACCACCAGTGACGTAATTTCATTTTTAAGATTTCTAGTGGAATTTCAGGATCATGCCCTTGTGTTTTCTCTTTCCCCATGTCAAATTTTGCAAATTATCTATCCTTATGCTATTGGTGTTCTATCTGACAAAATAGTTAGAGCCATTGCCGAGCAATCTTCTATTGAGGATTTCCACGCCCATTTGCTAGCTAACTTCATCCCGGCTAGGGCCAGGTCCTCCCTTATTCAGAAATACTATTATCGGGTACAGCGCTTGGATGAAAACCTGGCAGACTTCATCCAAGATATTAAGTTTTATACTAGGGTGTTTGCTCTCCACTTCCCTGAGGATCAGATCGTGCAAGCTATTGTTGAAGGGATTTCACCACCCTACAGGTCATATTTGTGTTTCGCGGCGTGCCCGCAAACCTTCTCTGAACTGGAAGCATTAGCCGTCTCTGCGGAAGGAGTTAGGTATGCCGATTCCTTGCGTGTGGCGAAAGAACCCCCGCCTTCCTTTAGTAACACTCGGCCTCCACCTCGCCGACCAGTCAATCCCCGTAAATGTTATGCTTGTGGGTCGCCTGACCATCTGCGGAATAAGTGTCCTCTGATCAAGTCAAGTGGGACAAGGAATGGAGTAGGGTCATCACAAGGCTGTTTTAAGTGTGGGGCCTTCTCACATATCGCCAAGAATTGCCCAAACTCAAATAGCACCCCCTCCTGCTCAACTTCTGGTGCAAATTCCAGCTATTCCAATAATAAAAAGTGACTAGTGGCGTCGGCTGAGCCGACTAATCCATCTTCCCGAGACTTAGCCCCTAGTAAACAGGTTGTAAATGCAGAGAACGACCAGCCTTCAAATTCATCTTTTGAATGCCCTAAAGAGTGTCTTAGGATTGCGGCGGATACCCCCGCACCTGTTCCTTTTCTTAAGATTGAGTTAAATAACGAGCCTATAACAGCTCTCTTAGATTCAGGCAGTGTTTGTTCCATTATTTCGGCTGATTGGTATTCTAAATTGAAATCTGTTTGTAAACTCCCTGACTATGTCTCTTCTCCTGTTCAATATGTTTCGGCTAATTCATCTCCATTAGAAATTCTAGGTTCCATACATGTCAAAATTCGGGTTTTTAAGTTTACATGGAAGATCAAATTGTTTGTGGCCAAGCGTTTGTCTTGCCCCATCATATTGGGAGCGGACTTCATTTCTCACACTGGTCTTGTGCTCGATCTCCAGTGTAGGTCGTGCATATTCAAATTTGCGTCCAATTGTAGAATTCCCTTGTTAAAGTGTAATTCTGTATCATGTTCATCTATTTCGCCTACCCAGGATGAGATGTTGTTAGACCTTAGACATCTACCTGAGGAGCAGGCTGATAGTATTCGGAAACTGTGTCAGTCGTTTCCCGAGGTGTTCTCTGATACTCTTGGTGTTACTGACCTTATTGAATACAAAATTGAGGTCACGGATTCAATTCCTGTCCGTTTTCCACCGTATAGGCTATCTCCACCTAAAATGAAGGCTCTGAAAGAAATCATCGATCAGATGTTGAAGGATGGTATTATTAGGCCCTCTAAGTCAGCGTATTCTTCGCCTATTTTTCTAGTCCCGAAACCCCAAGGAGGCTTCAGGCCTGTCATTGATTACAGGGCTCTCAATCGGAAGGTGGTGTTGCAATCTGTGCCCCTTCCCGACCTTCATTCTTGCTTTTCATGGTTTCGTAAGGCCAAGTTCTTCACCATCTTGGACTTGAATCAGGCCTATAATCAAATTCCCCTTGCCGAAGAGTCTAAACATCTTACAGCGTTTGCCACGGACTGGAATTTATATGAATACAACCGCGTGCCTTTCGGGCTCCCCACGGGGGCAGCTGTGCTCACTAGGCTACTAGATAGGGTCTTTTCCGACATCAAATTTGAGTACTTATATCACTACTTGGATGATGTCGTCGTATTTTCCGAAACCTTTGAAGAACATCTAGATCATTTGCGAGAAGTTCTCAATCGCCTTCGTAAGGCTGGGTTAACTGTTAAGTTGTCCAAGGTTGCCTTTGCTAAGCCCTCTATGTCATTCCTAGGGCATATTGTGTCACCTGATGGTGTAGCAGTCGATCATTCTAGAACACAGGCCATCCGTGATTTTAAACCTCCTAAGGACATCAAAGGTATCGCTAGATTCATTGGTATGGTGAATTTCTTCAGGAAGTTTATTCCTAACTTCGCTAATAGAGCGGCGCCCTTAAACCTTCTTCGTAGGAAAGGCATCAAATTCGAGGGGGGACCTTCTCAACAAGCCGCTTTCGAAGATCTTAAATTAGCTCTCTGTAATGCCCCTGTACTTGCTATGCCTGATTTCTCGAAGAAATTCATCGTCCAAACGGACGCGTCGTCGTCAGCTGTAGCTGCAGTCCTTCTTCAAGAGACTGAACTAGGGAGGCGTCCCATCGCCTATGCATCTAGGACTCTATCGGTTCAAGAAGCCAAGTATTCCATCTATGAGCTCGAAGGGTTGGCAGTCTTATTCGCCTTAGAAAAGTTCCGTCTCTATCTGGAACATGTCAAATTCGACCTGGAGACAGATAATCAAGCCTTAAGCTGGGTCTTAGGTAGGCCGCGTCGTACTGGTCGTATAGCCCGTTGGGCCATCCGTATTTCTGCCTTCCAATTTGATGTACGACATATCAGAGGTACCGAAAATGTTGTTGCTGATGGACTCAGCCGTATGTTTCATAACGACGTCGAGACCCACGAACCGGTCGATAGTTCATCACCTTCCGAGTCCATACTATCTGGTGTTAATGCCATCTTAACAGGTGCTCCCATGCTTTTTAGGGATATTGAGAAATACCAACGTGAAGATCCGACGCTGGCTCCTATAATGGAAACCCTTTCTTCTGGGGAACATGTTGTCCCTTATGTTCTGAGGAATGGTGTTCTATGTTGCCCTTCGAGGCATGATAAGTTGATGAAAGTTGTTGTTCCAGCGGTTCTTGTACCTATGATCTTCAAATACTATCATGAGACCCCATTGGGGGGGCATCTTGGAATCTTTAAAACTCGTGAAAAGATTCGTGAAATGTTCATATGGAAAGGTATGGACGGTGAAATTCGAGAACTTGTAAAAGCTTGTAAATCTTGTTTGATCAGTAAACCCACCATGTCCACTAAAGTAGGCCTTTTGTCTTCTCATCAAGCGTCGCGCCCCATGGAACGCCTGTATATCGATTATGTGGGACCCTTCCCCCAGTCAAAGGGTAATGCCAACAAGTTCATCTTTGTGTGTGTAGATGGTTTTACAAGATTTTCCTGGTTATTTCCGACTAAGCTGGCTACCGCTCAGTCCACCATTACTTGCCTAAATTCTATTTTTGCTTCTTTTGGTCCGTGCCAATACATTGTATCTGATAATGCTAAAGCTTTTACATCAAATCTGTTTCGTAAATTCTGTTTTGACTTGTCCATCTCTCATGTAACTACATCTGCTTATTACCCTCAACCATCTCTGGCTGAACGGGTTAACCGCAATCTCAGGTCCGCACTTATTGCCTATCATCATGAAGATCATTCTAGGTGGGACACGTCCCTGCATTGGTTAGCTTTTGCTTTGAATTCGGCGGTTCATGAATCTCACAAATTTACTCCAGCTTCTTTGATGTTTAAGTTCGTTCCCAACACGCCGCTCTCTAACCTCTGGTCTCTGAATGACATTCTGCCCGAGACAATAGATCCGGACAACATTAAAGATCTTTGGAAGAAGGCTAAAGCTAATCTTAAAGTGTCTCATGAAAAGGTTAGGGAAAGGTATGATCGTGGACGGAGACCCACCACTTTGAAGGTAGGTGACCAGGTTATGGTCAAAAATTTTGTTCCCGCGGGCAAGCTTGCCCCCAGATTTCATGGGCCTTGTATCATTCTCGATTTTCTTACGCCGGTTACCTTATTGCTAAGTAATCCAGCCACCGAGAGGATATTTAGAGTTCACCTGTCCCAGGTGAAACCGGTGTAATTTCTGTGTTAACTTGCTCCATATTATTTTGAAAGGATATGAAGGTTATATTTTTTTTTTAGTTTCACTTTTAAGGCATTCTGCCCCTTCTGTAATATTTTGGTTTTAGATGTAAGCCTTATGTAAAACCTGCCCCGACCCGTTAAACTGCCATCCTGTTCTTGCCACGGCCATTACCACGCTCCCGTCTCCTGCTCCACTCTACACAGTGGCTTAATGAATACCATGAATATCTGCACGCCGCTGGCCCCTCACTCTCTCTACAAGCCTGTACCCTCAAAGAAAATAATTGTCCAACACAATTCTGCCGCCTAGCTTTAATGTTTCAGCGCCCCCGCAGCCGCGCAGCGCCGTGCAGCGACTGGGGAGGGGGATGGGCCCCCTCCTCTCCAGCGAGGACGACATGTGCACGGCGAGCCGGAGCTCACCTCCCGGCCAAGGCTGATGTGCGGCGCACGACCTGCTACATGCCCGCAGCCTGTATCTGTTCACCGCGGGCGCGGCGTACTTCAACACCTCTGCTCCCCTCATAGTGCGGGCGAGCGGTATCTCAGGGTACTTGAGGGGTCCGAGCGGCCTCCGTTGGACGCAAGCTGCAACGGCCGGTCTGGCCATCCGACTCAATCTACATCAACTACATGGACAGTCACCATAAGCAATAATTACATTTGGGAATTTAACAACAATATTTGGTGGACATTGCAAAACTTTTCTTCACCTTTTAAGCATTAAAGGTTTATCTTCAGAAATTCAACTTCTACAAACATAAAAACCTTACTGCACCGGCAACAACAAAATTTTGAAATTGCAACCAACCAAATTACTAAAATCTTATAAATGCTTCCGCAATTAATCTTAATATCAACATCAAAACTTGGACCTTATTTTGGAAACAAAGCTTATGTTCTTCTGTGTTACCCCTTGGAGGAACTTTTGGGGGGGGAGGTCTGTACCGGGCGGTACACCTCTACTCTGTTTATTTAAAAGTTGCGCCAGTTGAAACTCCTCTTCTGGAGGAAGGTTGAACTTTATCTATTCTATTAATTCTCTACTTTCTCAGAAGATGTCACCACGTGGAAAATTTTGAGTTTTTGAACTGTGTCACTTTTGATGTGTTTTTGTTTCGCTTGAAGTAAGAAGTGTGAACTTTCTCTTCTAGAGGACACTACTGAAGAATTACAATAGTGCAACCTAGTGCGAAATCAAAGAACTATTTTGTTGGAGAAATTTTTATTTCAAAAGTTTGTTTCTTGTTAAATTTCTTTCTGTTATTGTTTAAGTTGGCTGTATACCCCTCTTTTTCCCCTTAGTTTGGATCTAGCCAATCCCGAATTTCTTTAATTAATTTTCCACCAATAATGTGTTTCTTTTTCCTCTATGTAGGGGTTTCTTTTCCCGAACCAATAAAGATTTTGTGGGAGGGTGTTTTATTTCCCCTAACGCCTAGAATCTTCCGCGAGAGGATATAAACTGCTGATTTTGGGGTCTCCGGGCCACTTCTGTTCCATCTTTCAGTGTATTAAGTACATAGCAGGAGGCGGGAAGCGCCTCTTTCCTCGGCAGCGATCTACTACCAGGTAATGGCCTATTAATATCTTCTTTTCTTGCTAGGTCGGCAGTTTTACTCTCGCGGCGGGTTCGAAGCGTTTTCCATCATGTAACCTTTTCCTAAAATGTAACTACTCTTTTCTTCTTTTTCTTGTAGAGCTACATATTGGGATAGAGAGTGCTAACCCTCTCGAGCTCCCACTCACATTTGTTTTGAGGTGAACTTATTTTCTCAAACTTTTCTTCGTTTATTTAATGTAAAGTGTTCTTCTCTAAGTCACCTCTGTAGTATGGGATTAGCCCTTGCGTTAGTGGCCCAGAGCCAGATTAGGTTTTAAAAGCAAAGTGTATTAGGAGTGCAAGTTCGCCTCCTCTCAAGTTGTATTTTAGAGGTTATGTATTAATCTTTTCTCACCTAATAGACCTCAGTAGGTTGGGTATTTTACCCCTGTGTATATGTCCTTTGAGGACAACTTGAAAGTTGAGTTTGGTGTGGCCTGGGAGAGGCTTAACTTTAAGAGCGAGTGGCTCTTGTCTAAAACTGAGAGTTGTATGCCTCGAGGAGGCTTTGCTGTGTAATTTGGAGCAAGGGCTCCAGGGTTTGAGTGGGGTCTTCTGCCCCTTTTGTTGAAATTGGTATATCGTAAAGTTGAGCTAGTTGCTCAAGAATTGTGTTTTCAGGGCTCGAAGCCCAAATTCTTTAATCCCTGTAATTGTACATTTCAAGTTGTATTTCGGCTTCTAAGTACCTGTTCTATTTGTTGTTACCTAATTTTGAAAAGAAAATATAACCTTGTTAAATTTTAAAATTTAATTTCTCTTTAGTAGCTTGAGACCTATTCACCACCCAGCACCTTCTTTCATGCTTAACTACCACAAAAACTCGGTAACAAATTTATTTGGTCTCACGATTTGCAATATATGGATGGTTGCTGAGATGCATTTACAGTAACATTTGTTTAGTTATGTGCTTCCAAATTATCGTCAAGGTGGTGGTGGTGATTATTGTTTTAAGAGGAAGTACAACTAGGCAACCATCCTCTATATAACACTAATCAGAGAGAAAAACTGGAAGGGGTCCGACACTTCGAAAAATGAAAGTATCGGCCAAAGGAAGACAAGGGCACGAAGGGCGTGAAAATAAAAGACTCCCTAGCCCTCGGAAACCTAATAGCGTAGGGGTCGGCAAAGAACTAGAGTTGACCAAGGAAGGTCGGATAGGATATATGAAAGTCAGGAGCCTGGCACAAGTAAGTGGAAGAAATGCCAGGACTCAGTTAAGGGCCCCGTGGTTGCCAACACACGTTCAAAATTTCAGAGCCCCTGGGGCCAATTACCGTCAAGTTTCTCTTTCCATTCTGTAGGTTAAGATGGTTTATTGCCGGGCTGAGTGAGTCAGACGGTTGAGGCGCTGGCCTTCCGACCCCAACTTGGCAGGTTCGATCGTGCCTCAATCCGGTGGTATTTGAATGTGCTCAAATACGTCAGCCTCCTACCGGTTGATTTACTGGCACGTAAAAAGAACTCCTGCGGGACAAAATTCCGGCACCTCGGCGTCTCCGAAAACCGAAAAAGTAGTTAGTGGGAAGTAAAGCCAATAACATTATTTATTATTAACATTATTATGATGGTTAATTTTGCGTGCCTAACTGCACATCTGACACAGCGAAGAAATATACACAAATATAAATTTTCATCTTTTTTCTAAAGATCCGAGTTTACGGGAGAAATGGAGGCCTGCTATTTCTGGACAGGGCAGCAGAAAAGTATCTCTTCCGGCTCCTAATGATAACTCCAGAACATGTAGCTTGCACTTTGTCATATCAGATTACGGTGTAAGTACTGTGAGGGGAATTCTGCCTCCCCGACAAAGTGCCGTTGCAAATTCTTCTTATTAAAAATGTATTAATATTTACAACGCGGGCGTTAGGATATCTCGGAAAATGTAAACTTGTCCGAAAGCTGAAATTCCTTACCGCTCCAAAGTTTAAAAAGACGTTTCAGTGCCGCGACTGTGATCAAGCACACGTCACATACGTTATACTTACATTTTTCAGGCCTGTTCTTGATAATAACGCAAAGAAAGTGACTAATGACTGTGATTTATTAAACAAATTCAAGAGCAAGCCTCTGAGCAGAAAAGTGTTGAAATTATAGAATTACGAAAAATCGGGTCAGTACTTCTATTTAGGCCTATTTCCCTATTCTTTACTCCTTTGTGATAAACAAGTGCAAAATGAAAGAACTCTATGAAGTGTAATGTGTTCTAAGTTGTTTTGTATCTTTATATCTCATTCACACGGAACATAATGATAATAAAAATGTATTATTTCGCGTTATTGTATGAATATTCAATATAAGGATATAGACAGGTTGTTACCAAAATCTTCCCATGACTTCTTTTTGGATTCATCAACTATTTGTTTCGCTCTGTTTCTTTCATCTACATAAAAATCCCTGTCTGCATCTGCCATTGTTTGGAGCCATTTCTGATAAGCCTTCTTTTTACGTATACAAGCTGCCCTCACTTCATCATTCCACCAAGATGTTCGCCTTTTCCCATCATTACACACAGTTATTCCTATACTGAAAGTCAAGTCAAGAGCTTAGGAAAAGTATCCTTCCGCATGTGAGCACGTCCCCTGTTCCCTCTTCCCGTCTCCGTTCTCCATCTCCGCCAGGACCAGCTTATTATTAACGTCGTGCGTCTATCTGACAAGTACTTCATTCTCAAATAGTGAAGCATCAAAAGAAATCACTTCCTTTCACATAGCTGTACTTTGATTACGTACCATACCTATTTATTCCTTTATTGACCAATATATACATACAGATTACTGACGAATACCGAGGCAAGAGAAGCAAGGTTTATTTTTATTTCATAAAGCAATTTGTGTGAGGCACATGGGGACTTAGAACATAAGTGTACGACTGCGCTCTCGTGCTACGACTGTCAGTGGCAGTTCAACAAGCTGAAAAACCCGCCTGTGAGTGGGATTGCAAAATACAATGTTTCCAGGAATGTTGTTAATATTGTAGTCTCGTCATTCGGAAGGTAAAAACGAACTCATGATCCCCTCATGACAACATTTCTGCAGTTAGAGAGCGATTACGAATATAAAGTACAAATTATTATCATTATTATTGTACCGGGCGGTAGACCTCCACGCCGCTAATTTAAAATGTGCGCCAATTGAAACTCCTCTGCTGGAGGAAGTCTGAACTTTATCTACGGTATTAATTTTCTACTTCCTCAGAAGATGTCACTACCTGGAAATTTTGGAGTTTTTGAACTGTGTCATTTTCGACGTATTTTTGTTTTGCTTGTAGTAAGAAGTGTGAACTTTCTCTTCTAGAGGACACTACTGAAGATCAACAATAGTGCACCCTAGTGCGGATTGAAAGAACTGTTTTTTGTTGGAGAAAATTTAATTTCAAAAGTTTGTTCTTTGCTAAATTTCTTTCAGTCATTATTTAAGTTGGCAATATTAACCCTTTATTTCCCCTTGTTTTGTATCTAGCCAATCCCGAATTTCTTGAATTAATTTTCCACCAATTACGTGTTTCTTCTTCATATTGTGTAGGGGTTTTCTTGGTTAGCCAATAAAGTTTTTGTGGGAGGGTGTTCTCATTCCCCAAACGCCTCGAACTTTCCGCGAGAGTATATAAACTGCTGATTTTAGGGTCTCCGGGCCACTTCTGTTCCATCTTTCAGTGTGTAAAGTACATAGCAGGGGGCGGGAAGCGCCTCTTTCGTCGGCAGCGGTCAACAACAAGGTAAAGGCCGATTAATAACTTCTTTCTTTGCTAGCTCAGCAGTTTAACTCTCGGGGCGGGTCCGAAGTTTTTCCATTATGTAACCTTCCTTAAAATGTAAAGAAACTTGTATCTATTCTATCTTTTAAACTACATATTGGGATAGAGAGTGCTTAACCCTCTCGAGCTCCCACTCATATTGTTTTGAGGTGAACTTATTTTTTTCTCTACCTATTATTCTTTAAAGTAATGTAAATTGTGTCCTTCTTAAGTCACCTCTGTAGTATGGGATTAGCCCTTGTATTAGTGGCCTAGAACCAGATTAGGTTTTAAAAACAAATCCATTAGGAGTGTAGATCGCCTCCTCTCTAATTGTTATTTTAGAGGTCATGTAATTAACCTTCTTCTCATTTAATAGACCTCAGTAGGTTGGGTATTTTACCCCTGTGTATATGTCCTTGGAGGACAGCTTGAAGGTAGAATTAGGTGTGGCCTTTGACAGGCCTGAATTTTGAGAGCAAGTTGCTATTTTCCCGAAAATGTTGTTTTCTGCGCGCCTCAAGGAGGCCTTTCTGTGTATTTTGGAGCAAGTGCTCCTAGGCATGAATGGGGTTTTCTGCCTCTCTGTTGAAACTTGTGTTTTGGGGTAAAACTGGGCTAATTGCTCAAGAAGTGTGAGGCTGGGGCTCGAAGCCCAAATCCTGTAAATATTGTAATTGTATTTTTATTGCCTTGCTACTCTGTACCTGCCATGATTGTTATTTCGTTATTTGGAAAAGAAAATATAACCTTGTTAATTTTACATGCACTATAACTTCGTAGCTTGAGACCCGTTCACACCCGCACCTTCTTTCACGCATAACTACCGCAAAAACACGGTAACAAGTGGTAGCAGAGCGTGGTTGAATGGGTCTCATTTTAGCCCCTTTTGACGGCTAAACATTGTTTTGTTCCGAACTCTAACCATTTTCTCAGTTGCTGGAATTTTTTGAGTTTTTCAAAATTGTTCGGTCATCATGCCCGGCCCTGCGATGTTCTCCATCTTAAC
This sequence comes from Anabrus simplex, assembly GCF_040414725.1. NCBI lineage: Eukaryota > Metazoa > Arthropoda > Insecta > Orthoptera > Tettigoniidae > Anabrus > Anabrus simplex. Next base: position 222,276,228 of record NC_090268.1, on the reverse strand, counting down.
TATTTGCGCAAAGAGGAGTTGATCTATGAGTTAACTATCAGAAATGTGCAATCTGGAGGCACGGTTGCGATAGACACCAACAAGCTTAGAGAGTCCCTTGATTTGCCCATTTCCATCCCCAATTTGGGAGAGAAAGAAATTGACGACTCTCTTTCTACGATCACCGAGAATACTACTGGGCTAGCATCGGTAGTTAGTTTTTTTGACGAAAATGATCCTTCTCCTAATCAAATTAAGCGTGTGCAAGCCAGGCTATATCATTTTTCAAATAGAGTTAACGATCTGTTGTCTCTGAAGTTGAATGACGTTCAGAGGAAGGAAGCTAGTACGTTGCTTGAAAGTATTTCTGAATTATCTAGCAAGGTCACTCAATTGTTAACTGGGGAAGTTCCTCCCAAAATTGATCAACCCACCACGATGAATGTAGGTAGCGAGGAAGAGCCTCCTAAGGGAGAAGCCAATAGGATAACCGTTGCCGCTCAAACTATCTCTGCCCCATTGGACAACGAGTCTGAACGCCGTGCATCGTTGAGTAATATACGTTCTGAATTAACTTCCTTGCCATTGAAACCTTTACCTACTATGTCACCCGAGTTTAGCAGCTTGCCTCATCCATTGGCAATGTTGCTCAGAGGTATCTCTAAGTTTTCCGTTAATACCACCAGTGACGTAATTTCATTTTTAAGATTTTTAGTTGAATTTCAGGATCATGCCCTTGTTTTTTCTCTTTCCCCATGTCAGATTTTGCAAATCATCTATCCCTATGCAACTGGTATTCTCTCAGACAAAATAGTAAGAGCCATTGCCGAGCAAACATCTATTGAGGATTTCCACGCCCACTTGCTAGCTAACTTCATCCCGGCTAGGGCCAGGTCCTCCCTTATTCAGAAGTACTATTATCGTGTACAGCGTTTGGATGAAAACTTAGCAGACTTCATCCAAGATATTAAATTCTATACTAGGGTGTTTGCCCTTCATTTTCCTGAAGATCAAATTGTACAGGCTATTGTAGAAGGAATTTCACCATCCTATAGGTCATATTTGTGTTTCGCGGCGTGCCCGCAAATCTTCTCTGAACTTGAAGCATTGGCCGTCTCTGCGGAAGGAGTTAGATACGCCGACTCTTTGCGTGTCGCGAAAGAACCCCCTCCCTATTTTAGTAATCTTCGGCCTCCACCGCGCCGACCTGTCACACCCCGTAAATGTTATGCTTGCGGGTCGCCCGACCATCTGCGCAATAAGTGTCCACTGATCAAGTCAAGTGGGACAAGGAATGGGGCTGGTTCATCACAAGGCTGCTTTAAATGTGGGGCTTTCTCACATATCGCCAAGAATTGCCAAAACTCGAATAGCACCCCCTCCTGCTCAACTTCTGGTGCAAACTCCACCTATGCCAATAATAATAAAAAATGACTAGTGGCTTCGGCTGAGTCGACTAATCCCTCTTCCCGAGGCTCAGCCCCTGGTAAACAGGTCGAAAATTCAGGGAATGTTCTATCTTCAAATTCATCTTTCGAATGCCCCAAAGAATGTCTTAGGATTGCGGCGGATACCCCCGCACCTGTTCCTTTTCATAAGATTGAGTTAAATAACGAGCCTATAACAGCTCTATTAGATTCAGGCAGTGTTTGTTCAATTATTTCGGACCAATGGTATTCAAAATTGAAATCTGTTTGTAAACTACCTGACTATGTCTCATCTCCTGTTCAATATGTTTCGGCTAATTCATCTCCTTTGGAAATCCTAGGTTCTGTAAATGTCAAAATTCGTATTTTTAAATTTACATGGAAAATCAAATTGTTCGTGGCTAAGCACTTGTCTTGCCCCATTATATTGGGAGCTGACTTCATTTCTTACACTGTTCTTGTGCTCGATCTCCAGAGTAGGTCGTGCACATTCAAATTTGCGTCTAATTGTAAAATTCCCTTGTTAAAGTGTAATTCTGTATCATGTTCATCTATTGCGCCTAGCCAGGATGAGATGTTGTTAGACCTTAGACATCTACCTGAGGAGCAGGCTGATAGTATTCGTAAATTATGTCAGTCATTTCCAGAGGTGTTCTCTGATACTCTTGGTGTTACTGACCCTATTGAATACAAAATTTTGGTCACGGATTCGATTCCTGTCCGTTTTCCACCATATAGGCTATCTCCACCTAAAATGAAGGCATTGAAAGAAATCATCGATCAAATGTTGAAGGATGGTATTATTAGGCCCTCTAAGTCGGCGTATTCTTCGCCTATTTTTCTAGTCCCGAAACCCCAAGGAGGCTTCAGGCCTGTCATTAATTTTAGGGCTCTCAATCGGAAGGTGGTGTTGCAATCCGTGCCCCTTCCTGACCTTCATTCTTGTTTTTCATGGTTTCGTAAGGCCAAGTTCTTTACTATCTTGGACCTGAATCAGGCCTATAATCAAATTCCCCTAGCGGAAGAGTCTAAACACCTTACAGCGTTTGCCATGTATTGGAATTTGTACGAATACAACCGCGTGCCTTTCGGCCTCCCCACGGGAGCAGCTGTACTCACTAGACTGCTAGATAGGGTCTTCTCCGACATCAAATTTGAGTACTTGTATCACTACTTGGATGATGTCGTCGTATTTTCGGAGACCTTTGAAGAACATATAGATCATCTGCGAGAAGTTCTCAATCGCCTTCGTAAGGCTGGGCTAACTGTCAAGTTGTCCAAGGTGGCCTTTGCTAAGCCCTCTATGTCATTCCTAGGGCATATTGTGTCACCTGATGGTGTTGCCGTCGATCATTCCAGAACACAGGCCATCCGAGATTTTAAACCTCCCAAGGACGTAAAAGGTATCGCTAGATTCATTGGTATGGTCAATTTCTTCAGGAAGTTTATTCCTAACTTCGCTAATAGAGCGGCGCCCTTGAACCTTCTTCGTAGGAAAGGCATCAATTTCGAGTGGGGACCTTCTCAACAAGCCGCTTTTGAAGATCTTAAATTAGCTCTCTGTAATGCCCCTGTACTTGCTATGCCTGATTTCTCGAAGAAATTCATCGTCCAAACCGACGCGTCGTCGTCAGCAGTAGCTGCAGTCCTTCTTCAAGAGACTGAACTAGGGAGGCGACCCATCGCCTATGCATCTAGGACTCTATCGGCTCAAGAAGCCAAGTATTCTATCTATGAGCTCGAAGGGTTGGCAGTCTTATTTGCCTTAGAGAAGTTCCGTCTCTATCTGGAACATGTCAAATTCGACCTGGAGACAGATAATCAAGCCTTAAGCTGGGTCTTAGGTAGGCCGCGTCGTACTGGTCGTATAGCCCGTTGGGCCATCCGTATTTCTGCCTTCCAATTCGATGTCCGGCATATCAGAGGTACCGAAAATGTTGTTGCTGATGGACTCAGCCGAATGTTTTCCAACGACGTTGAGAACCATGAACCGGTCGATAGTTCATCTCCTCCCGAGTCCATACTATCTGATGTTAATGCCATCTTAACAGATGCTCCCATGCTCTTTAGGGATATCGAGAAATACCAACGTGAAGATCCGACGCTGGCTCCGATAATGGAAACCCTTTCTTCTGGGGAACATGTTGTCCCTTATGTTCTGAGGAATGGTGTTCTATGTTGCCCTTCGAGGCATGATAAGATGATGAAGGTCGTCGTTCCAGCTGTTCTTGTGCCTATGATCTTCAAATACTATCATGAGACCCCATTAGGGGGGCATCTTGGAATCTTTAAAACTCGTGAAAAGATTCGTGAAAGGTTCATCTGGAAGGGTATGGACGGTGAAATCCGTGAACTAGTAAAAGCTTGTAAATCTTGTTTGCTTAGTAAACCAACCATGTCCACCAAGGTAGGCCTTTTGTCTTCGCATCAAGCGTCGCGCCCCATGGAACGCCTGTATATTGATTATGTAGGACCCTTCCCCCAGTCAAAGGGAAATGCCAACAAGTTCATCTTTGTATGCGTAGATGGTTTTACAAGATTTTCCTGGTTATTTCCGACTAAGCTGGCTACCGCTCAGTCCACCATTACTTGCCTAAATTCTATTTTTGCTTCTTTTGGTCCGTGCCAATATATTGTGTCTGATAATGCTAAGGCGTTCACATCAAATCTTTTTCGTAAATTCTGTTTTGACTTGTCCATCTCTCATGTAACTACTTCTGCTTATTACCCTCAACCATCTCTGGCTGAACGGGTTAACCGTAATCTCAGGTCCGCGCTTATTGCCTATCATCATGAAGATCATTCCAGGTGGGACACGTCCCTGCATTGGTTAGCTTTTGCGTTGAATTCGGCGGTTCATGAATCACATAAATTTACTCCAGCCTCTTTGATGTTCAAGTTTGTTCCCAACACGCCGCTCTCTAACCTCTGGTCCCTGAGTGACATTCTACCTGAGACAATAGATCCGGACAACATTAAAGATATTTGGAAGAAGGCTAAAGCCAATCTCACAATGTCTCATGAAAAGGTTAGGGAAAGGTATGATCGTGGACGGAGACCCACCCCTTTGAAGGTAGGTGACCAAGTAATGGTCAAGAATTTTGTTGCCGCGGGCAAGCTTGCCCCCAGATTCCATGGGCCGTGTGTCATTCTCGATTTCCTTACGCCGGTTACCTTGTTATTAAGCAATCCAGCCACCGAGAGGATATTTAGGGTTCACCTGTCGCAGGTGAATCCTGTATAATTTCTGTGCTAACTTGCTTCATATAATCTTGAAAGGATTATGAAGGTTATATATATGTTTTTTTTTAGTTTCACTTTTAAGGCTTTCTGCCCCTTCTATAGTATTTTGTTTTATCTGTAAGCATTTTGTGAAACCTGCCCCGAACCATTAAACTGCCATCCTGTCCTTGCCACGGCCATTACCACGCTCCCGTCTCCTGCTCCACTCTACACAGTGGCTTAATTAATGCCATGAAATTCTGCACGCCGCTGGCCCCTCAACCTCTCCACAAAGCCTGTGCCCTCAAAAAATGATGATGGTCCAACAATTCTGCCGCCTAGCTTTAATGTTTCAGTGCCCCCGCAGCCGCGCGGCGCCGTGCTGCGACTGGGTTAGAGGAAGGGCCCCCTTGGCCCCAGCGAGGACGACATGTGCACGGCGAGCCGGAGCCCTCCTCCCGGCCAAGGCTGATGTGCGGCGCACGACCTGCTACTTGCCCGCAGCCTGTATATGTTCACCGCGGGCGCGGCGTGCTTCTACACCACTGCTCCCCTCATAGTGCGGGCGAGCGGTATCTCAGGGTACTTGAGGGGTCCGAGCGGCCGCCTTTGGACGCAAGCTGCAACGGCCGGTCTGGCCATCCAACTTAATCAACATCAACTATATGGACATTCCAGATCAACTTTACTACCTTTTCTTGGGTATTCTACTGCAATATTTGGTGGACTTAGAAAATTTTCCTCAACTTTAAAAACTAAAGTTTTCCTTCTGAATTCAACTTCTACAAACATAAAGACTTTACTTCGCCTGTCGCAACAAAAATTTTGAAACTGAATCAAACCACATTAAGAAAATCCTATAAATACTTCTGCAATTAATCTCCACATCTACATCAAAACTTGGACCTACTTTTCAAACAAATTTCATGTGTCACTCCTGGAGGAACTTTTGGGGGGGGGGGAGGTCTGTACCGGGCGGTACACCTCCACGCCGCTAATTTAAAATGTGCGCCAATTGAAACTCCTCTGCTGGAGGAAGTCTGAACTTTATCTACGGTATTAATTTTCTACTTCCTCAGAAGATGTCACTACCTGGAAATTTTGGAGTTTTTGAACTGTGTCATTTTCGACGTATTTTTGTTTTGCTTGTAGTAAGAAGTGTGAACTTTCTCTTCTAGAGGACACTACTGAAGATCAACAATAGTGCACCCTAGTGCGGATTGAAAGAACTGTTTTTTGTTGGAGAAAATTTAATTTCAAAAGTTTGTTCTTTGCTAAATTTCTTTCAGTCATTATTTAAGTTGGCAATATTAACCCTTTCTTTCCCCTTGTTTTGTATCTAGCCAATCCCGAATTTCTTGAATTAATTTTCCACCAATTACGTGTTTCTTCTTCATATTGTGTAGGGATTTTCTTGGTTAGCCAATAAAGTTTTTGTGGGAGGGTGTTCTCATTCTCCAAACGCCTCGAACTTTCCGCGAGAGTATATAAACTGCTGATTTTAGGGTCTCCGGGCCACTTCTGTTCCATCTTTCAGTGTGTAAAGTACATAGCAGGGGGCGGGAAGCGCCTCTTTCGTCGGCAGCGGTCAACAACAAGGTAAAGGCCGATTAATAACTTCTTTCTTTGCTAGCTCAGCAGTTTAACTCTCGGGGCGGGTCCGAAGTTTTTCCATTATGTAACCTTCCTTAAAATGTAAAGAAACTTGTATCTATTCTATCTTTTAAACTACATATTGGGATAGAGAGTGCTTAACCCTCTCGAGCTCCCACTCATATTGTTTTGAGGTGAACTTATTTTTTCTCTACCTATTATTCTTTAAAGTAATGTAAATTGTGTCCTTCTTAAGTCACCTCTGTAGTATGGGATTAGCCCTTGTATTAGTGGCCTAGAACCAGATTAGGTTTTAAAAACAAATCCATTAGGAGTGTAGATCGCCTCCTCTCTAATTGTTATTTTAGAGGTCATGTAATTAACCTTCTTCTCATTTAATAGACCTCAGTAGGTTGGGTATTTTACCCCTGTGTATATGTCCTTGGAGGACAGCTTGAAGGTAGAATTAGGTGTGGCCTTTGACAGGCCTGAATTTTGAGAGCAAGTTGCTATTTTCCCGAAAATGTTGTTTTCTGCGCGCCTCAAGGAGGCCTTTCTGTGTATTTTGGAGCAAGTGCTCCTAGGCATGAATGGGGTTTTCTGCCTCTCTGTTGAAACTTGTGTTTTGGGGTAAAACTGGGCTAATTGCTCAAGAAGTGTGAGGCTGGGGCTCGAAGCCCAAATCCTGTAAATATTGTAATTGTATTTTTATTGCCTTGCTACTCTGTACCTGCCATGATTGTTATTTCGTTATTTGGAAAAGAAAATATAACCTTGTTAATTTTACATGCACTATAATTTCGTAGCTTGAGACGCGTTCACACCCGCACCTTCTTTCACGCATAACTATCGCAAAAACACGGTAACAATTATTATTATTATTATTATTATTATTATTATTATTATTATTATTATTATTATTATTATTATTATTATTATTATTATTATTATTATTATTATTATCGAATACGCCAAGGATCCTATTCCCATACCGTGTTAACGCCCTTCCCGTTTTATTTACGGCGAGTGCATAGTTCGAACTGAGCTGACACATAGGCCTACTGACGAACAACCGAACGAGCATGCAGCTTAGTTAAATGACATTTTCCTTATCACCTTGACTGCTTGTTTACATAATGAGACACTTTCATAAAACTAAATGTTCAGCGACTTTACAGAAACATGTCATCAAAAAGGCTCACGACATACAGCCACAGGAGAGCGCACGATATAGAACCACAAGAAAACATAAGAATTCCCTTTCGACTCTTCGCTGGAGACTTGGATTTTCCGTGGAGTTTAAATTCTACACGAGCGGCGTAAGCACTGTACACAGAAACGCCGGTCAGCTGCGCGGTCTTTTTCACCACGTCTTCCACAGTCCACAGCGGATTCTAATCTCGTAGGCTACTGTAAACGTTTAAAACAATGTGTTTAGATTTCCTACTTAATTTTTCTCCACTTTTGTTAGCTTTAAAGTATTTCACAGGGGACTCCAGCGCCACAGCATCACACACGTGTTGCACACAGCTGGCAGCCATTATGTATACTGAACTGTTGTTGCAACCAGTATTGCCAACAGTTTTCTTGTATCCATTTTCAACGTCGCAAATATTATGCGAACTTATCAGCAATGGAATGAACTCGAACAAAGCTTACCAAGTACACAGTGCAATAAGATATCAATCTCATATTAAATTATTATTATTTTGCTACATGCACCACTGAGAACAGTAACTATTCATAGCCATCTACGTATGAAATATAAGAGTTGGTAACGAACCCGAATAACATACAACATGTGATATCTTTTCCACATTTATACAGGGCAAAATTTTTTAATTCGTCAAGTCAGTTCACCAGAATATCTAACCAAACAGAAGGAATCTTCTGACTTCAGGAACAAGTAACAAACCTACGGAACTATTTAGCGCTGCGGAAGCCTTTTCACCGACCAGAAGTCTGACTAACATCAAAGGGACCGCTAAGGTCTTGAGTTGACTCTCAGTATAGGCATTCCCTTGCTGTTTCTGCTACAGCATCCCTGTATGCCACCCATTCACTTTCTATATCCTGAACCTGCTTACTGTCTACTGTTCGAAATTTCTCACTAATCATATCCATGTACTTCTGTCTAATTTCCTCGTCCTGGAGATTTTCTACCCTTATTCGTTTGCAGACAGATTTCACTTTCTCTACCCTAGGCCTGGAGATACTTAGTTCACTACAGATCAGATAGTGGTCTGTATCATCGAAAAATTCCCGAAAAACTCGTACATTCCTAAAAGATTTCCTGAATTCAAAGTCTGTGAAGATATAGTCTATTATGGATCTGGTACCCCTAGCCTCCCATGTGTAGCGGTGAATAGCTTTATGCTTGAAGAATGTATTCGTAACAGCTAAACCCATACTTGCACAGAAGTCCAGCAAACGCTTCCCATTCCCATTAGCTTCCATATCTTCCCCACATTTACCAATCACCCTTTCGTATCCTTCAGTTCTATTCCCAACTCTCGCATTGAAATCGCCCATTAGCACTATTCTATCCTTGCTGTTGACCCTGACCACGATGTCACTCAATGCTTCATAAAACTTGTCAACTTCATCCTCATCTGCACCCTCACATGGTGAATACACGGACACAATTCTTGTCCTAATTCCTCCCACTGACAAATCTACCCACATCATTCGCTCATTTATGTGCCTAACCGAAACTGTGTTGCGTGCAATGGTATTCCTGATAAAGAGCCCTACCCCAGACTCTGCCCTTCCCTTTCTTACACCCGTCAGGTACACTTTATAATCTCCTATCTCTTCCTCCTTATCTCCCCTTACCCGAATATCACTTACTCCTAGCACATCCAGATGCATCCTCTTTGCTGACTCAGCAAGTTCTACCTTCTTTCTTCCATAAGCCCCATTAATATTGATAGCTCCCCATCGAATTCCATTTCGTTCGCCAAGTTGTTTCCAAGGAGTCCCTCGCCTGTCAAATGGGAGTGGGACTCCATTACTCCCATAGGTCCGAGGCTTGCTTAAAGTGTTCTGAGCTCTGTAAATTCATGAAGCAGGATGCTGCCCTACTTGCACATAGTCCAAGTGAGGATCTCTCCTCTAACGGGTTATGGACCACCGATGGATTGTATAGTCCTAGCTGCCTGAGCACAAGGAGGGCCAGGACTCAGAATTTGTCCGGGATGGCCACTCCCATTCCGTAGCAACTGGTATCCCGACTCTCAGGACCACTTACTAGGTCACTCAGCCGTTGCCCATGCGTTCACGAACTAGGACGTGACTACAGTAACCCACAAATATAATTAGTATTCAAACTTTGCCGATCTGACTATACGCTCCCAGAATTCGAACCCATGTCCTCAGCCTGTTGATATCCCTTAGAGTCTCGACAAAGGAGAAACCTCACTGGAATAGAATCTGGAGGCCGAGCATATTAGATGACGGAGGGGGCTCCCTGGCGACACATAAAGTGTCAGCGTATCTCACGCCTTCGGCTGACACTGCCATTGTATCGACGTCCGAGAAGGTTTGAGACGGAGATGCAAAACATCGTTATGAACTATAGGGCAAAGAGATTCTTTCCACTATAATTTGAGCAATTTGTTCTTCTGGGAAATGAAGGGCAAATATCCTCGTATAAACGTTTATACCTTGAAAAATGTCGGCAAAGTTCTCGTCCAACCTCAGTACTCTAAAATAGTACTTTTGGATTAAAGAAGACACAGCTCTATCTGGAATGAAGTTAGCCAGAAGATGGGCACGGAAATCCTCTATTGAAGATCTGTCAGCTATTGATTTTACCCTTTTGTCCGAGAGGACGCCTACAGAATGTGGGTAAATAATTTGAAGTACTTGGGAGTGAGATAGAGAGCAAATACTAAAGCATGGTCTTGGAATTCGCCTAGAAATATTAAGAAAGAAATGACTTCATTAGTTGAGTTAATGGAGAACTTGAATATACCTTTGAGCAACATGGCAAATGGGTGGGGCAAGCTGCTGAAGCCGGGCGACATAATAGGTGACGGCTTAGGAGGTTGAGAAGTTTCAAACACTGCATTAGTCATAAAGAACGGTGGGAGTTATCTTGGATGACCAGACGCTGTTTCCGATGAGGCAGATATTTATTGAGTAGCAGCAGATTTCCTACTCTCAATTACTCTACTAAAGTCTTCCTCCGTAGACAAGTTTGCCACAGGAACCTGGTCGCATTTAGGAGTAGCGACCCCGGACAGCATTGACTAACTCTATTCGACATATCATAGAGGTGTTCCAATAGATTGCTTGCTTTCTTATCATGAGCGTCCTTCAATTTTAGAGACAATAGGTCCCTAGCCCTATTATAGAAATTATATAGCCTAGTCTGAACTCTTTTAAGTTGATTAGCATATGGATTGCTTACTTCAAAAAACTAACTACAGAAGCTAGCTCGGTGGTATTATCCGTAATTGTGGACAGACCCTCATCAATTTCTTTCTCCCCGAATACCGGGATACAAATAGGAAGCTCTAAATATTCCTTAAGTTTGTCAATATCCGCCACAACCGTGCCTCCAGATTGGACCTTCCTAATGAGGAGCTCATCCTCCAGATTTGACCTTCCTAATTAGGAGCTCATAGATTAAACAGATAGGGAATCTGCCACCTGGGCGACTGCCCTAATTGCAGATTAGTAGTGATTGATTGTTCTTGCGCAACTACCCGGGTGCAAGGGCTTCATTAGGACCAGACATCTTGATAGAATAATTTAACAGTTTTGAAAATTGCTAGCAACCGAGAACATTTTTAGAGGACGATGTGAATTTCTATATTTAGCCGTCAAAAATGGGTTTTATCTAGACCCATTCAACCACGCTGTGCTATCACTTGTTACCGAATTTTTGTGGTGGACAGAGGTGAAAGATGGTGCGGGCATGAATGGGTCTATCTACTACAATCAAACCACAGGGCCAACGGCTCTCCGGTAGTGTGTTGACCGTTGGCCATCTGATTTCAATTTTTATATTGTTTTGTTTGCTTAGGCTATTATTATTATTATTATTATTATTATTATTATTATTATTATTATTATTATTATTATTATTATTATTATTATTATTATTATTATTATTATTATTATTATGGATTTGAACTCTGTATTGGGGGAAGGCATGTTTGGTTCAATACATCCTCTATCTATATACTACAACCAAAATATTAATTAAAATCTTTAAAATTAAAGTTATATTTCTTTTCTCCTCTCTTTTTTTTATCAAATGCAACGGAACACGATTTCAGGTACAGTAGTTAAAATACAAGGTAGGAGAAATCAACAAAATTTGTCAATAGTTAATCATCTAAACTTGAAGCTCCCAACTTTACAAATGGTACCGGTATTTGAGCACCATTTATCCATACACTCAAGAGTCAAGGAGACAGGTCTCCCACTTTCATTTACAGAGTTTTACTAACACTTCTACAAAATGGAAAGAGCGTAAATGCTCTAGGAATTGTCTATGTGACTGAGCTCCGAACCTTATACCTTTACAACCAGAGCATCTTTGCTCACTGAAATTTAAATTTTGCAGGCCTGTCGGGCAGTGGCGTATACTGAGGGCTACCAAGGCTCTCAGTGAAGCCCAAACCTCAATTGAGAATGATGGAAGTATAAAACACATTGTAATGTAAGCATCTGACACATTATTCCATTTACAACACTTGAAATCAGCGAGAAAGAACGTCGCACGTATTTTTGAGAACAAGGCATCGGAGACTGATATTGCAGCCCAGACTCCCGTCCCTCTCCCCTCTGCACGCCCCACACGGCTTGCTGTTATATATCGGACAGGAGCGGGGACCGGGCGAATAGGTGTGCAAGGCTTCGGTCTGTCAGATCGCTACTGCTAACTATCAACCATGCGTTACTCATCGTATACACATTCCTCACCTCATATTAGTGATATAATTATATAGATAACAGATTGCGGTTATTTCACTTCCGTTTACTTCTACATCCTTGTAGGAAGACACTGCAGGGCTGGTGTTATAGAAGCAATAGAGTTTTCCTTTTATTGGTAGATTTTTAAAAATGAAATGCAGTCTTTCATCTTTAGTCTTCTCTCTTGTTGGTTGAAATCAAACCCGCGATCTTGGGTCGGACACCAGCACTGATCTGCCGAGAAAGTGAATTAACGAGTGAGTTATGGAGACGACCGCTTTAAAATGCAACATTTTATTTAATAATAATAATAATAATAATAATAATAATAATAATAATAATAATAATAATAATAATAATAATAATAATAATAATAATAATAATAATAATAATAATAATAATAATTGTTACCGTGTTTTGGTGGTAGTTATGCATGAAAGAAGGTGCTGGGTGGTGAAGGGGTCTCAAGCTACTAAAGTGAAATTAATTTTAAAATTTAACAAGGTTATATTTTCTTTTCAAAATTAGGTAACAACAAATAGAACAGGTACTTAGTAGCCGAAACACGATTGACAAATACATTTGCATAGGTACCCCATTTGGGGCTTCAAAAAGTCAGAAACATAATTCTTGAGCCATGAGCCCAACCTTACAATGAACACCATACAACAAAGGGGCCGAAAACCCCCAAACATGCCAGAAACACCGGCTTCCAATTACATCCAAAAGCCTCCTTGAGGCAGAAACACAATTTTCAAAAAGGGCAACTTCCCCTTAAAATACAAGCCTATCATAGGCCACTCCGAACTCCACCTTTAAGCCGTCCTCAAAGGACATATACACAGGGGCAAAATACCCAATCTACTGAGGTCTGTTAAATGACAAGAAAGTTAATACATGACCTCTAAAATCACAATTTGAGAGGAGGCGAACTTGCACTCCTAATACACTTTGTCTTTAAGACCTATTTTGGCTCTAAGGCCACTGATGCAAGGGCTAATCCCATACTACAGAGGTGACTTAAGACACTACTAACTTACATTACTGAAGAATAGGTTGCGAAAAATAAGTTCACCTCAAACAATGTGAGTGGGAGCTCGAGAGGGTTAACACTCTCTATCCCAGTATGTCGCTTTACAAGAGAATAGAAGAAAAGAGAAGTTACATTTTAGGAAAAGGTTACATAGGGGAACACTTAGAACCTGCCCCGAAAGTTAAACTGCTGAGCTGGCAAAGAAAAAATTTATTAATCGGCCATTACCTTATTGTTGACCGCTGCCGAGGAAAGAGGCGCTTCCCGCCTCCTGCTATGTACTTAATACACTGAAAGATGGAACAGAAGTGGCCCGGAGACCCTAAAATCAGCAGTTTAAATACTCTCGCAGAAAGTTCTAGGCGTTAGGGGAAAGAAAACACCCTCCCACAAAGATTTTATTGGGTAGGACCCCGCAACAGATTCAAGTTGGGGAAAGATACACCAGATTGGTCAGAAATTAATAGAAAAAATTCGTGATTGGATACATTCAAAACAAGGGGAAGAAAGGGGTAAATATTGCCAACTTAAACAATGACAGAAAGAAATTTAACAAAGAACAAACTCCTGAAATTAAATTTTCTCCAACAAAATAGTTCTTTGACTCCGCACTAGGGTGCACTATTGTTGATCTTCAGTAGTGTCCTCTAGAAGAGAAAGTTCACACTTCTTAATACAAGCAAGACAAAAGTACGTCGAAAATGACACAGTTCACAAACTCAAAAATTTCCAGGTAGTGACATCTTCTGAGAAATTTGGAAATTAAGACCGTAGATAAAGTTCAGACTTCCTCCAGAAGAGGAGTTTCAACTGGCGCAACTTTTAAATAAACGGTGTGGAGGTGTACCGCCCGGTACAGACCTGCCCCCCCAAAAGTTCCTCCACGGGGTAACACAGAAGAACATAAACTTTTGTTTGAAAATAAGTTCCAAGTTTTGATGTTGATATTAAGATAACTTGCAGAAGTATTTGAGAAATTTCTTAATTCGGTTCCAAAATTTTGTTGTTGGAGGTGAAGTGAAGTCTTTAGGTTTATAGAAGTTGAATTTCTGAAGATAAGCTTTTACTACTTAAAAGTGAAGGAAAAATTTGCAATGTCCATCAGATATTGCTGTTGAATTCCCAAATGTAGTTATCTCTTATAGTAACTGTCCATGTAGTTGATGTTGATGAAGTTGGATGGCCGGACCGGCCGTTGCAGCTTGCGTCCAAAAGGAGGCCGCTCGGACCCCTTAAGTACCCTGAGATACCGCTCGCCCGCACTATGAGGGGAGCAGAGTGTTGAAACACGCCGCGCCCGCGGTGAACATATACAGGCTGCGGGCCAGAAGCAGGTCGTGCGCCGCACATCAGCCTTGGCCGGGAGGAGAGCTCCGGCTCGCCGTGCACATGTCGTCCTCGCTGGAGAGGAGGGGGCCCATCCCCCTCCCCAGTTGCTGCACGGCGCTGCGCGGCTGCGGGGGCACTGAAACATTAAGGCTAGGCGGCAGAATTGTGTTGGACCATCGTCTTTTTGAAGGCACAGGCATTATGGAGAGGTTGAGGGGCCAGCGGCGTGTAGATATCCGTGGCATTTAATCTTATGAAGCCACAGTGTAAGGTGGAGCAGGAGACGGGAGCGTGGTAATGGCCGTGGCAAGAACAGGATGGCAGTTTAACGGATCGGGGCGGGTTTTACAAAAGGCTTACATCTAAAACCAAAATATTATAGAAGGGGCAGAATGCCATAAAAGTGACACTCAAAAAAAAAAAAAATATAACCTTCATATCCTTTCAAAATAATATGAAGCAAGTTAACACAAAATCACACCGGTTTCACCTGGGACAGGTGAACCCTAAATATCCTCTCGGTGGCTGGATTACCTTAACAATAAGGTAACCGGCGTAAGAAAATCGAGAATGATACAAGGTCCATGAAATCTGGGGGCAAGCTTGCCCGCGGGAACAAAATTTTTGACCATAACCTGGTCACCTACCTTCAAAGGGGTTGGTCTCCGTCCACGATCATACCTTTCCCTAACCTTTTCATGAGACACTTTAAGATTGGCTTTAGCCTTCTTCCAAAGATCTTTAATGTTGTCCGGATCTATTATCTCGGGTAGAATGTCATTCAGAGACCAGAGGTTAGAGAGCGGCGAGTTGGGAACAAACTTGAACATTAAAGAAGCTGGAGTGAACTTGTGAGATTCATGAACCGCCGAATTCAAAGCAAAAGCTATCCAATGCAGGGACGTGTCCCACCTGGAAGGATCTTCATGATGATAGGCAATGAGTGCGGACCTGAGATTACGGTTAACCCGTTCAGCCAGAGATGGTTGAGGGTAATAAGCAGAAGTAGTTACATGAGAGATGGATAAGTCAAAACAGAATTTACGAAATAAATTAGATGTAAAAGCCTTAGCATTATCGGAAACTATGTATTGACAGGGACCAAAAGAAGCAAAGATAGTATTAAGACAAGAAATGGTGGACTGAGCGGTAGCCAGCTTAGTCGGAAATAACCAGGAAAATCTAGTAAAACCATCTACACATACAAAGATGAACTTGTTGGCATTCCCCTTTGACTGGGGGAAGGGTCCCACATAATCAATATACAGGCGCTCCATGGGGCGCGACGCTTGATGAGAAGACAAAAGACCTACCTTAGTGGACATGGTCGGTTTACTAAGCAAACAGGATTTACATGCCTTTACTAATTCACGGATTTCACCGTCCATACCTTTCCAGATGAACATATCACGAATCTTTTCACGAGTTTTAAAGATACCAAGATGCCCTCCTAATGGGGTCTCATGATAATACTTGAAGATCATAGGTACAAGAACCGCTGGAACAACAACTTTCATCATCTTATCATGCCTCGAAGGGCAACATAGAACTCCATTCCTCAGAACATAAGGGACAACATGTTCCCCAGAAGAAAGGGTTTCCATTATCGGAGCCAGCGTCGGATCTTCACGTTGGTATTTCTCGATATCCCTAAACAGCATGGGAACATCTGTTAGGATGGCATTAACCTCAGATAGCATGGACTCGGGAAGTGATGGACTGTCGACCTGTTCATGCTTCTCAACGTCGTCTGAAAACATACGGCTGAGTCCATCAGCGACAACATTTTCGGTACCTCGGATATGCCTGACATTGAATTGGAAGGCAGAAATACGGATGGCCCAACGGGCCATACGACCAGTACGACGCGGCCTACCTAAGACCCAGCTTAATGCTTGATTATCTGTCTCCAGGTCGAATTTGACATGTTCCAGATAGAGACGGAACATTTCTAAGGCAAATAAGACTGCCAACCCTTCGAGCTCATAGATGGAATACTTGGCTTCTTGAGCCGATAGAGTCCTAGATGCATAGGCGATGGGTCGCCTCCCTAGTTCAGTCTCTTGAAGAAGGACTGCCGCTACCGCCGACGACGACGCGTCCGTTTGGACGATGAATTTCTTTGAGAAATCAGGCATAGCAAGGACAGGGGCATTACAGAGAGCTAATTTCAGATCTTCAAAAGCGGCTTGTTGAGAAGGTCCCCACTCGAATTTGATGCCTTTCCTACGAAGAAGGTTCAATGGCGCCGCTCTATTAGCAAAGTTAGGAATGAACTTTCTGAAGAAATTCACCATACCAATGAACCTGGCGATACCTTTAATGTCCTTGGGAGGTTTAAAATCACGGATGGCCTGTGTTCTAGAATGATCGACTGCTACACCATCAGGGGACACAATATGCCCTAGGAATGACATAGAGGGCTTAGCAAAAGCGACCTTGGACAACTTGACAGTTAACCCAGCCTTACGAAGGCGATTCAGAACTTCTCGCAGATGATCTAGATGTTCTTCGAAGGTCTCCGAAAACACGACGACATCATCCAAGTAGTGATATAAGTACTCGAATTTGATGTCGGAGAAGACCCTATCTAGTAGCCTAGTGAGCACAGCTGCCCCCGTGGGGAGCCCGAAAGGCACGCGGTTGTATTCGTATAACTTCCAGTCCGTGGCAAACGCTGTAAGGTGTTTAGACTCTTCAGCAAGGGGAATTTGATTATAGGCCTGATTCAAGTCCAAGATAGTAAAGAACTTGGCCTTACGAAACCTTGAAAAGCAAGAATGAAGGTCGGGAAGGGGCACAGATTGTAACACCACCTGCCGATTGAGAGCCCTGTAGTCAATTACAGGCCTGAAGCCCCCTTGGGGTTTCGGGACTAGAAAAATAGGCGAAGAATACGCTGACTTAGAGGGCCTAATAATACCATCCTTCAACATCTGATCGATGATTTCTTTCAGAGCCTTCATTTTAGGTGGAGATAGCCTATACGGTGGAAAACGGACAGGAATCGAATCCGTGACCTCAATTTTGTATTCGATCAGGTCAGTAACGCCAAGAGTATCAGAGAATACCTCGGGAAACGACTGACACAGTTTGCGAATACTATCAGCCTGCTCCTCAGGTAGATGTCTAAGGTCTAACAACATCTCATCCTGGGTAGGCGAAATAGAAGAACATGACACAGAATTACACTTTAATAGTGGAATTTTACAACTAGAAGCAAATTTGAATGTGCACGACCTAGACTGGAGATCGAGCACAAGACCAGTGTGAGAAATAAAGTCAGCTCCCAATATAATGGGGCAAGACAATTGCTTGGCCACAAACAATTTAATTTTCCATGTAAATTTAAAAATACGAATTTTGACCAGTAAGGAACCTAGAATTTCTAATGGAGATGTATTAGCAGAGGCACATTTCACAGGAGAAGAGTCATAGACAGGTAGGTTACAAACAGACTTCAATTTCGAGTACCATTCAGCCGAAATAATGGAACAAACACTGCCTGAATCTAATAGAGCTGTTATAGGTTCGTTATTTACCTCAATCTTAAGGAAAGGAACAGGTGCGGGGGTATCCGCCGCAATCTTAAGACACTCTTTGGGGCATTCAAAGGACAGATTAGCAGATTGAACGTTCCCAGGATTTTCGATCTGCTTACCAGGGGCTGAGCCTCGGGAAGATGAATTAGTTGACTCAGCCGAAGCCACTAGTCACTTTTGATTGTTGTTGGAAGTTACCCCAGAAGTTGAGCAGGAGGGGGTGCTATTCGAATTGGGACAATTCTTGGCGATATGTGAGAAAGCCCCACATTTAAAACAGCCTTGTGATGAACCAGCTCCATTATTTGCCCTACTAGACTTGATCAGAGGACACTTATTGCGCAGATGGTCAGGCGCCCCGCACGCATAACATTTACGGGGATTGACTGGTCGGCGAGGTGGAGGCCGAGTGTTACTAAAGGAAGGCGGGGGTTCTTTCGCGACACGCAAAGAATCGGCGTATCTAACTCCTTCCGCCGAGACGGCCAACGCTTCAAGTTCCGAGAAGGTTTGCGGGCACGCCGCGAAACACAAATATGACCTATAGGGAGGTGAAATTCCCTCTACAATAGCCTGCACAATCTGATCTTCAGGAAAATGAAGGGCAAACACTCTAGTATAAAACTTAATGTCCTGTATGAAATCAGCCAAGTTTTCATCCAAGCGCTGTACCCGATAATAGTATTTCTGAATCAGAGATGACCTCGCGCGGGCAGGAATGAAATTTGCAAGCAAGTGTGCGTGAAAATCTTCAATAGATGACTGTTCAGCAATAGCTCTTACTATTTTATCTGAGAGAACACCAATAGCATAAGGATAGATTATTTGTAAAATTTGACAAGGGGAAAGAGAAAACACAAGGGCGTGATCCTGAAATTCAACTAAAAATCTTAAAAATGAAATAACTTCACTGGTGGTGTTGACAGAAAACTTAGAGATACCTCTTAGCAACATTGCCAATGGATGAGGCAAGCTGCTAAACGGGTGACATAGTAGGTAGAGGTTTCAGGGGCAAAGAAGTTAATTCAGAACGGATGTTACTCAACGATGCACGGCGTTCAGACTCGTTGTCCAATGGGGCAGAAATAGTTTGAGCAGTGGGGGTTTTCCTATTTACTTCTCCCTTAGGAGACTCTTCCTCGCTACCTACATTCACTATGGTGGGTTGATCAGATTTGGGAGGAATTTCCCCAGTTAACAATTGAGTGACTTTACTAGACAATTCAGAAATAGTTTCAAGGAGCGTATTAGCTTCCTTCCTCTGAACGTCATTCACCTTTAGAGACAACAGATCATTAACTCTATTTGAAAAATGATATAGCCTGCCTTGCACACGCTTAATTTGATTAGGAGACGGATCATTTTCATCAAAAAACTAACGACCGATGCTAGCCCAGTAATGTTCTCGACGATCGTGGAAAGAGAGTCATCAATTTCTTTCTCTCCCAAATTGGGGATGGAAATGGGCAAATCAAGGGAGTCTCTAAGCTTGTTATTGTCGATAGCAACCGTGCCTCCAGATTGCACGTTTCTAATAGTTAATTCGTAGATCAACTCCTCTTTGCGCAAGTAGTTAAGGAGGAGAACATCGCGAGGGCCGGGCATGATAACAGAAAAATTTTGAAAAACCTCAATAAAAAATTTCCAGCAACTGAGAAAATGGTTAGAGTTCGGATCAAAACAGAGTTTAGCCGTCAAAAGGGGCTAAATTGAGACCCATTCAACCACGCTCTGCTACCACTTGTTGCCGTGTTTTGGTGGTAGTTATGCATGAAAGAAGGTGCTGGGTGGTGAAGGGGTCTCAAGCTACTAAAGTGAAATTAATTTTAAAATTTAACAAGGTTATATTTTCTTTTCAAAATTAGGTAACAACAAATAGAACAGGTACTTAGTAGCCGAAACACGATTGACAAATACATTTGCATAGGTACCCCATTTGGGGCTTCAAAAAGTCAGAAACATAATTCTTGAGCCATGAGCCCAACCTTACAATGAACACCATACAACAAAGGGGCCGAAAACCCCCAAACATGCCAGAAACACCGGCTTCCAATTACTTCCAAAAGCCTCCTTGAGGCAGAAACACAATTTTCAAAAAGGGCAACTTCCCCTTAAAATACAAGCCTATCATAGGCCACTCTGAACTCCACCTTTAAGCCGTCCTCAAAGGACATATACACAGGGGCAAAATACCCAATCTACTGAGGTCTGTTAAATGACAAGAAAGTTAATACATGACCTCTAAAATCACAATTTGAGAGGAGGCGAACTTGCACTCCTAATACACTTTGTCTTTAAGACCTATTTTGGCTCTAAGGCCACTGATGCAAGGGCTAATCCCATACTACAGAGGTGACTTAAGACACTACTAACTTACATTACTGAAGAATAGGTTGCGAAAAATAAGTTCACCTCAAACAATGTGAGTGGGAGCTCGAGAGGGTTAACACTCTCTATCCCAGTATGTCGCTTTACAAGAGAATAGAAGAAAAGAGAAGTTACATTTTAGGAAAAGGTTACATAGGGGAACACTTAGAACCTGCCCCGAAAGTTAAACTGCTGAGCTGGCAAAGAAAAAATTTATTAATCGGCCATTACCTTATTGTTGACCGCTGCCGAGGAAAGAGGCGCTTCCCGCCTCCTGCTATGTACTTAATACACTGAAAGATGGAACAGAAGTGGCCCGGAGACCCTAAAATCAGCAGTTTAAATACTCTCGCAGAAAGTTCTAGGCGTTAGGGGAAAGAAAACACCCTCCCACAAAGATTTTATTGGGTAGGACCCCGCAACAGATTCAAGTTGGGGAAAGATACACCAGATTGGTCAGAAATTAATAGAAAAAATTCGTGATTGGATACATTCAAAACAAGGGGAAGAAAGGGGTAAATATTGCCAACTTAAACAATGACAGAAAGAAATTTAACAAAGAACAAACTTCTGAAATTAAATTTTCTCCAACAAAATAGTTCTTTGACTCCGCACTAGGGTGCACTATTGTTGATCTTCAGTAGTGTCCTCTAGAAGAGAAAGTTCACACTTCTTAATACAAGCAAGACAAAAGTACGTCGAAAATGACACAGTTCACAAACTCAAAAATTTCCAGGTAGTGACATCTTCTGAGAAATTTGGAAATTAAGACCGTAGATAAAGTTCAGACTTCCTTCAGAAGAGGAGTTTCAACTGGCGCAACTTTTAAATAAACGGTGTGGAGGTGTACCGCCCGGTACAATAATAATAATAATAATAATAATAATAATAATAATAATAATAATAATGGTACATGGCATCTGTATAGGCTTGAGGTGACCTAATGAGGATAAAATCAATGGCGAAGACGTCATAAACATCCAATCCCCAAGCCAGGGGAATTAACTGTATAAGCGGGTTCATTCTGAAAATTGAACTGGGGCCATCGGGGCCAAAAGCAATCATTCTAACCATTTAGCCACAAAGCCCGACTTTAATTTGCTGAACCTTAGACTACAATCTCCAGTAGCAGAGGCCACGGCAGTAACATGTGAAACAGTCCTGACAACACAGCAGGCTACTCCGTTGTCTATTGGCTGCAGCTTAAAACGCTGAAGACTTCACGTTCACTAAACCAACCATCGAAAAGGGGCAAGTTATATTCAGTGATAGCCCACGTCTTGATTCCAGCATACGCCAGTGCTCTCGAGGCACAACCTACATTTAGTAATTCAAACAGAAGTCACTGTCTTAAACTCTCAACAGTCTAATCACTTATGATAAAGTATTTTACACGAGTATCGAATACTCATTCAACCGGGCCTTGGTGGGAAGAAAAAACACAGGTTAAAGTTACTGGGCAAAAATTCAAAATGATGCGGAGGCGGACACTTGCACTCCTTGAAAATGACAGTTAGAAGTTTAAAACCCTAGTTGGGCTCACTGCTCGAAGTTACAGAGGCTAATTCTATACTACTGAGGTGACTAGATGGAGAAGATTTAAGTTACAAAGCTACGGACAGAAAACGGTTACAAAACATAGTCACCTCTAATTCAAGTTGATGGGGAACTCGAGAGGGTGTCACACTCTCTATTCGCGAATTTGATCTAAGTGCTTTTCGGCTTGTTTGAAATTTACAGTAGAAATATACATTTTTGAAATTTGGGGTTAGATTTTAAAAGATAGGAAACCTTCCCCTCAAGCTAGCTTTCAGAGGCTATCACCTAGTTATTAAATAGCTGCCATTACCTTACTGCGCTGGACTGCTCGATGAAGGGCGAGATGCCCCCGCCTCCACTATTAACACACACTAAGTGTACTGGAGATCAAGAAGACACGGCAGCCAGCTTTTATACCCGAGAGGAAGGTTCGAGAGAGATCTGGACTAAGGCCCGACACACCCTCAATTTTATTGGATAATTAAATATGTAGAAGAAAGCGCCGATTGGTAGAACATTAAATACACAAAATTTTCAATTGGACAATTCTGAAGTTGGCGGAAGGATGTCGAAATGTTGCCAACTGTAATATACAAAAAGCAAAGACAAACCAAGTCAGTTTAGGAAAACTTCAAATAGCGAATTTCTTTAGAATTGTAATAGTTCCTCTTCACACTAGAGGGCATGACATACGTTTTGTTTGTAGAGATATCTGTGAGCAAAAGTACAAACTTCTTGCCCAAGTAGTTGCAAGTTTATACTGAAGATGGCGTTTTTCAAGACGCTTCATTTGATTGAATGGGGCTCGTATACCCTCGAGGTACAATAATAATAATGTCATTGGTTTTACGACCCACTAACTACTTTTACGGTTTTCTGAGGCGCCGTGGTGCCAGGATTTTACCCCGCAGGAGTTCTTTTACGTGGCCTTAAATCTACCGAGACGAGACTGATGTATTTGAGCACCTTCAAGTACCACTGGACTGAACCTTCGATCTTACCGTCTTGGAGACAAAGGCCAGCGCTCTACCACCTGAAGCACTCAGCCCTCCAGGAACTAATGCAAGAAAAATGCTAGTGATTTTGTGATTACGACACACTTTTTCGTTGAGAAGAAAAGTGAAGTAAGTCAGTAACTAAGACTTCTCTCATATCAACGAAATATTCTCACTTCCATTTTAAGTACACTAGCGAAAAAAAATTCCGAACACCAAGAAAGTGTTGTGCTAGATTAACGAACATTGGTAGGCGTGTTTTACATCTGAAAGATGACGTTGATTCAAATTTCCCGCTAATCGCATTAGCGTGGTTCAAGTAGCGGCCCCATGACGTTGCATATCAAGTTTGTTTAAAGACGGTCTGTACTGTGCCAGAGCCCTGTGAGATTGAACAGAGTGACCGTGAGTGGGTCAAGAATTCCTATACGAGGACGAAGAGGCCAGTATCAACAGGTCACTGCTGTTGAACGAAGTCGCATAATAGGGCTACTTGAAAGTGGATTTTCCTTCCGTGCTATTGTAGAACGACTTGGCAGGAATGTCTCCAGTGTGCATGCGTGCAGTGGTCACAAGAAGGTACGCTCGCAAGAAGACCGGTCTTCGGACGGCCCCGTGGCACCACCGATAGGGAGGATCGCCGTAACCGGCGTATGGCTGTGGTGCAGCGGACTGCGTCTACAATAGCAATTCGAGCGGTAGTTGGCACCACAGTGACGCAACGAACTGTTAGAAATCGGTTACTTGAAGGACAGCTCCGAGCTAGATGCCCGGCGACCTGCATTCAACTTAACCCAAACCACCGCCGTCTGCAACTTCAATGGTGTCAAGCGAGAGCTCACTGGAGTATGGGATGGAAGATGGAAGTCCGTTGTGTTTTCCGATGAAAGCTGGTTCTGCCTTGGCGCCAGTAATAGCCGTGTGTTAATTTGAAGTAGACCAGATGAACACCTGCATTCCACCCGTCTGCATCGTCGGCACACTGGACCTGCACCGGGAATTTTGGTCCGGGGAGCAATTTCCTATGACAACAGGAGCACTCTCGTGGTTATCCCACGCACTCTGACTGCAGATGTGCTCCCCTCTGGTGAATCGACCTGTTGTGCTGTCATTCGTGAACAGCATTCCCGGGGGTGTTTTTCAACAGGATAATGCACATTCCCATGCAGCTGTTGTAACCCAACATGCTCTACAGATTGTCGACAGGTTGCCTTGGCCTGCTCGATCTCCGATCTGTCCCCAATCGAGCATGTATGCGGCGACAACTCCAGCGCCATCCACAACGGGCATTAAGCTTCCCTATATTGACCAACCAAGTGCAACAGCCATGAAACTCCATCCAACAAGCTGACATCCGGCACCTGTACGATACAATGCATGCACGTTTGCATGCCTGAATTCAACAGCCAGTCTATTACACCAAATATTAATGGACCAGCACGGCACATTTGCAATGGCTTTTCTCGCGCGTGTATTAACCTGTAGTCTTGTACCTTTAATCAATTAAATATGTTACCTCGACAAATCCTTATTCACGGTGTTTGGATATTTTCTCCGCCGGTATAGATACGTTTAAGTGACCTACGACATCTCTGAACCCAATGATGGGTCTGTCTTCCAAGAATCAAATGAAACGTAATATCATTACGTAAAAAGTTCTGACCCACTGATGGGTCTGTCTTCCAAGAATCAAATGAAACGTAAAATCATTACGCAAAAAGTTCTGACATATCACGTTCCTCAAATGAACGATTCATAACACAACTGACTTTGAATTCAGAATATCTGTTGGGATATGCAGGTATTCCGTGGATTTTTCGATGATACTGGCCAAACCTGATATGTAGTGAACTAAGTATCTCTAGGCCTAGGGCAGAGAAACTAAAATCTGCCGAAAGAATCTCCAGACCGACGAAATTAGAGAGTAGAATATGGTAGATCACAGACAGTCAGCAGGTTCAAGATGCAGTATGGGAAGGGTAGCATACTTTGACTATGAGTGGCGAAGGACTCCTTGGAAACAACATAGCGAACAAAATGTGATTTAGTGGGGAGCCATCAATAGGGGCTTATGGATCGGGCTTCATCCACTTCTCGCACCTCCCTGGAGACAGAAGAGATGAGCGGCGCTTCTGTGGTACACATTACATCTTTGTTCTGATCCACTTCCAGATTTCATTTAGGCTGTTATTACGATGAGCTCGCAACACCCAAAGTCATTGTTATATACCGAACAGGGAAACTAGTCTAGTGTCCGTATTTGAAGTATTTCGAATTTCAAATGCGTGCTGCGTGCGAGGAGTGCCGACCGCAGCTAGCGAACTTGGTGTGAATTCGCTGCTGGCCGATCAAAACAAACTACGTCACTTCCAGCATTCCATTCCTACTATGGTTAAAAACTAGCTTAATAAGAATGGCACAATGAGTTGAACTACATCACCGTGTAGCCAGTATTAAAACCTACATAACTACCAAGTTTTACGAAAATTTATGAAGGATTGACGGAATTATTGCAGGTTGAATTGATAGCTGAACTCCGTGCGCACGCGGCAGATTCAGTATAAAAGAAACCATCTAACAAGCAAAGGAAGTTATACGACGTGATAATGTCAGTGTTGAAAGCCTGCAGTTAAACTCTACGAAGTTCGTCATGTAAGGTGACTAAGTCAGTAAGGAAGTTTAACTTTGCATCTCATGTAGTGCAGTTTTGAACTCGTATTTTTCCGAGTGACATTACATGTCAGGAAACATTCATTCGTAATTTTGTATAGTGAATTCGAACATGCAGTCAGATATTAAATTTTAATATTAGAACTTGTGTTTCGAGTGGAATTCAGATATTGAATTCAAATATTAGAACTTGTGTTTTCGAGCGGAAGCATTAACTTAGAGAGATCAGTGCACTGAAACTGGAGTGCCGTTCGAAGTACCGTAAGAAATCCCCAATCTGCCACCCCCTATAGTGTCAGCAGCGAGCTCCGGACACATCGAGTTTGTGACCGAGGCTCCTGTAATCTTTGCAGTGTTCTCCGTCGTCCACATGCCCAGTAGCAAAGTAGGGAGAGGGTTTCCTTATACATTGCTTCTTCTGTCACAGAGGGGTTATGCCCGACTGCTGTATTTAGCACTGGGACTAGCAAAATAGAAGCATATAATACATGTAATTGGCTGTATTTATTCCATGATGGCGTAAATACCATAATTTCGATTATTTTCTAATTTTAATTTCTGCCTGAAAAGAAAAGATGCTCATATCTTATAAGAGGGTGGTGGAGTCACGAGACCCCGTGCCTTTAAATAGGGGAGTCACTGCTTATATTGCAGTTATATGAATACAGTAAATTCAGTGAACGGAACTAATTTCACTAGCAAATGATTGGAATATCACATCAATATCTCCATTAGTGTTTGAACGTAAGGTACGGTAGTAGTATCAGTGAACGGAACTAAATTCATTCCATGTAAATAATCTACTAAGGGTTATCTTCGTGGCTTAATTACGTGTGAACGGAACTAATTGCATGCGTAGGCATTTAATTTCTTCAACTAAAAGTAAAATCATTGCAGTGAACAGTGACATAGCATTGTGATTTGCAAACTTATAAATAACCCAAAGCAATAGTAGGACCTAGTAAAACACGATAAGCTTTTGTGACCTCTTTCGTCGAACAGTGAAGACTGTAATGCACAAGTAATTTATTTCTTTTATAAACAATATTTAAAACTGTGCCGAGTTAAATTTGTGTTAAAGAGTGCGTGTTCGATTTCATCAACTTTCGACAGCAAAATAGTCTCTTTATTTCATTTTGAATGTGTGACAAGTTCAGTTATCTTAAAGAAATGTTCGTGTTTGATCTTATTGACATTCAACATGTTGCTTTCATATTTCTTTAATCTCTTCATGGAAACGGTAAAACCATTCAAACTTCACTTCAAATTTCATCCCAATAAGTAGAGTGTTCGTAATTGAACCCTGGAGCTCGACCTCTCAGACCGTCAAGATGATCTAGAAATTCCAGAACGTCTAGAGCAGCCTCCAGTGGATTAATAGGTGGTTCCATGGTGCTGAGAGCTGTTATCTGGTGTGGATGGAAGGAGCAGCAACAGCGTGGGACATCACCAGCCACAAGACCAGGGAACAACACACCGATTCCAATATCAGCTGTACTTAATGGTGGCATGAACTTGTCTTTCTCCAATAAGCAAAATGTTGAAACTAAAAATTAATTTACAAATATAACTCTGTACACATTCCAATCCGACGTGCCATACACGCCCTGCGTAAACCCATACTCTTCAAGCTAGCCAAGTACGGACATACACTTTTTCCTGGTACAATACCTAAAGGTCATGTTTCAGTGAGGCCGCCCCTAATATGGAAAACAGACGCTGCCTTCCTCCACCGATCACAGCCGTTGGCCGCTTTAGGGATTTGTTTTATTTACCGCCATCCAACACTCAGTTGTCCGGTCTACTCCATCCCATAGCAGGTAACCCTGGCCAGAGAAGATCACTACATGCAACATTGTGAAACTGGAAGAGTAAAACACCTCATATCAGTAACATGACCTAAAAATTTTGAATGTTATGCGTGAGACAGAGTGAAGAAGAACATTGCAGTAAAGTTGCACAATTGGTGATAGGGAGGAAATTATCCTGGCGTCTTTAAGAGCAGGAAATCATGGAGAGGCAGATAATCTAGCAATGACAATTATAACTTATCAAAGGTAGCAGATTAGATACGGTCATCGCTGGAAGTTGTACAGTTGCTTGTATCCAAAGAGAGGCAGGAAGGAGATTACACCAATGTTCTTACACTCTCCTCAACCACAACACTTGCGTATTTATTCTCTAGTACAGAACTTATATATAGCTCTATCTTGGTCGTCTTATTTCTAGTTCTTTTAACCCATTACCTACCAAAACTAATTCGAACCTCTAATTGACTTTATAGAAATGTTTGGGGAAATAGTAAGCCATAAACTTGGATTGTGATTTTTGGTTTTTCGATGCAGGATCCTTAAATGGAGAGGTGTCCCAATTTTGGGACACTGGCGACCTACGATAAGAAAAATGTTTCTCTCTATTTTATTTATTTTGCAGCACATTAGGAAATTTTCATGTTTATATTTCTCAATATATTTGTTACGGAGATTCCGTGGTGGACAGAGGTGAGATAAGGTGCGGGCATGAATGGGTCTATCTGCTACAATCAAAAGATTAATTAAAAGCTTTAAAATTAGAGTCATATTTCTTTTCTACTCTCTTTTCTTCAAATGCGAAATATTAAAAAACAAGTCGCTCAGCGACGGAACAAGATTTCAAGTACAGTAATTTATATACAAAGTGGGAGATATAAGAAAAACCAACAAAATTTGTCAATTAATCATCTGAGCTTGAAGCTCCCAATTTTACACATGATAGTTGAGCACCATTGCTCCATACACTCAAGAGTCCAGGAGACAGGTCTCCCACTTTCATTTACAGAGTTTTATTTACACTTCTACAAAATGGAAAGAGCATAAATGCTCTATGAATTGTCTAGGAGACTGCGCTCCGAACCTCATTCCCTTACTGCCTTATCGAGGCAACCTTCAAGAACCAGAGCATCTTTGCTCACTAAAACTTACACTTTCCAGGCCAATCAAGATACAACCTACATTTTATAAAACAAACAGGATTCATGTCTTAAACTCTCAACAGTCTAACCACTTAACATAAAGAATTTTACAGGAGTATCGAATACTCATTCTACCGGGCCGTGGTGAAAAAAAACCACAGGTTAACGTTACTGGCCCAACAATCAAAATGATGCGGATGCGGATATTTGCACTCCTTGAAATTTGCACAAAAGATTAAAACCCTATTTGGAGGACTGACCCGATGTTTCAGAGGCTAATCCTATTCTACTGAGGTGACTAGATGGAGAAAATTTAAGTTACAAAACTACAGACAGAAAACGGTTGCAAAAGTATAGCCACAACTAGTACAATTTGATATGGAACTCGAGAGGGTGTCACACTCTCTATTCCCGAATTTTGGATAAGGTTCTAGGCTAGTTCTGAGATTTACATTCGAAGATGAAGTTTACATTATTGAAGACTAGCTGATGTACCCGTGCTTCGCTACGGGATTCTCAGAAATACTGACTGTGTGGTTTTTCTGAGGTCAACATAGGTCATTACAAAAACGTCAGTAGGAAAGTAGCGATTAAAAGCAAAATTTAAAAAAATACTCGGTATGCAGCAGTAATCCTGAGTGGCAACAGAAGACACTAAGTGCATCAAACAAACAATGGTCAATGTACTGTTATTGTTCACATTTAGTTTTCTTTCGACTGTGATATTAGGGCGTCTTAAAAATATTTATAGCGTAGAATGTAGTTCCTTATTCTCCGACTTTACATACCAATTTTTGTTAAATTCTGTTTACCCATTTTCTTGTGACTTGGCGCTGATATGGACTTCAGAACAAAAATCCAAATTTATGAATATCTCTGTGATCATAGCCGGTACGGTAACTGTTGTATGTCCGGCGCTCCCGTCTCGCTCCGCCTGCCAGCTGCACGCGCGCCTGTGTATCATTCTGCTAGCTTCGACGCGCAGCCCTCAGTGCGCGTGCCTGACCATCGAGTGTACTATAAATAGGAGCTACCTGCCTGCTCACTTGCCCGACTAATCCTAAGGGAAGAACGCTACATAAATATATGAGGGAAAATGACATCGGAGTTTTTGCCCCTACGGAACCTACTATTTATCCCAGCAATGGTTCGCGTCCTGATGTCATAGACGTGGCAGTGACAAAATTTTATAATCAACCAATAAATTTTACAGTACCTAGGGAATTAAATTCAGACCATGACCCCATTCTTTTTCATCTTTCTTGGGTTAGGTTATCTGAGCCATCTTTTCCATTGTTAAACTCATCTTTGGACTATAACAAGTTCACTTGGCATGTTAATAAAAATCTTCAACCTTTTGAAATTAACAGCCGGGATGATATTGACCGGGCCGTGGAGCATCTTACTAATAAGATGCAAAACGCCCGTAAATACATCCTGAAAGCTGCTCGAAATTCAACTAATAGCGATAGGGGCAACAATGACAATCGTACGCCCACACAACATGGCGGGCGTGCGATGCGTCATTCCTCCCATATTAATAATAATAATAATGTTAATATGGGAAGCCGCATAGCCTGCCAAGATGACTCCACTCCTGAAATTATTAAGGATTTAATCAAAATTAAAAATGTGTATCGTAAAAGATGGCAAAGATTTCGGGACCCAGCGGACAGAGCGGAATACCGCGAACTCGCTCAAGAAGTCCGAAAACGATTACTGGAAAGAAAGGTGGAAAGATGGGAGGAATTCTGCCGTACCCTCACCGAAAACGAATCAGATCACGAGTTCTGGCGGGTTACTCGTTCTCTGAATCGCCCCTCCCCCCCCCAGGCGAGCAATTCATGGCCGCAACGGATTAGCGTTCTCCCCTTACGATAAAGCTGAGGCCTTCGCTGACACAATTGAAAGTCAAAGTGTACCTCACGATCTTTCTGACGATGACGACGACGAAAACGAACTACGGACCCGAGAGGTACACAGAAAGGTCTCATCTTTTTTACAACAATGGACGCCTGACAATGACATATCTGACGTAACGCCTGCAGAGGTCCGCAGGGTTATAAAAGACTTAAATGAGAAAAAGTCTCCCGGGGATGATAGGGTTAGCAATAAAGAAATTAAATCTCTGCCTTACAGAGCAGTAATCTTTTTGGCAACCATTTTTTCGGCATGTTTTAAACAGGGATACTTCCCTAAGGTTTGGAAGACGGGCCGAGTGGTCGTCCTTCCTAAACCGGGGAAGGACAGATTGTTCCCTCAAAATTACAGACCTATAACCCTATTATCCCACATCTCTAAGATACTAGAGAGACTTATTCTCAACCGCCTCAATGCGTGCCTGAACGCCCACAATATACTGCGACCGGAGCAATTTGGGTTCCGGTCGAAGCGCAGCGCCCCTCTAGCGGCGCTGCGCCTCGTGCAGTATATTTGTAGATCATTTAATATACGGCGTAGCGTGCCAGCGGTATTTTTCGACGTAGAGAAGGCTTTTGACACCGTCTGGCACGAAAATTTAATAGCCAAACTTTTGGAACTTCATGTTATTCCAAATTACATTGTCAAAATTATAACGTCCTATTTAACACATAGGAAATTTTATGTCACTGTAGACGGAGAAAAATCCACCCCTCGGAGGCTACGAGCTGGAGTCCCTCAGGGTGGAAAAATCTCCCCCATACTCTACGCCCTATACGTGAATGATCTACCACAGTGGCAGGGAGTGGAAATCCAGCAGTATGCGGATGATATAGCTGTTTACGCCTCTAAAAGGAGAAACAGAGATACCATCACCATATTGCAATCTTGGATCTCTCTGTTCGAGAAGTGGTGCCTTCGGAACAGAATTAAAATAAATGCTGGCAAGACGCAAGCAATTATTTTTTCTCGACGAAGGCCTAGCCTTGGTCATCTTATTTTACACGATACCCCCCTGTCCTGGTCTAATAAAATTAAGTATCTCGGCCTAACAATGGACAGAAGTCTTATCTGGAGAGGGAACATAGAACAGGCCCTGCAACGAGCATGGGCTCGTGTGGCAAACCTGGCGCCTCTGCTTTATAATAGATACATCTCTATATCCATAAAGAGAAAGCTCTATTTAGCATGTGTCAGGCCCATACTGCTCTATGGTTGCGAGGCCTGGGGCTATGTTCCCAAGACTCCTCTTTCTAAATTACAAGTTTTCCAAAACAAAATATTAAGAAAGATGACAAAAGCGCCCCTCCTGAGATCTAATAGGAAGATACGCACAGAAGTCCGTATTCCGACTATTAGAACTCAGATTAACAAGCTAACTAGGATGACCAAGGTTAGAATTCTCCAAGCCCAGTCTACTGATCAGGGCATCACGTTATTAAAACAGGTCATCCGGACCAAGAAGCCGAATACTCGTTATAAGTATCGCGGCCCTTGGCTCCTGTATGACAGGTCTTAAGTAACCATTTCGGCCTTTTCCAAATTGAACACAATCCTCTCATTAAATACCTAGAAATTACACCCTGAAAAGCCCCGTTTTTTAAGAATGCTACTTCTTCTTCTCAGTTTACCCTGCAATTTAACTAGCTGAAAACAATGACTCAGCGAAGAGGGGGTTTTCTCCTCTGACTTGCAGGCACAGCCTGCAAGACAGATCGCTTTCTCCCCCGCCAGTGCACGATTGCGATTTTCCGACTCATCGGCTATTCCTAGGAAACAGATGAGTAAAAGGGCATAGTTTTCGCCCTGGGACTCTCCAGTTCGATGCCCACAACAAAAAAAAAAAAAAAAAAAAAAAGCTCACTTGCCCACTTCCCCCGGTGTCCAGCTCCAGAATACACCCTACGTCGAGCACGGAGGCTACTCCTCTTGAAAATGTGCTTCGACCAGGTGGACTGAATTTCTGGCAGTACGAGGTTTCACCTCTGGTCACCGCTCCCTTACCTGTTTCCGCTGCCTATGTTCCGTAATTCTTTTACAAGCCATTTTCACTCCCTAATTTATGCAAGCTCCCTTAGTTTCGCTAGGTGGAATTTCTTCAATCAATTGAACTTGCTTTTTAGGAATTCAGGCACTTCAACAAACAAGGACTCTCATGAACATTTATGTTAGTGTGCCAGATAGTTCTCGACTATCGACGTGTCAATTCACAAAGACTATCTTTTCAAGATAGAAGTGTATATAAAGACTGCAAACCTGTACATATTGTATAAAGACAGACTTTTCTCAAGATTCAATATTCCTTTTTGCTTCAAAATAAATTTCAGTTATTTGTGTAAATATTATAAAGTGAAGCAAAATAAAGTTGTGTTCTGTAAACTTCAACCTTGGTTACAACAGTAACAACGTATAAGACATAAATGATCGGAAATTAAATGGTACTATATAACTTTGGTTATGTAGTATTTATCGACACGCCCACTAATAACATAACTATTTGAGAATTAAATTTTTGGCCTTCCCCAATACTACCATTTTACTCAGTGAATAAAATTATTTATAACCTAGATTATAGATACTTATTCTCCGACTTTGCATATCGATTTTTATTATGATAGGACCATTAATAACATAAATATTCGAGAAGTAAATTTTAGGCCTTCCCCTAAACTACCATTTTACTCAGCGTGAATAAAATTATATATATCCTAGAGTATAGAGAGTCCCCGACTTTGCATACCGGTACCGATTTTCATTAAGATAGAGCCATTAATAGCATCAATAGTTGAGAATTAAATTTTAGGCCTTCCCCTAAACTACCATTTCAATCAGTGTGAATAAAATTATTTATGACCTGGATTATAGAGACTTATTCCCCGACTTTGCATACCGATTTTCATGAAATTCTCTTCAGCCGTTTTCTCGTGATGCGTATACATACAGACAAACAGACAGAAAATACGGAAAATTAAAAAGTGCATTTCCTTGTTTCTGCGGACACGACTGATACAGGCATACAATCCTTTTTAAATTCTGAGCAATGTACAGATAAAACTCTTATTTTATATAGTGTATACAGATAGGAAATTTAAGTTTACATTCTTAAAGA
The DNA here is from genome assembly GCF_040414725.1 of Anabrus simplex. Classification (NCBI taxonomy): domain Eukaryota; kingdom Metazoa; phylum Arthropoda; class Insecta; order Orthoptera; family Tettigoniidae; genus Anabrus; species Anabrus simplex. Next base: position 222,242,625 of record NC_090268.1, on the reverse strand, counting down.
CTGGAAACCTTCCTCTCGAGCTAGCTTTCAGAGGCTATCACCTAGTTATTAAATTGCTGCCATTACCTTACTGCACTGGACTGCTGGATGAAGGGCGAGACGCCCCCGACTCCAGTATTAGCACACACTCAGTAAATTGGACGATCAAGAAGACAAGGTGGCTCAAAAAATTGCCAGCTTTTATGCCCGAGTGGAAGGTTTTAGAGAGTTCTGGGCTAAGGCCCGACACCCCCCAATTTTATTCGATAATTAAATATGTACAAGAAAACAATGATTGGTTGAAAATTAAATACACATAATTTTATATTGGTCAATATTGGAGTCGGCGGATAGAGATCGAAGTGTTGACAACTGTGATACACAAAAAGAACAAAGCCAAATCAACTCACTTTATGAAACCTAAAATAACAAATTACTTTGCAGTCTTAATCGTTCCTCTTCACACACAAGGCAAAACATATGTTTTTTCGGTAGAGACGTCTGTAGAGAAAAGTCGAAACTGTTGGCACAAATTGTTGTAAGTTTATATTGCAGATGGCGTTTTTCAAGGTGCTTCATTTGAATGAAGGTTGCGGGTGTACCCTCGCGGTACAATCCTTACGGCTTTTATGACTCTACACCCATTCACTGATGGATTATACATAAGCAGGATGTACAAGAAATCAGATCTTGGAAGATCTCTCTTGAACGTTCTGTTGTACGATGTTCCCAGCATTGAATAAAATTTGTCACATAGTACAATTAGACCACAAGAAATAAACATTCAGGTCCAGTGAAATGTGCGAAGAAAGTTAGGCGCTCACATTTATGGCAGTTAATATATCGGGTGTCCTATGGAACAAAGCATTTATTGTGAAGTGGCACGTCACAACGTATACAAACACTAGCCGTCGTCTTCTTGCTATATCCGCATCTTCACTGAGTTGAAATTGGTGCAATGAAATTATTTCCTGAATCAAACCTGACTTCAGTGTTAACTTTGCGTCCTTCGAGTTTGTTTGAGGGCCCGCGCTCGGGCGTAGAGCCTGACGTCTTGAAACTATACGAGATTGTTGGGCTCCTTCGTACATCTAGCAGAGGGACATTATCTTCTCCATTGGTAGTGTGATATGCCCTCCAAATATGTACTTCTGTAACATCCACCAGCGGGCCAAAACGTGGCCGCCACCACATTTTGGAGCGAATTATTGTTTCATACAACAACGAGACTTGCTTGTCAAGGAGGTCAACTCCAGGCATGTGTAAATTACACTCTTGAACAAGTGTTGGCATTCTTTTCTGAATGTGCTTCTTGTTCCTTTGCGAATACCGTCGAATGTTAGATATCATCTACTTCTTGAGAATCTTTTTCCAGCTCTTCGAGATAGCTTTTCATTTGTGGAACTGTCAGTCAAGCAGTATATGGCCCCATAGAACACAAGGCATTACGCGAAAAATTGTTCTCTAAAAGGCAAGAACAGGTTTATTGAATGATAATTCTTTAAACTTGCTAATATAATGTATAACGATCAGAGAAAGGCAGCCTTGTAGGTGATGAAGCAATATAAGCAATATAAATTCTACTGCTTTACACCAACGTTCCAATAATGGGATGGGACGGAGAATCATATGTAGTTTTTACCTATATAGTAATAACGGGAGGCTGTTGCTCCATTGGCACTCTTGGATCTTCGAACTATACCGTTGATACCTGAATGGACTTCATAATTTACCTCTAAAAACATATGCTCAGCTTCAATGATCTATTACAGAACCTAAAAATACTCGTGGTGAAAGATCATGAAGCTAAAAATAATAGTCTTTTGTTTTCTAGTGCAACAGCAACCAGATTGACTAACAAGCCGGGAAAAACTGACTTTGTAAGCAATGTTTAAAAATTAACAAGCTTACGTCCCGAAAATGAGACATTGGCAGATAACAAGAATCTGCTTTACGTCTCCCACAACACAGATAGGTCTTATGGCGACGATGGGATAGGATGAGAATGCGAAACCACGGAAGACCATCTTTAGGGCTGCCGACAGTGGAGTTCGAACCCACTGCCTCCCGAATTCATGCTGATTGCTAAGTGACCCAATCCGCGCAGCTACGTACTGGCTCAGTCCTCCCCAAGTCCTATCCACTCTACAACCTCCAGAGAGCATTCCTATGCAGCATGTCTTACTTGGGGGATGGCTCTCTAGTCTTTTTCCTCTTAAAACAATGATCGCCATTACTATCATGCTGTATATACTCCTTCTGTTCTCTTCTCTTCTCTTCTCTTCTCTTCTCTTCTCTTCTCTTCTCTTCTCTTCTCTTCTCTACTCAAGTTTAAACTATTGAGAAAACAAAAACAAAGCACGGAAATCAGTAAACTCCTGAGTATTCGACCGCCGACACTGTAGTGTACATTACTTTTCCATTTTTTGAACTAGGTAGAGTAAGATGCTAAGGTGTTGGCATATTTTGGTATAGGAAGCAAACTGTCTGCGACTTTAAGCAAAATAAAGCATACCTGTAGGGTTTTGTGCGGAATAACCATATTCGTAATGGACCCTTTAAAACGTAAAACTTTTTAAGCATCAAGAGTTAGATGTTGTACTTCCTTAGCGGTTCAACCAGAATTAGTATTTGATGTGTGCAGGGAAAGTCAAGTGAGGCAGGGGGTTTAGAGGAAAAGTTCAGTGCTTCTTCTGGATGATTTAAAGATTCAACTAGCCCCATGGTACCCATTAACTCTCCATGCAGGAGAAGAGGCCGAGTCCCAATGTTGCAGTGGGAGAATTTTCCGCACTGAATTTCAATAATTCGTGAGAAAGGAAATATTCATATTTGGGCCTACTCTAATATATTGTCTAAAAAGTTTTCACTAAATTGGATTATCCATGTTTTTTAATTTACTGAGCATGTTATTCCATTCGTGATCTCGAATGAGTGAGTTTTGCGTATAGGTAACGCGTCTGGATTGTTTGTGGGCCCCCATGGGCTCTTCACTTGGGGGCGTGTGTTGGCGACCCCGGCAGGCGCGCCCCCTCGTTTAATATTGGGGGAGAGGGGGACGATTAACATGAAAATAAGCATGTGAAATGAGGAACAACTATTAATGCAAGCATTCCAATATAATAACAACATTCACAAAGAGAAAAAGAAATCAGAATAAACATGGAACTTGTTTCTCAAATGCATTTTTGAATGAGACTTATGTTTTGAATAATATTAACAAGTAAACAGAGAAATAGAAGTTCATTCATATATAAATACTTTGAAGGAATGTTTTTCGTACGAAGCTATAAAAAAATCCCAGGTAAAAAAAGTGTATCTTGCTTCATATATACGTTTTCTGAATAAATGTAATATTACTGCACGTTATGCATTCATGATTCGAAATGTGAAAAGCTTTACCACCAGATATATTGCCAGAAGAGTCTCCATTCGGAAATATAGTTCCCTGAAGAAATGCCCGTTTTCTGATCTCATCTATATATAAAATAACTTGTCCTAACTGATTCGTCACCGCCGAGCCAAAACTACTCGACATAAAGGAATGAAATTTTGGGGACACATTCATATTACAATGCAAGTGCTCACAAAGGGAGGGTTTTCGTATATTTCGTCGCTAAGGGGGTGAAAAAGGGGCGAATTTTTAAAATGAGTGTATCTATATTTCGAAAACTGAACAGTTTAAAGCCTTGTACATTGGTATTTGGAATCTCCTTTAAAAATAAAGAAACAGTATTTTTCGTTTTCTGAAAATCACCTTAAGAGGGATGAAAAACTAAAAAATGGGTTGAATACCTTATATGACGATACTTATATTTCAAAAACTGAAGATGTTTACCGACATAAAAATTGGTGGGCTCTATTTGAAATCTCCTTTAAAAATAAAGAAACACGTATTTTTTAGCTTTTCGGAAATTCATTTAAGGGAGTGAACGGGTGTGAGTAAAAGGGATGAAATAAAAAATGAGTATATCTATATCTCGAAAAATTAACAGTTTACAGACGTAAAAATTGGTATTTGGAATCTCCTTTAAAAAACACACGTATTTTTTATTTTCGGAAAATCCCCCTAAGGGTTGGGGTGAAAAAAGGCAAAAAAGTTGCTGAACACCTTTCATGACGATACTTATATTTCAAAAACTAAAGATGTTGCAGACATGAAAATTGGTATTTGGAATCTCCTTTAAAAATTAAGAAACATATTTGTTTCGTTTTTCGGAAACTCACGTAAGGGGGGGGGGGGTGAACGGGAGTGAGAAAAGGGGGTGAATTATAATAATGAGTATATCTACAGTATATCTAAAAAATGTAACATTTTTCAGACATGAAAATTGGTATTTAGAATCTCCTGCAAAAGTAAAGGAACACGCATAATTTGTTTTCGAAAAATACACCGATGGGGAAGAGTAAAATGGGCGAAATTTTAAAATCAGCATATCTAGATCTACAGCATATCTCAAAAACTTGACATGTTGCAGACGTGAAAGTTTATATTTGGAATCTTCTTTAAAAATAAAGAATCACGTATTTTTTGTTTCCCGCCAAACCTCTTAAGGCTGAATTAAAAAAAAAGACTGAAAACGGGTTGAATACTTTTTATGAGGATACTAATATCGCAAAAACTGAAAATGTTACAGGCGTGAAAATTGGTATTTGAAATCTTCTTTATAAATAAAGAAACGCGTATTTTTGTTTTCTGAAAGGTCACCTAAGCGGGGGAGTGACGGGGAAGAAAGAGTTGAATTATTTTTATGATGATACTTATATCTCAAAAACTGAAGATGTTACTTTCGTGAAAATTGGTATTTGAATCTACTGCATAAATAATGAAACACGCACCTTTGTTCTTTTCGGAAAATTCACTTCAGTGAGAAGTGTGAAAGAAAGAGGAAAAATCATTTATGAATTATTTTTATGAGGACACTTATATCTCAGAAATGGAAGGTTATACACGTGAAAATCGGTATTGTGAAACTCCTTTAAAAATAAACACATATTCTTTTGTTTTCGGTATATCCACTTAAGGAGGTGGGTAAAACGAGGTGAAAAATGAGTTGAATTCTTTTCATGAGGATACTAATATCTCAAAAACTGAAGATGTTACAGAGGTAAAAATTGATATTTGGAGTCTCCTTTAAAAATAAAGAAGTACATATTTCTTTGTTTTCGGAAAATCCACTAAAGGGGGTAAAAGAATTGAAAAATTTGATTATTTGATGACGATACTTATATCTAAAAAATCTAAAGATGCTACGGACGTGAAAACTGGTATATGGAATCTTCCTTACATAGAAAGAAACACGCATTTTATGGGGGAAAGTCAACTTGGGGGTGGGGGTGAAAAAAGGAGTTTAATTCATTTTATGATGATACATATCTCTAAAACTGAAGATGTTGCAGTCATGATGAGTGGCATTTGGAAGCTCCGTTATAAATATAGAAGCACGCATTTGTGTGTGTGTGTATGGGGGGGTCAACTTAACGGTGGGGGGGGAGAGTTGTGGTGGAAAAGGAACTGAATTATTTTTATGAGGATACTTGTATATCAAAAGATGACGATGTTACAGACACAAACATTTGTATTTGGAATCTTCTTTCAAAGTAAGGAAACACGTATTCTTTTGTTTTTGTAAAATCCACTTAGCGGGGTGAACGAATTGAAAAATGAGTTGAATTCTTTGTATGAGGATACTTATATCTAAAATAACTAAAGATGTTATAGACGTGAAAATTGGTATTTAGAATCTCCTTTAAAAATAAATGAACAGGTATTTATTGTTTTCAGAAAATCGACTTAGGTGGAGGGTGAAAATAAGTAAAGAAGGAGTTGAATTCTGTTTTTGAGGATACTTTTATATCTCGGAAACTGAAGATGTTACAGACGTGAAAGTTGGTATTTTGAATCTCCTTTTTTTTTCTTTTCTTTTTTTGCTAGTTGCTTTACGCCGCACCGACACAGATGGGTCTTATGGCGATGATGGGACAGGAAAGGGCTAGGAGTGGGAAGGAAGCGGCCGTGGCCTTAATTAAGGTACAGCCCCAGCATTTGCCTGGAGTGAAAATGGGAAACCACGGAAAACCATTTTCAGGGCTGTCAACAGTGGGGTTCGAACCTACTATTTCCCGAATACTGGATATTGGCAGCACTTAAGCGACTGCAGCTATCGAGCTCGGTGAATCTCCTTTAGAAATAAAGAAACACGTATTCATTTTTTCGGAAAGTCCACTTAAGAGCGGAGGGGTGCGTAAAGAAGTGAAGAAGTTGAATTCTTTTTATGAGGATACTTACATCTCAAAAACTGAAGATGTTGCAGACATGAAAACTGGTATTTGGAATCTTCTTTAAAAATAAAGGAAATTCATTTTTTATTTTCGGAAAATCCACTTAAGGGGGTGAATAGGATTGGAAGAGCAGGTGATTTTTTAAAAAATTAGTACCGGTATATGCGCAGTATATGTCAAAAACTTAACATCTTACAGACGTGAAACTTGGTATTTGGAAATTTCTTTAAAAATACAGGAACATGTTTTATTTTATTTTTCGGACAAGGCACTTTAATTAATATGGTGTGGCTATTTCTAGCCGAGTGCAGCCCTGGTTAGGCAGACCCTCCGATGAGGGTGGGCGGCATCTGCCATGTGTACGTAACTGCGTGTTATTGTGGTGGAGGATAGTGTGTGAGTTGCAGGGATGTTGGGGACAGCACAAACACCCAGACCCCGGGCCAATGGAATGAACCAATGAAGGTTAAAATTTCCGACCCAGCCGGTAATCGAACCCGGGACCCTCTGAACCGAAAGCCAGTACACTGACCATTCAGCCAACGAGTCGGACTGGACAAGGCACTAAACGGTAGTGAAAAGAAGTGAAGGAAGATTTGAATTTTTTGTGAGAGTACTTACAGTATATCTCAAAAACTGAATATGTTAGAGACGTGAAAATCGGTATTTTGAATCTCCTTTAAAAATAAACATAAATTTTTTATTTTCGGAAAAATCCACTTAGGTGGGGTTGGAGGTGGAAGAAGGACTGAAAACTGGGTTGAATTCTTTTTATGGTGATACTCTTATCTCAAAAAATGAAGATGTTACAGACGTCAAAATAAGTATTTGGAATCTTTTTTAAAAATAAAGAGACATAGATAATTTATTTTCAGAGAATCCACCTAAGGGGAACTGAAAAAGTGATTTTTTTAAAATTCTATCTACATTATATCTGAAAAACTTAACATGTCACAGATGCGATAACTGGTATTTCTAATCTCTTTTAAAAACAAGGAAACATGTATTTTTTGTTTTCGGAAAAACCACTTGAGGTGGGTGTTTAAGAGGACTGAAAAGGGGGTTGAATTCATTTTATTAGAATACTGATATCTCAAAAACCGAAGATGTTACAGACGTGAAAATTTGGTATATTTAGTCTCCTTTAAAAAATAAAAGAATACGAATTTGTTGTTTTCTGAAAATCCACTTAAGGGGTGGGGATGAAAGAATCGAAAAATTAGTTGAATTCTGTGTATGAGGATACTTAAATCTCTAAAATTAAAGAAGTTGGAAACGTGGAAATTGGTATTTAGGATCTCTTTTAAAATAAAGAAACACACATTCTTTTGTTTCCGAATAATCTACTTAAAGGGGGTAAAAGAATTGAAAAATTAGTTGAATTATTTGTATGAGCATACGTATATACAGTAGCTGCGATTGGAAATTAAAAGTGCGGGGGCAAAAGTATATACAGACAACAAACAGTACCCGGGTTTGTGCGATATAGCTTACGAGGGGGAATGGGGGTATATATATATATATATCAAAAATGAAGCCGGGCTGAGTGGCTCAGATGGTTGAGGCGCTGGCCTTCTGACCCCAACTTAGCAGGCTCCATCCGGGCTCAGTTCGGTGGTATTTGAAGGTACTCAAATACGTCAGCCTCGTTTCGGCAGATTTACTGGCACGTAAAAGAACTCCTGCGGGACTAAATTCCGGCACTTCGGCGTTTCCAAAAACGGTAACAGTAGTTAGTGATACGCAAAGCCAACAACATTATTATTAAAAAACATTTCAGCTTTTTAGGCTTTTTCAATCGTGAAATTACCAGCGTAACATTATTATTATTATTATTATTATTATTATTATTATTATTATTATTATTATTATTATTATTATTATTATTATTATATAAATTTGAAGAAAAATATACAAAATGGTAAGTTTTAATGCTCTCTGAGGGAATTTCGACAGAGAGGAAAAGGTTGACAGTTTACCAATTTAAGTGCGATAATAACATTTTTTTGAGATTTTGATTCAATAATATACGATAAAACTTTCACAAAAGGAACAATATTACGCATTTATTACAATTAAAAAGAAGTACGGCGTGATTGCACAATTAAAATAATTTAGTATTTGACTACTACACACAAAGAAACTAACAGACACTACAGAGACTGGCAGACAGCAGAGGCGGCTTGTGGTATCTGCAGCTGGGTGTTGCACCAACATTTTCAGTGTCACATTTTTTATAGCTTACAGAAATAACAAGAAACTCTATTTTCGTTAAGTAATGAACTACGTTCCTACTAAAACTGTAATGTATCTGGCAATTACAACTCAGGAAATAAGTGGCTAATTATACACTGTAATTACAGGTACTCTTAATAATAATGTTATTGGCTTTACGTCCCACTAACGACTTTTTAGGCTTTCGGAGATGACGAGGTTCCGGAGTTCTTTTACATGCCAGTAAATCTACTGACACGAGGCCGACGTGTTTGAGTACTCCAGATACCACCGGACTGAGCCAGGATCGAACCTGCCACGTTGGGGTCAGATGATCAGCTCCTCAACCGTCTGAGCCACTCAGCCTGGCACAGTTGCTTTTGCCTCACTTGAATTGAAAATTTGCCGTCCTGTTTTTCCTTGAAGCAAGATGTTTGTAATATTGTGGGTGCTCTGGTATGGCGTGAAAAGGAAATTACCCAGCAAGTTGGCCATGCGGTTAGGGTCGCGTAGCTGTGAACTTGCATTCCGGGTTTAGTGGGTTCGAGCACCACTGTCGGAAGCTCTGAAGATGGTTTTCCGCGGTTTCCCATTTTCACACCAGACAAATGCTGTGGCTGAGCTTTAATTAAAGCCATCGTTGCTTCCTTCCAAATCCTAGCCTTTTCCTATCCCAACCTCGCCGTAAGACCTATCTGCGTCTGTGCAACGTAAAACGAATTTTGTAAAAAAAAAAAAAAGAAGAAAAAAAAGAAAGGAAATTATCTTTGCGAGAGGAAAGAAAGTAGGAATAAAGTAATCTCCGCAGAGTGACGCAATATAACGGGGACATTTGGAACTGTTTCTCGGTAGGGGATTTGCTAGTCTCGTGCAACTCCCTGAGACCGATACTAGCGTGCTTGCTATCTGATGTTATGCAGGCTTGGCCTGTCCCTGCTGAGGTACATTGTGCCGCGTTCCCCACTAGGTAGTTGTATGAAAGTACGCTCCCTGAGTTTGATTCAAAGCCAGCAGCGTTTGTTGGTCTGTTACGAAGTATTAGTACAGCGAACAACCAAAGATGGTTGATTTTAGCTTCGAATACATGTTACGTTTATTAAACTAAAACAATAGAAGAAAAGACGACAAATGAAGTGCAAAATATTTGGGAGTTGTGCAACCCTGCAACAATACCACGCACCGCCCCTGGCAGACAGACGAAACCGCGCGGTAAGCGGTTGAACCAGATATCAGCATCCATGACCTTGGCAAAAAGTATACCCCTGCTACCCTTCATCACATAGTACGTTTACATGGGGATTGAGATCGATTTGAGTACACTTACCGTATTGAATACGATCCCCGTTTACATGTGGTATTTGAGTATCGTATTGAATCCGCCAGGCAACATCGACGTATACAGACGATGCAGAATTGTTGTAAAATCGATATCACCTCTTAGAATTTAAAAACGCCAAATGAAGTAGAAGTCTAGGAGATAACTTTCAGTTTTAAAAGTATGTGTGGTATTCCAAATGTAATTGGTGCAATAGATAGAACGCACATTCCAATTTTACCCCCAACAGAAGGTTATCGTGATTTTCTTAATCGCCAAGGCTGGCCGTCTTATATATATGATTGCAGTTGCTGATCATTTATACAGGTAATATATTTACTGGCTTATTATATTTATCATTTCGACAGAGCTTTAATGATGATGATTTTTTCAGAACAAACATGGAGTGTGTGCTCAGTCGTTTTCAATACGATCTCAGTACGATCCGCGTTCACATGGAACTCAATTCGAAGTGAGTACGATACGATCCCAGATTTTACCGTATCGACCTTGAGACTCAATCCGAACTGAGTCCCCGTTTACATGGCGTTTTCAATACGGGAAGTGTACTCAGATCGATCTGAATCCTGCATGTAAACGCAGTAACAGTATTTGCAAAGTCTTCACTACTTGCTGTGGCGCAATACAAATCGGTTAGACAGGACGAACGATATTTTGTGTTTCCGCTAATAATTATGTTAATAATGAACGAAAATTAAGGAAAAAATAGCTGGCAAGACAACAGGGCTTGTACAAATTGCTTTGTTTAATAATTCCTACAATTCCTAGTTTCAGCCGGCTAAAATGGTATAAAAATGTAAAAGTGGGGGGGGGGGGCACTGGCCCCCTTCACCCCCCCCCCCTCCAATCGCACTACTGCTTATATAAAACACTAGATGTTGCAGACAAGAAACTTGGTATCTGGAAAGTCCTTTAAAAATACAGCAACTTTTTTTTTATCGGAAAAGGCACTTAACGGGAGTGAAAGAAGTGAAAATGTGTTGATTTTTTTAAATGAGTATACTCGTATCCCAAAAACTGAAGATGTTACAGACGTGAAGATTGGTATTTGGAATCTTCTTTAAAAATAAAGAAACATGCACTTTTTTGCTTTCGAAAAATCCACTTATGTGGGGGTGGGAGAAGAATTGGTAAAGTGGTTGAATTCTTTTTATTCGTTCTACTTGTATCTCAAAAACTGAAAATGTTACAGACGTGGAAATAGGTATTTGGAATCTCTTTTAAAAATAAAGAATAAATATATATTTTTTCGACTTGAGAGAAGACTGTTTCTCACATGTACAGTTCTATGTCGCATGGTCATCTTTTCCACAAACGTGGTTTACAAAGAGTTTCTGGGGTAAATGAACCTTAACTTTCGATGAGTTTTTATACATTAGGGATTTTCAGATAATGTCTTAGTACAGTTCCAAGAAACGATCAAATTACGAAATCCACGCGAGCGAAGCCGCGGTGGTAACTGCTAGTACAGTACATACAGTATATAAAATATCTGGTCCTGACTGATTCATCATCGCCGAGCCAAAATTGCTGGACATAAAGAAATGAAATTTTGGGGATACATTCATATTACAATGTAGGTAGTCACTAAAGGGAAGATTTTTGGATATTCAATCACTAAGGGTGAAAAAGGGGTGAATTTTTAAAATGAGTGTATCTATATCTCGAAAACTGAACAGTTTAAAGACATGAAAACTGGTATTTGGAATCTCTTTTGAAAATAAAGAAATACGTATTTTTTGTCTTGGGAAAATCCTGTTAAGGGGGGGAGGTGAAAAAAGGGTTGAATACCTTTTATGTGGATACTTATATCTCATAATCTGAAGACGTTACAGTAATGAAAATTGGTATTTGGAATCTTCTTTAAAAATAAAGAAACACGTATTTTCTTGTTTTTTTGGAAATTCTACTTAAGGGGTAGTAAAGAGGAGTGACACAAGGGGCGAATTCTTAAAATGAGTATACCTCAAAAACTTAACATGTTACAGACGTGAAAATTGATATTTGGAATCTCCTGTAAAAGTAAAGGAAATGAACTTAGTTAAATTCTTTTTATGGGGATACTAATACATAAAATACTGAAGATGTTACAGACGTGAAAGCTGGTGTTTGGAATCTCCTTTTAAAATAAGGAAACTTGTATTTTTTTGTTTTGTTTTCCAAAAATCCTCTTAAGTGTATGAAGAAGTTGAGAAAATGGTTGAATACCTTTTTGAGGATACTTATATCTAAAAACCTGAAGATGTTAGTCATGAAAAGTTATATTTGGAACCTGCTTTTAAAATAAAGTAACACGCATTCTTTTTTGTTTTTGGAAAACCTACTGAAGGAAGGGGGGCGAACAGGATTGACAAAGGGTTTGAATTTTTAAAATGAGTATATCTCAAAACGAAACATGATACAGACGCGAAAATTGGTATTTTAACCTCATGTCAATATAAAGTAACGCATACGGTACTTTTTTGTTTTCGGGAGAATCACTTGGGGAGATAAAAAGGACTGAAAGAGGGGTTGAATTATTTTTATTAGGATACTGGTATCTCAAAATCTGATGTTAGACGTGGAAATAGGTATTTGCAATCTCTTTCAAAAATAAAGAAACACGCATTTTTTTGTTTTAGTAAAATCCACTTAAGGGGCGGGGGAGTAAAAAGGACTGAAAAGAGGTTGAATTCTTTTTATGAGGGTATTTATATCTCAAAAACTGAATATGTTACAGACATGAAAAAATTGTATTTGGAATCTTCTTTAAAAATAAAGAAACACGCATTCTTTTATTTTCGGAAAATCCAATTAAGGGTGGGTAAGTGAATTGAAAAATGAGTTTAATTCTTTGTGTGAGGATACTTATATGACAAAAACGAAGGATGTTACGGACGTGAAAATTGGTATTTGGAATCTCCTTTAAAAATAAAGAAACACGCCTTTTTTGTTGGGCAGGGAATGAACTTAAGGGCGGGGGGGCTGGTGGTGTAAAAGGAGTTGAATTCTTTCTTTGAGGATACAAATAAGAAGAGGACTTAAAACAATACACCCCTAAGGGGTTTTGACTGGGGGATGAGGAATGATGACCAAAATATACGTTTATATGAAACCGTTTGAATTATGAAGTTAAAATGTCAAATGATATCCTAGGTGTTAAATAACAGAAGGTTTGTGACAAATTTAACCCCTCAGAGAGTTAAATGGGGAGTCAAATCCGAAAAAAAATTAATTCTTTCCTCCGAAACGGTTTTACGTACGAAGACAAAATACCAAATAGGTGTGAAATAGGGAGATGTTCAATAAATATCCAATTTCTTTGAAATCATTTAAGAAAAGGCTAGGAAAACAACAGATAGGGAATCTTCCACCTGGGCGACTGATTGAGAAAACATTTTTAAACGTTCCACCGCTAAAGTGTCAAATGAGGTTAGCTCCGTAAACTAAATTATTCATCCCTCCAAAACCGTTTGGCGTACAAAGTTGTAATTTTACAAGAAGGGTCTTCTTTTATGTCCTAGATGTAAAATACCGTATACTTCAAAACATTTCTCCCCTAAGAGGTTTAGACTGTAGTTTACTCTCAAATACACAATATCCATTCTTCCAAAACCGTTTCAGGCACGAACATACCTTTTTTTATGAAGGGTTGTCTTCTGTATCCTAGATGTTAATAAATATTTCCAAACATTCCCCCCCCCCCTTAAAAATTATTTATTCCTCCATCACTGTTCGACGTAAAAATAAAAAAATCACAGGTTGGTCGCTTTTACGCCCTAGATGTTAAATCAGATATGGTTTAAAACATTCAAATTCTTCCGTACGGGATTCAAGTGAGTGGTAGATTATAAAATAAATAATCATTCCCCCAAAACCGTTTGACGTACGAACTGAGGACGTATTTTACAGGCTCAGCTGACAGTGGACTCTCCAAAATACAAAACTTTGAATAATAACTTTCATTTCAAAGCCGTAGCGAAGAACGGGTATCCTGCTAGTTTCTTGATATAAAACCATCTACCACCTCCAGATTTAACGCCTTAGTAGCCTCCGAAGACTACCAAACTCTACGTTTTAAGGGAACTTATCATCTAGGAGGAGAATTTTCAGAGGGGCAAAATGGCACTCTGCCCACCTAGGATCGTTTTTTTTTGGGGGGGGGGGGGCGGCAGAAAACGTCTTGTCCCCTCAAAGTCGGCGCCACTGGACCCTTAACTGAGTCTTGGCATTGCTTCCACTTAGGCTCCTCGTGCCAGGCTCCTCCAGTCGTCTATCCTATCCAACTCCCTTGGTAAATTCTTGCTCTTTTCCAACACCGACGGTATTAAGTTTGGGAATCCTAGGGAGTCTTTAATTTTCACGCCCATCGTGGCTCTTGTCGTTCTTTGGACGATATCTTTATTTTTCGAAGAGTCGGACACCATCCATTTTCTCCCTTTGTTTAACGTTAATAGAGGATAGTTGGTTAGTTGTACTTCCTCTGCCGGGCTAAGTGGCTCTGGTCTTCTGACCCCAAAGAGGCAGGTTCGATCCTGGTTCAGTCCGGTGGTATTTGAAGGTGCTCAAATACGTCAATCTCGTGTCGGTAGTTTTACTGGCACGTAAAAGAATTCCTGTGGTACTAAATTCCGTAAAGCCGTAAAAGTAGTTAGTGGAACGTAAAGTCAATAACATTAATTATTGTGCTTCCTCTTAAAACAATAATCACCACCACCACCTGATAATATTGCCTCTATCAGAAAGCAGCGAGATGGTTTGAATGTAACCTCAATTACTGGAGGTATCGCCCCCTGCGGGTGGGGGCGGCAGAATAACATCCACGGTATCCCCTGCCTATCGTAAGAGGAGACTAATAAGGTCCCACGGGCTCTTAACTTGGGAGCGTGGGTCGACGACCACGGGGGCCTTAGCTAAATCCTGGCATTGCTTCTACTTACTTATGCCAGGTTCCTCACTTTTTCCTATCCTATCCGACCTTCTTTAGTCAACTCTTGTTCTTTTCCGAACCCGACGCTCTTACTTTCCGGGGCTAGAGAGTCTTTCATTTTCACGCCCTTCGTGATCCTTGTCTTTCTTTGGCCGATATCTTCATTTTTCGAAGTGTCGGATCCTTTCTCTTTTTCCTCTCTCTCTCTCTCTGATTAGTATTCTACAGAAGATGGTTGCCCAGTTCTACTTCCTCTTGAAACAGTAATCACCACCACCAACACCACCTGTATTGAAAAATGAACAAAAGTGACGGAATTAAGCTTACCCCTCACACCCCATGTCGAGTAAGGCGTCACCAGCCTGACGGTATTTTTTATTTCATGTTTTCCACCCATCAAGTTCTGACGTATGCTTGTCTCCTCATTCCTTGCTCTCTTCCGTACCGTTCTAGGTTTGTATGGGCTCCGTATCTTTTGACGATACTCCTTATTAGTTTTACGTACAGTTATGAGGGAATTTGGGGGCTGTAGTAAGGATGTAAAGACGAGGGAGTATAAGTGTAAGGGATCCACACCAGGATTATTTGATTCGAGAACTGGAAGAGATCCAAAGAAAAGCAGCACGATTTGTTCTGGGTGATTTTCGACAAAAGAGTAGTGTTACGAAAATATTGCAAACTTTCGGCTGGAAAGACTTGGAAGTAAGGAGACGAGCTGCTCGACTTCGAAAGCGAAATGTTTCGAGCCGTCAGAGGTGGGATGGCTTGGAATGAAACTAGTAGACGAATAAGCTTGAGTGGGGTTTTTAAGACTAGGAAAGATCATAAAATGAAGGTAGAATTCAGGAGGAGAAATTGGGGCAAATATTCGTTTATAGGTAGAGGAATTAGGGATTTTAATAATGTATCAAGGGAGATGTTTGATAAATTTCCAAGTTCTTTGAAAAATATTTAAGAAAAGGCTAGGTAAACAATTTCATTTTAATGTAGTTTCTTTTAGAACATGTAGTACCGGATTACATTATTTCAACTGTTATCGCTTAAGAAGCACAATCGTTCTTCATTGTAGGCTTTGTAGGCCAGTGTAACGTTCAGGGATAACAGTTATTTCAGTAACTTGTCTTCTCTAGTAACAGTTAAATACCGGTATTGTAGCAGCGATTAATTATTACGGGTTCTGTTGCTTCCAACGTCATACCTACCGTTATCTGCTCGAGGCAAAAAGATAAAACTCTCGTGTCTACTGGTGTACTGAGTGGCTCAAAGAAGTATCTGCAATGTTTCGGAATGAACATTTCCTCTGATGACGGTACAAGTAGAATAATAACTTCAACTGAATCTGCTAATTTGTGCTGTGAGTGACAGGTGGGCAAATAATGGGTAAGTATTGTATCGTGCCATATGTTCGTGGGTGTGTGGTGCGGTGTTGTGTATTATCAGCATTCACGCTACGGTTCAAGTTAAGAAAAAACATGAGCGACAGTTCATTTTCTCGCTGCTGTCTCTTTGTTGTTGTCTTAGGAAAATATAGTCTCAAACTGAATTTCGTCAAGGGGAAATAGGTTCATTTTAAGGCTGGTTTATTAAATGCAATTTAGGCCTACTGATATTTAATTATGTTTGAATGTCAATTATGTTGAATGTGAGAAGGTTCAATTAACTTATTAAAAGCTCCGGGTTCGATTCCCGGCCAGGTCAGAGATTTTTACCTGTATCTGAGGGCTCGTTCAAGGTTCACTCAGCCTACTTGATGACAACTGAGGAGCTATCAGATGGTGAAACAGCGGCCCGGGTCTAGAAAGTTAAGAATAACGGTTGAAAGGATTCGTGGTGTTGACCACCCGTCATTTTATAATCTTAGGGCTGTAGCGCCATTGTGGTGGTGTGTTGTCAATTATTGTTTTAATAGGAAGTACAACTGGGCAACCACCATGTATTGACACTAAACAGAGAGGAAAAAAGGAAGGGATCCGACACTTCGAAAAATGAAGGTATCGGCCAAAGAAAGAGCCCCCGGAGGGCGTCGAAATGAAAGACCGAATGCTCTAATACCGTTGGGGTCGGAAAAGAACAAGAGTTGATCAAGTGAGGTCGGATAGGATAGATAAAAGTGAGGGGCCTGGCACAAGTAAGTGAAAGCAATGCCTTAACCAGCTAGGGGAATCGTGGTCGCCATTCCACGCTCCCAAGTTCAGAAGCTCTGGTCCCTCTTTCAATCGCCTCTTACGAGGGGTATTTGATATATTGTACCCCTCATCCCGCAAGAGGAAAGACGTTGTTGATGTTTTTGTTCATAAGTTCATAGACTGGTTTGATACAGCTCTCTATCCCACCCTATCGTGTGCTAACACTTTCATTTCTACGTAACTACTACATCCTACATCTACTCCAATCTGTTTGTCGTAAATCATGCCTTGATCTATCCGCATCGTTTTTACCGCCTATACTTCTCTCAAAAACTAACTGGACAAGTCCTGGGTGTCTTAAAATGTGTCCTATCATTCTGTCTCTTCTTCTCATAATATTTCACAAAATCGTTCTCCTCTCACCAATTCGATTTAAGTTAGTACCTCTTCATTCGTAATTCGACCTACCCATCTCACCTTCAGTATTCTTCCGTAACACCACATTTCAAAAGCTTCTATTATTTTTCTTTCTGTTTCACTTCCATACAACGCCACGCTCCAGACGAAAGTCTTCAAAAGCATCTTTCTAATCACTACCGGTACCTACGGTATATCAATGTCTGAAGAGAGTACATTTACTTTAAGGAAGGCCTTCCTTGCTTGTGCTAGTCTACATGTTATGTCATCCTTACTTCTGTCATCGTTAGTTATTTTATTACCCAAGTAACAATAATCATCTACTTCCTTTGAGACTTCGTAGATTAATATGTCCTGCATCATCTGACTTCGACTGTACTCCATTACTTTTGTTTCGGATTTGTTTATTTTCATCTTGTGAACATACATACATACATACAGTCCTTCTCCAAGACTGTGCCCATACCATTCAGTCATTTCTCCAGATCTTTTGCAGACTCAAGATAAAATATCGATATGATTTGAACTTCACATACGGTACAACTGAACTCTGGTTACGATCAGGATATCGTCAGTACGTAAAACTAGGCCTACAAGCTATGTATATTGTCTACGAGACCACGAACTGCTGTTTTGAACACATCAATGTTATCGACTACTAAAACTTATAAGCAACCGGCTGACATAAGCCGTCCTCGCGCTATCTCATTTTCAGGACAACTAAAATAGACGGTATCAGTTGTGATGTGTATGGTACGTGCGTTGTCTGACGTCCACCAAGTGTACATACACAGTAACTTAACAAGAAACATAAATTTCAAGATTTCTCCGTAAGTACCGGTAATATAGAATTCCAGTAAGAACCTAACAAACGGAAGACAAATAGTATGAACGGTTTATACAATAACTGAATCATTCTGAACACATGAATGATACATTTCAAGGATCATTCAAGAGATATTTTATTTTTATTTTGGTTGTGCAGACTGACGTGTGTAGAATGTGTGCGCAGCTGATCTTCAGATGTTCGGTTGGTCCACCCGTGCGCGACGACAGGGAGGACTTCTTTCATGGTTATAAGTGACCTTTCAACCCGATCTGGAACGATGAATTCCGTCATCAGCGTGTTATTTGCGACCCACTGAGGGAGTCCCTTACTAGGGGGTAGTATTGAGTTAAGTGTTCTTTGTTTGAAGATTCCCGTATGAGTTGTATTTCACTGGGAGAAGCCGATTTATTTGCGAGTTTATTATCTTTTGATTTATTAAGACCGTACTACGATAGTGGGTCTTTTTTTAAAAAAAAAAAACTGTAGTTATTATATTCGGGTATCTTATTTTCTAACCACAGTGCATTAGGTTTGTATAGCTATCCTTTCATTGTTCACTTGTAATTATTTGAGTAGTCAGTTTGATGTGAACTAGAATGTTAGAATAATGTGTCAGATCTAATGGAATGATTCTTGTCAAGTTTCAGGAAGGACCCTTGAGAATTCAGACCAAACAATGCTAAAGCTTATCAGTTTGGTGAAGCCGTCTCCCAGACTGGTTAGTAAGAGGAAAATATATTTCACTGGTTTTGTATTACTATTGTTATTGCTGTCAAGTTTGTTGTACAGCTGTATTAACTTAGTTGATGTTTTATATCTTTTGTCTGGTGTGATGATTTTTATGGGGCATTGTGTGTATAATATTGTAATTTTCTCGCACTCTTTTATTTGGTTTTAATGGGATTTATATGCGATTAGATGTAAATATGAAAGTGTAGGGCTCTTATAGCTTTCTCATTTGTTTAGCCTACTTGAGGTTAGCTCCTGGCTTTTTGATACTGGTAGGCTACTTGATTTTTAAGAATTTTCTGCATGAAGTTGTAGATCTGTAGTTATAAAATGGTATACCTAGTAGGAACTTGTCATTAAACCTGTAATTTAAGGTGGAATTCTGTGTAACGTGTCTGACAACGATTGTGAAAGCCCAGGTAGCCATTTCTACTTACTAGAGGTACATACCTCCTGTAGTGCCCTGTCACTAGATTGTGCTAAAACAGGAGGCTTGTAGTCGTCGTATCTTGGCAGTGTGAAGCTCAGCTGGAATGTTGTCACCAGAATGCACATGGAGATAGCAGGAAATAAGAAGAGTGGAATTACACCAGAGTGTTGACGGAGAGAGGGAGACAGCAAAATCAGCATTCTACAGTTAAGTTACCAGCTGGATAATATGTTACAGACTTAACTGACAATCCCTCGGGGAACTATGACAGGCAAGTCCATTCTGCAGACTGAAACTAAGCCCTTGCTCAAGTGCCATGACTTCCCTGTGGAGCTGTACTAGCCAGTATCTTGCAACTTATGAGCCCACTGCCACATAGGTTTTTTAACATATTCACTACCAGCTACCTGTTAGCCCTTTAATTAAAAGCACCAGCCCAGGCAATCACTTGTTTTGCTTACAAGTTGTTTAGTTCAGTATAAATTTAGAAAACAAAGAGAGGCCACAAAAAAGAAAAAAAAAATATATGCCTACGTGAAATTTCATTCCAGTTTTTGTTTTAAACACAATATCATAATGGTTTTAAGGTAAATCAAGTGTCAGATTAGTAAATATCTTGTTGCATTTTGTTGTCTTTACTCTGACCAGGGGAACCCACACCATTATTATTATTCACATGGGTTTTATTATGATTATTTGCATTTCAGGGAGCTTTCCTGCCAGAATCTATTGGAAAACAGACCGATGTTTTTTCCCGATTTCGTTTACCTACAAATCGGAAGCCAAATATTGGATGGCGCCTATTATCAACAGAGTCAGGTCTACTGCGACAGCCAGTTCCTCCTCTACAACACACCCTGGAGAAATACCTCAGGTTTGAAACCAAGTTTAATCTGACACATTGAATATTTATTTACTTTAGCAGACGGTAGACTGGCGGGAAGATATTTTTGACGATTCCTATGTTATGATTGTACTTGGAAAAGAAGCGGACCACTGCTAATTCAAGTTTCAGAATTTTTTAATCTAGTGGGAAATTTTACCATGTACAAAAAACAAACTTGATTTTTCACTTTTTACGGAATAAGTAATTTATTATACTTTTGAAGTGTAGCCAAGGTATTGGAATGTTAGCCATGTTTGTGAAATCATACATCACAGGGATCAATAGTTGATGCCATGCTACCCAATACTCACTACATTCAGCTGCACTCGGAATGAGTGTCATCTGTTTCCTTCTCGTGGCTCTCTCGTTGAGGATGTGAGAGACCGAGCTTGATAGCTGCAGTCGCTTAAGTGCGGCCACTATCTAATCGGGAGATAGTGGGTTCGAACCCCACTGTCGGCAGCCCTGAAGATGGTTTTCCGTGGTTTCCCATTTTCACACCAGGCAAATGCTGGAGCTGTACCTTAATTAAGGCCACGGCCGCTTCCTTCCAATTCCTAGGCCTTTCCTATCCCATCGTCGCCATAAGACATATCTGTGTCGGTGCGACGTAAAGCAAATAGCATATATAGAGGACGTGAGAACGTGATACAAGCGTTCAACAATGCTGCCAACCTGTTAGGTAGGGAACTAAGATCATTTGGGCTAGCGACAACCCTATTACTGTGACCAAGCAAAGGGGTCTAGGGGTGTAAATCCCCCAGGATAGGGCCACGAAAAGGCTTTTAGGTCTTAGCATTCTGTAAGGCGATAGGAGCGCATTGTATGTTGGACAGTGTCGCAAAGCTGAATTAATTTATAATTCGGGTCAGTGACAAAGCGATTGGTCTGGATTGTTTAGGTCTAACTGGTGACAAAACCATTGGTCTGGACTGGTTAGATCTGACTAGTGACAAAACCATTTGACTGTGACCAAGCAAAGGTAGCCAGGGGGACGTAAGCCTCCAAGTTAGGGTTGCGAAGCGACTTTTAGGTCACTATCATTCTGTAGGGCAGTAAGTGCGCATTCTATTTCGCCTAGGCCAATAGGAGAGCATTTCAGTCGGCCTGCTGTGGACACAAAATATTGAACATAGGTGGCAGCATTTTAAGCCTGGCAGCTATTCCGTTTCAGGGTTCGGCAGGAGGAAACACCATTTTGTTGGATATGTTGCCGATTCCCTGTTTAAGAGTTCCTTCCCCTTAGTCATGAGGGTACACCAATTCCTTAAGGCTGCCACAGCCCTGTATCCACCACTGCATTAAGGTAAGTTTTATATAAAATTATGGCTGATGACCTAAATGTTAGGCCCCTTTAAACAACAAGTAAGCATATAAAATTACTGGTGTTGTGTATTTCATATTGTTTCCTTTACATGTTTTTTTATTTGTGCTTTTATTCAGCTGGGTTTTGTAATGCAATCTAATTATCAACATTGATGGCAGTGATGTCACATTCTTTTCACGTTGGCCAGTAGAAATGTAGGTAGCTACTGCTGCTCTTTATTATGTTCATCAATTAGCTGCCTCTGTGAATCAGTGGTAGAATGTCGGCCTCCGAATCCCAAGATAGAGGGTTCAAACCTGAAAGAGGTAGTTGGATTTTTGAAGGGCGGAAAAAAGTCCATTCGACACTCCATGTCGTACGATGTCGGCATGTAAAAGATCTCTGGTGACACATTTGGTGTTTATCCAATAACATTTTTTAAAGCCACAGACGCCCAAGAGAGATTTAGTTTACTCTGTCTGCCATCTAGCAGGCCTAGAGTAAAACGGAACATCGAAGTTGATAAACAGACAGCCAGATGGCGTTGAATTATAATGTCTGAACAGAATACCTGAGGCCATACTATTATTTTCATCATCATCTAACACATTGGAGACTGAGCCCGAGTGTGTATCGGGATGGGGTAACGGCGCAGACTGACCGTGTCCAAGGCTAACTCGGGCCCGCATATTTATTACATTGTCAACTCAGCTAGAACGAGAATCGGGTGGAAACTATATATACCACTTTGTAGAACTTTTATAACAGCTATACCATGCGCTCGTGTCTTCTGTCGTTGTTTTCTCGAACTTATAGCAGCTTATTTTTGCATGTGTGTGCTTCTACACTCCATGCTTCCAGCTGCTGAAGGCGCACGCTTTCAGAGTTTTCTTCACATCGCGCAAAGGGTTTAGACTGTAATTTGTTTTTGCTATTATGAGTGGATCATCGAACGAATATGGAATTGTAGAAATGTTAAAAGAATATTTGATGACATTGGTTCAGAAGAAGAGGTAGAGGAGATCTAGACCCTGATTTTGAACTTCATGTTAGTGATGAAGGTATTTATAACCTGTTCTATCATATTCTACCCAGGTTTGATCTTGCACTTTGTAGTTTATTTAGCTAATATTTCATGATCTTCATATGGCTGGAGATTCATTCAGAAATAAATTTTAATGTAGTTTTATTTATTTTGGAACGAAGTGACGGAAGCAATGATAATTCAAAGGCTGGGAATGATTCACATTCGCCGGGTACTTCTGGTGATTTGGATGCGGTTTCTGACATCACGCCAGTTCCAAAAAGGCGTAAACACTGTGCTTATGGTACCAACACTTGTAGGAAGCCTACAGATACTGAGTTAGGTTGGACTTTCACTGATTCTCTGCCTCAAGAGCCTATTTTCCAAGAACAATCTGGTGTGTCAGCTCCACTGAATGCAACATCGACTGCGCTAGATTGTGTTTCAATTTTTGTTTCCGAAACAATGGTGAAACTCTTCAAGTCCGAGACCAACAGGTATGTTGCCTCCGTCACTGAAAAACTAAGACGAACAATGGAATTGAAACCGAAAAGTTTGTGGAGCTTATGGCTGGTAGTCAAGTTATGTGAGATTTACGCATTTTTTGCAGCTGTCATTCATATACTGTATGCCGTGTAAAGAAACCAAAACTGAGTGACTATTGGTCAAAAAAAGGATTTTTTTGACTCATTTCCATCATCTGGTGGTGTCCAATGTGTTCTGTAGCATTTTGTGTCCTGAATGCTTAAAAGATTTCCACACTAAATCTCAATATGTGTAAGACTTTGTTGTCAGACTTATTTCTTTGTTGTTGTAAAAGGCATACAGTTGGAAAATGTGTAATGTGAAAAGTATTCAATAGATCTTAATGCAACTTTTTTTTTTGCTAGTGGCTTTACGTTACACAGATAGATCTTATGGCGACGATGGGATAGGAAAGGGCTAGGAGTTGGAAAGAAGTGGCCATGGCCTCAATTAAAGTACAGTCTGGTGTGAAAATGGGAAACCACGGAAAATCATCTTCAGGGCTGCCGGCAGTGGGATTCGAACCCACTATCTCCTGGATGCAAGCTCACAGCTGTGGACCCCTAACTGCATGGCTAACTTACCCGGTTTGTGCAACTTTTTAATCTGTAAAATACACTTTTAATTTTTTGATGATATAAATGTGTTAACAATTACAACCTACCTAATATTTTCTACAATTTTTTAAAAACCTCAGAATTTGGCCATCTGCCTGTTCACATGCCACCTTAAGACATGGTCTCCAATGTGTTAATCATCTCCAGTTTCCCAGGTGCACTGCAAGAGCGCTCTCCAATTATGTCTTTGCAAGTACTCTTCTTCTGCTTTACACAATTCCACTTCTCTTCCTTCAGATCATCTTTTATTTGGGAGATCCATCATGTCCTTGGTCTGCCCCTAGGTCGCTTTCCCTCCAGATCTTTGTCAAATCATTTTTGTGCTATCCTCTTCAGATCCATCCTCTTGAAGTGACCAGACCATCTGAATCTTGATGTTGCTAGAATTTCGTTGAGTGGTTTCACTTGGATGTCTTTGCGGACCTCATTCCGGATCTTTTCGGCAGCATTGACCTCTGGAATTTCATTTCCACAGCCTGAAGTCTGCTGTTATCCCTTCTGTTGATGGTGCATGTTTCCAGACCGTTTGTTGTTATTGGTACAAAGTAGGAATTTGGCTGTCCCAGAAGAGGTTCCTGACTTGATGGTACAAATGAGCTCCTTTTTGAATCCTGTTGGTGATTTCATCTGAGCAACGGCCATCTCGAGTTACAATGCTGCAAAGGTATTGGAACTGATCAACTTCTGTTGCTGGTGCCTTCTTTCCATCCAGCATAATATCCATACTTCTTCTTTGCCTGCTAACCTTCATGGCTACAGTCTTCATAGGGCTAATGTTTAGGCCAAACTTCTTAAATTGGTTTTTCCAGACATCTAGTTTCTGCTGTACTTCATCCTCTGTGCAAGCCCAAATCACCATATCGCGATGAAACTTGGAAAACACATTGAGGTACATGTAAAAATGATGTCAGAATCAATTTTGGGTGCCGACATTCATTAGGGCGTTAACTAAAGAGCCTAAAAGTTGCGACATTTCAAGTTCTGCGCGAACAGCGATGAATACCTGCTGGCCATTGCTTAGCCGGCACACTGTCTGCTTTGTGCCACACCTCTGCACCTCCTCCCCTACATACCTCCGCCCCTCCTTCTGGTTTGCCACCTCACGTTTCCCTTGTCCCTGCACATGTCCGTCTGCTTAGCTGTCGAAGAACCGGTGCTACACTTTGCGTACTCTATCAGCCTTCATCATATCTCTCCTTTGTAATTTCCACATTGTATTAGTCAGTTTGTTTTCTGAAATGTTTATGAAAATGTTTGCACCGGGCGAGTTGGCCGTGTGGTTAGAGGCGCGCGACTGTGAGCTTGCATCCAGTAGATAATTGGTTCGAATCCCACTGTCGGCAGCCCTGAAGATGGTTTTCTGTGGTTTCCCATTTTCACACCAGGCAAATGCTGGGGTTGTACCTTAATTAAGGCCATGGCCGCTTCCTTCCAACTCCTAGGCCTTTCCTATCCCATTGTTGCCATAAGACCTGTCTGCAATTAGCAAAAAAAAAAAAGAAAAGAAAAGTAAGTATGGTGCCTGTTGTTAATTGTGTTTTGTTTCAGTTTTCTTTTCACTATTTTTTTTAATGTTTCGAATAGACCAAAGATTGTTTTACTGTCAGTTATGGACGGGGAGTTTGCCCGATGTAATGTATACAGAGTCATTTATTTTGTTGCCTTGTAATAGTTTCTTGTTTTACCAGTTCGTACAATAGCCATGTAACGTTTTGAGTATGTAACTGCCATTATACCCAGAAGACTATAGTGTGATACTTTAATACCGGTACTTGTTGAATACATAGACCTTCGTCAGCTATAACGCAAAAGTACCGGTAAAGTAAGAATACAGGTCTGCCTGTGATTACTGCATATCTACTGTATATATAAATGCACATATTTTTTTTATTTTTCAAGGCTTTTCTTATTATGTCATACTTTACTACATTCCATGTCATACTCGTATTATTTACCGGGCGAGTTGGCCGTGCGCGTAGAGGCGCACGGCTGTGAGCTTGCATCTGGGAGATAGTAGGTTCGAATCCCACTATCGGCAGCCCTGAAGATGGTTTTCCGTGGTTTCCCATTTTCACACCAGGCAAATGGGGGCTGTACCTTAATTAAGGCCACGGCCGCTTCCTTCCAACTCCTAGGCCTTTCCTATCCCATCGTCACCATAAGACCTATCTGTGTCGGTGCGACGTAAAGCCCGTAGCAAAAAAAAAAAAAAAGAATACTCATATTAAAGTTGCCTATGCATTAAATTGATTTATATTCGACAATCATTGTTGCAACTGAAATATGTTGTGTCTGTCACTGCAAAACATAAATAAATCGTTCAGTACAAGCGCAAATAAAAACATTCTACCTATAGGCCTATTCCTTATACCAGTGTACGCAATACGGAAAATGCCAGTAGTTTCAAACTCGGAGTTTATAATTGTTGTTGTCGTCCGCGATGTCGTTTCGGTATGGCACGACTGATAGTGTACACAAAATGGGTGGGGGGAAGGGGACATAAAAAGAAGATCTGGACCTATAACCAGGTTTTGATATCCTGAGGTACCGAATCTCATTACATTAATTGAGATCCTCTCCCCGGGCATGTAATTTCTTTAAATAAAAAGGTATTTAACGTTGTTTAAAGGTGGGAGATTTATTTAGTTGTGGGTGATTCAATTTAATTAATTCTACTCTAAAGGACACTACCGACAGCTTTAAGGCGCTTTATAAGTAAATAATAATTTAGCGTAGGTAGGGTGCGGTACCCCATCCCACGTGTGACTACTCGGAGTTGTACCCACGAATGTGACAACTCACCGGAATTAGCAGGAATGAAAATATAACATTTGAATAAAATATGGGTATTTTAATTTAGGTTATTCATCATCCTTATGTGTGAAACAGAATGTTATTTAAAGGATTTCAATAATTATAGTACAAAAAGAAGCTAAGTATAGAGCCGGTCCCGTTTAACAGCTAAGCAGCTGGCAAGGGCGAGGAGAAGGGAAACGTGAGGCGGCGAACCAGTTGGGGTGGGGAGGGGAGGAGGTGCAGAGGTGTGTCTCCAGGCAAGCAGTGTGCTGGCTGAGCATTGGCCAGCAGGTATTCATCGCTGATCGCACAGAACTTGAAATGTCGCAACTTCTAGGCCCCTTAATTAACGCCCTAATGAATGTCGGCACCCAAAATTGATGCTGACATCTTTTTTACGTGTACCTCAATGTGTTTTCCAAGTTTCATCGTGATCGGCGACTTAATCATTGCCGATGTTCCCTTGTTAGAAGTAACAAACCAATCTTAATATCTGCTTCCTATTTGGACACAGCTTTGACAATAGGTATACAGCATTTTCAGTTTTCTGATAAGAGAGTCTGGAATGTTTCTTCTTGATAGACAGTCCCAGATCTTGTCCCTAGGCATGCTGTCATAAGCCTTTTTGAGATTCAAGAAGTCGAAGATGATATCTCTTCTTTTCGGCCATTATTTCTCTATAATCATCCTAACAGCAAAGATGAGGTCAGTGGTTGTTCCTTCACCCCTAAATCTACATTCCTCTTGTAGCTGAGGTTCAGTGATGTTCCTGAGCTGTTTATCAATCATTTTCTCCATAAGCTGTAATCCACGAGACAGGAGTGTGATTCCTCTGTAGTAGCTACATTGACGTCAGCTTTCCTTTTTGAAGAACGGAACTATAATTCCCTTTGTCCAATCTTCTGGAGCCTTATCTTCCTTCCAGACGGCATTCGTAACTCTGAACAACCAATGAAGTCCAGGAATTCCCGCAGCCTTTATCATGTCAATACTCCATCATTGCCAGGTGATTTGCCTTACCACATGTTCTTTAAAGGGTTTTCAAAATCTGACCAGGTCAGGGGAGACTCACCTTCACTTCTCTCACTCTCAGCTTCTGAAAACTTCTCCTTCCTTCGCCATTGCATCTTTTCCATTATATAACTGTGCAAAATAGTTTCTCATCACTTGTCTTACGTCTGTCTCTTTCCACACAATCGGTCCATCCCCATTTTCTGTAGCTTTCACTGGTACGAATGGTTTTCTTCTATTTTTCATAATGCTGTTCAAGAGCTTCTTGTTTTTGCTGACCTTTTCTAATTTGGCAGTGAAATCCAAGCAACATTTTTCCTTCTCCAAATTGATTCATCTTTTAGCTTTATTTATCAAGTCTCTGTACTTCTGATCTAATTATCTGTCTGATTTAATCTTTTCTTACACCCTTCTGGTTCTTGTCCTTATCTTTCCTTGCCATATTCCTTTCCTTTATTGCTTTTTGGATAGTGGCATTGCACCAGGGGTTTTCTTTCTCCTTTACTTTGGTGCTTGTTTTACCAATTATATCAACTTCAGAGCCCACAATTATTTCTGTAAGCCTGTTGCACTCTTCTTGACCTTATCTTAATTCATCATATGGTATGTTGTCTTTGATTTTCTGCTGGTATGCTTCCTTTTTCTCAGGATATTCTAGATCCCAAACCTTTATCTTTGGTGTACGCTGTGGTTTTGCCCTTCCCATTGAAACATATCACAAAGTGGCAGTTAGTAGCCGATGGTCACCATCTGTGATGAGTGTTCCAGAGTCTTTGTCAATGATTTCAGGTTTCCGTCCCAGCTGTACGTTGTGATTTTAAGGCTGAGCCGTTTCTTAAAATAAGTAGTTTTAATAAGGAGGTTATTCCTCAGGCAGAAATTTAAGTGGTGTACTCGTTCTGCATTCCTGTTTCCAAGTCCATTGGGGCTAATCACATTTTCATATCCCTGTCTATCAACACCAACGTGGGCATTAAGATCTTCCATCACTGTTATGTTGTCCTCTTCTACATGTCCTTCCAGGTCCTCAAGGAAGGCATCCTTCTCCTCTTGAGTACAACCAGGCTGTGGTGCATACACTTGAACAATGATCAAGATCTTATTTGTTTTTCATTGTAACTTCATTATCCTCTCACTGACATATTCTATGTCTGAAACTGCATATGCGTGTTTACTTACGAGAAATGCTAAACCATTACGTGCTTCATTTATATTGCCATGCCTGTGGAGTGTAACCTTTGTAAAGAGATTTTACACCTTTCCTTTTCCACTTTGTTTCATTCAACCGTAGGACCTCTCTCTTCCTTCTTTCCATGAGATCAATGAGCTCTTCACACTTAGCAGTCGGTGTCATGATGTTTAAAGTTCCAAGTCCAGTCTTATTCTGTCCCATAGTGTTTTTTCTCTTGGCGTGGCTCAGTTTAACATCAGGCTGCTGAGAGTCTTTCCTAGCTGAGCCATGCAAAGATGAAGTCGCATTTGGGATTTTATTATGGTATCCGAGGCTCTTTTTAGTTTTGAAAGCAATTCCAATGTCTCTCTTTGCTGGCCTGTTAAGATAAACGCTAGAGAGGCTCTTTCTGTCGGGGTGTTCTCCCTTAGCCTTTGATAGTCCCCTACTCAACGTGCAAGACAGACAGACAGATAGATAGATAATGCCTTTATTGGTGGCGAAGTTAGGAATCAAGGCCCTCTCTTACACTTAACCACTAGAAGAGTGTACATTTACACAACTTATAATTTCGAATACAAATAAAGCAAATAATATTAATAGCAATAGCAATAATAATAATAATAATAATAATAATAATAATAATAATAATAATAATAATAATAATGAAAGAATCCTTAATTTTAAAATACACAAAATCAAGTACACTTAAATGATGTAACTATAGTAATCCATTCATTCATCTCATTCATTCGTTCATTCACTCAATAATTATCCAGCAAGTCAGCAGGATCTACCCAGCAAATACTCGTGGCAAGCCACTTTAAACTTGCCATGAGAAGGATTGCCACAGAGATTATGAAGGAGCGGTTGTACACAGCAGTGTGGTTTACAGGTGTGGCAAGAGAGGAGCCAGATCTTCTATTTTCATGATAAGACGAGAGATAAGAAAAAGATGAAGACAGATAGTTGGGTGTATTAGTGGAAAGTACTTTGTGCAGAAGTGATAGCATGTGAAGTTCACGGTGCTGGTACACTTGAAGCCATGACAGCTCCTTATAATAAGGTGATATATGAGCATCATATCGCAGATTGAAGATATCTTACGCAGCTGTTCAGGCTGCGGTCCAGTTTCTTCTTACTGTCTCAGGTTATTTCAGTCAACACGGTGTTACAGTAGTCAAATATAGGTAGTATCAGAGAGCGAATTGTTTGTACTTTAAGTCGAACAGAGAATACATTAGCGAACCGTTTCAGGGGATATAAGCATTTATGTAATTTATTACATGTGCTTATCACCTGTTGAGTCCAACTTAGGGTCTCAGTCATAATAATTCGTAAGGTAGTCACTGAAGTAGAGTAGGGTATGATTTTATTGTTTAAAATTATTGGGGAGATGTCCTGTTGCTTGAGGGAATATAGGTTTTTACTGGTACCGATAATATTAACTTGAGTCTTATTTGGGTTTGTTAACCCTAGATTACTAAGCTCTTCTATGAAGTACGTTATCACTAAGCATTCGTCTACGAGACTACGAAAAATACCCTTCCATAACTTGCTTTATTCAAAACTTAATAACTAACCCAGCACGTAATACGTTCTGTCTACAGACAGATTTTTCCATTTTTCACAAACTTGTGTCATTTCAACACTCAGCACACGTTGATCGGTGGTCACCGCACATGGCTCGATAGCAAACAGTACAATAAAACTGTGTCATTCTTCGTAGCTTTGAGGGACAAAATGCACATATTTTCTTTTTGCCAAGTTGTGCTTGGTCTGGCCTGTGCACTATATGATTTTCATTGAGAATTTCGCAGATCATACCACGTAATGACCGCTGCAAAGTTTGTTGCTTAAGGCAGAGCTGGAGGTGAGGTCTAATCAGGTCACCGCTTAACTGCTGCGTGAATGCCCTTCTCAAGATAGGTTTTTCTCCCTTTCGGAGGATGTTGTGGCAGAACAAAATATATCCATTCACTAAGAACATATTGATCATAATGAAGAATACACGCAGAGGCCAGCGCTGGGTCTTTCTACTGCAGTTCATGCTGTAACACATTTGTACGAAAGAGTCTGTTGCACCTTTTGTTTTGTTATAAAATTCAGTTGCTGCCGGTTTGCCATTGTTATCCCTTATTTCTATGTCCTCATGAGTAGTAGATAGTAAAACGACTTTTCCCTGCTTTGGTTTGTACGATACAAGAGATTTTGGTCCATCAAAGCAAAGCGATTATTCGCTTCTTCACTTCAAGGAGCTCAAGAGGTATCGCGTTTATTTTTTCTTATTGTTCCCCTAACTGTCAGAGAGTAAGGTGGTTTCAAAAGATCTTCAACCAGTGGGATGGAGGCAAACCAATTATCCATGGTTACATTCCTATTCGAGCCAAGGATGGTCACAGTCAGTTCTTTCACGAAATAATGAGCGAGAGATTGACCAGACATTTTCGTATTTTCCCCCAAATATGGCTTAGCATCAGTCGTATATTTGGTCCCACGTTGTTTAACATAACCATCTTAATTCCATATTTTGTGGGTTTGTTGGGGATGTACATCCTGAAAGGACAATGTCCATGAAATCCAACGAGTTGTTCGTCAGTGGTTGTGTAACTTCCTGGCTTGTATGAGTCTCGACAGTTCTTGATAAACTCATCCCACACTTCTCGAATGGCTGCAAACTTGTCACTCGCTCGTCTCTCTACCCTAGTAGATTTATCATTGAATCTAAGACACTTCAGCAGAAAATCAAAATGCTCACTCGACATTGTCGTCTTATTTCTGTAACCACAGAAAGTTGGATCAAACAGATGTTTTGTAGGAAGAGGATTGGTTTTCATGGCTGGTGATAACACAAGTATACCAAAAAGAGTGTTGATTTCTACCCTGCTTGTTTGAAAAATTGTTGCACTAGCTGTAGCGTAGTTATAAGTCTGAGCTTG
The DNA here is from genome assembly GCF_040414725.1 of Anabrus simplex. Classification (NCBI taxonomy): domain Eukaryota; kingdom Metazoa; phylum Arthropoda; class Insecta; order Orthoptera; family Tettigoniidae; genus Anabrus; species Anabrus simplex. Next base: position 222,211,099 of record NC_090268.1, on the reverse strand, counting down.
TATTTCCTCATGTGCGTGTTGTACCAGTTTATCTAAAATGAAATCGTTAAAGAATAAAGAAAACGATTCCATGGGTGTTGAAACATTTCTGGCTTCTAAAGGGGTTTGCTTTATATAAATTATGTTCCTGACAGGTGTCCGGGTATTAAGGTTTCTCATTGGAAGTGCTGACCATTTGTGTTTATTTATCCCTTGTAGATTGGTCTTATTAAGAACTGCAACATTCGGATGCCTAGCACTGGAAACAGTAGAGTTTGAATTGCTATTAGTCAAATCAGGGTCCTTATCAGGGTATGTTGGTTCAGGATCATCTCTTCTCTTTCTTCCCAGCTCATCAGAATCAAAGGAATCGTCTGACTGTGGGTTATATTCTGCGTCAGATTCTCTGTCAGTTAATTCGATGTTGTTGTCTTCAAAGCCATCCTCTGGTTCACTGCACGTCTCTCCAGTTTCTGCTGTGTTGTTGCCAGTGTCATCTACTTGTCATAGTATTGTATATGGGTCATCTCTGATATTCTCTGCCATCCTGAACTATATTTCAATTTTCTGGAGTGGCTTCCTGATTTCAACACACTATTACAGCTAATGAGAACATAACAGTGAAATTATATATTCCGATGTTAATAATGGAAGTACTCATTGTCACAGTGTGCAATAAGCTATTGTTTATTTTTAGAATATGCAAAGTAAATGAATAAATAAATAAATAAATAAATAAATAAATAAATAAGTAAATAAATAAATAAATAAATAAATAAATAAATAACTGCTCAACTACATATAAAAGTAACGTTGTCACTGAGCATTTGTTCCTCAGTCGACAGGGTCCCCGTGGAGATGGAATGAATCAACGTATGGTGACACAACTGTTATCTACAAGGTCAGGACTCACACAAAGGAAGCTACAGAGAAAGTGAAGCAAACACCTTTGCGGGAGGGGGAAGGGGGAGCTACTAATATCCGCGCGCATCGTCCGGCAGACAAAAGCTTAGTAATCCAGGGTTAATAAACTGTTTTTATTTGCATAGTCACAAAGATGTTGAAGGTCGGAATTTATCACTCGCTTTTGAATGATAGTAAATCTGTACATCATCCGCGTACACTTGCAATTTGCAGCATTTAAGAGCTTTTGATATATCATTAATTTGGATGATAAATAACAGTGGTCCAAGAATCGACCCCTGAGAGACACTGAGGGTCTTACTTTGCCATCCTGAGCTCAAATTTTCAACTGTCACACGTTGGCGGCGATTTTAATTTAAGATGAAAATAAACGAAGTGATACACTATTAAAATTTAGCTCTCAAGTTTCTGCAGTAGTAACTGAGGATTAACAGTGTCGAAGGCACTACTGAGATCTAATAATGTCAGTACAGTCACGTCCCGTTGGTCCATTGCACATCTGATATCATCTGTCACTTGTAGTAAAGCTGTCGCAGTGCTATGTCCTTTCCTGAAGCCGGATTGAAAGGAATTAAGGCGGGAATGTTTGGTAAGGTATTCAGTAACTTGTGTATGAACTAGACGTTCAAGCATCTTAAAGGTTGGTAGGATGGATACAGAATGATAATCTGAAGGAGAATCTAACGTGGAGCTCTTCGGGATGGGTCCAATTAGTGCATATTTCCAAACATCTGGGAAAGCTCTCTTTGTCAGGCAGTAGTTAAATATGTGAGTTAGTATTGGCAGAACAGCTCCTAAGATATCTGCAATAAGCGATATAGGAATGTCATCATTACCTGTGGCATTAGATGTAATAGAGTATATCACACCTTTAACTTCATTCGAGCTGACATTTCTAAACGAGAATTGCTCATACACAGGCTGCTGTTGTAACAAGGGTAGTGAATATTTAGGGAAGGAGGTAGAGGCTATTCTTGGCTGTGCAAAATGATCATTTAAAACCTCTAGTGGTATGCTTGGTACATGTTGCTCTACGGCTTTACCTATACCTAACGTGCGTAATTTACTCCATTTTTGTCTCGGGCTGTTACTGTTCATCAGTTCCTGAAAGTATTTATATTTAGATTTCCTAATTAACTGCTTGGTTCTGTTTCTCAGAATCTTGTACCGCTCAAAATCTTCTCTGTTTTGTATCTGTCTGTATTATCTGTACAGTTTGTCACGACTGGCCATAGCAGATCTTATCTCGACCATTAGCCACGCAGAAGAATGGCGGGTGATTCTTACCTGTTTCTTTGGTGCGTGCTTGTCAAATATTTCCAGTACCAGTGAATTGAATTTGTTTACTTTAGAGTTAATGTTCTGAAAATTATGTATACTATCCCAAGGCAAGTTATATGCATCGTGGTGTAGATTATTCCGGTCCATATGTCGTAAGTCTCGTATTGTAATGTAGCATGGTTTGTACTTAGGTATTCATGTAGAATAACACACGTACGGTAGGTCATGTAAAGAGATGCCAGGAGCAGGGATCTGTCTGTCCTTAATTACTTTTTGAGGTTGATTTGTCACAAGAAGATCAATTAAGGTATGACTTGTGCAGTCAGAGTAATGAAGGTGATTAGTAGCGTTGAGGGGTAAAATTGTTATGTTTGTAGCGAGAAATAAATTCAGTTGATTGTTAGCATAACTGGTCTGCTTCAAAAGGTCAGTGTTGAAGTTGCCCCTGATTATAATGTCATCACAGTGCTATGTCCTTACCTGAAGCCGGATTGAAAGGGATTAAGGAGGGAATGCTTCGTAAGGTATTCGGTAACTTGTGTATGAACTAGACGTTCAAGCACCCTGGATAAGGGTGGTAGGATAGATACTGGACGATAATTTGAAGGAGAGGTTGTACTCAGGTTGTACGGCAGGTTGTATTCATATTAATCCCAAAGTACAGGGCTGCCCCTTCCGCCATCTCTACCGCATCAAAGTTCAACTTCTCCGCTGTAGATGGCGTTGAGGTCTTCGCTCGTAACCTCGAACTGGGACCCTTACCAGACGTTACACACCGGGTCAGTGTGCTTTCGGACTCACATGGGCAAGGATGTCTTCAAGGAGGGTCCTTACCTGCTACCTATTTATTGGGTTAAGAAAGAAAATGTAATTCTGGGGGCAGCCTGGTGGGTTCCTAGGCATCGCAATGAACACGTGTCTCCTCTAAAAGGAATTCCTAGTAAGATTTGCATAATTTCCTTTCCTTATAAATTTAATGTTACAAACCGTGAGTAGCATGGTGTCAACATATGCTGTCGAAGTAAATACTGAATATAAAACAGGGTAAAAGCGCTTAAGAGCAATTAAATCTTGCATAATATTGTGATGCAATAAAGTTGCCCAGAAATACTTCTGATAATCCTAAACAGGTTTTGCACTCAGCCTATTTATTGGGGTCTGCTCGAAGGAGCTTAGACTAATTTTTGGGATTTTGAAACCAAAGTACAAAATTTCAACCCACAAACAGTTTGACACATATTAAAATCAAATAAATCACACTAATAAATGAAACTGTGAGCATTTCAGAAATGAATACAACTTGATTGTAATCCAGAAAAAAAAATATTACATTTTGAAAATAATTCTTGAAAAAATAAAAATTGAAGCACACGAAATACCAAGCAAACAAAATACACTTCAAACTAAACTGATAACAAGACCAAATTATCGTATTCGAAAGCCAAACAAAAACAGATTCACACGATAACTTCCAACCGCCACAACAGAACATTTATGGTCAGTAGATTTCATTTGTCGAAAATAAAAATATTTCTTACTGTTGGTGGATCTGTCTGTTGAGTAAAATGAAAATTAATGCTTTAAGTTATTGTTATGATCATTTGTTGCCATCTAACAGCCACACAAATGACCAAAACCCCTAAATATAACAGAACTGATGCATCAGCACTGTGAGCCTTCTCGCCATAACCTATTGGCGTGCTGAGTGCAAGAGGGCTAAAACAGTCCAATTTTTAACCACTTAAAACTAGGAACATCACTGCTTAGGATTTTCATACATAACTGTAAGAAATTACTCAAGATCAAGAATAACACTTCCAGGACACTTTGTAAAACAAATTCAACTGTAACACGATACTCACAGGGTCAAAAAGAGACTGGGTACACAAACTGTAGAAATGGTGCTAGCAATGTACAAAAACTGCATCAACATTGTACAGACTCCGCTTGGAAAGACAGAATGGTTTAAGAATGAAACTGAACTAAGACAGGGGAGTGTGCTGTCGCCTCTTTTATTTCTAATCGTTCATCATCATCATCATCATCATCATCATCATCATCATCATTTCCCCTTATCCAGCTCCTGTCGGGTCGGGGTATTTATGGCACTTCTCCATCTTCCTCTTTCCTTCCACAATTCCTCTTCCACGATCTTGTCCCAGTCCAAATTTAGACTTCTTATGCCGCTCTTCACTGATTCAATCCACCTTGTTCTAGGTCTTCCTCTTGCTCTCTTGCCCTCGTACTTTGCCTCCAGCATCTGTCTTGGAATTCTATTCTTCTCCATCCTCTTAACATGTCCAAACCATGTCTAATCGTTATGGACAAAATTGTAAAGCAGACAGAGGAAGCATATGGGAATAGCAAGATGAAATTACTACTGTTTGCAGATGAATTGTGGTCTGGGGAACAAACAGCAAAGAAGTATGAGAACGACTTGATGCACTGAACAGGAACATTGAAAAGTATGGTATGAAAATCAGCACAGAGGAAAGAAAGACCATGGTGATATCAACAAGAGAAAGACAAGGGAAAGGCATGTTACCGTCAGATAGCTCCTCCATTGTAATCACATAGGCTGAGTGGACCTCGAACCAGCCCTCAGATCCAGGTAAAAATCCCTGACCTGGTGGGGAATCGAACTCGATCCCTCTGGGTAAGAGGCAGGCACGCTACCGCTACACCACGGGGTCGGCTCCAAATGTGTAGGCTCTGTCAAACAAGGCGGTAGCTTTGTATGTTAATTTGTGTGTTCTGCTGCTCACCTCTTGTGTCAAAGAGTTTGAGTCTTGATAGGGTAAAGTATTTTAATGTTTATTCCTATGCCCATTTATAAAATGAGCCATGTCACTTATTTTATCATGCCTTTAATGACATTTCTGAACTAATCAGGACGTGTGGATTGGAGACGGGTCCCGCTGAAATTGTATAACACTGGCGGGATGAAGCATTTGCATGGAAGGGACCATAATATTCTCAAAATTGTGCATACATTGTCCAGCAGTGAGATGTTTCTTGTTTCTGTGCAACATTCCAATTCCGCAAGAGCTCATCCAACACAAATATGCAAGATACATGGCCAGATAGCATGTACACTGAATTGTGTCGGGTGCTGAAAGGGCGAAACATACCTTCTGACCCATCATTCACAGAAGAAAATGTGCTCTTGTCAGAGATGATATTTGACCAATCGTGTAGTACATTGACCTTGGCAAATGCAAGACGGTACATGCTCAGCTCATCAGTGAGCCTTTGTTTCTTAGCCGCTTGCTGGGATTTAAAACCTGCCCCATTCGGGTATTTCAAGGCCGTCCTCGATCTGCTGGGAAAACTTGTGGACGGGCATAGGTGTACAGCATTCATGAACAGGGTCGAATGGGCCTCAGCGATCATGTGAGTGTTCTGTTCCCAGGTTGATACTTGCCATGAACCTGAGCCAGCACGTCAACTAAGTCTCCCAGTTCTCAAAAACTTGCACACCACACCGCTGTTAATGTGCTTTTTTACACTTATAGGTACTAACAAATTGGCACGCCATGCTATCTGTAAGCAGAAATTGGCAACTAAATGATGTCGAAACAAGCTTTGACGTTGCCAGTTCATGGGTTAATGTAAACATGTAAAGCATTTTACTTTTTTACCTTTATGATATTGCAGCCATAAAATTGCTCTGGAGTAATAATGAAACCTTCAAGCAAGTTAGCTACATTGTTCGAGGCGTGTAGCTGTTAACTGTCATTCGGGAGTTGGTGGGTTTGAACCCCACTGTTGACAGCACTGAATCATATCACCATAAAACCTGTCTCGGTCCGTGCAACATAAAACATGTAACAAAAATAAATAAAAGGTAATGAAACTCATTTTTCTTTAAATTTCAGGACAGTGAAACCTCTCATTACTGATGATGAGTTCTGCATCACGCAAGATATTGTAAAAAACTTCGGCTCTCCTGGTGGAGTTGGGGAAAAACTTCAGAAATTACTGGAAGAGAGAGCAAAAACAACAGACAATTGGGTAAGTGGTTACACTACCATTGTTTGTCTACTCCTTAATCCCATTTCTTGATATGGGTTTGGGGATGAGGCAAGATGTATTTATATGGCCAATGAAATGGAATTTGGCTGGAAGTTAAAACGGGAAACCACAGAAAACCGTTGTCAAGACAGCAATGGTGGGGTTTGAACCCATGCGTCTCCAATGCAGAGGTTGGCTCCATTGCTGTAGTGCTTTAACATGCAAGCCCATTTCACTTGGTCTGGTTATGCTACTATTAATTTATGATATTGTTTTGGCAGAGGTATGCTCAGGTTATTGTGTATGTTTTTTCTTATCTGAAGATGTTCCATCAGATCTAAGCCAAGACACATTTTGACACTTGGTCTATGGCTACTTGCCTCGTCAAATTCTCTCTTTGCAGACTGTCATACTGGAGAGTTTGTGATGTAATGTGTAGAACCTGTCCTCATTCTTCAGGGAAGCTGGAACATGATTTGAATTAAAGACACTGGACAACTCTGGAGCTGCATGCATCCATTCTCCATAGTTCCCCAATAATTGCATTGATTTAAATTGGGGGAAGTTTTTGAGGCCACTTTACTGCACAGTTATTGGGAGTTAGAGAGACAAGGAGGTACACTAATGTCACTCTAGCATGTTTTAAACAATATAAGGATGTGAATGCTTGTTAGAAATGTTTACTAGCTACCACAGTTGCAATGGACTTGTTGCTGAAAGGGGCATGATTATCGTGTCCATCAATTCGGTCATTCCATCTGTAAGATTTCTGGCAAGCTTCAGATGCCATGTTCAACAGTGAGTGATGTAGAGGTGAAATGAAAACAGCACCTTTGAACATGTCTTCTACATGTGGTGAAGCCAGACAGGTAAAGTTCGTTAGAGGCTGTGGCCACAGACTTTTGATTGACATCTAGATGTGATGTCAGTACTTGTACCATTTGTCAGGAGTTGTTTACACTTGGATTCCATGGGCAAGCTGTGGTTCATTGAATTGAATGCTTGTCACCAGTCACAGCGCAGTGGTGCAAAACATGTTACTTGTAGATTCTAGAACAATGTAAGAACAGAATTAGGAGTGACAACTCATGCTCCATGTTGTGGCAGTCCAGTGGGCATGTATGAACGTGGTGAATCAAGGTGAGCATTACTTACTGGGGTGCATTGTTTCTGCAGGGAAATTTAGTGGAGGAGGCATTACATTTTCATGGTTTGGTGTTACGGTTAATCTACTGGTTTTAGTTCCTCAAAACATGAATGCTGAAGGCTATCGGGCAGTATTGGACAGTTCTGTGTTAGTCGCCCTGTGGGAACAATTTAGAACAGACTCCTTTCATTTTTAACATGCCGTTGCACTCATTCATAAAGTGAAGGTCATAATCGAGTAGCTTGTAAATATGGAGAGAATGAGATTAAATTGCCAGCCAAAAGCAAGTTGAGCATCTCTGCGCTGGTTAACAGTCAAATCAGATCACTCCAAAATGGCTACAGAACTTCCCAGAAGAGAGAACAACGGAAATAGGAGACAAGGGCAAACATGAAAATACAAAAGGACAAGGGCAATCTCCACATCGTCATCCTCATGTACTGCTGTCTTCAAATAGATACGCTCTTTCCTCATCAATCCCAGTTCTTCAACATCCATCTCTTCTCAGTCTCTGACAAACTCGTTTCAGCTTTCCAGCTTCATTAGGAAAGCAGGCATCAACATTGAGGGACCAGTGCGACAGATCTTCAGTTTTGATATAGGAAGCTCCTCCTTCCCACTCTGACCTGCCATTTTGTTTGTCCTATTTGTGTTCCTATCTCTTTAATATGGCTTGGTTTGACACTTGTTTGTTTCTTTCAGTACCTTCAGTATATATTTGTATAGTGCAGAGTTGTTTAATATTGAGAATATTTGCTTCAACATGTAATAATCTATTATTTGGATACTATCTTTCTTCAACATTTTTTGCAAAATGAGGTTCTGAGTTATCTGAAGTTTCCTTATCGTACTGTTACAGACACCACTCCAGGCAATAATACCACGGGAAAGATCTGATTGGACTAGTGCATAATAAATATCTCCTTTTAGTTTGATATGTTCTAAACTATGTGATGCATTTCATCTGGACTGGATTAAATAACCACCACGTGGCATGGCTTATAGTAGAGAATATTTTAATCTTGAGAATTGAAAAACGTTGTATAATACACCTGTGAGTAGTACATATTTAAGATTATTATTTACAGGGAAGTTAAGGTTCATTCTTATCGTGATGCCAAAGATTTGGATGGCATGTTTCGTCTAATGAATGTTCAAATGTCTGTGTCAATGTCAAGATGCCATTCTGCTGGAAACAGAAGAACTAGTGTGCAAAGAAGTTAAAGAAAGCATGACATCTTCCCAACATTGAATATACAAGGATCAACAAAACATAAAAATCAAATAGTAAACACAAGTACGATATGTAACATACTGCCCCGTCTTGAAACACTGTTTCAAGGGAAATTGTAGAGAAAAAAAGGCATAACAAATTGCAATTTTAAAAATACAAGACATGAATGATACTGAACACATTTCACTTCATATCAGATTTTTCAGTTTCTTATTTGTCACAACACTGAAATGTGGGTTGAAAAATTTACACAGGGTTGAGTCATAGGTGAAGCCTTCACTGTTGATTCGTCAGAGTCTATAGGAAGTAAACTCACCTTTGTGTTTGGTCTTTTATAGCTACCAATGGAGATACGAACAGTGACTACTCGAACATGCCCATCCCTACCTGGTTGGATCTCACCCCTATAAGAACACTGCAGAGGAGAGAGATTCTCGACAAACATCTACGGTACAATGTGTATGGCAGCAGTGGTCAAATGAAGGCACCCACACTCGTAGACTTGGCACAGGCCCAGCGCGACAGACAACTATGAGAGAGGATCGCCGCATCATTCGAACGGCCCGGATGGAACCCCATGCAACAGCAGCGCGAATTTGAGCAACTGTGGCACCTCATGTTACACAACAAACAGTTGGTAATCACCTCTGTGCAGCTGGCTTACAAGCCCGTGTCCCTGCAGAAGGTGTTCCATTGACCCCACAACAGTGACGTGGAAGGCTGGCCTGGTGTCGAGAAAGATCGACGTGGGTCAGCGAATGGCATAGGGTCATCTTTAGTGATGAATCGCGCTTCTGTCTTGCCCGCAGTGATCACTGGAATCGTGTGCGTCGACGTACCGGGGAGAGGGGCCGCCAAGGTCTTATTGTCGAGAGGCACACAGGGCCAACACCAAGCATTGTGGTCTGGGGAGCTATTGGCTTTAATGTGAAATGACAATTAGTGCTTGTTGAGGGCACTATGACTACTCGACAGTACGTTGATTGGGTACTCAATCCAGTGGTTTCCCTATGATGGCGAACATTGCTAATGGGATGTTTCAGCAGGACAGTGCCCGGGTTCACACTGCATGCATCTCCAGAGAAGCTGTCCACGACATCGCAACCTTAGAATGGCCCGCCAGATCCCCAGACCTCAGTCCTAATGAGCATGTGTGGGACATGATGGGTCGACAACTGGCCAACCGTCCTCGGCCACCCACAACTCTGGAACAACTGACCCGTGCAATGCAGCAAGCATGGGCCACAATTCCTCAGGAAGCGATTCAGGACCTTTTTGACTCCATGCCTCGACGAATTCATCAAGGTATTGTAGCTCGTGGTGGGCACATCCTGTATTGATTGTTGTCCAAACTTGCGGTCAGAGGGACCTGAAAGTGTAATCATCGAAGCACAACCGAACACTCGTCCTGCATAGAAATAAAATTCTTGAAACTCAATCGTCAAAAGTTACCAGTGTTTCGCCCAGAGTGCGGTATGGGCTCATCAGTTGGATACCGCACCTTTTCCAAGACACTGGCCGGCTAGCATGCCGGTAACGACACCACTGCAAGCCATACATGTGATAAGCACAATGCAGTGCCGACGTACTGGGGGAGAATTGCATCTCCACTTGCTGTATTGCCCTCCCGGGCTAGCATGACCAAAATATGGCTTCCGATTGAGATAGCTAGAAATAAAATTCAGGAAACTCAATCGTCAAGAGTTACCAGTGTTTCGCCCAGAGTGCGGCATGGGCTCATCAGTTGGATACCGCACCCTTTCCAAGACACTGGCTGGCTAGCACGCCGGTAACGACACCACTGCAAGCCATACATGTGATAAGCACAATGCAGTGCTGACGTACTGGGGGAGAATTGCATCTCCACTTGCTGTATTGCCCTCCCGGGCTAGCATGACCAAAATATGGCTTCTTGCATGTTCAGTTGCAGCAATGTAGCACCACTCCTTCTGGGTGTTGCAATTTCCATTTTCTTCAGTGTATCTTCTAATATCCTGCTACCGTATGCGACAGTAGACGGTACTACCTGCGACTGTCTGGCCGAGGGTTGGACGGCCGACACCAAACCCGACAAACTAGGGGAAGACCAACAGCTACATGTGGAGGAGTTTTCCCCTAGAAGGTTTGATGAGACCCATGTGTAGCAAATGACACATAAATTCATCAGCTGCTGCCTTGCAGTGAGGTAGGGGACTGCCAAAGGCTAAGGGAGAATACCCCTGACAGAAAATACCCAGCAGTGTTAGGCTTAGCAAGTCAACTGAAGGGTTATATCGATTGCTTTCAACTACAAAACGAGCCTCGGAACGCAAAAATACTGGATAGACACATCTTCTTAAACATCTGCAACGTATGATGACCGTAAGGCTGATGTTCAAGTACGATGTTCTGAGAAGAAGCCCAAAAGAAAGAGTCCTAAACACAGAATTGGAACATCAAATATCCTGACCCTGACTGGCAGAAGCGAGGAGCTGATAGATGACGGAAAGGAGGAACCTCTGTATTCTTGGCCTGATTGAGGCAAAGTGGAAAGGAAGAGGAACAAGAAAGCTAAGAAAAGGATACAAACTACATTGGAATGGAAATAAAACAGAAGCCTAAAATGGTGTAGGTTTTATATTAAGAGAGAACATTGATGTCATCAGTGAGGTAATGTATGTTAATGAAAGAATTATTAAGTTGAACATCTCTCTTAACAAGAATGTGCTGACAGTAGTCCAGGTGTATGCCCCACAGACTTATGCCCTTTGTGTATACTGTATATTATCTAGTGATGAAATTTCCTGTCTTCCATGCATACTCTTAATATTTACAGTCAACAAGGAACTCTGGTAAGTTTGTTGGACATAAGTGTGGGATAAGGAGCTGGTAGAACCTCTGCTGGGGCTCATGGTATGTGATAGGCCCTCTATTTCATCAGACTTTTCTGTTATCAAGTTGGAGCTATGAGCTTTAATTTGGGAGAAAGTGGAAGTTACACCAGGCTTTCCCCTTTTAAGAACAAACTGTATATTGTGTATTGCTGGAGTACAGTTTTCAGGAAATACTTGACAAAACATTTACTCATTTGATTACTAACCTCTGTACTTCCTTTTTCCTCTGCCCCAGGAAGAAGGTGAAGGTGAGTGTAGAATTCAGTCGTTTTGCATGGCTTATTTTCATAGTGGACATCTTGATGGCTAGTGAGTTTGAATGAGTGTGCTATTTTCTCTTGGTCCTACCTTTCTTTTAGGATCTTACGTTTGCTATCACCAGCAGGATAAGAATGGAGGGATGTGAAAGAGAGTAAACTATCTGGAAAGGCCTTAGGTGATATTTAAATGTATCTCTCCTTTTGAATATGTATTAACTTGTTGTAAACTTAATTGAACGTGGCCAAGGTAGCTCTAGAACAGCAGGATGAGCAGTGGCATAACATGAGTATCATATTACCAATAGGACAAGATAAGAATTTATGGCCTGCGTATGACCTTGGTTCAGTGGATCCTGGGTTTGTTCCCAGCTGGGAAAGCCTACCCTTGTATTGAACATGTGGTCACACAAGTTGTATCTAATGGAAGGTGAAAGGTGTAGCTGGATTTGGCAAAATTTGGCTTTCACAAGCCTCTGTTTCTTCTCTTCGATATACGTCGTCAGATTGTACAACACCAGCTGAGATGAAAGAAGTTATTATTTTGACCATTTTGGTCTTTTTTTCTTTCGTATTAACTTCTATCTAATAATCTCAACACTGAAAAAATAGGTGATGTTATGAATCCACCTTGTTGATACTAATAAAAAGAACTATTTAATACATATCATTTAATAATAATTAATCTATTTTACATGTTTCGACAACACCATTTACAGTCTCTTCATCAGTGGTAGTATCTGCAGGTCTGGAGAGGTTGGACACCCCTAGCAACCCTACGAGAGGGAATGACATACAAGAATAATAAAAAACGACCAATATTAGCATTGAATCCATAGTTTTTGTGGTCGTTGAGATGTATTGTGACACTGGATGCCATTTATACAGTATGTGCCAAAATATACAGTACTGGAAATTATGTTAGTCTTATTGTCATTACCTTACTTATCGAGATGATAGTGTAAAAGTTCAAAATGTGCTCCATTGCACTGTAGGCAGTTTTCATAACAATCACGCAGATTTTCCAACATATTCTGGAACATAGGTTGCTGCAGAGTCCCGACGAATGAGACGATCTTCTGACGTAATGCAGGCACAGTTTTGGGTGGATCTGGATAATTGAAAATTCGCTCCTTTAACATTCCCCACATGTAAGCATCAGGAGGTGTGAGATTGGGGGAATGTGATGGGTAGGGGAACTCAGCCCCGCAGGAAATTATTCATCCTGGAAAGGTTTCTTGCATCATAGCCATAGTCTGTCGAGCGGTGTGGCAGGTTGCCCCGTCTTGTTGGAACCACTGTCTATTCATCTGCATGTTCCTGGCATGACAGAACCTTCTTAGATCCTGAATAAATGGCCTGATCACCATGTTCCTATAGCGTTCCTGGTTAACAGTAAGAGGTGCACCATCATTATTCTCTATGAAATACGGACCTAGCACACCATTTCCTGACACTGCACACCAAATTGTCACACGCACACTATGTAGCGGTTTCTGGACTATAGTGTGTGGCCTCTCGAAACCAAGAAAGCGAGTTGTTTGGCGATAGATAAAACTGTCCAAGTGAATGTGACTTTTGTCGGAGAACCACACGTTGACCAAGAAATCTGGATCCTCATACACCATGGCCAAAAATCGTGCACAATATTCCACCCTGACATGGCTATCGTGCTTCGTCAATCGTTGCCCAACCGGTATTCAGTACGGAAATCCACCTATGGCTATCGTGCTTCGTCAATCGTTGCCCAACCTGTATTCAGTACGGAAATCCACCTATGTCTTTAAACAATCGTCGAAGTGATGTAGAGCTGATGTTCAATTTCAGGGCTGTTCGCCAAAGACTTAGCTTTGGAGACTGCAACACCTGATTGAGGACATGTCCATGATTTTCATTTGTGGACACAGTTACTGGCCTACCAGACCTTCCCTTGCGTTGACACAATACACTATCCATACGACGAAATTTTTTAACAATAGATAGCAAAACTGTGTTGCTAGGTGCTGGCTTATTGAAGTGTTCACGGTATTGTTCCGCCACTAACTTTAAACTCGGCCCATCTTGATAACCGTTTCCGTACGAGCGAAAATAATACTCCACTATAAACATTTTTTCCTCCGTCGCGATACCCATTGTCACTTCCAATCACAGAGCACAACGTTCTTTACACAACTAACAATTCATCATGGCAATGTAACAAAATGCAGACGCTCAGGCGTGCGCATGCGCACTGCGCGAAAATGAGTACTGTATATTTTGGCGCATACCGTAGTTGCAAAAGTTTTCTGCGGAGTTGATCAGATTACAAACTTCCACATAATATCAAATATCTTAAAAGTAAAAATACTAAACTGTTATACTTCATCTAATAACTTAAATCATTCCAGTAACGGGATTACAACTTTAAAATCCTCAATTGTCAATTGGAAATAAAATCTAAAAATTATCTACTAAGGGTCGAATTCATAGTCAGCACTTATACATAAGCAGAACCCTTAAGTAAAAAGGGACCACTTATGGTAAGTATTCACTTCTATGGGTTTACATTTCATAGACAGCACTTAAAGAGCATGCTCATTGATACAGTAAGTATTCATTGGAGATATGGCAATGCTGTATATTATGACCATGCTTCCTGGATCATGTAGTTCTGGCTATGAACAGGGGAATGATCTATTGTTGCTTTGTTTATCGAAGGACATCGCGCAACATTTTCGAGGTTAAAAGATTGTCTATATTGTATTTGGTTATCAGAATGGATAACAAAACAGCGAGCTGAGACGGCACCTGCAAGAGCTTGTGTCGAGTTACATGCATATAATATAGAACAAGCAGACCGGCGCAGTTTCTCATCAGAATATGAATGACGTGGGAAAAACTTGTAGTGGACAATGCAAACTACAAAAATGCCCAGAGTCTAATTTTCTTCTTAATATAATATGTTTATAGTTATGCAGGTACTCAAATTTAAACAAATATTCATCCAAATGTAGAATATTTAGCCTTACAACGCTTTTAATGATTTGACAAATATATCCATAGCCCTTACGTTGTAGTAGACCTAATTACTTCCCCAATAAAATGTAAATAGTATGTTTTGATGTGCACTGCCATAATTTCAGAAACTTCTGATATAATCTGGCAAACAATTGGTTGACTAGCCTGATATAATTAGCACAAATCAACCTTAAAATAAATGGAGATAGTGCAACATGTTCATTTTTCTTATAACTCAGTATCGTTCTTTACTATTCTATAGGCCTACTGTCTTGATAACTTATCAGCTTGTAACACATTTTCAATTAATTAAGCAAAATAATGATGATGGTGATACCAATAATAATAATAATAATAATAATAATAATAATAATAATAATAATAATAATAATAATAATAATAATAATAATAATAATAATAATAATAACAATAATAATAATAATAATAATAATAATAATAATAACCTGAAATTAAGAGGTGACATAAAATCTCAAACAATATCTTCATTAATGGTGAGATAGTGAGTCCTCTAGAGGTTTTGTTTACTCTCTCAATCAAAAGAACAGGAATATTCATAACTGTCACATTACTAAAAGAAAGCCTTCTTTAAATTTTTGGTCACATTACATTTCAACAGGTTTTTTCATCTCTACTGTATGCACGGAAAGAATTCTGTGAATGAAATGCAATGTATTCAGCAAAATCATTATCCTCCATCTTGCTGCAACATAAGTGAGTCACTTAAGTGTGTGTGAGAGGCCCACTTATAGCAATAAGTGAGACACTTTAGTAGGCAATATGGAATGAAACCTGGCTTGTAAGGGGCACTTATGTGTAAGTGCTGTCTATGAATTCGGCTCTTAGTTAGTTAGTTAGTTAGTTAGTTAGTTAGTTAGTTAGTTAGTAATGTTTTTATTTTACCTGGAAAGATTAAGGCCTTCAGGCCTTCTCTTCCATCTAACCAGGCACTGAAATATACATATATTACATTGTATCACTTTACAGTAATAGATTTAATACTAATTAAATTAATAGTAATATGAGAATGATAAGTGATATTGTTGGGTCGTCGCATTTCTCAGTCTCGTATAGTTAAGTAGATTTGTCGGGAGTGCAATGTTTTCTGACTCGTCTGTAAGCAGCATCACGGTCAGCCATTAGTGCTCTAATCTCATCTGAGAGCCAGGGAGCTGGCTTCCGCGAAACTCGAGCCGTCTTTTCAGGGGCATGTCTATCGTACAGCTCAGTCATGTTGATTGAAACATGCCATTTTGTCATTTATGTTTTTAAGATTAAATATGTCATGCCATGGCACTGCAACTACGTCTTGTAAAAATTTATTCTTATCAATTCGCCGTAGATCTCGATATGAAATTATTTTCGATTTGAACTTGGGACTTTTAATAGAATAAGCCAGAAATATAGCTTCATGTCGCGATATACCTGGGACACTAATTTGACCATGGTGAAGAACTAATTCAGGTTGGTTTGTGGCAATGAGATCAATTAAGGTGTGTGATGTGTGGCACTGAGAGGGAGAAACGTTAAGTTGCGAGCTTTAAAAGAAGTTAAAAGTTGGGTAGTCTGAGGAGAGTTAGGCTCAAGAAGGTTTATGTTGAAATCGCCCATAATAATTACATTTGAATAATCAGTGACTAAATCTTGTATTTGAGTTTCTAGATTGCATAAAAAGCCCGCATTTGGTGGCTTATATACTACACCCAGAAGACATTTTACTTCACTCACAATTATTTCCAGGAACATGAACTCAGGTTTTCGCTCGTACGGACCTGGAGACCTACAGATTATTTTAGGACGTAGACTGGTCATAACATATGCAGCAGTACCCCCGGAGGGCTTATTTAATCTGTCGGATCTAAGCAATGTATAACCCGCGAGCTGCAGTCTTTCTATTGCGTGGTGTGGTTTTAACCAAGATTCGGAAATTAATATTGCGTGGAAACTGGGAGGCATAAATAGAGCTTTAATTTCGTCCATTCGCACCTCAGCAAGGAGGCTTTGCGCGTTTATATGGCATACCTTTAAAGCATTTCTGTAAGGAGAAAGTTTGTGGTTAATAGTGTCCCTTGTCGACTGGGAATGGCAAGAGAGCTCAGACGACAATAGGTGTGTGTTGCCTGCACAGTTGTTTCTCGGGACATTGAGGGAGGATGGTGTAAGTGAAAGTTTGCGAGGAATGTTTGTAAGGAAGAGGGGAGCCTGTTCGCTTGTCTCAAGGTCGTTATCAGAGGGGCTAAGCGCAGTTGACACTGGTTTTTCCACTTTCAATTTATATTTTATGTAACTGATGATGTTCTCAATTGCCGTATATTGGAGATGATTATGACAATAATGGAAATGTAACTAACAATTTACAGCGATCAGTACGATAATGGCAACATAGCAATAATGTACGTGGAAATAAATACGATAAAAATAAGGCACTGTACCCAGTCTACTGCTACTAACACCAATCTATCACTACGGCAAGCAGAAGTAAACTGTATTACTAATTAAGTTCTTAGTCCTTTCTTTCTTTCTTTCTTAAAGTATTCTCTATCTGTCTATCTATCTATATATATATATATATATACAAGATTTAGTCACTGACTATTCAAATGTAATTATTGTGGGCGATTTCAACATAAACCTTCTTGAGCCTAACTCTGTTCCACCAGTCTGAACCAAATTTTGTATACTTACCTTTAGGACCCTGTGGGTAACCCCATCTAAAGAATTTTAACAGCCTTCTCCTTTCCAGAGATTTAGGCCCTTTGGCACATTCACATAGGCAAAATATCGAATTTGTCATACAAGGATGAGACAAAGCTTATTTTAAGCTTCACACTGCAAAGAACATAACTTGGATTGGCCCTGCGGACCTGAAGAGGTAAGACACCCCTAGCAACCCTAGGGGAGGGAACGACATACAGGAATAATCGAAAACGACCGATATTAAGCTGCGTTTACACTAGCGAAACTCCCTCGCGAAAGTCGCTCGGGTGAAACTTACTCGCTTCGAGTGAAATTTCGCACTACCCAAAACAGAGCGCAATTCAGAGCAAAAAATAGCGCGAGTGGTGCTTCGACAAGCCTGAATGCTTCTGTTCTTGTTTTACAGCCAACATGGAAACACTTTTTGTCCCTCCAGCCGCTGCAGCCATGTTTTCCATCATATCAATGTCATTTTTGATCAAGAAAGGGAAGAAGAAAAATCGGCGCCCTCGACGATGGTGGAGCAAACAATTATTCCTTGGAAGAAGCCAGTATGGGAACAGCCTTATGAGAGAAACGGTACAGGAACACATTGATGATACAATTAAGAACTTCGTCCGCATGAGTACCCAAGATTTTGAACAACTCGTTTCACTGAGCAGTCAAAAAGTTGAAAAACAAGACACAACATTCAGAGAAGCAGTAACAGTGAGAGAAAGGTTGGCTGTCACACTGTGTTTCTTAGCAACTGGTGATTCAGAAGTCCTTTACTTTGCCACCTAGTGACAATTTCAGAACTAACACTGTCATAAGCCACACCAAAATGGTGTCAAAATCAGAGCACAATATAAAAAATTGTCCTGGAAGTTTGTGATGCGTTGATTGAAACACTTCAGGATTATGTGAAGGTAAGGATAATAATTAA
Organism: Anabrus simplex; assembly: GCF_040414725.1. Taxonomy (NCBI): domain Eukaryota; kingdom Metazoa; phylum Arthropoda; class Insecta; order Orthoptera; family Tettigoniidae; genus Anabrus; species Anabrus simplex. The sequence goes on along the minus strand of NC_090268.1, from coordinate 222,192,753 downwards.
TCACATTTAAAACAGTAATCTTGATTTATAAATTTCATTTTTTCCGTATTGATATTCACCAATTGTCATAAAAGGAAAAGAAAAACTCCACCTGATCAATACTTTTTATTTGCATGTAATGCAGATTATCACATGTCTAGTGCTCGAAATGAAGGTCGCACTTACAAACGTGCCCATGCTTATCTGTCATCTGTCTATACAAATATGTTCGTAACGACCGTCTGTCTGTACAATGACTATTTTGGCGGAATTTCCATACAGTTATCCGTTTCAGGTGTAATAATGACCATCTATATGGTTCTTAGCTTTGGTGTCTGTCTGTCTGTCTGTTTGATTGTACGAGTTCTTATAACTTGAAAACTAGACGTGATAATCTGCATTACATGCAAATAAAAAGTATTGATCAGGTGGAGTTTTTCTTTTCATTTTATGACAATTTAAAACAGTAAATCGACTCAGTATTATATATGTATTTAAACAAGTCAAATGAACAAATAGGAATGCTAATAATTGAAAATCACACACTATTAATTCAATTTAGAAATATATTTTGTATCCAAACCACACCCATTTAAAAAATAGCGTTTGATATATTTGTTAATTGTTGTGGATCAATACAAAAAAATGGGTGAAAATGTAAAATAAAGATAAAATAATGGAAGAAAAAATAAATCACAAACCAAGTAAAATTAGTCACAAGCACAATAGCCCATCTAAATATGACGAATCCAAATGTTCAGGGCTTGTGCCTTCTGAATGTGGTGTTGTCTGCCCACTAGTGGAAGTTCTTCACAATGACGCAAGAAAGCTTCTAAATAGATACCGGTAGGTTCAAAAAAGTAATGAAATGACACAATTCTGCATTATAAACCAATAGTAATAGCTTACCTGATCCAGTGACTCTTGCTCTTATTTTCTTTCGATCTTTCACTTCGACATGATCCCAGTAGCTCTTTCATCTTTGCTTTCACTGTAGAGATAGGAAAGTTTAGTTGAGCACTAATTTCCTTCCACCCATCTTCTCTTTTATTGTGATTGAAATAGTTTTTGTTTTTCAGATTCCACATAAAATCTCTATTTTTGTAGAGGTCGATGAGCTGCAAGCACTGTTCTTGATTCATCCCTCGCGCAACTACGGAGACCCCGTTTACACTGAGAGAAATTTGATGAGCGAAACCTTTTGATGCGCGGACAAAAACTGACAGACCTCCAGCTCGCAGCGAGGGTCCTTACTCCGCAATTACTCAGGGGTGGGGGGAACGCCTACATTAGTATAAACGCAGATTTAGAGTCGAATCCATAGTTCCTGCGGTCGTTGAGGTGTACTGTATTGTGGCATTCTGGATGCTGTTTAAGTACCAGTTCAGCTGCGTAGGCATGGCAAGAAGTGGTGATCAAGAAAATGTCCATTCTTATTGAGAGTAGTTTAATTAAAGAGAAACACATTAATCTGTAACTAAAACTTGACATTAAACACACAACAATAACGCTTTAACTCCAAAATAGTCTATATAAATAAAATCGTAACGACCGTGTGTCTGTACATTGACTATTTTGGCGAAATTTCCGTACAGTTATCTGTTTCAGGTGTAATAATGACTATCTGCATAATTTTTAGCTTTGGTGTCTGTCTGTCCTTCTATAACTTGAAAACTACTGGATATATTTCCACCAAACTTCATATTTAGAATCCACCTGTCCTTGGGTAGGTTTTAGCGCAAATATTGTTTCTAAATCCCTGAACTGAGTGGAGATTTATACAAAACCGAAACCGTGATTATGCACTTCCTCAAAATATGCAACCGAGCTCGATTGCTGCAGTCGCTTAATTGCGGCCAGTATCCAGTATTCGGGAGATAGTAGGTTCGAACCCCACTGTCGGCAGCCCTGAAAATGGTTTTCCGTGGTTTCCCATTTTTACACCAGGCAAATGCTGGGGCTGTACCTTAATTAAGGCCACGGCCGCTTCCTTCCTGCTCCTAGCCCTTTCCTGTTCCATCATCGCCGTAAAACCTATCTGTGTCGGTGCGACGTAAAACAACTAGCAAAATATACACAACCAAACTTAACGGAAATCTTCCTGCCTTAATGAAAATTAATTTCTAAACTTTCTTTCTCATGTCCATATTTTCAACAGGAGGATTAATAAAAGAGATATCATGAAAGGTCGGTTTATCAGGCTAAGTCCAGCGGACATAGTCCAAAATGTGTTATACGTGGAGCAGATTCCCTATCTATATAAATCAAATCGTAACGACCGTGTGTCTGTGCATTGACTATTTTGGCGAAATTTTCGTACAGCTTTCCGTTTAAGGGGTAATATTGATCATCTGCATATTTTTTAGCTATTGTTTCCTGAAAGACCTAAATTTTACCCCCCTCGCCCAAAATCAAGATTGCCTCACAACCTGCCACACGAGCTGGAAAATTGAAATTCCATTCAAATATCGTAACTTAATCAAACCCATAAATATGGGAGATATGAGAAAATATTTTAAGACCAAACATGTAGAGCTATAAAAGGGACATCTGAGGGTGTAAACCGTTTGTTGGTATGATCTACCGTTTAGGAGCAGTAAATCTCGAAATGAAGGTTCGCACTTACAAACGTGCCCATGCTTATCTGTCATCTATCTATACAAATATATTCGTAACGACCGTCTGTCTGTACAATGACTATTTTGGTGGAATTTCCATATAGTTATCCGTTTCAGGTGTAATAATGACCATCTATATGGTTCTTAGCTTTGGTGTCCGTCTGTTTGATTGTATGAGTTCTTATAACTTGAAAACTACTCATTATATGTCTGTCAAACTTGATATTTAGAATCCACCTGTCCTTGAGTAGGTTTTAGGACTAATATTTTTTCTGAATACCTAAATTTACTGGGGGTTTATCCGAAACCGAAACCATGATTTTGCACTCCCTCAAAATATGCACATCTGAAATTAATGGAAATCTACAATCCTGAATGGAAATCCATTTCTAAAACTTTTTTCTCATGTGCATTTTTCTACAGGAGGATTAATAAGTGAGATATCATGAACGGTCGGTGTTGCAGGTGAAGTCCAGCAGACATAGCCAAAAGGAGTTGTACGTGGAGCAGATTCCTTATCTAACTATGTATAAATAAAATCTTAATGACTGTTTGTGCCTGTACATTAACTATTTTGATTAAATTTTCGTACAGCTACACGTTTGAGGGGTAATAATGACCATTTGCATATGTTTGGTGTAGTTTCCTGAAAGTCCTAATTTTTACCCCCCTCACCAAAAATTCAGATTGCGGCATAATCTGCCAGACGAGCAAGAAGATTGAAATTTGACAAAATTATACGTTTTGGCCTGTAACGGACCAAAAACTTCCATGATCTTTAAATTTTTCACTTTTATCCCCGAAGAATATCGAAATATGGAGGCAATTTTAATGATGGTGCAAACCTTCGTTTCGAGGTATTTCGTGGGATAAACGGGAAGTCCTATCACATAACGGATGGCACAATCTCCGTTCAATTTGGAGTGATCCTCAACCTTTGTCTTATGACTTTTTGTTGTATCTGTATCCCTTATACGTTAGATTTGTCTCTATTTCTCGATTTTAAGTAAATTTGGACTTTTTACATGCATAATATTAATACTTTCAATCACTTACAGGAAAGATAGTATCATCAAACTCTACACAAACATTGGCCCACCCAGTACCTATATGTGAGCCAAATGCTGTCACATAATTATCCAAAAAGTAATGCAATGTAAGATAATCTTACACAAATTTCACCCTATTCAACGTTTCTAACTCAATCTGACCTATGAATAGATGAGATGATAGAAAATATCATAGGACCAGCCATTTAGGCCGTTAAATACTGCATCTTATGGTAGAATCCTTTGTCGATATGACGTACTGTTTAGCAGCAGTTAATCTGTAAATGAAGGTCTGCTATATTGTAAACATGCATATACTTTCAATGGATATTGAATTTTCACGACCGCATTGTAATCGAAACAGACTTTCAACGTATTAGGTCGTGTTACGTACTTGTAGTACGTGTTGAAGAGATGTTAAGTACAGAACAAAAATGGCCAGCCGGACACCAGTGGGATCCGAACCCACAACCGACGCTCAAAACTTCTACCAGACTTTTAAGAGTCAATTAAAGGGGTATCAGACGCCTAGCATATGCTTCAAGGATGAAAAATGTAGACTTGGCCTAAGCAATACTGAGAATTGTGAAATACTTGCGAAGCACTTTGATCAACTTTTGAACTGCCCTGAACCCGACCATAAGTTGGAGTTCTCTCAAACAACTGAAAATCTAGAAGAAGATATACCACCCACTGCAGAAGAAATTAAAGAAGAAATTAACAATCTGTAAAATAATAAAACTATTGGAGAAGACTCTATAACAGCTGAATTTTTGAAATGGTCTCAGTCAAGAATCATTGAAGAGCTGCAGTTAATCTTTGAAGATATTTGGAGAACAGAGAGGATTCCAGAAGAATGGAAAGTGGCTCGAATACACCCAACGCATAAAAAACGGGACAAACAAAAGGTTGATAACTATAGAGGCATCTCTCTTCTGCATACAAGGTATTCCCAAAAACATTGCTGAATAGAGTAGAAACATCACTTGACAAGCAACTGAGTGAGTATCAAGCTGGATTTCGAAAAGCTAGATATTGTGCAGAACAAATGTTTAACTTAAAATTGATAATTCACCATAGGATATTGAATTCAAAGGACACTGTTGTGACTTTTGTAGATTAGAAAAAGGTCTTTGACTCAGTTGATAGAGAAACCGTAGATAAAACAATTCTTGAATATGGTGTGAAGACTAAATTGGCAAACCTAATACGTGAAACATTTACTGATGCAATTTCAAAGGTGAAATTTATGGGTGAGATATCAAAACCTATTACGATAAATACAAGGGTACGGCTAGTTGACGGTTTGTCACCCCTTCTATCAGCTGTGTTCTAGGGAAAATTGTAAGAATTTGGAATGTAAAGCTTAACATAAAATTTTGCCAGTAATTTTGGGGAGAATAAAGAAAGGCATTGAAATAAATTGCCTAGCATTTGCAGACAATTTTGCTATATTGTCAGAAAGCCTAACAAGTGCAACAACACAAATCAGTCTCGTGGAAGAAATGGCCAACAAGACAGGTAGAAAAAATGAAATTTATTACAAACATCAAGAATTCTCCAAAATTTTTGGCAACAGATATTGGTCCAGTGGAAAGAGTAATGAAATTCAAATATCTGGGAGAAATAATTCAAGAAAATGGTTTATACGAATCTGCAGTGGAAGAAAGGGTACACAAGATGGAAAAAGCGTATGGTATCACAAAGAATTTTTATAACAAAAAGTGTCTCAGTTAAAAAAATGTTACTTAAATTGATTAGGGTCAACCTATTCAATACAATTGAGATCCTAAAGTTAGGATTTACATCTTATTATACTAAAATTTGAAGGGACATGTTTCGCCTGTTATTAGGGCATCGCCAGCCTTTTTTTTTATACTCATACCCAAGAGATATAAATCAGGCTGAGGTCTATGGCTAAAGTTGAATCTTGAGTTGCAGTATCATTGTGCGAGTGAAATTTGGTTAAAAGCAACTTTATTTAGATTTTGAAAGAAAGGTTAAAATAGACCTTTAGTAGCTTAATTAAGATGACATTGAAACTTTCTTATTGAAAACTTGTGATATTAAACTGTAGTATGGCGCTGTGTAGTTGATGAAGTTGTTGGATCCATTAATCTCGTTGTTTACAAAGTGGGTCCACGGTTGAAGAAGTAATAAAAAGTTCACAACTGAATGTTGCCATGTAGGTCTTTGCTAGCTGGAGTAGTTATTTTCTCTTTTACTGATAGTTAAATAGGAACATTCTTGCTTGTTGTTGGCTGTAGCTTTAAATATGGATTGACTATTGAAGGATATTTAGTGAAGAATCTGTAATGAAAAAGAGGGTAAAAAGATTTGAAGTTTTGAGAAAAATGGTGTGTGTGATGGAATGCTATGTGTTCATTTACTTACCCTCTAGATTTTTGTGGTGCGAACTGGTTGTCTATGTGGTGTCAGAACGAGTGACATTTGAATTTTTTGTATTGTATCTATGTGGAACTGAGGGAGGGGGGGGTGTAATGGAGGAGAGGAAATGGGCGGAGCATTAAGCTTATGCGCTGTTGGCTGTGGAAGATGTGGAGTTAAGGGAGGGGAGTGTAATGTAGAAGAGGAGATGGGCGGAGCATTAAGCTTATGCGCGTCGAAGATTAGCAGGGGCGGGGACGGAGGGAGTTACCTTTAAGGGAAAGGTGGGAACTTCATTGAAAGTTAGTTTTAAGATTTAAAGAATTTTGTTTAAATTTGGATCTAAAGATTGTAATAAATTGGGTAAAGTCCCGTATAAGGGATTTTTTATTTCAACCGGGTCATTGAGATTTAGGTTTTTGTTGTCATGTTGATCTAGATATATGTAAATGTTTTCTAATTCGTTCATTTATTTTCCTTTGCCTGCTATTTTGATGATTGTAAGGTCCTGTTTGATGGTTGTTAAATGAAGACCTGTGTCTTTCATATGTGAACTCATGGCTGAGAACTTGTTGTGTTTATTGGCATTATAGTGCTCCGGCCTGTTTGCCCAATATATGATTTTTCACATTGTGTGCATTTGAGCCTGTATATGCCTGAGCTTGAATAGATACTATTGTTTGTGTTGAGTGTGTTGTGATTAAAACAGGTGTTGTTGGTTTTGTTTTAAAGGCACTGTTTGTTTTTTCAGGGGGTTTGTTACTTGGTAAATGCCTGGATTAGATGAAAGTGGCGAACTTAGATTTTTTGGGTTTATCTGGGACGAGGTTTGTTGCTAGTTTATATTTGATTTTATTAATTGTTTGGTTAACTATTTCTATTTTAAAACTTTGTATTTTGCTAAATTCTTAATATAACGAATTTCCGTTTTTAGATTCTTAGGTGATAGAGGGATTTTTAAGGCTCTGTAAATCAAACTGTAAAAGGTAGCCTGTTAATGGGAGTTAGGGTGTATTGATGAATTTTTAATTGTTAGTGGGGTGTGGGTGGGCTTTCTGTAAATTGATAAATAGAAGGCGATGGAGAACTTGGAGAGTTGCAAGATGTCTTTGGGAGAAAGAGGAGGAGGAGGAGAGATCTAAAAAGAGAAATTAAGGAATAATTAGATCAGAATTAAAGAGAGCATATTAAATTTAGTTGAGATAAAAATATAAGTACTCTTCCCTGCTGGCCCCTTTGTGTGGATAAGTGTGCTAGTGAAACTGCACGAGGACTGTCGGTGGCTGGACTATTGCAGCGAACAACTGTTGTTCGGAAGGAGACGGGGAGGAAAGGGGGCAGTATGTCTGAGGGGAGGAAGAGAATGGGAAGTGAGTGTGACGTCTGGAACAGTCTTACTTTTTTAATTTACTGAGAAAAATATTAAGATTTCTCCAGAAAGAACTTTGGTTTCAGTTATTTCATTAAGATTATAATTAGTTATTCTTCCGATCTATATGAATATAGATATTTTTTAAATGTTCATGAGAGTATCTTTATTAACCATACATAAAATAGCCAAATTGTGGTATATAGAGGAGAAAGAATAATTGAAATCTGACATGGGTGAATACTGTATTTGTTGTTGTTTTTTCGTTAATATGCAACTGGTAATGGACTGCAAAACTCCTTCCCCTCTGACCTATATATGTGGCCATGCTTTGGGGAGTGATCCATCCCTTTACCATCATATTACGAAGTCTGAGCCTTGTTGGTGTAGGTCTTGCAGTTTGTCCTCAGAAGCAGATCCTTGAAGGAAGACATTCTGGTTCATCCTCTTCTTCTGTTCCCAGCAGTTTTCATTCAGTGATGATGTAAAGCAACTCCTCATGCTGCAGAATGTGACCAATAAATTTGATTTTCCTTTTTTCGATTGATGTGACCAGACTTTGTTTTTCTCCTGTCTCTGTAAGGACTTAGGTATTGTTCTTCATTCTCCTCCAGATCTACATTTCAGCTGTTTCCAACCTGGTCTCCTTATGTCCAGCATATAGAAACATGCTCCATTTAACAATTTTTGCAAAGGTCCTCTGAGTTTGAATGTCCGTATGTTTGCTGGCCAGTGGGTGCCTTTTCATCTTGGAAGGCTTTCTGTGCCATTGCTATCCTTCGTCCCTGACTTCTGGTTGACCCTCTCTAGTTGTCACTCATGATGAGGGTTCCAAGGTAGCAAAATTGTTTGATCTGTTCAGTTTTATCGGGGCCAGTTTTGATGTCCGTTGTAAGCACTTGGCTGGTTTTATATAATTTCATGGTTTTAGTTTTTTCATTAATTTTCCTAAAGTTTATGCTAGTATGTTGAGCATTCTCTGCATACCTTTGTCTGTTTCTGCTGGTGTGGCAACATCATCAGCGAACCTCTTGGAATGTACTTTGATCCCATCTGTTTTCTCTTTCATGACTGTTGATGGCTTTATCTATGGACATATTGAAGATATAAGAGAGAGTGGCCAGCCTTGTCTAACACTTTTTTTTTTCCTTCTTTTTTTGTGTGTGCATATTGTTAATTCCATCAATTGCAAAATCAGTGTTCTGCATTCTATATAAATTTAGTATGAGATATCTCTCCTTCTAATCAAACCAACGTTTTTCCTAATTTGGAAAATCTGCTTCCAGTCTACACAGCCGGAAAGCTTTCTCTAATCCATCTCACGCAATTGAATTAGTGTTCACGAAAACACAAATATTTTGTAGCTTTCAGCTTTTTGGTAGCTTTCAGTCTCCACAGCTGCCATAGGTCCACAGTTCCCATGTCACTTTTGAAGAGTGTCTGTCATAAAATTTTGACTAGGGTGGATTGCACTTCATGCATGTCTGTGTGTAATAGAATCCATTCTGTTGACTTTTGTGACCTGTTTGTTTTTTATGTTTAACATAGTTTCATATTAGAAGAAAAAATGAATCAGCAGACCAGGTTGCAAAGTCTCCTAGGTCAAGCAATTTTGGAGCCTAGGAAACAGGAGTGGTCAGGTCTATAATTTGTAAAATGTCCGTTCAGCAATTGCTCCTGTTATCAGCAGGGCATAGAATCCTTTCATAAATCTCCAATACTTTCGCACAAACAGAAGTTCCACTGTTATATAAGCATAAGCATTGTCTGGAGTGGATAGCTGTGAGAACATCTCCAATATATCCTTTTATTGCATAAGCTGCGCAGAAGACGATCAAGGAGATGGAGTTAATAATGCTGTGTCTTGTGTTCTCAGCTAGCAGAATGGTGGCTGAACACTGCATACCTTGACTTCCGCTGGCCTGTGGTGGTATACTCCAGTCCTGGCCTTGTATTTCCTCTTCAGAATTACAAGACCCAAGACGAGCAAATAAAACTAGCAGCCAAAGTGATTCTGGCTGCTCTCGACTACAAGAAGCTCATTGACGAGTGAGTGTAATGTTCATCCTCTATTTTTATCACATGTTTAATTAAATATTCTGTGATGACTAGCTGCTTTGTGCAATTTTGCCTGTACGTTCATAGTTCTCAGCATTTAAAAAACAGATTTCAAGCATGATGTTAGGGTACAGCTGTATGATATACAACGTGTAGAGAGTGCATTGAGGGTATGTTTTCTATACTCAAAGAACTTGAATACCATAGCATTTACGTCGGGTGGTTGAGTCTTATTCCTATTCACAGCATGCTTAATCTCAGTTATTCAAGCATAGGAAAAAATAGACTCATTGTGTATTAGAGCAGTTACTCGAAAAGGGCTAAATGAAGTGAAAGAAATGGAAAATAACACAGCACATACATATTTTCTGTTGTAATTTGTATAGCAGAATTAAGTCTATATAATCTTTCTGTCTGCACTCTGTGAATATTAACATGATTCTCAGCTTTTACACTGGACAGGACAAATAATAGCCTACTTTGGGTTCAATTTAATTTTTGTTTGTCTTACAAGGATACAACTGGGGAGTGCCTTTTACCACTAGGTATGGAGATTAATATGGAATACAGATGTACCAATGAAAGCTACAGAAGTAATGTACAAGGGATATTATTTACCTATAATGACATGCAGGGGACACCTGGACAATGGCTCAGATAGATGAGAGAAGAGTACAGGCAGCTAAAATGAAATTTCTGAGAAGTATGGTACAGAAGACAAAGAGATAGAGTGAGAAATGAAGACATACAAAAAGAGCTAAATGTGTAAAAACTAAGTGACAAACTGGAACGGAACAGAGTGAGGCGGTTTGGACATGTGAAGCGGATGAATGAAAAAAGACTGTCAAGACAAGCACTGGAAAGACAAATGACAGGGAAGTGAGTATGAGGGAGACCAATATTACAAAGGATGGATTCTGTGAAAAACAGCATAAGACAACGGAACCTGGCCTGTAACGTAGTGTTGGGTTGGATGAGGAATGGTGGTGAGACAGGACGAAGTGGAGATGAACCATATTTGCTCCCTGCTCAGTTTCAGCTCGAAAAGGGGAGATGATGATGATGATGATGATGATGATTAGCCATTTAGCAGGGGCTTCTCATCCTTTAGTATTTTAACTTCCTGTCTAAACCTGACAATACAGTGTTTATGTTAGTGTATAAGAGAAACAGTTAAAGGCTTCATGCAATTCCTCTTTATTCATAAGTTTCCCCACATTTATTAATTATTTTATATGTAGCAGGTAGGGACCCTCTTCGGAGGCAGCCCTTGCCTATGAGAGTCCCAGAGCACACTGACCCGGTGTGCAATATCTGGTATGGGTCCCAGCTCAGGGTTACGGGTGAAGACATCAATGGCATCTACGGCGGAGAAGGTGGACTTTGGTACGGTGGAGATGGCGGAAGGGGCAAACCCTGTACACTAGAGGAGCGGCTATGAAAGGCGTCTGTCTCCATGTTAGGGGCAGCCTAATTTTGAACCTGGCAGTAGGTATAAAATGCCTTTGGGTGTGGTGAGCCCATCGTAACAATGTCCTATATGGACAAAGCAGATATGGTGCTTCGGAAAAGTTTAGGGCACCCCTGTTAAAAGCGACACGCAGCTCTTCATGTGCTGGGGGAACTGTGATAAATGGGCAACCAGCACCAAACTACATCGAGATTGCAACAGTAAATGTCCTGACACTGACGGGAAAGACAGAAGAACTGGTTGACTTCATGATAGAAAAAGATATAGTCATACTTAGACTGTGCGAGACCAAGAAGAGGGGTACAGGGGAGATTCCTCTGAGAGAAGGATACAGGCTGTATTACAGCTGAGGACCTGAAACAATAAATGGAGTGGGCATCATACTTAGAAAGAATATGTGGAATATACAAAATACGTCAGCGATAGGATGATGATGATGATGAGACTCCAGTTTGAAAATGGCGTGAAAGATCTATTTCAGTTGTATGCCCCACAAACTGATTGCATAGATGAACATCTAGAGGACTTCTTAGAGGAAGTGGAGAGACAGACAGAAGATAAGGAAATGCTATTGATGGGAGATCTGAATGCACAAGTTGGAATGGAAAGACAAGGAAAGGAAGATGGTTGTAGGGCCCTTTTGATATGGAAATGTAAATCCAGAAGGTGAGTTGTTGGTGGATTTTTGCATGAGGAATCAAATGATTGTTGGAAACACCTGATTTAGGAAGAAGAACAGTCAGAAGATTACCAGGTATGGTTGGGGAGACAGACAAACAAAGACCATGATTGATTATATAATCACAGAGAAAGAACACCGGAAGAACCTTTTAGATGCAACAGCCATGCCTGAAGAAGCCTTTGGTGGAGATCATAGAGTTGTGATAGGAAAATTGAAAGTTGAAAAGTTTGAAAAACCTCCATTAAGAAGAGAGAAGAGAATTAAATTATGGAAGTTGAAGGAGAAAAGCATACAAGAAGAATTTCAAAGGGAAATAATACCCTTGGTACCCAGGACGGAGGTGGGGAATGTTGAAGATGAATGGAAAAGATTTAAGGAAGCACTGGTTGGATGTGCAGAAAAGGTATGTGGTAGAACATCAGGAAATGTGAAAGACAAAGAGACACACTGGTGGAATGATAGGGTAAAGATTAAAGGGAAGGAAAAGAAAATGGCATGGAAAGCATGGAAAACATTTAAGACTGAAGGAAGTAGAAGAAAATGTGTGGAGGCGAAGAATTTGGCCAAGAAAGTAGTGGAGGAAGAAAAGAGGAAAAACTGGGCCTTATTCACACAGAAATTGAGAGATGATATGCAGGGCAGCAAGAAATTACTGTATGGTATCTTAACACATTGCTAACCGGATGCTTGAGCTTGTCACATACCCTGTGGACCGGACATTTTTCTACTAAGCATACTAGGGTGCACTTGATTATAAAAATGTACATAAATATTAAACCAGTCAAGATTTTATCTTTAAAGTTGGTATGAGTCTCACCAATGCCCCTAGTAGTACTTCAACATATCTAAGATAAGCAAGCAAATGCGTGTTAATTCAACAACACAGCATTAATGTTTACATCGTTGTCGTCGTCAGAGTCACTTGAATAAATAAGCACATTTGGTTAATTATGGCGTGTAGAGGCTTGAATATCACTTCACTTTAACTCTCACATTCAGTTTCCACTAATTCATTATCACTATATCCATCTGAACGATCATCGGCATATAATTCTTATTGTCGTCAGCTAACACCGTATTCCGCGGTCATTGACTGAACCGGCAGAAAGAAAGTCGACGTTTCGAAACTAAATCAAAGAATAAAAGAGGCCATGAATAAAATAAAAGTGGCAGATATACATCTACGACTTATTCTACTCAATGTGCAAGTTTGAAATAGTTCAATATATGGTCAAGAGATGTCACAGGAAGACCGAAAACAATGTCGTGAATAAAACCGAGATTTCTCGGGGCCCGTCACCTACCGCTGGCGAGCGTACTACGAGATTTCTCGCGGTCCGTCACCCATGTGTTAAGAAACAAAAAGAGAGATCAAGTAAACACCAGATTTGTGAAGGATGAAGGTGGCATAATATTAACAAAGCCAGAAGAAATAAGAAATAGATGGAGAGAGTATTTTCAGAAGCTGCTGAACATAAGAATGGATGACAGTCATTCAGTGGATGACCAGGAAAGGCAATTAGTTGATGAAGAAATTACAATGAATGAAATTGAAATGGCAGTAAGAAAGATGAAGAATGGAAAAACTGCTGGAATAGATGAAATTTCAGTGAAGATGATAAAGGCAGCTGGAGTTGTAGGCCTGCAGTGGACATATCGGGTTCTCAGGAATGTCTGGGAGAATAAGGAGGTTCCTGAGGATTGGCAAAAAGGAATAATCATCCCAATTTTTAAGAAAGGCAATAAGAAAGTTTTGAAGAACTACAGGGGAATTACTCTAATATCCCATATTGCTAAGATAATGGAAAGGATACTGGAAAGTAGAATAAGGTTGAGAATCAGATACAGGAAAATCAGTTTGGTTTCAGAAATGGAAGGTTGGGAGTCCATTTTCATTATGAGACAACTGTTGGAAAAGCAATGGGAGTACGGGAATGATATAGTGATGACATTCATTGACATTGAAAAGGCATATGACAGTGTCCCAAGGACTAAAGTTTGGGACAGTCTGGTGCAAAAAGGAATTGGACAGGGATTAATAAAAATGATCATGGCATTGTATAAGGAATGTTGTAGTAGCGTTGTTGGCAGGATAAGTTGGTTTAAAATAACTAGTGGGCTGAGACAGGGAAGTGTTCTATCACCAATCCTGTTTACAGTAGTAATGGATGACATCATGAGAACTGCAAAAGCAGCATATGGAGGAAGAGAAATGAACATGATGTTATTTGCAGATGATATTGTGATTTGGAGAGAAGACGGCAGGAAGGTTCAAGAACAGTTGAATTTGGTGAATGGGAAGATAGAAGAATGTGGATTGAAAATAAGTGTAGAAAAGAGTAAATCTCTTGTTATGACTAGAGGGGAGAAAGAAGGGAAAGGTCAGATTAGACTTGCATACAAGCCCCTGGAAGTAGTAGAAACATTCAAATACCTGGGGAGTGAATTAATGGAGAATGCTCGACTGATTCTGAGATTAATAAGAGGATTCAAGCTGGAAGTTGTTTCTGTCATAGTGTAAGAAACATGTTATGGGTCAAAGATGTGCCAATGGAAGCAAAGGATACTATGTACAAGATGTATTACGTACCCATAACAACTAATGGAGCAGAAACTTGGACAATGACAAAGAAGGATCAGAGTCGAATACAGGCAGCCGAAATGAAGTTCTAGAGGAGTATGATACAAAAGAGTAGAAGAGACAAAATAAGAAGTGAGAAAATCCGAGAAGAAATTGGAGTGGAAAAGATGAATGATAGAATAGAGAGAAGCTGACCAAGATGGTTTGGGCACATAAAGCGAATGAGTGACGAAAGAATGCCAAAACAAAAGGTGATGGAAATGCAGATGCAAGGAAGGAGAGGCCGTGGATGACCACGATTGAGATGGAAGGATACCATCCAACGCAGTATTATAGAAAGAAACCTGGACTAGGACATAGTGTTGGAGGAGGAGTGGTGGAAAGACCAAAGAAAGTGGAGAGGAACCATATTTGCCCCTACCCGGTTATAGCTGGATAAAGAGAAATGATGATGTGATGATACAGTAGAACCTCGATAATTCGAAATCGGTTAATTCAAAATCCCACGTAATTCGAAGAAGCTCTCATTCCCGGAAACATGAGATACAGTTTTGCATGTTATTTAAATTGTTTAATTCGAAATACGGATAATTCGTAATTCGAAGTACATTGTCGGCCCCATTACCGAAATTCAGTCTTTTAATTCGAAACTGCCTTTACATTTTAAAACAATAGTATGTTACAGAGTAATTTCAACTCGAAATTTATCCGCGTCATAATAGAACGCGTGTTCCGGAACGTGGAGGGGTACGGTAGCTTTCCGCACTTACACTCACTTCGGTGGGTCTACAGTGCGCTTCATGATTGCCAAGTTGAATGAAATCGGAATTCTTTTGTATTCAACCTTTTAAGGAACGCCGTAATACCACGCAACAGGCAGTGTGCGGGAAAACAGAATGCGCGAACACTGGCGATGCCGACAGTTGACGAAAAAGCGTGGCTCATATGATAAATTCGTAGGCAAAGAACAATACTGTCATTGCCGATGAAACTGCATTGCTTTATTTTAATGCGAGCCCAAACGGTCTTATGGTTTTAAAGGAGAAAGTGCCAGCCGGGGAATCGTACAAGGGTCGGGGATAATGGTCATTGTAGTGCGTTGCAATTGCGATGCACATGGAAGCGAGAAACTTTATCCCCTCGTCATAGAAAAGTTCGATAAGCTACAATGTTTTAAGGGCGTCGGGCACTTTCCATCCCAGTACTAAGCATCTAAAAATGCAAACAGTACAGATATCCAAAAAATAATGCATTTGCACAGGGGAACCAGCATAATTTATCCTCGTATTTGAATTGTGTGATTTTTTTTCTTTCGTTGCGTGAGGTTATGTTCGTCAGTGATTTATCCAAGTGCATTATTTGAACATTGTAAATGCACCTTGTTGGATACATTTCGGAAATAGCTTTTCCATGGCATTGGAAAGGTTTAAACTGTGAATCGAGGTGATTGCATGTATTAATGGGTCTTAGAATACTTTGTGACGCGGCAAGTGTTTACATTTCTGAAGTGAGAGAGAAGTGCCATGGCGGGAAATCGTACAAGGTTAGAGTCATAGGAAAGTTTGATTTTAAGGGCATCGGGTCCTTTCTGTGTAAATACAAGGCATCTAAAATGTATACAGTATAGTACTCGAATGAATAAAGCACTTGCACATGGGAGCCAGCATAGATTTCTCCTCGTCTTTGAATCGTGCTGTTTTTTTTTTTCGTTATTCCGTTGCGTGAGGTTATATTTGCCAATGAGATATGCAAGTGCATTATTTGAATACTGTAAATGCACATTTTTGGATAAATTTAGGAAATATTTCTTTTTTCATGGCATTTGAAAGGTTTAAACTGAATCAAGGTTAACTGCATCCAGTAACGGGCCTTAGAATATTTCGCAACGCGGCAAGGGTTGGTACTTCTGAATTGCGAATTGGCGGTTAATTCGAAATCACGTAATTCGAAGTCCGATTTTTGAGTCCCAACGACTTCGAATTAACGAGGTTTTACTGTATATATTTATCGATACGACCACCTGTGGGCCACGTTTACACAATCTTCCTTCTATCACGCAGACTGATACCCTTCTCTGTACACTCTCGCCAAAGATTTTTGAGTCTTTGACTTCTTCTTGCTTGTTCTTCCACCGAGATGTTCCGTGGCTTCGCATGTTGCTCTTCAGACGCATCCCTCATTCCCTCAACCTTTTTCCTAAATGATGTCCTTTCTTTTATATCCTCCTCCGTGATACCTATTTCTGCCAAGTCTTTGTGCACCTGTGTAAGCCATCCCGGTTGTTTTTTCCACTTTTTCTACAGAAGAAGTATCCTGTTGGCCAATCTCTCAGGGTTCATTCTTTTGATATGCCCATAAAACGTTAGTCTCCTTTTCCTCATCACAGTCGTGATTCTTTCTACTGTCTTGTAGAGCTCCAAATTTGATCTTAACCGAAATGTGTTTGGATCACTCGTAGACTTTCTTGGGCCTAAGATTTTTCGTAAGAATCTTCTTTCTCTTTTTTCAAGGACTGGGTCAGCCATCCTCATCAAGGTTTCTGCTCCATAAAGGCACTCTGTTCTAACCACTGTGCAGTAATGTTGTAACTTGGTCTGAATTGAGAGGGACTTGGACTTACAGGTGTCATGACATAGTCTGAATGCCAACTCCATTCTTCTCACCCTCTCCTTTAATCCCTCCTTTTCATCTCCATTGGGGGTGAGTATTTCTCCCAGGTATTTAAATTTTTGCACACGCTGGATATCCCCATACAGTGTAACAAGTCTGTCCGTGTCACTTTTTTTTTATAGAATCCATGAATGCTGTTTTTTCGAAAGAGATTCTTAACCCTGTTTTGACTGCAACATTTTGTAGTTCTTAAACTTGTTTCTTGGCTGTTTGACGGTTGTCTGTAATAAGAACGACGTTGTCTGCGAAGGCAAGTCAGTCCAACATAATCGCATTTTTTCCACGACCTATCTTTACCCCATTCTTCATTCCATTTTCAGTCATTCTCAACCTCCATTCCCTAATAACTTTTTCTAAAATGCAATTAAAGAGTAGTGGAGAAAGGCTGTCTCCTTGCCTCAAACCCGTTTTTATCTCAAATGGATTTGAGAGTTCGCCCATAAATTTGACTTGAGAAAAGGTGTTTGTAAGAGATTGTCGAATTATGGCCACTCCGAACTCCTGCAGAACGTTCATGAGCACTCTATGATCTGTGGAATCATATGCTTTTTTGAAATAAACAAAGGTTATGATTGTCCTCTTCTGATTTCTCGTTGATCTTATTTTTGTAAGGGATTTTAGAATATAAATCTGCTCAGCACATGAACGTCCTTTCCTGAACCTGGCCTGGTATTCACCAATTTGTTTATCTAGATGTGTTTCAAGCCTCCGCTGCAATGCTTTGGATAGGATTTTGTATGCTATAGGAAGAAGGGAGATACCTCTGTAGTTGTTGATGTTAGCTTTGTCCCCTTTCTTGTGTAAAGGATGAATGAGTGCATTCTTCCAACCACTTGGTATTTCTTCTTTTTCCCAAATAAAAGCGAATAATTCCTCTAGTTTTACCACTATATTTTCACCTGCAAATTTGAATAACTCTGCAGTAATTGAATCTTTTCCAGGAGCTTTGTTGGTTTTTAGTTGCTTAATGATGTCCCTAATTTCTTCCTCGTTTGTTGGTAATGAATCCTTCAACTTGAATTGAGGCTTTCCAAACAGCAATCCATCTTCAGGAGGTTCACAGTTCAGAAGATTTTGGAAATAGTTGGCCAGATACTCGCATTTCTTCTTGTCACCAATAATGAGTTTCCCTTGTTCACTTTTAAATAATAAGTGAAATGCGCACAAATGTGCAAGGAGTTTAATAGTTAATTGTCTTTACTGCATTCGTTTATTGATGTTGTTCTTTTTTTGCACTTAAGCATGTGGTAGCGATCACACACACTCGTCGTTCACCACATGGAATCGCTTAGTCGCACATAGCTTATGGTGGAAGCCATGGACTGCCATCCTTGTAACCACATGTCGCTGTTCATAGTTCACTTCTGTCCATTTTCGCTCCAGCATGGCGTCAGTGGCATAGAATTCAAGCTCGATTTGGGCTCGTTTCATTCTTCTCTCTTCAATTATCTTTGCGCTTTGTCTTGTGAAGGGCATAACTAGATTGATTCTTAGCTCCTCGATATAGAATGGTTCTTTACAAAGTTCGTACACTAACCTGGACTTTGTGTTCGTAGGCACACCTAATACCCGCTTTAGAAATCTAGCTTGTCTTTAATTCTATATACTGTATCGCTTTGATGGCTGTTGTTGTCCTTCCCTTTATGTGCATTCTGTAGGAGTTGATTGTCGTTTGTAAGATTATCCCAAGGTATTTGAAGGAATTTATGTTTAGGTCTCTGTTCTGAAATTTAATTTTGTCCTTTGTTGCAGCTCTTCCTCCCTTTCTGAAGATCGTCATTACTGTCTTAGATTCGTTTATCTGCAGATTTCTTCTGCCCATGTTTCCAGCTTGTTCACTGCTTCCTGAAGGTCTTCCAATTTGGATGACCCAATTACCATGTCGTCAGCGTATATGTGCTGTGATACTGTTTCACTGAATTCTACTATTTTTGATACGTCTGCAGTTGCAATATTGAACAGTATTGGACTAATTGGGTCACCCTGCATTACTCCATTGGTCTGGTAAATATCTTGGGAAAGAGAGATGCCATCACTTATGTTAACTGTGTTGTATTCTAGGATGTTCTTCAGAAGGACTGTAATGCTGTGTGTTTCTCCAATCATTTGTGCTAGTTTCACAATCACTACTTTTCTGTTTAGGGTGTCGAAGGCTTTTGTGTAGTCGATGAATACCGCGTAGTATTTTCCGTTTGGAAATCTTAAGGCCTGTTCTATTTCACTTATTAGGTTCATTACTGCCTGCAGTGTCGAGCGATGTTTTCTGAAGCCATACTGATGTTCAGGAAGGAGATGGTCCGTTTCCCTCACTAATTGGTCCGTGATTATTCTCATAAAGGCCTTGAAAGCATTGTTTTCTAGGGCGATGCCTCTAAATGAGTTTGGGTCCATGTTGTCTCCTTTTCCTTTATAGATTACTTTTATCATGGACTTCCTCCAAGATTCAGATATTTGTGCGCTGTCTAGACACGCGTTAAATAACTTGGTCCTCACTTCTAGGAGTACGTCTTCAGTTGCCTTGATAAGTTCATTGTAGATCCCATCAGGACCAGCAGCTTTCCTGCTTTCGGTTTTTGATATGGCTTGTTTTACCTCATGAGTCGTTATAGGGATTGGGTGCAACTTTGGTTGACTTCCTGTTCGTGTTGATACACTTGCAGTTGGAGTGGTGCACTTCAGATTGAGGATGTTATTTAAATGGTTTTCCCACACGTCCATTTGTATTGTTGTGGTTTGAGGGACTTTGTTCCGTTTTAAGACAACATACGGGTCTCTGTTCGCTTCTTCGACCAATTGTTCTGCTTCTTGTTCCTGATGACGTTGTTTTTTATCTTTTAGAGTCAGTTTGTACTTTTTGCATTTCATTGAGTATTCTTTAATGTCCTCTGTTTCTCTGCTATATCTCGCTTTATGGAGGACTTGCAGTGTTATACGTCTTAGTTCATAGCATTCCCTGTCAAACCATGGCTTCGCATATCTTTTCTTATAGGGGACGGTGACTGACCTAATGCTGTCTTCTATGGTTTTCACAGCCAGATCGAGGTTGTTGGTTTTAAGGTGGTGCATCGCTTCCTCCGCACCCTTCCGTAAATTCTCCGTCTTGCTTTCAGTTATTTTTCTTGCCAATGTGGGTGCCGTGTTGGTATTTTGTGTTTCCTTCACTGTTGGTTTGATTTCAATGTATGTCTTAATGGCAATGTGCTTCCTGAGCGGTGTGTTGGCCGACGACCAGAGTCCACCTTGTGATATAGAACTTAGTGTGATCTTCCCTTGATAAACACTAGATCTATGGCACTTGCACCGTTGTGCGCAAGGTACATTAGAAGGTCTTTGCTGTTTACCAGTTTGAAATTCTCTTCTGTCATTAGATTGAAGATTAACTTGCTTTTATGGTCTGGCTTGTCTAGCCTGCAGTTTAGATCCCCAGCAATTAAAACATTTTCTTCAGACTCGATTAGAGAGACTGCTCGGGCAACTGACTCACACGCATCTTCCATTGATGATTGTGGCTGTATGTAAAGTCCTACGATTGTGATATTTGTTGTGAAGACAATAACCATGTTGTCCTCTGTGTGTGTTTTCGTTACTTTGCCCATTTTGTTGTTATAAAGACAGGAGACACCCCCTGAGGGTCGGCCTTCCTGCTTTTGGGTTGCCAGAGCGTGCACTCCGTAGTAGCCCGGAACGTCCATGGGTTCAGTTAGAAAGGTTTCTGTTAGGATAACTATATCACTTGTGAAAAGTACTTGACTAGTAGAGATCGTTGCTACGCTTTTCAATCCTTCGATGTTCCGCAGTAGGACGGTCAGCTTTTGGCTGGTACCCATTTTATTATCCTCTGTTGATCGAGTCACCGTGACGTTGTGAGGGGCAAAATCGATATCTTCGCACTGTGATGTCTTTTGGCCAGAAGGACGGTTCATAAGCTTTCTCCTTTTCCTGAAAGTCTATTCCAATTAGGAAAGCTTTATTGCGACCCAGTGTTGTCAACTCTTTGCATGTTATGCCTCCTTGGATTCCTCCGTCTTTCATATGTCGTGTTATATCTTCTGCGGTTGTTGTTTCATGCAGTTTCCCCACGTATAGCCAGGCATTTCTTGATTTGGCTTTGAGGTTGCTTGATGATTGGGCCTTTGAACCTGAGGTTGATAGTGCGTTCCTCCTTACAGCTTCTGTGCAAACTTGCTCGTTTTCATTTGTTGATCTTTCCTGATTGGGTCCTCTCGAGGGTGAAAAATGAGCAGGGGTTGCATGGCCTGAATCTCTTCTCCTTCTGGGGGCTTTGAACCGTGGTTTTTGGTGCTTCCTTCCTTGCCTTCGTTCGTTCATTTGACCTGTTGGTCCTTCCCTCTCGTGGTGAGTGGATTATGAAGATTTCGGAATCAGTTTCGTTTCTGTAGTATTTTACTTGCCGATTGTTTTCCCTTAGGATTTTAGGGTCTGTTCTTGCGGAAGTTTCCTCCGAAGTTCTCATGAGGAGATTTAGCTTTGTTTAGCGTCTTCTCGTGTTTTCTTAGGAGACTGGCTTGTTCAGTTAAATGAAATGTTTCATAATGATATATCCATATTGAACTGTGATTACAATAGAGTAAATTAATGTATTATTTGGGTCCACCTTTTCAATACAAAATGTAAAGAGTTTAAATTACATAAATGATTAGGGACTAGTTTCGACCTAGTACTAGGTCATCGTCAGCCTAAAGCAGAATTAAAACACAAATACCGAAGAAATGAAACAATGTAAAGACACGTAAGGTCTCGTAAAAGTACATACCATGTGAGTTATTGTGCAGCACTATGTTAAAAAATAACTCTCTGAAAGAGATTCATAATAAGTCCAGTGCACATTAAAAAGATGTTATAGATAGGAATCCTTGAGTTGCTGGATAAGGAGATTAGAATATGCTGGCTCCTTTAAGATGCAGGTATCCAATTGAAGAACCACTGAGCCGAAGTTACGTCGTTTATTTATGAATAAAGTCCAGTACGCCGTATAGCATTAAAAAGTCCAGTACGCACTGCTCATTCAGCTTTTCAGACAATCAAAATCAAATATTAAAGATCCGATTTTCATTCTATTTATAGTACTTTTCTTAAACAATCTTCCATATTCCCACATCCCTCAGCCCCACCTTAATATCCTCTCCTCCTCCACCTTTTTTCTCCATCCGTTCTTTTTCTCCCTTCACCTCCTCAAGATTTCCTTTGAACCTCACCTACCCCCATTTCTCTCTTCAGCTTATTACAAGATGCGTTAATTCCCTCATGAGCGGGCGAGTTGGCCGTGCGTGTAGAGGCGCGCGGCTGTGAGCTTGCATCCGGGAGATAGTAGGTTCGAATCCCACTATCGGCAGCCCTGAAAATGGTTTTCCGTGGTTTCCCATTTTCACACCAGGCAAATGCTGGGGCTGTACCTTAATTAAGGCCACGGCCGCTTCCTTCCAACTCCTTGGCCTTTCCTATCCCATCGTCGCCATAAGACCTATCTGTGTCGGTGCGACGTAAAGCCACTATCAAAGAAAAAATTCCCTCATGACATATTTTACTTAAATATTTTCTTCCACCTGACCAAATTTCTTTCTTTCTTTCTTTCTTTCTTTCTTTCTTTCTTTCCTTGCTATCATTTATTCGGAGTCAAATGTATGGTGCGCATTGAACTGCGAATTTCTATCCATCTTTGACTCCATATATGTTGATCCTCCTCGCGGAACATGTGGTAAAGTATACATCTTCCTTCAAGATTTCAAGACCTCAAGCTCTCGTTGATAGTTCTCGACAATCTCTTGGTTGCCATTAATGCTTTCACGGCCCGTACTTAGAGACATGAGATTATGGAGATGGAGTCGGACGGATGCCTTCCTTTCTTGGATGTTCTTGTAAGAACGAAACCGGATGGCTCTTTAGGACATACCGTCTATCGTAAGCCTACCCACACAAATTGCTATATTCATGCAGATTCTCACCACCATCCAGCACAAAAACAAGGCATCCTCACTACACTCGCCAAGAGGGCGATACGAATTTGCGAGCCATCACATATCCAGATGGAGATGGACATGCTCAAAGTCGCGTTTAAGGGTAATGGTTACAGTGATTTGCAGATTCATAGAGCCCTACATCCTGGAGAAATGACCAAGCAAATCTCACAGAAGGAAGAAGTGAAGGGAACTGCCTACTTGCCTTACATTCACAACACCACAGATCGAATTGCCAAGGTCCTCCGCAAACACAATATAAAAACCGTGTTTGGTACCACCACTAAAATTGCTCACAGTCTGAGTAAAACCAAGGACAAATTGTCCCCACTTTTACATCCTGGGGTATACGAAATTCCCTGTACATGTGGTAAAGTATACATCGGCCAAACATGCCGGTCCATTGGTACCCGTATCAAAGAACACAAATGTAATATTCGTCTCAACCAACCTGAGCAATAGCTGAGCACACTTTATCGTTGGGTCATGATGTCATGTTCCAAGATGCTCGAGCTCTTACCCACACTAGACACTACATGTCCAGGATTATACGGGAAGCTGTTGGAATACGTAGTAATCCTAACAATTTCAACAGGGACACCGGCTATCAATTAAGTAATACCTGGTTGCCAGCCGTTAAGAATTTACGTAGGTAGTTTTCTTCCCTGCCCCTTCACTATTGTTATTTCGTCTCTGTGTTTTCCAAATTCGTACGTTCCTCGTCGCCAGATGTTTCATTCCAGGCTTATGTCTATGTCTCACACCTATCATATGTTATGCAGACATGTTATGTGAACCGCTTAGTCTGATAGTGATGGTTCAGTCAGCTTCCGCTTCGAACGCTAGCGTTGTGCCATGTCCTAGGGGCCATCTGGTGGTGAATGAATGTACCATTTCCACTTCTACTTCTATTATAATGTTCTAAATTCAAAAGTGTCGTTGTTTAAGAAGCCTTTCTCGTGGACAGTCGGGAATTCTTCTGAGGACGCAGAGCACAGTTTTCTGCGAAATGTTAAGAATTTCACCTTATTTTCTTGACACGGCACAAGCCCAAAAGCCTATACAATATTATGTCTACAATCTCTTGGTTTGTCTTGAGTTCATCAGTTCGATATCTCTTGATTTTGGGTGAAGGTCTCTTGAAGGACTTTGGAATAAACCTTACCTTGACTCTAACAAGATAGTGGTCGGAATCTATGTTTGCACCTTTTTGCACTTAACGTTCAAAATCTCTGCCGGGCTCGATGTGGCTACATGGTCTATTTGGAACTCCCCTAACATGGGATTTGGTGAACGCCATGTCATTAATTTCTTCCTTTCTTTCTTAAATTGGGTGGACATTAACTTGAGGTTGAATGCTTCACACACTTCAATAAGCCTTTCCCCATTTCTGTTGGTTCTTATATGCACAGGATAACTGCCAACTATTTTCCTGTATTTTTTTTTACTTGCGAACTTGAGCATTAAAATCACCCATTAATATTTTAATCACATGTTCTGGATTTTCCAACAACTCTTTCTCCAGGAGAGACCAGAATTCTTCAACTTCATCTGGATTTTTCTTATTGTCCTCATTAGTAGGTGCATTCCCATTGAGGATTGCATATGATTTGTTTCCACTCTTCAAGGTTAAGATGGAAAGCCTAGGGGAAGGTAATCGAAAATCAATGATTGCATCTATAATTGAACTGTGAACAAAAAATACTGTTCCTAGAATTGAAGGTGATTTTCTTTTATTACCCATTTTTATATTCCCTGATTGCTGGTTGTCTCTTTATTATCTTGTACTTGCCCATCATAGATACTTCATTTGATGGGAATCTTGTTTCCTGTACAGCGAGTAGCTTGATCTGATATCTCTCTAGTTATTTTATAAGTTCCATCTGTTTGCCGACTCTTAGGAGGGTATTGACATTCATTGTACCAAAGAAGTGTTTTTTCTTAGTCCTGATTTTGCGGGGTGAGGGATCATCCGACTGATCCGAACATGATCGTGCAGGGCCCCCAGAATCCAATGCCCTGTTTAGACCAGACTCTAACTGTCCCCGGATTTTACCGGCTGGGGTAGTTTCCGATGTGTGTTTTACCATCATGGTAGATTGTGTGAAGCATTTCACATGAGGGTGGAACCCGTAGGTCCCACAAATATTAGAACCAGATTGGTAAGACCTGGAACATGCTTAAATAGCTGACCCTGACCTGGATACAGACGCTGACCACAACACCGCCCGCTGTGGGATCTGATGTGTGGATTTACATTTCAAAGATAGTTCTTCCACCTTCTTCACCGTTGGGATCCAAATTCCTCATCCGCTGCTGAAGCTGTTGACTATCTTTGTGAATGCTTTATATTACTATCCCAAAAAGCAAGGATGCCTCTTCCGCCAGTTCCCCCATACCAATGATCTTCATCTCTGCCTTTACTGCTGTTGAGGTCTTCACTCGTACCCCTGAACTGGGACCCTTACCAGATGATACACACCAGGTCGGTGTGCTCTGGGACTCGCATAGGCAGGGGCGGCACTCCCTGGGCAGAGCTGCCTCCGAAGAGGGTCCCTACCTGCCACCTGGATTAATTATTTTATTTGAAAACTGTTTCCTATTGGTGATGGTCCCATTGGACTCAGCATATTCTCAAAAATTATTCATAGTTTATCATGTACCTATATTAGAGTATGTGACAGCGTGATGTTTTCAGCATTGCTGTAACAGTTTTATCTCTTAAAGATTGAGGACTGTACGAGTAATTTCTGATAATTTGTATGGATCCTTTGATGGCCAAAATAGCTAGGTCAGAATATGTATTCTTTGGAATGCCCAAACATAAAAAAGAACTTTAAATTTTGAAATTGTTTATCTTGCTCTGATGACCACACGTTACTCTGCACCAACCTCCCCTGGCTGACTGGTCTCACATGTAATGGTGAGAACCAATATACACGCGGAATCCTTTTCTTGATTGATAGCAGTCGTGTCTTTTCTGCATTTGTTTCCACTGTCGGCAATACATGCTACCTCTTCATATACCTTTTCAGTTCTTATGACGTACACCTTTGGGACTGAGAAATTTCCAGTATGTAGGGTTGTCCGCTTGGAGAGGGTATGAAATGGGTACCATTAAAAATATGTGGGAACTATATATGACAAAAACTCAAATAAACCACCTTCCAGTCTAAGTGAAGAACATAAAAAGGAGGATAAAAACAAATATGTTGTTTTCACATTTAACAGCGATAACATTCTCCAGGTAATGAATATTCTCACAAAAAACACAAAATTAGCATAGCCATCAAAACAATCAATAATACCTTCAAATTACTTTTTAATCATTGCTGTACTAGGACAGACTTAACAAATTTTCGAACTCCAGTGTTTACAAATTGACATGTACCCAGTGCCGAGCTTCATAGATTGGGCAAACTGGCCGTAGCTTTTATATTTGTTACCAGGAACATTTTTGAAGCAAAACAGTACAAAAATTATCAGCCTTCACTGACCATTTCTCAGATTTTCATCATTCTTTCTCTTCAATAGAAAAAGATCTTTCTATTATTTTTACAACCAGGAAAGGTCTGCTTTTGAATATATATGAAAATATCTTTATTTAGACCAAAGATTGAACCCTGTAGGCAATCTGAATGAGTTGTCCGAGAATATCAACATCCTCATAGATGTGGTGAATAATAAGTTTATTAATCGTTCTTTGAACAAGGTGTCTCGTCCGAACACGAATCGGCATTCTACATTTCCTTCCCATTCCACATCCTCCCCTATGCCAACACTTCAGACCATTCCCACTCCCAGCCAACACACTCCCCATCTCACTGTCAGCCCCTCCATCATGCCTGCAACTCACTCAGGCACAGCAGACTCTCCACAACAAGACATGGGTAAACCAGCTCAGCATGATCACTAATTTCCCCATAAATTTTTCTATAATTGATATTTATGTAACTCCATTTTTGTAAAACTGATGCTTAGTTCACTATGGCTTTAAGCCGGTCAACTGATAAGATGAAAGTAAGATTCAGGCACTGTTATTAACATTTTTTTGTTGTTGTCTTGCAGATGGTTGTGGCTCCTTGTTGGTCTGATGCACACTTCTTTAGCAATCCAATTGGTGGAACGTATTGTCAGTTGATAATGTCGACCAGGGCTTGTCATCTGGGGGATGCTATTTAATCTATGCTACCGTTGTTGAAGTTTGAGAGGAAGAAATTTATCCATGAGTTAGTTATAGGAGAGCGTGAATATGTTGTAATTATATTCATTATATAATTTTTCTTGTAAATTCCTTCCTAGAATTCAGGGTATCTTGTATTCATCACCTTTCTTGGTTTTTTTTTTTGTTTTTTTATGTCACACCTACACAGATAGGTGACGATTGGATAGGAAAGGGCTAGGAGTTGGAAGGAAGCGGCCGTGGCCTTAATTAGGGTACATCCCCAGAATTTGCCTGGTGTGAAAATTGGAAATCACGGAAAACCATCTTCAGGGCTACCGACAGTGGGGTTTGAACCCACTATCTCCTTAATGCAGGCTCACTGCTATGCACCCCTAGCCACATGGTTAAGTTGCTTGCTGAATTTTTCATCACTTTGACACGTGCTTCCCCCTCCCCACTACCCCTCTGTCTAAATGCTACAACAGCCACACAACGTACACGGAACAGTGTGCAGCACGCTCCCGACCATGCTCAATGATATTTCAAGTTCATTAATGAAATGAAATAAGTTTCATAATGATAGATCCGTATTGAACTGTGATTACAATAGAGTAAATTAATGTATTATTAGGGTCCACCTTTTCAATACAAAATGTAAAGAGTTTAAATTACATAAATGATTAGGGACTAGTTTCGACCTAGTACTAGGTCATCGTCAGCCTAAAGCAAAATTAAACAATGTAAAGACACATAAGGTTTCGTAAAAGTACATACCATGTGAGATATTGTGCAGCACTATGTTAAAAAATAACTCTATGAAAGAGATTCATAAAAAGTCCAGTGCGTATTAAAAAGATGTTATAGGAATCCTTGAGTTGCTGGATAAGGAGATTAGAATATGCTGGCTCCCTTAAGATGCTGGTATCCAATTGAAGAACCACTGAGCCGAAGTTACTTTGCTTATTTACGAATAAAGTCCAGTGCGCCGTATAGCATTAAAAAGTAGTTAGGGATGGAAATTTTTCACTTGTGGGTCAAGGAATTCAACATATGCTGGCTTCTTAAATGTGCTGCTGTATATTCGAAGAACAACTGAGACAAAGTTAAGTCGATTTTTTAAGATATTCATAGATGTAAAAACACATCGATGATGGAAAGGCTCTTCAGTTTTCTGGAACTTGAAAGAAGGTAATTGTTGTGCGTGGAGGCTTAAGAATCCAGAGATGCGCTACATTATGTTAAAAAATAGAGATCCATAAAAAGGTCCAGTGCGCCGTATAAAAGTAACAAGTTGTAAAAGTAATCCTTACGTTGTTGGTCATGGAAATCGAAAAAGGTTGGTTTCCAAGCGATGCTGGTGTTCACTCAGAGATCAGTTCAAATTACAGTAACATTGCCTTCTCAAGATGTTTATGAACTTGAAATAAATGTCGATGCGAAGTAAGATGCTAGAAGAAAGTTCTTCTGTTTCTAGAATCTTGGAGAACGATGGATGTTACGCGAGGAGGATTAACATATGTGTGTATATATATATATCAGAAGCTCGTTGAATCTCTAGTCTTCTCAGTCTTCTTGTATGGCGCAGAGACGTGGACCATCCTCAAACGTGATCGTGAATGGATAGAAAGCTTTGAAATGTGGTGCTGGTGGAAAATGTTAAGGATTCCTTGGGCAGCTCATCGCACGAACACATCAATCCTGAACCAACTTCAGATAAAAGTTCGTTTATCGTATAAGGTCTCTCAGCTGATTGTACGCTACTTTGGACATATAATGCGCCGAGATGGTAGTCTTCAAAAGCTGATTGTTGGGGGCAAAGTCTAGGGAACCAGACAACGAGGACGAGTACCAACGTGATGGATTGACATGGTGAATGGCCCCATACAGAGTTCTATCAGAGCAACCACATTGAAAGCTTTAGATAGGGAAGAATGGCGGAGTATGGTTCATCAGCTAGAGTGCTGAATATTATGATAGTCACAACGCCTCAGTCATGAGGCAAAATGACGAAGAAGAATCATTAGGGAACCATATTCCTTAAAATTCAATATCTTCAGAAAGCCTCCCCAAACATCTTCCACTATTCGTCAAGATTCCTCTCATCCACAAATCCATAAAAGAGCAGCTTATAATAGTATGGTTCATCGAGCCTATACTGTCCCAACGACCAAAAGTGATCTTGAAAAAGAATTGAACAATATCCGTATGATTGCTAAACTCAATGGATACAATAGTTCTTTCATTGAAGGTATTATCAATAAGTACAAATGTCGTCTATCTATAACCACTCTGAAAAAAAGAAAACCAAAAGTTCCTTTATTTTCTACCTTATTTTCAATAAAGATATTTATAAGGTCACTAACGTTTTTAAAAAACATGATGTTAAAATCTCCTTCAGAACCAACAATAATAATGCTACAGTCTTACATAACTCAACATCTGTTAATAGAACTGATTGCTTTTCAAAATCTGGTGTATATAGGGTAAAATGCAATAGCTGCAATTTTTCTTATATTGGACAAACAGGAAGAAGCTTTAAAATACGATACTTGGAACATGTCAATGCCCTAAAATACAATAAATTCTCAGCAGTTGGTCAACACATGAATGATTATAATCATAAATTTACAGACATTAAACATGACATGGTAATTCTCAAAATTATGAATAAAGGACCCCTCCTTAACATAATAGTGAATTGCTTTATACATCTGGACCAATATTTTAATCCCAACTTCAGTCTTAATGACATTTCCGAAAAACCGAACATTCTTTTTGACCTGTTCATTCAGCTTTTCAGACAATCAAAATCAAATATTAAAGGTCTGATTTTCATTCTATTTATAGTACTTTTCATAAACAATCTTCCATATTCCCACATCCCTCAGCCCCACCTTAATAACCTCTCTTCCCCCTCCTCCTCATTTTTCTCCTTCCGTTTTTCTTTTTTGCCTTCACCTCCTCAAGATTTCCTTGGAACCTCACCGACCCCCATATCTCTCTTCAGCTCATTACAACACGTATTAATTCCCTTATGATATATTTTATTTAAATATATTCTTCCAGCTGACCAAATTTCTTTTTTTTTTTTCTTTCTTTCTTTCTTTCCTTGCTGTCATTTATTCAGAGTCAAATATGTGGTCCACATTGAACTGCGAATTTCTATCCACCTTTATTTAACTCCATATATGTTAACCCTCCTCGCGTAACATCCATCGTCTTTCACGATTCTAGAGACAGAAGAACTTTCTTCTAGCATCTTACTTCACATCGACATTCATTTCAAGTTTATAAACCTCTTGAGAAGACAATGTTACTGTAATTTCAATTGATCTCTGAATGAACAGCAGCATCGCTTGGAAACCAACCTTTTTCGATTTCCATGACCAACAACTTAAGGATTACCTTTACAACTTGTTACTTTTATATGGCGCACTGGACTTTTTATGAATCTCTTTCATAGAGTTATTTTTTAACATAGTGCTGCACAATATCTCACATGGTATGTACTTTTACGAGACCTTATGTGTCTTTACATTGTTTAATTTCTTCGGTATTTGTGTTTTAATTCTGCTTTAGGCTGACGATGACCTAGTACTAGGTCGAAACTAGTCCCTGATCATTTATGTAATTTAAACTCTTTACATTTTGTATTGAAAAGTGGACCCTAATAATACATTAATTTACTCCATTTCAAGTTCACATGTAAGTAACACACACATGATAGTTCACAACACATTCAATAGGCACGCTCTATTAGTTAATCTAATTTCTACCTTTCTTTTTCTTCTTTCATAGATCATTTGACTTTACCCGAGTGGAACACAAGTATGAAGAGGGGAGCACTCGCACTTACTTTTATTGATATCAATACTTCATATACAGCAACTTATATCTCAACAAAAAGTTTTAGTAAAATAAAGCATGTTTATCAGCAGAATAGTGGACTGAGGATGAGCATAAGTACCTATAAAGCAAGAACAGGGCCCCATATACTATTGAACATAACGTTCTTACGCATATTTGCAGCCTAACAATGCACTTTTGAATTTACCTATACAACCGTTGGATGTAATGTTGGCATTGAAACAAGGATGTCAGAAACTCTTCAGATTTTAAGAAATGTACCCTGATTTTAACTTTGTATCATAATATTTTAATGGAACGTGTGGTATTCACGTGACA
This sequence comes from Anabrus simplex, assembly GCF_040414725.1. Lineage (NCBI taxonomy): Eukaryota > Metazoa > Arthropoda > Insecta > Orthoptera > Tettigoniidae > Anabrus > Anabrus simplex. The sequence goes on along the minus strand of NC_090268.1, from coordinate 222,161,563 downwards.
TAAGGATGTCGAAGCCTTTTTAGACTTCAAGAACTGTACCCTGTTTTATATTTTAACATTATAGCATTATATTTTATTAGAATATGTGGCATTCATGTTTAGTCTAAGTAATGTTTTACAATGTACAATTGTTATTGAATAAGCAGGTTCATCAGCAGCTGATGATGACCTAATTAACAGGTCGAAACCGGTACTGTGTTTCAATGTGATTGAAATATTTTAGACACTTTATGTAATAAAGTATTGATTAGGTTGAAAACTCTCAATCATTATACTTGTGTGCTCAGTCTTTATACTTACGTGTACTCAGTACATGGGACTAATGATCAAAATATCCCAGTCCTCTAATAATAACATTTGAAGGGTCGGAGGATAAAAGCCATGTGACAACTTTTTGTCATCATCGAATTAGTGGTGATATACTGGGCATCAGACCAAGCTTAATTCAATTTACTACATTTTGAACTTCAGTTATTCAAAGCATATGATTTGTAACTCTTTATTTGTTTAAATGGTAATGTTTTGAAATTAAAATTTTGTTTTTATGAGTTCTGAAGGAAGTTGACTTACCTGTTTGTTTCTCCTGACCCTTCATTTAAGCTCTCTATTAAGGCAACTCACTTTGGCTTGTAATTATATATTTTAATTTATTTTGGAATTTCCAGGAACAAGCTTCCTCAGGAGAAGATGGGCAAAGATCTTTTGGATATGTCACAGTATTCTAAAATAATGGGAACGTGTCGTATTCCTGGTGAAACTCGGGATAGTCTGTCGTACCTCGATCCACATAGTCCTCCAAAACATGTTGTTGTGGCTTACAAGAATCAGGTAAATATCCTATCAGTACCTAGAAAGTGTAATTCTTTGTTTATGTGGCTTCCTTACATACTAAGTGTTAAAAAAAAAGTAGTACAGTATTTTCTTGCATAATCAACACTCTTTTTTGATGTAAACTATTCAAGAAATGGAGACATACACAAACTTTATTCACAATTTATTTACATTTTAAAGATACATCAAATATGCTATTTGATGTAAAATTACACCATAAGTTTTTTTCTGAACAGTCAGAGTACATCAGGCAAGTTGGACACATGGGTTTGAAATATGGACACTGGAAAATATTATTTCCCTTACGAGCTGAAGCGAAATACATATGAATAAACTAGAGTACCATTCACATAAGTAATAATGACATACTAGAAAAAAGGAATCTTGCCATTTATAGGCTACCGGTGCAGTCTCTGACATTGCTACCAGCACTTCAGGAAGAAATAGTTGCTGCTATCACCACTCACATCTCTCCATAAGAAGTCATCTTCACTCCCATCTAACTTACTCAAGATTCCAGTTTTCTTGCAGCTCTTTTCAACCACCTTCAAAGAAATCATGTCCCAAGCACACAATATCCATGCACAAAGGAGTTCCATAGGTGATTTCCGAATCTTGCCTGTTGGGATAAGTTCATACACACTTTCCGCCATCCAGCATCAATAGTTTTTGCGCATTGTCGTTGAATGGTTTATTTATTGTAATGTCCAAGGGTTGAGGTACGTATGTCAATCCACCAGGAATCAATGCCAAATTGATTCTCATGGTTTGCAATGATTTCTTAGAGCTTTCTATTAGGTGGGCTCAAAAACTGTTTCGACACGAGGAGGGCTGGGTATTGAAGGAGAGACCCTGCTTGATTTCTCAATCTATTCATATGCAATCTTGTACCAATGACGTGTACATCCACCGTTTTTCTCGGATATGAACATGGATGTGGAAAGCAATCAATGGAATTAGTGAGAGCAATGTATAAAAACTGTTCCAGTTGTGTCCAGACTCCAGTGTGGGGAACAGATTGGTTTCGAAACCAAACTGGACTAAGACAGGGAAGTGTATTGTCTGCATTTATATTTATATTAGTTATGGATAAAATCCTGAAGAAAACAAAGGCAATCTATAAAGGGAATATGAAAATAGTTTTGTTTGCATATGATATCTGGAAAGTCGAGAATACAGAAGTGCAAATTCAACTAGAGGCTTTAAATGATGATATTGAGAAATATTGTATGAAAATCAGTGTGGAGAAGAGTAAAACAGTGCTGATGACAAGAGGAGAAAGAGAGGGAAAATGAATTGTTAGTATCATGGGACAAAACGTTGAGGTTGTTGAATATTTCAAATATTTGCAGAGATGCCAACTATTACGATTCAGTCGTAATAATTACGAATCACCCATCATAATTACGCCTTTATGAATCACACACCACAAATTACGATTTTTTGTTGATTTTAAATTTTTTTTTTGCTAGGGGCTTTACGTCGCACCGACACAGATAGGTCTTATGGCGATGATGGGATAGGAAAGGCCTAGGAGTTGGAAGGAAGCGGCCGTGGCCTTAATTAAGGTACAGCCCCAGCATTTGCCTGGTGTGAAAATAGGAAACCACGGAAAACCATCTTCAGGGCTGCCGATAGTGGGGCTCGAACCTACTATCTCCCGGATGCAAGCTCACAGTTTTCAAAAGGATATGCAGGAGATACCATTATAACTTGAATTCTCAGAATATTCTTTTCGGATTTTTCAGAAATCTTTTAAAGCCTTTTCATGTCCCTCGTTTAAGAATATTTCGAGGTTTTACATGGCGAACGCAGTGCGTGCTTCCAGTACCGAAAAAATAGGCAACTGAGAAGTAGTGTATCTTGCGGAGTTGTTGCCTTTGTTCATCACGTGATCTGACTTCCATGCAAGTATGTAGTTCTTTTGTCTTTGTTTTGGCGGCAAAGTGGTGACAAACTCTGTTTCATGCTGAATACTCTGTGCGTGACTATTGAAGAAATATTTTTTTGCAATTTTGCTTGCCAAATTTGCATATATTGCTCTTCTGGGATATGTGCTAATCGTGTGTTATGAAATACAAAAGGTTTGAAATAATGAAGCAGTTTCTTATGCAGGAAAATGCATGTAATGACGTTACCGTGACTAGTGACGCTAGTAATAAACCAAAAATAGTTCAAAAATTTAGGGAGGAATACTAGAATGAATGGCCCTGTTTACTGCGTTCCTCAAAATCTCATTCGCACGTGTTTTGTAGTGTGTATAGACGCGATTTTTCAGATGCACATGACGAGGAAGAACAAGACAGAATTCCATGCTAATATGAACTCCGAACTGTTAAGTGCTCTGTTAGTGCAGATGATGCACATAATATCAAAAGAAAAAGCATGTCACCAATGTACGTTTACCAAACAGGAACTACAAACTGCTAAGGGAGCAAGTACAGTACTCAAGAAAAGAAATGATCCTTCAACCTCCACTCAGATATGTCCTGCAGATCACCTGTTACTTTAGCAGGTAAGAATCATACACTCTTTATATGCCAGAGACGACAGCAAACTCCTTTAGACTTCATATTAGACTACATGCTGCAGCAGCTATGAAAGTGATATTTGACATCAAGAATCTAAACAGACTATCTCTCAAGACGGCCATTACCCTGTTTGACGCAAAAATAATCCCTATTTTAACATATGGGCTGGAAATCATTTGGGATAAGCTAACAAAGAATGACCTACACATTCTAGAAAAAGTCAAAGCCCGATTCTTAAAGACAACCCTGTGTGTGTCTAGTTTCACTAGATCAAGACTGGTTTATGAACTTGCAAAGGAGCCTTTCCTAATTGAAGATTTGGGATTCAAGCTTGCTCTACCTTATACAGACCAATGGAAGAAACTCCTGGACGAAAGTGTGGCCAAAAGGAATGATATTTTTCCCGAATTCTATACGACTGAAGCAATGACGAACAGAACATGGACCAATACAAACCAGGACCTCCGACATTTTATCAATTCTATGGCAATTCATGGATACCACTACAAACTCTGCAAAACCAGGATCTTTCATGAACCGGACGTGAGTTGTGTGTGTACACTGTGTAATTTGACTTGTTCTCGTTACCATGTCGTGGAATGCTCTAAGAGAAATAGGCCTATAATTGACTTATGTTTAAATGACATGTAATTGCTTTATATACACAAATTGTGTGCTATTAAATTATATATATAAATTGTTACATATGGTGGAATTGTATGTTGTCCATTGATTTTTCAATGATATGCAAGTTAGTAAGATCTTGGGAAAAAAAATCTGTGGCCTCCTCCCCCCTCTTCACCCCCGGTGCCCTAACGGGTTCATTACGAATTGCGTTTCTTGAAAGTTGGCATCTCTGTATTTGGGAATTGAAATAATGCAAGATGCAAGGTTGGGTAAGGTGATCAGCAAAGCAAAGCAAAGCAAAGCAAAGCAAAGTCACCTCTGTACAGGCCATGAAGGCCCTTGGAGGAGTGGAAGGTAAAGGCTTCCACCATTGTTAACCTCGGCACGTGATGGGGTAGAGTGGTTAGCTCTACAACCGGCCGCCTTGGCCCCCAGGAATTAACCTGGTGCTCATTTTTGGTGTAGGTGATCAGCAGAAGGGTATAAGTGGGAAATGCATTTTACCAGACTGTAATGAACTTGATGTGGAACAGAGAAGTTCTTATGAAATTGAAAGAGATAATATAGAAGATGTACTTAACGTACGCATCAGAGACTTGGACTGAGTGTTAGAATTGAGAAAAGTAAATTGAGATTGTCTAGACATGTTATGAGAATGGAGGACGGTGTAATAAGAATAAAATATAAATACTGAAATAAATAATGAGAATTGCGCATCTGCAAAATACTTGCAGAAATAAATAATTTTGTTCAGCGTGAATTAACTCCTTATCCCAAGGCGACAGTCATCAGGCTGATGAGGCTCCAAACTTGCTTCATTACCTTACCTGCTACTATTTAACCCCAAAATTTACCATAAGTTTCACTATTTGAATTTACTCCAGAAACAACACAACAAAACAAAAAACACAACAATCATCACGTGATGATACCAATTTGTTTTGCTGCTTACAAAAACTGATGAATCCACAATTTACGAACCACTAATGTACAATATACCAACAATTTAGGTACACTCAGTTTTGTTATACATCTTTACTTATAACATACCTCAAGGTAATAGTTTGATAGGTACTGCCTGATGGTACTAGACTTCCACTTTTTCTGGTAAGGATAGTTGCGACAACCTTCCTTACACTTGGATGCCCCCTTCTTTGTGAAGATCATTCCTAAGCTCAATTACACACTTCATCTTTACTGATGCCTTGAGTCATCTCAGCTTCCAACAGCTATTTTCAAAGGTTGGTCGGGCTCCTCACGTTGCTCCAGGACACTAATATACACGAATCACCTCCTTAGATCACAGACGTATGTACATAGTTTTGAAAGCCAAGCTTCAGAGTGATGATCTCGTATAGATGCGATTGCTGTCCCCTTTCTTAACCTCCTTTACATGAACAAAATAACACCATCACCATGGAATTGAAGTTAACATGTATTATGACTACATGAGGTAAAAAAAGAAATAGGTCACCTCGCTTACTGTGTGAATCTATCCACAACTTCATGATGTAAAGTCAATGAATAACGAATGCCATTTTGAATCATTGAAGGAATGACCAAATCCATGAATGAGCAAATGAAAACCATGTAACGTCTTCCACAGAAAATGAACTTGTAATAATCTCGTAATGCATCTGTAATGAAGTCGTAATGAACTTTTAATGAATCCGTAATGGCATCTTAATGAACTAGTACAGTAATGACTCCGTAATGCCCTCGTAATGAATCCATAATGATTACACAGGCCTGCAAATTTGAAGGTTTTGAAAAATACAAGAGAAGATTTTGCTCATTTCTAGGTTATTTGGTGTGCTTATTTCAAAAATGACCTCCATTTTATTTCCATTAACATGTCATTTTTTTTTTTTGTAAAATCAATATCGATATTTTGCTAAAATCGAGAGCAAAAAAGTTTCCTTGAGTTTAAACTTTTTACATCAAATTATGGTGCAGTTTCTAGAAGAAAATCATTAATATACATCTTTAATTTGTTTTTATGTAGGTAATTTAAATAAAGTGGATAATTGATCAACAGGAACAGATATTATGTATGTTTACATGAAAGTTCAAAAGAGATTTTAAAGTGAGCAAAAAACAAAACACAGTATTCGGGAGATAGTAGGTTTGAACCCCACTGTCAGCAGCCCTGAAAATGGTTTTTCGTGGTTTCCCATTTTCACACCAGGCAAATGCTGGGGCTGTACCTTAATTAAAGCCACGGCCGCTTCCTTCCCACTCCTAGCCCTTTCCTGTCCCATCGTCGCCGTAAGACCTATCTGTGTCGGTGCGACGTAAAACAACTAACAAAAAACAAAAACAACCACCCCCTGTTGGTGGGGGATGCAGACGAAGAATACGCGACTAAAAAGGGCGACCAAGGGATGATGGTATTAGAACCATGAAACTACTTGTGATTATTACCATCACGTGGGGAACACCATAGGTTGCCTTTACTTGCGAGTAGTACCACTATGTCAGGTACACAATAGATTTGTGATTAGTAGCAACAGAAGGTGAGTCTGTATGGGTTTTCCAGTACCCATGATTAGTACCATTGTGAGAAACACCACAGGTCTGGGTGTTGCCTGTGATTAGTACCACTATATGTGGGTCTGCGTTGCCTGTGATTAGTACCCACCATATGAGGAACACCATGGGAATACCGGCGCCCGTGATTAGTACATTAGGTGAGGAACACCATGTGTTTAATTTGCCTACGAGTGACGCCATTATGTGAGAAACACCATAGGTCTGAGTTATCTGGTGCGACATACAATACTTTTGATTAGTACTGCAACATGACAAATACAGTGCCATGGTTCTACTTTACTAGCAATAACTACCATTATGAGGGGCCATTGACCTGGATTTTGGACCCCTTTACACAACAAGCATCCTCAATTCAGGATTGTGCTTTTGAAGCAGTCCTTTGGTTAGTAACAGTATTGTTTATAATAGTTTCTAGGTCGGATCTACTGATTGTTTTAAATTCATTACCATCCATTCATTCTTCATCATCAATTTTTTTTATTCTGGTCAGTCGGTGATTTTGAACTTTAAATTGTCATTACATTTCGTCTCATTTTGTACCATTAGGGGCGATGACCTAGATGTTAGGCCCCTTTAAACAACAAGCATCATAATCATCATCATCATCATCATCAAAACAAAACAAAACAAACAAAGTTTCTATTTAAGTATGTGTTCTTTTTCCTTTGAAACTTATTTCGACGTTCTTCTGTTATGTTCAATCTCAGGCCTATCTCGTGTTATCATCCAACAGTAGTCGGCGAGCATCTTCTTGTCCCATCTTCCTTGATATTTGCGCTCAATATCTTTTATGTCTTGCTGGAACCTTTCACCCTGTTCTTCGCTGACTGCTCCTAAATTTTCCGGGGAAAAGTCCACATGTGAACATTAATCCGGCAAGAAAGGTACAAAATTCCAAGAAACATTTTATCAGATGAGCACCTGACTAATGAATGATATTGACAATATGTTCCAACATACACGTTTTTAACCTCTAAAATATTACCATCCAACCATGCTTCTTTCTAATGAAATATCCAAGCCCATCAAGATCGGCATTACACCACAATTCCGTTTGTAGCTGTCTACACGACATAAGTGACCTTTGAATGAACACAATTCATCCATACAGTTGGAGAAGTTCCAATTTACACTTTGGGTAATTTCTAGTCAATGTGAACACATTTGTATAAAATATCAACGTAATGATTCAACCATACAGTTGGAGAAGTTCCAATTTACGCTTCGGACTATTTCTAGTCAATGTATGATAATTTTAATTGTTTCCCTGTCACAAATTCTGGATTTTAATTAATGTACACATTGTAAATCTTTGTAATAATAATTGTAATAATAATTTCATGTGGCTATTTCTAGACGAGTGCAGCCCTTGTAAGGCAGACACTCCAATGAGGGTGGGCGGGATCTGCCACGTGTAGGTAACTGCGTGTTATTGTGGTGGAGGATAGTGTTATGTGTGGTGTGTGAGTTGCAGGGATGTTGGGGACAGCACAAACACCCAGCCCCCAGGCCATTGGAATTAACCAATGAAGGTTAAAATCCCCGACCCGGCCGGGAATCGAACCCGGGACCCTCTGAACCGAAGGCCAGTACGCTGACCATTCAGCCAACGAGTCGGATATGTTTAAACATAAGACAATTTGTATTTAGTTTTAAGTTCTAATGTTTAATTGGTTTAAAGACTTGACCTTAAAATTATTATTAGGCTGAAGATGCCCAAAAATAGGGCGAAATATGTTCCTAATTAGTATATGTAATTCATGTGGGATTTAATCACTGCAGAATATAATTGTATAGAATTAAATTTTATTCTTGAAAGAATTTTCTTATTGCTATTTTACTCAAGCTATAATCTCATCTGGCACTTCTTTATGTCTCAGGCATTCCCATATGTGCTTACGTGTCATTGTGTCACTTTAAGACACACCCCTACAATACGAGAAGCAGAGATAAAGCGACTGTCAGACAACTTCATGCAAGCTACACAACGTGACTTCCTCCTAATGTCTAAAGGGTTTCAACACACTCACTAGCCGCACACTTACTCCAGAATCCAGTTGAACTACTCTTCAGGCTTACACGGAATAACTTCAAAAAGCTTCACAACATAAACAACATACAGCATGTTTATACATAGATGAAATAATCCGTTATTTAATGAAACTCGACCAAGCTCTTTACCAGCATCCTTGCCATCCAACCGGCACTCCGCTTTAATAGGATTCTCATTCTTCAGGAAAGTTATGTTGATCTGTAGAATATTTGGGCCATCCCAAAAACCATATAAGCTGAACGTATTTAATCTCCTACAAATGTAAAAAGAAATGTTTAAATGTTATGATACCAACTTTTGTATTATCTCCATTCGACGTGGACATGAGTAGGAAGTCCCATTGGATCTTTAAGACTAGATCGGCCAGTTCATTTCCAATTGTACTAAATGTATATACATTAGTGTAAATTGTTGTAGAAAATAGTTTTTTTTTAAGAATAGCTCTAGTACAAGTTAATCTCCTAATAAGCTGAAAAAAATGTATAGATGTTTCATACTGTTTTCATTATCAGCATTATAAGAGTTGACACTCAGTATTATTTCCATTGGACCGGGCGAGTTGGCCGTGCGCGTAGAGCTTGCATCCGGGAGATAGTAGGTTCAAATCCCACTATCGGCAGCCCTGAAAATGGTTTTCCGTGGTTTCCCATTTTCACACCAGGCAAATGCTGGGGCTGTACCTTAATTAAGGCCACGGCCGCTTCCTTCCAACTCCTAGGCCTTTCCTATCCCATCGTTGCCATAAGACCTATCTGTGTCAGCGCGACGTAAAGCCCCTAGCAAAAAAAAAAAAAGTATTTCCATTGGATGTTAACATGAATTGGACGTCACATTAGAACCTTAAGACATGAACGACTTATTCACTCCAAATTATGACCTTAACGTTCATGTACTTCAGTGCAAATTTTTTATATAAAAAGTATTGATTTATGACTAATCCTAGTATAGCATCCATTCAGAGCTCTGACTTGGAGTAGAATTCATAGCTGCTGATGCCTGCAATGACAGGCGAAACATGTACCATACTTAAACTTAATATAATTGCAGTGGTATTGTCCTAAAGACTTTACAAGTATTGAATAGATGGTTTCAATAAATTAATGTTTATCATTTAACAATGTATACCTTGCCGCAAGTACATGGAGTTTTGTACACCCCAGCATGTAATAGTGGGGACAATTTGTTTTTGCTTTTACCTAAACTGTGAGCAAACTGTTAACATTTCATTTTTTGTATCCAGGCCACTACAAACTTGGCAGGTATTTTCAAGCAAACTAAGGATATTTTATCATGTCATGGAATATTGGCGATGAGAACTTGAATGAATGGCTTTTAATTTAAGAATTGTGTCTCTATGGTAAAGTTCAATTTGACAAGACATCATAAGCTCTGACAATATGGGGAATAAAGATTTTCATTGTCAGTAGAACTTGTCCAGGCATCGGATTTTTCTAGTGGTGTGGGGAGGAATTTTAAATAACTTATGGATTTTCCTGAAGACAAGCTGTAGTATATGTCATCTAGGATTCAAGAATCAGAGCCCAACTGTCACTTGAATACAAGAGTAAGGCTTCTCTAATCTACTGTCTTAACTCTCACTTTCCCATTTTTGACAGCTGTGACATATTATGGACTTGAAACATCTTTTTCAAAACCATTGGACTGAAGCTTCTTGCAGGCTCCTGCAGCACAATAAATTGTTTTGGCAACATGCTGATCATAGGTGTTATAGTATATGTGCGAGTGCTGTGCAAGATGGTGCTAGAGAGAGAGAGAGAGAGAGAGAGAGAGAGAGAGTGTGTGTGTGTTTTTCTCTCTCTCCTTCACCAACAAAAGATAAGGGTCTTTTTAGACGACATTTCTTGCCCAGATACATTCTGGTCCGCTGCTTTGTCGATTTTTGCAGCATCATATACATGGGATCATAAAACAAATTTAGTAATCATCCTGCTTTTAATTCTGCATTTTTTCTTGAATCCATGAATCGATGCAAGAGATGCACAGAAATCACCCCTTTATAAGCAGAAATCCTTGTGAATTTTCCATAGCCCACAGTCGGAAGTCTTCATCACTAACATTTCTGTTTTGGTTTCCTAGCCTCCTGAAAGAGAGAACTTCTCAGATACATAATATTTTTCTTCCAATTTGATTTCCTGACTTATTTTCCACCTTCTTCCACATTAACCAAGCAAACTTGCTTTTGAACATTTGTAAATGACCACTGCTTCTTGCCACCTTCATTAATCCAGAACTTCACAGTTTTTTTCTTATAAGTATTGCTGATTGTGGGCCCTTGGGTTTCTTTTCTGGACTAGGAATATAACTGGAACATAATAACTTACATGGAGACAGGCTTGTTTTATTACAATATTCTGGGCATTCATGTTGGCGTCTCGGACGTGGTTCTTCATTATTGCTTGTGGTTGGAGAATGAGTTGAGCGTTCAAAATCACTGCAGCTGTCACTATCATTGTTCTCATTTATATCAAGAGACGGCTCCTTAAAACTATGTACGCCATTTTGATTACTGTCAGTGAAATCAATTACAAACTGACCCATTTCTTCCTTTTTCTGAATTTGTTCCTCCCATAGAGAGAAAATCCTTTATTGTGGAAATAACTCAATGCAAACTGTAACAAGACCCCCTCCCCATAAGGAGTACATTGTGACGATTCTCTTTTATGTTAAACAACTCTCAGAGTAGCTATATTACTTCCTGTTAAAATTATATAATAGAATTGACTCTCTGGCTTATCTGTCTCCACTCCTCTTTGCATGTTCAAACATCAAGAAGGTGATGCTCCATCCCACCTGACCAGCAACCAACTGACGACCCTCTCGGGGCGAGCCTCCTATTTATAGGCAATCGAGGCTCGCGTGTACTGTGGAAAGCACTGCCCGAGATGGTGCGTCAGCCGGATTATCGGCAGATGCGATGGAGCACCACGACAGGGTACCACCCATCTGTACTGCTTTATTCAGTAATTGTATATACAAGTCAAGAAGAAATAGGTTGCAATGGAGAACAACTCCGCGGCCCGACTGCAGAGTATATCTGGCCATGGAGCTGTCGGTACAAACAACAATTTGATCATAGTACTCAGTCTCTGGTTCTTGTAACAAATGGTGGGCTGCAAGGATGGCAGCTGCAGTCTCGGCGATGTTGATTGTTCGGGGCACCTCGAAGGCCTGTGCCCATGCGATGTTCAGTTGTGGGCAGACTGCTGCCACGGACCTGGGCGTGTCGTATGAGTAGATGTAGATCTTCCGGTGAGCTGGGGCCATCCGGCGAGGAGTTGCTAGCAGGTTAGGGGTGAGGAGCCGTCGGACCCAGAAGAACTCGCCTGACAATATGTGCTTGGCAGGGAAGACAGGCCAACCCATCACCCAGCTAAGCCAGGATAGGTAGCCTGCTGCCTGTTGGAGTTGAGATGGGGTAAAGGTATGTAGGTCGCGCACAATGAGGCGAGCACGACGCTGGGTTTCGTAATGCATGGTCACCTCCTGACTAGGAATATCAATGGTTACGCCTAGGTAGGTCAGAATGGGCATCGGGTGCAGCACCGACTTGCGGTAATTCAGAGTAATACCAAGGATGTGCGTCAGGTAGGTGTCGATCTCATGCATGAGAGCATCTGTGAGATCGGGACTATGAATGAGCCAGTCGTCCAGGCCAGGTAAGGGATCATCTGGACTCCGAACTCCTGATGTAGAAGCTGCTGCACTGCTACGGCCCAGCGTTGCATGATGGATGGGGCCAGGCTATGCCCCATTGGCAGGCGGGTCCAACGATACCGGACCCCACGGTAGAGAATTCTGTAGGGGTGCCGGGTATCGCGGGAGAGTGGGATCTGAAAGAAGCCTGACCGCAAATCGAGTTTGCAGGCCAGGTGATCCATGGGTATTGAAGTGAGAGCCTGCGCTGGGCCTTTAAGAGAAAAGTGAGGATGATCTATGAAGGGGGTCCAGGCGCTAAGGTCATATATGACCCGCGCCGCCCCTGATTCCTTGGGAACGAGGAACAGGGGGAAGGCTGGCGAACACTCACCCCGTTCGATGATTCCCGCGGTAAGAAGGTCGTCGATGGCTTCATCTAGCATGGCCGAAGGTCGCGTAGCGCGGAAGATCGCCGGTGCAGCGGCCGGCCGAGGCAAGTAGATGCCTCGGGACAGGATCTGCATTGCATAACGGCCCTGGGTAGTGTCCAGGTACGGGACTGGCGCAGCGACTGGCACGGCCAGGGAGTCGTAGCGCTGCGGACATTGTCTGGTCGGTGGAGCACCAGGGAGTTGCTGCGGTGGAGGCTCCGGCGGCGGACGGGGGCGCAGCCAGGGGCCACTCCAGTCGGCTACGTCGGTGTCGAGAAGGTCATCGTCGTCCTCGTCCGTTTGTGATGCGGGGTTGTCCTCATCTGGTCTCTCTGGGGTGCCAGAGCGGGAGTCATCACCATCCTCATCCCCAATGATGTCCCAAGGAGCTGACCGTTGACGGAGGACATCGGGGTAGAGCGGAGCTGGATCTGGAAGGTCGACTGTGGAGTCGTCGTCTGGTCTGAAGCTGGTCCAGTAGTCTTTGAGTAGACTATGTAGATCGGGGGCGGGTGCGTAGGTGATGTACTCCCGTGTCGTCGGCGAGTGAGACCGCTCTAGGCGACTCACTCCCGGCCCCCCCTCCGACCAGGGGGCCCTACGCACCCGATGATGAGGCCTGGACATAACTAGTCCTGAAGATGATGATGCTCCATCCCACCCGACCGGCAACCAACTGACGACCCTCTCGGGGCGAGCCTCCTATTTATAGGCAATCGAGGCTCGCATCCTGGTAGACTGGCAGCCGGCCAGCAACTACGGTCGCCCAGTCCAACCAGTTACAGTCATATATAATTTATATGTGTAGTTTGGTCCTGGATTTGTCAGTCTTCCAGTTCAAAGTGGTAGCTCTTTTTTTTTTTTTTTTTTTTTTTCAAGGAGTCTCCCCTCAGCATATGGAATGAACTGTCAGAATTAGAGGTATTCTTTAGCATGGAAATTATCTAAGTTTCCCTCGTGTGTTACATTCTATGAGTTGGTGGTAGCTACCACATTTCTCTTTTTTACCAGAGATGAATCTCAGCAAGAAGAGTATTTTCCACTTGATTCTGGTTTAAACAAGCTGAATTGAGTACCTTCTGGTAGTTCTGAAATTAGTTCCATAAAAACTGAGCCACTTACTGCTAATTCTGGTATGGTGTTTCTAGTAGCTGCTACTTGGTAAGGTTCTCCTTGAAGTCGATATCAGAAATGAGTCGATAGAGATGCCTGAAACAGATTGGTCTGCTATGAATGTCTTGCTTGATGCCGTGTCTTCCAAAATAGGGGACTATTAATTCATCCACAGAAAGGTGCGTATCACCAGAATAATACCAAAGCCAGCTTTTATTTGGCATAGTCCAAATGGGATAAAATTTTTCTGAAATGTTCACTTCATTATAGATTTGCATTGCCGCAAAAATATATAAATATATATCTAAGAATTTCTTCAAACCAGTAGCGGGACGTTGTTTGTGCTTGCCTCAACATTATCTACAATCTTCATTGATTTCCCAGTACATTCTTGTCCTTGCCATCATTGTGATTAAAAAAAAAAAAAAAAATTGCAAGGAATAGCTGCAGATTTTTCATTTTTCATTGTAAGTGACGTATTACCTTTTTCAGCAGAATACTGAATTGAGCTCTGAATGATATAATCAAGTCCCTCATCAAATAACTTGCTCATTGTTCAGAAAGTTTGGTCGAGTACACTCTGGGCTTAGCTTGCCCACAATGTCACGTTTTTCCGTCACCCACTGCTTTAGTTTTACTTTCACGTGATTAGATGTGCTAGACCCTGCCTGATGATGATGATTATTATTATTATTATTATTATTATTATTATTATTATTATTATTATTATTATTATTATTATTATTTTGTTTTTGTGGGACTGCCTGTCATCGGAATTACTGGAAAATGTACATGGTACTGGACCAACTGCTCCGTCACTAACTTGACTTTCTTCATTTTCACTCGGTACAGCATCCTGAATATGGATTGAACCATTTTCAGATAGTTTTGTCAGCTCCAGCCCGAAGCTCATTGGCAGAGAGACTGCTTATATCCCTACATGACTCATTACCATCGCTATCAAAAGCATTCAGATATTCATATCAACAGATGTCTACAGTGGGCAGAGATGGGTTAGTAAGTCGCAACATTCAGCACCAAGAAATTGGAAGTTCCTGCAAAGCAGTATTACTTTTACAAATGAAATGCATGGCAATGAATTGTATGAGCTAATAAAGCTTCACAAACCAAAGGTTAAGAAGTGTGTGTTGGATAATATTTTAAATGAGTATGGTCACACCATACTTCATTTACTCGCCTATCATCCAGATCTCAATGCCTTAGAAAAGATGTTGGATGATGTTAAACACGATGTGTTGCCAAGCATAATGTGTCCTTCCGGCTGAAAGATTTGTGGCAGATATGTGAGCAGAGATTTTCAGAAATGGGTGAAGCAGAATGGGTCCTGAGTGTGTCAGCACATAAAACAAGTTGAGCAGGAGTACATATGATGTAAAGGATTATTGGAACCAGAAATAGATCGTCTCTGTCTCAGAGTAAATGATGACAGAAACAATGTGACCACCCTACGCATGATTTATGTGACAGTGATGAGTGGGACTGAAGAACTTGAATACCAACAAGAATATTTTAGTCTGAAACACAGTAATATATTACTAAACATCAGATCAAAAATTAGATGTATGGCTTTTCAGGCGTTTGCTCTATTAACCAGCATTTCGTCTTAGGTCTGACACTAGACTCGTCAGAGTGGGATGTGTCAGACCCTACCCACTGATGCTGGGGTGTATGCAGGTGAACTTATCTCCCGTATGCAGTTATCAGACTGTGCCTCATAAATAGGCTTCTGATAAGTTCATCTGCATACACCCCAGCATCAGTGGGTAGGGTCTGACACATCCCACTCTGACGAGTCTAGTGTCAGACCTAAGACGAAATGCTGGTTAATAGAGCAAATGCCTGAAAAGCCATACATCTGATTTTTGATATGGTCTATTGGTGGAAAAATATCTAATTCTCTCCATGGGAATTTAGAATTACTAAACATATTTCATTATATATGGGTATTTTTTTATTTCGTGTACCACATGCCCATTATTATTAGTAGTAAGTATGGTATTTCATGGGGATCACTCTGCTTTATTTACAAAAATTAAATCGCTCCACTGGCTCTTTTGTGGACAGTTCCAGGAAGTTTGGACTGCTGGAGCAGTTTGTGATAGAATGCTACACTCAAAACTCGCGGCCAGAGATCTTAATTATTGAGGTAAATAATTTACTTTTATGAGAACTTATTCTTCTTGAGGCGCCTTCTCCTAGCGGAGGTTGGCGGTCCACATAGCCAGCTCCGAACGTGATGTTGCAGCATCAAAAGCATCTTCTGAAGTGCAGTCGTCCTTCAGCCACGAATTCCTCCTCCTGTGTACAGACCTTTTCCCCTGTATCTGAAAGCACCCAAGATATTCGGAGTAGGTGACGATAATTTTACGTTAAACAGAGCCATGCCATATGAACTTAAAGGGATATCCTTCAGGATCTTTAATGCAGTGGTTTCCAGTTACCTTCTACATCCTAATGCTGTCGACCAGTTGTAGGTTCTTCCGCCTTTTGGGACCATTTCCTGTCCCAAGGAAAATAGTGCCCTAACCTCTACCCACTCATCCACCCTCAAGAAGACTGTTGGCACTTGGTAGAGGGGATCTTCTTATACCAGAAGATATTCGGTCTATGAGGACTAGGTCTACATTATTGATCTCAAAATAAGGTTTCTAATCTTATGCTGATTTTCTTTTTTTGCTACAAACTATAACATATTGAGGGCTGCTTCTTACAGATAGGTAAGCTCACTGGACAAAAAATTAGTCACCCCTGGAGAAATAATTACAAGCATCATTTAATACTGTGTAACTCCACCTCTGGAATTGATAACCATCTGGATTTGGTTAGTCCACAAGGTTGTGCAGGTACTTTGCATCCAGGTTAAGCCTTTCCCTGAGGATTTTATCGCGCATTTCCACCAAATTGCGGGGATACTGATGTCGGTTTTTTACCCGCTGTTCCAACATGTCCCACAGATTTTCAGTAGGGTTCAAGTCAGGTGATTTTGCAGGCTGATTGAGATGTAATAGGGTGGGGAAGTGTTCATAAAACCAGTCACATATGCGCCCAGCCCAATGAACTTTGCTATTGTCATCGTGAAAAATTGGGGTATCAGTAGCATACTCATAATGCAGATGTAGACTGGAAGGAAACTTTTGACCATCCAGAATGTTTAAATGCTGGTACATGTTAGTCGTCACTGCAGTGAGCGGGCCCAATCCGTGATACAATACCCCCCCCAAAACATCACAGACCCACTTCGGTTTGAACCTGACCTTGGACACTACCGGGATGAAATGCTTCATTTGGCCTTCAGTACACTCGACGACATGCGTCATTGGAATACAGGTAAAAACTCGATTCTTCAGACCATATCATGTTCCACCAGTCAGTTACTGTCCATGTTCGATGATTTCCAGCCCATTGAAGATGCGCAGCTTTATGTGCCTATGTGAGCAATGGCCTATTGTGTGGTGACTGACTCCAAACATGCAGTTCCCGTCGCAATGTTCTCTCGCTAACGGGTTGGGATGGACCTTCATTCACTGACTGCAGCAATTCCTGTTCACTTTGGAAGCGGCTCTGGTACCTTTCGGTCAGGATATTTTTTCAACCATAATTCTGACATCGTGTTTCGTGGTCATGGATAGTATACCACTGCTTGTAGACATGATGAACAGTCCACTGTGAAGCACCAATAAATCCAGCAACTTCACGCACCGTACGGCCATGGGCATAGCGAAATACGATTGCCCCTTTTTGCCACTCTGTCACATCCTTACATCTACCCATGTTGACATACACTGTCTGCTTGAAACATCAATGTCTCACTGAGCACTACTGCCTTATGTTCACATAGAGGCAGTGCACGTGCGGTTGAGCACAGGACTTATTCGCTGCGCAATCTGTACAGGCTTAAGGATCCATCTGTGCGCGCTGGCCTTCTAACCCCAACTTGGCAGGTTCGATCCTGGCTCAGTCCGGTGGTATTTGAAGGTGCTCAAATACGACAGCCCCGTGTCGGTAGATTTACTGGCACGTTAAAGAACTCCTGCGGGACTAAATTCCGGCACCTCGGCGTCTCCGAAGACCTTAAAAAGTAGTTAGTGGGACGTAAAACAAATAACATTATTATTATTACCATCTGTGCGTGCGCACTAGGGGGACTAGTTTTTGTCTGGTGAGCTTATATACTGTTGCTGACTGTTTTGTCGAGCCTCTACAGTTCTCCCAAACATACCTGGGTTTAACCAAGGTAAGCCAACAAAACTCTCATTTGGCCACTGCTTGGCTCCCTTTTTATCTACACTTAAACCTTTCTCAACAAATGCTTTAAACAATGATGAAAACTGCATGAAAATCTATATGTTGGTTTTTGTCACCTTCTGTCTTTACTTTTTGAATATTAATGTGATATTTGTTTTTTATGTTGGTATTTTGCAGTCTGTGTTAGGGCAGAGAACAAAAGAAAGTCAGACACTGATCCAACAGGAAGGGGAAGTGCTGACTGGATTTACTTACTATTATAGCAATCACGCTTGGAATAATAGCTCAGTGACTTCAGGCTGGCTGGAAGAATTGCGAGTGGCATATTTCAGTTTTGGAGTTTTCGTATTGTCAGCGCCCTTATCCATATCTTGATCTTGGTTTGGAGTCCTACCTACCTACCTACCTACCCACCTACCTACCTACCTACCCACCTACCTACCTACCTACCTACCTACCCACCACTTGAAACAAAATGTTTATACCATAGTTTCAGTTCTATGCAGAATACAAGGATGTCATCGTGTACAACAGCTAGTTTTGTAATATGTACTGATTGGCAGAGACATAATGTTATGTTCTGCATGCTGTTTTCTTTGCATAGTTCTTCGAAGTTCCAGTCCTTGGTAACAAGATGGAGACATTAA
Organism: Anabrus simplex; assembly: GCF_040414725.1. Classification (NCBI taxonomy): domain Eukaryota; kingdom Metazoa; phylum Arthropoda; class Insecta; order Orthoptera; family Tettigoniidae; genus Anabrus; species Anabrus simplex. Next base: position 222,142,854 of record NC_090268.1, on the reverse strand, counting down.
GCGAGGAGCAGGTGGTGACTCAGCTTTGTGAAGTGATGTCAAGCTCACCGCCACCGTCTCCTCCTGTGGGTGTGCTCACTACAGAGAACAGAAACACTTGGGGAAAGGCGTACAAGGCTCTGACGAAAGGTATTTATGTCAGGTGAACTGCCTCTGTCAATTCTTAGTTAAGCTATCACTAGAGATGCGAATTATAGGCATGAATAAGTTACAGTGCAAACGTATTTAACCAAGGCGTAAATGTCATATATGTGCACGATGGTTCTGCAGTGAGATTTGCATAAATATTAGTGATCTGAACTATCGGAACCTCTAAAATTTATGAAATTCACCGGCATAGCTATAGAGTGGCTAGATTACACCTGCGCCTTTTTCAAATACGCTTGCGTTCTAACCTATTCAAGCCTATAATTCCCACCTCTAGTTATCACATACACGCACATCATCATTATTGTCATATTTCCTTGTTCATTTCTTTCCTGGTTGGAGCTAATATAGTTCCTCTACACAACTTGACATCTACTACTGGGGTCAACTGCATTAAATCTGTTCATCTTATTGTTGGTCTCTCAGTCCAGTGTCAGTATTTAACTCTCTTTTGTCTTCCTTTCACTGCTCATCTGTTTGGTGTATCCAATCTTGTCTCTTCCATCTTCATTTGCTTTTCATACGTCATCATTTTTAACTCTGTTCCTTTTTGTCTTCTGAACCCTGCTCTTCAGAAACTTCATTTCAGCTTCCTGGATACAGCTTTCATTAGGCCAAAATGTCTGCCCAAGAGAATGTTGGCATATCTATTGCACAGCACGTTTCTTGCATTTCTCATTTGTATTCTCCTGCATGTGCCACTAGATCCTTCCCTTGTATTCCCTTTCCTGTGATCATTACCATTATTTTATTTTTCTGTCCACTGATCCTCATTCCTCTTTGTTCAGTCCTTTATCCATAATACACATAATTTGAAAATTGTTATGGTGTGAGACAATTTCAAAAAACAACCAGGGTTTGGAAATACCAAAAACATCAAATGGGGTCACTTTCAACAGGGTGCTAAAAGAAGTTTACTTAGAATATCAAAAGAAATAAAATGTTGCAATACCGCGGAAAACCTAGAAAAAGCTACAGACGAACTAACTCATGCCATAATCAAAATTTCTGAAGCAAATCTACCAAAAATATCTCAGAAACCTCCTAAAAATTTCTGGTGGAACGAAGAGCTAACAGTCATGCGTAAACGTGTTCTTGCTTGTCACAGACGTTATAAACGAAGGCGTTGTCCTCTTCTCCGTCAGCGATACAAAGAAATATATCTGGTAGTTAAGGAAGAGTACAAGAATTTGATAATAAGAAGGAAATCAGAAAAATGGAAAGAATTCTGCTCACTGCCTACGAAATGTAATCCTTGGGGAGTTGTTTACAAATTAACAAGAAAACCTGAAAACTTTAATAATACTATTTGCTCAATTGAATCAGACACCAGTTTTACAAAATCTTTCTCCGACACTGCTGATGTTCTTATCAACTCTTTCTTCTCCGAAGAAGATGACGACACAGAAATGCAAAAGGCCATTAGATTATTTTGCACTCTGCCTCCTATTACTGCAGACGATGTGCTTTTCACCCGCGAAGAAGTAGAACGAATAATACTCGCACAAAATGACAAGAAAGCATCAGGCTGGGATGGACTATCAGCAAACATTATTCAAAATATCCACTTGTGTTTTCCTTCCCTGTTTGTCACCCTTTTTAATAACTGCTTGGTGTTCAGCCTCTTCCCTACATCTTGGAAAATTGCAATTGTTAAAATAATCCCTAAAGGCATTATTTCAAGAATGTTTACTGCCAAATCTTTCAGGCCTATTTGCCTTCTTCCAGTTCTGGAGAAGATTTTTGAGAAGTTAATAATCGATCGGGTCATGAACCACTTATATAGCAACAATCACTTAAGTCAATTCCAGTACGGATTTACTCCACAAAAATCGACTGAAGATGCTGTTCTTAGTGTAGTAGAATGGACTGAGACTGTTTTCTCCATGCATGAAGTAGCTATCCTAATATCACTGGATATCTCCAGTGCATTTGATAATGCCTGGTGGCCAAAAGTTCTAACTCAATTGAAAAGAAAGCTCTGTCCCAAAAATTTATATAAATTAATACAATCTTATTTCCAAAATCGGAAAGTTAAACTTCAAGTCGGATCAGCAGTTTCTTCAAAGATCCTGAAAAGGGGTTGCCCACAAGGATCTAGCTGTAGTCCTGGTTTTTGGAACATTTTATACGATGACCTTCTGATTTTACGTCTTCCTGTTGGTTGTAAAGTTGTGGCCTACGCTGATGACGCCCTTCTTTTAATTACAGCAGATAATTAGTGGGTTCTGAGAGTAAGAGCAAATTTGTCTCTTGACATTTTATTTACTTGGGGTTGTGATAATAAATTACAATTTAATCCCCAGAAAACAAAGGCCATGCTTGTTACAAGGAGAAGGGAACTAAGAAAGCCGAATATTAAAATAAATGGTCAAAATATCACTATTGAAAATCATATTCTTTATCTTGGAGTTGTACTTGACAAGAAGTTAACCTTCAGGGCCCATTTCAACAAACTACAACAGAAAGGCAGTAAGTGTATGCAAGGTTTGGCTATTGCCTGTTGCAGACCTTCTTGGAGACTAAATTCAGAGGTACTAAGAATTATTTATGATACAGCGTTTGTACCTCTGATATTGTATTGTGTTTCCTCTTTTCGAATGACACTTGAGAAGAAATGGGCTCAGCATAAATTGATGCAAATTCAGAGAGGATTTGCCCTTAGTATTTCCCGTGCTCACCGCACCACCTCTACTGATGCAGCTCTTCTTATTGCAGCCATTGAGCCACTATTTCTGACGGCGATAGCAAAAGCTGAACTCACTTTTTTGAAAAAAAACAAAGTGTCACCAATGCCCATTCTGAATACCACTCTAGAGCAACCTTGTCATTTTCTACAGTCTGATCACCCAAGTCTCTTCAAAGACTTCATTTATGAAAATTGTTCAATTACCCATGACTGCTTTATTTACACAGATGGATCTCGCATACCAAGTACAGATGAACAGGACAGAGTTGGATGTGCCTTTGTTGTTCTTGAAAACGATTCTGAGGTGTTCTCATCTCAGTACAAACTCTCTTCCACATGCTCTATTTTCCAGGCTGAACTGTGGGTGATCAAGTCTGCGATCGAATGGTGCAAATCTAACAATAAGAAAACTCGGTTATTAAGTGATTCGCAAGCTGCGCTGAATGCAATAAATAATAAATATTGCGCCTACCCCGCGTCCAGGTCGAGACACACAAGATCCAGGCTAGCTCAAATATGATCACATTTCTCACTGTTCACAGTTTACGGGCTATGGGTTCCGCATTAGAGAAAAGATCACCGATTTATACTAGTGGAAATACCTAACTTACGCAGAAGGACGTCTCCTACCTGTATTCCTAGTTAGTATCCACCTCCGGCTTTCGAAATTACCAAGTTGTTAGTACTTACATTTAAGCAACTATTCTAAAAGTAATTAAAAGAATGGTTAACTTTTACTATGCTTCATTTATTATAAATCAAGAAAAGTCAGACGCAAAAGGTTGTCAAAATTTTCTCTTTGAAATAGTAAGTAATGAACGTTGACATATGTCTTGAAATTCATTTTGAAATGTTAAGTTAGAGACGTTGTATCAAAATAAAATCTCAAGTTAGGATGATTAAAAATGAAAAAACATTACATTAAAAGATATTAATTGAAAAATACTAGATTGAAAATATCTGATTGAAAAGAAAATAATCTAAGTTAGACAAAGACATTAGATGCATCTAATAAAACGAATTAAAATTATTTTGAAACATACTATATACACTGTCGTAGATTGAGAGTTTTTTAAATGTTGGACGCAGTTTCCATACTTGGCAATGAATAAATTAAAAATTGGAATCGCATCTTTCATTAAGTAAATTCTTGAAAAGTTGTTCCGAAAATTCTAGTTGCTTTCATCTCATTTCGTTAATTCATTGTAATAAGTTAACTTTGCTTGACTCTAACTATTTGTGTCCAAATATACAACCAGATTGACATAAGAAAATATCTTCAAAAATATTTAAAACATTTAACATATATCGCATTTTCCAAACATGTTCTCATATTTCTTGGCACTTCTTCTTGCAGAAACGACAACTCCCTTGAAGTCAATGTATATTCTTAAAATATTATGATCAAACATCATATCTAGAAAATTATGCAAATTATTCTCTTATTTGAGATGATTAATTAATTCAAGTACATATCTATGTCATAACATAGTGCTATCAAGTGTATCTGACCATCACTCCATCAAATCATACCATAATTGGTTGGTCTACCTTGTGAGAAGACTTCACTTACTACCAACAACTCTTATTTGTGAAGTTAAGTCACCAGTGATATCGGGTAATGCATTGGAATAAACTTCAAAGCCTCCCTAATATGTGAGAAAATTCTTACAGTTAGAAGAAATACACGGATGTAGGCTAATTTAATATCATCCTCCTCATCGTGAATCATTTGGTGGTCTTTAATAAAAATATCAACATACGGTCGGCATTGAGATCGTATCCTACTTTACTTATGGCTCATTCAAGGATAAACGGTCGACTGAAGCCAAATTATATTCATTAACTACCTCAAAAAATACGTAACTTGGAATACTATCTTCCTTAAAACAAACTATGACCACACTCACGAAGAACAAAAATCATCACCAACATTAATCATAATGACCTCATATCATTATTCATATTTAAAACCATCACTTCACATTTCATATCAGTATAGCATTTCACTACACAGTAACAACATTAACTCATTCCAACTCGACGTATTTCTAACTGTCATCATGGACCGTGTTCCTAACTACTCTGTCATAGTCTCAGTCTTTTAATAATTCCGTAAAATATTACCATATCCTTCTATTTAATAAACATATCCTACATACGATCTCATTTCCACTATTACTGGATGTCGTAAGTTCTCTCATAAACCTAATATTTATCGCAACGTCGTATGAAATTCACTAAGAGATAAAAAGTTAACCTCCTCTCATATTACATTGACAGCATTACGAATGGATGCTTTATTATCACTGGTTGACTGTATCCTACACATGGATTTGACATTTAGGTCCGATGAATATCTATCAACCTTCAATTTTAACGTAAGAAATTTCATTATTCCGTATTGAACTAAGAATTACAAATAAATAAAGTTTTGGTATTTCCACCTATTCAATACAAACTTTAATGCTGTATTCAACTACAACATTTATATAATTATACCGAACTAGTTTCGACACATAATAGTGTCGTCCTCAGCTGTAATTGAAAAATAGGCATACATACAATTCATAATAAGACTTAAAGTAAGGGTGTGGAAAAACTATTTAAAACTGTTTTGAAAATATTAACACATTAAAAACATTTATAACAAGTGATAAACTTGCAAGTCACTTATATGTTAATAGAGTTCATTAAGGTCTCTTTATAAACAGCCGGTTGCGATGTTATTGAATTTGTGCTCTTGATAAAATGCTGTGTTTCATTCATGTGTATAATGCAGCAATGTCTTAAAAGTTGTGAATGCTTGCAATTTTTAGTTTATGTCCTAGGCTTATGAGGTGGAAAACATTCAGATGGCTTCTTAAGATCTTACTAGAGCGTATGTTTCTTAGTTCAATATGGAACCTATAATGAAATGAAATGCCGTTAAAAAACTTACGTTGGAATTGTTTGAGTCTGTACAACCTAAATGATAAAGATTAAATGTTTTTAAAGGGGGAAGACTCGCCTCAAACTGCCGTAGGACGAACCTCTTGTTAGCCACACGCTATGACCGGCGAGACAGCATTGACTGTGTGTTTGCAGTCAGACGATATTAGGAGGGGGGAGTAGGGGCGGGCCGAGGCGGCGCATGTGGGGAGAATCAGGCGGGCGTGGGCTGCAGAACGAATACCGAGAGAACTTATTGCGTATTATGCGTAAAATTAAATTCTTGTTTGGAATCTGGACTTTATTAAGAAATGTTATCAAAAAGTCGAAAAGGACTTTTGGAGTTTCAGAAATATCATTAAGATTAAGACTGGCATTAAAGTATTGGTCTGTATGAATGTAGCATAATTCCGTAGGGTCGAGTAATGGTCCTTTACTCAAAGATTCTAGTATTTGGATATCGTGTTCCAAATTTGTGAAATTATGTTTTAAATAATGTATATGTTGCCCGACAGCGGAAAATCTATTATATTTTACTGCGTTGACATGCTCAGCGTATCTAATCTTAAAGTTGCGCCCTGTTTGCCCTAGGTAGGCGCTGCCGTAGTCATTGTATTGAAATCTGTAAACACCTGAACTTAGATAAGGGTTGGATTTATGTAAGGTAGCTGTGTTGTGTAAAACATCGGAACTTTTATTATCCGTTCGAAAAGAAATCTTTACATTGTTCTTCTTAAATATGTTGGTAACTCTATGAATGCTGTTATTAAACGTAAAGGTTGAATAAGAATTATGACTTGGTTTATCCCTAATGAGCTTAGTTTGTGGGCGATGTTTAATCTTATTGATTATGCCTTCGATAAAAGAAGTCTTGTAGCTGTTAGCATGAGATATTTTACGGATAAAATTCAACTCTTTATTTAAATCGGTTTTTGACATTGGAATTCTAAAAGCGCGTTCTACTAGGCTGAAATAAGTGGCTCTTTTATGAGCTTGTGGGTGTATAGAGTCATGCCTTATGGCTACGCTGGTTTGTGTTGGCTTCCTATAGATGCTGAAAGAAAATGACGGGGGCTGTCTCTTAATAGTTAAATCCAAATAGTTAATTGATCCGTTATTTTCAGTCTCCAAGGTAAACTTGATGTGCGGGTTTATGTCATTGAGTTTATTTAAAGTGGTCTTAGCATCTACTAGTCTTTCGTCTAACACTACGAATACGTCGCCTACATACCTCGACCAATAGTGTATATTGTTGAACGTGTTCTTGTTATTAATCACGGAACCTTCCAAAAAATCCATATAGATTTCTGCAAGTATCCCATGGATATGTTTATAAATCGTGTTGTCGAAAGTGAAATAATTGTTGTTGATTAACAACTCTATTAAAGTCCTGTATCTCTAGTTCACTAAGGTGACTATAAGTTTTTAAATTTTTATATATGATTGGTATTATTTTACTGGTATTAACACTTGGAAACATGTTAACCACGTCGAACGAATGTATTGTGTGATATGGTTGTAGTTCAAAATTACTCAAATTATTAACTAATTCATGGTATTCTTAATTGATTTATTAGCACTAAATCTACAATGTTGTTTTAGAAATTTCTGAGTGAACTGTGCTACTTTGTAAATAGGACTTGGTCTGTAATTAATTATCGGTCTAATGGGGATTCCGGTCTTGCGGATTTTTGGAAGGGCTTTTACTGTTGGAAGCCCTGGGTTCATGTTAATTAATTTGTTTTTTTCTTGTTCTGTAAATAGAAAATTTGTTTTCTTTAGTGTTTGTTTTAATTGTTTTTGAAGTATCTGTGTTGAGTCTGTCTTAGTCACTGTGAAAGTCTTATCTAACCTAACTATGGTATACGTCTTCTCGTATATAATCATTTCACTGACATTAATTAGAATAGCTCTTGCAAAAATAAATAAATTCTTACTTGTATGGTTGACTTAAAGAAACCTATCTTTGCTCTGCGTCTCCCGTAGTCGTCTCATGTCCGGGTGGATGGACATGCGGGCACAACTCCTGGCATTTCCCTCATCTGTTTGGGAACATGTGGGCCTGTCTCGTCTGGTTACCGGTCCTTATGGGCTGGAAATGTCATCCTGTGTCGCTTTCATCTAAGTAGTCTTGCCTCCATTTTCTTAATGCATGCTGCTGGTCTCTCGAGCAATTGGAACAAAACAAGACGTCAGTTTGGTTAATGTCGTCATCTTATGGATATGCTTTTCTACCATCTGCATGTGATAAACGAATATTGCTCTTAGAAAAGTTAATCTTGGAAGTATTCTAAAATTTGGAATATGTAAAAGTGAATATTCCAAACAAATTATGGTATTTTATGTGTCTATATATTTTTCTTCTCTCTCTTCTTGTCGATATTACAATTCTTTAGCCTCTCAGAATTGATGGTATCAGCTAATACGTCGTCTTGGGTTTATATCGTGTCGTAGCAATGTGGAACTCTTTATATTTTACAGTGCGATTTAATTTCGTGGCGTGAAATATTCTGTAGCGCTAATACTTCATAAAATAGTTGTGAACGAAAGCTTCACTCCATTTTATGGCTAGTATTCTGGTGCAATGATGCTTTTGTTCCTCTTATGAATGACCATGACCTTCTTCTATGCGAATTGAATGTTAAAATTTTAATAATAACTCTTAACAATCTTCATGCGTCATTCCTTTCCACTGCCTACTATATTTCTTTTTCGCCAAGCGCTTGACGAAAACATTACTCCTTCGGCTCATAGTAGTATTCTGACGCTTTAATATTGACGTTCTGATGACTTAAACTCCATTTTTGTTCCGATTGGATCTTGTCGTGAACAGTGAATGGCACAATATAATCTGAATCCAATAGCTGTAGCTATTAGAACCACAGCTCAACAAAGTTCGCACATCTGTTTTGACTGGATTCACGGTCATTGTGGAATATCTGGAAACGAGAAAGCTGATCTACTGGCGAAAGCAGCAGCTACATCTAATTCGGAAATTTCTTATGACAAAACGTCACCTAGCTACGCTAAAAAAAATCATAAAGAAGCACGTAATCCATCAATGGAACAACATTTGGACTTCTTCGACTAGAGGCCACGTTTGTAGGATGCTAAAAGGTTAGTTTTTTCCCACCTATTCAATACATTAAATTTTATAAATTAGGAATTTATTGTTGATTCCACTTGAGACATGTTTCGCCCTTCATTGAGGGCATCATCAGTCAAAATATCACCTCAAGGTAAAAAATCAGGTAACTGGTTAGTAGTTGACGGTACAAATCAATACATATTACTAATACAATTACAAAAATTAAGTATGGGAAATAGTTGTACAAAAGTGATGGTTGAACATATAGGTTTATAGATGAAAAGTCAGCACCAATGCCTAAAATTAACATAGTAGAGTTCGGCAGTGGTGCTCTGGAGAAACAGTTGACGCAATCATAGGGAAATGAAAAGTTAAAAAATATTTACATTAAAACAATTAAGGGAGAAAAGGTGTAGTGTTCGGCGTCAATGTTTGTATCCAAAAATTAATGTCAAAGGTTAGTAACTATACAGTATTTACATTGTTCAATTGAACAGTTGAGATAAAGTTTTAAAAATATTTACATTATAACATTCAGCGTAAATGTTTGTAATAAAAACTAATGTCAATAGTTGGTAACTATATAGTAATTACATTATCTAATTGAATAGTTGAGAATTTACAAATATATACATAATTACAAAAGAGCAGCTGGTGTGCAAGGATAAAATATTTTTTTTTTAGTACCAAGTGCGTCCTGATGTTTTAGAGGTTGGAAGAAGGAATTAGTATTGACATTTCAGAAATATGTAGAGCAGTTTAATTTAGTTAAAATCACCGGGGGTAGGGAAATATTTCATAGTCAAATGAGGTTTTATAGGCATCAAGCTGGAAGTTTTTCAGTTGCAGTGCCGAGATCGGTACGGAGACTGGTCAGTGTGGATGGAGATTCATGGGTATTCCGTGCGTTTGAACGGCAACAATGGTGACAGTTATTAGTGGGTAATTGCTAGTTATATGGGTAATTGCTAATTATGAAAATGTTGCGGGTTGAAACTTTTGCTTATTCTTTTAGTTGACTTCTGTAGCATCGAATGTGATGTGAAGACATCGGTGTGAAATGCCGGTGAGATAAATTAATATTGTTCCGTGGAATAAAGTATGGCGGACTTCGGGATGAAGTTATTGTTCTTTTCTGGTCTGGTGAGAAAGAATAGAGTTGCTTGTGTTGTGAACTGCTGTGGAGAGATTAGAATGTATACGGCAACTGCAGAGTCAGAGCGTTAAAGCTGGGGTGAGGCGTCTTCTCATTCTGACTGTGAAGAGGAGCCGTAGTGGCACGCCATATTTGTGCCGATGTGCGCTGGGTTCCGGCGTGTTGTTGAAAGTTGTATTGTATGCAGTGGAAGTTATCTGATGTGTCGCTGAGAGGTAATTGATGATGAGACTGAGCCTCCTTCTTAGTCCACCAATACTCATCATCAATTACCTCTCAGCGACACATCAGATAACTTCCACTGCATACAATACAACTTTCAACAACACGCCGGAACCCAGCGCACATCGGCACAAATATGGCGTGCCACTACGGCTCCTCTTCACAGTCAGAATGAGAAGACGCCTCACCCCAGCTTTAACGCTCTGACTCTGCAGTTGCCGTATACATTCTAATCTCTCCACAGCAGTTCACAACACAAGCAACTCTATTCTTTCTCACCAGACCAGAAAAGAACAATAACTTCATCCCGAAGTCCGCCATACTTTATTCCACGGAACAATATTAATTTATCTCACCGGCATTTCACACCGATGTCTTCACATCACATTCGATGCTACAGAAGTCAACTAAAAGAATAAGCAAAAGTTTCAACCCGCAACATTTTCATAATTAGCAATTACCCATATAACTAGCAATTACCCACTAATAACTGTCACCATTGTTGCCGTTCAAACGCACGGAATACCCATGAATCTCCATCCACACTGACCAGTCTCCGTACCGATCTCGGCACTGCAACTGAAAAACTTCCAGCTTGATGCCTATAAAACCTCATTTGACTATGAAATATTTCCCTACCCCCGGTGATTTTAACTAAATTAAACTGCTCTACATATTTCTGAAATGTCAATACTAATTCCTTCTTCCAACCTCTAAAACATCAGGACGCACTTGGTACTAAAAAAAAAAATATTTTATCCTTGCACACCAGCTGCTCTTTTGTAATTATGTATATATTTATAAATTCTCAACTATTCAATTAGATAATGTAATTACTATATAGTTACCAACTATTGACATTAGTTTTTATTACAAACATTTACGCTGAATGTTATAATGTAAATATTTTTAAAACTTTATCTCAACTGTTCAATTGAACAATGTAAATACTGTATATTTACTAACCTTTGACATTAATTTTTGGATACAAACATTGACGCCGAACACTACACCTTTTCTCCCTTAATTGTTTTAATGTAAATATTTTTTAACTTTTCATTTCCCTATGATTGCGTCAACTGTTTCTCCAGAGCACCACTGCCGAACTCTACTATGTTAATTTTAGGCATTGGTGCTGACTTTTCATCTATAAACCTATATGTTCAACCATCACTTTTGTACAACTATTTCCCATACTTAATTTTTGTAATTGTATTAGTAATATGTATTGATTTGTACCGTCAACTACTAACCAGTTACCTGATTTTTTACCTTGAGGTGATATTTTGACTGATGATGCCCTCAATGAAGGGCGAAACATGTCTCAAGTGGAATCAACAATAAATTCCTAATTTATAAAATTTAATGTATTGAATAGGTGGGAAAAAACTAACCTTTTAGCATCCTACATTCAGTATCTTCAATACGGATAGCAATGATTTTTATCACTAGAGGCCACGTTACCAGAGAAATATTCTTCCCTGAGGTTTTTCAACCGCCTACAAAGTAACGTGTTGGTGTCAAGCTTTGAAATTACTTAATTTTTGACTGGTCATGGCAAATTGTTACTATTTTCATTGCTTCAGAATTAATCGTCCTGATGGCTACGCGTGTGTTTGTGGATCCTCACAAACGGTGGATCACCTACTGTTTGAATGTGCTGCATTTGAAAGAAGAAGGCATGACTTGAACTCTCATTTGAATTATTGCAACATTGCATTATCAAAACCGCTGTATCATTTGTTTAAGAAGCCGTGCTGTTCCAAATATTTTATTTACTTCATCCACTTCATTTTCCGTCGATTAGATACATGAATTCTTTTTCATTGTAAAACTGAATATGTATGTTAACTACAACCCTAGTATACTATGTAAAATAGGGTTCCAAACTGCTTTGGATATTCAGTAATAATAATAATAATCTGTATAGTAGTAGACTTCCTAAGTTTCTGGCATATGATGGAAACTATTAGTTATCACTGCCTCTGTGGATCAGTGGTAGAGTGTTGGCCTCCAGATCCCAAGATAGCGGGTTCAAACCCGGCAGAGGTAATAGGATTTTTGAAGGGCGGAAAAAAGTCCATTCGACACTCCATGTCGTACGATGTCGGCATGTAAAAGATCTCTGGTGACACATTTGGTGTTCACCCAACAAAATTCATTAAATCTCGGCCATAGATGCCCAAGAGACTTTCGGTTTACTTGACCTGCCATCTAGTAGGCCTAGAGTAAAACAAAACGTCTAAAATGACGAGCAGATAGCCAGTTGGCATCAAATTGAAATGTCTGCTTACGGTAGCTGAGGCCATACAATTATTATTATTATTATTATTATTATTATTATTATTATTATTATTATTATTATTATTATTATTATTATTATTATTATTATTATTATTATTATTATTATTATTATTATTTTATTTTATTTATTTAGTCTGATCCAGGACACCCCAGATTTGCCATAAGACACAGAATAATACACAATAACAATTTTGAGGGAAGATAAAAAGATTAATGTTTAAAAAAATGATAGGTTACAATTAACCATGTTAAATGGCATGAACTCCATATAAATGGTGACGAAGAATCGAAACTGAGTATTTGATGAGTGAGACGACTATCTCATCTTGTAGGCTTCTCGCTAGTTTATAATTTTGTCGCCATGTGACGAAAGATTTGGGAATTGTTCCCCTCGCGCCAAAGAAAAGTCCAGTCACCGTAATTTTTGTAAGGTTATACGACTCAAGAAAGAAAGGGATGGTTGGATTATAGATATCCTTTTTCTCATTGTCTACGTCAGTCGGCTGAGCGGCTGAAGATTCAAAGCGTACCGTAGGATCAATAATTTCTGCTTCGTTCCTCCGTCTGTCAATCGCTATAATATCAATCCTGCGAGTGCTGCCTCCTTCGGCGAGGCAGTGGACTTCTTCGTACACTTCTAGATTTTTGAGACGAAGAGCATTAGCAATCAGGTTTCTGATGATGTTATGGCGTTTGATCCTAAGCCGTTCTCCTTGAGGGCAACTCCCCAGCACATGTGGTAAGGTTTCATACTGCAGTGTCTGCAGTGGCCTGTGCTGGTAGAACGTCCCGGAAGAGTACGTACTGGTGCAACCATCGCGGTCATCTTCAACATCTCCCTCCATTCCGAACAAGTTAAACCATCTCTTCTGGTAACTCAAGAATTAGCAGCAGGAACTTGAGCAAATAACTCAACACCTCTTCCTTTTTGTGGATATGCACACCAAGCTTCAAATTTGCATGTTCTAAGTATATCGCGTAGTTGTCTAACAGATTTCGTTGATGTCTCTTCATTGAGTTGATTATTATGATTATTATTTACTGTTAATTTGTATGCATTGCAGTTGTCAAGATGTCAGAGTATTACAAGCAATGTATCAACATTTGCTTCTACTTCAAATCTGAGAAAATTTTTATAGAGGCACAGTGGTGTGGAAGTAATTTACCATGAATGAAGAAAGCATAGCAGGTTAGATAGAACGTGTCTTTCTTTTGACATCAGTGGTGTTGTGCGCCGAGAATGTGGTGTACCCCACAGATGGGGGATGGAGGCAAAGAATACACCCACAGTATCCTGTACCTCTCGTAAGAGACGAATAGGAACAAACTTATGGGTCCACCTTTTCAATACTAAACAATGCTATAATATTAAATTACATTTTAATTAATAAATGGAACTAGTTTCACACTTTTTCTGTGTCACCTTCAGTCAAAAAACTTAGGAAAACAAACATTGACATATATAAAATAAACATACAAAGCAATGCACAATACAATTGGACATATGACTAAAGTGAAATGAATTAATGTGATGAAAGATCACTTCTTACAACACTAAGTTACAGATTAATTAAAAATATAACACCATTTCTCGAATCACTGCATAACATATTTTCAGATAGCTCTCTTTTGATCACAAGGAACTTGAGGTCCAAGTTCAATATTTAGTCTGAAAATGTTGATTATATGCTTGTAACTTATGGAAAGTGTAAAATTTTTCTTCTTATAACAAGATGTGACAGTTAGAAATTTAATCTATGAGCCTGATAGGAACTTAAAGTTCTGGGTTCAACTTTGTGTTGCCAAAATTCAATGTATGAAAAGAATTTGCGTCACTGTTCAAAGATCAAGTACGTCTTCTCTACACAGAACATATAAAACAAAGCATGGGACCAATATGGCCATATTAAGTGATTAAAGGGACTGAGAGTTTAAATGAATGTCACCTTATACAACACTAAGATAAAATTTTCTTAAAAACTTAACACCAAGTCTTGAATCATCAAGTAATATTATAAAAGTTTTCTTTTGAAATCGTAAGAAACTTGAGTCAAAGTTCAAATTTCTGTCTCAAATTGTTATAGTTTATGTGGGAGTGAGCTGGAACAGTTCCAGATTAAAATGTGACATTCCTTCTTAAAACACGACCTAACACTTTAGGATATGTCTATCTGTAAGCCTGAAAGGAACTTTGAGGGTCAATGCCGTGTTCTGCATATCTGATCTTGAAATTCCGTCCTGTTTGTCCTAGGTTAGAACTGTTGCAGTCTTGACAGCAGAATCTGTATACTCTGGACTTGTGAAAAACATTACTCCTGTTTACTGAGGTAGAATTATGAAGGATGACCTTGAACAGTGGAAAAACGTTGTGTGGAGTGACGAATCACGGTACACAATGTGGTGATCCGTTGGCAGGTGTGGGTATGGGGAATGCCCGGTAAACGTCATCTGCCAGCGTGTGTAGTGCCAACAGTAAAATTCGGAGGCGGTGGTGTTATGGTGGGGTCATACTTTTCATGGAGGGGGCTTGCACCCCTTGTTGTTTTGCATGGCACTATCACAGCACAGGCCTACATTGATGTTTTAAGTACCTTCTTGCTTCCCACTGTTGAAGAGTACTTCGGGGATGGTGATTGCATCTGTTCAAAATGCACGGCCTGTGGTGGAGTGGTTACACAACAACAACATCCCTGTCATGGACTGGCCTGCACAGAGTCCCAACCTGAATCCTATAGAACACCTTTGGGATGTTTTGGAACGCCGACTTCGTGCCAGGCCTCACCGACCGACATCGCTACCTCTCCTCAGTGCAGCGCTCCATGAAGAATGGCCTGCCATTCCCCAAGCAATCTTCCAGCACCTGATTGAACGTATGCCTGCGAGAGTGGAAGCTGTCGTCAAGGCTTAGGGCCGCCCAACACCATATTGAATTCCAGCATTACCAATGGAGGGCGCCACGAACTTGTACGTAATGTTCAGCCAGGTATCGGGATACTTTCGATCACATAGTGTATATAACAAACAATTTAAGACCGAAATTTGAACTTGGACTCAAGTTCCTTACGATTTCAAAAGAAAACTTTTATAATATTACTTGGTGATTCAAGACTTGGTGTTAAGTTTTAAGAAAATTTTATCT
Source organism: Anabrus simplex (assembly GCF_040414725.1). Taxonomy (NCBI): domain Eukaryota; kingdom Metazoa; phylum Arthropoda; class Insecta; order Orthoptera; family Tettigoniidae; genus Anabrus; species Anabrus simplex. The sequence goes on along the minus strand of NC_090268.1, from coordinate 222,127,178 downwards.
TAGTGTTGTATAAGGTGATATTCATTTTAACTCTCAGTCCATTTAATCACTTAATATGGCCATATTGGTCCTGTGCTTTGTTTTGTATGCTCCGTCTAGAGAAGACATGTACTTTATCTTTGAACAGTGACACAAATTCTTTTCGTACATTGAATTTTGGCAACACAAAGTTGAACCTGGAACTTTAAGTTCCTATCAGGCTTATAGATTAAATTTCTAATTGTCATATCTTGTTATAAGAAGAAAAATGTTATACTTTCCACATGTTACAATCATATAATCAACATTTTCAGACTAAATATTGAACTTGGACCTCAAGTTCCTTATGATCAAAAGAGAGCAGTCTTAAAAAACGTAACGCAGTGATTCAAGAAATGGTGTTACATTTTTAATTAATCTGTAACTTAGTGTTGTAAGAAGTGATCTTTCATCACATTAATTCATTTACATTTTAGCCATATATCCAATTGTATTGTGCATTGCTTTGTATGTTTATTTTATATATGTCAATGTCTGTATTTCTAAGTTTTTTGGCTGAAGATGACGCAGAAAAAGTGTTGAAACTAGTTCCATTTATTAATTAAAATGTAATTTAAATATTATAGCATTGTTTTGTATTGAAAAGGTGGACCCATTAGTTCGTTCCTATTCTATTCTTGGTTCAATACGGATACATAATGAAGTTCTTAAATTTGAATGTCAAAAGTTGCGACCAAGGGATGATGGATCTTGAACCATGAGATTACTTGTGATTACTACCATCACACGAGGAACACCATGGGTTGACTTCACATGCTATTAGCAGTACTGTGAGGAACAACATGGTTCTGTGATGCGTATTATTGTAGGTGGATCACTATGGGTTTACAGTATCCATCATTAGTACCACTATATGCAGAACACCATGGGTTTACATTACCTGTGATTAGTACCACTATGCGAGGAACACAACTGGTCTGGGTGTTGCCTGTGAATAGTACCACAATGTGAGGAACACCATGAGTCTGCATTACCTTTGATTAGTACTATTATGTGAGAAACACCATAGGTCTGGGTGTTGCTGTGATTAGTACCACTGTATGAGCGACCCCGTGGGTGTACGTTGCCTATGATTAGTACCATTATGCGAGGAACACCATGGTTCTGTGAGGCTCCTGTGATTAGTACCAGTATGTGAGGAACACCATAGGTCTGTGTTACCTATGAGTGGCGCTATTATGTGAGGAACACCATAGGTTTGCATTACCTGTGAGTTGTACATTACGTGTGATTGGTACCACTACGAGAGGAACAACATGGTTCTATTTTCCCAGCATTTAGAACCATTATGATGGGCCAGTGACCTGGATTTTGGAACCCTTTAGACAAGAAGCATAATCCATTTAGGGTTTATCTTTGGAAGCAGTCCCTTATTCAGTTAACACCATTGTTTTAAGTTATTTTATGGGAAGGTGGGGCATTGCGGGTTGGATCCACTGTTTGTTTTACGTTTATAATCATTGTTCATCATAGTCTTTTTGATATCTAGTTATTGGATGGATATTGGAATTATTTTAACTGTGTGACTCATTGGCTGAATGGTCAGCGCTGAGGCCTTCGGTTCAGTGGATCCCGTGTTCGATTCCCGGCCGGGTCGGGGATTTTAATCGCCTCTGATTAATTCTTCTGGTACGGGGACTGGGTGTTTGTGTTTGTCCCAACACTTTCCTCTTCATATTCACACAACACACTACGCTACCAACCACAACAGAAACATGCAAGAGTGATTGCATCCGTCCATATAGAGTTGGCGTCAGGAAGGGCATCCGGCCGTAAAACAGGGCCAAATCCACATGTGAGAGACAGTAGTTTGCACTCGAGACCCCACAGGTGTGGGAAAAAGCAGTGGAAAAAGAAGAAAAGAAAAGAATTGGAATTATTTTAACATTCAGTATTGTGAGTTGGATCCCTTGATTATTTTAAATTCATTTTCATTCATTCTTCATCATCATGATTTGAATTTTTGTCAGTGGATGAATTTTGGAATTTTAATTGTCATTACATTTTGTCTCCTCTCGTAACATTTGGGACTGACGACATAGATGTTTGGCCCTTTAAACAAGAAGTATCTTCATCATCATCATCATCAATCAGTCAGCCACCACTGATCTACAATTAGGGCATTCGCCCCGGTGGTAGATTCCCTATATGTTTTTTTACCTACTCTTTTCTTAAATAATTGCAAAGAATTTGGAAATTTATTGAATATCTCCTTTGGTATATGATTCCAATCCCTAACTCCTCTTCCTATAAATGAATATTTGCTCCAATTTGTCCTCTTGAATTCCAGCTTTATCTTCATACTGTGATCTTGCCTACTTTTACTCATTTGGGAAAAATATTTCAGGTTCCCTGTGGGAATCAACATCTGTATCACATACTACTTAGTCGAGGAGCTCATCTCCTTTCTACCATGTCATCCCAGCCCAAACTTAACAACATTTTCATAACACTACTCTTTTGTCAGAAATCACCCAGAACAAATCGAGCTGCTTTTCTTGGATTTTTTCCAGTTCTCGAATCAAGTAATCCTAGTGAGAGTCCCATACACTAGTTGGTCTTACCAGAGACTTAAATGTCCTGTCCTTTACATCCTTACTACAACCCCTAAATACTATCATAACCATGTGAAGAGATCTGTAACCTTTCTTAACTATGTCGTTAATATGATTACCCCAATGAAGATGATTCCTTATATCAAAATCTAGGCAATTACATTGTTCCCCACGAGGTACTATTACCCCATCACCACAATAATTAACATTGAGAGGACTTTTTCTCTTGGTGAAACTTACAACCGGACTTTTAGCTCCGTTTATCATCATACCATTGCCTGCTATACATCTCTCAATATTGCCGAGGTCTTTTTGCAGTTGCTCACAATCTTGTAACTTATTTATTACTCTATAGAGTATAATATCATCCACAAAAAACCTTATCTCTGATTCAAGTTCTTTACTCATACTATTTATAAACATAGAAAACATAAACCTACCCTAATTCTCGAAGTTCTATTATCTAGAAATATAGCCACCCATTCAGTCACTCTTTTGTCTAGTCCAATTGCACTCATTTTTGCCAGTAGTCTCCTGTGATCTACCCTGTCAAATGCCTTGGATAGGTCAATTGCAACACAGTCCATTTGACCTCCTGAATCTGGGATATTGCTATATATTGATGGAATCCTACCAGTTGACCTTCAGTGGAATAACCTTTCCTAAACTCGAACTGCCTTCTATCAAACTAATTATTATTTTTGCAAACGTGTCTAATAATTATTTCTGAAAGCTAATACGTAACACTGATTGGCCTGTAATTTTTGGCATTATGTTTATCACCCTTTCCTTTATACACAGGGGCTACTACAGCATCTCTCCATTCATTTGGTATAGCTCTTTCATGCAAACAGTAATCAGTTATGTCCTTCAGATATGGTACTATGTCCCAACCCAGAAATCTTATCAGTTCCAGCTGCTTTTCTATTTTCAACTTTTTTATCTTATTGTAAATGTCTTTGTTATCATAGATAAATTTTAATACTTTGTTAGTATTAGTCACATCTTCTATTTGGACATTTTCCTTATAATCAACAATCTTAATATGCTGCTGAATGAATACTTTTGCCTCCTGAAGTTCCTCGCATACACACTCCCCTTGTTCATTAATGATTCCTGGAATGTCCTTCTTGGAACCTGTTTCTGCCTTGAAGTACCTGTACATACCCTTCTATTTTTCACTAAAATTTGTCTGACTGTCAGTTATGCTTGCCATCATGTTATTCTTAGCTGACTTCTTTGCTAGATTCAATTTCCTAGTATATTCCTTCAATTTCTCCTTACTTCCACAACCATTTCAGACTCTTATTTCTTTCCAACCTGCACCTCCTCCTTTATCTCTTAACTTCTCTGTTATAATATAGCTGGTCTTTACCATTCCATACCACATTCCTCAACGATTGCTTTAAACTCATCCCACAGTCTGTTTACATTTTTATTTACCATTTTCCACTGATCAAAATTGATTTTTAAATCTCCCTCATGCCTGACTTACCAGCCATATGGTACTGCCTAATAGTCCTACTTTTATGACCTTCCTTTCTATCACATTTATTTTTAACTACGACAAAAACAGCTTAGTTTGATGTCTTTAACTATTGAAATCAGTGTTTTTGTCTGGCAGGGCAAGGTCAGTAAGTAGGGTGGATGGGGAAGCTTTGTTATGGGGGAGGCTCCAGGAGTTGTTTCTCCACAATACGTCTCAAGACTTCCAGGTAACACAAAATTTTGATGATGATGATGATGATGATGATGGTGGTATTAGCAATCAAATTGAGGTAGAGCTGTGTGTGATCCCCCAAATTGCATACCAGGACATGTTTGATAAATTGATTGATTGATTGATTGATTAGTGGGGTATTTGAAAGGAAACAAAGCTAAGTTTGGTTATTTCTTGAAGAGGCCTCATTTGTATTTTTCTATACACATCACATGGTGCTGTGTCCCTCAATGAGTCATTGTCGGCTGTAACTTGATCAGAGTATATATAACTTTTTCCTGCATACATTGGCCAGTTCAACTCAATTTATAGATGTTTGCAATGATAAACAGACCAATCCTGGCATAAAACATACGCCCACACAAATCAAACTGAATGGATGGAGTAAGGCGGGGTTGTAATTGACAGAGTTTTCTTGCTTGTCGCCTGGCCTCTTGATGTCTGCGGCGTTCTCTTTCAAACAAGTTGACAGCGGTGGATGTAGTGCTCCGCCACATTGAGCGGTCCACGGCACATTCTTCCCATGTCTGTATATCTATACCAGTTGTCTTCATGATGTGTTTCAGCTGGTCCTTAAAATGCTTAAGTGGGGCTCCATGAGGTCTACTGCCGGAGCAAAGTTCACAATAAAGAATTTGGCGGGGAAGCCTGGTATCACCCATGCAGTGAACATGGCCTAACTATCTCAGCTAATGAGCGATGATTGTTGCCTCAGTACTATTTAGCTGCGCTTTGTCGAGAACTGCCATGTTGGTCACATAGTCCTCCCACTGTCGAGAACTGCCATGTTGGTCACATAGTCCTCCCACTTAATATTCAAGATGAATCTCATTTTCTGTTGGTGGAAGCACTCAAGTTTTTTGATATCACGGTGATAGTGTCCAAGTTTCACAGCCATACAGCAGCATGGAAATGACAACAGCTTTGTACACCATGAGTTTGGTATGCAGTCTTCATGAATAACGACCTAAAACTGCATACCAAACTCATGGTGTACAAAGCTGTTGTCATTTCCATGCTGCTGTATGGCTGTGAAACTTGGACACTATCACCATGATATCAAAAAACTTGAGTAATCCATTCTAATACTACTTTTCAAAGCTAAAATAATGATGATAATCGTATGGCCTCAGCTACATTGTGCAGGTACTTTAATTTGACGCCATCTGAAATGCACTTCGGTATGTCATCTCACAAGCTGGTTTTACATTTTCTACATAATATAAATACTAGGCAATTGATAAGAAAGATTTCCTTCATAGTATAGAATATCCTGTTGAAAAATATTTTTATGGTAACTAGTTTTAGACTTATACACAAGAAATTACATTTTCCTCTTTTCTCCTCTGCTTGCATTGTCAGCCTCATGAAGAAACCTGTGTCCTCCATGTTTGCTAAAAATGAGGGAGAAGAAAAAACAACTACATGGGAGAAAAATCAATCCACATTAATGTAGTGATAATTTCTGTCTATAGATTCTCAAAATTTGTGCAGCTTGACTTCCCTGGAGAAGTGTCTGTTTCTCGTCTGTCTTGATGATCCGAATCCTAGTCTGGGATCTCTCAACCGCCAGACAGTAGCAGCTCTCCAGATGGTACATGGCTGTGGGAGCAAGAGCAATTCAGCTAACCGCTGGTTTGATAAGACTATACAGGTGAGTAACCAGATATAAGATATTATCTACTAGCTTTACATAGGAGCAGTTTTGAATGTACAGTTATTGCTTTTCCTTGTAGACGTTAGTTGTTCATGTACATAGCCGAGTGCCTGCCTGTTAGCTCACTTCTTTCTTCCCATGAAATACAATATATATTTTTATTTTTTTACAAACTTAGCAAATATATTATTTATGGATACACATACTTGTTTACAAACTCGGTCAAATAAATTATTTACGGATACATATATTTGTTTACAAATTCAGCAAATTAAATTATTTACAGATGCACACATTTGTTTACAAACTCGGCAAAATAAATTATTTACGGGTATACACATTTGTTTACAAACTCAGTCCTCTCCCCCATTGTTCCCTCAATTCTGAGGATTGTACTCCCCGAAGAGGCTATTGGTCAGGTGTCTCCATCTCTTGCGTCCTTTACCAGACTTGCTGCACCAAAGATGTTCAGCCCAGTTATACTTTTGATAAGGTTCGACCATCGAGTGAGAACTCGTTCACTCTCTCTTGCCAGGAAATAGTAATTTTTTCTATGTTGTCATTCCCACGTCACACATAGTATGTCCAAGGAATTGTAAAACTCTTTGTTTACATATTGATGATAATCTGATTGAGGTTGAGCTGGTTCATAATGTAATAATTCAGACAAAATGCTGTCCAAGGTATGCGTAACATTCTTCGCCGGTACCATATTTCAAAAGAATTTATTTTCTTCAGATCTGTAGCATGAAGAAGAGTCCACTTCCCAGCTCCACAGGGAAAAACTGATAATAACGGACTGGATACTACTCTCATATTGAGTGGTAACGAGATAGAACGATCCTTCCATAAATGGGACAAATTCATCGTTACATTTTTGGCCGTAGCTGTTGTTCTCATAAATCTCAGGAGCACAGCTACCTTTACTGGAAATGACTGAACCAAGGTATAGAATTTCTGAGACTTTCCCCAATTCCTTGAAGATGTCTCTGCTGGCTAATTTCTCGGCTCTATCAACAATCCTTATTTTGGTCTTGTTCATATTAATTTCTAGTCCCATTTGAATACTAACATTTTTGACATGAGAAATGAGTGCTGCCATTTCCTTCTCATCACTAGCAGTGAGTGCAGTATTGTCTGCTAAACAGAGGTTGGATATTTTCTTACCACCAACGGGAAATCTGCCATCCCATTCCTCAGCTGCAGCTCTCATTATGTAGTCGCCATAAATACTGAAGAGGACGGGAGACAGTATACAAACCTGCCGGATACCTTTCTGGATCTTTAAATTCCCAAACAGTTTGCCATTTACACTGACTGACAGAGCAAATGCAACACCAAGAAGGAGTGGTCAGAACTTCATGCCAATTGCAGGGTAGACTGACGTCACTGAGGTATGCTCATGATGTGAAATGCGCTGCTGTGCTGCGCACGTAGCGAACGATAAATGGGACATGGCGTTGGCGAATGGCCCACTTCGTACCGTGATTTCTCAGCCGACAGTCATTGTAGAACGTGTTGTCGTGTGCCACAGGACACGTGTATAGCTAAGAATGCCAGGCCGCCGTCAACGGAGGCATTTCCAGCAGACAGACGACTTTACGAGTGGTATGGTGATCGGGCTGAGAAGGGCAGGTTGGTCGCTTCGTCAAATCGCAGCCGATACCCATAGGGATGTGTCCACGGTGCAGCGCCTGTGGCGAAGATGGTTGGCGCAGGGACATGTGGCACGTGCGAGGGGTCCAGGCGCAGCCCGAGTGACGTCAGCACGCGAGGATCGGCGCATCCGCCGCCAAGCGGTGGCAGCCCCGCACGCCACGTTAACCGCCATTCTTCAGCATGTGCAAGACACCCTGGCTGTTCCAATATCGACCAGAACAATTTCCCGTCGATTGGTTGAAGGAGGCCTGCACTCCCGGCGTCTGCTCAGAAGACTACCATTGACTCCACAGCATAGGCGTGCACGCCTGGCATGGTGCCGGGCTAGAGCGACTTGGATGAGGGAATGGCGGAACGTCGTGTTCTCCGATGAGTCACGCTTCTGTTCTGTCAGTGATAGTCACTGCAGACGAGTGTGGCGTCGGCGTGGAGAAAGGTCAAATCCGGCAGTAACTGTGGAGCGCCCTACCGCTAGACAACGCGGCATCATGGTTTGGGGCGCTATTGCGTTTGATTCCACGTCACCTCTAGTGCGTATTCAAGGCACGTTAAATGCCCACCGCTACATGCAGCATGTGCTGCGGCCGGTGGCACTCCCGTACCTTCAGGGGCTGCCCAATGCTCTGTTTCAGCAGGATAATGCCCGTCCACACACTGCTCGCATCTCCCAACAGGCTCTACGAGGTGTACAGATGCTTCCGTGGCCAGCGTACTCTCTGGATCTCTCACCAATCGAACACGTGTGGGATCTCATTGGACGCCGTTTGCAAACTCTGCCCCAGCCTCGTACGGACGACCAACTGTGGCAAATGGTTGACAGAGAATGGAGAACCATCCCTCAGGACACCATCCGCACTCTTATTGACTCTGTACCTCGACGTGTTTCTGCGTGCATCGCCGCTCGCGGTGGTCCTACATCCTACTGAGTCGATGCCGTGCGCATTGTGTAACCTGCATATCGGTTTGAAATAAACATCAATTATTCGTCCGTGCTGTCTCTGTTTTTTCCCCAACTTTCATCCCTTTCGAACCACTCCTTCTTGGTGTTGCATTTGCTCTGTCAGTCAGTGTATTTCAACCATAGCTGAGTTGACTTGATACCAATTCCTTATCAGCCAAACCAGATGTACAGGAACGTCCATTTTCAACAAAACTTGCCACAGTTTCTTCCACTGAACACAGTCAAACGCCTGCTGATAGTCTAAAAAGCAGATGAAAGGAAGTTGAAATTCTCTGCTTTTTAAATCAACTGACGGATGTCTAATATTTGTTCTCTTGTGCCTTTACCTTGGACATATACAGCTTGTTCATGGGTATCTCTGAAGCAAGAAAAGCTTGAAGCCTCTCTTTAAGTACGTAGGCAAGTCTGCAATTTTGCTCTAATTGTCTTTCGGTAGGTTCTGTGGCATTGTGTGCTCACCAGCAGCTGGATGGCATCATTGTATACGTACGTGGTAGGTTTCAGGTTATCAGATCAGTACAGTTTGCACTGTTGTGATTTAAAGTGTCCGTGCCACACTCTGTTTGCACCAAGGAAGAACAGCGTTCCGTAATCCATCTTTTGTGGTCTCAGGGTGTACCAGGAGTGGAAATTCATAGAAGACTTTTCAGCACAATACGGGGACAATGTTTTGCCACAGCAAAGTATTTACCAGTTGATTGAACAGTTCAAAAGGGGTCGCACGAGCATGAAGTATAAGGAAAGATCTGGGCGTCCATCTGCAACTGTAATTCATGCCAATATTGAACAAGTGTGTGATATGATCCTGAATAACAGACGAGTGACTGTTGATGACGTGGCAAACCCTATGCACATTAGCCATGGTTCTGCATATGAAATCATGCATAACAGGCTTAATTTCACAAAGTGTGTTCGAGATGGGTTCCAAAACAACTCAGTGAAGAGCAGAAGCGCAATCGTGTGAAAATCTGTCAGCACCTACTGGACAGCCATTTTAACGAAGGTGAAATTTTTCTGAAACTGATCATCACTAGAGATGAAACATGGGTTCACCACTTCGAACCAGAGAGCAAACGTCGGAGCATGGAATGGAAGTATCCTGGATCCCCAGTGAAAAAGAAATTCAAAAGTCAATCTTCCTAATAAGGTACTCCGGTACACCAAGTGCTTTGGGACTCTCAAGGGCCAATCTTGGAACATTACCAAGAAAAGGGGGAAATGGTAATCAGTGAACGTTACAGTGATATGCTGGTAAACTAGCTGAAACCTGCAATTCGCAACAAACACAGAGGCCAATTGTCGGAAGGAGTTTCTTTTGTTGCCTGACAATGTACGTCCACATACAGCCGCCCACACCGCTCAAACTCTTCAGATGCTGTGTTTCGTGGTGTTGGAGCATCCTGCATAAAGTCCCGATCTCGCCCCGTCGGGTTACCATCTGTTTGGTCCACTTAAAAATGCCCTAAGAGGATGTCGATTCAGCTCCGATCAACAGGTGAAGGAAGTGGTGCATACGTGGCTTGCTGCGCAACCAAAAACCTTTTTGGCAGAGGGTACCAGAAAGCTTGTGAAACGGTGGACCATCATCATCATCATCATCATCATCATCATCATCGGTTTGCCCTTCCAGCGAGCTGGGTAGGGTGTTTGAAAACGAGCGTCTTCCAGAGTTGCCTATTCAAAAACATTTCGTTGTCCAAGACAGATTCCCAATTCCATCCTCTTCTCTCCACGTCTTCCCTCAGTTGGTCCATCCATCTTCTTCTTGGTCTTCCAACTGGTCTTCTACCTGTTATTCTCTTTTCCAAATAAGCACATGGTAACCTTGTGCTATTCATTCGTTTAACATGCCCAAACCATTTAAGTCTAGATGACCTAAGTCTTTCCTCCATCGATTCATTTAGACCTAGGTTAGATCGGACCTCATCATTTTTCACATGATCAAGTCGGGTCTTTTGGAGGGCAGTTCTAAGAAATTTCATTTCACACGCTTGAATCCTACTACAATCCTTTGATGTTAGTGTGCAGGTTTCCAGAGAATATGTAAGGATGGGAATGAAATATGACTTGTACAGGGTCATTTTTGTTCTTTGTGGGACCTTCTCATCCCATAGTAGGTGTCTAACGATACTGAAAAAGTTAGAGCCTTTGGTTACTCTGTTGTTATTTCTACCTCAGCTCTGTTATTACTAGCCATTACGCTTCCTAGATAACTGAACTGGTTACTTCAACTTGGTGGTCCTGTATTTTTATGTTGCATTCTGTATTATGTCTGCTGAATTTCAATGCTACTGTTTTTGATGGGTTCAATTTCATTCCATAATCATCAAGCTTCTTACACCATGCATTCGGATTATTTTGCACTCCCTCCTCTGTTTCATCCCATATTGCCACGTCGTCTGCAAACACCAGAGCCTGAAGATCTTTATTACCTTTTCCTTTTAGTTCCTTTAAAATGGTATCCATAATTGCTATGAATAGAAGAGGTGATAAGGCACTTCCCTGTTGTACTCCTTTGGTTGTATTGAACCATTCAGAGTGACCATCTCCAATTCTGACACAGCTTTTACAATTAGTGTATAGCATTTGGATCTTCCTAATAAGGTACTCCGGTACACCAAGTTTTCTAAGACTTTTCCAAATAGTTGATCTAGGAACATTATCATACGCCTTTTCAAGGTCCATAAACACAATAATTAGGTCTTTTCCTCTTTCCCAGTGTTTCTCTGCCAACATCCTCAAAGCAAATATCAGATCTGTTGTGCTTCTTCCAGTCCTAAAGCCATGTTGTTCCTCTTCTAAGATAGGCTCTAGTATATCCCTTACTCTGGCTTCAATGATCTTCTCCATAATTTTAAGGCCTTGTGACAAGAGGGTAATGCCTCTGTAATTTTCACTTCCTTCTACTCCCTTTCTTAAAGATAGGAACTATGACCCCTTTTGTCCAATCTTCAGGTGTTTCGTTATCCTTCCATATTGTTCTGAGAACTCTATACAGCCACTGTATTCCTGGCAGACCAGCAGCTTTAATCATGTCAGCTGTAATTTCATCAGCTCCTGCTGACTTACCACTTCTCATCCTATGGAGAGCTTGCTCTACTTTTGTCCATGTAATTGGGATATCTTCCTCTATTGTTTTCTGTCCTACATCCTCAACAGAGATCTCTTTAGGGCCATTTAGGAGCTTGTCGAAATACTGCCCCATTGTATTCATGATATCTTTCATATTGCGAACTACAGTGAAACTCTGTTAAGAAGTTTTTCAAGGGACTGCAAAAAAAAAAACTTCTTAAGCAGGAAACTTAAAAGGGGTAATGCCCAAAAACTTATTCTGTACTTTGAAATACATGTGAAACAAACAGCCAACAGATTTCCTTGTTTGTGAACAATACCGAAATAGGCCGATATATAAGAGCTGCTAACAGAAAGCCACAATATAAAAATTCGATTATCATGACAAAATTTTTATAGATAAAGTAAAATAATTGAACATACTGGTACCGTATTAAAATATATTTGATAAGAGAAGGGAACATATTAAGTTATATAAAAACGTTGCAAGGTTTGCTTATTTTAGCAGGCAGAACTATTTCATTCCACGGTTTCCTTTCCTCCGCACTTACAGTCTCTGCGTCGCAACAAATTGTTTTGTAAACGATGTCGGCTCGATTTTTAAAGCGGTCCAGCCACCCGTTCGACGCAGTAAAAGGTACCCTTAATTTGCATGCGGCTTTCTCCTGCACAATAGTCCCACTGAAAGGTATGTTTAAACTTCGCTGCTGTTTAAACCACATTAGCAGAGCTTGTTCTATTTCATCGTACTTTTCAGATTAAACTTCCTTACAATTTGCTGAAGTATTCCCTGCAAAAGCAGAGATCTCTTCTTTCTTCGCTATAATACCGTTCAAAGTAGACGGCGGCATCCCCAGCTCCTTTGCCAAGGCAACACGGGAAGGTGTAGATAACTCCACTTTCCTTGATATCTTTCCTCTGAGTTCCGCTCATTTTCACTTAAAAAGTTTGTACGTTGATATTACAAGTACAACTAACTTCACCGACAATGTTCAATAACGGACCATTTATATTGGTATCCTATAATTACGAGGCTACACTGTGCTTGGCAATCCGTAGCTTAGGTTTACAAGACACAAAGACAAGACGTGTACTACAGTTTGTTAGCATGTGCTTTCTATCTTCCTCACACCCCTGACACCTGCCTCAAGGATAACGGCAGCAAATGGGAAATCTAGCAACTTATTCTTAGAGATCTTAGAACCTAGGCCTAAATCGCCCCTGCATTCCTACTGGTTGTCACGGCAACGGGCGTAGTTTCTGGCTGTTTCACAAGTACCGCATGGCCAAGCCAGTATTGAGTTTATTTTCCCGCTTCAATCCTCTTCATGCCATAGGTAATGAAGAAAAGAAACACAGGTTCGAAGTTGCAGAAATGAGTGCATGGAAAAGTATTATGTGGGAGTGATAAAGGCGCAGTAGCAACGCTAGCATATCTAAACGTAAACAGTTTCTTTCCCCGCGAGAATTTTATTTCATGTCTCCTCATCCTTGTGCTACGTTCTAATAATGCGATGTATTAATTACGAGTGACACGATAATACAATGTTTAGCTCGTATAAAGGTAAAATTAAAAAATAACTTTCAATTTTATGCCAACACGTGGTATTGCAATGCGTCTGTGTGCCTCCCACCAACACCCAGTTGGCTATCAACATTCGTTCAACTTCGTAAACGATCGGGATCTTCCGGGCGGCTGTGGCGGCATGTGTATCAGCTGGCTGCAGGCAAGTCGGCTGTTTCCTGCATAGAGTCGGGAAGTTGTTTTTATTCACCTCACTAATAATAGCCACAGAAAATATTATCAGTTTAGTTCAAAAACGTAATTTCCTCTACGGCAAGTCCCTTAAGTATTATTGCAACAACAACATAAGAAAGAATGCCTGGAAGGAAATAAACAAGGGAATGAAAAATCAAAGAGGTTAGAATATTCAATTTTGTGGTAGATTAACAGTAATGTTGTGGACAAATACACTTAACAGTTTTTAATTAATGTTTAGGCCACCTCGATTAATGACTTCACCCTGTCGCGGCCCGCAAATTACTGCATTAAAGTTTTATCAAACCGTCCATTGCGTGCTTTATGTTTCCCACGTAGAATCCCGTTCGATCCTATTCCACTTGCGCCGTTCCCGCGTCCAGGCATGGACACAAGAGATCCTGACTAGCTCTAAATTCAATTAATCTGGTGATTGAGTTCTACGGGTGTGAGTTCCGAAACAGAAAAACGTCCAGGTCGATCAATGGTAGTTCCTAACTAACGCAGAAAGACGTCTCTTACTCGTATCTAGTTAGATACCATATTCTCATTAACTCTTATGGAAATTGTCGTCGTTTGAAACTACTAGACTTACAACTAAATCTTATTCTAAGAACACAGAGAAAGAGTGTTTAGGTTTCACTACTCCACATTTATTTTAAATATTAAATCAAATATTCAAGAAAATTATCTCAAATTTTCATCAATGAAGTAGTTCTTGAAATGGGTGACTCATTGTCAACCTAACAGTTCATATCCGTCAACAACTTTCAGAGAAAATACATCATCCGCATTCAACCTAAATAAATGTCTTCTAGGATGATATTACTTCCTTTCATAAACCCATTAATCTTCAAAATTATCAAGTATTAGCATAAATTCCATGTAACATATGGGAAATTTTTGTAAAAGCTATGTTTTCCTTCGTATACAACTCACCTACAAAGCTGGATGATAACCAAATAAATTAACGTGAATGTAGATATTGGTATTTACATGTGCCATGCTGGCAAGAAAATAAACATTGAAATCAAGTACACTAAGAATATAGGATGCATCCTCAAAGAAGAAATTAAAAATTGTATTAGCTACTATTTACAGTCTTTCTAGTGATACTCTCTTGAGAAAATAAAGAAACGCTAGTGGAATTGCTGAGTTACTGCTCAGTCAAGAAATGGAGTTCAAGTTATTCGAATCAATTATTCTTATGATCAGCATAGATTCTATTAGTTAACACCTATTCCTTACTCTATAAACTGTCACGTTACTTAATTCTCACTGACTGTTTGTCTAGATGCAGGTTTAGGACTCTCAATAAGGCTACCATAAAGCTCTTCTTGCTTTGATCTGACGAGTACACTCTTATATGTTTTACATTTTAAAACATTCACTTCTGCCTACTTAGTTGTCTCTAAGACGCTCATATTTCCTTGTGTCACACATCATGAGCTAAGCTACGTCCATTGCAAGTCGTAATCACCCTACAAGTAACATTTTCGCAAGATTTAATTTATGAACTTAAGGTAATGTGACCTTAGCTTATTGATATAGACTACGTGCGTACAAGGTAGCAAGAAACGTCACACTTATCATACATAATTATCATAACACATACTACCAATGGAAAATCAACTTTATCATATGATACTATCTCCAATTGAAAAATAATTCTCTTTTGAAAATCTATGTCACCAGTGATTAGCCTATTAGGTTGAAATTATCCAGAAATAGAGTTATATGCCGTGAGAGTTTTCAAGATCATCCTACATAAATCAGTGAAGGCTCAAATCTTATCTTGAGTACATATATGATTCTGGGTAACCAAACAGGGATAAAAACATTGCACTACATGTCTCGAGATAATGTCCTGAGCTAGGTAAAATGTGTAGGATCCAGAATTATTATATGGAATTGGCGAGAATTCAGTGACACTTTCAGATACATTATTTGAAATCACGAGATCTCACTTCGCACAACTATGACTATCTCTCTCTCGAAGAAAACAATAAATACAACCATCATAAATCATTAACTACACTATATCATATCCATAACGCGTTAATCAATACTCATATTTCATATGTAGCAACACTTTCACTTCATCATATGTAAATCATTATCTCAACTTGCACATCAACGTGCCGTGACATTCATGAAATGCCTACTTTACTTACTACTGTCATAGTGCCAAATCTAACATGAACTTGGAGTCGTCTACAGCCATATTCCTTCATAACACTTCCAAATACGATCTCGAACTGATTGACATTGCTTAAATTAGGACAGGCAGGTATTAATGCCAACTTCACTCTTTACTCTTCACTGATAATAATAATAATAATAACTCTAGCTATCTCTCCTCACATATCACTGGAAAACATTTCGATCGGAAAATCACTTGGTGACCACGCCTACAAATGGAATTGACATTTCGTATGGATGAGTACCTACTTCCAATCATCTCAGCTAGACGTTTATCAACGCACTGTCTTCGCGCAAAACAAACATCAACATACAATAAAAGAAATAATATACTCTTACTTACGAAAACGACTTGGATAATGGACTTAGCTTTGCTCAAGATGGTCTCGGTGTTTCCTCCTCTCAGGTCATCTGAGACTAGGATCTCGTCATCTGGTTCCTCCACAAGTGGTCGGGTACATCGTAGCTTCTCAACAACGATCACTGGTCATCCGGGACAGCCAACATCGTCTCGCCTCGTCAGGATCCAAGCAGCATCGCCTTGCTTCCTTACAGACCCATGGTGAAGACTCGTGCGTATGAAACAGAACAATGATAGAATATTTGACTCATTGCCGACATCTTCCAATTACTATAGCTCTTGCGTTGCTCAGATTGCATAGGTTTTGCTGGGGTACAGTTGATCCAAAAAACTAGTTCAAAATCGACTAAGATAGATGTTCGGTATATTTTCCAATTTGAAAATAAATTTCCTTCCGCTATCTTTTTATTGGCGTAAATGCACACAACAACTGGTCAGTAGGTGTCTTTCAATATTAAACGGTATCGGGAAATTTTTTTATCGAGGACCTGCGCCACTCCGTGACGTAGTTCTACTGTGGTCTCTTTATCTCTTCTTTTTACGTATTTAATCTCCCGCGCAGTGTTTAAATCTTGATATCAGCAGATTGACGTGTAGTCGCGAATTATTTCGTTCCCAATTCCTAGTATTTAGCTCCGTTGGATAATTCCTCTCAAATCTAGTCTTGCGTCTTCTTAACACATCGAAGTTAGATTATATAATAAGTGATGAGCATTTTTTTTCTCTTGAATAATGGTTTCAAATAATGTCCATTTGTCATTTTTTCCTGCGCCTTCTATACGCGGCCATTTCCGTAACCGTCCGACGAAAAGACTCACATTTCGGCCCGTACTGACGTTAAATGCATTTTATTTGACATTTTGATGGCAGGGACTCCATCTTTGTTACTACAGCTCTTATAAAGAACTGTGAAACGGCACACGCTAGATGGAACGGTGGAGTGAAAATTTCGACTGATGGGTTCGATTCGATTCCACAAGGTGAGAGTGAGCATCTGGTGTCCGTGTTGTCATTAGCGTGACGTCCTATGGCCCTGGCAGGCCCGCACATGTTCCGTGACACCAGCCAATACCGCGAGCGCGCGAACAGTCTAACACAGGGTGCAACTTGCGCGGAGACTAGAGGATTCTAACCATGCGCTGCTTTGAGCGGACGTTTTCTATCTCAAGGGGCTCTAAAATCTGAACTGTTTAACCGGGAAATATATTTACAACGGAACAATTTAAACGGGAAAAATATACATAGATCTTAATGCAACTGATCAAGGGACCAAGAATATCACACTTCTTAGGCGGGAAAACTTCTTATGCGGGAACTTCTTAACCGAGTTTCACTGTATATTCCCATCTGCTGTCTCCAGAGCTGTAATTACTTCTTTAACTGATCTTTTACTTTTTACTATTCCATAAATCATTTTCGTATTCCCTTTACTGTCTTCTTCCAGTTTAGTTGTAAATTCTTTCCAACTTTTCTCTTTTTCTTCCCGTACAATTCTCTTGACTTCCAACTTTCTGTATGTATATTCCTTTGCCATCTCTTCCAATTTATTGTTGTCTATTTGGTCGCTGTTGATTCTTCTGTCAGACTTAGCCACATCAAGAAGTTTTTTGGCTTTATTCCTTTTCATTATGGCTTCTTTCACTTTATCATTCCACCAAGATGTTCTTTTCTCTCTCACTCTTCTGCTTGTTCTTCCACATATTTTATCTGCACTACCAACCAGACTTGCCTTAAAATCAATCCATTCTTCATTACCTTTCTTTGTGTCTGTTACTGGTATTTTAGCTCTGATTTCCTCTTGAAACTGCTGTTTGACTTCCACATCTTTCAATTTCTAGTCTTTAATTCGTGGTTTTTTCTTCTTGTTTACTTTAGTAATAGGTTTGGTGACTTTTAGGTCTGCAATGAGGAGTCTATGGTCACTATCAAGGCTCTCACTAGGTATCACTTTTACATCATGCACCTTTTCTCCACTCGACCTATCTGTGATGATAAGGTCTATCACTGATCTATATTGACCATCCCAGCTGTATCTCGTTATCTTGTGGCTATCCCGTTTCTGAAACCACGAGTTCTTCACCAGAAGTTGGTTTCGTGTACATAGATCAAATAGAAGTTCACCCTCCTCATTTCTATTACCAAATCCATATGGACCAATAATGCCTTCATAACCTGACCTATCAGTTCCTACCTGGGCATTAAAATCCCCAATTATCACTATGTTCTCTTCGTCAATGATGTCCTCTAGTTTTTCTAGGAAGCTTGCTTTTTGGTCATCGCTACAACCCTGCTGGGGAGCATAAACTTGGATTACAGTTTGAGTTTCTCCATTTAGGCATATTTTAGCTTTGATTAATTTCTCATTGATGAAGGAGACATCTGTTACACTATCAATGTCTTTATGGAGTATAAAACCAACTCCATTCCTCGCCACTGCAGGATTACCACTCCAGTATAATTTATATCCATCCTCTAACATTCTTGTGTTGCAACCTTTCCATTTGGTTTCACTTAGCCCTAGGATGTGAATATGTCTACAGTTCATTAAATCCATGATTTCGTTGCATTTTCCTGTTAGAGTCATAACGTTTAAGGTTCCAATCCGAAGCTCTTTTCTATGATCGGTTCTTCTCGTGCATCTTGAATGAACATCGGACATGACGTCATTAGTTCCAAGAGTACTTGAAGTATTGTCGACATTCAGAATATGTTTCTTTCTGAGGCTCGTTTTCGTTTTGAAAGCAACTGCATTGTACTCCTGTACTGACTTGCTAGGCCTAACATACTAGAGGATTTTCTTTCAGGGTGGTCTCCCTTAGCCTTTGGCAGTCCCCTGCCCCACTGCAAGGCAGCAGCTGATGAATTTATGTGTTATTTCCCACACAAAGGTCTCATCTTATCAAACCTTCTAAGGGAAAACTCCTCTGCTCACAGCTATTGGTTTTCCCTTAGTTTGCCAGGTACCGGGCGAGTTGGCCGTGCGCGTAGAGGCGCGCGGCTGTGAGCTTGCATCCGGGAGATAGTAGGTTCGAATCCCACTATCGGCAGCCCTGAAGATGGTTTTCCGTGGTTTCCCATTTTCACACCAGGCAAATGCTGGGGCTGTACCTTAATTAAGGCCACGGCCGCTTCCTTCCAACTCCTAGGCCTTTCCTATCCCATCGTCGCCATAAGACCTATCTGTGTCGGTGCGACGTAAAGCCCCTAGCAAAAAAAAAAAGTTTGCCAGGTTTGGTATCGGCCGCCAGACCGTCGGCTAGACAGTCGCAGGTGGTATCGTCTACTGTCGCATACGATAGCAGAATATATTCTGACGTGACCTCAATATTCTGACCTGACCTCATACTTATTTTAATAGTATTGAAAGGTTGAACCATGCATTGAAAAGCAGGATGACTATGTTGAAAAATTATATCAATAAAATGTGTATACTCTTTTTGTAATGAATAATAAAAGTTGATTGCAGATACTTATTGACCTGCCCTCGTATTTATAGTAGGATCTTACTTACGTGTGAAATTGTCACATTTGGGTGTGGAATCCTTCTTGTGCAGAGGGACCAAAATGGATGCAACCCAGTCAGCTGACCAAATGCCATGTCTCCAAATCTAGTTGCAAATATCTGTGATGATCTGCACACTTATGTTGCCTGTCTCTTTCAGGGGCTCAGCTGCTATGCCATCTGGGCCAAGTGCTTGACCGAGTTTGAATGATGCAGTAGCTCATTTTGTCTCTTGAAGTAGGATGTTTGGTTCCATTTCAAATCCGTGCCAGACGATCATGCTTGGTTGTAATATTTCTCCCTTGTAGAGATTCTCTCAGTATTCCATCTATTTAATATATATTCTCAAAGTCGTGGATTTTATTACCACTGGCATTTTCTATTGACCACATTCCGCATTCATATTTATTTCATAATAGCCTAACTTTGCGGTAAAGGTCACATGTTTCATTATAATTATTGTGTACCTGGATTTCTTCACAAACACTTGTTATGTATTTACGTTTATCTCTACGACAGTTTAGTTGAATTTCTAGGCATAATTCAGCATACTGTTGTTGATGGGATAACCAAGGCCTTTTAAACTGTTCCTGCTGATCTATTATCTGCCATCTAGACATTGAAATTGTATGCAAATACATATTTTGTTCGCTGATATGTAGACCTCCAAAAATGACAAGGAAGTGCGTTTGAAGGTGAAATTGGATGAATTATTAAGTTTAATAGCGCATATATATTTGAGATTAGTTCATACATTTCAAATTATAGATTTCTTGTGCATATTTTAATATCTTTTACAAGCAGTCTTCAAGAAAATGCAAAATAATTAATGCTGTGAACTCTTTCAGCAATGAAACGGTTCAGAGGGAATTGGCACTAATCAAGACACACTTCCAAGTCATACCCGAAATACGTGGCTTGCGTCTAGGGGATTCGCCGGGCATTATGGTTCACGTGAAGTGTGAACTGGAAGGTAGCCCAGGAAACTTCAGACACGTCCTTAAATGAAATCTGGGCTACGACATCATGGTAGCTAAAGACAGAATATTTGGCTGGTACTGATAATGTGGATCTACCAGAATGTTTAACACCTAAACTCGCTCCCCAATTCAAGTACTATCCTGTCACATCTGTAGATGTAGAGAGAGATCTATTCTTCGGGAACTTGCTCCGTAGTAAATCGGCGACTTCTTCATAATTTTTGGATCTATCGATGGGAAGTGCTCTTATACAGTGTCTCATCAACTGCAATTAAACTCTTCAAGAATTTCCTCAGTACTATACTTGGATACATATTGCATTATGGACGTCTTCCCGTACAGTACTCTCTAACGCTTATGTCTTTCTAATGTTCATGATTGACAAGCAATATCCTTAAAATTGTACAGTACCTTATAAACTGCAGCTGATAAATACGTGTGTTATAGTGATTCATAAACTACAGTATCATCTAAACTTCATATTTTTAACTGTGCATCTTTTAGTGCACAGTACTCCCTAAAGATTTTAGTGCTTCACTATCAGCAACCTAGAGAATTCTTTATACTTTTCAATTTATTTACCTGTGCATTTACCTGTTTGTGATCAGCTGATGATGACCAAAAAGACTGGTCAAAACCGGAACCAATTTTAATTAAATAGGTATGTAAATTTACATTTCTTATTTTAATAGTATTGAAAGGTTGAACCATTTTATACTTTCTTCTAATTTATTAGGTCATTCTCCACGTCTTATCTAGAAGACATGTGCATGCTGTTTTAACAATGGACGCTGATAGATTGATACGTCTCACAAACTGTAAGATTTGTTTGTATTTGTGGAACAGCCACAGCCATAAGTAGTATGACTTTTTGTTTTCATTCAGTTATTTATTCATGATATTGATTTTATGTTTTGATGTGGGCAATTGCGTGAGTCTAGTAAAGGAATGTTACATCTGCATTTCATACAAGTGTTTAATAGCATGAAAATAAATGCATACTTAACTGCATATTTCACCACTTTTTGCAGCATAGTTGCATGCTTATATAGGTGTTTCATACAGCATTTAAATCCGATGTCTAGTGATCATGATCCAGCGTTTCCGATTTCGTAGAAGAAAACTTCACCCTGGTTGTCACTGTATTATTCCTGAGGACTTCCCATGTGTACTCTGCATCTGCATTTGAGTCTCTTCGGATGTTTTGAAGGATGTGTTGTGTTTCCACTCCAAATTTCTTAAGATCGTCTTCCTTCAGCATCTTTCTCTGGCATGGTACATGATGTATTTAACTGCATCATAGTTTAAAGATCATGAATAGCAGTTCATGCTCTGTTCCACAGTCAGTTCCTGGATAGGTTTTAGCATTCATAACAGATCTCCATCAGATTTTGACCAATATGAGTGAAATGTTAAGTCGTATACGAAATGTGCACCATTTTACGGTGGTCAAGAATATATACACTTTTTGCTATGTTGAAATAAAAAGGACTGAATAATATAATACATGCAAATTACTCCACAACACAGACTGCTTAGTTGGACTCATCCTAGGCATCTCTCAGGTGGCTTCTCTTTCTTCCTGCCTTCATGGGTCTCCAGTAATGTTCTAATTTATTGTAGCAGTGTTGATAGACATGACAATTACATTCTGGGCACCAGAAGCAGCCGTATGACTGCAGTTGGACAGGGCACAAGTGCAGTTTCTTTCGTGAGAGGTGCACCGGCTGATGTCAAAATCATCATCATCATTTCCTTCTTCCAGAACATAACTATCTTCTTCGCCTTCTAAATCTAATACACTCACGAATTTCACTGCTTCGTGACAGTACACTCATTTTGGATTCAAATACCATGGAAACACGTGATAGGCAACCGCAACAAACAAGATGACTGTCTGCAGTATGTTCTTTTTCCGTGCGCGTGGCAATCTTCCTCATGATTCTAAATTATTTTACCGATGTGTTATAATTATAAACAGACTTTCCTCTTTAAAGTGATATATAATATCTGATCAGTATGTGGTTAATAAAGGAGCTATCATGAGATTAGTAAGCGCTGACATAATGTGTTATAGATAATGTGTTGCGATCGCGACCTTAGTGGTAGAGCTGCACGGAAATACGTTGTGATTGTGACGTTTACTGGTTATAGGGTTAATTTTAATACTAAGTAAATAGCTGGGGCAGTTTAACACAATAATCTTTAGCACAAACAGTACAAATTTGTATAGTTTGTAGAGTATAGATATCTCCTTGTTTTATTGCTGTCACTGTGTAAATAATGTGTGATGGTGCAAAGATTTCTGGAAACAGTGTGCTTTTTACTGAAACCTTGATTTGAGGTAAACCCCCATTTAAGGTTTTAAAAAATCAGGTCCCTGTAAAAACACTAAATAGGGGTCTTACTGTATACCAGTGTTGTAATTGAACATTTCATTTTCGACAATCTGTAGCTTTCCTGACTGTAAAAACCCTTTCATATTCCATGTGGCTATTTTGCACTGTCATAGAAAAGATGGTTTGTTTTCCTTGTTCCACCCAAGTCACATATTTACCACACAAGGCCTGGGAGTCTACCTTTGTGTACCCAGTCACCAATCTCACACCATCCAACCTGGATGTGAGATGGCGCCAGTTATCGGCTGGACCGCTCAATGGGTTACTTTCTGTATTGGCCATATCCATTGAAGATTCTCTTGGAAAGATAGTGTGGTGGTTTGCCATTGCCTTTCACACTACAGTATCATGGCCGTTGATGCTAATCCAGCAATGCCCGAGAAAACCCAGTGAAGAGCCAGTCCAAAGTCATTCTTTTTACGCCTCAACCTGGTACTGACAGCTACTGCTACTGCTGCCCTCTATCAGGGATGTTTTCCAGTGGCATTGAGTTGCTGGATGTATGGTCTGCTGCATTACCATAATAGGATCATCTTGGGCAAACTCAGTAAAATAAATACACACATCTTTTCTTCTTTCTAACAACACAGGTTTCTTTTGAATTGTTTAATGTATAAATACAGGAGAGAGAATACATCAAGGTTAAGCCATATTTGTTTCAACCTGCACTGAATACTAATCCGGAAGACATTTTTCTCTAGTCTGATTGTCCATCATAGAAAAGAGCTCTAAGGTTTTACTTGTACATATTGTAATTCACTTCAATGAATAGAAACAGATTATAACTGAATTCATCTGAGGTTGTTGGTTGTTCTGTATAGGTTCATTTTGTCAACAATCTTCACTATCACTTGCACCCACTCACTGTAACATTAATGCACTTTTACTGGAAATTTGTAGCTAATTTTCAGAACAGATTGAGACACCTATCGAAAGTGGGATTAAACGTTTACTTTGTATGAGTGACCAGCGTTCATGCCTGATTCAAGAGAGGAGTCCATTGACTGTTGCCTGGTTAGGTTGGTTCCACTAATGAAAGATGTAGTACTCACACTGACTCCTGACATTCACATTATTGTGCCGTTTATGGTACTGGGGGTAAAAGAAAATTTCAGCGTCGATGTCCGTTCTTGTAAGGTTAGTTGTGGTATGATTTACAAAAGTCCATCTCCATACATCTGCTCCTGTGCAGGATGTGATGCTGTGATAGAGGGTGCCAGTTTGTGGGCAGTATTCAAAGACATTGGTGTCACCTCAGAGTTTGTCTCATGTATATTGTATTTCATCAGCTAAGAAACATGGGGTTTCCTTCTACTGCAGAGGTAGCCACTTGTTATTCACATTAACATCTAGAGGTGTTAAAACGGTGGTGTTTTTTTAACCCGATGAGTGTTACGCCCGCCTATAGATGGGCTGTCTTGGCCGGTCCAGCACTGCTATGTCTGTTTATAGACGGTGCACGAGAACTTTAATTTTTTTTTAATTTTCCGGCTCATTCTCGAGTGTCGATTCAATCTCTGGCATGTTCTACCATCTGTTGGGTATGGGTATTATGTAGAACTAATTGATCACGGCTTATAGCTTTGGGAAGTAACTTGCAGAGCTTTTTGTAGACATCTGTGGAGTTCATCTGTGATGTAAACAAACATTTTACAAAGGAAATTTAATATGTCCCCTTGATCAATACATACATATCTCCATCTTGATGGAGTAGTATTGGTCATACATGTTTCAGCTCATTAGAGCCATCTTCATTGACGAAAGGTTAAAATTTACATAATTGATGCTAAAAGAATATGTTAAAATACAATGAAGAAAAGAATGAAAAACGAATGATACATAATGGAATTAAAACAATAATTATAGCGAGATAGTGGACCTCTTAGTGTAAATGTGTGCAGTATGTTGCAATTAAAAACGAGGACGAATTCACTGTGTTAAAATTGAAAATAATAGTCTGTTTTCGTTATGTTAGTCATAAGTAATCAAGAGGGCAGTGACGAAATTGAGGTAACTATGTTTGTGAAGAGAACAAATGCCAGGTAAAATGTGGGTGACTTAGTGGAAACCTCAAGTGATGTTCAAATCTGTAGTGGAAAAATTGAATGTGTATAAGAAACTTGGGCTAATGAGTAAAAAATAAGCGTGAAGAAAACTTTAAACTTACTTATTAAATAGTTGCCCTTTCGAACGGCCTGACCTTCTCAATTTGGCGGTCCCGTTCTCACTGGTAGTGTCTGTTGCTGGCTCAGCTGTGTGTGCGAGGATGGGAGGAGTGAAGGGAGAAGGGGAGGGAGGAGTGGTGTTTAGTTGGAGAGATGGAGGCATGGTTTGTTTTTATTATAGAAGTGCTGACAAATATATGGAATGAATGTTTCTTTTTTTCATTGATTTCATTTTAATTAAGAGAGGGGTTCCTAAACTGATCTATATCGATGTAGATGTTCTCGAGAATGTTGAGCAAAGTGCCTTTTGCTTATAATGCAAGATCTTAAGATCTTTATCTATTGTCGTGTATTCGTGACTGGATTCTTTATGATGCTGACTCATAGCTGAAAAACTACTACCGGTATATTTGAGAGCGTTGAGATGTTCGGCGTGTCTTATGACAAAATTGCAGCCTGTTTGACCAACAAAGCTGGAATTACAGGATTGGTACAGGTATGTAGATATAGGTGTATATGTATATATCGGTATATAGGTCCCTCCAAGAAATTAAGCAAGCCCATAAGAGAAACACCAGCAGCAGAAACATACACTTCTTGTAATTTTATATTGTGTATTGTTGAAGTCGATGCTTGTTGGAAAAATTTGTCCCCAGAATTTGAATCTTCGGTTGTTTTGAAAAACGTTACCAGATCTTCCGCGTGTGTGGCCATGAGAAGTGTCTGTTCAAAAGTTGCTATTTCCACTTTCAAAACATAAATCTGTATTTCATCCACATGCATTACAGTAGTTGAATTATCAATTGCCATGAGCAATCCGGATCAGAGGGTTGTAATTCCTTAGAAGTTGTACCAAATCCGATCATGTGCCTTTTAAATTTCTTGCTCTTTTACCACTACTGTCTTTAGATGGAAATAGCACCTTTTGAACAGACACTCCTCATATACAGTAGAAGTCCGCTAAAGCGAGTACAGCATATAACAAGAACCCCATTATAACGTCAGTTTTACCGAGCTCGATAGCTGCAGTCGCTTAAGTGCGGCCAGTATCCAGTATTCGGGAGATAGTAGATTCGAACCCCACTGTCGGCAGCCCTGAAAATGGTTTTCCGTGGTTTCCCATTTTCACACCAGGCAAATGCTAGGGCTGTACCTTAATTAAGGCCACGGCCGCTTCCTTCCCACTCCTAGCCCTTCCCTGTCCCATCGTCGCCATAAGACCTATCTGTGTCGGTGCGACGTCAAGCAACTAGCAAAAAAAAAAAGTCTGTTTTTGTCTGTTCCTTCAAAATTACAATATTAAACTGTGCATTATCCATTAGTTACGGCGAGAGCCTTGTTTCTGATGCATCCGTAATTACGAGCGTTTAAGCGTGCGCAATTTTTTTCCGTTACCGATATTTATGCACCCAGCGATTATATTGCGTGCGATCGATTATCTTCATTATTATTTCCTCGCTATGTCCACTAACGAGCTCTCCCGTTGACATCTGAAGGCGATGTCGGAGTCGATTAGTAATACCCGTTGACTGCTGTTCCGTAAAGTAAAATGGAAATGAAAGAGGAGAACATGTTTTTTTAAAATAAATGCATAAATAACATGTCGGATAGCAGTTGTTAACTTGTTAAAAGTAAAGGCTGAAGTAAATAATAGCTGAAGTTTAATGATAAATACCCCAACTAAGTAAGAATGGGATACACCTCAAGATTTCAGAGGTTAGTTTATATTATCTCGTGTCTTGTTAAATTCATAACAAGAATGTTATCGTTTCTCTACTGGTGCTTGAAAAATGTTTTCGTGTTACAAACAGTATGGTTAGGTTAGGTGATACTGTTTGAATAAGAAAACTAAATGTTTGCGACAAAATGCGATCAATCATCTTTGGTACGGTATCATTTTCTTGCCATGTGCACTTACTAGATCTCTCGTTGACATTTGAAGGCGATGTTGGAGTCGATTAATAATACCCGTCGACTGCTGTTCTGTAAAGAAAATTAGAAATGAAAGAGAACATGTTTTCATAACAAATACGTAAATAACATGGTGGATAATAGTTGTTAACTCGTTAGAAATAAAGGGTAAGTAAACAATCACTTAATTGTAATACTTTACACTGAGATTAAGTAAGAATGCAATACAGCTCAAGATATGGTATAGTGCACCATTTGATTTCAGAGGTTAGTTTATATTTTCTCGCATCTGGTTAAATTTATAACAAGAATGTTATCATTTCTCTATATATATTGTTCAATACGGACCAAAAACATGAAATTCATAACCATCTATGTTTTCATTATACATGTAGTACATTTAAGTCGAAGGAAAAAAACAAAACGTGGCCTCTGGAGTGGTACTATAATTTTTCAGAATGAAGTTAAAGATACTTTCATGTAGTATCGGATTTCAAAAAATAACAAATGAGTAAGCCGTAGCGTGGATATCATCTGCGAAAATGCAAGTTTTGAACAAACTGATTGCAGTTTAGTACCGATTTTAATGTGTGTGGGGGTTTTTCCTAACTTTTGCAAAAAATTGGATATAAGACAGTCCGCTATAGCAAGTAAATTTTTCGCAGTTATGAATTCTCGCTATAAAGGGCTTCTACTGTTTATTGCAGTCTTAAACTAGGAATTCCATCCTGTTCACATGGGCTCTGGGAAAATTAGAATTTCATCTTCTTCTGTTTTCATATTTCTCTCATAGAAATGCAGTGTAGTTGCTTTTTCTTTCTCGCATATTTAAAAAAGGCTTCCTTTGTCTTTGCTATAGACATGTTCTATTCGTCCATCTCATTTTCAGATATGCAGCCAGCAAGGTTGACTTGATGAGCCCAGAAATGGTCATGACCTACTTCTTCAATCAGTCCGTGAAGAGTAGTTACACATTTTGTCATGTAGCATCCAAAGTCCGTTACTCTGCCACTACACACTCCCATTCAGTTTTTAGGAATTCAAAATGTCTAATATAGCATTAGTGCAATTTGTGCTATTGGCAGAATCTAGAACAATAGAGGCAGCCAGAAGGGTGTTCATTTCACTTGATGGTACTGATGGACGAAGCAAGATGTTAAAAACACACGTACCATACTTGTCAGTTTTTTTTGCCACAGCAGAAACAAGTTTTTGTTTTTTAGCTCTTCCTTGATTACTTCCCTCCTTCTTTCACCGATCATGGGAATATATTCCTAACAGATCTGATTTTCTGATGGTAAATCTTCACTTCTGCGAATGTACTTATTAAGCCAAGTACGGATAGGAGAATTGTTCAGTTTCCCTACTGGTGTGTTTACTTTCATGAGCATGGAAGTAGTGTACAAAATAATCTCTTCTTTTGAATCCTTGACCCGACTAACATTTGATAACGTTTCACTGTGACCACTTTAGGAACACTTTTCAAGATGCAAAGTATCTCGGCATTTTGAATGCATCTCCGATTTACAGTATTTGTCTAAACCATCTTTACTACAAGGTACTATTGTATGGTTACTAGAAGTGTATTAACGATGCATGCATAGATCAATACTATGCATAGCTTTATACGTGATGATTTTCACAACACTATCAGCCATTAACACGCTGCATGAACTTCCACTGGAACATCAAGGGATATCCTTTCATGAGCCTCATTTCCATACTGATTGATATGACTGTGTTTCAACATAATAACTAGGATATCCCTTTGATGCCTAACTTCTCCTGTTCATCATCAAAGGACTTCACTACGACTTTAGATTAAACAGAAGACCCCCTAAAAGCCAACATTCGTCGCCATAAGACCTATCTGTGTCGGTGCGACGTAAAGCCCCTAGCACAAAAAGAAAAAAAAAAAAAAAGCCAACATAGAAATACGCATAATCAACTAGTGTCGTATTAGACACACGATCCTCATGTTTTTTTCTTATATATGTTGTCAGTTGATTGCAGCATTGTTTTTGTTTTCACATCTATTATCTACGTTTTTTTACACATGTTTAATCTCTTAATCGTACATGAACATTATTAAGGATAGCAATGCCATTGTTGCTAGGCATGTTTTATTCTTCTGTATGATCCTATTGGAGATACTAGTCTAAATGCTCAGTGTGTTACTTTTAAGTTGAAGTGTTGATAGCATTTTATTTTAACCTTAAACATCAAGATCCCAAGCTAACATATTGCCAATAACATTATGGACCGTATACTCAACCTTTCATAATCATTTAACTCCATTGATCATAATTTTGTACGCATTTTCGTGTTCATTGAGGGTTTTTTCCTTTTTCCTGATTGGACTCTCACAGTCCCTTTTTGACTTGTTTTAACTACACAGTTCACCTTCATGTTTTAGACAATTTTATGTACTCATTTCGTAGATTTGTTTTATTCCGTTATTTGATTTGTTTAGCTGAAGATGATCTGATTCTTGATTGAAACTAGTACTAAGAAGATAAGAACTTTGAATGAATACATGAGTTAATTTTAATTATCTCAGTTCTGATGTATTGATTAGGTGGCTTTGTAACTCTTTTGAACAAGTCGTTTTACCGCTTTTGCATCTCGGTCACAACCTACAAACTTATGACCGGCAGTTGAAACAATTTTTTTAAACCACAATTTTTGAGAAAAAAAAAAAGTACAAATATAGAACCATCAGTGAAAGAATAAAAGGTCACCACATCAGTTCGGTGAGGAACTGAAAGACTGCAAGAGAGGCTGGGGGATGAACGTATCTTCGCTGATAAACTTGCTGATATTATGTTTCTGGTGTGGTCAGCCGGTACAGCGTGCATGTTTGGGGTTTGGATAATCTACATGTAAGAATATATCTCTGATTTTCCAAAAGCCAATGTGTTTTGTGCAATTTCATCTTGTGAAGTGTACAGATATAATGCAACAATTGAAGGAAGATAGTGCAGATAGGATGGAACACCACTCCATTTTCATTCTGATATGCTTGCTTACCTAATCCCACGAACCTGCTACGCAGGCGTAGCAGGGGGAGAGGTGATACTCCCACGTGGCGCGTCCCAGGTGGCGGGTAGGGGGTCCTAACCGGCTTACCGGCGGACTTGAGGGAAATAAAATACCTCTCGCGCACCAAACACACGCCCCCTATGGGTGGGGGAGGCAGACGAATAATACACCCATGGTATCCCCTGCCTGTCGTGAGAGTCGACTAAAAGGGGCGACCAAGGGCTGATTGTATTAGAACTATGAAACTACTTTTGATTAGTACCATCACGCGCGGAACACCATGGGTCGCTTTTACTTGCGAGTAGTACCACTCTGTTAGGTACTGAATAGTTTTGTGATTCGTAGTACTCAAGCGGGGTTCAGTGTCGGTTTCCAGGACCCGTGAGTCGTACCCATGTGAGCAACACCACGGGTCTGGGCGTTGCCTGTGAGTTGTACCACTATATGAGCGACACCGTGGGTCTGCGTTGCCAGTGATTAGTACCCACTATGTGAGGAACACCACGGGAATGCCGGCGCCCGTGATTAGTGCACCTAAGTGAGGAACCTCATTGGTTTGCGTTGGCTATGAGTGGCGCCATTGTGTGAGAAACACCATAGGTCTGCGTTACTTTTACGACGTACAATACTTGTGAGTAGTACCTTAATGTTTGGAACACCGTGAGTTTACTCTACCTTTGATTAGTACCGCAGCTTAAGAAATATCATGGTTCTCCTGTACTAGCCATAAGCACCATTTTGAGGGGCATTAGACCTGGATTTTGAACCCCTTTAGACATCAAGCATACTCGATTCAGGATTGTGCTTTATAAGTGGTCCCTTGGTCAGTAATACTACTATATATGACCTTTCTTGAGTTGAATCCACTTTTTTTTGTTTGTTTTTTGTTGTTTTTTGGTTTCATGTGTGAGAAACACCATAGGTCTGCGTTACTTTTACGACGTACAATACTTGTGAGTAGTACCTTAATGTTTGGAACACCGTGAGTTCTTCATGACTCCTTTTTTTTTTACTTTGGTCAGTGGATGATTTTGTACTTTTTCTTGTAATTTCATTTTGTACCATTAGGGGCCGATGACCTCGATGTTAGGCCCCTTTAAACAACAATCATCATCATCATCATCATCATCATCATCAGCTTATCGAATCATTAGATCGAATGCTCTTCAAATGAAGATTTAACTTTCATGTCATGGTTTCCAAAGTCACTCAATCTGACTCCACACGACTTTCTTGTCTATGCCCCCCCTCCTTCTTTGCCACAGGATTTACCAGCTCTTTGACAAAGAATCATTGAAGCAGTGGCTTCTATTGACTTCTATATGTTAGGACATGTGTGGCAGGAACTGGATTATAGGACTGATGTCTTGTCACCAGCAGTGTAAATATTGACCATTTGTGAATTAAGGTGAAAACTTGTACAGTTCCTTTTTCTGTTGATATAGTTCCATTCCTTACTACTCTGCTGATTTTTGTTCTGTCAAACTGTAAAATTCCATAGAGACTGTATTGTATGCTTAAATGAAGTTTGAAGATGACTGGTTTCAGCCTTGTCTATAATCCCATCAACCCTCCTAATCATTCCCTGTTTAAGCAGTTCCAATCCTGCCATAATTTTTGAGCAATTGGGAACTCTTGTTAACATTTATTGTGCAGAGGACAGGTGTTGGGCATTTTTCTCTTTTCTCAGAATTCTACACAGTGAAGTGTGAATACATTTTGTTGTGTTCACAGTATATTTTCTTATAGGATTATGGGCAGTAAAAGGTAATTGCCAGTTTTTTGTTGAATGATTAATAAAAAAGTCTCTTCTAAACCATTTTTGAGCGATATTTAATTTCCAAGAAATGCGATACTTTTCACAAGTTCACTGTTCAGTTATTACATTGTCTTCCGTGTTATTTCATTTTCTGTAGCGATTAAGAAACTGTCACAGATAAAGGGGTAATTATTAATAATGAAGTATCTCATGTGCAAAACAGAGCAAGAGTCAGTTAGTCTTCCTGCTGTGTGAAAAGATGTGAGATGTCAAAATATTAAACATGTTGGCAAGAAGTGGGTCTCACGTTTCTCTGTGCATAACAAGAGTGTGTAACCAGTGTATACGCTGATAGGTAAATATGTTGAGTGAGAATGTTGAATTATACTTACTGCTGACCAAAGTACTTAGTGTAGTTACTGCTTTCTGACTTGAAATTTCATGCCCTCTTTTAGAATATAAGTAATATGAACCTATGTGAACTCATTCCTTTCAGTGTGACAAATCCCTGCCCACTGCATTGGCGTGTTATTGCAGTGTTTGTTTTTTTACAGTTCATCATCGGTTCTGATGGCGAATTGGGTCTGACGTACGAGCATAGTCCTGCGGAGGGACCTCCCATTGCTAACCTCATGGATCACATCATGAAACAGCTGTGAGTAAAGTACAGTTTGATTGATGAACGCTTTCTTGTGTAGGAAGTGGGAGATATTTGGGAAAAGTACTGAATGAAAATTGTTGCTTCTCATTCTTCTGGCAGTGGTATACCGCACCTCGCTGATGCTGACAGCTGTGATCGTAAATATTCTTCACAAACTTTCAGGAGCTTCTGCATACGTTAGCATTGGTATTCATGTACCGTAAAACCTTGTTAATTCAAAGTCGTTGGGATGCAAAAATTGGACTTCGAATGACGTGATTTGGTATGAACAGCCAACTCGTAATTCAGAAATGCCAAACCTTGCCGCGTCACAAAATATTCTAAGATCCATTACTGCATGCAATTAACCTTGATTCACAGTTTAAACCTTTTAAATCCCATGGAAAAATCTATGTCCAAAATGTATGCAACAAGGAGCATTTACAGTATTCAAATACTGCACTTGGATAACTCACCGACAAACATAACTTCACGTAACAAAAGGAAGGAAAAACAACACGATTCAAAGACGAGGTTATGCTGGTTAAGTGCTTTATTTTTTTGGATTACTGTACTGTTTGCATATTTAGATGCCTTGTAGTTGCACGGAAAGTGCCCGATGCACTTAAAACATCATGGCTTATCGAACTTTCCTGTGACGAGGGGAGGAAGTGTCTCGCTTCCGTCTGCATTGCAACACAATGCAGTGACCCCCACCCTTGTATGATTTCCCAGTCTGACACTTCTCTCCTTTAAAACCACAAGTCCGTTTGGGCCCGACATTAAAGAAAACAAACAATGCAGTTTCATTGACATTGGCAATATTGGTTCGGTGCGTACAAATTTATCAGGCTATATGAGCCACGCTTTTTCGCCAAACGTCGGCATTGCCAGTTTTCACGGAGTCTGCTTCTCTGCATACTGCCTGCTACATGATACTGTGCCGTTCCTTAAAATGCTGACAAAAGAATTTTGATTTCACTCAAACTTAGCAACAATGAAGCTCACTGTAAACACACCGGGAGTGCGTCAAAGTGCAGAAGGCTACCCTTGCACGTTCCGGAAGATGTGTTCTGTCATGACGCGGAGAAATTTTGAATTTAAATTACTCTGTAAATTACTATTTTTTTATAATGTAAAGGCAGTTTTGAATTAAGTCTCAATTTTGGTAATGGGACCGACATTGTTCTTCAAAATACGAATTATACATATTTCGAACTAAACAATTTAAATAACAAGCAAAACTGTACCTTCTGTAGCTTCTTCGAATCTGGCAGAATTTTGAATTATCGGGGTTCTACTGTATTCACAGAGTGAGTTGGGTACCTGGTTTGGTCAC
This sequence comes from Anabrus simplex, assembly GCF_040414725.1. NCBI lineage: Eukaryota > Metazoa > Arthropoda > Insecta > Orthoptera > Tettigoniidae > Anabrus > Anabrus simplex. The sequence goes on along the minus strand of NC_090268.1, from coordinate 222,093,456 downwards.
ATAGCTGTAAGCTTGTATTCGGTAGATAGTGGGTTCAAAACCCAATGGCAGCAGCCCTGAGAGATGGTTTTCTGTTGTTTCCCATTTTCAAACCAGGCTGTACCTTAATTAAGGCCACGGTCGCTTCCAGTCAAGTTCCAGCCCTGTCCTCTATCATCATTGCCATAAGACCTGTCTTTGTTGGTGCTGTGTAAAACTAATAACAAAAAAATAATGAAAAATTTCGTAGAGCTGGGTACTGTGTTGCAGTTTGGATGAACAGCCTTCATGTCAAGAAGATAGACACAATACTGAACAAAAGTATGTGAATCACCACGGGTATAATCAAATCCATCCACCCACCCTCCTCTTAGTTGGTGCTATGAGTGTCTGAGGACGTGTGGCTTGCCAGTTTTGCAGCTGCTTTTCCTCGTTCATTTCTTGTGGCTAAGCTACATGTTTCACTGTGTAGGACCGAGCAAGCAAGTGGATGTCTGGGGGTGGATCACATAGCTATCAGCTTGCAGAAACAACAGGCTACGTTCAAGACATCCTCCAACGGAGAAAAATGGTTGTGCAAGTGGAATTTGTTTGTTTGTGATGAGGAGTATGTGCTGCTAGAGCCTATAGAGGAAACTGCGTTAGAAGATGACGAGGCAGTTACAGCATCTAGCAAGAGACCGTGTGATGTCATTGTTGATAAGTTTTATTTTCTTCCAGTTCTATGAGATTAAAGCCAACCCCCTCTTTTATAATTCTTCATCCCCCCCCCCCTTCTGCCTCATTCTTCACGTGATTGTACCTTTGTTTTTTCTTCTCATTTTTAATTATTATTATTATTATTATTATTATTATTAATATTATTATTATTATTATTATTATTGTTACGGAGATTTCCGTGGCAGGTAGAGGTGAAAGAAGGTGCGGGTGTGAACAGGTCTCAAACTACGAAATTAAAGTTAATGTAAAATTTAACAAGGTTATATTTTCTTTCCAAAATTCAGAAATAACACGAATGGCAGGTACAGAGTAGCAAAGCAACAAAATGTAGTTACAATATTTACTGGATTTGGGCTTCGCGCCCCGACTTCACTCTTCTAGGGCAATTAGCCCAACTTTACTCCAAAATAAGTTTTACCAGAGGGGCAGAAAACCCCATTCATGTTCAAGAGCACTTGCCCCAAATTACACAGAAAGGCCTCCTTGAGGCATACAACACTTAATTTTCAAGAAAGAGCCACACGCTCTCAAACTTTAAGCCTCTCAAAGGCCACACCAAACTCCACCTTCAAGTTGTCCTCTCAGGACATAGACACAGGGGTAACATACCCAACCTACTGAGGTCTATTAAATGAAAAGGGGTAATTACATGACCTCTAAAATAACAATTAGAGAGGAGGCGATCTGCTCTCCTAATGCATTTGTTTTTTAAAACCTAATCTGGCTCTAGGCCACTAATACAAGGGCTAATCCCATACTACAGAGGTGACTTAAGAAGGAAACAATTTACATTACGTTAAAGAAGAATAGGTAGAGAAAAAAAAAAAAAAGTTCACCTCAAAGCAATATGAGTGGGAGCTCGAGAGGGTTAAGCACTCTCTATCCCAATATGTAGTTTAAAAGATAGAATAGATACAAGTTTCTTTACATTTTAAGGAAGGTTACATAATGGAACAACTTCGGACCCGCCCCGAGAGTTAAACTGCTGAGCTAGCAAAGAAAGAAGTTATTAATCGGCCATTACCTTGTTGTTGACCGCTGCCGACGAAAGAGGCGCTTCCCGCCCCCTGCGATGTACTTTACACACTGAAAGATGGAACAGAAGTGGCCCGGAGACCCTAAAATCAGCAGTTTATATACTCTCGCGGAAAGTTCGAGGCGTTTGGGGAATGAGAACACCCTCCCACAAAAACTTTATTGGCTAACCAAGAAAACCCCTACACAATATGAAGAAGAAACACCTAATTGGTGTAAAATTAATTCAAGAAATTCGGGATTGGCTAGATACAAAACAAGGGGAATGAAAGGGATAATATTGCCAACTTAAATAATGACTGAAAGAAATTTAGCAAAGAACAAACTTTTGAATTCAAAATTTCTCCCAAAAAAACAGTTCTTTCACTCCGCACTAGGGTGCACTATTGTTGATCTTCAGTAATGTCCTCTAGAAGAGAAAGTTCACACTTCTTACTACAAGCAAAACAAAAATACGTCGAAAATGACACAGTTCAAAAACTCCAAAATTTCCAGGTAGTGACATCTTCTGAGAAAGTAGAAAATTAATACCGTAGATAAAGTTCAGACTTCCTCCAGCAGAAGAGTTTCAATTGGCGCACTTTTTAACTTAGCGGCGTGGAGGTGTACCGCCCGGTACAGACCTCCCCCCCCAAAAGTTCCTCCAGGGGTGACACTGGCAATTTGTTTGGAAACAAGTTTCAAGTTTTGATGTTGATATGGAGATTAATTGCAGAAGTATTTATAGGATTTTCTTAATGTGGTTTGATTCAGTTTCAAAATTTTGTTGTGACAGGCGAAGTAAAGTCTTTATGTTTGTAGAAATTCAGAAGGAAAACTTTAGTTTTTAAAGTTGAGGAAAATTTTCTAAGTCCACCAAATATTGCAGTAGAATACCCAAGAAAAGGTAGTAAAGTTGATCTGGAATGTCCATATAGTTGATGTTGATTAAGTTGGATGGCCAGACCGGCCGTTGCAGCTTGCATCCAAAGGCGGCCGCTCGGACCCCTCAAGTACCCTGAGATACCGCTCGCCCGCACTATGAGGGGAGCAGTGGTGTTGAAGCACGCCGCGCCCGCGGTGAACATATACAGGCTGCGGGCAAGTAGCCGGTCGTGCGCCGCACATCAGCCTTGGCCGGGAGGAGGGCTGCGGCTCGCCGTGCACATGTCGTCCTCGCTGGGGCCGAGGGGGCCCTTCCTCTAACCCAGTCGCAGCACGGCGCCGCGCGGCTGCGGGGGCACTGAAACATTAAAGCTAGGCGGCAGAATTGTTGGACCATCATCATTTTTTGAGGGCACAGGCTTTGTGGAGAGGTTGAGGGGCCAGCGGCGTGCAGAAATTCATTTCAGATGCGAGCCACTGTGTGTAGTGGAGCAGGAGACGGGAGCGTGGTAATGGCCGTGGTAAGGACAGAATGGCAGTTTAACGGTTCGGGGAAGGTTTGACAAAAATGCTTACAGATGAAACAAGATATTATAGAAGGGAAAGAATGCCTCAAAAGTGAAAACTCAAAAAAAAATATAACCTTCATATTCCTTTCAAATTATATAAGCAAGTTGACACAAAATTTACACTGGTTTCACCTGCGACAGGTGAACCCTAAATATCCTCTCGGTGGCTGGATTACTCAATACCAACGTAACCGGCGTAAGGAAATCGAGAATGACACACGGCCCATGGAATCTGGGGGCAAGCTTGCCCGCGGGAACAAAATTCTTGACCATTACTTGGTCACCTACCTTCAAAGGGGTGGGTCTCCGTCCACGATCATACCTTTCCCTAACCTTTTCATGAGACACTGTGAGATTGGCTTTAGCCTTCTTCCAAAGATCTTTAATGTTGTCCGGATCTATTGTCTCAGGTAGAATGTCACTCAGGGACCAGAGGTTAGAGAGCGGCGTGTTGGGAACAAACTTGAACATCAAAGAGGCTGGAGTAAATTTATGTGATTCATGAACCGCCGAATTCAAAGCAAAAGCTAACCAATGCAGGGACGTGTCCCACCTGGAATGATCTTCATGATGATAGGCAATAAGTGCGGACCTGAGATTACGATTAACCCATTCAGCCAGAGATGGTTGAGGGTAATAAGCAGAAGTAGTTACATGAGAGATGGATAAGTCAAAACAGAATTTACGAAAAAGATTTGATGTGAACGCCTTAGCATTATCAGACACAATATATTGGCACGGACCAAAAGAAGCAAAAATAGAATTTAGGCAATTAATGGTGGACTGAGCGGTAGCCAGCTTAGTCAGAAATAACCAGGAAAATCTTTTAAAACCATCTACGCATACAAAGATGAACTTGTTGGCATTTCCCTTTGACTGGGGGAAGGGTCCTACATAATCAATATACAGGCGTTCCATGGGGCGCGACGCCTGATGCGAAGACAAAAGGCCTACCTTGGTGGACATGGTTGGTTTACTAAGCAAACAAGATTTACAAGCTTTTACTAGTTCACGGATTTCACCGTCCATACCCTTCCAGATGAACCTTTCACGAATCTTTTCACGAGTTTTAAAGATTCCAAGATGCCCCCCTAATGGGGTCTCATGATAATATTTGAAGATCATAGGCACAAGAACAGCTGGAACGACAACCTTCATCATCTTATCATGCCTCGAAGGGCAACATAAAACACCATTCCTCAGAACATAAGGGACAACATGTTCCCCAGAAGAAAGGGTTTCCATTATCGGAGCCAGCGTCGGATCTTCACGTTGGTATTTCTCGATATCCCTAAAGAGCATGGGAGCATCTGTTAAGATGGCATTAACATCAGATAGCATGGACTCGGGAGGAGATGAACTATCGACCGGATTATGGGTCTCGACCCCGTTGGAAAACATTCGGCTGAGTCCATCAGCAACAACATTTTCGGTACCTCTGATATGCCGGACATCGAATTGGAAGGCAGAAATACGGATGGCCCAACGGGCTATACGACCAGTACGATGCGGCCTACCTAAGACCCAGCTTAAGGCTTGATTATCTGTCTCCAGGTCGAATTTGACATGTTCCAGATAGAGACGGAACTTCTCTAAGGCAAATAAGATTGCCAACCCTTCGAGCTCATAGATAGAATACTTGGCTTCTTGAGCCGATAGAGTCCTAGATGCATAGGCGATGGGTCGCCTCCCTAGTTCAGTCTCTTGAAGAAGGACTGCAGCTACTGCTGACGACGACGCGTCGGTTTGGACGATGAATTTCTTCGAGAAATCAGGCATAGCAAGTACAGGGGCATTACAGAGAGCTAATTTAAGATTTTCAAAAGCGGCTTGTTGAGAAGGTCCCCACTCGAATTTGATGCCTTTCCTACGAAGAAGGTTCAAGGGCGCCGCTCTATTGGCGAAGTTAGGAATAAACTTCCTGAAGAAATTGACCATACCAATGAACCTGGCGATACCTTTAACGTCCTTGGGAGGTTTAAAATCACGGATGGCCTGTGTTCTAGAATGATCGACTGCAACACCATCAGGTGACACAATATGCCCTAGGAATGACATAGAGGGCTTAGCGAAGGCAACCTTGGACAACTTGACAGTTAACCCAGCCTTACGAAGGCGATTGAGAACTTCTTGCAGATGATCTAGATGTTCTTCAAATGTCTCCGAAAATACGACGACATCATCCAAGTAGTGATACAAGTACTCAAATTTGATGTCGGAGAAGACCCTATCTAGCGGCCTAGTGAGTACAGCTGCTCCCGTGGGGAGCCCGAAAGGCACGCGGTTGTATTCGTATAAATTCCAGTCCGTGGCAAACGCTGTAAGATGTTTAGACTCTTCCGCTAGGGGAATTTGATTATAGGCCTGATTCAAGTCCAAGATAGTAAAGAACTTGGCCTTACGAAACCATGAAAAACAAGAATGAAGGTCAGGAAGGGGCACGGATTGCAACACCACCTTCCGATTGAGAGCCCTATAATCAATGACAGGCCTGAAGCCTCCTTGGCGTTTCGGGACTAGAAAAATAGGCGAAGAATACGCCGACTTAGAGGGCCTAATAATACCATCCTTCAACATCTGATCGATGATTTCTTTCAGAGCCTTCATTTTAGGTGGAGATAGTCTATAAGGTGGAAAACGGACAGGAATCGAATCCGTGACCTCAATTTTGTATTCAATAAGGTCAGTAACACCAAGAGTATCAGAGAACACCTCTGGAAATGACTGACATAATTTACGAATACTATCAGCCTGCTCCTCAGGTAGATGTCTAAGGTCTAACAACATCTCATCCTGGGTAGGCGAAATAGATGAACATGATACAGAATTACACTTTAACAAGGGAATTTTACAATTGGACGCAAATTTGAATGTGCACGACCTACTCTGAAGATCGAGCACAAGGCCAGTGTGAGAAATGAAGTCAGCTCCCAATATGATGGGGCAAGACAGGTGCTTAGCCACAAACAATTTTATTTTCCATGTAAATTTAAAAATACGAATTTTGACATATAAGCAACCGAGAATTTCTAATGGAGAGGAATTAGCCGAAACATATTGGATCGCAGACAAACAATAGTTAGGAAGCTTACAAACAGATTTCAATTTTGAATACCATTGGTCCGAAATAATTGAACAAACACTGCTTGAATCTAATAGAGCTGTTATAGGCTCGTTATTTAACTCAATCTTAAGGAAAGGAACAGGTGCGGGGGTATCCGCCGCAATCCGAAGACATTCTTTGGGGCATTCAAAAGATAGATTAGCAGATTGAACATTCCCTGAATTTACGACCTGTTTACCAGGGGCTGAGCCTCGGGAAGAGGGATTAGTCGACTCAGCCGAAGCCACTAGTCATTTTTTATTATTGGCATTGGTGGAGTTTGCACCAGAAGTTGAGCAGGAGGGGGTGCTATTTGAATTTGGGCAATTTTTGGCGATATGTGAGAAAGCCCCACATTTAAAACAGCCTTGTGATGAACCGGCCCCATTCCTTGTCCCACTCGGCTTGATCAGTGGACACTTATTGCGCAGATGGTCGGGCGACCCGCAAGCATAACATTTACGGGGTGTGACTGGTCGGCGAGGCGGAGGCCGAAGATTACTAAAAGTGGGAGGGGGTTCTTTCGCGACACGCAAGGAGTCGGCGTATCTAACTCCTTCCGCTGAGACGGCCAATGCTTCAAGTTCAGAGAAGGTTTGCGGGCACGCCGCGAAACACAAATATGACCTATAGGATGGTGAAATTCCTTCCACAATAGCTTGTACAATCTGATCCTCCGGGAAGTGAAGAACAAACACCCTAGTATAGAACTTAATATCTTGGATGAAATCTGCCAAGTTTTCATCCAAGCGCTGTACCCGATAATAGTACTTCTGAATAAGGGAGGACCTTGCCCTGGCCGGGATGAAGTTAGCTAGCAAGTGGGCGTGGAAGTCTTCAATCGATGATTGCTCGGCAATGGCTCTAACTATTTTGTCTGAGAGAATTCCTATTGCATAGGGAGAGATAATGCAAAATTTGACATGGAGAAAGAGAAAACACAAGAGCATGATCCTGAAATTCAACTAAAAATCTTAAAAATGAAATTACGTCACTGGTGGTATTAACGGAAAACTTAGAGATACCTCTGAGCAACATTGCCAATGGATGAGGCAAGCTGCTAAACCCGGGTGACATAGTAGGTAAAGGTTTCAATGGCAAGGAAGTTAATTCAGGACGTATATTACTCAACGATGCACGTCGTTCCGACTCGTTGTCCAATGGGGCAGAGATAGTTTGAGCGGCAACGGTTATCCTATTGGCTTCTCCCTTAGGAGGCTCTTCCTCGCTACCTACATTCATCGTGGTGGGTTGATCAATTTTGGGAGGAACTTCCCCAGTTAACAATTGAGTGACCTTGCTAGATAATTCAGAAATACTTTCAAGCAACGTACTAGCTTCCTTCCTCTGAACGTCATTCAACTTCAGAGACAACAGATCGTTAACTCTATTTGAAAAATGATATAGCCTGGCTTGCACACGCTTAATTTGATTAGGAGAAGGATCATTTTCGTCAAAAAAACTAACTACCGATGCTAGCCCAGTAGTATTCTCGGTGATCGTGGAAAGAGAGTCGTCAATTTCTTTCTCTCCCAAATTGGGGATGGAAATGGGCAAATCAAGGGACTCTCTAAGCTTGTTGGTGTCTATCGCAACCGTGCCTCCAGATTGCACATTTCTGATAGTTAACTCATAGATCAACTCCTCTTTGCGCAAATAGTTAAGATGGAGAACATCGCGAGGACCGGGCATGATGACAGAACAATTTTGAAAAACTCAAAAAATTCCAGCAACTGAGAAAATGGTTAGAGTTCAGAACAAAACAATGTTTAGCCGTCAAAAGGGGCTAAATAGAGACCCATTCAACCACGCTCTGCTACCACTTGTTACGGAGATTTCCGTGGTAGGTAGAGGTGAAAGAAGGTGCGGGTGTGAATAGGTCTCAAACTACGAAATTAAAGTTAATGTAAAATTTAACAAGGTTATATTTTCTTTCCAAAATTCAGAAATAACACGAATGGCAGGTACAGAGTAGCAAGGCAACAAAATGTAGTTACAATATTTACTGGATTTGGGCTTCGCGCCCCGACTTCACTCTTCTAGGGCAATTAGCCCAACTTTACTCCAAAATAAGTTTTACCAGAGGGGCAGAAAACCCCATTCATGTTCAAGAGCACTTGCCCCAAATTACACAGAAAGGCCTCCTTGAGGCATACAACACTTAATTTTCAAGAAAGAGCCACACGCTCTCAAACTTTAAGCCTCTCAAAGGCCACACCAAACTCCACCTTCAAGTTGTCCTCTCAGGACATAGACACAGGGGTAACATACCCAACCTACTGAGGTCTATTAAATGAAAAGGGGTAATTACATGACCTCTAAAATAACAATTAGAGAGGAGGCGATCTGCTCTCCTAATGCATTTGTTTTTTAAAACCTAATCTGGCTCTAGGCCACTAATACAAGGGCTAATCCCATACTACAGAGGTGACTTAAGAAGGAAACAATTTACATTACTTTAAAGAAGAATAGGTAGAGAAAAAAAAAAAAAAAGTTCACCTCAAAGCAATATGAGTGGGAGCTCGAGAGGGTTAAGCACTCTCTATCCCAATATGTAGTTTAAAAGATAGAATAGATACAAGTTTCTTTACATTTTAAGGAAGGTTACATAATGGAACAACTTCGGACCCGCCCCGAGAGTTAAACTGCTGAGCTAGCAAAGAAAGAAGTTATTAATCGGCCATTACCTTGTTGTTGACCGCTGCCGACAAAAGAGGCGCTTCCCGCCCCCTGCGATGTACTTTACACACTGAAAGATGGAACAGAAGTGGCCCGGAGACCCTAAAATCAGCAGTTTATATACTCTCGCGGAAAGTTCGAGGCGTTTGGGGAATGAGAACACCCTCCCACAAAAACTTTATTGGCTAACCAAGAAAACCCCTACACAATATGAAGAAGAAACACCTAATTGGTGTAAAATTAATTCAAGAAATTCGGGATTGGCTAGATACAAAACAAGGGGAAAGAAAGGGATAATATTGCCAACTTAAATAATGACTGAAAGAAATTTAGCAAAGAACAAACTTTTGAATTCAAAATTTCTCCCAAAAAAACAGTTCTTTCACTCCGCACTAGGGTGCACTATTGTTGATCTTCAGTAATGTCCTCTAGAAGAGAAAGTTCACACTTCTTACTACAAGCAAAACAAAAATACGTTGAAAATGACACAGTTCAAAAACTCCAAAATTTCCAGGTAGTGACATCTTCTGAGAAAGTAGAAAATTAATACCGTAGATAAAGTTCAGACTTCCTCCAGCAGAGGAGTTTCAATTGGCGCACTTTTTAACTTAGCGGCGTGGAGGTGTACCGCCCGGTACAATTATTATTATTATTATCATTATCATGATCAATAAGGGATGATGACTTTATTGCAGTTTTTCAGTTTAGAGTCACAACAGTCAATGACAACATCGGCAATATTTATTATAGCTTGTGTGGTAAAAATGTGTCACTGTGAGCTTGCATTCGGGAGATGTGAGTTCAAATCCCACCGATGGCAGCCCTGAAGATGGTTTTCTATGGTTTTCCATTTTCACACCAGTCGAATGCTGGGGCTGTAGCGTAATTGTTAATAATAATGTAATTTTTTTTTTACGTCCCGCTAACTACTTTGATGGTTTTCGGAGATGCAGAGGTGACGGAATGTTGTCCTACACAATTTCTTTTACGTGCCAGTAAATCTACCGACACGTGACTCTATCTTAATTAAAGCCATGGCCACTGCCTTCCCAATCCTAGCCCTTCCTCATCCTTGCATCACCAAAAACCTTCATTGTGGTGTACGACATCAAACCACTAGCAAAAAAGAAAGTATCGGACATAAAAGATTGAAAAATGGATTTTCTATAATTGTTGTATACATCTTGTAGATAGATGTTTGTGAGAAATGTATCTCCATGCATAAAACATAAAAGATTAGAAATTGTAATGTACACAACTTTTATAATTTACAGTTTGCATTAATATTAATGGAGAAATTTGACCTTTCTAGTTTTGGTTCCCTTCATATAGCCTAGAGCACTCTCTGGATAATTAAATTCTGTCAAGTCCTTTTCCTGTGATTATAAAAATCAGTATTTCACTTTCACGGCCTAAAAATGAAATATGTATCATAACATGAACTCATGTGATGTTTCAGTGATAAAGGAGGAGTGAAGCCTGCTGGGGCCTCTGAATTTGCTAAGCCTAAACACTTGCCGTTCAATGTGCCAACCAAAATTCTGGATACAATTGAGACAGCCAAGACCAACATTGACTGGTGAGTTCACGATGTGTGTGTAGAATTAACATGAGTAAAAATTGGGACTGACGACAATAGTGATAGCCAAAGTATATTGGGACTCTTTCCCTTTCCCCTTCACTGCCATTTCCTGTCGACAGCTCAAGACAAACCCCTGCTTGTGTTCACTCAAACATCAACGCAACCTGACAGTCCAGTTCTGAGGTTTGGAGTAGAGTGAGTATTTGCCTCATTCACTCACCCAACTTTTTGCTAGTATACCAATCACTTTCCTCAACTTCCTTTTAATTTTTCCCTAGACTTATAAAGAGAGAGACAACATTCATAATACCAGCACCACATACAACCTCGTTAAGACGTTTCTCCAGGGGACAAGGAAAAAGAACGTGTTAAGCGAGAAAACGTACTAATGAATATACGAATAAAAACTATCCAACAGGGATATGTAAACACTAGATATGATTTTTTTGACATGAGGTTATTTTGCGTCTTGCATCCGCGGGTTCAGTGAAAACTAAAGGCCTATCTATCATTTCTACAGATGAGAAGAAAGTATTAAAAGGCGTGGAAAACACGAGAGAACTAATATGAAAACATTTTCTACTGATGATTATAAAGTAACAAGTACCGGTACACAGAAAGGTGTGAAAAACACCAGATAAAAAATATGAAAACGTGCACAGGGGCCAACAAAAATATCAGAGTATTATTGTAGATCACACTCTTTCTAAAACAAATGTTAGTAGAAGCCTTTTATTCTGGAGTAGTGGATTGTTAAACATTATTTTGTGGTCACACTCTAAGGCGATGAATTGGAGGTTACACTCGACCATTTGCAACTGCGAGGAATTACTTTGGCCGCTATTTTCAATCGAACAAAACTTTGACTAACTTGAGTGATCAAGTCGAAACTCGAAGGTGCGAGTTTCAACATTCATGACCTCTGCGTGCTTATGTCAGTCCATTTTCTGACAGATTTTCATTTTGTCTTCATTAGGATTTTCACAACATTTTCCATATCCATAACTTGGCTATCACAAGACAAATATGCATCACGCCAGTCAGTTTCAAACGATTATGTTCCTAATCCAGATATAGGCTATCGTATCACGCGACAAATTTTCGCTACACTTCACTGCATCACTCAATACAAAATAACCTTCTGAATGGAATGCCTAATACAAGCACAAACAGGCTCACTCTGCTATTCAGCAATCTCGCTGCTAACTGGCAAACAAAACTGAACATTCCTAACGCTAACGGCTTGCTTTCCGAAAGTGCAACTTATCCTTTGAAGTTCGGGAAGGCGTTTTCCCATAATCACGCAACGTGGCAACGGCTCTTACCCAAGTTGGAAATCACATTTCTTTCAGAAGGGATGACAAATACAGTAACATCTTCAGGTCTAAGGAAAATGTGATTGTACTAAGCGGTAATAGCAAAAATTCGTGACACGATAAGTGAATTTTTTAAATTTTTTATATAGATTTAATACGATGAGAATCGGGACTTCGAATTTACAACGTGCTAAGCGGGAAAACGTGTTAATGAGGAACGAACTAACGAGGTTTCACTGTATGATATTCAACATTCCTTATTGACTATCATACACTTAGAAACAGTCTGCCTGACAATAAGATCCATCGTATAAACTTAAGAGAAATTCCTTCCAGCTTTATTTGATTTACAACCAACATTGAATCTGCATTTCTCACCAAAAGATTTTCATAATGTTCATTACTGGCCAAATTTACATTTTTTATACTGCATAAAATATAGCATGTTGTTTTTTAAGAAACTCTAATCTCTCTGTTCAAAAATTTTCTTTTTATCATATTTTCTTGTCTAGCATATTTTATTTCATGAATTTAACATGTTCTCATACAATTACTAACTGAAGATGATTCTTGAAACACGCTCTGGTTTTAATATGACTATACATACCATTTAGTTTTTAGTGGATAGTTTTAATTTGAATTGAATAGATGGACCATTAGAAGTAAATTTTTACATAGAAGTTTGTTTACAAATTGTCATGTCAATATGGAATCAAATATGAAATTCATCATTTGCAAACCACCCAAAGCTGAAAAGCTGGCTCTTGTTCTACACGTATTTCTGGGTTGACTGATCACTGCTTTCCAATAAAGTCAAGCATTTTGATATTTGTGGGCTTCTTGAATTTTGGATCTTCAGATGAATGTCCTTCTCCATATTGAACTCCAGTTGAGACAGTCACTCTGTAATGATGCAGATTTATTCTGCTTTGAAACTGTGGAAACTCAAATAACTCTTGTAAGTGAATCTTTGAGGGGCTGCCCGGCCGAGGCGGTAAAGGCGTGCTTGGTTCGCCCGGAAGGACTTGGGTTCGAATCCTCACCAGGAATTTAAACCTAAGAATTTCATTTTTGTCCGTATTGAACTGAGAATGGAAGATAGGAAAACTTAAAAGGGTCCACCTTTTCAATACAAAAATGTTATAGTTTGTTTATAACATGTATTTGCACCAGGAAGTCGGAAAATTTAGAAAGCAAGATTTCCACTTTCGGAGGTGCATATGGCCCTGAGGTTCACTCAGCCTACACCAAAAATGAGTACCAGGTTAATTCCTGGGGGCAAAGGCGGCCAGGCGTAGAGCCAACCACTCTACCCCATCACGTGTCGAGGTTACGGATAGTGGAAGCCTTTACCTTCCACCCCTCCAAGGGCCTTAATGGCCTGTACGGAGATGACTTTGCTTTGCTTTAAATGTGTCTTTGTGATCATCCGTTGCAAGAGCAATTTTCAGGCATTTATGTATTTTCCTCAGAAATTGTAAATCCTTGGATCACATTTCGTGCTTCACCCTGAACCACGCCTGTCAGGTATAGTTTCTTTTGTATGTTCATTATTATAATGGATGGTCACTTCAAAGCTGTTCTTGAAGAAGAACCATTCCATAAAATCTTTGTTGAATTCAGGTAGTTTGATTTCAAGCAACTTCTGTATGCCTCGATTGCTTGTTTCTGTAGCTTCCTTATTTTGAATGTTGCGACTTGGCTGCATTGTCGTGTTTCATTGAGTGTCTTCTGCTTTGTCAGTGATTGTCCGTAATGTTGGAACTGTTTAAAAAAGTATGCTTCAGAAAGCCTTTGTTCGCCTTCACATTCCCTCTAAATACTTCTGCAGAGAAAGTGTCTTCTATTTCTATTTGTGACTGCACAAAACAATTTCATGCATCTTTGCATGTCCTAATATTGACCTTTCTATTAATTTTACTAAATATAATGCACTAAATATGTATCAAAAACATAAAATCCTCTGTACAAAACATTAAATAGTGGCACATTAAAATGAATAAAATTATGTAATGGTTCCACCTTTCCAATACATGCAAACTTAGGAATGTAGGTTACACATCACTAGTTGATCATAAATGGTACCGGCTTCGTCCCCAAATTCCAGGTCATCATCAGCCGATCACTTAAAAATAGAATTAAAAAATGCACAGATAAATAACCAGTAATGTAGAAGATACAGTTTTTTCACCAGACGTAAGTTCATATGGAGCAGTATAACACGTGACTGTCGCACTTTGTTTTAAAAGCTTTTAAATTTTGAAGAGAAGAAGAATAAATAGCTTGAGGATCAGTATTGTAAACGTATGCTTGATATATGAAGATGCAGAACAGTTGACATTAAAAAACAAATGTGAAGAGAAATAAGTGAAAAAGTGCAGTATTAGAACAATTGAAAATCACAATTGACAAATGAATGTATCATGAAGATGAATGTTCAGGCAGTTCCTGAGGGGGCAAAGAGATCAAATTTGAAGGCCAAATTGATCTGAACCAAAAATGAAATTTTAATTCCTGGTTCAGTCCGGAAAAAGAAAGGAATTAATAGGTTAATAGAAAATCTCATTGTGAACCGTATTGGATATCAGATAATAAAAATTGTAGTTGAAATTAAAAAAAGAAGTACCAATGCGCCCTATTATAAACAGTCGAAATAGTCCCACCTATAAGGTATTAAAATTTCTACACCGCTTTTTAAGTAATCATTATAAATTCAATAATGAAGCCTACATTAAGAATTCAATATATTTTTTGCAATAAACTTTCTAAATTTAAGTTGCATGACAATCATGTTATGGTTTCTATGATGTCACTAATATGTATACAAGTATACCAGTAAATGAAACCATTAGTATAATAGAAACTAACCTCTTGAAACAGAACACTATAAGTAAATGTGAAATGGATGAATTGATCAATTTGTTAAAATTTGTCTTAAACAACAATTTTTTTACATTTAATAACGAAATACATCAGAAGGGACTAACGATGGGCGACCCGATATCTGGAATTCTTGCAAACATTTTTGTGGATAACCTGGAGACTAATAAGATAATGAATAAAATCAATGGTTTACAGCTTTGGCTAAGATACATCGATGAAACAATTGCCGTCATTGACACACACCATAATAATAGTGATAACGTGTTATTGATGCTTAACGGCCTTGACAGCAATATCAGGTTCACTAAGGAGAACGAGGTCAACAAGTCTTTGAATTTCTTGGACCTAAACTTGACCAGAGTGAATGATAATTTCATTTTTCAAATTTACAGAAAGCCCTCCGCTGCTCCTTTGACAATAAGGAGCGAGTCTTTACATCCTCAGTCTCAAAAACAAGCAAGTTTATCAAGTATTAAATGTTCCACTATCTACTTCTAATTGGAAAAAGGAATTTGAATACATAAAAGAACCAGCAAAACTTAACGGCTTTAAACTTGACATGATCAATAAGATTATTGGTCAAATAAAATCGAAAAATGTCACAAGTTTAAGTCCAAAATAATAAAAATTGCCACCTTCACTAACCCAGCTTATACAGCATTACTAACCCGTTAAAGAAGCACGATATCAGAATCGCCTACCGAACCCGCAACACTAATCGGAACATATTTTTAAATTCCAACTCTGTAAATGCTTCTCAGGACAAGTTTTCTAATTCTGGTATATACTTAAGTGCACCCAGTGTGAATTTTCTTATATCGGTCAAACTGGCCGTAGTTTTAGAACTAGATATTTGGAACATTATAATGCCTTAAAGCATAAAAAATACTCGGCTATGAGCAACCATATGAGGGATTCTGGCCACAGTTTACTACGATTGATCCGGACCTTAGCATTATTAAATATGTAAATAAAAGTAGCTTAATGACCGCATTTGAAAAACACATTTTTTTTTGGATCAACACTTTAACACGTTGGCGACTATGAGACCCGCCGGCGGGTCACGCCAACTCTTTACTTCTGGACGGTGAGACCCGCTGGAGGTCTCGTGACACAATATATATACTGGAGCTGTATCACGCGCCGTTCACAGATTATGCTTTCGTCCTTTCTGGTTCGTCTCTACGTAAGGCAAACTAACTTTGTATACAGTGGGATATGCAGGGAGTACATAGGAGCTAGGATAATTAAGAAATTATTCAATATGCTTGTTCCATTACTTAAACCATTTTCTATGAAGAAAATATCTACAAATATATAGATACCCTGTTCAGAAAATCATAACTATCGGTTGTGTTGGAGTTGAATATTTAACAGCGTCGTCGTTATTATTATTATTATTATTATTATTATTATTATTATTATTATATTATTTATTATTATTATTATATAATTATTATATATTATATATTTACATATAATAATAATAATAATAATAATAATAATAATAATAATAATAATAATAATAATAATAATAATAAAGAAAGTTATACCGTACACATGGATTATTAAAACAGTTAATATTTTGTTAAACTAATACACTGATGGTGTAAAAAGGGAATGAATGTAACAATGTGAGGTACCACTTCAGTGTTACTTATGAAAACAAAGCAGGCACAACGATGGCTTACTGGGACAGTCCTCACAGTACATCCCCCTGTGGGTGGGGGCGGTAGAATAACACCCACGGTATCCTCTGCCTGTCGTAAGAGGCGACTAAAAGGGGCCTCGGGGGCTCTGAACTTTGGAGCGTGGGTTGGCGACCACGGGGCCCCTTAGCTGAGTCCTGGCATTGCTTCCACTTACTTGTGCTAGGCTCCTCACTTTTATCTATCCCATCCGACCTCCCTTGGTCAACTCTTGTTCTTTTCCGACCCCGACGCTATTAGGTTTGCGAGGGCTAGGGAGTCTTTCATTTTCACGCCCTTCGTGGCCCTTGTCTTCCTTTAGCCGATATTTCATTTTTCGAAGTATCGGATCCCTTCAATTTTTTCCTCTGATTAGTGTTACATAGAGGATGGTTGCCTAGTTGTACTTCCTCTTAAAACAATAATCACCACCACCTCACAGTACATGGACACTTTCTTGCAGTGCTTCTGAGCATAAGTTCTGTCATGGATGTTCACTAGTTCTGCGTAACAACTGACGCAATGTTTACGTACTTTTCTATTTCGGCCATATTTTTCTTATATTTCCCTCAAAATATGACGGCGTTTGGGAGAAGTGGAGAGAGTAGCTGCTGTTCTCACACTGTTTCCCAAACTTCTAACGACCAATTCCTCTCTAAATTTTCCAATTTGCAAATTCTTCCGCATTACTTCATTATGTGAAATGAGCGGATTCACAATAGCCGTTCCAAGCAGCAGTTCCAGCGCAACTTTGTGATACCACCTAGTTGTTCTGCACAAAGACCGCCAATTTCAGTGAGGTCACCGGCGGGTCACAGAGTGCGTGCGAACCCCCTGCGTTACTTGTAGACGATGAGACCTGCCAGGCGGTCTCAGCACACAGTGGACACAGTGCACTCTAATGCCTATAGACCATACTTATGATATGTAATAGCATGTAATATATCATTAGAGTTCACGTATGTCTGATTTTTCACTTCGTCCCTAATGAATAAACTCGGAAACAATATGCCGTCGTCAACGTGTTAATAACAATAATAATTTGAATGATGTTTCTGAGAACAGTAGCCCGATAACTGAACAAGTCCCCAAGTTACTTGCTAGTTTTGATATAAATCATAATAATTTCAGGAGAATTTTCAATTATAAACTCTTAAATAATCCCCCGGTCATACCAGTAGCTTCTGCCTTATCTCCTCCTTATACCATAGCATCGCCGCCAACTTCTAGCGCTCTCAAGGTTGCGCCTACCCCTCCCCTCCCCTCCCCTCCCCTCCCCTCCCCTCCCCTCCTGACTTGCTCTCCGCCCATGCAGGCACACCCCTACAACACACGTAGCAGCAGCAGCAGCAGCAGACGATTACCAGACCTCCTCGAGCAGCTAAGGTAACTAGTCGCCTCTCTACCAACATAAGGGGTAAGCGGTCTTAGACACTCACTTTATTGGGCACTCTAATTTTCTAGAAACTGACGTACATCTTTTCTCTTTTATATTTTCAGACTTCAATACATGCTCATTGCGTTTCGTTCTCCATCTAAGACTTTGTTGAACTCCCAGTAGAAATTGCACATGATAAAAATAATTTTTGTATCCGTATTGAAAGTATTTGTATTAAATAACACTAGTATGTTTTTATTGTTTACCCACCTATTCAGTACAATACAATCTTCAAAATTAGGACTTTGTCCTTATCAAAATTATCAACATAATACATTGGATCGTACATGTTTTGCCTATCAATAGTAGTCATCATCAGCCATATTTTTACCTTACGAATAGATCAGGTACCTGATTGGAAATGACTTATGAATACTTTTGAAAAACTTTGTCTTGTAAAATGGATTAGAGATCGTTAAACAACTATTACAATGTGAAATGTAGTATACTATTTGCTGAACAATGTTTGTGTTAATATTTGAGTCTAAAAATATGACAGTTATTTAAGAATTATAATATAGGTGGTTGATATTAAAAGATATTACAATAAAGTTAAAATCGAAATGCACATTCCAATTAATTGTCAAATGGCATGTTGTTAAAAACTTTAGGAATGTTGAGCATTAATTTTTTTTAAATCTGGTAATAGTCCTTGGTTCTTGAAGTTGATAAGTATTAATATTTCATTTATGTGCTTATCAGTTTGAAGAATTTTCATATGACATGGTTCTATTTACTATTTAGTAGTGTTTTATTCTGCACAATTGCTATTAAGCAGGTTCATCAACAGCTGATGATAACCTACTCACAGGTAGAAACCGGTACTGTCTTTTAATGTAAATATTCTAGACATTTTGTAAAATAAAGTATTGATTAGGTGGAAAACTCATCCTTCATCCTTGTGTGCTCAAATTATCAATACAGACATGAAGCTGTTAGATTATAGCATGTAGATGTCCGCTAAAATGCCGGAGATTGGGTCTCGCATAGCTAAGCCTTCTTGTTTATATATTTTGTTGTTGAAAGTAAAGTAATTGTTATGTAAAACAAAACTTATTAACTTTATAAATTCATCTATTTCAATTTTGCTTAATGTACTATGCGTGGAGAGGTTGTTTTTTTTATTATAGTGATAGTTTCGTTGATGGGTTTATTTGAGTACATATTGGTGATGTCAAAGGAACATAAAACATGATTTGGTTGTAAATTGAATTTGTTTAAGGTTTTGCAAAGTTTGATAGAATTTTTGATGGGATTTACATTGTGAAATTAAAAATGTTTTTTTTAAGAACTTGTGGAGGAACTGAGAAGTTTTATAAGTGGGGCAGTTTCTGCTATTGATTATTGGTTTGATGGGGGTATCTTTTTTGTAGTAGTAATAATAATAATAATAATAATAATAATAATAATAATAATAATAATTTCGTGTGGCTATTACTAGCCGATTGCAGCCCTTGTAAGGCAGACCCTCCGATGAGGGTGGGCGGCATCTGCCATGTATAGGTAACTGCGTGTTAGTGTGGTGGAGGATAGTGTTATGTGTGGTGTGTGAGTTGCAGGGATGTTGGGGACATCACAAACACCCAGCCCCCGGGTCATTGGAATTAACCAATTAAGGTTAAAATCCCCGACCCGGCCGGGAATCGAACCCGGGACCCTCTGAACCGAAGGCCAGTACGCTGACCATTCAGCCGAGTCGGACATCTTTTTTGTATATTGTAGGTAATGATCTTGCTGTAGGTAATTTCAGATTCATAGTGATCATTTTCTGATAGTCTTGTTTGTTTAGTAGGAATATTGAATTTTGTAAGGAGTGTTTTTAGATTGTGTTGTGTTTTTACTACGGGATTTTTATTGATTAATGTGTAGGTGTTATTGGAGGAAAAACTCTTCTGTTTTCTTGATGTAATCTTGTTTACTCATTAAAACTGTTGTATTGCCCTTATCAGCCTTTGTTACTATGACATTGTTGTTATTAGTTTTAAGCTTTAGGTTTTGTTTTGAAAAGTTAGAATTGTTGGTAGTTATTGTATCATTGACGAGTGTAGGTATTTTCTTTTTTATTTCGTATTTATCATTATTTTGTTTCTCTAAGGGAGTCTGTCTTTTAATATTATGTTCATTCTTGGCGATGGTGGAGATTACATCTTCGACCTTTTGTGGATTAGGCCAGTTATATTTTATGCCTTTATTAAAGAGATCCATTTCACTATTTAGAAAACTGGGCCCTGACCAAAACTTTAGATTAAGTTTATTTTGGCTGAAAATGCTAACGACAGTTAAGGGAAATATGTCCCAACTTATAACACCAGTTGTAATGATTGTATCCTAAATATAAGGATTGATAAGTGTTGGAGAGGTGGTTTATCTTATTGTTTTCAATTACAATTTTTATAAGGTTAATAGAAGCCAAAATAGGTGGGGATAGACTTTAAAAGGCAATGAAGTAAGTGGGCAAAAAAATATATAATATGTGTTGTGCAGCATTATATATAGTAAGGGGTTGAATTTGGAAAAGAATAATAGAGTGGAAAGTGTGATGGAGAGTGAAAAGAGGAAAGGAGAGAAGAGGGAAATAAGGGAGGAGGAGTAGATTTAAGGTGGGGCAGGTGGGTGAGTTATTGGTGGTAAACGACGTGGGTAGGAACTATGCAAGGCATGAAAAATCGAATTTGAGTTTAAAGATTTAATATTTTTAAAAATTAGGATTTTGTAAGTAGGATTAAAATACTGGTCAAGGTGAATGAAACAATTTTCAGTTGTTACGTATGTGATCTTCAGTCAGCATGCGTGGCACCCATCTTGTGCACACCTTCCGGTATTTCAACTTTAGGAAACCTCAGGAACGAAAGTGCAGAGATCATTCAGGGCGAACCGCTGATCTTCACGCATGATTTGCTCAACCTTCACGACTGTCTCGGCGGAAATTGGCGGTCTCTTGCTCCTTTGTTCGTCGTGAATTTCAGTCTGACCGGCTGCAAACTCTCTACACCACTTACGAACATTTTTGACATCCATGCACGATTCACAATACACTTCCGTCAGTTGGCGATGGATTACAATCGGTTCAGTACCATTGCGTTCAAAAACCGAATAACTGCGTGCACTTCGCGGTAAAATCCAACGGAAGCTCCATTCTCAACAGGTGCCAAGTCAAGACTGAGTGCCTCAGCGCGGCATGCGCATGTTTATATGTGAGCACGGGAAACACTCTTAACAATATTGTGACCAACAGCCACACGAACAGAGTTCTGTATTTATATAAAAATAGGGGCCTTATTTTTGGGATTACCCTCGTATTTGCATGTCTTGTTCTATTTTGGTGATGTTATGTTTAGAATCATATATATGTTGTCCTACTGAGAGAATCTGTTGTATTTTAAAGCGTTTACATGTTCAGAATATCTGATGGTAAAGTTACGTCCGGTTTGTCCAACATTTGAAGAACTGCAGTTATTGGATTTGAATCTGTAAACTCCGGATTTTGAAAAAACATTGGATTTGTTTACCAAGTTAGAGTTGTGTAAGATATCTACATTTCTGTTATTGGTTCTAAAAGCTATTTTTACACTGTGCTTTTTGAAAACGTTGGTAACTTTATAAGTCTTTATTGAAGGTAAGAGTGGAAAATGCAGAGGCATTGATTTCTCTTTTGTCAAAGTGGTCTTGGGACGGTGCTTGAATTTGTTGATTGTGCGGTTTATAAAAGAGTTGTTAAAACTGTTAAATTTAGCGATAGTACGGATGGTGTTCAATTCATTATTTAAGTCTTTCTTAGACGTTGGAGTATTAAAGGCACGAAAGCCTGGGCTGTTGTAAGTAGCACATTTGTATGCCTGTGGATGCGATGAGTCTTGTCAAATGGTGGTTGCTGTTTGAGTTGGTTTTCTAAAAATTTTGTAGAATAAAGAAGAAGGATGTCTGGTAATGGTTAAATCTAAAAAAATAATAGTTTTGTTACTTTCAGATTCGAGGGTAAATTCAATATGAGGGCCAGTGTTGTTAAGAAGATGTGTAGAAGCTGTGTTAGTGATTTCTTCATTCATAATAACTAAAGTGTCATCGACATATCTGGCCCAGAAGAGGATATTATTAAAATTATTATTATTATCATCAATTGTTGTGTATTCCAAGAAATCAAGATAGATCTCAGCTAAGATGCCTGAGGCTGGTGAGCCCATAGTTAAACCATCCTGCTGATATATAGTATTATCAAAGGTGAAAAAGTTATTATTGACGACCAATTTTAAAATAGTAATAAAGTTTTGAATTTCTAGTTTACTCAGATGACTGAATTTAAGTTATTTTCAATGATGGGGAATAATTTGGATGTTTGTATACTTGGGTACATATTTACGATGTCAAATGAACGGAGAGGAAGATTTGGTTGGATGTGAAAGTCCTTCAGTTTTTCAATTTTGAAATGTTTCTGATAGATTTGTTGGATAAAAATCGGTAATTTTCTAATACCTTTTTTTGGATGAATTAGGATCTTTTGTATAATGGACTGGGTCTGTAATTGATTATTGGGCGAATCAGAATGTTGGCTTTATGAATTTTGGGGAGTGCTTTAGCAGTGGACAGACCTGGGTTCATGTTTAAAAGTTTTGTTTTTTCTTGATCTGTGAAGAGAAAAGAGGTGTTTTTTAAAGTTTATTTAAGTAGACGTTGGATTTTTTGGGTGGTGTCTTTTTTAACTATTGAAAAAGGATTATTGTTAAAGAAATCTTTAGTTTTAGCGACATAGATTTATCCATTAAGACAGTGGCATTGCCTTTATCAGATTTGGTGGTGATAAGGACACTATCATTAATTTTCTTTATAAGATCAAGGATGCGTTTGTGGTCAGTGATTTAATTTTTTTATTATATTGGGGGGAGTTGTTTTTGTTATTAGGAATGAAAATTTTTTTTTTTACGTCATACCTTATTTCGTCTTGTTGTTATGATGGCTATCTCGGATTCAATAACTAAATTGCTGACTATGTTGATAGTGTTTAGGTTTGGCCAATTGTGTTTGAGGCCTTTATATATGAAGTACGTCCAGAAAGTAAGTTCCGTTTGGTAATATAACTAAATTGTGTACAGATACAGAAAAATTATTTATTGCACAAAATTCTACAACTCTTAAACTACTTTCCCACATAACTGCCGAACTTTTGCAGGCATTTGTCATAGCGGGGCACCAGTTTTTGTATACCTTCTTCATAGAAGTTTGCCGCCTGTGTCTTCAACCAGTTGGAAACATTTTCTTTCAGCTCTTCATCACTGTTGAAGTGTTGACCGCCAAGGAAAGACTTGAGATGTAAGAACAGACGAAAGTCGCTAGGAGCGAGGTCAGGGCTGTACGGAGGATGGTCAAACACGTCCCAGTCAAATCCCTGTAAGAGGTTTTTCGTCACATTTGCAGTGTGTGGTCGTGAGTTGTCGTGAAGGAAAACAACACCTTTTGACAGCAATCCTCGGCGCTTATTCTGTATTGCGTGGCGCAATTTTCTAAGTGTCTCGCAATAAACATCTGCTGTCATTGTTTGACCACGCGGTAAGAAATCAATGAGTAAGATGCCTTTGCAGTCCCAGAACACTGTGCACATCATTTTTCGAGGTGTCAAGATTTGTTTCGGCTTAACCGTTGCTGGGGATGAAGTGTGCCTCCATTCCATTGATTGCTGCTTACTTTCAGGGGTGTCGTAAGAAACCCAAGTTTCATCTCCTGTGACTATCTGTGTCAGAAATTCTTTGCCGCCTTCATTATAACGGGTCAAAAACTGAAGTGCACTACCCATCCATTTTGTTTTGTGTTGCTCAGTAAGAATCTTTGGTACCCAACGTGAGCGAAGTTTATGAAATTTCAGTTTTTCAGTAACAATTTCATGAATTAGTGATCGTGAGATTGGGGGAAATTCCATAGCGAGAGCACTAATTGTAAACTTGCAGTTTTCCCGGATCTTGTCATCAATCGCGTGAACCAGTTCTTCTGTAACCAAAGATGGACGCCCACTTCGTTCTTCATCGTGCACGTCACTACGTCCTTCATTGAACTGTCGGACCCACCTTCTCACCATTGAATCACTCATCGCATTTTCCGTAAACTTCGCAAATTTGCCGATAAATTTCAATTGGTTTCACTTTCCTAGCATTCAGAAAACGAATCACAGATCTGATTTCACAAGCGGCGAGATTTTCAATCAACACCAACATTGTAAACAAGCACAGCAAAGCGTACGTGGCTGACAGCGATCTCAAAATGGCACACGCTTCTTCTCCTTGATACAGAGCGTCTACCGTGCATGTGCGGAACTGCGATCGCAGCACTGCAGCGGAGATAAATTGAAACGGAACTTACTTTCTGGACGTGCCTCATAGAATCAGATTTTCATCATCATTCAAGACTGTTTTAGATAAATTAACAACAGGGGGATGGAATTGTTCAGTTGTTGTGTCAGGTATTTTATTCTTTATGACAAGATTTTTATGTATAGAGGAATTGTTTTTTAGGTTGTTAAGCTTTTTCTCTATAATTTTTTTTTTTTTTTTTGATAATTTGTAAAATAATCTATAGTGCTACATTCACATGTGTTATACTGCTCCACACGAACTTATGTCTGGTAATGATCACAAGATTGTTCCTTGAGCTATTTATTCTTCTCTTCAAGATTATAAAAACTTTTAAAACACAGTGCTACAGTCACATTTGTTATACTGCTCCATGCAAACTTACGTCTAGTGAAAAAACTATATCTTCTACATTACTGGTTATTTATTTGTGCATATTTTATTCTGTTAAGTGATCGGCTGATGATGACCCGGAATTTGAGCTTGAAACCTGTACCGTTTATGATTGACTAGTGATGTATCCTTACATTACTAAGTTTACATGTATTGAAATGGTGGAACCATTACATAATATTATTAATTTTAATTTTGATCTCAGTTCAATGCAGACCATAATGAAATTCTTATTTTTCAATTAAATAGTGAGCAATAATACAGAGTGAGCAGAATAAAGGGAAACTGCTCCATCCTGTGCATGGGAATTCCTGAATGAATGAGTCAGCTGGTGATGAAATACAGTTCCAGATGTACTCTAAGGCACATGTACCGGGCCAGTTTTCAGTCTTTGTTGAACGTTTGCAAACATGGCACGTATTATGTTGGTGATATTCGTACTCTGTGTGAATTCAGTGAAATGGCTCAGGTGGCTCAAGTCGGGTTTCAGTATTCTGTTCCCCAAAGAGTATTCATTTACGATTCAAATG
The DNA here is from genome assembly GCF_040414725.1 of Anabrus simplex. Classification (NCBI taxonomy): domain Eukaryota; kingdom Metazoa; phylum Arthropoda; class Insecta; order Orthoptera; family Tettigoniidae; genus Anabrus; species Anabrus simplex. Next base: position 222,068,342 of record NC_090268.1, on the reverse strand, counting down.
TCCATACAGAAAGTGCGAGGGCTGTAAGGAGATTATTTCAAGAGAAATTTCCTGATGTTCAAGTTCCAGGCCGGACTTTGATTCATAGCTTAGTAAATACATTATGTAAGACGGGAAGTCTTCTTGATAAGAAATATAAGAAACCCCGTACAGTACTCGCACAAGAAACTGTAAGGTAACATAAGTAACGCTCTGGAAAGGTCTCCTACAAAATCACTTCGACGACTTGCTCAGGAAATGGAAATTTCCTATGGTACTATTCGAACGGGTACAAATTTACTGAAGTTAAAGTCATATAAAATTACTGCAGTGTAAGAACTTAAACTGCGTGACCCTGCTTTACAGATGCTATTTAGTGAATAGGTTTTGAATGTGATACATCATCATCATCCTAAACTATCTCCAGTTTCCCGGGTGTGGTATATGAGCCTCCTCCATCTCATCCTGTCCTTGTACCATTCCTCCTCCACCAACTTGTCCCAGTTATGACCTCTCAGCAGTACATCGTTCTTAACTAAATCTATCCATTTCCTTCGTGGCCTTACCACGTGTCGTCTTCCTTCTACTTTTCTGTCAAATTCCTTCCTTGCAGTTCTGTTAACTGGCATCCTCTTCATGTGATCAGACCACTTCAGTCTTGATATCTGAATCTTATTGAGAAGAGAATCATCTATTCCTACTCTCTACTTTTCTCATTCCTAATCTTGTCTTTCCTAGTTTTCTGGATCATAGTGCGTAGGAATTTCATTTCAGCTGCCTAGAGTTTGGAGTTATCTCCATTAGTCAGTGTTGTGATTTCGAGACTTTATGTAAGAACTGGTGTATAATAGGACTTGTACAATGTCATACATGACGGAGAAATTTACCCTAATTTAACGTTCTTTTCGGACGAATCGTGGTTTCACCTAAGTGGGTATATTATTATTAACTTTATTTTCCACATTGGACCACTTGAGTCTTCCATGTACACTTTTTCTTTGAAGGTTGTACTGTTTTATTCGTCTTATCTGCTCAGTACTTCTTTATTTTTTTGTTATAAGTTGACCAAGTTATGCTTTTTTCATTTTGTTGGTTCTATTTATCCATGATGGTTCATGTTTGTGAATTACTCTAATATCCCATGTTGCTAAGATAATGGAAAGGATACTGGAAAGTAGAATAAGGTTGAGGGTTGAGAAGCAGATACAGGAAAATCAGTTTGGTTTCAGAAGTGGAAGGTCAACAATAGAGCCCATTTTCATTATGAGACAACTAATGGAAAAGCATTGGGAGTACGGGAATGATATGGTGATGACATTCATTGATATTGAAAAGGCATATGACAGTGTCCCTAGGACGAAAGTTTGGGACATTCTGGTGCAAAAAGGAATTGGACAGGGATTAATAAAAATGATCATGGCATTGTATAAGGAATGTTGTAGTTGCGTGCAAACACAAGTTGGCAGGACAAGTTGGTTCAAAATAACTAGTGGGCTGAGACAGGGAAGTGTTCTATCACCAATCCTGTTTACAATAGTAATGGACGACATCATGAGAATGGCAAAAGCAGCATATGGAGGAAGAGAAATGAACATGATGTTATTTGCAGATGATATTGTGATTTGGGGAGAAGACGACAGGAAGGTTCAAGAACAGTTGAATGTGGTGAATGGGAAGATTGAAGAATGTGGATTGAAAATAAGTGTAGAAAAGAGTAAAACTCTTGCTATGACTAGAGGGGAGAAAGAAGGGAAAGGTCAGATTAGACTTGCAGACTAGTCCCTGGAAGTAGTGGAAACGTTTAAATACCTGGGGAGTGAATTAATGGAGAATGCTCGACTGGATGCTGAGATTAGTAAAAGGATTCAAGCTGGAAGTTGTTTCTATCATAGTGTAAGAAATATGTTATGGGACAAAGATGTGCCAATGGAAGTAAAGGATACTATGTACAAGATGTATTACGTACCCATAACAACTTACGGAGCAGAAACTTGGACAATGACAAAGAAGGATGAGAGTCGAATACAGGCAGCCGAAATGAAATTCTTGAGGAGTATGATACAGAAGAGTAGAAGAGACAAAATAAGGAATGAGAAAATCCGGGAAGAAATTGGAGTGGAAAAAATGAATGATAGAATAGAGAAGAGCCGACTAAGATGGTTTGGGCACATAAAGCAAATGAGCGACAAAAGAATGCCAAAAAAGGTGATGGAAATGCAAATTCAAGGAAGGAGAGGCCGTGGACGACCACGATTGAGATGGAAGGATACCATCCAACGCAGCATTATAGAAAGAAACCTGGACTGGGACACAGTGTTGGAAGAGGAGTGGTGGAAAGACCGAAGAAAGTGGAGAGGAACCATATTTGCCCCTACCCGGCTACAGCTGGATAAAGGGAAATGATGATGATGATGATGATGGTTCATGTTTGTGGGTTACTGTAGTCACGTCCTAGTTCGTGAACCATGGGCAACGGCTGAGTGGCCTAGTAAGTGGTCCTGAGAGTCGGGATACCAGTTGCTATGGAATGGGAGTGGGCATCTGGGACATATTCTGAGTCATGGCCTTCCTTGTGCTCAGACGGCTAGGACTATACAATTCACCGGTGGTCCATAACCCGTTAGAGGAGAGATCCTCACTTGGACTATGTGCAAGTAGGGTAGCATCCTGCTTCATGAATTTCCCGAGCTCAGAACATTTTAAGCAAGCCTCGGACCTATGGGAGTAACGGAGTCCCACTCCCATCTGACATGTGAGGGACTCCTTGGAAACAACTTGGCGAACGAAATGGAATTCGATGGGGAGCTATCAATATTAATGGGGCTTATGGAAGAAAGAAAGTAGAACTGGCTGAGTCAGCAAAGAGGATGCATCTGGATGTGCTAGGAAGGGGAGATAACGAGGAAGAGATAGGAGATTATAAAGCGTACTTGACGGGTGTTAGAAAGGGAAGGGCAGAGTCTGGGGTAGGGCTCCTTATCAGGAATACCATTGCACGCAACATAGTTTCTGTTAGGCATGTAAATGAGCAAATGATGTGGGTAGATTTGTCAGTTGGAAGAATTAGGACTAAAATTGTGTCCGTGTATTCACCATGTGAGGGTGCAGATGAGAATGAAGTTGACAAGTTTTATGAAGCATTGAGTGACATCGTGGTCAGGGTCAACAGCAAGGATAGAATAGTGCTAATGGGCGATTTCAATGTGAGAGTTGGGAATAGAACTGACGGATACGAAAGGGTGATTGGTAAATGTGGGGAAGATATGGAAGCTAATGGGAATGGGAAGCGTTTGCTGGACTTCTGTGCTAGTATGGGTTTAGCTGTTACGAATACATTCTTCATGCATAAGGCTATTCACCGCTATTTTTGTATTGAAAAGGTGGACCCTTTTAAGTTTTCCTATCTTCTATTCACCACTACACATGGGAGGCTAGGGGGTACCAGATCCATAATAGACTATATCTTAACAGACTTCGAATTCAGGAAGCCTCTGAAACTGCATGCTTGGCGTGGCGGCCCGACATCGACAGCAAGGTCCCAGATTCTCAAAGTTGCCTGTCCCATTTCATGATTATTACGTAAGTGGGAACATCATCAGTTGGTAACAGTCCGTACTCACGCCGAAATCTACGTTGTACTAGTGTAACGGATTTTATCTCCGCGAGCGAAAGCAAACAGAACACCTTCTGCTGTGGAGTCCACATGGTTACTGGCGCGCTTCTCTTGGACAATGCAGTTACGCGCATGCGCATGTGGTACCACCGCCACTGTAAGCGAACACAGAAAACCTTTTGAGTTTCCCTGGTTGTAGAAACAAACCACCAATAAATATCTCCATCATTTCTCAAGTTATTAAATTTTATATTATTATACCTTTAACCTGGACACCTTGTATTTTAAATATATTTCAATATTGGTAATTTATTGGTACAAAAGTTTGAAACTGTGAAGTTCAAAATTACTTACAGTTGCAATTCTTTGCTCCAGGACTTCAGGCATGTCAGTACGTTGACATGTTCAGAACCAAGAGCCACCCTTCTCTTAGTAACAATATTTCCAGCATCACTGAACACGCTCTCATAACAAATTGAAGTAGCTGGAATGCAAACAAGTTTTGCGCTATGCGTGCGAGATTGGAACTTGGACTGAATGTATTTTCCACCATTGCAGGGGGTCTGCAAAGTGATCTTCAGTTCGACCAACGATTTGTAAGCTGCACTCTCCATCTCAAGTGGTGTTTAACTTGAAACCGAAATAGCATGACCACAATCCTATCTGTCTTTGTTGGTTTCAAAATTCAGTTTCCTCTTCATGCTGCACTATTTTACTGCAACTTGTACTCCGTCCACGTCCCTCTCCAAAATTCTTTTCCTTGTGAATTCCCGGTCCTTTTTTTCAATACATCTAAGATATTTAAATCTAGGATCAAGAGCAGTAGCTTCCTGGTATGTCTTCAAATTACACCAATTATTTATCCTAGCCATTAAATCTTCTACAAGAGTCCTTTTAAATCTAGCTATGTACCCAGGATCTACATCGGAGCAACGTAAAAATAATTTAAAGTGTGTTGCCGCAGAGAGTACAACACTACCTGTCACATACTTGTTACCACCCAGAAGGTATGATATTTCTAAGCATGGCTTAAGACACACAATCATTTTTTCTATCATCTCCCTTTCAATTGTTGTTAGAGGTTTGATATTAGAAGAGTGGCTAATAGGAGGTCTATAATAACCCATTTAGCTTTCGTAAGGCTCTCGAGCATAAACTGTGTGCTATTCCATCGAGTAACTATGTCCTGTTTTAATTTACAAGCATCACAGCCTTGTTCTTTAAGTTTTTTATCAATCTGATTTTCTAGATAAGGGCTGTGCTTAAAATGTCCCATTATTTTCCTACACTTTGAAAGTAATGTTCTGATAATGTTGAATTACGATATTCCCAATTTGAATCAATCCAGTGAACTGTAACCCCCAGGTAGCTACGGTTAGTTATGGAGGACCAAAAATCGCCCATGAGACTAACAAATTCTGCATGTTTCAGTTCATCCAATAATTTTGATCTTTCTACGTCATACAACTTGTCATTTTTTTTTTTTTTTTTTTTGTTTTTTTTTTGTTACTGTGTCTCTAAAGGAAAGATGGTAAGCGTGAGAATTGAGAGCTTCCTGTAAAATCTCTTCTAGACCATAATGAGAGACTATGTTGATTGGCCTACTATCCTGCACAATCCACTTCACTAGTTTATTCGTAATTTCAGTCCTCTTATTAGTGGGCACAGGCTTCACTATAAGGTGCCCCGACATTGACTGAGAAGATGAACTAGTAGTGACATTGATAGACGCAGATATATATGTGTGTGTAGAATAGATGTAACAAAGAAAAATAGTCTCTGAAACTAGTTTATTTATATCAAGCACTGTCTTAAAAATCCATGCTTATGTAAATATAAATGTGATTGCACTCTAGGTGAGCTTACTTCAGTATTTCAGACAAAAGTCAGAAAGATGTTTTTCAGTGCAGTATTACATTGATCTGCCAACACTACCTGCAGAGCGCCTCAATCAGATAATGCAATCCTGACAGTCAGCTGTGTTCTCTTTAAAATGGAACATGAAGTGCTAATAGGTGACAGACTTATGAAAAAGTTCCCAATAGATATTAGAGCCCTGCAGCAGTAATTTATTCTAAAAGGAACATTCTCTTGTTTTAACATTTTTCCATTGGGTGATGGTGTGCTGTAATGTGTTCCAGTTTGGTGGATGATTTGGACATGTCGTGCTTCACATATAAAGGATATGGAAAGGAGTTTCCAAAGGCTCAAAAACTAAGTCCAGACAGTTTCATACAGATGGCAATGCAACTGGCATTCTACAGGTAATGCACTACTGTACTTATTAACTCTGTTTACATTTTCAAACTTCGTTACATTATTATTGACAATGATATCTTCAGTATTTTATTCATCTTATTTTTGTGTGTCCATTTCTTTTCTTCTTAACTCACATTGTGACCAAAGATCTGTCGAGATGGTCCATCATTGAGTGTTGATTTCACCCTCCTGAAGAAGCTGGGAACCAGAAATGAACTTGTCAGGTGCTGAAAAGAAAGACATGCTGCAGAACTTGGATTGATGGTGGGAGGGGAGGGGAGTGTGCCAAATTGATGGGAGATTGCCCTTCTGTTTTTCCTTTCTTTTTCCACACATCTATTTTTTGTTTCTGTTATTTCTTTATAATAATTGCCAATTCAGTGCCTGTTGTATGGATTTTAAAAGTAACAGATTACCATTGTAGTTTCCTCCATTTCCATATTATTGTTTTACACCTTCAGAAAATTAGGGTTATCGGGATATGTCATACAGTTTTATTCATTTAAATGTATTACTTCTACATGATCTTTCATAGAGGAGGAATTGTGATCTGTATTATTCTTTACTGTATCCACAACCTCTAACATAGTGTCGGGAAAGTTCAAGGCTCAATAATTTACTTCTGCCGATCTTCTAGATCTCAGCAGTACAGCATAGTCTTTTTTAATTAGGAATCAGGCAAACCTGTTTCAGAATTTCATATAATTTGTGCTAGCTCTATTTTTGTTTTGGTTATGCATATAACATGATTTCCTTTTTAAAATTGTTACCTTTTGCGTTACGACTGCTGGTAAGTTGTACCAATGTATATCTGATTTTCAACTGCATGGAATGTCTGAATTTAATCTTAGAAAGAATTAACAAGATGTAGTGTAAATTTACATTATTGTATTGGCGTGTTATTTATCTCCTATGAGTGTGACTTAAGAGGAATACACTGAATGTTGTTTTGTTTTTTACCATGTAGGCTAAAAAACATGTTACCACCAGTAGTATTGTTCCAGGTTTGAAACCTTGATTTATTCTGTTTAGGTTATCTGTAAGATTATATCTGTATTTCTGTAGAATTTGTTGGTATATCAGTGTTATTTTGGAGTTCTTCTGTATCATATCAGCAGTCTACAACAGCTATATTCAGTTCATAGCCAGTATATAATCCCGACATTTTCTTTGTGTGATATCAAAAAAAGTAGGTACCTGTTATTTTGTAATTTATTTCCTTAGAAATATCTGTTCATAAAAAGACTTCTTCAGGACTTATTTTTGGCTTTGCAACCATAAAACCATTAATATATTAATAGAATAACCACTGATGGCCAGAAAAAGTAATCCTGGTACCCTGTAGTACTATCCTGCACATTGAAATATAAAATTAACAAGTCAAATCTTACCTCGTATTACTTGTGCGAGAAATTGAAGTATTCTTTGTCTGTGCTTAGGATCAAACCGTATGCCGTATTACCTTTATAGTAAAATATCACAAAATGAATGAGATTTTCCAATGTTGCCACCTGCACAAACACTTTCTGGCTGTTATCACTTCCAAAATTCAACACAGACAGATTTCATTACCATCTGGGGAATAATAAATACTCCTGTACATTTAGAGCAGGGTTTCCCAAACCGCTTGTCTCTGAGGCCCCCTGAGCATATCGTATGCATTTTGAAGGACCCCTTAGCCACAGAACATAATACTCCATTCAGTAAACAAAAAAGAAATTTGTAATGGTACCTAGTATGAGTTTATTTGTGTAATTTAAGACTAATATTTATTGTATTTGAAAGTTAAACTTCATTTACTATGTAGACCTACATAAAGATACTTTATACATGAACAGAAATTATAAAGCAATGTGACAGTTGGCTAGTAATTACAACAATCTGCATCTGGAAACTTACGTGAAACAATTGACTTTTTGCAGTTGTTGGATCAATGGGATGGATGGTGCTGTTTTCCAACTGCATTTTAAAAGCGTAGTCACTCAAACCGAAGATCAGAGATAAGGATTTTTGCAGATGATGTTATTCTGTATAGAGTAATAAATACGTATTTACTCGTGTATTAGACTTCCCCCCCCCCCCCCCCCGGCTTTTTGAGACGAAGAAAATGAAAAACTAAATCTTGCATACAAGACCCCACAACGTAATTCGTCAGAGAAGAACGATTCCATTTTGAAGCGGGTACAAGTCTTATTGCAGCTCTGATGACATCGCACAAATTTGTTAATAGTTGTGTCCATACGACCTATGCAATGAAAACATGCGTCAAAGTCATGCGGTACATCTGTGTTTCGTAGTTAAGAAATGTTCGCCTCCGTAGCATAGACCTACTGCAACTCTGATGTTGCACAAATAGGTGAATAGCTTTGTGTCCAACCCGCGCATTGCAAGCGTCCATCAGTCATGCTATATGTCTGTGTTTTATAATTAATAATGTCTGCCAGTGTAATGGTTAGCACAATTAGCTGCCGTTCTCGGGAGTCCGAGTTCAATTCCCGGTACCGTACTGACAGAGATTTACGAATGGCAGGAAGGTTAATATGATGATTAAAACGGTACATGTAACTCCTCTCCACTGGGGATGTGTGTAAAAAGAGCTGCACCACCTCGGGATGAGGAGACAAGTTTACTTTAATTGAGAAATATTCACGGTTGTTGCTATTTACTGTATATAGCAGGCGAGATCATTAAGAAAGTGATCGTTTAATATCTCGCAACTCAGGCCAATATAGGTATTTTTTGAAAAGAAGCAAGTTTAAAGCTATCCAATTATAACTATTGTTTTACTTGCCAACGTACCTAACAAATAATAATAATAATAATAATAATAATTTTATGTCCGTACGTACTTTAAATGATTTTCAGAGTTGCCAAACAAAACATACTAGGGTATGCGTTAATTTAAAAAATGGAGATGACGAATGTACGAAATTAAACATTGTGATATTAAAACGCATTATCGCCACACCTGTAGATATCCATAAAGGCAGCAAACTTTCCTGTTATTTATTTTTATTCTCTCCGTCGTGGAACTTTTGGCACTATCCGGGCGATAGCATACTTAACCTAAACAATGCAGTCTCTCTTATCTCATGTACAGCTGTTTTCGTAAATCTTGATGTGATAAATGTGGAGAACAAGTATGAAATATACTGTACTTAAAAATAAGGGTCTGGCTTTCAACAGCCGCAGTTATCAAAAGACTGCTTCCAGTCACTATGTATTACATTCGGAAGTACAGCTCGTATCAAATGGTAGTTCCATGGCTAAATGGTTAGCGTGTTGGCCTTTGGTCACAGAGGTCCTGGGTTCGATTCGCGGCAGGGTCGGGTATTTTAACCATCATTGGTTAATTTCTCTGGCATGGGGGCTGGGTGTATGTTTCGTCTTCATCATCATTTCACACCCATCACAACGCGCAGGTCGCCTACGAGCATCAGATAGAAAGACCTGCACCTGGCGAGTTGAACATGTCATCGGACACTCCCGACACTAAAAGCCATACGCCATTTCATTTCATCAGCTGGTGGTTTGGCACGCCTTCTACAGCACGGCTTTATTCAGAAGGAGTGGCTTCTACCAGACATACACCAACTGGGAATATCAGGGACCATCTCCAGAAACCATTTGGGAATAGATTCACACTGTTTAGACTCTATAGTCGGGAATTAAACTATTTTTAAAAGGTTCAAAAAGATGGGACCTCGTATGCTCTCGATTGCAGTGCATCGCTGACGAGATGGCAGTGAAGATAAAGTCACAATGACGACATGTAACAGGGAAGTTTGCAGCGCAAGACGATAATTCAAATGAAAGCAGTGATCAGGTTTACTGTGTGGTAGGCCTACTGCTCAACTTACAGAGACAAATGTCTGACCATTAAGTTCTTTTGTATCAATTATTGCATAATATGATACGATACCCTTATCCCTTTCCTCTATAGGGTCGAGTATGAAGTGAGGCAAATCTTCGTAGCAAGTTTTTACGACCAAATGCCCTTCCTGACATCATCCTCATCAGAGGAATTAATGAGATGTAACGAATGACGTGATACAAGTACTGGTAACAAAACGGACTATATATGCTTTATATGTAAGCCTAAAAGTCGTGTTCACCATTTGTCTTTTTACATTTAGAATTACTGCCTTCCGACGAAAATAGCTAATATAACTTAAATAAATTCATAAGTTTGATAAAGAATAGTGTAGAATGTTTACATGTATAATTTATGGCTCTTTATAGCCTAGAAGTCATGTGTTCGCTGCACAAAATTTGAGGTTATCGCATATTGGACCCCACTTTACTTTTTTTTGGTTGTAAAAGTGTGGGGGGGAAAAAAGAGTATAATACACGAGTAAATACAGTAAGTCACAAGATTATGAGCAACTGCAAAATGACCTTGATAATGTTGTGAGATGGACAGTAGGCGATGGTATGGTGATAAATGGGGTTAAAAATGAGGTTGAGAGTGCCGCAGATAGGAAAAGTCCTCTCAGATTTAAGTACTGCATTGATGGGGTGAAAGTTCCTTTTGGGGATCATTGTAAGTATCTAGGTGTTAATATAAGGAAAGATCTTCATTGGGGGTAATTACATAAATGGGATTGTAAATAAAGGGTACAGATCTCTGCACATAGTTATGAGGGTGTTTAGGGGTTGTAGTAAGGATGTAAAGGAGACGGCATATAAGTCTCTGGTAAGACCCCAGCTAGAATTTGGTTCCAGTGTATGGGACCCTTACCAGGATTACCTGATTCAAGAACTCGAAAAAATCCAAAGAAAAGCAGCTCGATTTGTTCTGGATGATTTCCGACAAAAGAGTAGCATTATAAAAATGTTGCAAAGTTTGGGCTGGGAAGATTTGGGAGAAAGGAGATGAGTTACTCGACAAAGTGGTATGTAATTAAAATTAAAAGTACAATAGTTCCACCTTTTCAATACAAATTCAAGTAAGAAAGTGGGTTACTTTACAGAAGAAACATTTATTAGGTACTAGTTTTGACCCATTATCAGCCAAAAGCACGAGTTGCACAATGTATCAAATAGTTCATAGAAATAGTAAAAAAGTTGCAAAAACATAGTGGATTTGACACTATAAAGATGAAGAAGAAATAGTCACAATTCTGGTAAAAGTTTCATGTAATGCATAAATTAATGCACTTAGCTGTCGTTGAGGGAAGAACTCAAGATGATCAATTTGGATGTCGAAGAATCTTGAGACTTGTAATTCTTTCGTTATGAAGTTCTGACACCTTGTGCTGCGATGTGTTGGATGTATTACATCACTTATGGGTACCGAAGAATCTTTAGAGTTGTGTAACACTCGTTATGAAGTTCTAACAGCTGTATGTCATCAAAGGTAGTAGTGGTTTTAAGAAAACGATTTATGCACTTATATATTGTTAAATATTTACTAAAATAACACGCTGCAAAATTATTCATAGGAGACAGCCATTTTCTCGTTCATAGGTCCAGAACTACTATGGGACAAAATTAGCTCACTTCTTAGATCTGAAATAGGATAAGTCAGTAGAATAAACAAGAGGGAATTCAAGATGGCGGTGAACATGGGTAAATTGTATCGCTCTGCCGAAAATCTAGTGGAATTAATATATAATATCGTGAATTTGTAATAATTGTATTATGAGGTATCCTTTGGTATAGAATTTGTTTAAAAAGAAAAAACTAAATTTAGAAATGAGGTAAGAATAACATTTATAATATTGGAATATTTCAAAAACATTTTCATTTACAAAAACAATACTGCTGTTTCGGATCTTAAGAAGAAAGTTTACAGTTTTAATCAAGGAAAAATCACAGAAATATGTAGTGATTGAAAGGATTTTGACATATATGCATAATTTATTACATCTCAAGGATTTATAACCAGACACTTTCCAAAATTATCATCATGCTTAGTAAGTATATATCCACAAAAAATAAGAAAGAAGAAAATTTATGGGTTCTTATGATATTTATAGAAATGAAGTGGTCACCGTGTAGGAGCGGACTAGTTAATACCTGGCAGTAGGTCATAAAATGCATTTCGGAGTGGCGACCCCATCTTAATGTTGGTAAATATGGTTCAAACTCGGAAAATGGTAGGATGTCTTCAGCAGGTTAAGTGCAGTTCTCCAGATGCTAGGGGAGCTGGGAGAAATGAACGACCAGCATCACATTGTATCCGAAGAGGGACATACAGTAGAGAAATAGAGACAAATATAATGTAGAAGGGATAGAGATACAACAAAAGTCATAGGACTAAAGTTGTAGATCACTTCAAATTGAACAAGGATTGTGTCATCCGTTTTGTGATGCGATTTACAGCGTAGCCACTAAATACCTCGAAAGGAAGCACTGCACTGTCATTAAAATAGCCTCCATATTTTGATACTTTTTGGGGGGTAAAAAAATGAAAAATTAAAACATCTTGTAATTTTTCAGTCAGTTACAGGCTAAAAGTATTTTTTCCAGATAGTAGGTAATATCTGTAGGCCCCCACCCCAAAGGGGGCCATCTTGTACTTTAATAAAAATATCAGAAGAGTCACTATTCATCTCAGCTACCCCAAAAATTATGGATTCGACACTATTTTCGATTTTTTTAATGTATCATTCACCCCTTGCTTTCCACCCCAAAGGGGGCTGAAGTTGGACTTAAAAAAATTCGGGAGTGTAAATTTCAATTTTCTAGCTCGTCTGGCAGATTGTGCCGCCATCTTGATTAGGGGAGGGGGTTAAAAATTAAGACTTTCAGGAAACTTTTAAACCCATGAAACTTATAGGTTATCGTTATGGATAAATATATCCGACTGCGTTCTTATGCTGAGCTCCACATTTGAAACTTCCAGCGTGGCCCCCTCAGGATATTTTGAGCATTTTTGACTTTTCTAGGCATCCTGAAGTCATCGGTTTCTCTGGTACTATGTTTTAAGTTTCTAAGATGCCTAGAAGTGCTTCATCAATTCATGTCTATTTTCATTTTTGTACGTTAATTTATATACATGTAATATACATACAGTACAGTATATATAGATCACTTCAAATCGACTTCCATTTATCAATATACTGTAGATTATATTTCACCCCCTTCCTTAGGGGTTCTAGGGGCATCTTGCCCCCCCACTGTATTTTTTTCAGATAGTAGGTAATATTTGTACGCCCCCCACCTCAAAGAGGGCCGAACTTGTACTTTAAAAAAGATCAGGAGAGTCGCTATTCATCCCAGCGACCCCGAAAAATATGGATTCAAAACTATTTTTGATTATTTTTATGTATTACTCCCCCCTTGCTCCCCACCCCGCAGGGGCTGAACTTGGACTGTAAAAAAATTCAGGAGTGTTGCTATTCATCTCAGCAACCCCGAAATCTATGGATTTGACACTGTTTTTGATTATTTTTATATATCACACCCCTCTGGCCCCCTATTCCAAAGGGGGCTGAGCTTGGACTTTTAAAAAATCTGGAGTGTCACTATTCATCTCAGCGACCCTGAAAACAATTTATTCGACACTATTAATACCAATATAGTTGGTCCGTTATTGGACATTATAAATTTTCCAGCTCATTCATTCCTGGTTGCCAGCGTTTCGCCCCAGTGTGCTAATTTGGACTCATCAGTTGGTAAATAGCACACCCACCAAGTTGCTGCACCTCCCTTGGCTAACTGACCCCAAGCTGCCTCCGTACCCCGCTTATATACACTTTGCGGGGTCGCGTGTATGGTAGACAGTACGGGCGTTAGCCGCGGGAGGCCAGCGAGGAGAACTCGAAGGCATCTCCTCCGTGCTTTAAAAAAAAAAAAGTATTTCGTTAGGGCCATCTATGGACCACGGTGCTTGTGTTTTAGCTGTTTCTTGATGTCATCGTCGTTGTTTGCCACAACTGGTGTTCTTAGCGGTTGGTTTGGCAGTTGTTTTCTTGTTGGTACCTCGAGCTTTTCTGATGGCCCAGTAGTCCTTCATTTTCCAGCTAAATTCAATCTTACGTTCCTCAGACCATTTCATGGTCTCGTCTTTTAGTCTGGGTAACTTCTGTTAGGGATATTACAAAGGATTTAGTTTTAAGAGTTGTATGATAGTTACTCCGATCAGCTATGTCACTTTGATTTATATGAAGTTCCGAAAGGTCCTTCTCCACTTGCTTCATCCACACGAATCCAATGGCTTTGCCCTTGTTAGCAGCCTTGAAGATCCTATGGGATAACCTATTTGAGTCCATTCTGGATAGGTGTCCGTAAAAAGCCAGTCGCCTTCTTCTGATGGCATCTATGAGATTTTCTTGGTGTTTGTATAGCTCACGATTTGGTTGATACTATCGGTTTCCATCTGGTAAAATTCTTGGTCCCACTATCCGTCTCAGGAACTTTCTTTCTTGTACCTCGAGGGCTCTTGGTGGGGTCTTCTTAATTAAATATAGACACTCTGCTGCATAGAGGACTGAAGGTCTGATTACTGCATTGTAGTGTTTTAGTTTGACATTCATCGACAGATTTTTTGAAGCATATAGTTTTCTACAGGCATGGTAAGCCTTATCTAGTGTTCTATCCTGTGTTCAAGAGCCATTGTTTTGCTGAGGTCCTCTGAGAACCATTCCCCAAGGTACTTCACACTATTGACTCTCTTGATGTAGATATTATCACTGACTCTCATCATTCCAGGGGCATCTTTGATGTATGTAACAAACTCGGTCTTTCCTATGTTGATCAAAATACCCGTTTTAGCCGCTATTGAGTGCAGTGTTTGGAGCTGAGTAGTAGCCTCCTGTATGTCATTTACCAATAAAGTCAGATCATCTGCAAAGTCTAGGCATGGTATCATTAGGTTGTCGGCTTTAATCCCCATCCGTAATCCAGTGTTCTCTGGAAGGAATCTCATCCACTCTCTAATGATCTTTTGCAGAACGCAATTAAATAATATACATGAGATGCCATCTCCTTGTCTCACCCCTATTTATTATAATATATATATATGCAAAATCTACACTGTGACATAACCATATCCCTCCAACCGGGATAGTATGAAAATACAATATAAAGAATACCCAATAGTTTACAATCAGAGATGCATACAAGTACAGATACTGGAATCATCCAGGATAGAAAATACCTATGAAACATAAACCATTCTCTGCAAATGAAGATACATACAAAACAAAGCAAAAACAAAATACAATCATTCAGCGTCTGACGAACCATCACTGAACTCGAAACACTGACACTCATTGCACTAGTAAGCTGAAGAGCACTGCACTGAGATCAGTTCACCTTGTCTTGAAGGTCTGTGAGTGAACGTGTATAAGGAGATAACATCGTTTGTCTCAGGTTACGTCGTGGCGAGGTACGACGGTCTGACAACGGAGTAAGGATTGTTTTTTCTGCTTATTTTTGTCCTGCCCCACGAGTTCCGCGCCTTTGTCCGCACCAAGTCTTGGTGGGTGTGCTGTTTACCAACTGATGAGCCCAATTTAGCACACTGGGGCGAAACGTTGGCAACCAGGAATGAGTTAGCTAGAAAATTTATAATGTCCAATAATGTAATGGTATTATAAATTTACTCATTCGGAACAAATATTTCAGGTTCCCTATGGGAATCAATATCTTTGTCATTCGACACTATTTTCGATTAATTTTATACATACTCCCCCCCCCATGACACCCCACCCCTAAGAGTGCTAGGGATACCTTACCCTCACAGTGCTCGACTCCAGATAGTAAGTTATAAGCATATCAAGTCTGCTTGATTTTGTTCCAGTGGTTCAGGAGGAGATGTGTCATTTACTTACATACATACAACATTCATTTTTATATACGTAGTACGGTCATTAGGTTTTGAGACGGACCGCATGATGGCACTGTGGTGCACTATAGTGCATAGGTGGCACCGTGGTATGGTACCATGTCAGTTAGTCTCTCATCCTTGCAAGAGACAGTTGAGTGCATGCACTGGAAGCAGACGTACGGTCGTTGTTGTGACAGTGATTTGCGCCAATTGGACCTTGACATGTCACAGTTTGAGCAACGGGCAAACATCAAGTTCTGCCAGAAATTAGGCAAAACCGCTGCCGAAATGTTTGAAATGATGCAGCAGGTTTACGGTGAGGACGCATTGAGTCGCAGTGTTGTGTTTAGGTGGCACTGACGTTTTGTGCAAGGACGGGACAGTTTGGAAGATGATGTGCATACTGGTCGGCTACAAACAGTTTGAACGAAACGCAAGATCCAAGAAGTTGCAACGTTGGAGCATGCTAACCGCTCCCAATTGGTAGATGATCTCGCAGCAGCAATAGGGGCCAGCCATGGTACTTGCCATAAAATTCTGACGGATGACCTCAACATGTCTCGTGTTACCCAGCACAGTGTGCCACGAATCCTGTCGCAAGACCAATGTGAGATTGTATGACAATTTGTGCTGACCTCATCAGTAGTGCTGACGATGATCCAACGTTTCTCAGCCGGATAATAACTGGAGACAAAAGATGGTGTTAACCTTTCAGCAGCTATACCAACGTTGGCAAACGTGCATAACGGCCAACGGCGACTATCTGCAGGGTGGATGTGATTCTATTTAAGTGGTTAACGGCCAACGGCGACTACTTTGAGAGTGGATGTAGGTGTACGCCGTGTAATGCGACATCGTGTGCAACATACAGAGTCGTGTGGGTGCCTGTCCTCCAGGCGTAAATGACTGTATTACGTATATAGATGATTAAACTATATCAATGTGTATGATGTTATTAAATAATAACTACAATGTTCTTCTAAAGATTCTCATTTATCCAGACTGGAATGGTGATCCATATTAACAAACATCTGGATAATCTGAAAATAAACTAATAAATGAATACAAGCTACATCTTCTTCTTCTTATTCTTCTTCTTCTTCTTCTTCTTCTTCTTCTTCTTCTTAGCATTTATCTCACTTAATTGCAGAGTCTGCTGTTGTGCACTTTTGTTTCCACTTGCTGCGGTCTTGCGCTTCTTCGGTCGCCCTTGTGGTCTCCGACCCTCAGGACTTAAGTGTAATGCCCTTTTTGCAACTGAAGAACTGTTTCTGCATAGCACATGACCATAACATCGCAAACGATTCTCTCACATTTTCTCAGGGATTGGGGCCTCACCAAATGCCATCCTCATTTCTGATGTGGTCCAGTTGAGTAAGTCCCATTGGCCAGTGAAGCATCTCCATCTCCATGACATGCAGCTGTTGTTCCTGTCTCCTTGTAACTGGCCAACACTCGGTTCCCTACAGTGCCACTGGTTCAATGATTCTATAGATTTTGGATTTCAGGTACATTGGCCCCTTCCGATCAAAAAGGACTCCTGTGACTTGACGCCACTTCGTCCAGGCAGCGTTGATTCTGCTTCGACATCTGGGAGATGTTTAAATTGATATTTAAATGGAGATGTTTTCAGAATATTAACACCGTCGATGTTAATTGACCCATCACTTTGTACCTCACGCTCTTGATATTCAGTCTTCCCGATGTTAAGTCACAGGCCATATCTGTCCAAGGAGTTTTTCCAATGTTGGACTACTTTACAAAGGAAAAATTTAATGTATCCTCCTATTCAGTGTATTGTTATGTATTGAATAGGAGGATACATTAAATTTTCCTTTGTAAAGTGAAAACCATCAATACAGAATGATTCTAATATCTTGTAATGTTGGACTAGTAGTTACAAATCTTGGCGGGATTCACAGGCGACCATAACATCATCAGCATAGAGTAGAGTCCACGGGTGTGGTGTTAACACTTCTGTTCTGATGGTGTTGAGACAGAGGATGAACAGAAGTGGAGATAGAGCCGATCCCTGATGAACGCCAACTTGAATGTGAAATGGTGCAGGCATTCCAGCAGCAAATCGGACAGAGCTAGTGGCATTCCGACACAGAAGATGGATCCATCAAATATATACTTCTGGTACACCATGCAGCCTGAGTGCATGCCAAATAAGATCACGAGGCACCCTGTCAAAGGCCTTTTCGAGATCCAAGAAAGCGATGTGGAGCGGTTTCTCCTTTTCATTGTGAA
The DNA here is from genome assembly GCF_040414725.1 of Anabrus simplex. NCBI lineage: Eukaryota > Metazoa > Arthropoda > Insecta > Orthoptera > Tettigoniidae > Anabrus > Anabrus simplex. The sequence goes on along the minus strand of NC_090268.1, from coordinate 222,050,460 downwards.
GTTCTATCAAAAGACATGTTACATGTATAGCGTTGATCGTTCCCATTCCTTTCACAAAGCCACATTGGTCTGGGGCAATGTGGACTACTGTATATCACGTAGGCGTGCATCTAGGACATGCTCGAATATCTTCATTGTATGACAAAGCAGACGAATTGGTCGATAGTTGGAACAGTCTCTGACATCTCCTTTCCATTTCCAGATGGGAATCGTAACATTGGTAAGCCAGCTAGAAGGGGCACAGTCTTCATCAATGATCTTGTTGAATAGGTCTGCCAGGAACGTAGCTGCTTGTGGTCCAAGCATCTTCCACACCTCTGATGGAAGCTCATCTGGTCTAGTTGCCTTTCCGTTTTTCATTTTCTTAATCTATATAATCTTTTATTTTTACACAAATAGGAAATAAAACAACACATTTTAGGCACTAAAACTCGATACTGCACTCAATTTTACATACTAAAACTAGCTGTGGGTACTTTTTTGAATATTTACCTTGAAGATTTGTATTACCTGTTAATTACGTGTGAAGTTGGTTTTTAGATTTCTTTATTGGAACGTTGATTGATATTTTACAAAATATTTAGTAGTATTAGAGTTACTCCAATGTGTTTAATTTTTAGATTATTTTGTTTTGAGGTCATGATTGGGACAAGTTGGTGGAGGAAGAATGGTACAAGGACAGGATGAGATGGAGGAGGGTCATATACCACACCCCGGAAACTGGAGATGGTTTAGGATGATGATGATGTTTTGCGTTAAAATTTTTTCTTGTGACGGCTTATATATTCTGGTAAATAGGTGATCCTTTCAGATAAATAATGGTGTCGAGACAGAGGATGAACAGAAGCAGAGATAGAGCCGATCCCTGATGAACGCCAACTTGAATGTGAAATGGTGCAGACATCGGACAGAGCTGGTGGCATTCCGATACAGAAGCTGGAATGGGGAAAAGACCTGCAGGAAGACCTAAAACCCGATGGATGGACATGATCAAGGTTGATCTAGTTGCCAGAGGATGGATAGTGGATGATGTTCTCCATGACAAGTTGTGTATGGACAGGAAGAAGTGGAAGAGGCTCATTAACAGTACCCAGGAAACTGGAACTGTACAATGCTGATGATGAATAAAAATAAGTAATAATTGTATACATTTACACATCGCACTATAGAAACAAAGATTGATCAAAATGGCGACCAGTGCTTAGTAGCGTGTGTTTCAGTCTCCAGGTTTATCAGTGATTTGAAGGTGTAAGATCGGCATTTACGTGTGGAACTTTCAACTAAGTGATATATAAAACTACCGTGCTGCGAACAGCCAGTTCAAAGTGTATCACAAGTAATTAAGAACATAATCCTTCTTGTAAACAGCCATGCCAGGGAAAGGAAAGGTAGTAACAACGGACAGCCCAGTGAAGCGCGCCCTACAGGAAGCTCTGAGAGACAAGGAAACACTCGTCACATTAGCAAACATCATACAAGACCAGGTAGCCAGGGCCGTTATAGACCAACTTAAAGGTACGATAGATTTTAATACGAAAGTAATCGAGGAGATGAGGGAAGCGCTCGAAGCCAGAGACAAGACAATATCAGACCTCAGGGAGCAGCTCAAAACTAAAACTGATGCTCTCGAACAATATCAGCGGCGGCAATCACTGCGTGTGTTTGGGGTGCGGGAATCGAGTGGTGAGAACACGGATAAAATTGTCATTGAGCTAGTTGACAGTATTGGAGTACATTTAACGCACGAGGACATAGACAGAAGTCACAGGGTAGGCAAGATGAGTACAGATAAGCCGCGTCCGATAATAGTGAAGTTCGTGTCGTACCGCAAATGGAACGAACTATTTAAATCTAAAAAGAAACTGAAAGGAACGGGCAAAACAATTAGAGAAGACCTTACGTCAATCAGGATGAAACTGTTGCAAGAAGCGATCACTAGATTTTCTGTGTCCAATTGTTGGACAATAGACGGTACGATTATTGTGAAACACAATGGTGTGAAATATTGTGTGTATCGAGCCGAGTGGAATTGGACAGGATCAAATAAACCGACAGACTGAAACTAACATGACACTACACATTTTACAGTTTTAACTAACTTAGACACTAGACTTTTAATTACTAGACTATAATTACTATTCAAACTATTACTTTTAGATTATATCTTCATTAGATTTACATATAATAACTAGGCAAGATAGTGTACAGGTTGGCAACTCAAAGCGAGAGTGCTGAACATGCTTCTATTTTCGGCAAGGTTACTGGTGGTCAGCTGAGCGGAATCTCCGCTCCCATACCTACACAGCCCCCTAGTACTAATCCGCTTACAAATGCTTTTAACAACTTTCCAAATTCCTTACAGGTAGTACATGCTAACGTTCAAAGTCTAATTCCTCACTTCCACGAACTCCGTAACATTATTGCTAATGTCAACCCTCACATCGTCATGAACGGAGAAACCTGGATGAAACCGTGGTTGTCAGATTCTCTTGTCCACCTCGAAAATTATACCTTGATCCGAAATGATCGCACAGGTAAAGCCGGCGGCGGAGTAGCTATGTATATTAGGAACGACCTAAAATATAAAATAATTTACAAAACAACTAGTGAATACTGCGCAAGGCCCAAGTTCATGTTCATTGAAATTGAGGCTTTAGGTGTAAAGTGCTTACTGAGTGTTGTGTATCGCCCACCAAAGATTGGATACATCACCGACCTTGAAGACATCTTACTTGACCTCCTACCCAGGTATAAGCATGTTTTATTACTAGGAGACCTCAATACTGACATACTTAACGGCAAAATGACTGAGACTAAACAACTAATCAACATATTTAAATCTTGTAACATGACGATTTTGCCACTTAAACCAACACATCACACAGCCACGTCACATACATTACTGGACTTAATTGTGACGAATAACCCTGACAGAGTACTGACCCACGGGCAAATGTCTGCTTGCGGACTATCCAATCACGACTTAATTTATTTAGCTTATTCACTTAAATGCCCCAAGTACAGACCTAAATTAATTACATTTCGAGATCTAAAACGTATAAATAACGAAGCCCTATTAGAAGATGCTGCAAACATACCTTGGCATAATGTCCATATTTTAGATAATATAGATGATATAGTGGAGTTCTTAAACACACAACTGCTAGCTCTTCTTAATAAACACGCGCCAAAACGCACTGCTCGTGTAACACGCCCTGCGGCTCCATGGATGACGCAGGAAATACGAGACTTAATGACAGAGAGAGACAAAGCTTTCAGAAAATTTAAAACTAGCCAAATACCAAACGATTTTGACCTGTACAAGACCCTTCGTAACAGAACCACACAGGCCGTAAGGAATGCTAAAATAAGACACTCACACAACATTTTGCTAACCCGCAACACGACAACAATCTGGAAAACCGTTAAAAAAATGGGCATAGGCGGAAATAAAATACATACTGCTGACGTTAAAATATCACTGGATGATTTAAACCAATACTTTACTACAAGACCCGTTAACATTGACAAGACAACAAAAGAACGGACGATTAACAAAATTCTACACAATGGCAATACTAACAATGGAGGAGAACAGTTATATTTTTCCCTCGTAACTCCTGCAGAAGTGAGACAAATTGCACGATCAATAAAGACAACTGCGACAGGATGTGACGAGATTGTTCCACAGTTACTGTTAAAAACTCTAGATGTAATCCTACCAACTCTAACCCACATCATAAATACCTCACTGACAACCGGCATATTCCCTTCCCTTTGGAAATATGCAATTGTTCGCCCACTCCCCAAGACCAACAATCCCGTGGAACCCAAAGACTTTCGATCCATTTGCATTTTACCATTTCTGTCCAAAATTTTGGAGAAAGTAGTTCACAGACAAATAACCGCATATTTAAATAACAATATGCTTCTTGACAAATACCAGTCTGGTTTTAGAAGCAATCATAGCACAACTACTGCACTGCTTAAAGTTACAAATGACATAGGAGTAGCTATGGATAAGGGAGAAGTTACTGTTTTAACTCTTCTAGACCTTAGTAAGGCCTTTGACTGCGTTGACACGGACATACTAATAGCAAAATTACGTGCTCTTAATTTCTCACAAAGCACACTATCCTGGATGTATTCGTATCTCTCTGATCGCCGGCAGTGTGTATCTACAAGTGAAAATTTCTCTTCATAGCAATCTGTAGAGACTGGAATACAACAGGGGTCAGCGCTAGCGCCACTCCTATTTTCGATCTTCATTTCAGGACTAACGCAAGTAATTAAACATTGTCAATATCATGTGTACGCAGATGACATACAGATATATACACATGCTTATCCTCGTGACTTACCGACTGCAATAAATAATATGAACGACGACCTAGGAAGAATATGTAGGTGGACCGATGACCATGCACTAAAAATCAATGCCCAAAAATCGCAGTGTATTCTTTTAGCTACCCAAAAAACCCACGCACGACTTACAGACATCCATACCCACTCAGTAACATTAAGAGGCACTCAGTTACAATTCAAAGACACAGTTAAAATCTTAGGTATGATAATGGATAAAAACCTTAGTTGGAACGATCATGTAACAGGTATATGTCAGCGAGTGTTTTATTCCTTACATTCCCTTAAAAAACTCAGAGATTTACTCCCCCAAAATGTAAGAAAACTGCTTATCCAAAGTATGGTAATGCCAATATTCGACTACTGTGACGTAGTATACAGTAACCTGAATGCCTCACTTTCCATCAAGCTCCAAAAGGCACATAACGCATGCGTTCGATTTATTTCAGATATACCAAGGTTTAGCCATATTTCTCCCGCATTTGCTAGGCTTTCATGGCTATGCTTAAGAGAGCGACGAAATTTACGCACTCTTTCCCTGTTACATCGTATACTGAACCTTAACACACCTGAATACCTTGCCACACAATTCCATTACCTAGCATCACCTTCTAGTATTCCTACCAGATCATCATCCACCGCAGTACTAAGCATTCCCATTCACCGCTCAACTGGCTACAGTAGATCATTTATAGTCGCCGCCAGCCGAATTTGGAATTCCCTACCTGCTGAAATTAGGAGCGTGTCAAACCACCTCCGCTTTAAGAAACTCTGTCAAACCTGGTTAATAAATAATAATGATTTCTTATAACATAGTAGGATTAGATCATAGCTAAGTATTAGATTAATTAAAACATTTAATTGCTACCTTAAGATATTAAACTGTAGATAATTTAGTGTATATTCAACTCTTCATGTAGGTGTATGTATGGTCGGACAGAATAGCAGGCTTCATAGCCTGAGTCCCGCCATATAAAACAAGACAATAAATAAAATAAATAAAATAAATATGGTGTACACGATTGTCATTGGGATAGTCGCCGATCAGCCTAGCTACCCTGATAACTGTGGATTCAACACTAATTTCAGTCCTGGACATTTTCTTTTTACCCCTACCGAGGGAGTTGACTGTGATGTTACGGTCATGCAGCTGTAAGCATGCATTCAGGAGATACTGGGTTTGAACCCCTCTGTTGGCAGCACCGAAGATGGTTTTCTGTAGTTTCCCATTTTAACACCGGGCCACAGCCGCTTCCTTTCCACTCCTAGCCCTTTCCTATCCCATCATCGCCATAAGACTTATCTGTGTCGATGCAACGTAAAGCAACTTAAAAAGGAAAAAAAATCATTCCTTCTCAACTCTCATGCCAGTGGGGGCTGAACTCGAGTGTTACTATTCATCTCAGTGACCCTGGTCGTTATTGAGTATTTTTACAAGTCATGTGCTCCCTTAGATGTGCTAGGAGTATCTTACTCAGACAGTTTTTTTTTTTTTCTAATTATTTGTTAGTAAGTCGTGTGTACCAGTTTGGTTGAGAGCTATTCTGGAACATACACACACATCCATAATTTTGGTCATTTTTGGAATTTTTTTTTTTCACTCCTTCTCACTTGCATGCCATTGGAAATATTTGATGTAGCATATTACGTGAAGAGGCCATGGGCTAGACTAAGAGCAAGTTCTGTTGAGGATAATTCTTCTATTCTCAGCCTGGTAAATAAGAAAAGCAACACTTGGGTGCTGTTCACAATCATTATTGTAATAAGAGTATGGAAATGTGGATCCAGAAACAATAAGTATATCAGCAGATTAATGCTACCTTTGAGTTTAAAATGCTTAAACAGAATCTCTCCTTTACACTCATATATATGCCTACTTTGAACATCAGGCCTGTATTCCAGAACCCTTGAGCTAACATTGCCATGGCTACTGCCAGTCATTTCTTCATCCCTTTCCTTCTGTGGGGGTAGTGTGGTGCCAATATCTCAAAAATGTTGGTTTTAGGGCCTGAAATGTGCTTTTCCTTGTCCCTCTTACTTAAGGACTGAATTTTTTGCTTCACATTATGAGGGCTAAAAATGAGCTTTGTCTTGTCTTTGTACAAAAAAATCTATATTTTGTCTACATTAGCCTATACCAATGTGCCAAAGGGCCTAAATCTAGGGAGGGTTGTCCTAAAAGGTAAATGTACAAAATTTGGTTGAGATTGGTGAAATGGTATCGATTTATATTCGGTACAGACACAGACATTCTGCTCTATATAGATAGCGGTGAAAGTTTCTTTTGTTTCAAATTTATTTGCTATTTGAGTGTGAGTGCAGCAGGCCGCATAGGCATTTCACCAACATTAGTTCAGCTGGAGTTGTTTTTGTCGGATGTTCAAAGTAAACTGCTACGCTTTCCAGCTTTACAAGAAGTTTTCTAGCTGTACAGTTGCCTCCTCTTGAGTCATTACTACTTCTGGTGGAATACCACTTTCATTTTCACGTTCACCGTCGGTGGCTTCATTACCTGTAGCAGAGATGGCAAAAAAAATTTCATCCAACATTGTGCCTTAGCCAACACCAATGTAATTTCCTAGTTAGGCATTAACATCACTATCAGCTGCACCTGGGCAATCAGGAATGCTTGTAGATGACTTAAGAAAGTTGGAGAGGTTGACAACTACAAAAACTTCATCAGAAGAATCAGTAACATATCAGTTTCAAACGTGTTATTCAAAAGGACGTGCATATCTTCATGTTTAAAAATACCCAGCTGGATAAGTCAAAATCTCGATTAATGAGTGTCAGATCAATGAGTTTCTTGTGTGATACATTGAAATAGGATTGATGTTGAGTGTAAATGAGCTTAATATGACTTCCTTCTTCTTTTCAAACAATTTACTAGCATATTAAAAATCTAGCATTCCAGCATGTTTTTAGAAGAAGGTTAAGCACATTTTGAGAGAAAGTGTTGGTTCATGTTTCAGAATTCACAAGGAACCTGCTGCCCATTATGAATCTGCTTCTTGTCGCAAGTTCCTCAATGGCCGCACGGAGACTATTCGTTCTTGCTCCAGCGAGTCGGTGGCATTTGCTAAGGCAATGCTGGACAGTTCCAAATCAGATCAAGATAAGGTTGCAGCTTTGAGGACTGCCATCAGTGGTCATAAGGAGTACAGTTTGCAGGTTGGACTAGGCTACAAATAGATGTATATTTTTAAGAAGGGTTCTTCAAAAAATATAAAAGGCATGTTCAAAAAAACTCTTGGGGTCTAGGTAGCTTCTATATTAATAAAATGCTCCCAGTGCAGTTAGGCATTTTGGGGGATCATACGCAGTTCTGCATGTGATTTCAGTTTGATCTCTTCATTCGACAGAAATCGTTGTCCTTTCTGGGTAAATTACAGTTTGGAGAACAGTAAATAGTCCACCAGGGTTAGATCAGGTCAGTAGGGTGGATGAGGAAGCACATGAATACCGTATTTCACGGCATAATCGTCGCACTTTTTATACCAAAAATTTCGAAAAAAATTGTAGGGTGCGACCATTATACGATGAATATTTAATACCAATATTTGTATTACTCAAAAAATGTATTTATAACTAAATTGTATTTGATACAAATTTAAGATGCACGTAATACTCGCGTTTATACATCAAAATAATTAAAATAGTCTAAAACAAAATTCATAATTTTTCGCAACAATTCGGCGAACGTTTTTCCAACCTGAAAATAAAAATGAACGTATTAAGTTAATTTGTCATTAATTTGAGTATTAAAGTTAAAATATTACACTTGCAAAAAATTATCGCTTTGTTGTGAAATGCGGACTTACCGGTACGCAATTTATTCCAAATCTTCGGTGTCGCTATCGCAGGTTTCGCTATCTGATGCGCCATCCTCGCCTCTGTTAATACCAGTATCAGATTCTTCGTCTCCCTGCCACACTGCGTCATCTTCGGAACCGTCTAGTGCATTCGAAATCCCAGTCCTTTTGAAGCTCTTGGAGACTAGTTCAGGTGGTATAAGATCCCAACTCTTCTTCACCCACGAGCATAACAAGTCCAAGGGTGGACGTCTGATATTTCCGGTGGGCGTCAATTGCTGATCGCCGCTCATCATCCACTCGTTGTAAAATCGACGTAAGTGGTCTTTAAAGGGTTTATTAACACATACGTCTAGTGGCTGCAAAGCAGATGTTAGGCCACCAGGAATGACTATCTGTCGTGTCTTATTTGTAGTGAGAATTTGCTTCACTTCGTTCACGAGGTGACCTCGGAAACTATCTGAAACAAGCAGAGCTGGTTGTTTCAGTAGTGCACCAGGTCTTCTATTCCACACAGTTTTAACCCAGTCCAGCATGAGTTCTCCGTCCATCCAACCCTTTGGTTGCACTCGTACATGAATTCCACGGGGAAACTGTATATTCTTAGGCATCGTTTTCCTCTTGAAAATGATGTAAGGCGGCAACTTTCTCCCGTCAGCTGTAATGGCTAGCATTGCCGTGCATCGCAACTTCTCACTACCGCTGGTTTTCATTAATACACTCCGTGATCCTTTTAGCGCAATAGTGCTGTTGCGAGGCATATCAAAAAAGATTGGAGTCCGATCGGCATTACCGATTTGAGAAAGCAAGTACGAAGTTTCCTTGCGCAAACGTATGACAAATCGGTGAAAATTTACAATCTTGTCCGTGTAATCAGCAGGCAACTTTTGGCTTAGTGTTGTTCTCCTTTGCACTGACAGATTGTGTCGTCGCATGAACCCCTTAATCCACCCACGAGTCGCCTTAAACTGAGTTACTGGTATGTTGTGTTTGCGACCCCCTGTCCCTTAATTTGTAACATTTCAAATGATACACTGCAGCCATTGTTACGTATTTCACTGACGTACCTAAACACTTCTTCGTCAATTATAGGAAACTTCCCTGTTTTAGGACCTCTAAACGCGCGTCTAGAAGGCTTTGTGCTTTTTAGCTTGTTTTTTTACTTTCCGCCAGTCACGCACCAACTTTTCACTCGCAGAAAATTTTCTTTCTGCAGCTCTGTTCCCGTGCTGTTCAGCGAAGGCAATTACGCTTAGCTTGAAGCCCGCAGAATAGTTTCTATATTTACCCATAATCGCTTATAAATGCTTCACACGTTAATGTTTTGCTATATAAATGACTTTCCGTAATTGTTCACTATTAAAACAAATTATTTCTGCAAACACCCAAAACACAAATTAAAAACTTAAATTCTCACGCACACATGTCTACAGTAATCACGTAAATCTGAAACAAATAAATGCATCTGTGATCTGTCCATTCCAGAGCAGCCAATACTGTTAGGCAGCAAGGAAGCATGCAACAATTTCAGTTTAGCTCGTTGGTTGCGACACACTACTGCGCTTGCGCAAAGCTCGCAAACCGGAGCTAGCGCGGTGTAAATCTACTGTATAGTTGACTGTATTCCGAGACGTCAGTAACAAACATTCATTTTTTTCAATTTCTTTTAAACATACGGTAATTAGGTTAATATTTCTTCCCAGTTATTGATGATTTTACATTACGTTACTGACGAGTTTATAAAATAAAACTTTAATAGCAGTGGATAATAATTATCTTGACTGTTGGATAAAAGTTTTCATCCCATGCCCGGACACTTATGACGTAGTAGTAAGATAAGAGTCTAGCGATGACAACTGAGACATCGTAAATAATTCGGCTGAATAATTCAGTGGAAATCTGCGTTATCGTCTTGGATTTCACTTCGTGCGCAATAACACAGGAGCCGGCCCCATGGTGTAGGGGTAGCGTGCTTGCCTCTTACACGGAGGCCTCGGGTTCAATTCACGACCGGGTCAGGGAATTTTACCTGTATCTGAGGGCTGGTTCGGGGTCCATTCAACCTACCTAGCCGGTATTTCCTGGCGACGTTGCCGATAAGCGATAACTTACAGCCTTACGTATTTCAAATGGGAACTCATAATATGTAGGTGGTGAATAAATAGTACACTGTCTCGCGACCACGTTGTCAAACTGCCGATAGTCTACCGGTAAGCCATGCGTCGTACATATACCGGTATTATTTATTTATACGTTGTGCAACATGTCGCAAACGTGACTCTGTTGCCAAATTGCCCATAATCCATACACGTATTTAAATTGCGCATTCATGTGCAACTTACGTTGCAGTTCCATTTACCTTTTAACCAGATTAGTGAACAAAATTTGGACGTGCGACGATTATGTAATTAAAGGTTTAAAGTCCGATTTTTGTATTGAAAATAAAGGATGCGACGATTACGCGGTGGCGACGATTATGCTGTGAAATACGGTAGATAACGATTTGTTAGCTGACACGTTGTGGTGTAGGCTCCAGTAGTTGCATCTCTCTTCTCCAGATATTTTCTCTCAAACATTTCAGCATTTGGCTTTCGGTAAGATATATGTATGTTTATACAGTAGAACCTTGATTATACGTTCCCGGAAACTACGTTTTCCCATATTATTCGTTCAAATTACGTGGTCCTGCAAGGATCCTAATTAAATCACGTTGTAAAAATCCTGTATTATCCGTTTCTCGAAGAAACGATTTCCCGGATCAACTGTCCAGAAATTTCAGTCCCATCAATGCTAAATCCTCGATCACGCATTTTCCAAGAAACTGTATCTTACGAAAGGACGGCTATGGCACGGATCTTGGTGTTGACGTCCCGTCATTGTGGTAATTTGAAGAAGTACCGGTACTGTACTGGAAAAGCGATCAGAGGTGAACTTGCATAAGGGATCATCTTAGCATCGCATTCGGGTAGTATTGTTTAGAGAATCTTCAGAAATCATGAAGTAGAGAGTGTCCTCGACAATTGGAAGCAGACAGAGCACATTCCGACAGCTCTATTTGAAGACGGAATGAATTTAGTCAAATGTTCGTACTTGCAAAACGTCTACATAATGTCCAGGGTTAGATGTTCATTTTTTTTTTTTTTCGAGTGTGTCGCCGAACAAGTTCTTGGCATTTCCCTCAGGGCACTGTATAGTCGCTGGACTTTCAAGCAGGAATCGAAACTGCTCCTTCTTAAGTAACACAAATTTAGTATTTTAATATTATCGAATACGATTGTTATCGAGACCAGAACAGATGTTGCACCTTACATATGTACATAAAGCCATGGGAGGTTTTGGGATTGCCTATTACTGTTTTGGTCCTAATATAAGACTGGGAATTTAGGAACATAATCGTGTGAAGTTGACTAGCGTGGTGCATATTTGTCTTGTGGTAGCCCCATTATACATACTGAAAAAGTCGTGAAATCACTTACTAATGAAGACGATACCTGGGAAGTGTATGTTGAAACTCGCACCTTTGAGTTTCAACTCGAGTTGATCAAAGTGTTGTTGCATTTAAGATGACGGTCAAAGTCATTTCTCTTGCACATGGCCAAGTTTAACCTCCAAATTCATGGTTGAAGAGTGTGACCAGAAAACAATATTTAACCCACTGGTCCGAAATATAAGGCTTCAGCTGACATTTGCTTTAGAAAGTGTGTGATCTTCAATAATGCACTGATACTTTTATGTGGCCCAACTGCAAACATTTTTATATGCGTTTTTATTTAATAAGCCCCAGCGGAAAAGGTTTTCATATTTGTTCTCTCATCTTTTACACGCCTTTTAATACTCTCATTGCATCTTTAAAATGGTAGATAGCCTATATCTTTCACTGTACACGTGCATACACAACGTAAAATGCATGCCTGTCGGATAAAGAAAAACATATTAAGTGTTTATATAATCGTGTTGGATAGTTTTTATTCATGTGTCCAATAGTACGTTTTCTCGCTTAACATATTATCTTTCCTTGTAACCTACAGAAACACCTAACGAGGTTTCACTAAATAATCTAACCTACGATATCAGTCATCCACTCTGCGCCGTATTTTGAGATTGGAACTAAAAGGGCAGTGAAAGCAATGACCAAAGGTAAAGCAAGTGGAAAAGACAAATTCAATGATGATATGATTAAGGCAGCAGGAAGAATTGGACTACAATGGCTATACTGAGCCCTCAGTGCCATATGGAAGGATGAAAGGATACCTGATACAAAGAAGCATTGTTCTATTGTTCAAAAAAGGAAATAGGGATTAATGTGAAAATTATAGAGCTATAACCCTATTATCACATGGGCTAAAAATAATGGAGGAAGTCACAGACAAAAGACTGAGGGATATAACAGAAACACAGTTAGAGGAAGAACAATATGGCTTTAGACTGAATAGATCAACAGTAGACTTGGTATATACAGTGTGAACAATAATGGAAAAATATCTAGAAAGGAACAAGGAAATCATCTTCGTATTTTTGGATTTGAGAAAAGCTTATGATACAGTTAAGAGAAAACATGTATGGGAATGCCTACTGAAAAGGAATGTACCAAAATCATTAATTAACAAGATAAAAATGTTGTATCATGAGAGTAAAAGCAGGTACAAGTGGGGAATGGTGACTCTGAAACATTTTATACAAAAAAAAAAAAAAAAAAAAAAAAAAAGAGGTCTCGAGCAAGGAAGTGCACTGTCGCCATTATTGTTTATTATATTGATGGATGAAATCATAAAATGTCTAAAACAGAGTATCAGTAGTGATGAAATGAATGCTTTGGTATTTGCAGATGATATGGTGATTTGGGGAAAGGGAGAGAAGCAAGTACAAAGGAGACTGGACATTTGGAATGAAAATCTGAAGAAGGTTTGGAATGGTAATTAGTAAAAAGAAAACTGTAGTCATGCACTGTGGGAAAGAGAAAAAGAGAAGCCAAGTGAATTTACACGGAGAACGGTTAGAGAATGTAGAACAGTTTACATATCTGGGTAGCATTATCCATGGAAGCAATGATATCAACCCTGAAATTAATAACAGGTAAAACATTTTATCATCAAGTCAGAGAGCTTTAATGGGATGACAAAGTATCCAAGAGAACGAAATTGACATTATATAAACGGTATTTTATACCAATTGTAATTTACGGACTAGAAATGCTGGTAAACAATAAGACACATGATAATAAGATCCAAGCAGTAGAAATGAAATTTTTAAGAACATCAGTTAAAAAGACAAGAAGAGATAGAATAGAAGTACAATAGATACAGAAAGCAAGACTGAGATGGTTTGGACATGTAAAAAGAATGGGAAAGGAATGGGTAGCAAGAAGGGAATTAGAAAGAGAAGTTAAGGGAAAGAGACCAGTTGCAAGAGCGAGAAGAAGTTTGATGGATCAGATTTGGAAGGACATTAGAGAAGCTGGATTGAATGTGGTGGAAGTAATGGAGCAGGAAATGTGGAATGACAGAAAGGAGTGGAGGAGGCTCATTCACCATACCCGGGCGACTGGAGTGGGACATTGATAATGATGACGATGAATGAGATTGGTTTGAATATTGATCTTTCCAAGTCAGTATGTATCAATATTGTTCAAGGTAAGCTCATTGGTGAAAATATTGCAACTTACAGAGGAACTGTCTAGAGTATCTCTCTGGGAGAATCAAATATTTTGAAGTGAATTTTGAGAGTGTTACCACCTTCAACTCTCAAGCTTCAATGATTAATCTAAGAAACAAGCTAGAATCTCTGTCATCTTCACCTCGTTTGCAAACTAATAAAAATTTCAGTATTCTACTGTAAATACCTCAGTTTGTCCATCTCTTGTTTACCAGTTCCAAACAATTTCCTCCAAGCAAATTCCTGTAAAATTCCTCAAAGATTCAGATAAAAACGATTAGATGATGATGATGCTTGTTGTTTAAAGGGGCCTAACAGCGAAGGACATCGGCCCAAAACGATTAGATGCACATTGAAAGAAATCTTAAAAGTTCTTGCTGATATGGTGGACACCATGCTATACAGTCCTAGAATATTCAAGGGACTAGGGCTATTTCATTCATAAGGGCCTTATTTTTTGGTGAAATAAAACTGCTGATTTCGGTGTTAAAACTGACATTATTTCAGTGGGTATTTCGTGAAATAAACTGCCAAACTGATCGATGTTTCTTGCGAAATCTTCCATATAGTACCGTATGGGGTAAATTAACTAGTTTTTGGTAAGGGTTTTAAAAGTGAACACTTATAATGTTTCCTTGTTATACAATCTTAAAACAACCAAATATACAAAATTTTGTAGAAATAAATATTCAAATCACTGATACCTCGAAGTAAAGTTAGGTGGTCTGCCCTGTAATATGAATTTATACATAGCCTGCATATTTTTTATACGTTGAATTACTTTTCTCCAAAGTACAAACTAGCATGGTTTCAACATTATCAGCAGGCAGAGTTGTGTGATGGTCGGAAAGTATCTTTGTGTAAGCAAAGAATCCCCTCTCACTGTCCACATTAGACGCCAGAAATCATAATGCTTTGATGCAAATTCACTGTGGTCTTCTATCAAACCTCCTAAAACTTCGCTAACAATGTATTCTTTCATCTCCTCTACCAAATGTGCTTTCAATGCATTTTCAAAGCCATACAGCCGTGGAAGATGTTCATGGATACGCTGGTGCTCCCCGGCCAGCTAAAACAGTTAAGGAGCTGGCTTTCTGAGCCGAAGTTGGCAGATTCGATCTTGTCTCTGTCTGGTGCTCAAATACGTTAGCCCCGTGTCACTAGTTTTACTGGCTCGTAAAAGATCTCCTGCAGGACAACATTCCGGCATCTCCGAAAATTGTAACAGTTGTTAGTGGGACGTAATAACAATAACATTATTACTACTAAACCAAGCGATTTATTTACAATATGCCTACCAATACCATCATATTTTAACAATGACGGAATTATTTATCTTTCCTTTTATATTCATCCACTTCCTCATGCCACGATTATCCTATTTTTCTAGAGGAATGTTGGCTTGCATGAATGATTTTGTTGTGTCTACTACAAATTGATCTCTATCTCTTTTAAATTTCTTTGCGATGTGTGAAGTATCATCGATTGTTATTTTCCGCTTAGAATTATATTCATTTGCTTCATTCTTCTTCCTTGTGTGTGTTCATGATCCTCTGCAGTGTTTATCGCATGAGTCTTTTCGTTTTCATGTAATACAGACATTACAGTATTTACATATTAGAATGTTTCTTGCAGCATCAAATACATAGAATGCCTCACTGTTGTTTTCCTCGAGCTTCGAAAAACCTATTTTGACTTTAGTTTTCAGCATTTTTATACTTAAATGCTGGACATTTGCCAACAACAACAAAAAAAAAAAAGATTCATAAGTAGCCAACTCTTACTGTGCACTGCTGTATCTACGACAGTTCTTGTTAAGTCCTGTACGCCATTTGCCGTGATTGATAACAGATATCGATTTTTATAGATTGCCTTCGAGATCGCGGAACTGAATACACATACTTCCGATACACAGTGCTATCAAGCAACTGAGAAGGAAACTGCAATAGTCAGGTTGTCATAAGGATTTAAACGTAGCTCTTCCGCTAGTATTTTATATATTTCGTACAAAGTTGGGTATATTTCGTGATTATTTGCCAAATTCGCGCAATAAATAAAATTTCCCGATATTTCGCGAGTTCATTTTGCTAAAATACAGTAATTTCAGTACCAAGAAGGTCATATCAAGACAAGAACGAAGATATTAAAAAATTCATCCGTATCGCTCTTACCAAAAAGTACGGCCCCTATCCATTCATATTGGAGGCTGTTCTTCAATGCATTAATGTCCGTAGAATAATCTTGAATTCCAGAAATCCTTAAATACTAAATACAAGGGAACGATAAAATGAAAGCTTCAACTGTTTGAAAAGGCTTCATCTAACACCAGTTGAATACAAAGGATGGTTGTTTTTAGATCCCCGGAAAGTAAGAACCAAGTTGAGAGAAGTTGAATTTAGTAAGAGGTGTGACCTCCCACAGAAAGGGAAAGGAGTTACCCTTTTTAGTCAACACCTACCAGCCAATCAGTGGGTTAGTCGCCTTCAAGGATTATCTGGTAGCGAATGGCGTGATGCCTTGAAAATGACAGGCAATGAAGCAGCTATACAAGCTATTCCAGGGCAGGATCATGAACACTTAACTGTTGTCGGCACTGCTACAACGAGGTAGAAACTCTTGCTCGCATCTGCTGTTACTGCTCACATGGAGAAGCTGTACGAAATACTAGGCATCATAAAATACGATCTGCCATTGCTTAAGCATTAAGGGACTCAGGCTTTATAGTCTTCAAGGAGATTCACGGTCTCTCTGTTACAGGCAGCACCCATTGACTTGACATGATAGCCTTCAAAGACCACCAAAATAGATCCGACGATCAGATTTGAGACGTTCGAAACACATCCCATGAGGGAAAGAAAACAACATACGAACCAACCATCCCATTCTATCAACAAGAATACCAGTTGGATTAATGGCTGGTCCTGGAGGAACCCTTCCTCTCTTTTTCTTCAAATTCTACAAATCCTTTAACCTTGCTCAGGCATTAATAAGAGAAGTTGCAGTGACTGTCTTGAAATATTCTATCCAAATCCTGAAGAACCATATCTCCCAAACTTTTAAGGCAACAACATATGTGAAATGAGCTTCCCAACCCCATTATGTAATCAACTCGCAATTTCTTTTAATTGCAGAAGGAAGGGAGGATGTCCATGGAGCTAATCTACAACGGAAAAAGGGGAACAAGTAACCATGTAATTCAGATGACCTGAACAGACTCTGCAATTGGTGAACCAAAATTAGATAATGCAAGCAACAGTAAATTGCAGTAACATTAACACGAGAGAGGTCGCGCCCGTGGCAGTTTGCCGCACTTTTTAAATATTTGTTAATAATTTCTTTGCTAGCCGCTGTAGGGCTTTGGGTGCTCATTTCATCCCTCCTTTCCGCCTGACGTTGATTATCGCCAGTGTATTGCCTGCTGCGTTCCGGAGTAGTTTAAGTTTTCTTTCACTCTCCATCTGCCGCTGCAAAAAGTTTTCGTGCGATCCCTCGCGTAGTGCATTCTTACATGACTGCATTTCCAAGAATGTTTCTTAAGTAGACTTCATGAGGTTTATGGTCGCTTTCAGTGAAGTGTGGTGCTGTAGTTTTATCTTGAATTGTGACCAAATCATTCATTGAAATGTACAAATGGAAACGTTGAGGCAATTTGCTCGTGCACGACCTCTCACGCTCTTTAAAAACTCTCGTAACTTTACCAGATTTTGCAAAAAATTTCATCAATTTTTTATATTGAGAAAATATTTTTACTGGGTAATTATGTTAGTACTAGTTGAAAGGCAGTTAAACAGGGTACATATTTATATTTTTATCAGAGCATTCACTGCAAAAGGAAAACAGCAGCTCATTAAAATATTAAGAGCGAGCAATTTGCCTTCGTGCGACCTCTTGCGTGTTAAATTCTAAATTCTCTTCTAGCTTAAAGGAACTTTTCCGATTCATCTCATTTTTTTAAAATAAATTAATTTGACTTTATAATGCGTTAATTTTTCTCAGAGCGATACTTAATGGTTAATTATTTTGTATCCCACCCCTGTGATTTATGTACGAGTCTCTATGACATTCAGTATAAATGTTGCGGTACAGTCTTTTTTTTATATACTGCAAAGCTGGCGCCCAGTCAAAACATAGAGAAATGGGAAACCATGGACTGTGATAATTGTTTCTTTTTGCGTGGCATTTTGCAGGCAAGCCACACATATTTTATATTTATATTCAAGTGTCCCCAGCAAATAACATTCATCTCCCAAGCGTGGAGCTGAGGTGCATAGACAAGTTACAAGGTTAAGTGATCTTTGCATGAGCACTTTACCTCGTACCGCAATCACCAGGTCATCTGCGTATCCTTGTGTATAAAAACCTTGTTCGTTGAGCATAGCTATGATTTTGTTCACCACGAGGTTCCACAGCAAAGGAGAAAGACCTCCTCCCTGAGCACAGCCTCGAGTGTCCCCAACTGTCAGCGTTTCTTCAAACAGGGTTGCTTTTATCTTCCTTCCGTCTAACATGGATTCAATCCATTTGACGATGGTTTCACTCACCTTGCACTTTTCCAATGCTTTAATCATAGAGTCATAGGTTGTATTGCTGAAGGCTCCTTCCATATCTAGAAATGCTGCCAGTGTAATTTCTTTATATTCTAGGCTTTTCTCTAGTTTACAAACCAACTGGTAGAGTGTTACTTCAGTGGATCTGCCAGGTCTATATGCAAACTGATTTTCATGTAACGTCTTCAAATTTATGATATAGTTGAAAAATATGACGCCTGATATCCGTTCTGCATTTACAGCACACCATACACCAATTTTCTGGTCATGTAAAGGAACTTCTTGAATTAATAGTGGATTTTCAGTGGATTGTTTTGTGGAGAAACATTACCACTCAAATGAAACCATGTCTCATCCAAGAAAATTATTAAATGTGGGTCAGCAATGCCCTCAACAATATTTTGCAACATCCAATTACAGAAATTTACTCTGGCTTCATCATCACAGGGTCATAATTGGTGGACGATATAAGTAACAATATTTTAGTAGCCCTATGCACTGAGGATTTTGTGATATTGACTTGTGCAACTGTTGAACAGATTTAGTGGGAGAAGGTAAGAATTATGTGTTAATTTTGTCTATTTTTTCTTCCGATAGAACCTACAGCATTAAGTGATCCTGTTGTTCTTAATTTATTCACGAGACATCTGTTTCTCTACCTGGAATTGGAACCCCGGGAAATCTCTCCTGAAATTGCTTACACACCTATCTACATCACTCAGTTGTTATATATGTGTCATACATGAAAACTCTTTGATCAAGCGTGAATTTCATTGGCATTTCAATGGTGTAATAATGCAATTAATCTAATTCTACTGTAATTTAGCCACACGTGCTCTTGCAACAAACTTATCACTTCACAGCTTCTCACGACACACAAACTCAAGGAACTGACTGCCTTGTGACTATATTATATTAGCATGAGGTTATGAATACACCGTTCGGAGTCTGCATGTGCAATGTCGACTGCCGGCCCTGCTGGGAGTGGGACACGCAGTATAATAATATTTTCCAAATCGCTAATCTCGTTTTAAAACATAACATCAGAATAGCTTTTAAAACAAATAATACTAATAGCCATTTATTTTATAATGCACATAGCATTGTCCATACTAGTAAAAGCTTCATATACAGTATATTGGTCAGACAGGAAGGAACTTTGCAGTCTGCTATCAGGAACATACTAATGCAGCTAAACATAATAAATACTCTGGCTCAGATGGGTACTAAATATTTTATTTATTTCAAGAATTCTTTGTCAATACAGGCTCTAAATATGAAGTGTATTTCACATAATGGATAGCTGTCGCATCATGGCTAGTTCTTTGTTGAAAACTCTCACTGTATATGGTTATCTCATTCGCCTCTAATATCTGTTTCAGGCTGTCAACGGACTGGGAGTAGACAGACATCTTCTAGGATTGAAACTTATAGGAATTGAGAATGGTATGGATGTGCCTAAGTTGTTCCTGGATGCCGGTTTTATTCGTAGTTCACACATGAGAATTTCCTCAAGCCAGGTGAGTCCCTTCACCTAATTGAAGTTCCTTTGTTTTATTTTTGTACAGATATCTACGTCCATAATTGGAGTTTTATTATTGCTAGAAACATCCCGAGCCAGATTCTTGAGGTAGGGAACACTGCAAGCAACACTGCGACTGTGTGTACCACCTTATTTAGCTTAAATAAACAGTAGAGACCAAACCAAGCAGTAGACAGTGCACCCTCTTCGGGCAGCCACACAGGCTTGTATTCTTGCATGTAGCCAATTATACAGGTGACAAATATCATCCTATGGTAAATTGTTCCAAGCCTAGGTTAGAAGCTGGCCTTACACACTGGGTCAGACATAACCCCATCATTCCCCACAGAAGAGAGGTCTGAGGATCGTGATGACCAGGGCAGTTGTCGAACATGTCACGAAGAACATGTCACATAATAGAAAGTGTATGTGAATAGCATTATCCTGCTAAAACCTTCCTAATGGGAATTATTGACCCACACCACGTGGGTCCATATGTGAGGGATCAACATTGCATACTTGCATGAAAGCAGAACCAGCTCCCATCACTAAATGCAACAGAATGCCACTCCATTCTCCAGGCGATCCTTGCCCACGACTACAGGAGACATGCACGACAATGTTGTGACAGAAGAGGAAGCTGTTTTCATAGTCTTGCTGAAAGTACAGTGAAACTTTGTTAGTACGTTCCTCATTAAGACGATTTTTCCCTTAGTACGTCGTAAATTATAAGTACGGATTCCCATTATGTCTGTATAAAAATACCTCACTTATTATGTCTTGAATTTTCACTATTACTGCTTAGTCGTTATCAGCAGCAGTTACCGTATTTACTCCTGTATTAGACCCTCTCGCATATTATACCCTCCCTGGCTTTTTGAGACAAAGAAAATGAAAAAAATAAATCTCGCATACAAGACCCCCAACGTAATTCGTCAGAGAACAACAACGATGCGATGCATCTCTTTTTCATAGTTAAGAAATGTCCGCCTCTATAGCGTAGGCGTACTGCAGCTCTGATAACGTCGCACAAATAGGTTATGAGTTTTGTGTCTGACTCCCGCAATGCAAGCCTGAATCAGTCGTGTTATAATATCTGTTTTTTGTAGTTAAGATGTTCACCAGCATAATGGTTAGCACAATTAGCTGCCTTATTCCAACATACCGGTCTCAAAAACCTTAAAGAAATCGAGGATAATTTTCAGAAACATAGTAAATAGTAACGTAGTAAATTAAGCACACAGCAAATTGAAGAGTTCTTAAACATTTTAGAATTTTTAACTTCTAACAATTACTTCACTTTTAATGGTAAAATCTATAAGCAAGATTGTCTTCCTATGGGCTTCCCAGCTTCAGGGATAATAGGCAGGACCTAGGGAAAGTTTTCATTCCCCTCCCCGAAGGGGAGGGGCGGGCCACCTAGAAGGTAACGCCTTCTCTCTGGCCAGGAGATTTGGCGGGTTTGGGGGAGTGACGGAGTTGAAAGAGAGGTGGGGAAGGGGGAGGTTTCTATCTGTGAAGGAGCTGGGAGGGGGTCCCAACTTCTTGGCTAAGTGCTTTATTGATTTTCCAAGTTTGTACATTTGAGTTTGGTTTTACATTGTTGTATTATTTTACATATGGATTTGTACAATAGATTAACTGTTGGTATTTTGAGATTTGTAATTGAAAGTATATCCATCACCCTCCCTTTTTTAAAAACCCTATTGGGGAGTTATTAGGATATTTACAACACATATTTTGCGGTATATAAAGGTTTTTTTACAATATTTACTGTATTTGTAATGGGTTATGTGTTGTTTACAGTATTTACAGTTGGCTGTGTGTTTTTATAATTATAATATACACAATCAGAATTAAAAAGGTTCAACCTATTCAATACAAAATGTGTTGTACAAGGTGTTGAATAGGTTGAACCTTTTTAATTCTGATTGTGAATCTCAGTTCAATACGGGAAAATGAAGTTCTTAACTTATAATTATAATATACACAAAGTTTTGATTTGTGTCTGTTACACTATTTACAGTTTGTTACATTTTGTTTACAATATTTATATGTTTTTGTAAGGCTGATTATTTATATATAGTACACTTTAATTTCCATTCTTGTCTTGTTTTGTTGAAGGTACACTGCTTCTGAAACATAAGTTACATATATTAGTACAAAGTTTTTATTTATATCTGCTGTTTGGTGGAGAGGAAGAGTTCGGAGAGGGCTCACTGGGCATTACTTGGGGAGGGTTGGGGTTGGGGGTTTCTATGGAGTTACGGGAGTTCGGGTGATGGGTTGGGTGTCACAGCTTACTTTTCCTATGTGTCACCCCCATCGGGTGGGGGGGCAGGGGCCGGAAGAGGTGGTATGGTGTTTGGGTGAAGTGGGGGTTGGGAGGGGGGTTTATTATTATTATTATTAAAGCGTCTTTATTGTGGCGAAGTTAGGGCTCCCGGCCCTTTCTTACACTTAACCACTTCATGTATATACAATGTATATTTTACATAAAATTTAAACATATGAAATCTTTACAACCTAAAGTATAACTAAAGCAACTTAAGTATCACTAACTAAACTAAGGTGAGTAAAGTATAACTAAATTATATACAGGAACACATTGCAATAAACAACCATATTCACTCTCATTCATGCATCCCATTCACACTCAAGAAAGACTGGAAGTGCTTAAAAGATGACGCTGGCAAAGGATTTTAAATTTTGTCTTAGATTTAGTGTAGGAGTAGGTTGAGGGATGGGTTATCGTGGTCTAGGGCTCAGTGGTGGGATCATTGGGGTTGCACTAGTACGTAGGAGTCAAGGGGCGGGGAGGGGCCCGGGACCAACGGAATGGATTGTGGGCTATGCTTATACTAGGGTTTCGAGACGGGTGAAGTGGAAGTGGGTGTTCAGTCCGGAGTGGGAGGTTTGGAAGTGGACATTCAGGGTTTGGTTGGCCGCTACCTGGAGTTGAGCTAGGACCAGTGGTCGATGGTATGGGTGGATGTTCATGAGGGAAATAGTTACGAATCGGATTATGTCCTCAAGGGATGGGGGAGGAAAGATGGATTGGGTGGGGGAATCTATGGTTCGGAATGGGGCTACTAATTCAGGGTGGTTTTCAGGTGGCTGTGGGCGGGCTTTGCATTTAAGGGAGTGTGGGGTGGGGTTCACCACAGGTGTTGCATTTTGGTGGGAGCTGGGCGTTGGGGCATTGGGAGGTGGAGTGTGGTTGTGAGCAGTGGCTGCACACTGGTCTTTCGACGGTGCAGTGTGCCATGTCATGGTCGTTATAGGTTAGGTACAGCTCACACCTAATGGGTTGGGGGGGCTGGTGCGCAGGAGGGTTCCATCCGATGATGGTGTCTGAAAATAGATACCCCGTTGGCCAATACTCTGTCCACGTCCTGGGAGGTAGGAAGGAGAAACCTAACCATGTAGATGGGCCCCGAGTTATTCCTTATTCGAAAGGTCTTCTGTACTGGAATGCCCTCCTCATTTAACTCCTGAACTATAACATCGTCAGGAATGTCGGGGTCCACCCCACGGACTACAAAACTAAATAAGCTGTGACAGGGTGGTGGGGGTGGGGTTTCGATTGTGGGTGGGGAAAGGGGTTTCAGGGGGTCGGTTGAGCCGAATTGGGCTGATCCCACTGAGCCTGTGAGCCGTCGTGCGTCGTCCTCCCTATTGTGCTTTAGAATGACCCCGTTGTTAGTGGGGCGTATATCGGCTATTTTTTCGTGTTAGAAATTAAACTGCATGAGTTTTGGGAATATTTTTTGATGATTTTTTAATTCAGGTGCAGGTTCCTTGAGCAGGAAGGCGTAGGTACCAGAGGTTTTTTTTTTTTTTTTTTTTTTTTGGAGGGACCGGGGTTTAGTGATGGGCCGTTGGGCACCGGAAGGGGGGGGGGGGTAATCTAGGTTGGATGAGTTGTTGGGCGGGGGTGGAGGGGGGGGTGTTGTTATTGATTAGCTGCTCCCTTGCTGGTATTTTAGCTCGGGGTTCCTGATCGCTGTTGTCTGAGGGACTGGAAATGGGTCGTTTGGAAACGGAAGGGGAAGAATCATGGGTAAGGGCTGGGGTTACTGGGAGTTGATGATATCAGGAGGTTGGGTACGGCTCGTTGCTTGGGCACATTACGGAGCTGTGTGCTTGACTGTATAGTAGTTGGTCCATGCCGGCCTGGGATGTGGTGGTGGTGTGAAGGTAGTAGCACTGGTGACTGCGGTGGTATAAGACATGATGAAAATATTGTCCAGAACACAGTTCAGTTACAGTTCACTCCTTCCAGTTTGTGAATATGGCTCTTTGCACTGATCACTGACACTCGCTCGGGCTTGCTGCTGCTGCTGCTGCTGATCGTTATTTCACTCTCCCAGTTGGGAGCGGGCCACCAGTCCTACTAGGGACTCTTTGACCGGGGAATAGGTTGGTTTTGGGAGTTTTGTTTGTTATTGAGAGTGTGCTATGGCACACATGCTTGCTGTTAGTTGAGGTGTTTACTGGCATGTGGATTTCTCAACAAGGCGTCACCCAGTGTCAGTCCCGCACCGCGCCCGCCCGGCTTTTGCCCTGCTATCCCCCATTTATTGAAGCTTTTCGAGATACATATTTACAATATTTACATTATATGTTGTATTATGTTATCTTTTAGAGTTTTTGCTCTTGATGAATTGATCATTATTAGTATATTAATTTCACATTTTACATTATTTATATTATTACACTTTCCACTGTGAGTTCTTTCTTGATGCTGTTTTACATTTTTCAATTTTTGTTTTGTGTATTTGTGACATTTTGAGGAGTGTAATGTGTTGTATCGTAGTGTCATATATTCCAATCAATTCATCGTAATATTGTCATTTCCTGTTCATTTTTGAGTTTTGGTATTTGATGTTTTATTATTTAACAATTTTCTAGTTGTGTTATGTGTTGTTGTTACATTTAGTAGTCATGTAGTGTGTTGTTTGTGTGACATATATATTCCAATCAGATTCGCTGTAATAATATCTTTTCATTTTCAGTTTTTTTGAGTTCTTTTTCTTGCTGTATTATATTCATTTTTGTGTATTGAGTGGCTGGGTGTTTATTTTAATTGGTGTGTTTGTTCTTTAAGTGATGGCGATGGTGTCGCCTTCCAGTCAGTACTGTGTGTTGCCAATGTAAGGGTTTTTGTGAGGCCTTTGCCCTTTTTGCGTCATCTGCAGTGGTTGTTGTAGTTTTTAATCGGTGTTTAATTTCGGGCGATGGCTGGGGTTGGGAATAGATAGGTAGTAGCGGGTGTTGGCTGTTGGTTTAGGATGGATTGGGCTAGCGGGGATAGATTGATGGCTTCGGTGGGTTGTGGGAGGTTGCGGGAATTAGCATTTTTAAGGTATTGTAATCTGAGAGAATGGAGGTAGGAGCGAATGGTAGGGAATGTGTATAAATCGTTTATTGCTTCTATTCGAGTTTTAGGTCTGAGGCTGTGCGCGAGTCGAATGGCGTGTCGGTCTAGTTTTAGTATATCTAGGTAGTGTATGGGATGGGCTGCGATCCAGGTTAGGGAGGCATAGGTTACGATAGGTCGGACAAAAACTTTATAAGTGTTTGTAATTTGGTTGGCTTTCAGTCCCCAGGTTTGACCTTTCAACCAGCATAAGAGGTTGAACCTGCTGTATGCCTTTTTATAAATATTATTAAAGTGTACATTCCATTTTAGATTGTTTTGAAACGTGATACTTAGGTATTTCAGGGTTGAGGTTTCTGTAAGCAGTTGATTATTAAGTGTGGGTCGGTATCTACGGTTGCCTTTTCTAAAAAACTATAAATTGAGTTTTGTTAACGTTAATTTTGATTTGCCAAAGATTTAACCATTGTTCGAGTTGGTGGAGGTAGGGTTGTATGCGTGATTGAAGGGAGCGGTTGTTGGATCCAAGGGCGAGGATTGCCGTGTCATCTGCGAATTGATATAGTTTGAGTGGGGGTGAGGGTTGGGGAATGTCTATACAATATAGGACTATAATAGGGGGCTCAGAGGGCTGCCTTGTGGTACTCCAGCTAATAAGGGAAATTTATATGATAGGGTGTTGTGGATGGTTATTTGAGCACTATGTCGGTTGAGGAAGTTGGCTAGGAAACGGATGATTGTGATAGGTAGTGGTAGATGTCGCAATTTAAAAATGAGTCCTGAGATCCATACTTTGTCGAATGCTTTTTCTACGTCTAAACTGATTAATGCGGCTCGTTTCTTAGGTGGGAGATATGCTGTAAGGAATGCTGAGATATGAAAGAGGTGGTCTTGTGTAGAATGTTGTGGGCAGAAACCTGCTTGTGATTGTGGAATAAGTTGGAGGGAATTTAAGAAGGAGAGATTCTACGGGCTAGATGATTTCTAATATTTTACTTAGTACTGGTAGCAGGCTTATTGGACGGTATGAAGTTATTTGGGAAGGTAGTTTGTTAGGCTTTAGGAATAGTAGGATTTTCGCATGTCCCCAGTGGGGTGGAAAGGAACCTGTTTGTATTATAATTTTGTATATATTGCATAGTGAAGAAAAAGGAGTGCTGCTTCTTTAATATGTCTATACGTAATTTGGTCGAGGCCAGGAGCAGTGTTCTTTTTGTATTTTAAAAGCTTGTGTATGTTTTGTACTGTGATTGGTGTGTTTAGAGTGTGTTGTTGTTCTATAGGTGGAGGGGGGTCGAACGTGGTGTGTAGTGGTGCTTTAGTAATGTCTGTGTATTCAGTTATTGTTTCATAATATGGATGGTAGAAATTAGGGTCGGTAGAGGGTGAAAAGACTTGTCTGTAGTAATCTGTGAAGAGATCAGCTTTTGTTTTTGGATTGTTGGGTGCGGAGTTGTTGTGTATTATTGGATAGTGAGGAAATGATTTTTTAGTTTGTGTGAGTTGTTTCAATTTAGTCCAGTATTTACGTGCGTCGGTTGTATTGGATAGTTCAGTGCAAGTGTTATTCCAGGTTTTTCGTTTTACGGCTTTAATAAATGAGCGTGCGTGTCGTAGTGTTGTTCTGTGTTCCCGAAGAGTGTTGGGGTCTCGTGTTCGAAGGTAGGCTTTGTATAGATCATGTGAGTATTGTAGTAGTTGAAGGGCTCTAGGTGGGAGTGGTGGTTTTGAGGGGTGTGAAGTATGGCGAGGTATGTGTAGTTGGTCTGCAGTGGTTAAGGCTGTTTCCAGTTGTGTTATTGTGTTGTGTAATTCTTCTTGGTTTGTCGGTGTAGTAATATTTTGGATCATGTCTGTGATAGTTTGTCTGTAGGCTGACCAATCAGTACGGTTATATTGTCGTACTGGTGGGGCTCGTTGGTTGTGTTGAAATGGGTTGGTTCGTAGGTTTGGTAGTGTTAGTATGCATGGTATATGATCACTTCCGATAGATGGTAGCATGAGTATATCACTATTGTTTGCTAGTGTTGGTGAAAGGATTATGATGTCAGGGGTGTAATTGGATATAGGTCGTGTGGGGGAAGGGAAAGGGATGTTCACTCCCCGGATGTCATGTAGAATTTGTTCATAAGTTCGTTTTGAGCGCTATCATATGATGTGATGTTAAAGTCTGCCATAATTAAATAGGTTGTAAAATTTTGGTTAATGTATTCTACAAATTCTTTAGGTAGGGGTGACCCTGGAGGAGTGTATATAGTAGCTATTGCAATGTTTTGATTGCCAATAGTTACTTCAATTATTAGGTTTTCTGTTTGGTATTCTTGTAATTGATGGTAGTGTGTTTTTGACGGAATTGATTTGTGTACACTGATTGCTACCCCTCCTCGGCCCCTGTTAGGACGGTCGGAGCGGTAGAGTGTGTGATTTTTGATTTGTGGTTTTTGTTTTTTAGTTAGAAACGTTTCATTAAAGATTATGACATCCGGGTTGTGTTGGTCGATCTGTAGTTCAATGAGCGGTCGGTTGGTTCTTAATGAGCATATATTACCATAGTAGATTTTCACTTTTTAAAGTAGTGGAGTTGGGTTTAGTGGGAAGAATGTGCAGTGCATTTTAGATCCTGAATACATGGCATCCAGATGAGTCTGGAATACCAACCGAGCCGCTAATTGAACCTGATCGAGTACATGGGCACGTTGCAAAGGTAGAACATTCTGTAGGACTAGGGTGATGAATTTGAGGATGTTCTCCATGGAGGGCGGAGGGAGAGTGGAGGTAAAGGTTGGGGTGGGTAGGTCAATGGGTGTTATGGGTAAGATGGTTTCAGGTTGGGATGGGACAGGTTGAGGTTTGCCCCTACATTTAGCGGAAAAAGTTGGGTGGTTTTCCTGGCATGTACTACAGTTCGGTGAAGCCTTATTAGTGCAGCTGGCTGATGAGTGATTACCACTGCAGATGGCACACACTTGGTCTCGGAAACACGGCTGGTTGGGTGGATGGTCGTATCCTTGGCAGCGTTCACAGCATCTACGTTGTGGCAGGGATGACCTTGACGGCTCCACACGGTGGCGTTTGGCGTAGATGAGGGCGCCATTCTGTAGCAGCTGGTCCAGGGTTGAGGTGTCACGTGACAGGATTCGAATTAGTGAGCTTGGTCCTCTGTCGTTCCTGAAGCGTATAATTTTAAAAATTTGCAGCCCTTGTTGTTGTAGTTGGTCTGCAGCCTCATTCTCTGAGTAGCTACGTTCAACACCGTATGCCACAACTGATAGTGTGGGCGCTGGGCGCGTAGATGGTGCATTGCGCCTAGGTTGTACGGCCATATTTTGGGCTATGGTGTGCTTGCCGAATTATGCTAGTCCAATAGAGTTGACCAGGATGGAGTAAAATGGCCTGGAAGTCTTGATGTTGTAGTACTCCTTACTTCTTTGTATTTCCAGATTATATTCCTTCTGCACGTTCGGTAGAAATCTTGTTATTATGGAGTGGATGGCCTTTGGCTGGTTTTTTGTCGGGGTCCAAGTGCTTCAGTTTAATTATATAGAATTGAGTTGGAACTCCTGTACCCGTAGCAGTTCCGCTTCGAAGCCTTGCTTGGTTTGGTAGTGCCGGGTTCCGGGCAGCTTCTGCATAGTTCAGAGTAGATAGAGGCATAAAGCCTGGTGAGCGGTTTTCAGCTGGTGGATGGAATGTAGCCGTAATGTTTGTTGTATTGATGTTAAGCGGTGACATGCCACTTGGTGATGGGTTTTCAGTATTGTAGAATGGGGTGTATGTACTCCCCGTTGATACACTTGGCTCTCTTTGAATAGCTCTGTGTTTTCTATCCTCTGGGCTTGGCGAGTCCCTGTCGATTTTCCTCCTCGGCATTCGAATAGTTTCGTCTTCCATGGATGAGGCTGGAGATACAGAGCGATCTCCTATCGTGGAGTCAAAACTTTCACGGTGACGGGTGGCGGCATCTGGTGTTCTTCTTCCGCATTTCTTCCTCGCTCCGGTTGGAGTGCATTTGGCGACCCCTGGAGTAGTTGGTCCGTATTTATTCATGGCTCCTTCTGAATCCGTCGTGATTGAAGTGACCTCTTTAGCTGGTTGGTTCAACTTCGTCTTTGTATTCACGAAGTCTGGTGAAGCCCCTGGTGGCGGAGTTTCATACCTCGTTGGATCATATCCCGCAGCGAGAGCGCCTGGTTCTTTCTTGGCTCCCTGCTGCTTATTTTCATTTTCTAGCTTCTTGTTAGTTCCCGTATTACTTGCCATCTTGACCACTGGACTAGACAGCGCAATACTGACTTGGATTGCGGGCTTGCACTATAGCACTTCTTATTAATGAGCAGTGTTCTTCCCAGAAAGTTTCGTCAGCCGGGTGGCAGGATTGAGCAACCGGGCGGGGAATACAACGTTAAAGATGAATGTGATTAAATTGCAATTTACTTCCCTCAGGGCATTAATAATATCAGACAGGTAAATATTAACTCCAAAATTGGAACTGTTTTAGTGTTATTAACACGAATAAGACATAACTGAAAAAACTGAATTTTTACTATTCTACTGCTCATTCATAATCATGTAACACCGGGCTTTACCACTCGGTTCCCTTGGAGTGCCATACGGATTTGTGACGTCCCGCGGAATAAAGTGCTCGCATGGGATTCCGCGCTATCCGGACACCGCTCGCACAGGACACTACGTGATAACCAAGCTAAACATTTACCCTCCGATGTAATGGATGCAATTATGCTGACAATAATGGAGATTCATTTAAATAAATAGTTTTACAGTATTTAAATTTAGGCCTAAATTTGAAACACACAGTAACTTAAATATGTATTATTTATTACGTAACTAGCACATACCTAGGTTTTGTTAACAGGGCGGTCTGTAACCGGCAAGATCCTAGGGAGAACACTGATGAGCATGATTGTCTATTGGTAGATGGTGCGCCCAGTTGGACCGGGAGACACCTCCAGTTGCCCTCTGTAGGTCCCTACACTAAACAAAACTGTCCTGGGGTGAAACCCCTCGAGAGGCTGCTTAGTCCACCTGTCTGATCGCTTTTTTAAGCTCCACTGGGGAGCGGTGTAGGGGTCCTCGCTGGACGGAGAGAGAAACAAGGCAGCTTACCGGTCTTACCAGTCCCTGTGATCCGGCGAAGTGTAGCAGTTCCACTGGTTCCGCTAGGTCGCTCTGCGTGGAGATGTTCGCTGGCTGGCGATTGTGGTACCCGCTGGTCTGTTAGGAGGTTCTGGATGCGCTATGTTGATGATATGTTTGCTTTAATAGATCACAACATCACTAACGACGATATCATCCTTGAACAATTAAATGCGACTGACCCATGATTAAGTTCACTTCTGAAGTTGAAACCAATAACACTTTAAACATTTTAGATCTCACCATTAATAGCAGCTCGAACAAACTTTCTTATAATATCTATAGAAATCCTACCCAAACCGTAAACACCATTCATCAAAATTCTATGCGCTCGGACTCTCAAAAAAGAGCAACATTTTATAGCCTAATTCATAGAGCTTTTAACATCCCATTATCTGGACGCAAATCGAAAGAAAGAACTCAACACTATCTACTTTGTTGAAAAAAAAACCTACCCAGTTTTGGCAGGTATTTCATAGATAGTATTTGTCAGTAAAATTGTAATCTCATCCACCTCAACTCTGCTCAGAGAGACAAAAAAGAAAGCAAATAAAACTACGCCACCTTCACATACACCAATAGAAATATTTACAAAATCACAAACATTCTTAAGAAACATAATGTCAACATTGCTTTTAAAACAATAACAATTCTAATCTTTTCTATAACCAGTACAAAGTCAGTAACATCAGTAACAAATACCACAAATCAGATGTATAATGTGTATTTGTCTTTGTCTATTTTACTTATTCTTACAATTATTCGGCTGATGATGTCCACCAAGATGGATGAAACATGTACTGATATTTGTTAATTGTTAATTAAACAAAAAAATCTTTCAGTATTGTAAAGGTGGAACCTTTGACTATACCTTTTAAAAATGTATACGAACGACAATATGGGCTTTGCAATGAAATTTATTTTATGCAATGCTTCTATTACGGGGGTAAATACGGTATGTCCATTTTATCTGGCAGAAGAACGAATTTCCAGATTTTTTCTGAATTATTTAACATTTCCCAGTTATTGTGTGATTTATTGAATTCCCTGACATTTCCCGATTTTCCATACGGGTGGACACCCTACTAGTCCTAACCACCTGAGCACAATGAGGGCCATCACTCAGAATATGACCGAGACGCCCACTCCTCTTTCATATCAACCGGTATCCCAACTCTCAGGACCGATTTCTAGGCTACTCAGATTTTTGCGCATGGTTCACGAACTAGGACATGACTACAGTAACCCACACACCACGAATGTAATATATTGTGAAGGTGTCTTTCGTTTTATTGTAAGGCCTTGGAAGGAACAGTAGCCTGGCTCCAGCCATTAGTGACATCGCTGATTTAGGGCCCCACCAGACGCACAAGGTCACCCACCTCTGCCACCACTCTGTCGTCACCCCATTATCTCACTGGAGATTTCCATGTGGCGTGGGAAAAAAATTAAAAGGTGGACCCAGAGCTTTCTGATTCCAGAGGACTCCAGTGGCTTCTTTTCTCGCAAAGTATCTGGAAGAGCCAGCTGTCTTATTTAATAGTTCTATTTTTTGTTGATATGCCCTCATAGTATTAATTTGAGACATTTTGCCTATTATTTATTTATTTATTTTAATTTTTTAGCCAGCATAGGACTACTTAGTAAGGTTTATGAAGGTTTTCTTCTTTCTGTCTGCCCAATACTATTTCATCCTTTCTGAACTTAATTTTCTTTCTGCTTCTGGAATCACTCTTCCTTTCTGCTTGTTGATTTTTGTCTGTAGTCTAGTGTATTTAGGTATCTTTCAATATTTTGAGTGTGTTTGTTCTGTATTTTAAATCTTCTATTGTAACGTGTCATGGTGACAAGAAAATCGTATTTCGGAAGAAAACCACCTCAAGAAAAGACGTTAAAGTACGTTACCGAAGGACAAGTTATCATTTTCATTTTGATTTTATTCTATTTGATTTTGTAAAATATCTCATTTGTTTTGCCTTGAAAAATTGATTGAGGACAAAGAATGAGGTCAGAAAATTGTTTGATACCGTAAAATTTGTATTACTATTTTATTTTCTGTACATCAAGTATAGTGTCTTAATTTGGTTATTGTGTCAAGTTTTATAATGTAAATAATAGTGCAATTAACATTTAAGGTAATAACTTTTGTGGCAGGGTGTAGCCGCACGTGCTTGTGCTGGTAAGATGATTCTAGTGATTTCCTGTTGCATCAGAAAGGAAGTTTCTGAAAGTTGTAAAGATCTTTTCTCATAAAAAATTTCGAAGCCCTGATTGGCTAAAATAACAGAGTCCCGAGTGTAATTCCTGTGCGCTAATTGGCTATCTCTTGATTGCCCCATTTCCGGCTCCTGGTGATTTGGCCAGGGCTGAGCTTATGTCCGTCGTCTTTGATTTTTGACCAGCGAAGAGAGCGGAAGTCTCCTCCGCCTGTGATGGGACTACCGGCCCTCCGACGTGAGCACTATTTGGTTCATGTTTTGGATTTTAACATTTAAATGTAAATTCTTATTTTAAATTTCTTTCCGCACAGGAGTTTGCCCGGGGTAACTTCCATTCTCCAATTTTAGGTTCAAATGACTTAGCTGTCGCAGCTAGTCATACCCCCTTTGTTTGGATGCATTCCCCTTTTCTTTGATTTTATATACCGTGTAATAAATATGAAAATTTTAATTTCCTCCAGGATTGTTTCCAGTAGCCCTGTTACATTTTAACGTATTCCTGTTTATGGTATGCTCCTTATTCAGAAGTGTTTTTGAAAACACAGCTACTTGATCAGGCTCTGCGTTAGGATAATTAATAATTAACACATTTTCTTTTCCTTGTTAATGTCTTAACCTGCATGTGGTGTTATGTTAACGTGTAATTTTTCCTTAACTTCTTTGGTTGTAAAGGGATAGCCCTTGCTAAACTGTGAGCTCATTTTCTTATATGTAATTTTAAGTTGGTATCGTCCGCAACTACCTTACAAAACTACCTTGTCATGACTCAAATTATGTATGTTAAAATTTTCTTTACATTGTTTTTAAGTCGTTGGCGTGAAGCTGAAGCCGAAGTGTTCAATTGGGATCACCGTTAATTTCGTTTTCCCGGCAATGCACTAGCTTCTCACGGACCTGGCAGGGTTCCCAAACGCTTCCCATTTCCTTTCTTTTAGTTGTCATGTTGGTTAACCTGATATTTATATCTTGATGTTGTTTATGCAGTCTTGATCATGTGTGAGTGTTTTATTTAACTTATCGGATTTCATGAAGATTAAATTTCCTTTATTATGTTTATTATTATTATTATTATTATTATTATTATTATTATTATTATTATTATTATTATGTGCGTATAGACCCAATGGATCACGCAAAGCTGTAACGATTCTGTTTTCTGAGTTGCCAAACAGCTCTCATCCTTTCTCTGTGGATCCTTTTTCGTTCTTCTGTCCACTTTGCTCCAGTCTTCTTTTTCACTTCGTTCTCTGGTTGCACTTTCCATCCATTAATTGTTTTCCTCTAGAGGTTTCTGTTCGTGGTGTCAGTTGAGTCCATATGGGCTTTTTCCAGATCCTTCTTCACTTCCAGTACCCATGGAATATTTTTTAGATGTCCTATGTAGGTGAGAATCTTGTGTGTCAATCTACTTGCCGGCAGTCTGCGAACGTGCCCATAAAATTTCAGATGTCTTCTGCGGATGTCTGCTGCAATGTTGGAAAGCTCTTCTGTCACTTTGCGTGACCTCAGTCTATATCCATCTTTTGTTTTTCGGGGGCCGAGAATTTTCCTCAGGATTCTTCTTTCTTCTTTTAAAATGTTTTCTAGGTCACCTTTCCCATTTAGTGTAAGGGTCTCACTGGCATATAAGACTTCGGGCTTGATTACTGTATTATAGTGTCTGATCTTTGCATGGCGAGACAAGCACTTTTTATTGTATATGTTGTGAACCCTAACGTAGGCTTTCCAAAATTTTTGTAGGCGATTTTTTTGGGCAGCCTTCTCGCCTCGCGTTGGTTCAAGTATTTCTCCCAAGTACTTGAAGTGGGGTACTCGGCTGATTTGCCCATATGTCGTGTTCAAATTTTGGATGTCAAGTTTTGAACAGAAGAACTTGGTCTTTTCAAAGGAAATTTGTAGACCAACCTTTCCAGCACATTCACTGAGGGTTTCAATTTGTTTAACGGTTGTGACTACATCATCTGTCAGTATGGCAAGGTCATCTGCAAAAGCGAGGCATGATATCCCATGTCTTTCAATGCCTTCTCCCACTCGCGGATAACTTTGTCTAGGACGAGGTTGAAAAGAAGCGGAGATAAGCCGTCACCTTGTCGGACGCCAGTTTTAATCGGGAATGGTTCAGAGATCTCCCCCATGAATTTAACTTTGGAGATAGTGTTAGTGAGTGTTGCCTTGATGAGGTTGAGGGTCTTGGAATCAAGCCCCAGTTCCTCAAGAATAACGAAGAGAGACTGTCGATCAACCGAGTCGTACGCTTTCCTGAAGTCAACAAAAATGCAGATGACCGGTTTGTTCCTCAATGCTTTGTATTTAAGAGTTGCCTTCAAGTTGAATATTTGTTCTGCACTCGAGTGACCAGGGCAGAAGCCTACTTGATATTCGCCAATACTTTTTTCAAGTTGTTCCTGCGTTCTCTTCAAAAGGCAAGCTGAAAGAATTTTGTATGTCACTTGGAGAAGAGAAATGCCCCTGTAATTGTTCACGTCAGTCCTATCTCCCTTTTTGTGTAATGGGTGGATGAGGGCACGCTTCCAATCCTGAGGTAATTTCTCCGATTGCCAGATATCTGTAACGATTTGAGTGAGTTCCTTGAGGGAGTTAGGTCCAAGATTTTTCAGAAGTTCCGCAATGATGCCATCTTCTCCGGAGGTCCTATTGTTTTTAAGTTTCAGGATGTGGCCGCGAATTTTTTTTCCTCTGTCGGTGGTGGAGATTCTGGGAAAGTGTGCCTTGGGGGTTCTTGATGGAATCTTGTAAGGGGCTCTGGACAGTTGAGGAGATCAGCGAAGTAAAGTGCTAGTTCCTGACAATTTTCCTGATTACTGAGTGCAAGTTTTCCATCTGATCTTTTGAAAGCCAGGTTTTGAGGAGCATACCCACAGACTTGTCCTCCGAATTCCCTGTAGAAATCTCGTACGTTGTAGTTACGAAAGTTATCTTCAATCGAGTCTAGTTGTTGCTTCAAGTGTTTTCTCTTGACCTGCCTGATGATTTTGGCTACTCGTTTTCTGGTTTCATTGAAATATGTTTGTTTTTCTGGTGATTTCTTGCTGTTGTATTTCTGGAATGCTTCTTTTCGTTCCTTCAAGGCACGTTCACATTCAGAAGTCCACCAAGGGTGTTTAGTATTCTTTTTCAGGGAAATTTGCTCTCGAGCTTTCTGGATGATTTTGTTGCGGAATTTCTTCCAGGTGCCTGCATGTTCCCTTTCCCATACTTCTTGCAGATTAGTGTTTCCAATCTGTGCCGTGTCAAACTTTGGTATGTGTGACCTCTTATGATGAATTTTCTTCGGGGTGAATTTTACCTTTATTCTCACTAGGTAGTGATCGGAATCGACGTTTGCTCCTCGGCGTACCTGTACATCGTGTACCTCTCTCTGCATGGGATGAGATATGGCAATGTGATCGATTTGAAATTCACCGATCCCTGGAACGGGAGACCTCCAGGTCTCCTGTTTCCGTGGAGATTTTCTCAGAGAAGTTGACATGATTTTAAGATTGTTTTGTTGACACAGTTCAATGAGTCTCAACCCGTTTTTGTTAGTGAATTTGTGAGCAGGGAATTTGTCAAGAGTTTTCTGGTGTTCTTTTTCTTTACCAATTTGTGTGTTAAAGTCGCCCAGCAAAATTTTTGTATCCTCTTTTGGAATCTTCGCCATGATGTTCTCAAGTTTAGCCCAGAATGCATCAGTTTTTTGCGGTTCTTTCTTATTGTCAGCGTTAGTGGGTGCATGTACGTTCACTATTGTATATTTCTTGTTAGCACATTGGATTCACATTGTCATGAGCCGGTTGCTTATGGGATTGACTTCTTTTATTGAGCCTACTATACTATTATGTACCATGAAGGCCATTCCTAGTAAGGGAGTTCCCTTACCAACTCTCCTGTCCGTTTTACTCTTGAAGATCCGGTAGTTTCCATAATCATTTGTGTCCTCATCAGTGAATCTTGTTTCCTGCAGGGCAAGTATCTGGATTTTCTGTTGAGCTAATTCTGTCACAAGATTGTGCAATTTACCAGGTTGGATTAAGGTATTTACATTGAACATGCCAATGTATGTGAAGGTTTTGGATGTTAGTTTGCCAGAGAACTCAGACTTTCTCTGTGTTCGTGATTGCCTGGGTTCTCCAGATTCCGAATACCCAGTAGCCGTCTCATGACGGGTGGATTGGTTACCACCTGGGGTAATACTGATTTTACTCTCACGAATCATCATAGCTTGTAATCAAAGATTGGTCCAGTGTTCCCACTGGGGAATTAGGACCAGGGATTGCTAGTTCCTGGAATAACATGTAAGTAATAATAATAACAACGTAAATGTTTCCACCTTTTCAATACTAAAATATATTCACAAAATTATAAATTACACGGTACTAGTTTCGACCCATCTAGGGGTCATCATCAGCCGTATTGGAGCAAAGATCACTTTTGGCGAAATCCTAAGAAAATGTTATTTTAAAGAATAACAAGTGAAATGAGATATTATGGTAATAGTTAATAATACAAGGAATATACATATTGAGAGGTTTTTAACAAAGAATAAAGTATAAATGGGGTGTTGTAAAAATTATAATCATGGAAATCAGTAAGTTCTTGTGTTGAAATGACATATATAAAATTATATATGGCTTAGGAAGAGGGCTTAAGGTGGGGCTGAAGGGTGCGGGAGAAAGTGTAATTGTCTTGGAAAAGTACCTTTGATTAAATTTAGGATTGAGTTTAGGTTGGCTGCATTATTGTTTCTGAGGAAAGTGATAAATAGATCGAAGAGTATGTTGGGTTTCTCTGAGATTTCATTGAGATTGTGACTGGCATTAAAGTATTGGTCTAGGTGTATGTAGTAATTTTCCATTATGTTGAGTAAAGGGCAAACTGGGAGAAACTTCATTATCAGATACCACGAGCACACTAACGCAATAAAATACAACAGGTTTTCAGCCATCGGCCAACACATGCAAGATTATAACCATAATTTCACCAATATTGAACAAGACATGGACATCCTCGTATTAGCAAACAAGGGCCCTTTACTCAACATAATGGAAAATTACTACATACACCTAGACCAATACTTTAATGCCAGTCACAATCTCAATGAAATCTCAGAGAAACCCAACATACTCTTCGATCTATTTATCACTTTCCTCAGAAACAATAATGCAGCCAACCTAAACTCAATCCTAAATTTAATCAAAGGTACTTTTCCAAGACAATTACACTTTCTCCCGCACCCTTCAGCCCCACCTTAAGCCCTCTTCCTAAGCCATATATAATTTTATATATGTCATTTCAACACAAGAACTTACTGATTTCCATGATTATAATTTTTACAACACCCCATTTATACTTTATTCTTTGTTAAAAACCTCTCAATATGTATATTCCTTGTATTAACTATTACCATAATATCTCATTTCACTTGTTATTCTTTAAAATAACATTTTCTTAGGATTTCGCCAAAAGTGATCTTTGCTCCAATACGGCTGATGATGACTCCTAGATGGGTCGAAACTAGTACCGTGTAATTTATAATTTTGTGAATATATTTTAGTATTGAAAAGGTGGAAACGTTTACGTTGTTATTATTATTACTTACATGTTATTCTCAGTTCAATACGGACCAAAAACATGAAATACATAACCATTGGTTCCTGGAATGTAACTATACAGCCGTACCTACTAGGTAAACAGACGCTGACCACTTCGCCGCTCGATCCGAGTCAGACGCGAGGTGGATTTTATTTTTGGTTCTTCTGCCCTCTCAGCCATTGGGACATATGTCCTCTTCTGCCATCGAAGCCATTGACCACAGTTCTAGTTTCCTCAGTTGATCCGCGAGTGCTTATTTGACTACGTCTTATTCACACTTGTCCTGTATATCTACAGGAGACTTCCCCTATTAGCCATTGGGACGCGCCGTGTCGGGGTTGAGGGCCCCATCCCAGTGTCGCATGCAGGGTTATGCTTATTTCATACTCAGTTCGGAACTAAACCCCCACGTGAGCTGACCAGGTAATAATGTATTATGCTGTCCAGCGTCACATTGCCAGTCTTAAAAATGGCTGACAATAGTGGCCAGCAGTGTGACCTTGGCAACGCTGATAGGAAAAGGAATATAGCATATCTTATTAGTGGTTTCTATGGAATTTATGACAAAAGAAACAAAATGAGTGCAGTTATGTCAACTCTAGATCGTGTTATCTATGGAATATTTGTTGTATTTTCCAAGACTGCGGACATTTACGGCATGGTATTCATATTAAATATTAATCAAAAACCCTGTTATACAACAACAAAATCACAAAATAACACTCGCTTATAACACCACAAGTAGAACCACTATTATTCCTCGGAAGCCATAAAAGAAGTACAGTTCTTCTGAATAAGCCGACAAATGACGCAGCACCATTACACATGATCTTACCCACTTATTATTATTATTATTATTATTATTATTATTATTATTATTATTATTACTATTTTGATGCTGTAACCCCAGATCGGTTACAGTATGCAACTCTCTCATGTCTTCTTTAAGTTCTGTGATCGATCTATTATTATTCTTACTCTTACATAATTTTTCTATTATTTTTCTACTGATTATATTTTCTGGTGACCGTATTAGATGCCCTAAGAATGATATTCGTTTCTTTTTCATTGTGCTAGACTCAGGTTCTATTTCTTTATAAACTGTCTCATTGGAAGCTGTCCGGCTCCATGGCTAAATGGTTAGCGTGCTGGCCTTTGGTCGCAGGGGGCCCGGGTTCGATTCCCGGCAGTGTCGGGAACTTTAACCTTAATTGGTTAATTTCGCTGGCACGGGGGCTGGGTGTATGTGTTGTCTTCATCATCATTTGATCCTCATCACGACACGCTGGTCACCTACGGGAGTCAAATCAAAAGACCTGCACATGGTGAGCTGAACATGTCCTCGGACATTCCCGGCACTAAAAACCACACGCTATTTCATTTCATTGGAAGCTAGTCTCCAGACGCCGTTTACTTGATCGTTTTTTTTTTAAACAGGTTCTCACTATTCTCCTTTCTAAATTGAGTACTCTTATCTATTGCAACTGTGTTTGTTGTTTTGAATAATGTTTCACATGCATATGTAATTTGTGGCTTGGTGACTGTTTTGTAGTGTTTCAATTTGGTTGCTGCCAAGAGACACTTTTTATTATATGTATTCCTGGTAACATGCAGTGCTGTAACCAGTTTATCTATTCTGTTTTGCCATGCTGGTTTCTTGTTGAGGTTGTATGTGATTATTTCACCTAAATGTTTCAATTTTTCTACAATTTATTTCTTGGTCTCCCAGCTTAGTTTTGTTTGCAAGCGGAAATTGAGTTAGCATAATTTCTGTTTTTTCAAATGAAATTTTCAAACCAATATTTTGAACTATTTCCTGTTAAGATTTTATTTGTTGTTTTGTTTCCTGGATATCTTTGGCCAGAAGAGCTAGATCATTAGCAAATCCTGGACAGTTCAAATGTTCTGGGTTCCAATTTTTATATTTTTCAAGTGATTCTTTTACCAATCCCACATAATGTACTCTAGTGCACAGTTAAAAAGAAGAGGTGACAATCCGTCACCCTGTTTTGAACCAGTTGTTACCAAGAATGGTTCAGAAAGTTCTCCTCTGAACTTAGTTTTAGAAATTGTATTAGTTACAGTAAGTTCAATCAATTTTATTAGCTTTGGGTGAAGTCCAAAATGTCTTAAAATTTTTAATAATGATGGTCTGTGGATGGAGTCGTAAGCTTTCTTGAAATCTATAAACGTTATTGAAAGGGGCTTGTTTTGTTTTCTGTAATATGCCATGACTAGCTTCAAAGTTATTATTACCGGGCGAGTTGGCCGTGCGCGTAGAGGCGCGCGGCTGTGAGCTTGCATCCGGGAGATAGTAGGTTCGAATCCCACTATCGGCAGCCCTGAAGATGGTTTTCCGTGGTTTCCCATTTTCACACCAGGCAAATGCTGGGGCTGTACCTTAATGAAGGCCACGGCCACTTCCTTCCAACTCCTAGGCCTTTCCTATCCCATCGTCGCCATAAGACCTATCTGTGTCGGTGCGACGTAAAGCAACTAGCAAAAAAAAAAAGTTATTATTTGTTCAGAGCACCTTCTCCAAGGTCTAAAGCCTGCCTGGTATTCACGTAACTCTTGATCAAGTTGTTCTTTAATCCGATTATATAGTATCTTCGAGAAAATCTTATACCTGCAGTCAAGGATGGAAATACCTCTATAGTTGTCTGGATTACTTCTTTCACCTTTCTTATGAATTGGATTAATTATAGCTGTTGTCCATTGTTCTGGGAATTTTTCTGATATCCAAATATTCTATAATACCATATTTACGTGAATAATACCCGCATATTAAAAAAAAAGAATTGAGACACAAAATTGGGGTGCGGGTTGTATTTGAGTCAATGTTGGCATTTTTTTTTCAAAATCAGCCTTCCTGAAGTTAGGGTGTGAGGATAATTCGGTGGCGGCGATTATTCGCATAAATACTATCATATGCAGGGATGTCTGAGTTGCACTGCCAGCATATTTCCACATCTCTGCAAAAACCTGGTCTTCTCCACACGCTTTGTAGTTCTTCATTTCCTTAAGCACTGTTTCAACTTCTTTTGCTGTAGCTGGGTTTATATTTTCTGATTTAGTTTTTATCGAGGTATGTGTATCAGTTAATAAGAGCTTTTTCAGGTTCACCACTGTTCAACAGCTTGTTAAATGCTTCCACCATGGTTTCTGCGTTTTCCTTATTGTTATGCGCTATTTTTCCATCTTTATTGTTCAACAGTAATATGGGGGGTTGTATTTTTGCAATTGTTTACCAAAGGCTTTGTAATAATCTATAAAATTGGTTTTGTAATAATTTTCCCCAATAGAGTTTATTAAATCTTTTTGATATTTTCTCTTAATTCTTCTAATCATTTGGGTGAATTCTTTTCTGACATTCTTGAGGTTCATGGCATTTTCTTCTGTTTTGTGGGCTTGAAATTTCAACCAAGCTTGATGTCTTTCTTCATACATTCTATCACAGTCAGAGGTCCACCAGCCATGTCTTTCCTTGGATTTAAAGGAGGTAGATCTGCATGCTGTTCAAGAATTGGTATTAGTTCATCTAAATTATCTGTTAGTCGTGTAGTTCCTGTTCTTTGCCGATACTGGGCATTCTGGATTAACTGATGGGGGTCGTATGTCCTTTTCTTCTTAATGGAGTAAATTTAATCTTGATTTTAATTAAGTAATGATCTGAACCAGTGTCAATTCCCCTTAGAACTTTGATATGGCGGAATTCCTTGTGAAAGAATTTGTCCATACATATGTGGTCTAGCTGCCATTCCCCTTTTGTTCATTCAGGATGTTTCCAAGTTTTAAGTTTGTGTGGTTTTCTTTTAAAATATGTAGATTTGGAGATTAGTCCATGGGTTCTGCAAATTTCTATAAGTCTTTGGCCATTTCTGTTAATATATTTATGAGAAGTCCACTTTCCTACTA
Source organism: Anabrus simplex (assembly GCF_040414725.1). Classification (NCBI taxonomy): domain Eukaryota; kingdom Metazoa; phylum Arthropoda; class Insecta; order Orthoptera; family Tettigoniidae; genus Anabrus; species Anabrus simplex. Next base: position 222,008,299 of record NC_090268.1, on the reverse strand, counting down.
CATCTCGATACTTCTTTTCCTTACCCAGTTGAGTGTTAAAGTCCCCTATAAGGATTTTGATGTTATTCATATTTGTTTTATTCATTGTCTGATCGAGAAGATCCCAGAAATTGACTTCTTGCAGAGTTTTTGTTAGGAAATTTTTTTCATGGGCATTTAAGATGGTGTAAAGTTTGTTTGTGGTTTGTAAAGTTAGAATTGCAATTTTCGGTGAGATGGCTTTAAAATCAATTACGGAATCTATTATTTTAAAATTTACCATAAATCCTGTACTAAATTGGGGGCAATGTTTCATGACCCTTTGGCCTGGCTTCCCATTGTACACTCTATAACTTTAAGATTCAAACAGATCTTCTGTTAAATTTCACATTTCTTGGAGCCCTACCACAAGAATATTTTGTCTATCTACTGTAATTCATCTGTTAAGCTCGTGAGGTTTTCGGTTTTCAGTAAGGAGTTTATATTGTGCATCACAATGTAATTAATACGCTTATGTTCGATTCTATGTTTGTATGTTTGGTTACATGTACGTATTTTTGAGTGTTCAAATTCATTCTTGTCTTTTAGGTGACTACCCACCAAATCCGATGTAGTCTTCTCCATCCTTAAGGGGTTGGACGGTGGAATTCTTTTAGTAAAAGACTTTTCCATATCTGACAATCAAAGTTTATCAACCTTACGTGCAGCCAGCTTCGATTTACAACTACTGTTGTTAGCCGCAGAAGATATTTATTCAGCCGCTACTAGCATGTGAAACAGACGCTGTTGGGGCACCACCGCTAACATGTGGAACCGTCATGCCCTTTATTGCCTCAAGATGTTTATTTTCTGCCTGTATAGGCAGAAATTTGGTTGCAGGTTTCATGTTGTAACGTTGTTCTGTTTTCTCTGCAGGTTGCTGCTAACTGTGATGGCTTCATGTGCTATGGACCACTAGTGCCAGACGGTTACGGATGTTGCTACAACCCCCGAGCCAACGAGATCATCCTGGGTGTGTCTGCATTTAACTCCAGTCCAGAAACAAGCGCTCTCAAATTCCGAGAAGCATTAGAACAGTCTTTCAATGACATGCACGATGTATTGTTGAAGGTTTCTACAAAGGCTAAACTCTAATTTTGCAGTGGGCCATGATTGTAAGCATTTAAAAGAAGACTGGTTTATACTTTGACGATGGATAGCTGGTATTATTTTCAGTAACCCTAACTCTGCATCCTGGTGATACTCTGTAGTAGATATTTGTTCAGTCCTGACAAGTGCTCATGTGTCATGTATATTTTAACCAAAGTCGTGTTTTCTTGAATCAGAATAAAACCAGTGACTAGTTTTGTAATTAGAATAAGGTTGTACAAGTGTTTTATACCTATGTATTTTGTATTGTAAATATTAAATCAGTATTAAAAATTATCTGAGATTCTTTATTTGCCTTGGTTCTCAAATGATCATCATCTCCTCGGACCCATATTTTAAACCATTTGGTAGAGTAAACCAAAACTTTGTAGTTAGCACACTGTGGCTAAGGCCATACAGTGATGATGATAATTATCGTGATAGAATGGAGACCTTGTTCTAACGGCAATACGTAAGACAAAGGCTTCAATGCCATGAATAACGTGAACTGAGAGAATTGGCATATATTGATCGTGGATCTACTAATACCTAAGATGCTAAATTGTGCGTGGTTTTATCGTCACCAGTCTTGAATCACAGCTGCATCTTCTCATTACAGGGTAGATGCTAGATATTTCGGGTACAATATTACACAGATTTGGCTTGGATAACCTAAAAATCTTGAGGTACTGGGTCTGGCCTCATTATATGTAGTGTGTGGTTACTGTCATGAATTTAAATGGCTTAGTACCCTTCATTACAGTGTACTTCTCTTCATATCTGAGGAAAGAGGAGTGAAAAATAAACCAGTACTGCCTGTCTTAAACCACCTGCTTTCTTTGGGGTGTTCTCTAGCACAAACTTCTAAGGCTACCACATCACCCAGCCTGATGCCGGAATACTGCTTGAGCAGTGGCGGTGGAGCTTGTGTTTGTGATGGTTAGTGGCTGCAAGAGGGTCCTGGAGGGAGGAATAATAAGCCGATACATTCGTGCTCTTAAATCTGTACCATTACATCGTTTCATTAACTACTTTTCACCAGTTCTGTAGTACGGTACCATTTAGTAAGAGGTCTCCAGGGTTTAGCCTAGTATAGTTTTCAGGAGTGATTAGGTACCCCTATACTTTCTTTCTTTGATTATAAGGTACTGGTAAAGGAGCTGATCATTGCCTGTGTACTAAAAATGTTAATAGATGGGCTTTCATTCACTGAGGTACGAAGAATGAGTTAATGTGCAAAAATACGCGATCTGGAAGAGTTAGTCCCATTTTCATCTCGCCTTCAATAACACAAGAACAAAGGGTCCTTTTCTCTGCTTCTTTTTTCGGTGAGAACTGAAAATTTACTTTAATTATTCTAACATACAGAATGGGCACTTAATAAATCATCACGGAAATGAACATGACAAATTCTGCTATTTCTGTAAAAATATTTTCACCGCCTTGTCAATACTTTATACATTTTATTTTATTTAATTACCGTACATGTTTCGAGGGCCACCGCTCTCTTCTTCAGCGGTGCCAAACCTTAATTGATCCTTGGACTGTGGTACAATGGTATAATATAACAAATATATATGAATTTTGAAAATTGTTACAACACTTTCTCTTAGTTTCATCTTTCCTATTTACTATGTCACTTGTTGCAGATTTTACTAGAATTTTCCTAAATAATGAAATCTATTAAATTAATCTCTATATGTTAGTTTATGTCCTTATTTACATCTGAAAGAATAAATATTTCTTCTTGAAATTTAACATTTACTTGTCATTTAGTAGAAATCCTTAAATAAATCAATTCGTAAAATAATAGATAACATCTATAAAATAGTCATCCTAAAATCGTAAAATAATAAATATCAATTTGTAAAATAATAAGCAACGTCTATAAAATTAGTTATCCTTTAAAATGTTTCTGCTCTCTTCTTTCTTCTTAAAGTCTGCTATAATTTTCTAGACCTCACATAAATCAGAATTTCTTCTCTTAATCTCGTCCAATTCTTCATTCCATCTAATGTATCCACAAATTAAAATGATGATATTGGTCTGAACCCAAACAATATGTCCTCCTTCCTTCCTTGTTGTCAATCTGCTACTGGTTATGCGATGACCATGCTGGTCGCTTTCTAACCGTCAAACTCTTCAGCTCGACTGGTTGCCAAAATTTAACCTTGACCGAAGTATTCTTGTACTAGTTTGATCAAACTATTTATTTATTTATTGTTTATTATTTTACGATTTTAGGATAAGGACTATTTTATAGATGTTATCTATTATTTTATGAATTGGTTTATTTAAGGATTTCTACCAAATGACAAGTAAATGTTAAATTTAGACAAGAAGAAATATTTATTCTTTCAGATGTAAATAAGGACATAAATTAACATATAGAGATTAATTTAATAGATTTCATTATTTAGGAAAATTCTAGTAAAATCTGCAACAAGTGACATAGTAAATAGGAAAGGTGAAACTACGAGAAATTATTGTAACAATTTTCAAAATTCATATATACTTGTTATATTATACCATAGTCCAAGGATCAATTAATGTTTGGCACCGCTGAAGAAGAGAGCGGTGGCTCTCGAAACACGTACATGTACAGTAATTAAATAAAATAAAATGGATAAAGTATTGACAAGGCGGTGAAAATATTTTTACAGAAATTTTAATATAAGTCAATACGGACCAACATGGTGAAAATAATCAAATTCTGCTATTACGCGTTCCTTCCGTGGAATAGCTGTGGCCCATTTCTCAAATTGATTTCCATCCTTGGGTGGTGAAAAAAAATCTCATACATAACTGCCAACTTTACAAAATCAGGAGATTTTGATATGAAAATCAGGAGATATAATTAGTCAAAACTGCTTATTCAACATATCTTGCACAACACAGTACTACGTTATAATTATAACACTTATTGTCTCAAAGTCCGACTGTTGCTATACGAGGCTACAAGGCTAAAAATGACATCTGTATTCCCCCACAGCAAGTATGTGAGTGAGATGATCGGTCTCTGATAAGCCTTCCAAAAATAGTATGAACTCGTGCTCCACATGTGTGAATCAGTCATGCACTTAGATGCCATTACTTAGCAAATGTATCAATTAATATATTGCATCAAGCGCCCGTGCGATTATGCGAAGCGCAATGCTATTTGTATCAAATAACTAGCTGATGTACCCGTGCTTCGCTATGGAATTCTCAGAAAGACTCTCCTTATAGTTTTCCCAACTGAAGTCAACATAGGTCATTACAATGATGTCAGTACGAATGTTGCAATTAAAAGCAATGCTGTCATATGAAATAGTCGATAAAATGAAAAACAGCACATTTTCTCACCTTTAACGAAAAGTACTATGGTGATATAGATGTTGATTCCCATAGGGAACATGAAATATTTGTCCTGAATGAGTAAATTTATAATACCAATATAATTGGACATTATAAATTTTCCAGGTAACTCATTCCTGGTTGCCAGCGTTTCGCCCCAGTGTGCTAAGTTGGTAAATAGCATACTCACCAAGACGCATGGCGCATTCGGGACAAATATTTCAGGTTCCCTATGGGAATCAACATTTATCATCTGATGGCCAGGCAGGCATCAATTTTTGGTAATGAGACAAAGTCTCTCATAGTGCATTGGCACTGCCGGTGGCTGCAAGTAGCCTACGCTGTGGCCTCCACGTATGCACTAGCCACGATGAATCCTCTTGACCGTTATTCCTGGTCGTCATCTCACCATTAGATAACTCCTCAATTAAAGGTAATCACATAGACTGAGTGGACCTGGAACCAGCCCTTATATCCAGGTAAAGATGCCTGACCGGGCTAGGATTTGAACCTGGACCCTCCGGGAGAGAGGCAGGTAAGGTAGACCACGGGACCGGCTTTGAACATTAATTACCGGTACACAAGTTAATCTTGATACGTTATCTTCAGTTTTACCGGGGGGAACTTGGTAAGTTTCTCATGAAAACTACTTTTATATCAGCAATCAGCCAAACTCTTTAGGCGGGTACAGACATGCGCGCCTAACTCCGTAACGTAACCACGTCGCGCGCCAAGGTTAAACGGGGCAATGTTACGCACCGCGGTTGCGAGGTAAACTTTTCTACCCCGCGCCGCAGGTCGTAACGCGTAACCTACCAGCGTTCCGCCAGTTGAGACAGTGCAGCTTTGAAAGATGGACTTAGCTGCAGCAGCCTATATTTATTTGCATTATGCAACTAAACGGAAACATAGGCGATGGTGGCAAACTCTGCTATATTCACGTAGAACTACACATGGTGGTTCAAATTTGCTGGCTGACATGAAGTTTCAGACAGTTAGTGGGCATTATAAACATTTTACTTGCTAAACCTGACCAAGGCGTCGTTTCCGTTTCCAACGCTTTGTGTTGATTTTTGTTTTCGAGTTCCGCGCAAGAGTATTATTGCTTAGGCAATCAAGTCGGAGGTTTAAATGTTTCAATATGGGTAGGTTTCTTTTTACAGATAGGTCTTATGGCGACGATGGTATAGGAAAAGCCTAGGAGTGGGAAGGAAGCGGCCGAGGCCTTAATTAAGGTACAGCCCCAGCATTTGTCTGCTGTGAAAATGGGAAACCACGGAAAACTATCTTCAGGGCTGCCGAGAGTGGGGCTCGAACTCACTATCTTCCGGATGCAAGCTCACAGCTACACGCCCCTAACCGCACGACCAACTCGCCCGGTAATATGGGTAGTGAAAGCATAGTAAAACAATTATTAAACACGTTTTTCATCAAGTGAAAATAAACAAGTGATTGACTGTAGCCGACCCTGCTCAGCGATTTTCAGGCCTGACGACGGTTTTCTGTACTTTAGTTTTACAATATTATATTAATACAGTATATAAGATTTTACAACGGTGAACTGGCCGAAATACACATTTCATCTTTGAAAGAAAGTCGTAATTCTCTGCAGACTTCTTTTTTTCCCCTCCATGTCTTTCTATTACATTCATTTCGTGATCTGAATAATTCGGGGAGGGTGTGGAGAAATGTGCGGACTTATATTTAATTCATAAATTTAATCTATAACAACGCCTGAACTTCTGGGGCAGGAAATACCACTGTCTTATGCCTGTTGTACACCATTACATTTTCCTGTCAGTTCAACATTTCACAATAAATTTGTCAAATCTTGTCAAAGACTGTTCAACATTGCTGAAGGTTTGATAAGATTTGAAAAGATTAGGCAAGATTTGATAGCATTTCGTTTTAACATAGAGGAAAGGCAAACATCTGTTGTAGTTGTTGGACTAGCAGCGGAGTACAGTCTTAAAAAGAAGAGAAACGCGCAATAAACCACAATTTACATGGGCAAAAAATTAATGTTGTTATCTTCAACATAATTTTTGCAATGTATTTACTGCCATAACATCATTTGTAGAGGTTAAGTTATACTGCATAGCTATACTCACATTAATTGAATAAAAATGACAGCAATGAAACGGAAATACGTATCTCATTACATGAAAACATATTAGAAATTCCATAATAATAATAATAATAATAATAATAATAATAATAATAATAATAATAATATTCCATGGGTACTAGAAGTGAAGAAGGATCTGGAAAAAGCCCAGATAAACCCAAATGACACCGCGGACAGAAACCTTTATAGGAAAAAAATTAATGGATGAAAAGTGCAACCAGAGAACGAAGTGAAAAAAGAAGACTGGAGCAAAGTGGACAGAAGAACGAAAAAGGATCCACGGAGAAAGGATGAGAGCTGTTTGGCAACTCAGAAAACAGAATCGTTAGAGCTTTGCGTGATCCATTGGGTCCATACGCACATAATAATAATAATAATAATAATAATAATAATAATAATAATAGTAATAATAATAATAATAATAATAATAATAACATTATGTGTCTTTCTTAATCCGTTTACCCTCCAGAGTTGGTTTTTCCCTCAGACTCAGCGAGAGATCCCACCTCATCAATCTGATAGGGCCTATAGTTGCTAAGAAGGATACCACATTCAGAGAGGCTATATCGGTGCAAGAGAGACTGGGAGTGACAGTACGATTTCTAGCAACCGGTGATTCAAACATTAGTCTGCAGTATCTTTTCAAAATATCCAAACAGTCGATTAGTGTTATCGTACCGGAATGTATCAAGCTCTGATTGAAGCATTAGACGAAAATATAAACGTAAGTAAGGAATTTATTGCTGGTATATTCTAAGTTTCATACATCAAACATTATCTATTTTAATTGCTTATTCAACACAGAAACACTACTTTGTAAATCTAATCAAGTCCTGAAAATCCATATCCACATCGTGGGAATTGCTTACTGTATTTCACTCAGTGGACAGATTGGAGTTGGAGTGAGGAGAATTGGGTGTAGTAGTAGTATTCGGTGAGGATAAGGAAGCTGATGGAGTGGGTGTTGAAACGGTGTAACCTTGAAAATGTGATGGGTTCGGCAGCTGATGAACATTATGTTGTGCAGCATGATGGGGATATTGGGAATACGTAGAGTGAACCGGAGAATGGAGTGGATGGGCAAAGTGGTCATTCCTTAAAATTTTGTTGAAATGCCTGGGATGGCTAGTTAGCCACAACATTTCCTTAGCTCTGTACATTTCAATAAAATGCAGTGTGTTTTGCTCGGTCCACAACATTTTTACTGATCAAGCAGACAGAGGCGAATGTGTGTTACGCGCCGAGATCCTGTGTACGTCCAAGCTTGCTGTAACTTCCGCGCGCGCAGCTCTTTGATGTGACGCGGGAAAACCGACAAGCAGTGGAACGCAGCGAACCTCGTTCCGTATCGTTCATGTTGCGGGCCAAGGTTGCGCGACGAGGTTACGCAGTACCGTCCAGATAGGAGCGCGACGCGGTTACGTTACGATGTTCTGTTACAAGTCTGGACGCGCCTTTTGAAAACAACAACAATTGACCAAAGTAGTTTTTAATTCTCTAATCTAATAAAATAAAGCACATTAGATACAAAAGTGCCCAACATGATGGCGAAATCCCTTCTTTTCTTATCTTCCATTGTAATTTGGTCACTGGTATAGATTTCGTAGTCAGTTTCTGGAGATCTTGTACTGCATAAATTAGGCCTACATCAACTTTTAAAGGATATGTTGAACCGAACTCGAGAATATGGTTTCAAATGTATCAATTCTCCAAAGTTCTCGAATGCATTATATTCAATTCTGCCCGTCACTAATCACAATCAAATTGGAAAGAGAAATATATCATCAGAACTTCAGAAATTACGGTTATTTGTGACCTTGAGCTCAGCTGGAAAGAGTGCTCGCTGTACAAGTCAGTGCAAGTGGGAAATGATATTAACTTTTTAAATGTAATGTGCACAAATAAAATTACTGCACTTTTTAATATATTTTAACACAAAAACATAAAATTCCAGTCTTACATTAGGACCAAAACAGATATAGGCAATCAAAAGACCTCCCATGTCTTTATGTACGGTGCAACATCTGTTCTGGTCTCTTCTTCTTCTTCTTCTATGACCACATAGGATCACTTTAGTCAGTCCGTCGTTCAGGTCTCTTTGAAGGGATTGTTCGGGCTTAGCGGTCCTCCCAGTACTTCTTCAGACGCTCCGATCTTCGTGCCCTTTCCTCAGTTGAAAATATGCGTGTTGTTGGTTTGTTTTGTGTAAGGGTAAAGCGGAGGTTTGTATTCTTGAGTTTTGTATTCAATTTTATCTTATTTGTGGTGTCTTCTGTTGTAAGGCCTATTGCCTTCAGATCCTCTCTTACTTCTCTGATCCATTTACATCCTGTTGTGGTATTTTTTGAGACAAGATTGTGTTATACTAGTTGTTTCTGAAGTCTCGAATCCTGCATCCTCATGATATGTCCAAAGAATCTCAGTCTCCTCTTATGCATAGTATCTGTAATGGGTTCTAGCTCTTTGTACACGACTTTGTTAGGTATTAACCGCCACTGTCCATCTTTCTGGTATTTTTTGCTGATGCAGGTTCTTCCAATCCTCCTTTCAATTTTCTGAAGTCTGTCAGTCTTTGATTGTTTATTCAGGTGAAAAAGTGTTTCTGCTGCATATGTAGCTTCCTGTTTTATAACTGTGTTGTAGTGTTTTATTTTTGCATTTATTGATAGACATTTCTTTTTGTAGATATCCCATGTTCATTTTTGTGCTTTAGTTAATTTATTTGTTCTTGTTTGGATTGAGATTTTGTCATTTAGGTTATGTGTTATTATTTCTACAAGATATTTAAATTGAGTTACTATTTTGGTTTTATTACCATTTATGGTAACTTCTTTTAGTTCTGTTGGTTTCTGGGGCATAATTTCTGTTTTTTTCAAATGATATTTTGAGGCCAATTTTATTTGCAATGTTTTGAAGTTCTGACATCTGGGTTTTTGCTTCTTTTATGTCCACTGCTAGTAATGCTAAATCGTCAGCGAAACCCAGTTAGTTTGTTATGATTTTTCGGCCAATCTTTATTTTGGGGGGACATTTCCTAAACCATTCCCTCATTACCATTTCTAGAGCACAATTAAATAATAGTGGTGAGAGCCCATCTCTCTGGTCTCTATAGCATAATCATATACGATAATATTAAAATACTACATTTGTGTTAAGAAGGAGCAGTTTCGATTCTTGCCTAAAAGCCCATTGACTATGCAATACCCTGAGGGAAGTGCCGAAAACCTGTTCGGCGATACAATCTAATCCTCACCAGGATTACTGGAAAAAAAATCTGAAGAAAAGCAGCTCGATTTGTTTTGGGCGATTTCCGACAAAAGAGTAGTGTTACAAAAATGTTGCTAAGTTTAGGCAGGGAAGACTTGGGAGAAAGGAGACGAGCTGCTCGACTAAAATTAAGAAACAATGTTAGGTTGATGGTTGTTTCTTAATTTTAACTGTATCAATACAGATGTATAAGATGAAGTTCGTAAATTGTACTAAGTGGTATGCTCTGATCTGTCAATGGAGAGATAGCGTGGAATGACATTAGAACATAGATAAGTTTGATTAGTGTCTTTAAAAGTAGGAAATATCACAATATGAAGATAAAGTTGGAATTCAAGAGGACAAATTGGGACAAATATTCGTTAATATGAAGGGGAATTAGGGATTGGAATAACTTACCAAGGGAGATATTCAATAAATTTCCAATGTCTTTGAAATCATTTAAGAAAAGGCTAAGAAAACAACACATAGGAAATCTGTCACCTAGGCGACTGCCCTAAATGCAGATCAGTAGTGATTTATTGAAAAAGTAGGAATATAAACATCTAACCTTGATATAATGTGGACATTTTACAAGTACGAACATTTGACAAAACTCGTTCTGTCTTTAAGTAGAGCTGTTGATGCGCTCTGTCTCCTTTTTAATTGTTGTGTCCACACTCTGTTTTATGATTTCCGAGGATTTTCTAAACAATACCACCTGAATGCGATGTTAAGATGGTTCCTTCTGAAAGTTCACCGCCGACTGCTTTTCCAGTACAGTACTTGCTCTAGTTAATGCGAATATCCTTAAGCATGCCGTAGCCGTCCTTTTGTGAGATACAGTTTCTTAAAAAATGCTTGATCGAGGATTTAGCGTTGATGGGACTGATATTTCTGGATGGTTGATCTGGGAAATAGTTTCCTCAAGGAACGGATAAAGCAGGATTTTTACAATATGATTTAATTAAGATGCTCGTGGGACCACGTAATTTGAACGAATAATCCGGGAAAACATAGTTTCCGGAAACGGATAATCGAGGTTCCACTGTACTATGATGTCGATCTAACAGTTCAAAGTTCCAGAGCTAGAATGACCAGGCCGCAGACAGCCGTGAACCCACCTTTGTAATTATTCTGTTTAAGTGTGCACACTGCTCATTCCAATCACTGCCTCAGAGTAGGAATCGAATAGCTGGAATACTATGATGATCCAGTGTGTTACGTACCAGTAGTATCAGAAAATGTATGAACCAGAGGAATGGCATGCCAAAGAAGAGAGAGATCTAACTCGCCAGCTACTTCCCGCTAATATTCAGGCAGGCTGTTATACTCGATACACAGCAGTAATCCCATCTATCAAAGATAAATGGCAACAGAATATACAAAGCACATCACAACAAACAATGGTCAATGTAATGTTATTGTTGATCAATTTTATGAGCTTTCTATATTGCAGGCCTTCATATTTAGTTTTCTTCCGACTCTGTGATATTAGAGCATCTAATGTAAAGTGAGGCGTCCTTTCTTTCATGACTCCCTCTTGTGTTATCATTCAAGCGATCATTGCTTCATGACTTTTTTTCTCATTCTTATAATCATCTTCACAATTTAATCACCATTACCACCAATATTATTATAGTCGGTACGGTAAAGCTGAAAAGACATACATAATCGGAAATTGTATTCTATATAACTTTCATTGTTACAATATAACCAATAAGACAGGTTATTAAAAATTAAATTTTTGGCACCTTCACCTAAGCTACCATTTCGAACAGGGTGAATAAAATCATTTATATAGTAGACTATTGTTACTTATTCCCCGACTTTATATAAAATTCTGTTCACCCATTTCCACGTACCCGGCGCTGATTTGGACTTAGCAACAAAAATTCCAAATTCATGAATATCTATGTAATCATAGCCAGTACGGTAAAAATGTATAAGACATAAATGATAGGAAATGTAATGATATGTAAATTAAGTTATGTAATATTTATCGATAGGGCCAATAATAACATAAATATTTGAGAATTGAATTTTTGGCCTTCCCCTAAACTACCATTTCACTGAGCGTGAATAAAATTATTTATGGCCTAGATTGTAGCGACTAATTCCCCGACGTTATATACCGATTTTCATTAAATTCTCTTTAGCCCTTTTCTCGTGATGAGCGTACATGCATACATGCAGACAAATTACAGAAAATTAAAATATGCATTTCCCCTTGTTACCGTTGTCATGACCGGTACGGAAATATTCTTTTTAAATTCTGAGCAATGTACAGACAAAACTCTTAATTTTATTTATATAGAGATAAAATTAGTCAGAAATGTCTCCTAAAATCCCTAGAAAATTCACTAGTTGTTATAATTGAAATTCTGTCACTGAATTACCACAAAAGACTCCATATCTAGCGACTAGTCTCTAGAATCGACTAGACTGATGTGAATGAACACAGCACGTGAAAACGAGAGATTGACAATCGAAATGCGCGTCGTGATATACAGGTTTCAATAAACATCGCACATTCGCACACACTTCTCGCATTAATATGTATTTCATTTGAAAGCGGCCAATGAGTAAAGGACTTCTGGCCACTGGCGTCAAAAAGCGGAAAGGGCGGGATTTGAAAATAAATGTTTGAAGTTCAGCAAGAAAATAAGCTAAAATCGGAAGAAATAATAGAATAATTGGGAGGCAGGAAAACTGTTGAAAATCGCGAGTCTACCGCCTAAATCGGGAAAGTTGGCAGGTATGCGCATATCATCAACTACTCTGCTATAGCCTGACCTACAGCAAGGCACAAAACAGTACGACATGCTGAACTATTAAATTAATCAGGCCACAAAAGATACATGCTTGAAGTACACAACACACAATGAACTGAGTTTAGGAACTGAAAGCAAAAAAAATTCAACCTATTCAATGAAATGTCTCCCGCACTTTTCTATACCCGACTTACCAAAACTACTGGAGCATGTGTTGGATATAATCGCTTGCAGTGTTTGCAGTGGCAGGACCACAAACTACCATACTATAATGGCTGAGTCCTCAAACCTGGTCTTATATTCGTCATGCTTATGGTGTTCCTCACCTAATGGCACCACTCATAGGTAATGTAGACCCATGGTGTTCCTCACATAGTGGTACTAATCACAGGTGCTGCCCAGACCTGCATTGTTCCTCACATAGTGGTACTAAAAATAGGCAACATAGACCCATGGTGTCGCTCATATAGTGGTACTAATCACACACAATGCCCAGACTAGTGGTGTTCCTTACATAATGGTACTAATCACAGGTAATGCAGATTCATTGTGCTCCTCACATAGTGGTACCAATCACAGGCTTCTTCCAGACCTGTGGTGTTCCTCACATAGTGGTACTGATCACAGGTAATGTAAACCCATGGTGGTCCGCATATAGTGGTACTAATCGCAAGTAAAGTCGATCCATGGTGTTCCTCGCGTGATGGTACTAATCACAGGTAATCTCATGGTTCAAAATCCATCATCCCTTGGTCACCTCTTACGAAAGGCAGGGGATACCAACGGTGTAATCTTTGTTTGCATCCCCCTCCCACAAAAGGCGGAAAGGGACCCAACAGGATAATCTGTCAAAATGGCCCCTCAATGAGAATTGATGCCCACCCTCTTGATGAAGCTGGGAGGCAGTAATGAGCTCGTTGGGGGCTGAGATGACATGGATTTAGAAAAACAGGCAATAATGAGGAGAGAGCCTGTCTAACTGAAGATGTGGAGATTGTCCGTCTTCTCATTCTGTTGTTCCCTTTTCCTGTCATTATATTCATCCTTGAGTATGTAATACCTGTTGCTCACGGTAAAATTTTCCTTCACCGAGCTCGATAGCTGCTGTCGCTTAAGTGCGGCCAGTATCCAGTATTCGGGAGATAGTGGGTTTGAACCCAACTGTCGGCAGCCCTGAAGATGGTTTTCCGTGGTTTCCCATTTTCACACCAGGCAAATGCTGGGGCTATACCTTAATTAAGGCCATGGCCGCTTCCTTCCCACTCCTAGTCCTTCCCTGTCTCATCGTCACCATAAGACCTATCTGTGTCGGGGCGACATAAAGCAAGTAAAAAAAAATCCTTCAAATTTATTGTACAATATTTAATTTAATACAATTTCTCACAGAGACAAGATTTTACATGTTTGATTATAATAATAATAATAATAATAATAATAATAATAATAATAATAATAATATTGTTATCCCTAAAGATTCCTTCAAGGACAGAAAACAAATATTAGAACTTAAAAAGAAAATAAGAAACGAAGAGCTTATTGTCACTAAAACTGACAAGGGCAACATAACTGTTATCATGCATAAAGCAGATTACATCCAAAAAACAAAAACCTTTTTAACGATGACTCTTTTTCTCTTGTTAAGAAAGACCTGACTCAGTCATTGCAGAAGCAATTGAAACAAACACTGAAGAAATAAACTTTCCTCTTTAACGAATCTGAGAAGCAAAAATTAATTAGCTTGAACCCCGGCCTACCAACTGCTAAAGCGCTGCCAAAAATCCACAAGGCCAGTATCCCCATTAGGCCAATTATAAATTACAGACCTAGCCCCCTTTATAAACTGGCGCAGTATATCCAAAAATTCCTAAAACAACATTACAGATTCACTGCAAATAAATCCATAAAGAGTTCCGTAGAACTGATTAAAGAACTAGGTAAATTTCAATTACATGATCACCACACAATACATTCTTTTGATATAGTAAACATGTTTCCAAACATCAAAACTTCTAAATTGCTTCCTATCTTTGCCAAGAATTTGAAGAAATATAGTCACCGAAGCAATTTTGAAATTGAAGATTTTATGGCGATTTTAAAATTGCTGGTCAACAACAACTATTTCACATTTGATCATATCATTTATAAACAGGATGGCCTTGCAATGGGGTCACCGGCCTCGGGGATTTTGGCAGAGATTTATCGAGATTTTTTACAAGATACGCAAATAATTATTAATGACAAATTTAAGAATATTCTATTTTGGTCCAGGTACGTAGACGATGCTTTTGTTATTCTGGATGAACGCATATCCGATGCCTCTACCACTCTGAATAATCTCAACAAAATAGATACTGATATAAAATTTACTTTGGAATCTGAAATAGAAAAATCTATTAATTATCTGGACCTAAAGATCAATAGGCATTCCTCTTCATTTTCTTTTAGCATTTACACAAACTTCAGTTACAATACGACAGGATTCGATACACCCTGTAGCTCATAAATGCATGACCTATAACAGCTTGGTTAATCGCACAAGCGAGACTTGGACAAGGAACTGAACATTATTCGATCTATGGCTAAGGCTAACGGCTTTAAAGGGAATTTTATAGAGCAAATAATAAATAAATTTAAGTATCGCCCTCACACAACCTTGACTAAAGATAAACCAGAAGAAAAAGAAATCGCGACCTTCACGTTCAGTAAAGAGGTTTATAGAGTTACGAATATTTTCAAGAAACGTAACATTAGGATTGTGTTCAAAACAGATAACAGAAGTACAGAAATTTTACATACTGCATCAGCTGTCAATAAGGTCAACCCATACTCTAAATCAGGTGTATATAGGTTCGAATGCAAAGACTGTGGAAGCGGATATATAAGGCAAACTGGACGTAACTTTAATGTCAGATATCAAGAACACCTCAACACTGTGAAATATAATAGATTTTCAGCCGTAGGCCAACACGTCCATGAATACAAACATAAATTCACAGACATAGATCACGATTTTGAGATCATGGAAACACTAGCTAAGGGACCGAGGCTTAACATTACAGAAGTGTGTCTAATACATTTAGACCAGTGTTATAAAGCTAACCTAAATACGAACGAAATTTTGGAGAAACCCAAAGTATTATATGATTGCTTGATCCTATTACTTGACAAGCTAAGAATTCCAGAAAATTTGTCCGTCTTTCATACTACTGTCTTTGTCCACAAGGTCCCCCGGACCCTCTCCTACATTGTCAACGTTCCAGAAACTTTCCCCTTGCCACCTGTACTTCCCCTTCCTTAGCGCTTCATCACATCGCACACGACACGAGCAGACACACTTGTCGTGCTGCAGTCGCCGCGCAAAGTACACAGCCGTTGAGGTGAGTCGGTTTCATGAATGATTCAATCAGGTTTTTAACAGGTTTTTTCTTGCTTTCTATTAACATTGGGCTTTCATCATTAGAGGGTTATACTGAACTGAGAGTCTATGCCCGCTTAACAACATCAGGGCAAATTCCAACCATTAGATATACAACATCAGAACCAAGTTTCCACATCTCAATAAACTAAAGAAGGCGGCGCAGTTTAGCAATTTAATGAACACGAGTTTTTTTATCCAATAAATGGCTAGCAATGCATCTGTGAAATGAACATTTTAACATTGTAGGACCCGATTCAGCTCTAATTTCACAATTTTAAGATTGTATTTGAACTTGATTTCTACGAGTCTATATAACAGCCATCACAGAATATTGAAGACAACTCGTCTCTCAGAGATGAGATTTTACATTTTTGACTCACAAGGGTTATCTTGTTGTAAATTAGAGTTTTTAAATTTAACATTAGATATTAAGGAGTTAATTATATCAATATGTTGTTTTATACTGTTATATCTCCATCTTTCTCTACTTATTATGCAGCTGATGGTGGTGCCTAAATGAGCGCCGAAACTAGTTCTGCAATAAAAAAGTATATGTTGTAAAAACCATCTAACAACAGTGTATTTGTATTGAACTAGGTGGAACCTACAAGATTTTTATTTCAATTGTGATCTCAGTTCAATACGGGCAAATAAGATGAAGTTCCTCACGTTTAATAACTTGTTTCTCTCATATTTTTATAAAATTAGTTGTACAACAAATTTTATGAAACATTTTACCGTGAGCAACAGATATTAGATTACAATTAAATCAGTGGCCCAAATGACAGAACTAATATGCGAGTAAGGAAAATGGTATGTTAAGTTGTTTTTCTACCTGAGTGACATGGCAGGGCTGAACTCTTTTATATTATTTACTGGGAAAAAATGCCACAGCAGCTTGACTTCCGATTCTGCCTAACAGATCAGCTGCTAGAGGAATGGCAACGGAGAGGAAGTCGCCAAGAGAAGGTTGACCACCTTCACGAGGAGACTGCCTGAGACTTTCTGGATATTAGATCCCTAAACCAGTTTCTCCGACCCAATCAAAGCAAAAACCACAACAAGGTGTTTTGTATGTTAGCTAACTAAGTGGATGTGTGTTGAGTGTGACAGACCCCTCTGTGTACACACCTGTTTTCAACTGTCCCATACTCTAAAGACATTATGAAAGAAGGAAGTGTAGTAAAATATACAAACTTGATCACATATAACAAGCAATTATGCTTTTGTCAATTGTACTATTCTTTCCATTATTTTTTGGAAAATATCAGTTACACCCCAGTTTTCAATTAGGTACTGGATATTGAAGGTGCCAGTTATGTGCTGTAAGTGTAAAATTTTATATTTTTTTATTAAAGAAATATTAAAATAAAAATTATTTAAAATTAAGAATTAAAAATTTTCAAGAAAAAAATTCACTCCTCGTGACCTGCAAGTGCTGCTAAAAACACACTGTTCAAAAGGTTAAAAAATATATTAAAAACCCCACAGGCCAAATTTCAATGGATTCAGTCTCGAGATGTATGATATGTTTTTTTCACTGTAACACAATCACAATTCTATTTTATTTCACTCCACTGCATGAGTACACAACTATGACTTGAGTTACAGTCAGTAAGATAAGACACAAAACAGCCAACTCAAATTTACAGAGACAATATAAACTTTTAACATTAAACTCACAAATTGATAACTATAATAGTTTATTGGAAGAAAACAACATTCACTTATTAGAGTCCTTTGTAACGCTCACGCTCTTTTGGTGTCGGACAGCACTCTCACTATGCTGCCTACACCACCCACAGCATATGCCTTCTCGTGCCACACCAGCAGGTGGCCACTGCTTCCTTCCGAGGGCATCTCGAACCCCCTGTACACATATTTCATGAGCACGTCGATCAAGTCTCGATCCAGGGATGCAACAGCTTCCTCGATCTGAGAGGACTTGATTGCCAGCAACACTCGCAGGGTCAATGCCAATGCACTATCCTGTAACAAATAGATGAATTTAAAACATGTCACGATCTCTTATTGAACTCATATGTCAGAACTATCAACAGCATTTAAGTTTTTATTACATGTGATAAAATTCATTTTTGGGTCCGTATTGAAAGTATTTGTATTAAATAGCACTAGTATGTTTTTATTGTTCTCCCACCTATTCAATACAATACAATCTTAAAAGTAAGGACTTTGTCCTTATCAAAATGTTGACATAAAATGAATACATTGGATGGTACATGTTTCGCCCAATCAGGTACCTGATCTATTCCTAAGGTAAAAAATGGCTGATGATGCCTACTATTGATAGGTAAAACATGTACCATCCAATGTATTAATTTTATGTCAACATTTTGATAAGGACAAAGTCCTAACTTTTAAGATTGTATTGTATTGAATAGGTGGGAGAACAATAAAAACATACTAGTGTTATTTAATAAGCATTTAAGTTGTTAGCAATTTTTGAACAGAGTCTATAAAGTAGATTTTTCCCATCAAGACATGGTTACTGAACAGATAGCCTAATTTCATCTACAATGGATTGTGTCAAGTGTGGTAACAGATACTTTCTCACCAAAAGCTCTTCAATAATACTATGCCTTCATCAAGGACCTATTTCAATCAGAGATTAGTTCAGCTCCATAGATAGAGCCAGCCACACTCATTGGGTCGTTGAGGTTTAATACACATTCTGTGGAAAATCAGTGGTAATATCAAACTACAAAGGTGGCCTAATGTGATTGAATGATACCTAGAACTCCTTTCCTATCTGCTTTCCAAGCCTTCTCAATGCAGAAAGCCTCTACTCCATTTCCCTTTTATACACTACAAACTACTACATACATTGTTGTCAAGAGAGGCCCTTCACATGAGAAACTTTCTATGCTACAGCTTTGTCGGATGAAAGGGAACAGTCAACAAGCAGTAACAGCCAGTAACTCAGAAACGTATGTATGCTGCTGACCCTCCGCTTCTCAGCACTAAGGGACACTGTTTCGTTATTTGCAGTAAGAAAAATGTACAAGTGTTAACGGATGAAAAATAACATTTAGCAATATACAGAGTGTAACAATAATCTATGGGCAAACTTTTAGGACACATTCTTCACATACAGAAGAAGAAAATATGTTACATGGACATGGGTCCAGAAATGCTTTATATCCACTCATTTTCTACAACTCTACATAGTACATTAATCATGAGAAAAGCACAGAAACAGTGTGTTCCAGTATACCACATGAAATTCTTTCTAACATGAAACGTTCAAAATGCTCTCCATTAGTATTGATACATGTATTATTCACCGAGCGAGTTGGCCGTGCGGTTAGGAGCGTGCAGCTGTGAGCTCGCATCCGGGAGATAGTGGATTTGAACTCCACTGTCTGCAGCCCTGAATATGGTTTTCCGTGGTTTCCCATTTTCACACCAGGCAAATGCTAGGACTGTACCTTAATTAAGGCCACGGCCACTTCCTTCCCATTCCTTTCCCATCGTCACCATAAGACCTATCTGTGTCGGTGCGACGTAAAGATACTAGAAAAAAAAAATTACATGCATTAACCCGCGCTCAGCTATATTTTCTTGACCTTCTGATCTTCTAATTAACATCATGCAAATTGTCAGTGAGCAAGATACAGACAACAGTAAGCTGACGCATTCTGGCGTGGCACAACAAATATTCTAAGGACGGCAGCTTATCTAATTTCATGCTTTATATTCCAAGTGTAGTAGATAGTTATGAATTTTTCAGCTATGTGCTGTCTTTGATGCTATAACTGCCGTTAAGTGCATATGCGCATCTTGGTTTCTTAATATTAATTGTCATCTGTTTGACAAAAGTGTTAAGTTGTATCAAATCTTGCCTACCTTGTGCAGTACCTCAAACTACAAGTGTATGTCCCCTTGTCTCAGCCTATTTTCTTCAACATCCTTTGACTTTGTTTTTGGTAGCAGTTTCTTATATCTTTGTCTTACAGGTAAATAAGGTATTATTTTGTTATGTTAGTGTAAGAGCACCAGTACAATTATTATTATTATTATTATTATTATTATTATTATTATTATTATTATTATTATTATTATTATTATTACCCAGCCCTATGGTGTAGAGGTAGCATACCTGTCTCTTAATCCAAGGCCCTGAGTTCGTTTTCTGGCCATTATGAGGATTATAACTCTGGACTGAGGAGTAGGAGGGGGTTCACGTGATACAAGATTTTCTCAAGGTCTTTGTTACAGGACGAAAGCGTGCCAGTGAGAAGTTGACACTACTGACCTAGTATACATAGACACACATTGGTTGCCATGGTCACAATGGTGTTGGGAATTTGATGACGCTAATTCCAGATAGACTCCTAGCCTAAAAACATCCATGACTCTTCTAACAATTTATTTTTTGAAACACTCTCCAAGTACACTGAAAAGCCATTGATATGCTGAGCATCTATAAAATCTGTCAAAGAAATCAATTTTTGGATATTGTAATACAATTCTTGGCTTGCTGTCACATCATGTACAGCAAAATGAACAAACTGCTACGATAAGAAGCCTACTTCCCACGTTTGAATCTGTTTTGGTGATTTTTTTAAAGGGCCTGGTTTTTTGAACTTAACTGAACACCAACAGCGTATCTTATACAATACTAATGCATATGGTTATCAGATTCATATAAATAAAAAAGGGGACAAAACTACCGGTATTTAAAAAGAGGACAATACCAGAAAAAGAGGACACAAAAATTTGAAAGATTTCAAAATTATCAATATGAAAGGATTTACACTTAGCTTGCAAATAATACAGAATACACATTTCAGCATCCCAATAATCAATATTAGTTTTAGCACCATCCATTTAAAACAGACAAATGTGTCGAACATCAAGCCCATCATTTGAAGTATTCGTAGCATGTTTCATACAATAACATAGCTTCCTTCATAAAACCACTAACTTCCTTATTAAACCCATCTTTTCCAGTATTTTCTAACTTCTTTTTAACTTTGAGGCAAATGAACTTCCCTTGCAATCAGTTTTGAAGTATCTGACAAATGATATCCAGGCTTTCCATTCTTTCAAAAATAGAACTTTCTTTCCCTTCCTATTTGCATAAAATATGGGCATCAATGAATGTAAATGCCATAAGTAGGCTTCACCTAATCTATTTTCACAAAATGAAACTAATATCTTAGATGGCTTACATGCAGATAAGAAATAAGACTTTAATCCAGTATACATTTCCAACATTCTTTTAATGCATGGGAAAAGATTCAACCATCTAATTTTGCATTGAGACAGTAACATCTTGTAACTAATGTCAACAAATTCACTGTTCTCACAGTATAAATGGAAAAATAATTATACATTTTCAACATTAAACATTCAATATGAACAGATAAACAGTCAGCTGCATGCTGTATTGTATTATATAATACCAGCAAAAAAGCCTGTTGCCAACTTAAAAAAACATGTGAACAAGATGAAAATAGTTGCACCACAGTCTAGTATATTAGGCTGTGGTTGCACTGAATTCTGCTTCATAATACAGCAGATATGGATATGTATTTTGTTTTCATGCTTGGTTTGACTTTTTATAATCATGGGCCTACAGATAAGCAGCTTTTGCTGCTACAGACCACTACTATTAAATAATTTTAGAACATTTTCTATAACAAAAATTATAATTTCTATTATTATTATTATTATTATTATTATTATTATTATTATTATTATTATTATTATTATTATTATTATTATTATTATTAACTTTACTGGCCATTTTGAACCACTTGAGTCATTCCATGTTCACTTTCTCTTTGAAGGATGTTCTGTTTGGTTCTTGTGATATGCCCAGAACATTTTCATTCATTCTGATCATAATTTTCTTTATTCGTCTGAATTCTGTCTCATTTCTGAAGAAAATTTGTTAGTCTTAAGAAGAGTGCTAATTTTATTTTCTATGTTCATTTATATTTAATTTCTATATTCAATCAATCAATCAATCAATCAATCAATCAATCAATAAATCAATCAATCAATCAATCAAATCATCAATGATCTGCATTTACAGCAGTTGCCCAGGTGGCAGATTCCCTATCAATTGTTTACCTCATATTTACATTTCTTTATAATTGTTTACCTAACTTTTTCTTAAATATTTTCAACGAACTCTGAAATTTATCAAACATTTCTCTTGATAATTTATTCCAATTCCAATTTATTCCTCATCCTATAAATGAATATTTGCTACAATCTGTCCTCTTGAATTCCAACTTTATCTTCTTCTTTCCTTTTAAAAGCCCCACTCAAGCTTATTCTTCTACTTATGTCATTCCACACCAATTCACCACTGACAGCTCGAAACATGCCACATATCATAAGTTATGATCTTCATTTCCGTGTTGACGTATAACTTATATAATAGGAATTAATTGAGCGATGTTCCACCATTCAACAATATATATAATACAGAAAATTTATTAAGTGAAAACCGGTTTTGATTCCCTCAGAATCATCATCAGTTCCAGTAAGTAAATAAATCAAAGGATCTTAACAACAATCAACATGAAATCTGCCTTTAAATACATTTAAAATGGTTGACATGGGTTATATGACATAAAACACATTAATATTTAAAGAACGCCCTAGAATCAAGGTCACAGATAACTGCAGTGTGTTTGTACAATGTTTAACAGAGCTTTAAAATGCATGAAAACTTGAAGTTGAGGAATACTGTGAGGTTCTTTTTTGTTACTGTGGATATAAAAAACATATGTTAAAATGTTCAAATATTCGTAGTTGAATCATCGATGGGGGGTAAAAACATATATCAAATTTGACGATCTTGTAGAGTACCGATGTTAAGACAATTTGCAGTTAAAATGATTATTATTATTATTAGAAAAGCGCACGAATGTGCATTACAAAGATCATTGACCGTTTTAGTCTTTGCTATAGTCGCATAGAGATTTGTTGTTGTTTTTACATCTTGTGATGTGATACATGTCACAGAACTGATCACACAGAGAACATTCACATTATTCATTTGGGTCGTGATAAGACATATTTTTACATATTTTATGGTGGTACCCGTGTACTGCTAGTTTTATTATCACATGTCTTAGCTTCTGGTTGGCGTTCGTCCAATTTCGATCCAACATGGCATCTGTGCTGTAGAACTCTAGTGGAATTTCTTCTCTCTTCTTCCGCCTCTCCGCTAGGTGTGCTTCTACATTCATTGTGGATGGCAGTGGTAGTTTTATCCTCAGTTCTTCAATAAGAAAGGGTTCCCGTGCTAGTTCGTATGTTAGGCGGGAACGCGTGTATTTTGAAATGCCCATTATGGTCTTTAGGAATTTTGCCTTAACTCCTTCTATGGTGGCCAGGTCTCTCTTTGTTAGTCTTTCCCATATCAAGTGGATTCCATAGGTGAGTATTGGTAGGATCGTTGTGTCAAATAGGCGCATAGCTGTTTTTAAGGATAACTGCTGTAGATTGTTGATGTCGTACATGGCTTTCATGGCTGCAACTGCTTTGTCTTTTATGTGTAGTCTGAACGTCCCAGTAGTCTGTAAGGTTATTCCCAGGTATTTGAATGAGTTTACTATTTCCACTTTGCCGTCTTCGTATTCTATGTCGTCGTTTGCTGCGTTTCGTCCGCCTTTCCGAAAGACCATCTGTTGAGTTTTTTCCAGTTTATTTTCAGGCTGTTATTTCCTGCCCATTCAGCCAGCGCTGAGAAAGCGTGTTGGAGCTCTTCCTTCTTTGTTGACCCTAGGACCATGTCGTCTGCATATATGTAGATCACTGCATCCTTTGCTCTTTCTCTGATTGCTTTTGTTACGTCCGCGGTGGCAATATTGAATAGTATGGGGCTGAGTGGATCGCCTTGCAGCACTCCATTAGTTTGGGTGATTTCCTTTGTTTTATGGGTCGCATCATCTATGGTGATCTGGTTGTATGCCAGAATATTTCTTATTAGAGCTGTAAGGGGAGTATTTCCAGCCATAGTTTGGAGTTTTGACATTAGTATATTCCTGTCTATTATGTCGAAGGCTTTTGTATAGTCTATGAAGACTGCATAAAATTTTCCTTTGTGAAGCCGTTGTGCTTCTTCTATGTCACTGAGTAGGTTTTGGATTGCATGCAGGGTTCCACTTCCGCTTCTAAATCCAAATTGCTCTTCTGGCATTTTGGGGTCTACTTCTTCAACTATCCTGTTGGTTAGGATTCTTGTTAACAGCTTGAAGATATTGCTTTCTAGAGCGATTCCTCTGTATGAGTTTGGGTCGC
Source organism: Anabrus simplex (assembly GCF_040414725.1). Classification (NCBI taxonomy): domain Eukaryota; kingdom Metazoa; phylum Arthropoda; class Insecta; order Orthoptera; family Tettigoniidae; genus Anabrus; species Anabrus simplex. Next base: position 221,984,004 of record NC_090268.1, on the reverse strand, counting down.
TGGTTTCACCTTTCCCTTTATAGAGGGTTATAAATGTTGATTTTCTCCATTCATCGGGAATATTTCCTAATTCTAGGCATTTATTAAACAGTTTGGACCATATTTCTGCTAGATGCTGCGCGGATTCTTTAAGGTGCTCATTATAAAACCCGTCTGGTCCAGCGGCTCTTTAGCATTTTGTAACTTTGATAGTGTCTAACACCTCTGCTTTGGTGATGGGAGGTATCGCTTCAAGCTGGTTGTTGTATTCAATTTCGTACGCCGCCTGTTTCCTTGCATTGTTGAGAATATGAGTGAAGTGCGTTTCCCAGGTTCCTATTTCTACGTTGCTACTTCTTGATGATCTTCTGGGTCTAATGGCTACATATGGGTCTTTTATTGCTTCTTCGGCGGTTTTTTCACCTTCTGTCTCTATGTATTGATTGCGTTTTTGTGTTAGTAGGTTCTTGTAGTATTTTCGTTTTTCGCCGTATATTTGTAGATCTTCTGGTTTTGACGTCATCTTGGCTTTATGCAACGCATTTAATGTGATTTTTCTTTCTGTGTAGCACTCCTTGTCGAACCACGGTTGAGCTTTTCTTGTGTTCATTTTGTGGGTTATACTTGCTTTTAGCATATTGTTGATTGTTGCTAGGGCTTTGTTTAAATCACTTTCTTTGATTGCCTCTTCTGCTTTAGTTACATTTCCTAATGCTCTCTCTAGTTCTGCCAAGTTTATCTTTCTGGATACGGTGATTTTTTCATTTGTTGTTATAACTTTCTTTGGAATCTTGAGTGAGAATTTGGTCTGTATGGGGATGTGTTTTCTCAGCGGGATTACTGGTGAAGTCCACAATCCCTTTTGTTCTAGAATGTGTATATCGTCTCCTTTATGGAATACCAGGTCGATGGTGCTACTTCCATTGTGGGCAAAGTAAGTTTTATGTTTTGGGTCATTCACTAATTTGAAATTTTCTTCATCAAGGAATGTGAGGACAGCTCTACATTTCATGTCGGGTTTGTCTAGTCTGCAGTTCATATCTCCTGCTAGTATGATATTTTCTTCTGTGTTTGGAATTTTCCTGAAGGAAAGCATTAGGAGCTCCATTATTTCTTCTATGTCTGTGTTCGGGCTTATATAAATGCCTATTACAGTGAACTTGATTGTTTTTGCAATTATTAGATTTTCTTCTGTATGTAGGGTCTTCATGGGTCCTATCCATGGTTTGTAGTAGATAGATACACCTCCTGATGGCCTTCCTTCTGTTGGTTTCCTTGCTAGGGAGTGGATAGAGTAGAATCCTTGTATGTCTATATGTTTCGTGAGGAATGTTTCTGTGAGGACTAGTATGTCTGATGTTTGTAAAGCGTTTTCTGGTGCTAGTTTTAGTAGTCCGTTTAGCCCTTCTACATTCCACAGAAGCATGCTTATGGGATTATTCGAGAGATACGCCTTCGTTCCTCCTGGAGAAACGAAATCGAAATCGGCGCACAGTTATTCTTCTTGGCCAGAAGTCAGGATTAGATGTTAATTCTAGACATTCGAATGGGATTCCAACTTTATAGGCTCTGTTTTCTCCTCTTGTTGTGATCTCTTCGCAACTGATGTTTCCTCGGATTCCTTTCTTCCTCAGATAGTTTGTCACCATTTCTGTAGTCGTTTCTTGGTTCAATTTCCCAATAAATAGCCAGGCTTTCTTGTCTGCCGCTTGTAGATCATCTTCTACTGTTCCGGTGCCAATTAATATTTTAGGTGCTGGTCGGCGTTGTTGAGTGCCTTTTAATTTTAGTTGTGACTGCTGCTGTGTATTTCTTTCTTCTTCCGTATCCGATTAGCTGAGGAGTTGGGGGAACATCCTCCGTTGTTTTATAACATCTGCTTTGTTGTTGAAACTGTCGCTGTTATTGTTGTTGAAGTAAAAGTTGAATTATGGTATGGCCTTGGTTGTATGGCACAGTATCGTAAAAGGTGGATGTCTGAGGAAGAAGAAGAAAGAAATGAAAACTAGTGTGTGTGTGCGTGCGTGCGCGTGTGTGTGTGTGGGCGCGTGCGGATTTAATTATTGGGAAGTGATTTGATAGTACTTAACTCCCTTATTCCTCGCTCCTGCTCCTACAATTCCAAGGGAATCGAAACCGGTTTTCACTTAATAAATGTTATTGGGTTGAATGGTGGAACATCCCTCAATTAATTCCTATTATATAGGTGCCACATAGTTGAGCATTTCTTCTTACTCCCAAGACTTCCCAGCCCAAAGTTTGCAACATTTTTGTACCACTTCTCCTTTGTCGCAAATCATCCCCATCAATATCTATCTCGGCGCACAACCACCGAATGGTAAAATATGCCTACGACTCTCGTTGTCGCTATAAATTGAAGGTAATGGATCAGTGTAACTTGAGCAGATGTGAAGGATGCCTCGCAGATGTATGCGAGAGCCATACCATCAAATGAGTGAGTTTGAAAGAGGACGCATTATTGGCATGAGAGAACATGATGCATTCACCCAGGAAATTGCTGTTTGTGTGGGACGAAGTGTGCCGGCAGTGCAATGGGTGTGTACAGAATGGTTCACAGAAGGCTGTAGAACACGAGATGGGTCTGGTCGCACCATCCAGGCCTCCCCCCACCAAGAAGATCAATTCGTCATCCGAATGGCATTGCAGGACAGATCTGTGTCCTCGGCTCTGGCGCAACAGTGGAACAGTGTCACACTTAGTACACTATCAGGAGTGACATTCCGTCACCGTTTATTACGGTCTGGGTTACCGGCGCATCTTCCACTTCTCTGCCTACCTCTGACTAATGTGCATAAACCTGCTAGACTGCAATGGTGTATGGAACGACGTCACTGGGGACAGGAATGGCAGCAGATAGTGTTTTCGGATGAACCCAGGTTCTGTTTGTTTGAAAATGGCCCCATTTTGGTTCGCTGCAGACAGGGGGAGAGGCATCACATTGACTGCATTTGCACAAGACATACAGCGCCAACTCAAGGCCTTATGGTATGGGGTGCTATTGGGTACAACCACAAATCACAGTTGGTGCGTGTCCAGGGCACTGTGACCAGTTTCACACACGTGAATGACATCCTGCGACCTGTAGCCATACCCTTTCTGCACGACCACATGTTGCTGCACAAACAAGTGCCTTCTTGTCACAGGATGTCAGACTGTTACCCTGGCTTGCCCGATCATCGGACTTGTCGCCAATCAAAAATGTATAAGACATGCTGAAACAACGGGTGCGGCGCTGTGACCCGATGCCAACCACCAAGGATGAACTGTGGAACCAGACGAATGCAGCATGGATGGCTATACCCCAGGACGCCATTCACGCCTTATACGCATCGATGCCATCACGCATGGAACAAGTTATCAGTGCCCATGGAGGACCCAGTGCCTAATAGGCAACAAGACACATGTTGAATCTAGATGACTGAAATGCCAATTGTTTCTGCAGAACATACTAACAAACATTTTAGGTGAAAATGAACTTCCTATCTCGAGTCTTTCAAGGTGTTCTTTTTTTATGAACATGAGTGTATATTAGTTTTGTAAACATTAGTAAAGTGATAATGAACTGATTATAACATATTTACAGTCATTCACTGTAGTTGTAACATGCTTACTTTTTGTACCAGAAATAATATTCTAAAAGAATTTAATTGTATAAAGTCCACTTGTTCAATACAAGTTTGCCATTTGATAAATGGTCTGTCTGAAAAGCTACCTAAGACATGTTTTGACTTAGCCTAGAGGTCATCATCAACTAAAATAACTCAAACAAGAAAGACATACAAAAACAGTGATACATAAAAAAACTTGAGATAAAATACAATCAACAAATGCAATGAAAATCTATGTTTCAAATGTTCATAGCTTCAATCTTGTATGAATCTAGTTGTGGGTCCAACCGTATTTATCACAACTATTGGTTGGCTGGAGGAATACTTTAAAACTGTGAACATTCACAAATGCTGTTCTATTTGTCATGCTTCTGCAAACGGATTGAAGTTTTAAAATCCGTAAAATTTCTTCATGGAGAATACAAATATAGCTAGGATCTAAAAGCGAAACCAAAAAGCCGAGTGTGGGAACGCAAAATGAAGTAGAAGTAATAGTTAATACGAAGAGTCGCAAAATAATACTGACTTTCTCTTTCCTCCAGCCCAGTGCCTGTATAGATCAGGTTGGGTCAGTGTTGACCTCCACACTGACTAGTGACCATTCTGAGGTTGTGTTGGATAAGGGAACCAGCAGGTGAGGGGAGGTGAAAGGGCAGCATGTTGAATGATCTAATGGGAACTTTCATTTATTTGGCTGCATGAAATTTTATTGTGTAATTTGACATGACAGAAATTTTATGGTATAAAAATGTTATTTTGTTAGACTGAAATTTTGGACTTGGAAGAATTATTTCCTTTTGTAATTGCACCATTTCCTGTTACTGGATCTTCCCTGCTCCTTCGGTAGGAGCGATGTAACGCCCGCATCTTTATCGTCTGACCAAGTTAGCAAGCGTTCGTGCTCGCACCGAGCTCTATCCTTCATGGGATCCTGACTACCTCAAGGTAAGCAATGTTCATTTTTTAATGTTTTATTACTCAACTTCAATTTAAATGTAAAATTTTCTTTAACTATGCAGGAGTTCGCCCTTGGATCTAGCGTTCACCGCTAATTTTATGTCACAATGACTTAGCTTTTCAGCTAAGATCACTTTCATCTTGTTGGAGGCAAACTTTGTTTTGTTTTTTTCCCTAACTTTTTGATTATATTAATTTAACTTATTGATCTGGTTTTGCCATCTTGTAATTCCGTTTAAACTAGCTTGAGTAATTGTTTCTTTGAGTCATCGACATGAAGTGTTTCAGAGATGACCCAGGTTTCTTTCGCCGCTTAGTTGGTGTAAAATTTCATTATGATTTTGGTTTGTGTAGAATGGGAATTACCCCTAAGGTTAATCAACACATATCATCGGAATAGGTTTTTGATGACCGGGCGAGTTGGCCGTGCGCGTAGAGGCGCGCGGCTGTGAGCTTGCATCCGGGAGATAGTAGGTTCGAATCCCACTATCGGCAGCCCTGAAAATGGTTTTCCGTGGTTTCCCATTTTCACACCAGGCAAATGCTGGGGCTGTACCTTAATTAAGGCCACGGCCGCTTCCTTCCAACTCCTAGGCCTTTCCTATCCCATCGTCGCCATAAGACCTTTCTGTGTCGGTGCGACGTAAAGCCCATAGCAAAAAAAAAAAAAAAAAAAAAGTTTTTGATGTTTAAATTTAGTGCCAAAGAATTTGTAATTTATGAAACTTTCTATAAGCGTACTGAGCATATCTCAAGGTATGGCCAAGTCCATTCATTTCATTATGTGATTAGAGTTCTATTTTAAAAATTTCTTGAGTTTTGAATATGTTATTAATTTTTTTTAAATAATGTTCTCCTAGGAAAATTATCTTCTTTGAATCTTTAGCTATGAAATTCATAAATTCTTACATTCCATTACCTCTCAGGGTTCCATGCTGCTTCCCACGTCTTATCCGTAGTTGTTGTTCTTCCTACTTTATTTCGAAATTACATTTTACGAGGTGTTTTAACTATTTTAGGTTTACTTTCATGTTTTAAATGTCTTCCTTTATTATTTTGTGTGTTAATAACTCGTTGATTTTATTACACAATAAAATTTTATACAGCCAAATAAATGAAAGTTCACATCAGTTCATTCAAAATGCTGCCTTTTCACCACCACACTTTTCTTTTTTATGTTACGGTAAATAGTGATGTTATGATTAATTCCAATCATCATTGATCTGAAGACATATCTTCCAATATGGAAACTGAATTGTCAAAATAAAACTTGAATCACAGATTTTTGTTGGGCTCAAATTAATCTTGCAGTGCAGCTATAATCTTAAGATCTATTTCGTCAACACCCTATCTGAAATTATGGAACATTTACCATTAACATTTACATTTGTACTAAATAATAATGCCGGTCCCAAGCCCGTTGCCCCATCTTGCAAGTGATTGGGAAGGAGGAGGGGGCGGAGTAACAACCTTGTTAAAAAACCTGGGTCCATCTGGCTCCGGATGGTAGCACCCTGTAAGGACCCCTGCCTAGGGTTACAGGTGAAACCTGGTCAACGGTCTCAAAGGTGGATGAGGAATTTAATGTCCCAACGGTGGAGAGAGCAGAAGAACTTAGTGGAGTAAAGCACGAATAAAAAAATCATTTCGGACTAACAATCCAATCTTATCTTGGAATTAATTTCCTACCTTGTACAATGTACAATTTCAATTGCAGAATGGAAAGTCTGCTGAATGAAAGCACTACCCCAGGTGGTAGCTCGGAAGAGAAATCCACCATTGTGTTATGCAATGCATCGGGACCTAGGGTTCTAGGGAGTCCCAACATCTGCAAAAAGGGTGAGTCGGAGCATCCTTGGAATCCTTTCAGACTTAAATTTAAGAGGAAATTCTTTGCAGGCACTCCTAATGTAAATACCTTGCTAAAAACCGGCAAACAGAAAGAACTGGAAATTTTCTTCGACATGAAATCCAGATCTTAGCAGCTAGCAATCAAAATTCTGAAAGGAATGCCACTACTAGGTACCATCTTTTATGTCCATAAAGCAATAGTTGATAATGTTATGGAATTCAAATCTAGTTCAGAGAGGTTATCTCTTCTCACACTTAAATGCAAGAACAAAAAGAATACATTTGTTGACTGTCATGCACCGATAAATGAAGATAATAGGAAGAACCAAAGTAAAACCGAAGAATTCTGGAGTCTTCTAGATGATGGAATATCAAAAATTCCAAAATAAAATGTTGTTATTCTTGTTCCGGGGTTACCCGTGGAGCAGAAAGAGGAGAAAGAAGGTGCGGGCTTGAATGAGTCTAACTACAATATCAAAATGAATTTAAAACTTAAACTGAAGGTTATATTTTCAGAATTTCAAACTTAACAATTTTTCATAATAATGAAACATCAGGTACAATGACAATCTTAAAACAAGTCAAGGAAAATACATTAGTGAATTTTACAGATCCTGGGATTCAAGCCCCTCGCTTTACAGTTCCTGAGCTCCTAGCTCAAATTTACAAAAGAGCACAAATTTATTCAAAGGCAGAAATACCCTAAATCAAGAGCACTTGCTCCCCAAAATACAATATCAAGCCTTCCAGGGGCACCCTTCACAATTACAGAACTTAGAAAAAGAGCTAACAGACTCTCAGTTTCCCAATCCTACACAAGACAATATTACATAAAGATATACAATCTCTGGCCTCTCAAGCCACAATTTACAACTGAACCGATTTCTACACAGGGATATCTAGTACCCAACCTACAGGGCCTTTGCAAAAAGGAACAGGTAAAATAAACGGCCCAAACACAAGCTGAATGGAGGCGTACACTGCGCTCCAGATAATGCAATATTAAAACCTATAGGTCTCTCGGCCAAAGAAACAGGGGCTAATCCCAAGCTACTTGATGTAGCACGCATGGAAATAACTAATACATTATAGGAAAAAAAAGGTTGCTAAATTGCAGGCACCTCAAACCAAGATGAAGGGGAGCTCGAGAGGGTAGCTCACTCTCTATCCACGATTTACAGTTAAAGATTTTATGAAGTTTTTACATTAGCCGAAAGAAAAGTTACATTATAGAAAAGTTTGTTACATAACTAAAGAGTCGGACCTTTCCCTAGGGTTAAACTGCGGAGGTAGCAAGAAAGAATAAAGTTATGTGGCCATTACCTTATAGATGCTCTAGCTGCTGACGAAAGAGGCTGCCCGCCTCCTGCTTGACACACACACTCAGATAGGCGACGGTCAATTGGCCAAGAAACGTGAAAAGCCGCAGTTTATAAACCCTCAGGGAAGGTTCGAGATCATTCAAGATTAATTAGGACACACCCTCTTAAATTTTATTGGCAGATACAAAGTGAAGAAAAAATACGGGATTGGTTGGAAATTAATTACAAAAATTAGTGATTGGCTAGATTAAAAACTGGCGGAAAGAAAAGGAAGAATTGCCAACCCAAAAATAAATGAACATCAATCAGTTACAAAAACCTATAAATACAAAACTTCTTTAAATTATAAGTTCTTTCACTTTGCACCAGAGTGCAGGCATATCCGGCACACAAAAGAACAAACAAAAATGGCATGAGACTAATTAATCTCTGTAAATCTTTTAACCTAAAATTAATGTTGACCTTCTTTAAGAAAGGCTAAAAGATTGGTGTCCCCAAACCCGATGTCAGGTGAATTTCAATTGGACCATATACCTATTTCTCAAAAAAGTATTAGGGAAATTATGAATGTTAAAATAATAAAAAGTGGGGAGTTTGACTCCAATCACTACCTCTCTAAAATTAAGCTAAAGCGTCTACCTCGCAGGAATCAAAGGAGGCCGAGAAAATTGATGAAATACAACATAGATAGGCTTAACATTACACAAGCAACTATAGAAAACTTTCAGGAAGAAATTAAAATAACTCAGCATGGCAAATGGCCAGAATTATCTAAACAGATTAATAGTGCAGCAAAGAAAGTATTTGGATCAGTTATAATTTAAAAAAGTATGGTAGAATAATGTATGTGAGGAAGCACTAATGGAAAGAACGAAAAAGTGGAAAAAATGGAAATGTTCCAGAAAGAATGAACACTATGAGCTATTTAAACTACAAAGAAAAGAAACAATAAGAATAATAAGGCAGGTTAAAAGATCTTTTGAAAAATCACAGCTAGAAGAAATTGAGAATAATTTTGTAAGAAAAAACTCCCGAAATTTCTATCACACCTTTAAGAATAACATGAAAGGTTATCAATCCCCGAGTATTTGCTTCAGAGAAGCAAATGGTAAAATTGGCCTTAACAATACCCGAATTGTGAAATTCTGGCAAAACACTTTGAATACCTGCTGAACTGCCCTGAGCCAAATCATAAATTAGAATTTTCTGAAATTCACAAAAATCTAGATGCTGATTCACCTCCAACAGCAGAAAAAATTAAGGAAGCATTAAAAAATCTTAAAAATAACAAAGCTAGTAGGGAAGACTCCGTAACAGCTGAACTTTTAAAATGGACTGAACCAAAAATTATATAAGATCTACAAATAATCTTTGAAGAAATTTGGGAAACAGAAAACATCCCAGAGGATTGGAAAGTGGCTCTTGTACACCCATTACACAAGAAGGGTAACAAGCAAGATGTCAACAACTACAGAGGTTTTCTCTCTTGCCAGTTGCTTACAAGATATTCTCAACAATACTACTAAACAGAGTAAAATCGACACTGGTCAGTCAATTGGGTGAATATCAAGCTGAATTTAGAGAGGGAAGATCTTGCTCCAAACAGATTTTCAACCTGAAATCTATAATTTGACACAGATTAATAAACTCTAAAGACATAGTTGTAACATTTATTGACTTTAAAAAAGCTTTTGACTCTGTTGATAGGGAAACCCTAGGTAAAGTAATCCGTGAATTTGGAGTTAAAACTAAATTGGCAAACCTAATTCATGAAACCCTTACAGACACTATCTCAAAAGTAAAATCTATGGATGAAATATCTTGACCTTTCAAAATAAATGCAGGTGTCAGGCAGGGCGATGGTTTATCCCCAATCCTTTTCAACTGCGTCATGGAGAAAATTGTAAGAATTTGGAATGAAAATCTGTAAGAATCCAAAATATTGCCCTTCGTGCTGGGGAAAAAGAACAAAGGTGTTGCAATAAATTGCCTAGCATTTGCAGATGACTTTGCCATACTTTCAGAAAGCCTTACAGATGCAACAATGCAAGTCAATCTCCTTGAAAAAACAGCCAACTTGACAGGCTTGAGAATCTCTGCCGAGAAAACAAAATTTTTGACGAATATAAAAAGTGCCCCGAAGTTTTTAGTAACAGATATTGGTCAAATACAAGAGGTAAAGAAATTCAAATATTTGGGTGAGACAATTCAAGAAAATGGTTTAGAAAAAACTGCTATAGAGGAGAGGATACACAAGATGGAAAGAGCTTACGGTATAACTAAGAATACTTACAGCAAAAAAGTGCTTATCAACAAAACTTACAGTGAAGCACTACAACACAGTAGTGAAAGCAGAATGCCTGTATGTCAGCGAATGTCTAGCACTGAACTACAAGCTTCATAAATTAGAAATATTAGAAAGAAGAATTATAAGGAAAATATTAGGTCCTCTAAGAATTGCAGACTTTTGGAAATTAAGAAGTAACAATTAAATTTACCAGATCATAGAAAACATATCAGAAACAATAAGAAAAAGGAGACTGCTATTTCTTGGACACATTTACAGAATGGATGACAATAGACTAACTAAACGAATCTTCAAGTACCTTTGGGAAAATAAATCAACCACCACCTGGATTCACGAAGTCAAGAAAGACCTGGAAAGGAACAACATACAAGAAGAAGAATTATTGGAAAGAAAGATTTTTAGGAAGAAAGTCTTAAAATGGAAGGGTTCCGAGAAAGGAAAAGAAAACAAAAGTGGACTGAAGACAGGAAATAGAAGCACAGTGAAACAATGAAAGAATACGGGAAGAAAAGGAAAGAACAACTAAGGAGGAAGAACTGAAATTGTAACATGGTCCTTAGAAGGCCGGAACGCAAGAAGAAACATCTTACGTACCGGTATACATTTAATATAAGCCTGATGAATAATAAATACTGATTTTTCATTGCTTTTTTAAAAAATTTATTATACCCTTTAACCAGTGATGTGATGTCTCAAACTCCCAAGAAACATAAAACATCTGTAGGCCTACTTCTTTAATTATAAATCTTGCAGGGAGCTCTAGTTTATGTTACCTTCTTATCTGTGTCAACACACTTTACACCCTAGGTCAGGGTAGCTCTCTATGTTCGATTGAAATTCTCAAATGAACTGCAAGACCTCACGTCACTAGTTAAGAGAGTATAATTGTCAATGCATGTTGCGTGGTCAGCGTAAGTAAACCATCTCAAATGGCTGGTCCATTGCAGTTATTAAGACCTATAAATCCTCAGTTTGAGGAGTACATTAGGGAACTACTAATGAAATATGTAGTGGTATGGCTATTTCCTTTCGGCTATTGGAGACTGCAGTTTCTAACGCTTTTGTGTTGTTCAGCCGGCCCCGCAGTATAGCGGTAGTGTGCCTGCCTCTTACCTGGAGGCCCCGGGTTCGATTCCCAGCCAGGTCAGGGATTTTTACCCGAATGAGGGCTGGTTTGAGGTCAACTCAGCCTGCGTGATGAAAATTGAGGAGCTATCTGACGGTGAGATGGCGGCCCCGGTCTAGAGAGCCAAGAATAACGGCCGTGAGGATTCGTCGTACTGACCACACGACACCTCGTAATCTGCAGGTCTTCAGGCTGAGCAGCGATCGCTTGGTAGGCCGAGGCCCTTCGGGGCTGTTGCGCCATGGGGTTTAGTTTGGTTTGTTCAAGTTGTACCCTGAAAGCCATGAAATTAAAAACCAAAAATGGGTTTCTTGAAAAGTTTGACAGCTAATCACGTGAAATTACCTATCAAAGAAGAATGATAAATGAGCGAGTTCCCAGTGAGATACGAGCAGGGATAAGCAAAATTTTGCACACAACACTCAGCGCTGAGATACGGAAGAAAAACTGGAAAAAGAAAAAAAGGCAATCTTGCCATACATGTTCAGCATCCTCGAAGAAAAAAACAGCATAGGCGTGTTTCAAGTTGGGAGTTGCCAGTCTCCTTGCATTGCACTAAAAAAATCTGCAACAGCTGCATCGAGGAGGAATGAATAACACACCATCAGTGCAGAACGTCAGTGCCAGAATGATAGGTTCCAATGTGTGCTGCACGTTTTAATTTATACGATTATTTTTGTTTGATGATGATGACATTTGCTGTTTCACGGGGCCTAACAGCTAGGTTATCGGCCCCTAATGGTGCGAAAGGAGACAAAATGCAATGACAATTTAAAAGTCCAAAATTCATCCACTGATCAGAATTCAAAACGTGATGATGAAGAATGAATGGATGAATATGAATTTAAAACAATCAGTGGAACCGACCTGCAATGCCTTACCTTCCTAGACCAAGGGACTGATTCTATAGCACAATCCTGAATCAACGATGCTTGTCTAAAGGGGTTCAAAATCCAGGTAAACGACCCCTCAAAATGATACTTATTGCTAGTAAAGTAGAACCATTGTATTTCTCAAGTTGCGGTACTAATCAAAAGCAGCGTAAACTCACGGTATTCCAAACATTATGGTACTACTCACTTACAAGTATTGTACATCGCACAGGTAATGCAGACCTATGGTGTTTTTCACATAATGGCGCCATTCGTAGGTAACGCAAACCTATGGTGTTCCTCACATACGTGTACTACCAGTAACCACAGGGACTTGTACTATCCCGTGGTGTTCCTCAGATAGTGGGTACAAATTACAGGCAACGCAGATCAACGGTGTCGCTCATGTAGTGGTACTAATCACAAGCCATGCCCAGACCCATGGTGTTTCTCACATAATGGTACAAATCACAGGCAACATAAGCCTGTGATATTCCGTATATAGTGATACTAATCACAGGTACTGGAAACCCACAGTGTACCGCTCTCTGCTGCTAGTGATCACAAACCTATGTATTGTGTACATAACACAATGATACTACTCGCAAGTAAAGGCGAGCCATGGTGTTCTCCACGTGATGGTACTAATCACAAGTAGTTTCATAGTTTCAATACGATCATCTCTTGGTCGCCCTTTTAGTCGCCTTTTACGACAGGCAGGGGATAATGTGGGTGTATCTTTGTCTGCTTCTCCCACCCACAGGTTTTTTTAAAAAAATTTATGGCTGGGCTGAGTGGCTCAGACGGTTAAGGCGCTGGCCTTCTAATCCCAAATTGGCAGGTTCGATCCTGGCTCAGTCCGGTGGTATTTGAAGGGGCTCAAATACGACAGTCCCATGTCAGTAGATTTACTGGCACGTAAAAGAACTCCTGCGGGACTGAATTCCGGCACCTCGGCGTCTCCGAAGACCTTACAAAGTAGTTAGTGGGACGTAAAACAAATAACATTATTATTATTATTATTATTATTATTATTATTATTATTATTATTATTATTATTTATGCTTGTGTTCTGGATCAGTGAAAAATGATCTGTTTGGTAATTGTGGTGCATTTGGATAATTTTAGTGACGACGACGATCAAGGCAAAATTTAAGAGGAGTGAGTGAGTAAGAAAGAAGGGAAAATATATTTGAAAAATTATTACATGTTGAATAAAATAAAATAATTATAGTACAGTACTTGTATAATGAAACACAGTTCTTTTAGCGGTTTTGCAGTCCGTCGTCCTGTCTGACTGCATGCGCTTAAGACTTTACATAAGTCCTCCCAAGACCCTTTCTTCTGAGGTATCGTTACCAAATCTGTCTTATCAACCAATCACTACTGATCTGCATTTAAGGCAGTCACCTAGGTGGCAGATTCCCTACCTATTGCTTTCCTAGCCTTTTCTTAAATGATTTCACAGAAATTGGAAATTTATTGATCATCTCCCTTGGAAAGTTTATCCAATTCCTAACTCCCCTTCCCACAAAAGAATATTTGCCCCAGTTTGTCCTCTTGAATTCCAACTTTATCTTCATATCGTGATCTTTCCTACTTTTAAGGACACCACTCAAACTTATTTGTCTACTAATGTCATTCCACGCCACCTCTCCACTGACAACTCTGAACATACAACTAACATACCACTTAGTCGAGCAGCTCGTCTCCTTTCTGCCTTCCCAGCCCAAATTTTGCAACATTTTTGTAACGCTACTCTTTTGTTGGAAATCACCCAGAACAAATCAAGCTGCTTTTCTTTGGATTTTTTCCAGTTCTTGAATCATGTAATCCTGGTGAGGGTCCCATACACTGGAACCATACTCTAGGTGGGGTCTTACCAGAGGTGTATATGTCCTCTCCTTTACATCCTTACTACAACCCCTAAACACATTCATAACCATGTGCAGAGATCTGTACCCTTTATTTATAATCCCATTTATGTGATTACCCCAATGAAGATCTTTCCTTATATTAACACCTAGGTACTTACAGTGATCCCCATACGGAACTTTCACCCCATCAACGTAGTAATTAAAAATGAGAGGACTTTTCCTTTTTGTGAAACTCACAATCCGACTTTTAACCCCGTTTATCATCATACCATTGCCTGCTGTCCACCTCACAACATTATCAAGGTCATTTTGCAGTTGCTCACAATCGTGTTATTTATTACTTTATAACATCATCCGCAAAAAGCCGTAACTCTGATTCCACTTCTTTACTCATATCATTTATATATATTCATAATTACCTCTTTTCTTTGAAGAACGAGGCCTATTAACAAGTTCCTTTCGAAACTACTGAAATTTCTGGCATGTTTAGAATTATCTGACGTTTTGTTTTCTGTATTGTGTCGCACCAAATATCTACTAGGCCTCATTCACTACTGACTTCTTATAACCGCATTACGATTGAGATGACTGTGTACATGTTTGCAAATCAATTTTCATTATAGATGTTACCAAAATAAATACTAAAAACACTTGCATAGAGACATCTATCGCAGACAAGAGATACTAAACATGATTCATTCGGGACAAATATTTCCCTATGGGAATCAACATCTATATCATCTGTAATGTTTATTGAGAGGGCTTATAAATCTGGATTTAAGTTTCTGGAAACTCATTGAGTTAACAGCGCAATTAAAATTATACATATATTTTACATATCACATAGCTAATCATTTAGTGATGGAGCTCGACATAATTGTTTTAAGAGAAAGTACAACTAGGTAACCATCCCATACTGCCAACCTAACACCTATCACAAGGAAAAAAGGAAGAGGTTTGAAGGAAAAACGAAAGAAAGAGAACTGGCTCGAAGGGCGTGAAAATGAAAAATTCCCTTGGCCTCATCCTGACAGAGTCAGAAAAGAACAAGAATTGCCTAAAGGAAATAGGATAGAGACGTAAGCCCACCAAATATCATACCTGCCAACTTTACAAAACCAAAAATTAGGAGATTTTGATATGAAAATCAGGAGAAATCAGGATATTCAAATGGTCAAAACTGCTTATTCTACATCTCTTCGGCAATACATACTTTATCCTAGCAAGCTCCATGCATCATGTCATCAAGTCCACATTTAACCCATTCCAGCCTGGGCCTTAATATTCCTAACAAACGTTCTGAACTGGCCATTTTTAAGGATATTTAAAACATTATCTCTCTGTACCCATAGGAGATATTTGCATGATTCTTTTTTCTTTGTGCTTGTTTGAGCATCTAGTTTCGAAAAATGCTGTTTGTATTATGTCAACTAAGACTTGAGATTTTAAAATTGTTTATATATTATACCATGTTTTGCGAATGGAAAAAAGGTCTGACGGATAACTAAGCAAGTACAGTTTTCTGAAATACTGTTATATTTACCCTATTTTGCTAATATAAAATGTGCATTGCAATTACAAAACAATAACAATAATGAGTACAATATAAAAATAATAATTTTTCAATAATAATAATAATTGTACCGGGCGGTACACCTCCACGCCGCTTATTTAAAATTTGCGCCAATTGAAACTCCTCTGCTGGAGGAAGTCTGAACTTTATCTACGGTATTAATTTTCAAGTTTCTCAGAAGATGTCACTACTTGGAAATTTTGGAGTTTTTGAACTGGGTCATTTTTGATGTATTTTTGTTTTACCTGTAGTAAGAAGTGTGAACTTTCTCTTCTAGAGGACACTACTGAAAAACTACAATGGTGCACCCTAGTGCGAAGTGAAAGAACTGTTTTTTGGAGAAATTTTTATTTCAAAAGTTTGTTTCTTGTTAAATTTCTTTCTGTTATTGTTTAAGTTGGCTGTATACCCCTTTCTTTCCCCTTGTTTTGAATTTAGCCAATCCTGAATTTCTCGAATTAATTTTCCACCAATAATATGTTTCTTCTTCGTATTGTGTAGGGGTTTTCTTGGTGAACCAATAAAATCCTTGTGGGAGGGTGTTCTCATTCCAAAAACGCCTCGAACTTTCCGCGAGAGTATATAAACTGCTGATTTTCGGGTCTCGGTGCCACTTCTGTACCATCTTTCAGTGTGTAAAGTACATAGCAGGGGGCGGGAAGCGCCTCTTTCTTCGGGCAGCAGTTCAACAACCAGGTAATGGCCATTTAATAACTTCTTTTCTTGCTAGCTCAGCAGTTTAACTCTCGGGGCGGGTCCGAAGCGTTTCCACCATGTAACCTTTTCCTAAGATGTAATTACTCTTAACATCTATTCTCTTTTAAAGCTACATATTGGGATAGAGAGTGCTTAAACCTCTCGAGCTCCCACTCATATTGCTTTGAGGTGAACTTATTTCTCACAACCGATTCTTCCTTAATGTAATGTAAATTGTTCTTTTTTAAAGTCACCTCTGTAGTATGGGATTAGCCCTTGCATTAGCGGCCTAGAGCCAGAATAGGTTTTAAACAAAATGTATTAGGAGTGCAGATCGCCTCCTCTCGAATTGTTATTTTAGAGGTCATGTAATTAACCGTTTTCTCACTTAATAGGCCTCAGTAGGTTGGGTATTTTACCCCTGTGTCTATGTCCTTAGAGGACAACTTGAAGGTGGAGTTTGGTGTGGCCTTTGATAGGCTTAAAGTTGAGAGCGAGTGGCTCTTTCTCGAAAATTGAGTGTTGTATGCCTCGTGGAGGCTTTTCTGTGTAATTGGGAGCAAGTGCTCCTGGGCATGATTGGGGTCTTCTGCCACTTTGTTGAATTTCTGTATATCGTAAGATTGGGCTAATTGTTCAAGTATTGTGGGCTTGGCTCTCGGAGCCCATCCTGTAATTCTGTAATTGTACATTCTCGAATAGTGGCTTTGCTACTCTGTACCTGCCATGCTTGTTATTTCTTGATTTTACAAAGAAAATATAACCTTGTTAAATTTTAAATTAACTTTAATTTCGTAGCCTGAGACCTGTTCACCCCCGCACCTTCTTTCACCTCTACCTACCACGGAAATCTCCGTAACAATAATAATAATAATAATAATAATAATAATAATAATAATAATAATAATAATAATAATAATAATTACAATAATGAAAATGGGAGCTCTTAGGAAATTTTATTTTAATTGATAAATTTTGTCAAAAGTTACTCAAATGTAAAAATATTGTTCCATTTACCACAAAAGGCTTCTGAGAAAATACAGTCTTCTAAACAGACAACTTTACTAATATGTAGACAATCTTACGTATTCACGCAAATTTGAAATACGCGGGAACATGCGCTAGGCCGTAAAACGAACTCCAATCATAATGAAATGTAAGAAGTTGTTTGGAATTCATATGTCAATAATATGTTCATTTGCGCATAAACTTATAATATATCATAAAATATCGAAAATATCACTTTCGTCAAGCACATGTTTGCTGCAAGAAGCCATGTCTTAGAGCTCACTGAGTGACAACATCTACTGATGCATGTTGATCGAAAATATCGTAAATTCTCTGCCATCTGCTTAAATACTCTCATAACTAATACATACATGAAGAAACACAATGTAACCACCAGAATGCGTGCATAGCTCGTTCTCGATTTTTAGTGAATTGTCAAACCTTACTACGGGCTATGCCCACAGCGCAGCCTAAGCGTAATTTCGGCCGCTGCGAGCTATGCTCGCAGTTAGACCGGAAAGAGTTAAATTAACACATATTTCCAGGGGAACTGAGTGGAATCTAAATACACAAATATTTTACTCTCATATGTATTGGTATTCAGTCAGAGCTAAATATACAACACTGGAAAATTTATAAGAACATGTGTGGTATTGTAAGCCTACCTTCCTTCCACCGTACTGATTTACAGAAGCTTCTCCATCAGTAGAATTGATGTTGTTTAAAAGAAGCAGCAGTGGCAGATTTTGCCTGTCTGCGAAACCCTCTGTCAAAGGTTTGTTGAAAGCAGTTGCCCTGTAGCTTTTATTCTACTGTCAACAATGGAAAACCATCTTTAGGGCAGCCGCCAGTGGAATTCTAACCCACTATTTCCCAAATGCAAGCTGACAGTGGTGCAGCACCTCTAGCCCCACGGCACCAACTCACTCGGTCCGATTCCTTAGCTTTATACAAAATTATGGTTTCCCCATAATCACACATTAAATTCAATAACAATTCTAATAACAATTACGAACACTGCCACAACTACAAACAACACAGGAGTACTACAGTATATTATAATATTAAAACATTTATTGTCTCAAAACCAGACTGTTGCTATACGAGGCTACAAGGCTAAAAATTACACATCTCTATTCCCCCACAGGAAGTATGTGAGCGAGATGATCGATCTTTGATAAGCCTTCCAAAACTAGTATGAACTCATACTCCACACGTGTGAATCTGTCATGCACTTAGATGCCATTACTTAGCAAATGCAAAGATTAATATATTGCATCATGCACCCGTGCAATTATGCATAGCGCTATGCTATACATCAAGCAATAAATTAAAATTCGCCAGATTTGTCTCCAAATGGCTTCTAAAACCTCTAGAAAGTCACTGTTCGCTATCTTTGAAATTCTGTCACAAAATTACTTGTCACTAGAATTGACGAGACTGATGTGAACGAAGATGAACACAGCACGCGAGAACAAAAGATTGATGATCAATATCATACGTGACGCGATATACAGGTTTCAATAAACATTGCACATTCGCACGCATTTCTCGTATTAATATACGTCAATATTTCATTTGAAAGCAGCCAATGAGCGAAGAACTCCCAGCCAGAGGTGTACAAAGCTGAAATGGCAGGATTTTAAAACAAATGTTTGAAGTTCACCAAAAAATAAGCTAAATTTGGGAGAAAAAATGGCATAATCGGGAGACGGGAAAAACTGTCGAAAATTATAGTTGAATCAATTTTATTTTAACATTGCAAACAATTTTTAGCCAAATTTTCAAATTGTAAAAACTGTGTTTTGGACGTCAATGTGTTTTAGAATTAAGAGTTACTCCATTTTAACATTGCAAATCATATTGTCATAATTTTTAATGTGTACATTATTCTTATGTTTTAAATATTGTTACCACAGAAATTAGATTTACATTCAATGTAATGAAATTTGTAACAACAATCCAAATATGACAAACCTTGAGGCAATTGTACAGGCTGATGATGCTTGTGAATAAAAGCGAAACATGTCCCAGTAAATTAGTGTTGTAACATTACAACTTAGCAACACAAACTGTAATTTGTATTGAAAAGGTGGATCAAAACAACCAACAAATTGTTAGTATATCAATCGGGAGACTCCCGCAAAATATGCATTATTCTTTTACCAGTGATATACAATGATATTAAAGGTATTTAATCTCTCAATCTTATCACACCATAACAACATGCACAGCAATACCATGTTGTTGGAAGAAGGTGAGAGAAATCTGTATGTCAATATCTCATATTTCATGCATGCCATGCCTTTTGGCTGTCTGGTTCATGATTCAATCAAACAAGATTACCCATGGCAGGAAAATGGAGCATGCTCGAATACAGTCCATTTTCACAAGCAGCCCTTATCTGAATTTCAAAAGAATAACAATATTGAATTTGTAATGTCCATTGGTCTACAGCCAGCTGTAGAAAATACCTCAACAGATATTGAAACCCTGGTAAAGTTTGATTATGATCTCCTTGAAAACATTACCAAAGCGAAAACAAAATGTTGGTTCACGAGTTATTTGAGGCAGACATCTGGTATGAGTAGCCCTATAGCCCGGTTTCTTCAACGAATGTTAAGTGTTAACACTGCTGTTAAGGAGACTTAACATACAATTTAACAAAATGGTCGTCTCATCAAGAATTGTTAACTCTAACAATTGTTAAATCTTGTGTTAAATTAACCTAGCAGCACCCCTGTGTTAAACCTCTTAACAGTTGCTAAAATTTCAAAATGGAGACATGTAGAAGACGTTAGTTTGAAGCTTTACTGCTTGATGAGGACTATTTATAAACTGAAAAAGGCAAAGGACGACCCATACTAAGGAATAACGACCTTTTTAGAGTTGTCAGAAGAAAGATTTCTAAATACCAAAGCCATAATGAACAAGGTACTAGACGATATAGGTTAGAGTTTCCAACAGATTGCAACTTACCAATCTCTCCAGTGCAGCAGTTGCTAATAGATTTTACAAGGATGGGTCAGACCCTGCGTCCAATCGATTTCAACTAGCTTAATGTAACCTGTTGGGGGACACTCAACAGTAACTCGTGTAGAAGGGTTTGGGTCAATACCGTATAGTTTCGTTTTCGAAATAAATGAGGACAAATGTCATGAGGCAGGATCTGCTTCGGACCACGTGGAGGGGATAGAACACTAAAATGCGAACACATTTAACTTGAACTTGTTAGGTCCGCAACCTAGTAATTTCCGAAAAAAAAATACGAATTCCCGATTGTAAAGCACCGCGTATATACTTGAAAAGTTGCGCACTAGTCAAGAGTAGCAGTGGCCGAGTGGTCATCGTACTTGTCTACGAACCACGACGTTGAGAGTTCGAGTCCCGCGTTAGGTTACTTTTAAAAAAATACAAATTTAATTAATTATTTCAGGGAATGTGAAGATAAAAATGCGAATAAAAGTAATGATCAAATTGCAGTGGAACTTTATTTCCTACCTCAAATTAATATAGTCCGCCTCTATGGTGTAGTGGTTAGCGTGATTAGCTGCCACCCCCGGAGGTCCGGGTTCGATTCCTGGCTCTGCCACGAAATTTGAAAAGTGGTATGAAGGCTGGAACGAGGTCCACTCAGCCTCGGGAGGTCAACTGAGTAGAGGAGGGTTCGATTCCCACCTCAGCCATCCTCGAAGTGGTTCTCCGTGGGTTCCCACTTCTCCTCCAGGCAAATGCCGGGATGGTACCTAACTTGAGGCTACGGCCGCTTCCTTCCCTGTCCCATCCAATCTTCTTTCCATCCCTCCACAAGGCCCCTGTTCAGCATAGCAGGTGAGGCCGCCTAGGGGGTGTACTGATCATTCTCCCCAATTGTATCCCCCGACCCAAAGTCTGAAGCTCCAGGACACTGCCCTTGAGGCGGTACAGGTGGGATCCCTCGCTGAGTCCGAGGAAAAACCGACCCTGGAGGATAAACAGATTAAGAAGAAATTAATATATATACAGAGAAAGAGATCCAGCAGTAACTGTGAGAACGTTTAGACCTATATTAATTTCAGGTAGAAAACAAAGTGTACCGGTACTGCAATTTGCGTAATATTTTTGTTCCAAATTTTAAATAACGTTCCCTGAAACGAGACTCGAACTCACGTCTACGATGCTCGCAGACAAGTACGATGACCACTATGCCACAACTCCTAAGTATATACGCCTTGCATTGGAATCGGGGATTCATCAATTTTTCAGAAGTTATTAGGTTGTGGACCTGACATGTTTAAGTAAAATTTGCTCGCCTTCGTCCGAAGCGGAGGTTTGTAATGACATCTGACCTCGAGACACTTTCCATGTAGGTCTAATTGTAGGAGCAAAAGATCTTCATAGGTCAACGTCCTGAACAAATAGTTTTTTTTTTAAAGAAAAAAGGCCTAATTGTAGGCGACTATGTTCACGAGGGCAAGAAAAGAGTGTGTAGGATTCTACAAAGAATTCTTGCTGCCATTGCAGCATTAACAAGGCACTACATTATTTTCCCCGCAATAAAAGAATGCCAGAAAATAATTCGAAACATATCAATTATCACATTTTCCCGGTGATGTAGGAACCTTAGATTGCACTCCTACAAGAATAGGCTATATCGAATGTTGTGATATAACAGTCCGTTATTTCATTTTTCTTGCACACTCGCATAATTTTAAATTAAAACTATAACAACATTTGTCTCGCATTCATCATATTAACGCTGTTGTTGCCTCTTACTTGACATGTTTACTTCTTAGCGGTCTCCGCTAACCATAACCTATAATAATGTCAACCATGTGTCTGTGTGACAAAATACTATTTCAACACGCCACTAGGAGCGCTATATGTAAAGAAACAAAAGACGCTCACTGCCAAACGCGTTCAGAAATCTTACGGAAATGTGTTAATTTGTCTTTAACAATTGTTTCGTAACACATGTTGGAAATATGTTCGTGAAACAGGGTACTTTTAAACGAAGTGTTAAATTAATAACAATTGTTAGTTAACATTTGTTAAGCAAAATTTAACATAGAGTTGAAGAAACCGGGCCTATATTTCGATGGTGATGATGATGCTTGTTGTTTAAAGGGGCCTAACATCGAGGTCATCGGCCCCTAATGGTACGAAATGAAATGACAACAAAAAATTCAAAAAATCCACTGACCAAAATAAATAAAAATTACATGAAAAATGAATGGATGGACATGAACCCAAAAAATAACAAAAACAAACAAGAAACAAACAAACAAACAAAGAACAGTGGATCCGACTCAAAAACGGTCATAAATAATAGTATTATTGACCAAGCGACCACTTATAAAGCACAGTCCTGAATTGATTATGCTTGATGTCTGAAGGGGTGCAAAAACCAGGTCTACGGCCCCTCAGTATGGTACAAGTCGCGAGAAGTAAAACCATGATATTTCTCTAGCTGCGGTACTAATCATAGGTAGCGTAAACTCACGGTGTTCCAAGCAGTAAGGTACTACTCACAAGTATTGTACGTCGTAAAGGTAACGCAGACCTTTGGTGCTTCTCACTCAATGGCGCCACTCATAGCCAACGCAAACCGATGAGGTTCCTCACCTAGGTGTACTAAGCACGGGCGCCGGCATTCCCGTGGTGTTCCTCACATAGTGGGTACTAATCACTGGCAACGCAGACCCACGGTGTCGTCCATATAGTGGTACAACTCACAGGCTACACCCAGACGCGTGGTGTCGCTCACACGGGTACAACTCACAGGCAACGCCCAGACCTGTGGTGTTGCACACACGGGTACTGGAAACCCACACTGAACCCCCCTCGAGTGCTACGAATCACAAAAATATGGAGTACCTAACAGAGTGGTACTACTCGCAAGTAAAAGCGACCGATGGAATTCCGCGCGTGATGGTACTAATCAAAAGTACAGTAGTTTCATGGTTCTAATCCAAGCATCCCTTGGTCGCCCCTTTTTGTCGCCTCTCACGACAGGCAGGGGATACCGTGGGTGTATTATTCGTCAGGCTCCCCCACCCACAGGGGGTGTGTGTTTGGTCCGCGAGAGGTATTTTATTTCCCTCAAGTCCGCCGGCAAGCCAGTTAGGACCCCCCTATCCGCCACCTGGGACGCGCCACGTGGGAGTATCACCTCTCCCCCTGCTACGCTTGCGTGGCAGGTTCGTGGGGCCTATATTTCACCAACTACAATTTCACAGACATTCGAGACCTTAATGCCCAGTCTCTCATCAATAAGATTAACTCTATCCATCTACCTATCACATCACACAAGGCTACAACCAAGACAAACAGTGAAATTCATCATTACAGCCATCTGTCAGCTTTCTACATTGGTTAGTTATTTTCTAGCTTATGGCAAGTAATATACATACAAATAAAGATGAAAATCAGATTGGCATCAAGGGAGCCCAGGTTGTTCAGCCCATTCAGATGCACTTCCAAATTCTCCACAGATCCTGGATGCACACTTGTGAAGCAATGAACCACACTGTCGATGACCATGAGGTTAATGGATATTAAATAATGTTTCCCACTTGCACCAATCGCCATTCAGTTGACGCATTAAAGTTTTTGCTGGCGGTCTCTTGTGCTGTTTGCACTAGTGTTCTTCTTGAATTTGGGACGTATCTTCATGATGGAGAGAGCTGCTGTAAATTTGTTGATAATTTCTCATTCTCTCTGACAAAGTAGTTCATTCTTCTTATTCTGGGAGGTTCTATCTACCTAGCGCATCACCCAAGACTATGATCAGGACAAACAGTGAAATTCATCACTACAGCCATTCATCAGCTCTTTACATTGGTTAGTTATTTTTTATCACAGGCAACAAGAAAAAAGAATTGGATTTCACTGAGTCATTGGCAAGACGCAGTCTGAAGTCCATATCTAATTTTTTGATATGCAGACTGTTCATCCACACAGAATAAACAGATCCCATAGCTGATGAAGCAAGGAGTGGATGCAGAAACTACCCCTGTAGACCCAGCAAGTTTATAGATAATGTTATTTCTTGTTCTAGATCAGCAACAGTGTTTGTTAAGTGTTTCTTGAAATAACAATGTTTGGTCAAGAATAATTCCAAGACACTTTTGGGGTTGATATTATAAGCAAGAGGAATACTGTTAAGCGACACATCTAAGGTAGCATTTTTCCACCTGCTGTTAAATAAGCAGGTTTCTCTTTACTAGTGCTAGGTTTTAAACACCTCTTCCTAAAGTTCTCGGTCCAATGACCTTCGATGTTAGGCCCCTTAAAACAACAAGCATCACCTAAAGTTCTCAGACAAGGTTTGGAGGATCCTCAATCACAATGGAATGTTGAGCAACATGCCGGTGTAGTGGGATCAATGGTACAGTGTGCCACAGTTGCTAATCTTGCTCGGGATCCCTCTGCACCCGTTAGGTGGGTCATATGGTCTTCAAGTGAGCACTGCTCTCATATACACATCATTTCAGACTTCAACTACACCATAATACACAGGAGGGGGGTTCATACACTATGCACTTAAACGTCACTGTTCTATACCTTCAAATTCAACAGAAATTATCAACCATCTTCATATTGCAAGTAGTGCGCGCATACCTTTATTTGCTGGTTCTTGGATCCGAGAGGAGCATTTCGCAACACCATCTTCAAAGCATCTATGTGTCGTCCTCTGTACAAAGTTAAGGAAATAATGAATAAAAATACATTGAATTGTTTATACAAAGTAACATTAAAAATAGTGAGGTTGTCAAATACATCAGTAAGGAAGGTTGTCCTTACTAGCTAATACTGGTTTTAACACCAACATATCATCTTTACTGTCCAGGATTCAACCGTTTGCTTTTAATATAACGTGTACCAGTAGACTATAATTGCATTGGTTATAAAAGACAATTAATGGCTCGGCACAATTCATCACAAAGCACAAGTGTCAAATCACTTATAATTCCAACAGACAAATTTGCTTTGATAATCAAATATAACAAACATGGAAACCCCCAGGTACTTCTTGAATATTTATTCTAAACGAAATTTATATTTGTGAGTTCACCTTTTCAATACACAAAAGACTAAAACATTACAAATAAGCGGTAAATTCAGTCATTTAAAAAGAAATGTGGTACATGTTTCAACTCTATCTGGGTCATCCTCAGCCAACTAATTATACACACTGGAGAGACATCTTAATCAGTTTTTGTTTTTTGTTTTGCTAGTGGCTTTACGTCACACCGACACAGATAGGTCTTACGGCGATAATGGGATAGGAAATGCCTAGGAGTTGGAAGGAAGCGGCTGTGGCCTTAAGGTACAGCCCCAGCATTTGCCTGGTGTGAAAATGGGAAACCACTGAAAACTATCTTCAGAGCTGCCGACAGTGGGGTTCGAACTCACTATCTCCCGGATGCAAGCTCACAGCTGCGCGGCCCTAACCGCACGACCAACTCACCCGGTATAAAATATGTTAAACAATTTAAATAGATAAAGTGAGAATAAAAATGAAAAAGCTTCAGGATTCTGTCATATGGCACTCTCATCAGAAGGATTTTATATGAATTAAATTTGTGAAGTGTTCCTATCTGCAAATCATTATGCATTATCATAGTTAGCTTGTGAACAAAGGCAATAATGGACATTTGCCAGAAGAATCTCAGCATTAAGCAATTCAGGAGGTAAGGAACTTGGACACTAGCATGTGTAAAACAGCTGATTTGTAAGAATCTTTACATAACTATTTCTAGGTTAATCGTTTAACTACTTTAACTCACTCAGCGCCAAGCACGCCGATCGATGTTTTAAAATTAGCGCGCTGGCAGTGCCAAACCCGTGTTGATTCATATGGCCGGTCAGACACTGATTAACCTGTACACATGCCCAATTATTCGAAGAACACAGGTATGAGTAAATTACCCAGTGATGAATCTTGCATATGTGCATATGTTCAATTAGTTGATTGTACCTCCCACAGATGCCACCCAAACGCAGTCTCACGTTCACAGATTCAAAATGAAGGATGAATGTATCATCGATAAACATGCGAACCACATTCCTTAGTAAAGTAACTTGCTGTTGACATTCGAACACGTGCTATCTTCAGTTGTTGAGTAACCGCGTGTTTGTTCTCAGTGCCTTTGCGCTCTTATAACATGGCCTGTAAATCATACAAAAGTGCAGATTACGTGGTATGTTAGAAGAAATGTGTGCTGATAGTGAGTCGCAAAATCATTTAGTGCCTTGTATGGAGGAAAGTGATAGAGATTCATCTGATGAAGTCGCGAGTGCTTACCCTGATGGGGTAGGTCCAGCAATAGTTAATGATTTATTTTCGGAGGATATATCTGGTGTTGATTCATATGGCCGGTCAGACACTGATTAACCTGTACACATGCCCAATTATTCGAAGAACACAGGTATGAGTAAATTACCCAGTGATGAATCTTGCATGGCATACTTCAGGTTGTTTTTTCACGCCGGCATATGTCATTTCTTGTAACAGAAACTAACCGATATGCGGAACAATTTTTGATCACAGTAAAAATAACATTTACTAAATACTGCATGTATGACAATAGGAGGCCTGCTACCCTGGATGAGATGAGAATTTTTTACAACTCTGAATGATGACCGGTATCATAAAAAAGCCTAAGGTAGAAATATATTGGATAACAAACATGTTTGCTACTCCCATATTCATGAAGTTATGCCTAGAAATCGCATTCAGCTCATTTTAAACTTTACTGAAGGTAACTTGAAACTTTCATGCAATTATGTGTGCTACTTTTCTTTATATGCACTTTTGTTTGTAACTATGTCAAACAAGTTCACCTCCCTTAGAAATGTACTTCAAGCTGGCTCAGTCAACTAGAAAAAGAAACTCAGGATAGTAAGAAATTTCAAGTTACCCAATTGCAACAGTCAAGTTTTAGGGAGGAAGGGTGTCTGAGATTGCTCTTGGTAAACTGTCAAAGTGTAGTAAATAAACAATTAAAATTCGGTACATTGATGGAATCTTATGAGACTGATGTGGTGATAGGAGTGGAATCGTGATTGAAAGAAGGGGTGGGTAATAGAGAAGTATTTCCAGAAGGGTACACAGTCTATCGTAGAGACCGAGGAGATAAAAAGGGAGGGGGGGTGTTTATTCTGGTGAAGGAAACTTACTGTTCACATGAATGGTTTACCGATGAAAGGGATGAAATATTAGGGATAAAATTAGTTTGTGATAATATGAAGGAGGTGGGAATTATAGGAACATACAGGCCTGGGGCCTATTCCACAAAAGTATGGTCTTGTACATTACAAGTTACTAGTGTGGGTTCTTGTAATGTATGTAGTTGTACATTTCTGTTCCACAAAAGATTGATAGTCTCTTGTATATTACCAGTGAATTGTTACAAGTTTTACAAGTGACGACATATCAATAAACATACTACGTCATAGCATGAATCAGCTGTTTATCTTCGTATTCCATTCGTTGAATTAGGTTATGCTTGCCTCATTTATCGTAATATCGTATTTTACTGTAACTTATGCAGCAAGATTGAAAGAACTAATATTCCTGTGAATTTTTTAATGCTACGATGTTATTTTTCAGTTTATTTCTTCGATGATACGAAATTACTCCGTTATTATCACCCATTCTGTTCTTCCGTGATCCTCGCGTATGTTCTACGAGAGTCTAACATACCTACCTTGGTCTGTCATTAGGAATCAGATGCCGCTAATAACGATATTCGGCCGCCAAACTTAATTGTTACGAAATTGCAAACTCTGCATGAATTGTTAAAATGATGTCAAGAGAAACAAAGTTATTCATTTTGAAGGAAATAGAAGGTAGGAAAGATATTCGTTTCGGTGGATTCAGCGAGAGTCTGAAAAAACAAGACAAAATAAATGGTTGGATGGAAATATTTGACTTGGGAAAAGCTCATGAAGGTTTTGAGGGGAAAAGTTGGACGTATGTAAGAGATATTCTGCTCATTAATGATTCCAGGAATGTCCTTCTTGGAATATGTTTTTTTCAGTATTTTCAGGCCAACAAACAATATGAGGAAATTTTATATCATTTATTGCAGCTACCACAGACCGAAGATTTTGCCATCCCAAGCATATCTGCAGTACCATGGTACTGACCACCATTTCCTAGCCAATGTAATGTTGTTAGTAAATGTTGTTTAGCAGAGAGAGATTTACTTCTGTTCGTAGGATATTTTAAGCTATGGCCAGTATCTATCAAAAGTTCTTCCACTTGTATTGTGCTTAACCTAAAACGTTCATTGTATTCAAATACAGTGTTAAACTGGAAGTTTATTCTTTCCCTGTACAGACGATAGTTTTCATTTTCATCACCATCACTATCACTACTGCTAGACCACATATTTATCAAAATGTATCCAAAATAAGCGTATTTAAATAGCACTAGTACATTTATATATTATTGTCCTTTCACTGGTAGAGAATTCTTCTCATTTCGCTAGTAAGTTACAAGTACTAGTACTTTTGTGGAACACGCCTATAAAAATTCACTAGTAATTTGTAAGTATGGAGTAGTAAAGTACAACTGTAGAAAATTCTTTTGTGGAACAGAAACTCTGGTATTTGTACAAGTTACTAGAGAATTTACTTGTAATGTACAAGACCATACCTTTGTGGAACAGGCCCCTGGAAGAGAGGAAAGAGACATGGAAATCTTTGAGAAAATAATAGATTATACTCGTAAAAACAATAATAATGATATGGTAATAATCGGGGGAGATCCAAATTTGCCTGAAGTTGAATGGAATGGAGCTGCTAGTGAAGCCCATGAACAGAAACTGGCAAATAAGTTAATTTGGGAGGGAGGATTTACACAAGTAGTACAAGAACAGACTTGTCTCAATAACTTACTAGATGTATTCTTGGTTAAACCATGGGAAATTGTTGATAAAACTGAGGTAATTGAAGGAATAGGAGACCATAAGGCTGTAATAATGGATGTAGGACTCGTACCAAAAAGGCTTAATAAGAGGGTTACACAAGACAAGAAATTGTACAGAAAAACTAAAGTTGATGAATTTGGGACTTACCTTAAATCACAATTCAGTTGTTGGATAAGTGAAGGGAGTAATGGGGATACACTTGGGCTAAATATAAAGGAATCATTTGGGAAGGAGAGAAGAGATTTGTACCTGTTAAGAAGGGTAAAATGACCTCAGACCCTGTTTATTATACAAGGGAAATAAGAAAATTAAAAAGAAAATGTAGAATAGTAAACAGGAAAATCAAAGAGGGTAGGGAGAGTAGAGAAACTAGAAAACAGCTAATGAGGGAACTGAATAGAGTGAAAAAGGAAGCAAAAGAGAATTATATGAATGGCATACTTCAAGAGGGTAATGACCACAAAGGGAAATGGAAAAAGCTGTATTCATATATCAGGAATCAAAAAGGAAAAGGAATCCAAATTCCTACAATGGTGGGAGAAGGGGGTGAACACTATTTAACAGATACTGAGAAAGCAAACCTATTTAGTAGGGAATTTAGAGATTCAGTAGATAATTGTCAAGAGTTGGAAACCGAAACAGAAGATAGAGAGGGAGAGAGACAGAGGGAAACAAGAAGCTTCTCATTCACAAACGAAGATATTTTCAGAGAAATCCAACTGCTTCAGCAAGGAAAAGCAGCAGGAAGTGATCAAATTACTGGGGAGGTATTAAAGACAATGGGGTGGTACATAGTGCCTTATTTAAAATTTCTCTTTGACTATGTCATAAATAATAGTGTAATACCAAAGGAATGGAAGGAATCTATAATAATACCAATTTATAAAGGAAAGGGTGATAAAAGGAAACCAGAGAACTACAGACCAATCAGCCTGACCAGTATAGTTTGTAAAATACTGGAGAGTTTAATATCGAAGTACATCAGAGGGATATGTGATGATAAAAATTGGTTCATGAGGAGCCAGTATGGATTTAGAAAGAAATTTTCTTGTGAGGCACAACTGGTGGGATTTCAGCAGGACATATCAGATCAGTTGGATTCAGGAGGTCAGTTAGATTGCATAGCCATAGATCTTTCCAAAGCCTTTGATAGAGTGGAACAGGGAATATTATTAAAGAAATTGGAGGGAATAGGATTGGATGTAAGGGTTACATGTTGGATAAAAACATTTCTAAATTCAAGGGTTCAGAAAGTCAAAGTAGGAAATAATGTATCTCAGGAAGAGAAAGTTTGGAAGGGAATTGCACAGGGTAGTATAATCGGTCCGTTACTTTTCTTAATATACGCAAATGATTTAGGGAACAATATAACATCAAAAATAAGATTGTATGCAAATGACATAATTGTTTATAGGGAAATAAACAACATTGAGGATTGTTCAGAATTACAAAGGGACCTTGAAAGTATCCAACAATGGGTTGAAGAAAATAATATGAAGGTTAATGGAGGCAAATCAAATGTTACAACTTTTACAAACAGGAGCTTTAAAACTGAATTTGAATATACTTTGGATGAGGTAGTTATTCCAAAAGATGGCAAGTGCAAATACTTAGGTGTGAGATTTGAAAGTAATTTGCACTGGAAGGGTCATATTGATGACATTGTTGGGAAAACATACAGATCGTTACATGTCATAATGAGGCTACTTAAAGGATGCAACAAAGAATTAAAAGAAAAAAGTTACTTGAGTATGGTTCGTCCATTATTGGAATATGCAAACAGTGTTTGGGATCCTCACCAAGAATACCTAATAAAAGAAATAGATAGTGTGCAGAGGAAAGCAGCAAGATCTGTAACAGGGGATTTCAGGAGAAAGAGTAGTGTATCAGAAATGTTAAAGGAACTTGGGTGGGAAACTTTAAGTAAGAGAAAGGAGAAAACTAGACTTATATGATTATATAGAGCCTATACGGGAGAAGAAGCATGGGGAGATATCCGTGAGAGGCTTCAGTTGGAAAATAATTATATCGGCAGGACTGACCACAAATATAAAATTAGAAGGAATTTTAGCAGAAGCGATTGGGGTAAATTTTCATTCATTGGGAAGGGTGTGAAGGAGTGGAACAGTTTACCAGGGGTAGTGTTTGATCCTTTTCCAAAATCTGTACAGATATTCAAGAAGAGAATAAACAGCAACAGAGAAAATAAATGAAGTGTTAGAGGGCATTCGACCAGTGCAGGTTATTGTAAATAAAAAAAATGTGTGTGAATAAATTAATTCCATCCCCTGGTCTAAGGAGTTTGGACAGCCAAAGTAGGGGACTGCCTGTAGGGGTGAAGTACAGTGGGGACTTCGAGGGCCCTGGGACCGCTACGGTAGCTGTGAAGGCCCTTCAGGAACTCTGAAAAGTGGTGGCAAAAGGGGCTCTGGGTAAGACGCAGCAGGTCGTTATGCTACTTAGGATCCAGAACGAGTAAAAAAAAAAAGTAAATAAATAAATGCAATGTAAATATTAATCTTATACCAGTTGTATAGTATCATTTGAAGTAATTCCACATACTGTATATCAGTTGACTATATTTGTAAGTAGTACAGGAGATATTATAAGTAGAATTTTGTAAACAATATAAATTTATTAAGGATGAGCTGTGTGTTTAATAGAAAACATTGTTAGCGTAAATTGTATAATACTGTATTATAGGAAAATTTTCTTCTCTTGTTAATTTAATATTTAGTGCTTGACAATAATGTATTTTAGTGTACCATTTGCCACCAAGGTAGACACCTCATTTGCAAATAAAGAGATTTTGATTTGATTTGATTTGATTTGATTTGATTTGGATTCGATTTGATTCGATTCGACATTGATATTGCATAAAATGTGCCTTTGCTGGCAGGACCTAGTGTTTACAGTGCACTATGTCTTCTGGTATGGGCTAGAGCAATTTTGTTACTTTCATTGACCTGTCTCAGCTTTATCCTTAGCTTTGACAAAATGAAAGTGACTGAGGTATGAGTAATGCTAGTAATGCCATTCCTTCTGCAGCCAGTCCCTGCTATGAATGGTGTGAAAATATTGCTCATAGGGTCAGTTGGTGCATGCATTTCAGTGGGCTTGGCAGACTGATGTGTAATAGCAACTTGTGGCTCGGTGAGGAAAGCAACGGGAAACTACCTCACTCCTCATTTCCCTAGCACGCCTCTTCAGTGATGCCTAGGCCATCTATGACAGCTGATGGCGGAACTGTTGAGGATCCAACCAGCCTTCGGGCTGAGGACTAAACATACACATACACATTGCATAAAATCACCTCAGAATGCCTGGCAGTGAATGTGTTAATGTCTTCAGATTCCGGCCCTGAACCTTAGCTAATGGACCTGCTAGACTCTCTGTTCACCAGACGTAGAAGACAGCTGTTCATCTGTTGTTTCATCAGACATTCATTCAAGAAAGAAAACAAGAATAAGTAAAAGAAAACTAATTAACAGACATTGGGATTACGAAGAATATCCAGTGTTTAGTGAAAGTCCTAGTTTCAAAAGTAGGGAGGGTGATTTAGACTACAGTCCATCTCACCATGTTTGAGATACGAAGAAAACAACCGCAAAAGCACGTGTATTCTGAAATACTACCTATTCCAAAAAAATTATCTTTCGTTCATTTGACTCTTTCGCCTGAGCAACAATACTCATTATTAAGATTTTTTTAAATCACAGTGGAGTTATAATAATTCAATTTTCTGCTGTGAGGTTTGTAGTAGGGAGACTGAAGGTAAGGATAATCTAACATTTAGCCATATATAAATATCACGCCAGCCAAAATGCACCACTATTAGGTATACAAACTCATTAAAATAACAGCTGCCTGTTTAAACAGAAACATAGTAGCCTACATACAACCAATCCAAAAAATGAAATTGATCATGCATTAATGGGTAGCAATAAGACTCACAGTTTACTCTCTATCCTGAAGTTGTTCAATTCCTTCCATGTCGGTGTTGTCATCGGTATCTGTATCATCAGCCAAGTTGACAACAAACCGTTCAAGGACTTCCTCCGCAATGTCATCCAGCTTCCACATATTAGCTTCTTCCTCATCGATAATGTGCTGAATACAGGATTTCCAGTGGTCAACAGTGACAGTATCAAGTCCTTCAATCAATAGTTCTCGCACTTCCTTAATGGTGAAATTGACGTTATTTCGAGCTACATGTCCCTTAACCTGGCTCCATATAAGCTCTATTGGATTTAAGGAGCAATGATACGGAGGTAATCTTAATACGTGTCGTCCCGACTCCGCTGCGCCCTTGTCAACTCTGTACTCGTTCCAAGCATCACGAATATGGTATTGGTGCCAGTAGTTCAACTTTAATGCACTACGGATCATAGGAAATTCTTTTTGTGTCTAACCAGTTCTGTATGTTCATCTTTCTCCAAAACTTGTTCGGAATTCTCTCGACTTTTAACAGAGTGATAAGGAGCAATGTCTAAAACAATCACAGTGTTGCTTTCTAGAGGGGGAAGAATTTCAACAAACCATTTCTCAAATACGTTTCCATCCATTTCCTCGTGATAATCCTTTGTAGACTTTGATTCAAACAATAACAGTCCACCTTCCACAAAACAGTTTTCATTTCTTAGGTGGAGAACAATTAGCCGTTTACCCTTGCCGGAGGGAGATTTTAACCCATTCGATAATCCCCTAAGAAATCCATCTTTGCTGGATTTTATAATTTCATCTTTCCAAATTTTCGTAGTAGTGTGCCCTGCATTTACCCACGTTTCATCAAGGAAATAAATAGGTCTACCCTCTTCACAAAATTTCCTAATTTGACGTAAATACTTTCGTCTCCTCAACACTATTTCATCCTTTTCACACTGGCGATTTTGCGATACATAAGTGAAGTTCATAATTTTTTAAAGTCTGTGAAGAGTTGCATGAGAAAATTTAAGTAATAAATCGTCACTATTAACTGAAGGTGATATTTTATTTAGAGTTGGTATTTCATTTCTTAAAAAGAAGTTGTGAATTTTTTCGCAGATAGCATCTTTTGTAAAACTAACGTATTTTTTACTTAGCTTTGTCGCTTTACAGATTTTCTTAGGAGTAACAGGTTTCCTATCAACCTTAAGTTCTTTCCTAGCACGGTAAATGCTTGCCTTGGAAATACCAGTTACATCGGCCACTGCACGTGTTACTTCATCCAGAGTACTTCCAGGATTTTCTTCATGAAATTTGGAAAACATATTTAACACACACGTCTTCTCACCACTCGTTAGTGGTTTTCCTTTTTTTATGTTTAATCATAGACTGGCCTGGTTCACACATGGTTTACAATTACAGCACTTTCTCGCACACACTCACATATACTGGACGGACGTTTGCACTTCCAACTAATTAAACAGTACACTTGATAAACGTTGTGTATTATTTTTATTCACAATAAACTTAGAACAAGCAAGCAAAGTGGACACGTGCTCTGGATCAGCAGTCACTGGGCTCAAGGATCATGTTTGTGAAATTATATTGCTAATAATAAGCAAGAGCATCATATGTTAGACTTATTACATTTCTTCTAAACTATGTAAGTTCAGCAATGTTAATTTTAATACATTTATTTATATAGGGAGTGCGTTACTAAAGCCAAACCTCGAAAATGTTGTGTACTTCATATCTCAAACATGGTGAGACAGACTTAAGGTGCATGGACCTGAAAACCAAACAGAAGCAATGAATAATAACAACTTCATTCCTGAAAATATTGGAAAAGCTGAGAAAACCAAAATAAGGAAACAAATTAAAGGGTGTTATTGAAAAAAAACATAAAATTTGAAAAGAGAACAGAAACAGAGGCTTAGAATATATATGACAAAGAGGAAACAACCATTGAACAACAAAGTGAGAGCAGAAAAAAAGTACTATGGCCTCCACACATACCATATGAGAATTAATGGAAAACTGCAAGTTAAAAAAAAAAACCTACTTCCTTTATACATTTGATACAATAAGCAATATGGTGTGAAAATTGGGTTCCAGAGGAGTGGACAAAAGGTATTATTATCTCTTTATTTAAAAAAGGATGCAGAAGAAAGTGTGCCAACTAGAGGGGTATCACACTTCTCTCCCACGGTATAAAAATAACGGAAAAGATTATTGAAACCAGACTGCAAGCAGCAACAGAACCAGTCCTGGAAGAAGAACAGCATGGATTTAGAACCAGCAGAAGAACCTGATCTTTACGCTAAGGATGTTAATAGAACAGCACACTGGGAGAGAGGGAAAGACCTAATTGTAGTATTTTTAGACTTAGAAAAGGCATACGATAGGGTGTCTAGACCAGTTATATGGAAGTGCCTCAGATTATTGGGAGTGCCTGAATATCTCATAGGCAAGGTCCAGATGCTATACCACAACTGTAGCAGCTGTGTGCATGTTGGGGATGGCCATTCTGAATGCTTTAATACCACATAGGGTGTCCAACAAGGGAGTGTACTCTCACCATTACTGGTCATTACTGTCATGGACAGCATTCTTAAAAATCCTGAAAAGAGAAATAGAGAACTACACACATCTGTGTTTGCTGATGAAGTAGCCATCTGGGAAGAGACAGAGGTAGAAGTACAAACGGGATAAGTGGGTAGCAAAGTTCAAACAGTATCAGATGAAAGTTAGCACAACAAAAACTGTTGCACTGAAAATGAGTAGGAAAGATACTGACTGCCACATAAAGCTTGAAGATGAAAACATTCAATGTGTACGGGTATTCAAATACCTTGGGAGTATGATTTCCAGCAGGGGTACTGCAGATAAAGAAATAGTAAACAGAGTGCCTAGCAGTTCCAACTTCTACAACCTCATAAGAAATCTACTTTGGAATAACAAAGTGCCCATGAGAACCAAGATGACTCTGTATAAGTCATAAGTTTGTGCCTATTCTCATATACAATCTACAAACATGTACACTGAAAGTGAGAGAAGTCAGTAAATTGCAAGCATGTGAAATGAAGTTCGTATGAACTACCCTCCAAATAACACGCAAAGATTATGTAAGGAACGATGACATCAGAATGAAACTGGAAGAGAAGCTAAGGACTTCGAGACTAACATCGTATGGACATGTAAACAGTATGCCAGGCACAAGAGCACCACATGCAAACCTAGAAAGAACAGTTGAAGGAAGAAGGCCAGTGGGAACACCTCGGAAGAGATGCCTACACCAACTAAGAGACGATGTGAAGAGAAGAGGAGGGAACTGGGAGTCAGTGGGACAGATGATGGCAAAGGCTCATTCAACACCACCCTACCTGGCACGCTGGAGGGATTCTATGATGATGATCTTATCATCATCAACATTCAGCCTACCAGAATATATTATATACCTAGAACCACCAATGTACATATTTTCTTCTCAATATGCTTAGTTACTCATTATTATCGTTTTGCCTCTGTTTCTGTACATGACTTTGTATGTTTCAATATTGATTCATTAATAAAGATGATGATGATGCTTGTTGTTTAAAGTTTCATGTTGTTAATACGGTTTTAAATTGTGATCAATTTGACGTTGATCAACTTATATGATTGTCAATTTTTCTACAAACTTCTATCAGCTGATGACGACGCAGTGGGGCGTCGAAACTAGTACTGATAGAAATATATGTTGTAATTACATCTACGCAACAATTTTTTATGTATTGAATAAGGTGGACCCAAATTATAATAAAAGTTGTCTAAAGGGGTCCAAAATCCAGGTCAACAGTACCTCATAATGGTACTTATCACTAGTAAAGTAGAACCATGATATTTCTCATGTAGCAGTACTAATCACAAGTAACGTAGACTCACGGTGTTCCTCACATTATGGTACTACTCTCAGGTAATGTACTATGCACAGGTAACGCAGCCCTATGGCATTTCTCACATAATGACTTCAGTCACAGCCAACGCAAACCTATGGTGTTCCTCACATAGTGGTACTAATCACAGGGACCCGTACTATCCCGCGGTGTTCGTCATATAGTGGGTACTAATCTCAAGTAACACAGACCCACGGCGTCGCTCTATACGCCTAATTCACACGGGGATAATTTATTGGAGTCAAGTACTTGAAACCTCTAAACTTGAAGCCCATACTTTTGATCAGACGGGGAAAACGCATGCTAACTGTCTTTAGAAGAGCATGTAAACTTCAGTGGTTTAATATTGTAATTCACTAGTAACTGTCTGTGAATTTGCATTCATTTTACTGAAGTGGAGATGGCAAGTGCACAAATACAAGCATGCGTACAGCTAATTGGCGCATTATTATTGCATGAATGTTTTTAAACAAGTTGTTTTATGTTGCAAAGACACAGATAGGTCTTATGGCAACGATGGCTTAGGAAAGGGCCAGCAGTGAGAAGGAAGCGGCTGTGGCCTTAATTAAGGTAGCCCCAGCATTTGCCTAGTGTGAAAATGGGAAAACCATCTTCAGAGCTGCCGACAGTGGGGTTTGAACCTACTATCTACCGAATACAGGATACTGGCCGCACGTAAGCGACTGCAGCTACCGAGATTGGTAATAGGGAAACTTGGGTTAAAGGATGGATTAGGAGAAGAGCTTTGCATGGTACATCTTACAACTTGTTGAAAGAACAGGCGGGAGAGGATTTGTTAGCTTATAGGAGCCATAACGTTTTGTATTGTTCATAAAATAATGCCAATAAACTGCAATATTTGGTTTGCATTCCACTTATTATTCCCGGTCTAGAGAGCCAAGAATAACGGCCGTGAGGATTTGTCGTGCTGACCACATGACACCTCATAATCTGCAGGTATTCGGGCTAAGCAGTGGTCGCGTGGTAGGCCAAGGCTATTCGGGGCTGTTTCAACATGGGGTTTGGTTTTGATTTTATTCCACTTATTATTAGCAGCATTCATTATCATATATCAACAAATACAGGATGAACTGAAATTTGCGCACTCGGGCGTCGCAGCGCGACTTCTCACATGCCAGCAATAAAAAAACGTATCTCACAAAAGTTCATCCTGCGAGTGTATATCCGGCAGAAAAAGGACACTGAAGAGTGGCA
Source organism: Anabrus simplex (assembly GCF_040414725.1). Classification (NCBI taxonomy): domain Eukaryota; kingdom Metazoa; phylum Arthropoda; class Insecta; order Orthoptera; family Tettigoniidae; genus Anabrus; species Anabrus simplex. The sequence continues at coordinate 221,945,811 of NC_090268.1, read as the reverse complement.
ATCTGGCAACACTGTAACCACATGTAAGTTAACTACATCTGTCAGCACATACTGGTCATGCTGTACAGTTGGTGCAGTGGATAGAGTTTTGGATTAGCATGCAGGAGGTCGAGGGGTCGATTCTGGGTTGAGGCGTATGTTTTTTATTTCGTAAATGTAGTCTAGGTGGTATGGTATCTGGCATCTTAATCGTCAACAGCGAATAAATTCACGCCCACGATGTGAAAAGGGTGTCTTTCAAAGGTGACCAATGAAAACGATTGTTCGTCCATTTCTAGGATTGTAGTATGTAAGTGCAAATGGTTTCTAGAGGACCCACTGCAATCGCTGTTGACGATTAAGATGCCAGATACCGTACCACCTGGACTACATTTAAGAAATAGAAAGCATACGCCTCAACCCAGGGACGACCCTCGACCTCCTGCATGCTAACCCAAAACTCTATCCACTGCACCAACTGTACAGCATGACTAATATGTGTTGACAGAGGTAGTTACTCTACATGTGGTTACAGTGTTGCCAGATTGCCACTCTTCAACGTCCTTTTTCTGCCGGATATACTCGCAGGACGAACTTTTGTGAGAGACATATTTTTACTGCTGGCATGTGAGGAGTCACGCAGCAACGCCTGAGTGCGCGAATTTCGGTTCACTCTGTATATTAAAAATCTCGAGAAAAATGCTCATACTCTGTTTTCAAGTTGATTTGCCTACAATTCGATGTTCAGACGGGGCAACTACTGGAGTCAAGTCAGTCATGTGACGGGAAAGTGGACGCAAAAGTTGACAGCTTAGCCAACTCAAATTTACTTGCAAGAAAAGTTATAACTTCACCGTCCTGACTTAATCATATGTGGAAAGTTGACTTTCTTCAAGTACTTGACTCTAGTAAACTATCCCCGTGTGAATTAGGCTATAGCAGTACTAATCACACACAACACCCAGATCCGTGGTGTTCCTCGAAACACAGACCCATTATGTCCACAACCACATGCTGAAACACCCCACCGCGGTTAGCCTCTTATTATCTACTTGGGGTGTTCCAACCAAACCTGTACAGAGGAGAGCCTCTGTCACAGTGGTGAATAATATACATGGGTACTGTAAACCCACAGTGATTCACCCAAAGAGCCAAGATATTCCTCACATAGCAGTACTAATCGCAAGAAAAGTTGACTCATGGTGTTCCTCGCGTGATGGTAGGCTACTAATCACAGATAATTTCATGGTTCAAAATTCAGCATCCCTTGGTCAACCCTTTTAACCACCCCTTACGACAGGTGGGGGATACCATGGGTGTATTCTATGTCTGCGTACCCCACCCACACGGGGTTGTGTGTTTGGTCCGCGAAAGTTATTTTATTTTGCTCTAGTCCGCCGGCAAGCCGGTTAGGACCCCCATAACCACTACCTGGGATGCATCACGTGGGAGTATTACCTCTCCCACTGGTATGACAGCGTAGTAGGTTCGTGGATTCATCAATTAAAAGGTGCCACGCACTCATTACACAGTTGTCAGAAACATGCGGCTTTGAATATGGAGTAGGTCCTAGATTTTCTTTCAAGATGTTATGGTGAGCAAACCTACCGGGTGTAGTCTTCCCAAAGTGTGCTACAAACCACTCTTGTGATGCCATCAGTGCTTGCTAACATATTACCTAGCAATGGAAGGCTTTTATCTTGGTTGATGCGATCTCTCTGATAGCATGCTTTAAAGGTAACAGTTTCTACAGCTTTAATAGAATAATTGAAAACTCGTCAGTACTCAGCCTATGTGAGACAACATTAATTTTTCAATACAGCATAAATCAAGGAATTCACCAAAGCTGTTATGTTGTTTGCAAAAGGCTTAATAATAATAACACCAAGCGAGTTGGCCGTGTTGTTAGGGTCGCATAACTCTGAGCTTGCACTCAGGAGATGGTGGGTTCAAATGCTGGGACTGTATCTTAATTAAAGTCAAATGCCACTCACTACCTTGCCTTCCTTCCCTTTGCCATCTCTGCAACACCGATAACCTTCGATGTGCTAATGCGACGTTAAACCACTAGGGGAAAAAATTAAGCAGATAACCGCTACCACAGGTCTAGGAAACACCGGCCTCGCCCTTTTTCATTTGACCTACAATTTTTATTCAGAACTGTGCGGAGGTGAAGCTGTAAGATCAGTGCACTCGTACACCAATTCAGCAAGTGTTCACGTGTGGTTATCCTAGGAGTAACCGGTTATCGAAACGTCTCTATTATCACGTATAATATCGAAATGACGGTTCGTCAACAACAAACACAGTTTACGCAGTTACGGAAAAACTGCAAACAGTGAAAAGCGTTAGGACCTTGTCACTCCATTTATCCCCGGTTTCACTTGATGAAAGAATCCACAGAATTTCAAACGACCGATATTTATAATCACTTCAGACTGTTTCTAATGTACAATGACTTACAGTAAAAAGGATACTGATTCATCAGCGCGGTTACTTCTGCTTCATCCGGCCCTATGGGTGGCGATTGTAATTCAACAGGTTCTTCTTCCCTATAATTATCTTCATTATACTGATCAACATCAATTTTCCTAAACGCAGAACTTGACGTATTTTTTGCCATTGCAAGGATCCACTACTCCTACAAAAATTCGTCGAAACCACTTATTCGCAACAACACATTACGTTTCCAACAGCCCACACCTATGACCAGCAACGCCAATATCTACAAACAAAAATTACCAAAACCTAGTCTTAAAATGATCACGTTTTCTATAACATTATCGCGAAAATAATAATGTTATTATTATTATTACCAAATTAAAAGTACTATCATTCTTGCCATACAAATACCATTTACCTGGTAAAAATGAAATGTCGTATGGCTTTTAGTGCCGGGATATCCCAGGACGGGTTCGGCTCACCAGGTGCAGATCTTTCTATTTGACACCCGTAGGCGACCTGCGCGTTGTGATGAGGATGAAGTGATGATAAAGACAACACATACACCCAGCCCCCGTGCCATTGGAATTAACCAATTTAGGTTAAAATCCCCGACCCGACCGGGAATCGAACATTTACGTACTATACACCATATCGGCTCGGTGTTCTGATGTACAAGCACGCACAGAAATTATGTAAACAATCAACACTGCCCCACTCCAGTGCAGTGGACTGATTATAAATCAGTCCAATGTACCGAAGATACTAATCATTTGAGCGCCGCGTGCTATTATGGGCCGTCCACACGCTCAGTCTCTACTTCGCGCACCGGGCGAGTTGGCCGTGCGCGTAGAGGCGCGCGGCTGTGAGCTTGCATCCGGGAGATAGTAGGTTCGAATCCCACTATCGGCAGCCCTGAAAATGGTTTTCCGTGGTTTCCCATTTTCACACCAGGCAAATGCTGGGGCTGTCCCTTAATTAAGGCCACGGCCGCTTCCTTCCAACTCCTAGGCCTTTCCTATCCCATCGTCGCCATAAGACCTATCTGTGTCGGAGCGACGTAAAGCCCCTAGCAAAATCTACTTCGCGCTAACTTGCGCAAACCGGTTTGCAGCGGGAAGTTTGTACGTATGGTGGGGAAGACGGTAGCTCGTGCAAGCCAAGAACCTGCATAATCGTAGCAGTCCCAAAGATTTTACTTGTGCAAACTAACTTCGTGCAGTGAAATTTGTGCATGTAGACACGTTAGCTCAAGCCGCGCCATACAACTAGAAATACTTACCAGTGCGGGTACGTGTAAACGATAATGTTAGTCTCTGGTAAGACCCCAACTAAAGTATAGTTCCAGTTTATGGGATCCTCACCAGCACTACTTGGTTCAAGAACTGGATAAAAATGCTAAGGAAAGCAGTTCGATTTGATCTGGGCAATTTCCGACAAAAGAGTAGCGTTACAAGAATGTTGCAAAGTTTGGGCTGGGAAGACTTGGGATAAAGGAGACGAGCTGCTCGACTAAGTGGTATGTTCCAAGCTGTCAGTGGAGAGATGGCGTGGAATTACATCAGTAGACGAATATGTTTGAGAGATGTCTTTAAAAGTAGAAAAACCGAGCTCGATAACTGATGTCGCTTATGTGCGGCTAGTATCTAGTAATCGGGAGATAGTGGGTTCGAGCCCCACTGTGTGCAGCCCTGAAGATGGTTTTCCGTGGTTTCCCACTTTCACTGCAGGCAAATGCTTGGGCTGTACCTTAATTAATGCCACGGCTGCTTCCTTCCAATTCCTAGGCATTTCCTATTCCATCGTCGCCATAAGACCTATCTGTGTCGGTGCGACGTAAAGCAAATAGCAAAAAAAAGAAGAAAATATCGCAATATGAAAATAAAGCTGGAATTCAAGAGGACAAATTGGGGCAAATATTCGTTTATAGGAAGGGCACATAGGAATTGGAATAACTTACCAAGGGAGATATTCAATAAATTTACAATATCATTTTTTGCTAGTTGTTTTGATTGATTGATTGATTGATTGATTGATTGATTGATTGATTGATTGATTGATTGATTGATTGATTGATTGATTGATTGGTTGATTGATTGATTGATTGATTGATTGATTGATTGATTGATTGATTGATTGATTGATTGATTGATTGATTGATTGATTGATTGATTGATTGATTGATTGAGATAAAAGATATTATTCAAAACAGTTCATTGCAGAATTTATCGAGCTCTACAAGTCTCTGCCATGTCTTTGGAAAGTAAAATCCAAGGAGTATACTGACAGGAATAAAAAGAATGATGCATACGACAAAATGATGGAAAAATTAAAAGAGGTAAGTAGGATTCTTTTCATTTTATATATTCAGAATGTTACTGGCACGTAAAAGAATTCCGGCACCTCGGTGTCTCTGAAAACCGTGAAAGTAGTTAGCAAGTCGTAAAGCAAATAACGTTATATATTCAGAATGAACACTCAAAACTGTTTTTGTAATATTTAATTTTAGAAATGGTGTACATAGCGCGCCGTTCCCGCGTCCAGGTCGAGTCCCATGAGATCCAAGCTAGCCCGAATATGATATCAGTTTCTCAGTACATCAGAATTATGGGCTATGGGTTCCGCACCGAGAAAAGGATCACCGGGCTATACTAACAGATAAGCCTAACCTAAGTAGCGGATGTCTCCTATACGTAATCCGGTTAGTTTCTGCAAAACTCACAATAATACATAAGTAATCATCACTTACAACTAAATGCTCACCCTAAGAAGTCATTAAAAGAATAATTAAGTTTTACAAGATTCTGTTTATTTGAAAATAAAGTAGAATCTGAGTAAAATGGTTTGTATATTACGAATTATTCGTTGAAAAGATAAACAATAGGCAATTGAATTTATGTCTCATCAATTAATCTTTAAAATGTCTTAAAAATCAGAGGCCTCCAACTGAATAAAAGAGAAATAAATATGGTTACAGTATTTACAATATCGATTAGGAATTATAAAATGTGTCTGACGCAGATTCTCTGAGCTAAATGAGTTGAAAATAAAAATTAAATCACATCTTTCATCTTATATCAAGCATTGCATGAAATTGTTCCTGAAAATCTTACTTGCTTTCGTTCAAACATTCACTAATCACATCACGGTGCGACAGATTCACTTGACTGTAATTCTTCGTACTCAATTATCGACAATAATTTTTGTTGTGAGGAAATATTTTCTCAATTATGATAAATACCGTAATTAAAATATTTAATGTGGTTCACATGTATCACACTTTTCCATCATTTCAAAACTCTTGGAATCACGTTTCGTATGGAGAGAAAGATAATTCATTAAGTCATTATTCCCTTAACAATTACATGACCGAACTATTATGATCAATATTTACTCAAATTGTTCACTTGAGGTAACTATTAATCTTAAAAATTAATTTAAGTGCTTATAGAGTGATTAATATATGTTGTGTTACTGTGCTATCATCAATATATGACAATCATTCAACAAGATTATGCTGAATATCAAGTGATCTAGCTTGTATGAAGACTCTATCAATTACTAATAGCCTTCAATTATGAAGTAAAGTTACCAGTGATATCGATTAATGCAGTACGGTAAGCTTCCTAGCTTTCCTAATCTGAGTGAGAATACTTGTGGTTAGAAGAATCATATAAATATCGGCTAATTCTGTGCTACTCTTTTTATCAGGAATTATTTGACGATCCACTAGGTAAGTGTCAACATAAGAACATTATTTAGATCGTAATTAGTGCTATATATGGCTTATCCAAGGATTAACGGGCAATTGAGAACAAATTATAACCATCCTCCATGTCAAAATATGTAAAATGAAATAATTTCGTCGCTAAAAATAATCCATCTTCATTTACGACGAAACAATAATCATCACCACCATTATTCATCATAACCTCTTACCATTATTCGCATATAAATCATTCATTTCACATTACTCCTCTCGTATTGCGCTCTATATTACGATAAACATGTCAATTAATTTCAACTTGACGTATACTATACTGTCATCATTGACCATCCATTTGATTATTCTATCGTGTTCGCAATCTTGCCGGCCCCGTGGTGTAGGGGTAGCGTGCTTGCCTCTCACCCGGAGGTCCCGGGTTCGATTCCCGGCCAGGTCAGGGATTTTTACCTGGATCTGAGGGCTGGTTCGTGGTCCACTCAGCCTACGTGATTAGAATTGAGGAGCTATCTGACGGTGAGATAGCGGCCCCGGTCTAGAAAGCCAAGAATAACGGCCGAGAGGATTCGTCGTGCTGACCACACGACACCTAGTAATCTGCAGACCTTCGGGCTGAGCAGCGGTCGCTTGGTAGGCCAAGGCCACTCAAGGACTGTAGTGCCATGGGGTTTGGTTTGGTTTGGTTCTCAATCTTGCTAAAATTCCATAAAATATCACCATATCTTACTAGCAAGTTATCAAATCCTATGTATGATCTAATTTCATCTTAACTTCACATCACATGTTCTAACGTAAGCCTGGTGTTTACCACAATGTCATATTGTATTCACATTGAAACTAACTTAACCTCCTCTTACTCCATATTGAGAGCATTGCGAAAGGAATATTAAATGATCACTGGTTAACCACTTCCTACATTAATGGATTTGACATTCATGTTAGATGATTACCTAATAACCTCTAACTTATTTACGGGAGTTGTCTTCTCATGTAATATCACTCCTTTGGAAATATTTAAGATAGCACTTTGTTCATCTGTCGGTAAATGAAAAAAATATAGAACAGCACTTTCCAAAAGAAAACAAATATCATTTACATTAATAACTATAATGACTTATCCTTCCTCCGGCTCCATCGTTGTCGTCACATGTCCTGGTAGTTAGACATGCGGGGCTTAGTTCACGGCATTCCCCTCATTATTTCGGGACCTAGGCGTGTTATCTCCTACTCCGAGCACACCCTTACCGCCCAGACAAGTGAAGAGGAAGAGAAAAACAGCAGTAGAGAGCATACTAACTTGTATTGGAAAACAATTAACGGAAAGAAGAGCTGGAGATCAACACGATTCTTAGCTTCAGCATTTACTGAATGATCAACACATTTATGTGGAAAAAATAATTAATGAGGCTATTTTTGAAGCAGAATTAGGGAACCTAAACAGAAATTCTTGTGTATATGTCCCTACGAGACAGATGCCTCCAAATGTGCCTGCAATGACGGATCCAGTTCAGTCGTGTTTGTGTGTGTGTGTGGGGGGGGTGGCTTGTGCAACGATACCATAAAATCAGCAGATGACTAATATGTAACGGAAAGTGTCGTAGAAGGCATCATAGAGTGTGTGTAAAAATCAATAAGAAAGATTTCAGGAAACTTATTGATGATAAGTTGAAATAATGGTACTGTGGTAGGTGTGACGATACGACATGTCTTAGTAACGAGACTGAGTGTGTGTCTAACGTTAGTGAAATAGATCACGTGATTAGAGATATTCATAAACGACTTTCAAAACTTGAGGCAATAGAAACGGAGCAGGGCGAGATACAAAAGGCTGTGTCATATTGTGCGGACTCGTTCGACGAGGTAAAAGATTCTCTTCGAAAAATTACAGAAGACTTCAAGATAGCTATGTCTGAAATCTCAATGTTAAAATGCAAGGTAAATGATCTTGAGAAAGAACGTGAAATAACACAAGCAGAGGTGGTAAAACTAAAGACAGAAAACCAAGAATTGCAACAATATGTTCGGAGAAATAATTTGGAAATCCACGGTCTGCCTCAAGTTCAGAATGAAAATCCACTTACAATAGTGGAATGCCTTGGTAAAGCACTCGATGTCGAAGTGGCCGAGTGTGATATCGATGAATGTCATAGACTATCCTCCAGAAAGCATGAATTTTTCATAAACGAACACCTGACACCGACCCATAAATACCTACATTAACTGGCAAGTGAACTGAAGGGACATGGTTATAATTTTGTGTGGACTAAAGTCTGCCAAATGTACGTAAGGAAATCGGAGAATCGTCGATCAATCCGCATTCAAAACACCAAGGACATTAAACGCCTTAAAGGGGAAGATAATACCAAGTCTATGCCACCCTGACACATTATTTAACTTCGAAATGACTAGTGATAGGACTACTTTAAATAAACTTATAACAAGATACCTACCCAAAACTTCCTCTTGGTTGCTGTGAAGACAAATTCAACTGTTTGGACGATTTCATTCCACAGAAATCCTTGGATATTACCGTGAACTCGTGTCATAGTTCAATTTCAGTTAATTTACTTAGTGAGGTTAGGATTTTGTACTTTAACACTAGAAGTATCAGAAATAAGCTCGACGATATTGAGTTGTTGTTATTCCTCATTGGTGAAGTGGATATTGTGGTTGTGTCTGAAGTTTGGATAAGTAGAAATGAAGCTAAATTCTATAATCTAAGGAATTACGACTCTGTATTTGCTCACAGAGGTGGTAGAGAGGAAGGTGGAGTGGGTATTTACGTATCGCATAGTTGGAAAGTAAACTTGATATCAAAATGTGAGTTGAACCATAGCTTGTTGTGGAGTGAGATTTACATATATCAGTTCAAAAGGAAATGTTGCAATCACATTAACATTATTGCCGGATACAATCCTAACCGGAATAGTGACACTCCATTCCTGAGTTCTCTTGAACATTTTCTCAGTCAGCCTAATAGTCCTAACAAGCTGTGTTTGTTCCTAGGTGATGTTATATCCAGTGACCAATTAAAAAGAAAGTACCGTATCTCAATCTTCTAACTTGCTACGGTTTTGCTCAGTGCAATAGAACATATCTAACTCGAATAAGTGACTCTGCTAGCACCTTACTTGACCACATATCAGTGAATAATTATGAATTATGCTATACAGAATCAAATATTAATAATGAGTTAAGTGACCATAATATTTTAGTTTTTGACATGCTATGGCCAAACCAAAACACTCACCTAACATCTCCTCACTAGTAGGTGTAAGGAGAATGAATCGAGCAATATCTACATGAACACTGGTATACACAATTCAGATACATATCTTTTTTTTGCTAGGGGCTTTACGTCGCACCGACACAGATAGGTCTTATGGCGACGATGGAATAGGAAAGGCCTAGGAGTTGGAAGGAAGCGGCCGTGGCCTTAATTAAGGTATAGCCACAGCATTTACCTGGTGTGAAAATGGGAAACCACGGAAAACCATCTTCAGGGCTGCCGATAGTGGGATTCGAACCTACTATCTCCCGGATGCAAGCTCACAGCCGCGCGCCTCTACGCGCACGGCCAACTCGCCCGGTCAGATACATATCATGCGAACAGTTGCCAAATAGATATATTGTATGATTCATTCATTAACCAAATACAAAAAAGGGAAATTATACGAGCTGTCCTAATAAACACAATACAGCATTAAAGGGCATAAACAGACATAGAAAAATTCCTTGGATTACTAATGATCTTCTTACCCTTATAAAGAGCCGGGACTGCTTGCATGCAAAATTCAAACATCCTACTCACAAGAATAACATGCTTCTGAGACAAGAATACTGCAGGTGTAGAAATACAGTAACTAACTTTAAAAAGAACAAAAATAAATAAAAAATAAAATAACAATCCAAAACAGACAAGGAAATTAATGAACGAAATCATTCATAATAAAAATGTAACAAATGTTTCGTATACCACGCTTGAAATAGAAGGCAAAGTAATAACTGATAAAGAGGTTCTGTGTGACTCATTCAACTCCTTTTTATAAACATTGCCAAAAATTTAGCTCTAAGTATTCCTGAAAATACTGTGTCCTTCAGTGAATTTAATACTCTTGAATCCCTTTACCTGTACCCAACGGATGTAGCAGAAGTAAAGTCAATCATATCTAACCTCAAAAGTATGAATACCTGCGGAATAGATGACATTACTACCTCACTATTAAAAAAGCAAAGGACCCTATAATAGGATTACTCGTAGAGATCATTAATGAATCCCTGACTACCGGTATAATACCCAATAAACTAAAGATGGCTAAAGTGATCCCTGTGTTTAAGGGAGGAAATAGTCTAAATCCAAGTGATTATAGGTCAATCTCGATTTTATCAATTGTTTCCAAAATTAAGGAAACACGTGTGAAGAAAAGACTTTTGGCTTTTCTAAACAAAATGAATTTCTTCTATAAGGGGAAATATGGGTTCAGGGAGAGGTCTAGTACCGAAGTAGCTACTGTTGATCTTATTACAATGTTACAATCCACCGTAGACAACAACAACAACAACATTGAAGCAGGCTTATTCATTGATCTTACCAAAGCTTTTCATAGTGTTGATCGTAGGATTCATTTAAGAAAATTAGATGAGGCTGGAATTCGTGGCGTTACCCTTAATTGGTTTCGAAATTACTTAACAGGACGAAAGCAAATTGTTACCGTGAATAATTACTCGAGCTCTGCCAAGTATGTAACCCATGGTGGCCCACAAGGTTCCATACTAGGTCCTATTTTATTTCTCATTTATATAAATGATATTTCGTGATGTAATCTAAATGGCTATATCACATTATACTCTGATGACGCCAATATCTTCTATACAGGCAAAAGTAAGGACACGGTTTAGAAAACATGCAGCAGGATATACTCACTTTCTTACACTGGTACCAGTGTGACAAATTGACAATGAATCTGCAGAAAACTAAATACATACTTATTTCAAAACAGAAAATCCTTCACTCATATTGTTGTGTGTCCTTCGCGATCTCAGCTCTGGGCCTGATAGCTCCGCAACACGCCGCAGCCCGGATCTTTCCAGACTCTACGAGGTGACTGCAGTGCGCTTGTTTATGACGTCAGCCAGCGCTATAAAAGGAGCAGCATTCCGCTACTTCCCAGGACTCCCCAGTGTCCAACGCCAGATTACACTGAAAGTCGAACACGGAGGCTATCCCGCTTAAACATATGTATCGAACAGGTGGACTGAATTCTGGTTGTGAGGTTTCACCTCTGGCACTGTCTCACCTCTCGCTTCCTGTAGCCACTTCGAGCCCCGATGAAAGTATTCTACTCAGCCCTCAGTCCTCACTTATGCTCCGATATCAACATTAGTATTCTACTAATTGTGAATATTTATGTCAGTTCCTGACAAGCCTACGGCAATTACTAACATTCTGTCAGTGCGAACTTTCATTGCAAGTTACACTAATAATTCTACAAGGCAGATAGTTTTCGACTATCTTGAACTCTCCTTTATTTGACAGACTATCTCCTCAAGATAGATTCGTGTGTATATAGAACTCTCATGTGTATAAGTGTATATTTCAACAGACCCTCAGTCTACTGTTAATATCATCATTAATTGCGTGTAAGTTCATCCAGCTTCAAGAGAAGTTTAGTTATATTTATGTACATATTGTGTAAAAAATTTATTGAAGCAATAAATTTATGTTGTGTTTCTGTACACAGAATCCTTGTATACAACACATATAGTGACAAATTACTCATCAATGTTGCGTAAATAGAAAAGTAAATAAAGTAAAAAAACTTTGATTGATCATTGATGAGAACCTGACCTGGAATGATCATGTTGAATACATAACTAAGAAAATCGCCCCAGTTGCGGGGTTACTAAAAAATCTCAGATATTTAATCACTAAACACCTCCTCATACAAATTTATTATTCACTAGTACATAGCAACTTGCATTACTTATATGTAATTTGTATAAAGTATAAAGTCTTCTCTGAATGAACTAATGGTGATACAAAACAGGCCAATAACGAACATATATAACTTACCATTATGCACCCCAGTAAAGAACCTGTACAGTCAGACCAAAATTCTACCTCTAAGCATAATTACAGAGCTTAATTCTGTCATACTAATGTATAAAATAAAAAGAAACATAATATTTCACAACGCTACTTTAATAACTAATTCAGACAACCACAGGTATCAAACTAGACATGCAGATGATTTGGCCTTGTATCACTTCTACTCTTCAAAATATGGAAAGAACAGTTGTAAATTCTCAGCAATTCAAGCATACAACAAACTTTATGCTGACGTAAACATTGCCCCTACTTTAATAACTTTCAAACGAAAGGCAAAGGAAAATCTACCAAATAGGTACTTCGCAGGTCAATCCTGTTGCATTGTTACTCACTTGTAGTACTAAATAGTTTAAGTACCTTAGTATAATTAAGGAATTATAGAAGGGAATTTTATTTTTTACACTTTATGTATTGATGTCTCTACTTTTACTGTTTAAGTCACCTGATTGTATCATTGTAAGTATCAGAGTTTGTAGATCCGCCATTGAATATATTAATCATTGTACAATTCCTCATTATGAGGCTTTGGCTTTTTGAATTAATTATTGAAATAAATATCTATCTAAAACAACATCTCCCTTCTTAGGGCAAGTTGGCCGTGCGGTTAGGGATGCGCAGCGTTGAGCATGCATCCAGTAGATAGTGAGTTCGAACCCCACAGTCGGCAGCCCTGAAGATGGGTTTCCGTGGTTTCCCATTTTCACACAAGCAACTTGTAGAAAAACATTTCTCTGCCATCCATCTCGCCAGTGTCACTGCATAATCCACATAACATACCTTCGTACACCGCGATACTCTATTCACCAAAAATGCCACATTATACTCAGTCTTCTAGTACCACCACCATGAACAGTAACGATCTTCAAAGCACGCATTTAGATAGTGTTGTGCGAAAGAGCGTTGCTGATTTTGTGAAAAGTTACAAACCTGTTTAATTATTAATCTTTCACAAGGCAATTGTTAAATGCAATTTTTAAATGCAATTATTGTAATAATTTTGTCTTAAACATTGATTTAAACTTTCCTTCATGAATTCTTTGCTTAAAACCTTGTAAATGGCCCAACATGTGTGCGGAAATAATATAGACAAATATTGATAAGAAATTGTCGTCGTAAATCTCAAGTCTCTATACGATCTTCCTGTAACTAGGAACCTTAAAGTGCAACTCAGTCTTTCGTGTGGAGATATAGATACGGGCATCACAGTATTTTGACGTTCAATTAGAGGCGTTACCAAACGAAGCAATTCGGTATATGCGTTTTTATCCATTCTTAAATAATTAAGCCAGTCATCCGGGTCTTCTCGTAAGTCGTTCATTAAATTTACATGTGAATGTATATATCTCTTTTAATAGCCATTTTTTGCCCCATTTTGATCTACAACGCTTACTTCTCTTCTTCTTAAGCAGCAAACAGTAAAAAAATGGCTATACCAAAAGCAAATCGTCACTCGGCCATATTGCTGTGATAGCACCTACTCCGAATTCGAACTTTGTCGTACTGAAGTTTGCGTAAATTTACTCGTGCTGTATAGACGCTGCACAGTCAACAACCGGTTTTGCATAAACTATACCCACAAGTATGCTCGGAGTAAATCCTGAGCGTGTGGACGGACCTTTAAGGTTTTCCTACCGCTGAGCGCCAAGGCTAATTTACTTTTTTTTTCAAGCTTTTGTGTGATCAATCACAGTTCAGCTCTTATTGTTGGTAGAAACTTGAAATTTTCGTTATTATTTTACTAATATGATTGCCTATACAAATAAAGCCTTACTCAGTACATTTATGACCATTAATAAATAATTGGCAGGCAAACCCCAAAAATAGGAATTAAAAATAAAACAAAACAAAAATTTAGCAATAACATTTAGGTAGATTTTTTGTTTACATCGCGAACATATTTATTGTATAGTACATCCTATTATGAAGCAATATTGAAAATTTCATTAATTATGCACCTAAAATAAATCTGCAGTAAAAATAATTAGTTTACATATCCAAATGAGCCAAAAATACAAGTCTAATAACACTCGTTTGGTTTATGTCAATACTAATGAAATACGGTACAAACATTTTTACATAACACTTGCATAACATATTACAAATAATAATAACTGTACCGGGTGGTACACCTCCACGCCGCTTATTTAAAATTTGCGCCAGTTGAAACTCCTCTGCTGGAGGAAGTCTGAACTTTATCTACGGTATTAATTTTCAAGTTTCTCAGAAGATGTCACTACTTGGAAATTTTAGAGTTTTTGAACTGGGTCATTTTTGTTGTATTTTTGTTTTACCTGTAGTAAGAAGTGTGAACTTTCTCTTCTAGAGGACACTACTGAAAAACTACAATGGTGCACCCTAGTGCGAAGTGAAAGAACTGTTTTTTGGAGAAATTTGTATTTCAAAAGTTTGTTTCTTGTTAAATTTCTTTCTGTTATTGTTTAAGTTGGCTGTATACCCCTTTCTTTCCCCTTGTTTTGAATTTAGCCAATCCTGAATTTCTCGAATTAATTTTCCACCAATAATATGTGTACCGGGCGGTACACCTCCACGCCGCTAATTTAAAATCTGCGCCAGTTGAAACTCCTCTGCTGGAGGAAGTCTGAACTTTATTGACGGTATTAATTTTCAAGTTTCTCAGAAGATGTCACTACTTGGAAATTTTAGAGTTTTTGAACTGGGTCATTTTTGATGTATTTTTGTTTTACCTGTAGTAAGAAGTGTGAACTTTCTCTTCTAGAGGACACTACTGAAAAACTACAATGGTGCACCCTAGTGCGGAGTGAAAGAACTGTTTTTTTGGAGAAAATTTAATTTCAAAAGTTTGTTCTTTGCTAAATTTCTTTCAGTCATTGTTTAAGTTGGCAATATTAACCCCTTCTTTCCCCTTGTTTTGAATTTAGCCAATTCCGAATTTCTTAAATTAATTTTCCACCAATGATGTGTTTCTTCTTCATCTTGTGTAGGGGTTTTCTTTAACCACCAATAAAAGATTGTGGGCGGGTGTTTTCCTTCCTAAAACGCCTCGAACGTTCCGCGAGAGTATATAAACTGCTGATTTTAGGGCCTCTGCGCCACTTCTGTACCATCTCTCAGTGTGTAAAGTACATAGCAGGGGGCGGGTAGCGCCTCTTTCTTCGGCGGCGGTCAACAACAAGGTAATGGCCGATTAATAACTTATTTCTTTGCTAGCTCAGCAGTTTAACTCTCGGGGCGGGTCCGAAGTTTTTCCATGATGTAACCTTCCTTAAAATGTAAAGACCTTTGGTATCTATTCTATCTTTAAACTACATGTCGGGATAGAGAGTGCTTAACCCTCTTGAGCTCCCACTCATATTGTTTCGAGGTGAACTTATTTTTCTCAACCTATTCTTCTTTAACGTAATGTAAATTGTTTCTTTCTTAAGTCACCTCTTTAGTATGGGATTAGCCCTTGTATTAACGGCCTAGTGCCAAGTGGGTTTTAAACAAAGAGTATTAGGAGCGCAAGTTCGCCTCCTCTCAAATTGTTATTTTAGAGGTCATGTAATTAACCTTTTCTCACTTAATAGACCTCAGTAGGTTGGGTATTTTACCCCTGTGTCTATGTCCTGAGAGGACAACTTGAAGGTGGAGTTTGGTGTGGCCTTTCAGAGGCTTAAAGTTTGAGAGCGAGTAGCTCTTTTTTGAAAATTGAGTGTTGTATGCCTCGAGGAGGCTTTTCTGTGTAATTTGGAGCAAGTGCTCCTGAGCATGAATGGGGTTTTCTGCCCCTCTGTTAAAACTTATTTTGAAGTAAGGTTGGGCTGATTGCCCAAGCATTGTGAAGTCGATGCGCGAAGCCCAAATCCAGTAAATTGTGTAACTACATTTTGTTGACTTGCTACTCTGTACCTGCCATACTTGTTATTTCCTTATTTTGAAAAGAAAATATAACCTTGTTAATTTTACATGAACTCTAATTTCGTAGCTTGAGACCCGTTCACACCCGCACCTTCTTTCACCTCTAACTACCGCAAAAACTCGGTAACAAGTTGGGGTTTTCTGCCCCTCTGTTAAAACTTATTTTGAAGTAAGGTTGGGCTGATTGCCCAAGCATTGTGAAGTCGGGGCGCGAAGCCCAAATCCAGTAAATTGTGTAACTACATTTTGTTGACTTGCTACTCTGTACCTGCCATGCTTGTTATTTCCTTATTTTGAAAAGAAAATATAACCTTGTTAATTTTACATGAACTCTAATTTCGTAGCTTGAGACCCGTTCACACCCGCACCTTCTTTCACCTCTAACTACCGCAAAAACTCGGTAACAAGTGGTAGCAGAGCGTGGTTGAATGGGTCTCAATTTAGCCCCTTTTGACGGCTAAACATTGTTTTGTTCCGAACCTTAACCATTTTCACAGTTGCTGGAATTTTTTGAGTTTTTCAAAATTGTTCTGTCATCATGCCCGGCCCTCGCGATGTTCTCCATCTTAACTATTTGCGCAAAGAGGAGTTGATCTATGAGTTAACTATCAGAAATGTGCAATCTGGAGGCACGGTTGCAGTAGACACAAATAAGCTTAGAGAGTCCCTTGATTTGCCCATTTCCATCCCCACCTTGGGAGAGAAAGAAATTGACGACTCTCTTTCCACGATCGTCGAGAATATTACTGGGCTAGCATCTGTAGTTAGTTTTTTTGATGAAAATGATCCTTCTCCTAATCAAATTAAGCGCGTGCAAGCCAGGCTGTTTCATTTTTCAAATAGAGTTAACGATCTGTTGTCTCTAAAGTTGAATGACGTTCAGAAGAAGGAAGCTAGTACGCTGCTTGAAAATATTTCTGAATTATCTAGCAAGGTCACTCAACTGTTAACTGGGGAGGTTCCTCCCAAAAGCGATCTACCCACCACAGTGAATGTAGGTAGCGAGGAAGAGCCTCCTAAGGGAGAAGTAAATAGGAAAACCATTGCCGCTCAAACTATCTCTGCCCCATTGGACAACGAGTCTGAACGCCGTGCATCGTTGAATAAAATACGTTCTGAATTAACTTCCTTGCCATTGAAATCTTTACCTACTATGTCACCCGGGTTTAGCAGCTTGCCTCATCCATTGGCAATGTTGCTCAGAGGTATCTCTAAGTTTTCCGTTAATACCACCAGTGACGTAATTTCATTTTTAAGATTTTTAGTTGAATTTCAGGATCATGCCCTTGTGTTTTCTCTTTCCCCATGTCAGATTTTGCAAATCATCTATCCCTATGCTATTGGTATTCTCTCAGACAAAATCGTAAGAGCCATTGCCGAGCAATCATCTATTGAGGATTTCCACGCCCACTTGCTAGCTAACTTCATCCCGGCTAGGGCCAGGTCCTCCCTTATTCAGAAGTACTATTATCGTGTACAGCGTTTGGATGAAAACTTAGCAGACTTCATCCAAGATATTAAATTCTATACTAGGGTGTTTGCACTTCATTTTCCTGAAGATCAAATTGGACAGGCTATTGTAGAAGGAATTTCACCATCCTATAGGTCATATTTGTGTTTCGCGGCGTGCCCGCAAACCTTTTCTAAACTTGAAGCATTGGCCGTCTCAGCGGAAGGAGTTAGATACGCCGATTCTTTGCGTGTCGCGAGAGAACCCCCTCCTTCTTTTGGTCATCCTCGGCCTCCTCCTCCTCGCCGACCAGTCACACCTCGTAAATGCTATGCTTGCGGATCGCCCGACCATCTTCGGAACAAGTGACCATTGCTCAAGTCTAGTGGGACAAGGAATGGAACTGGTTAATCACAAGGCTGTTTTAAATGTGGGGCTTTCCCACACATCGCCAAAAATTGCCCAAATTCAAATAGCACCCCCTCCTGCTCAACTTCTGGTGCAAATTCCACCAATGCCAATAATAAAAAATGACTAGTGGCTTCGGCTGAGTCGACTAATCCCTCTTCCCGAGGCTCAGCCCCTCGTAAACAGGTCGAAAATTCAGGGAATGTTCTATCTTCAGATTCATCTTTCGAATGCCCCAAAGAATGTCTTAGGATTGCGGCGGATACCCCCGCACCTGTTCCTTTTCTTAAGATTGAGTTAAATAATGAGCCTATAACAGCTCTATTAGATTCAGGCAGTGTTTGTTCAATTATTTCGGACCAATGGTATTCAAAATTGCAATCTGTTTGTAAACTACCTGACTATGTCTATTCTCCTGTTCGATATGTTTCGGCTAATTCACCTCCATTGGAAATCCTAAGTTCTGTAAATGTCAAAATTCGTGTTTTTAAATTTACATGGAAAATAAAAATTGTTTGTGGCTAAGCACTTGTCTTGCCCCATTATATTGGGATCTGACTTCATTTCTTACACTGGTCTTGTGCTCGATCTCCAGAGTAGGTCGTGCACATTCAAATTTGCGACCAATTGTAAAATTCCCTTGTTAAAGTGTAATTCTGTATCATGTTCATCTATTTTACCTACCCAGGATGAGATGTTGTTAGACCTTAGACATCTACCTGAGGAGCAGGCTGATAGTATTCGTAAGTTGTGTCAGTCGTTTCCAGAGGTGTTCTCTGATACTCTTGGTGTTACTGACCTTATCGAATACAAAATTGAGGTCACGGATTCGATTCCTGTCCGTTTTCCACCTTATAGGCTATCTCCACCTAAAATGAAGGCTCTGAAAGAAATTATCGATCAGATGTTGAAGGATGGTATTATTAGGCCCTCTAAGTCGGCGTATTCTTCGCCTATTTTTCTAGTCCCGAAACGCCAAGGAGGCTTCAGGCCTGTCATTGATTATAGGGCTCTCAATCGGAAGGTGGTGTTGCAATCCGTGCCCCTTCCCGACCTTCATTCTTGTTTTTCATGGTTCCGTAAGGCCAAGTTCTTCACCATCTTGGACTTGAATCAGGCCTACAATCAAATTCCTCTAGCCGAAGGGTCTAAACATCTTACAGCGTTTGCCACGGACTGGAATTTATATGAATACAACCGCGTGCCTTTCGGGCTCCCCACGGGAGCAGCTGTACTCACTAGGCTGCTAGATAGGGTCTTCTCCGACATCAAATTTGAGTACTTGTATCACTACTTGGATGATATCGTCGTATTTTCGGAGACCTTTGAAGAACATCTAGATCATCTGCGAGAAGTTCTCAATCGCCTTCGTAAGGCTGGGTTAACTGTCAAGTTGTCCAAGGTGGCCTTTGCTAAGCACTCTATGTCATTCCTAGGGCATATTGTGTCACCTGATGGTGTTGCAGTCGATCATTCTAGAACACAGGCCATCCGTGATTTTAAACCTCCCAAAGACATCAAAGGTATCGCCAGGTTCATTGGTATGGTGAATTTCTTCAGGAAGTTTATTCCTAACATCGCTAATAGAGCGGCGCACTTGAACCTTCTTCGTAGGAAAGGCATCAAATTCGAGTGGGGACCTTCTCAACAAGCCGCTTTTGAAGATCTTAAATTAGCTCTCTGTAATGCCCCTGTACTTGCTATGCCCGATTTCTCAAATAAATTCATCGTCCAAACCGACGCGTCGTCGTCGGCGGTAGCTGCAGTCCTTCTTCAAGAGACTGAACTAGGGAGGCGATCCATCGCCTATGCATCTAGGACCTTGTCGGCTCAAGAAGCCAAGTATTCTATCTATGAGCTCGAAGGGTTGGCAGTCTTATTTGCCTTAGAAAAGTTCCGTCTCTATCTGGAACACGTCAAATTCGACCTGGAGACAGATAATCAAGCCTTAAGCTGGGTCTTAGGTAGGCCGCGTCGTACTGGTCGTATAGCCCGTTGGGCCATCCGTATTTCTGCCTTCCAATTCGATGTCCGGCATATCAGAGGTACCGAAAATGTTGTTGCTGATGGACTCAGCCGTATGTTTTCCAACGACTTTGAGAACCATGAACCGGTCGATAGTTCATCTCCTCCCGAGTCCATGCTATCTGATGTTAATGCCATCTTAACAGATGCTCCCATGCTCTTTAGGGATATCGAGAAATACCAACGTGAAAATCCGACGCTGGCTCCGATAATGGAAACCCTTTCTTCTGGGGAACATGTTGTCCCTTATGTTCTGAGGAATGGTGTTCTATGTTGCCCTTCGAGGCATGATAAGATGATGAAGGTTGTCGTTCCAGCTGTTCTTGTGCCTATGATCTTCAAGTACTATCATGAGACCCCATTAGGGGGGCATCTTGGAATCTTTAAAACTCGTGAGAAGATTCGTGAAATGTTCATCTGGAAGGGTATGGACGGTGAAATCCGTGAACTTGTAAAAGCTTGTAAATCTTGTTTGCTCAGTAAACCCACCATGTCCACCAAGGTAGGCCTTTTGTCTTCTCATCAAGCGTCGCGCCCCATGGAACGCCTGTATATTGATTATGTAGGACCCTTCCCCCAGTCGAAGGTAAATGCCAACAAGTTCATCTTTGTATGCGTAGATGGTTTTAGAAGATTTTCCTGGTTATTTCCGACTAAGCTGGCTACCGCTCAGTCCACCATTACTTGTCTAAATTCTATCTTTGCTTCTTCTGGTCCGTGTCAATATATTGTATCTGATAATGCTAAGGCTTTCACATCTAATTTATTTCGTAAATTCTGCTTTGACCTGTCCATATCTCATGTGACAACTTCTGCTTATTACCCTCAACCATCTCTGGCTGAACGGGTTAATCGTAATCTCAGGTCTGCGCTTATTGCCTATCATCATGAAGATCATTCTAGATGGGACACGTCCCTGCATTGGTTAGCTTTTGCTTTGAATTCGGCGGTTCATGAATCTCACAAATTTACTCCAGCGTCTTTGATGTTCAAGTTTGTTCCCAACACGCCGCTCTCTAACCTCTGGTCTCTGAGTGACATTCTACCCGAGACAATAGACCCGGACAATATTAAAGATCTTTGGAAGAAGGCTAAAGCCAATCTTAAGGTGTCTCATGAAAAGGTTAGGGAAAGATATGATCGTGGACGGAGACCCACCAATTTGAAGGTAGGTGACCAGGTGATGGTCAAGAATTTTGTTCCCGCGGGCAAGCTTGCCCCCAGATTTCATGGGCCGTGTGTCATTCTCGATTTCCTTACGCCGGTTACGTTGTTATTAAGCAATCCAGCCACCGAGAGGATATTTAGGGTTCACCTGTCGCAGGTGAAACCTGTATAATTTCTGTGCTAACTTGCCTCATATAATCTTGAAAAGAATATGAAGGTTATATTTTTTTGAGTTTTCACTTTTAAGGCTTTCTGCCCCTTCTATAATATTTTGTTTTATATGTAAGCATTTTTGTAAAACCTGCCCCGAACCGTTAAACTGCCATCCTGTCGTTGCCACGGCCATTACCACGCTCCCGTCTCCTGCTCCACTACACACAGTGGCTTGTACGTGAAATGAATTTCTCCACGCCTCTGGCCCCTCAACCTCACCACAATGAATGTACCCTATTATCATTCTGGTCCAATAAAAATTCTGCCGTCGAGCTTTAATGTTTCAGTGCCCCCGCAGCAGCGCGGCGCTGTACCGCTCCTGAGGCAGGGTACGGGCCCGCCCTTCCCCAGTGAGGCCAACTTGTGTACGGCGAGCCGGAGTCCTCCTCCCGGCCAAGGCTGATGTGCGGCGCACAACCAGTAACTGGCCCGCAGCCTGTATATGTTCGCCGCGGGCGCGGCGAGCTTCAACATCACTACTCCTCTCATAGTGCGGGCGAGCGGTATCTCAGGGTACTTGAGGGGTCCGAGCGGCCTCCTCTGGACACAAGCCGCAGCGGCCGCTCTGGCCATCCAACTTAATCAACCTTGAAAATATTTAATCAGCCATATGGACATTCCAGTTCAACATTACTACCTTTTCTTGGATTTTACTGCAATACTTGGTGGACTTAGAAAATTTTTCCTCAACTTTAAAAACTAAAGATTTCCTTCTGAATTCAACTTCTACAAACATAAAGACATTACTTCAGCAGTTACTACGAGAATTTTTGAAACTGGATCAAATCAAATTTCAACAATTTTGATAAATTTTTCTGCAATTAATCTCCATATCAACATCATAACTTGGACCTTGTTTTCAAACAAAAGTTTATATTCTTCTGTGTTACCCCTTGGAGGAACTTTTTTTGGGGGGGGGGAGGTCTGTACCGGGTGGCACACCTCCACGCCGCTTATTTAAAATTTGCGCCAGTTGAAACTCCTCTGCTGGAGGAAGTCTGAACTTTATCTACGGTATTAATTTTCAAGTTAGTCAGAAGATGTCACTACTTGGAAATTTTGGAGTTTTTGAACTGGGTCATTTTTGATGTATTTTTGTTTTACCTGTAGTAAGAAGTGTGAACTTTCTCTTCTAGAGGACACTACTGAAAAACTACAATGGTACACCCTAGTGCGAAGTGAAAGAACTGTTTTTTGGAGAAATTTTTATTTCAAAAGTTTGTTTCTTGTTAAATTTCTTTCTGTTATTGTTTAAGTTGGCTGTATACCCCTTTCTTTCCCCTTGTTTTGAATTTAGCCAATCCTGAATTTCTCGAATTAATTTTCCACCAATAATATGTTTCTTCTTCGTATTGTGTAGGGGTTTTCTTGGTGAACCAATAAAATCCTTGTGGGAGGGTGTTCTCATTCCAAAAACGCCTCGAACTTTCCGCGAGAGTATATAAACTGCTGATTTTCGGGTCTCGGGGCCACTTCAGTACCATCTTTCAGTGTGTAAAGTACATAGCAGGGGGCGGGAAGCGCCTCTTTCTTCGGGTAGCAGTTCAACAACCAGGTAATGGCCATTTAATAACTTCTTTTCTTGCTAGCTCAGCAGTTTAACTCTCGGGGCTGGTCCGAAGCGTTTCCACCATGTAACTTTCCCTAAAATGTGAAGACACTTTGTATTTATTCTATCTTTTAAGCTACATATTGGGATAGAGAGTGCTTAACCCTCTCGAGCTCCCACTCATATTGTTTTGAGGTGAACTTATTTCTCACAACCGATTCTTCCTTAATGTAATGTAAATTGTTCTTTTCTAAAGTCACCTCTGTAGTATGGGATTAGCCCTTGTATTAGCGGCCTAGAGCCAGATTAGGTTTTAAACAAAATGTATTAGGAGTGCAGATCGCCTCCTATCAATTTGGTATTTTAGAGGCCATGTAATTAACCTTTTCTCACTTAATAGGCCTCAGTAGGTTGGGTATTTTACTCCTGTGTTTATGTCCTTAGAGGACAGCTTGAAGGTGGAATTTGGTGTGGCCTTTGACAGGCTTAAAATTTGCGAGCGGGTTGCTCTTTCTTGAAAATTTTGTTTTCTGCGCGCCTCTAGGAGTCTTTACTGTGTAATTTGGAGCAAGTGCTCCTGGGTATGAATGGGGTTTTCCGCCCCTCTGTTGAAACTTGTGTTGGGGTAAAACTGGGCTAATTGCTCAAGAATTGTGAGGTCGGGGATCGAAGCCCAAATCCTGTAAATATTGCAATTGTACTTTTATTGCCTTGCTACTCTGTACCTGTCTTTCGTGTTATTGCTGAATTTTGGAAAGAGAATATAACCTTGTTAAATTTTACATTAACTTTAATTTCGTAGTTTGAGACCCGTTCACACCCACACCTTCTTTCACCTCTACCTACCACAAAAATACGGTAACAATAACAATAATAATAATAATCAAATACAATACAAGCACGTTTTCCAAGACCTCTCAAACACACTTATGTTTCGTCAAGGAGAGTGGATATATAATCATTTTCACAGCGATAAATGAACAAGTAAAAGATCGAGAGACACTAGACACAGAGCGGACAAGGTACACATCGAGACTGCTAGTGTTGTTGCCGCACCAAGTAAAGCCCACCAATAAATATGCCTGTTGATTGGACTGATATACTGAAACAATAGCCTTGAAAATTAAAGAGGTTGCTTATTGCAAAAATAGCAAGTCTTTAACTAACTATACTGGGAAATTCCTCCTCTGCGAACCATGTGACCTTGCCGCGGTGAGGAGGCTTGCGTGTCCCAATGATGCAGATAGCCGAGCCGCAGGTGCAACCATATCGGATGGGTATCTGTTGAGAGACCAGACTAACGAATGGTTCATCGAAAGGGGGGTAGCAGCCTTTCGGTAGTTGCAAGGGCGGCAGTCTAGATGATTGACTGATACGGTCTTGTAATAATACTCAACATGGCTTAGCTGTGTTGATACTGCTACACGGCTGAAAGCAACGGGAAACTACAGCCATAACTAACTCCCGAGGACATGCAGCTCCCTCTGTATGAATGATGTACTGATGATGGCTTCCTCCCGGGTAAAATATTCCGGAGGTAAACTAGTCCCCCATTCGGATCTCCGGGTGAGGACTACACGAGAGGGGGCGATCATCAAGAAGATGGATACTGACATTCTGCGAGTCGGAGCGTGGAATGTTAGAAGTTTGAATCGTTGTGGTAGGTTAGAAAATCTGAAAAGGGAGATGGATAGGAAAAGTTAGATGTAGTTGGTATAAGTGAAGTACGTTGGCAGGAAGAACAAGATTTTTGGTCAGGCGACTACCGAATTATCAACACGAAATCAAACAAGGGAAATGCAGGAGTTGGTTTAATAATGAATAAGAAAATAGGGCAGCGGGTAAGCTACTACGACCAGCATAGTGAAAGAATTATTGTCGTCAAGATAGACACCAAACCAATGCCCACCACAATAGTGCAGGTCTATATGCCTACTAGTTCGGCGGATGATGAAGAAATCGAAAGAATATATGAGGAGATAGAAGATTTAGTACAATATGTAAAAGGTGACGAGAATCTAATTGTGATGGGAGACTGGAATGCAGTGGTAGGCCAAGGAAGAGAAGGTAGTACAGTAGGAGAATTTGGATTGGGACAAAGGAACGAAAGAGGAAGTCGGCTGGTTGAATTCTGCACTGATCATAATTTAGTCCTTGCCAATACTTGGTTCAAACGCCACAAACGACGGCTGTGTACATGGACGAGACCTGGAGACACTGGAAGGTATCAAATAGACTTGATTATGATTAGGCAGAGATTCAGAAACCAGGTGTTGGATTGCAAAACTTTCCCAGGAGCAGACATGGACTCTGACCACAACTTGTTGGTCATGAAATGCCATCTGAAGTTGAAGAAATTGAAGAAAGGGAAAAATGCAAAAAGATGGGATCTAGACAAGTTGAAAGAAAAGAGTGTGAGGGATTGTTTCAAGGAACATGTTGCACAAGGACTAAATGAAAAGGCTGAAGGAAACACTATAGAGGAAGAGTGGAGAGTCATGAAAAATGAATTCAGTAGGGCTACTGAAGAAATGTTAGTAAGGAAGAAAAGATCAACTAAGAATCAGTGGATAACTCAGGAGATACTAGACCTGATAGATGAACGACGAAAATACAAGAATGCTAGAAATGAAGAGGGCAGAAAAGAATACAGGCGATTAAAGAATCAAGTGGATAGAAAGTGTAAGGTAGCTAAGGAAGAATGGCTGAAGGAGAAGTGCAAGGATGTCGAAGGCTGTATGGTCCTGGGAAAGGTAGATGCTGCATACAGGAAAATCAAGGAAACCTTTGGAGAAAGGAAATCTAGGTGTATGAATATTAAGAGCTCAGATGGAAAGCCACTTCTAGGGAAAGAAGACAAAGCAGAAAGATGGCAGGAGCATATCCAACAGTTGTATGAAGGTAAAGATGTAGATAATTTGGTTCTGGAACATGAAGAGGCTGTTGATGCTGATGAAATGGGAGACCCAATTTTGAGGTCAGAGTTTGACAGAGCTATGAGTGATCTCAATAGGAACAAGGCACCTGGAATTGATGACATTCCCTCTGAATTACTGAATGCCTTAGGAGAAACCAGCATGGCAAGGTTATTTCATTTAGTGTGCAAGATGTATGAGACAGGAGAAGTCCCATCCGATTTCCGGAAGAATGTTGTTATACCTATTCCCAAGAAAGCCGGTGCTGACAGGTGTGAAAACTACCGCACCATTAGTTTAGTATCTCATGCCTGCAAAATTTTAACACGTATTATTTGCAGAAGAATGGAAAAACAAGTTGAAGCTGAGTTGGGAGAAGATCAATTTGGCTTCAGAAGAAATGTAGGAACACGTGAAGCAATCCTGACTTTACGTCTGATCTTAGAGGATCGAATCAAGAAGGACAAGCCCACGTACATGGCATTCGTAGATCTAGAAAAGGCATTCGATAATGTTGATTGGACCAAGCTATTTATGATTCTGAAGATGATAGGGATCAGATACCGAGAACGAAGAATTATCTACACTCTGTATAAAAATCAGTCTGCAGTGATAAGAATCGAGGGCTTTGAAAAAGAAGCAGCAATCCAGAAAGGAGTGAGGCAAGGCTGCAGTTTTTCCCCTCTCCTTTTCAATGTTTACATAGAACAGGCATTAACGGAAATCAAAGAGAAATTTGGAAAAGGAATCACAGTCCAAGGAGAGGAAATCAAAACCTTGAGATTTGCCGATGATATTGTTATTTTATCTGAGACTGCAGAAGATCGCGAGAAGTTGCTGAATGGTATGGATGAAGTCTTGGGTAAGGAGTACAAGATGAAAATAAATAAGTCCAAAACAAAAGTAATAGAGTGCAGTCGAACGAAGGCAGGTGATGCAGGAAATATTAGATTAGGAAATGAAGTCTTAAAGGAAGTAGATGAATATTGTTACTTGGGTAGTAAAATAATTAACGATGGCAGAAGTAGGGAGGACATAAAATGCAGACTAGCACAAGCAAGGAAGAGCTTTCTTAAGAAAAGAAATTTGCTCACTTCAAATATTGATATCGAAATTAGAAAGATGTTTTTGAAGACTTTCGTGTGGAGCGTGGCATTGTATGGAAGTGAAACATGGACGATAACTAGCTCAGAAAGAAAGAGAATAGAAGCTTTTGAAATGTGGTGTTACAGAAGAATGCTGAAGGTGAGATGGATAGATCGAATCACGAATGAAGAGATACTGAATCGAATTGGTGAGGGGAGATCGATTTGGCTAAATTTGACGAGAAGAAGAGATAGAATGACAGGACACATCTTAAGACACCCAGGACTTGTTCAGTTGGTTTTAGAAGGAAGTGTAGGTGGTAAGAACGGTAGGGGTAGACCAAGGTATGAATATGACAAGCAGATTAGAGCATATGTAGGATGCAATAGTTACGTAGAAATGAAAAGTTTAGCACAGGATAGGTTGGCATGGAGAGCTGCATCAAACCAGTCTATGGACTGATGACTCAAACAACAACAACTGGGAAATTCTGAAAGGAAATTACAGTTACTTTTAATAATAAAAATAAATAATGAACGTCCTTTTGAAAGGACGTTGGCAGTTTTCAGATGGAAAACAAACTGGCTTTCAAAAGGACGTTGGCGCTCAGAGGGTTAAATAACCGGAAATATCTATTAAAATTACTTCTGAATATCCTAAAATGGGGCCAAGTTTCAACGAACGCAGTTTTCCGAGGTCAAGAAGACTGTAGAGTTAAGAAAACGTTAACCAAATAATTTCTCAGTGCGTTAGTTTTTGAGTTATTGTTTATGGAAACATTTTGCGCTCTTATTACAGTATAGTCATTACTGAATGTCTCATTGTCTTCCGAATTCGTTGGTATGTACTACACCCGTCGGTTGGGTGGTTAAATTTAGGTTCTCAGGGTGAATATGACAATTTCGTTCATGAATACGGTTTAAGGTATCCGTAGGTTCCGCTGAAGAATGAGCATAATCGCTTGTAAGCCAATCTAACTCCCAAATGATAGCAGATAATCCAATATCTCTCATATCATCTCATAAATTATTACTATAACCATATATCCTATCTTAATACTACATATCATTACCTACTTTCAGAAAGAAAAACGCAGGACTTGCCCTAACACTAGTTTATTAGCATGCTAATGCGGTATTGACTTGGAAATCGTAGAAAAAAGAAAAACATATTATGTTACATATTTCAAATAAAGTATTTTCTCAATTAACACAATTGAAGTTGGGATTTCTTTCATCTTTCATCCATAACTTTCCGTTAATAACTTGTTAACTCATTACAATCCATGATAAGTACACAAAATAAGTTCAAGGGTGTAAATGAGGTTTGAGTCTTTATTATGGGAGGATAGGGTATTCTTCATATTTATGTTTGTTGGATTTTTGTGTTAGCATTTCGGAATACGAGATAGTTAATAAGTTCCCTTTTATGTGGTATCAACTGACCTTCCACATTAAATTATTATATTCATAGCAATACCAAGCTAATATACCCATATTTATAC
Source organism: Anabrus simplex (assembly GCF_040414725.1). Lineage (NCBI taxonomy): Eukaryota > Metazoa > Arthropoda > Insecta > Orthoptera > Tettigoniidae > Anabrus > Anabrus simplex. Next base: position 221,917,361 of record NC_090268.1, on the reverse strand, counting down.
ATTTACGCCAGTGAATATCAAATATCTTATCATTAAGTGCCATTCATAGAATTATCAATCAGTAAAAATTATGCAATTCTTGCTGTATATTCACATATTCATGTGTTACTATCATTGGAGAACATACATATTATTTACAGCTGTGCCATTACTATATTGTCATTCAATACCAATCTACCTTCTCATTGGAAAACAATCATTCAGGAAGGCGAGGTCTCTTACTATCCCTATATCTACTCCGTTAAATATGTGAGACACATTTAAGCTTTCGTAAACTTCCATAACATACTACCATTCGACATTAATTTATTTGGACTGTACCTTCATATTCATATAAACATAACGTTACCTTGCAGCTAGCGCCTTATTTACCATACAACATCCATAATTGGAATCCGTAACAACTACTTCCTGCCATTACTCACACAATAAAATATAATATCTTCCCATACCATCATTATTTCACATTTCTCTTATATCTCTTCTTAGAACTTCATTCGCATTCAAAATTCAACTCATTCCTTCTAAAATAACATCTCTGTTACGGTATTCAAATCCATCAACGTCATATTCTTCTTATTTAACTGCGAATTCCCCATATACATTCCATTTCTTCTTACAGTACAGCCATAATTAAGTTGTCTGCCGATCTGGTTTCTTCAATATGTAGGTTTTACTCTGCAATGCAATTATTCCGATGCTAATCTCACCTAGTTCAACGCTAATGACCTTTCCGAGTATATTGATACATAATCATCAATATACACATTCCGTTCAAGCTTACAATAACCTAAATTCACAATAGGGATATAACTATCATTCAAATTGGCAAGCGCTTGTGGTTAACTTCTTAAAATCTAGCATTGTGAATCACATAATAGCACATACAGTACACATTATCTGCATGCAATTTCACACTCCTACTATTTTTTTCATCAACTACGAGTAATTTTAGAATAAAAATTTGGGAATCTTATTACTTATCTCGATCCGATTGTGTCATGTGCTTGCTTCTGCTGGTTTCACGCCATCTCTGCACAATCAGCTCCCGTCTCCGTCTTCTTCACAGCTTGGCAATGGTCTGGGCATCTCGGTTTGGGCTACGGCATCCAGGCCAGCCTTCTTCCACCATTTTAAGCGTACATCATCATATCGCCGGTTTCCATGCAATAAGAAGGCAATATTAGTTGGGCGAAATGAACAGTTAGATCTTCCATTATAAGTCTTCTAACATACATGAATGGTTATTGGTATTCCTTAATGCTTCAGAAATGTTCTCTAAATATATATCCAATAAGGCTTTTTCTCATAAAATATATCATCAGCTGAGTGTTGACTAAGGCTCCTAACTAATATTTCTGTTGTTCTTGATGGTATTATGCCGCTTATTTTCTCAGCTTTATACTGGATCGTATCCTTTTCTGTCTCCGATATCTTAAAATGCGATGTATGCGTATTTCCTTATTCTCGGTTTATCTTGCACGCGTAAATGACTAAATCTAGCGCTAAGATGAATATTATCTCTCGGTTTCTTCTTTTCGTACGTTGACACAACTCTTCTTGATTTGCAGTACAATTTTACTATCTCTTTCAAACTCGATCTTAACTTACAAAGTACTTAAGAATAGCCTGAATTCAACTATTTTCTTTTGGACCATAGTTATTTCATCAAAGAACCTCTTTTCTCGCCGGTCTTCGTAAGTCTACGCCTTCTAATTACGGTCAATTCGCATCTTGGATTCATCTCATATATGTTCGCACTGCTTGAAGCTACTCCGCACCATTTTCTCCGCTACATCTGCATGTCAACGATCATCTCGACTGTAACATAATGGTACAGTACTCTAGCCCTTCGCGTTTACGAACGTTAATTTGGGGAACCCAAGCAGCCTTTATTATGCCATTGACCTTCTGTTGATCGTGGCACCATTTAGGGCATTCAGTATAGCCTAAGCGCGCGACAAGCGAGGACGTGTTGAGTAGACGACCCCGGTAGTGGAAGAGGGGAGGGCCGGAGGGGAGTGTAGGAAAGAAGTGAAGAGTTTTAAGAAGATGATTGGTGTTGAACAATACAGGGCAGTAATAGGAAGATGGCTGGGGAGAAAGAAGAAAGAAGAATTGAAATTAGGAGGGAGTAGAATGGCATTGGGAATGAAGGGAAAGATGATGCTGACAGCGGCGGTGATTATAGTAATGCTATGTATCGGAGGAGTTGATTTGAACCCCGGGCTGATCTCCAGCGGAAGTAAGAGTTGGGAAAACGTGGAGCTAATCAAAAGAGTTGTAAAAGAGACCTTATTTGAGCAACTTAAAAACTTTATACAAGAAAAAACGAAGGCGTTTGAGCCATGTTTGAATGGCAGTTTCATAAAAGTTACCATTCTGTTATTGCTAATGGCCTCTTCCGACTTCTCATTGATTGACTTAACTATTTCCAAGATTGTACTAGAGAGGCCAGCACCCTCAGTTGTGAACACGAAGGATAATTCTTTCCGGCGAGACTGTAACTTTATCTCTTTGACTCGAATATTTCTTGTGGTTTAGAGAGAAGGATATAAAATGGACCCCACGCAGACCAGAGTGGCTTTTCTGAGCTATAGATGGGTATTTATTAGATTGAAACTTAGCATATTCCGCCATCCTTTTTCTTGCCTTGATGTTATTATTACAAGTATGGCAATTCCTTCATATTATTATTGGTTCTACTGTCCTTTTGTGATATCTCCACTAGTATTCATAGCTGATTCATACGCGTCCTTTCGCCCCACAGCATGAATGGGCTGCGTGTTTTTTATGTTGTGGTTATTGGAAGTATGTTGTTGTGATAATTGTGTCTCATATTACTTCGTTTATGTGCACTGCATCCTAATGTATTTCGCCATCAAATAACTGTTTGCCCTACGTGTCGCTGAGAGCTTCCACTCGCTTCGTACGAGGCGCGTACACTGATGTGTTTGTGCGTGAGGACGGGATTTTCTCTGATCCCGCAGCTGATTCATTTGTGCTGTGCACGTTACGTCTGGTGTTAACGAGACCTTATTTATTGACCTGGAAGTCATACTACATGAAAATGAGTTCGTTATTTAACTGGAGCTGGTGCTCATATTGGTTGCCGATACCGGCTTTTTTCTGAATGGTATGCACGTATGTTAGGATGGAGGGGAGTGAAAGGATGGCGTATCGGTCGGTTAAATTTCCATTTTAATTCTTGTTTTTGTGTCTCGTTTCTGCTTTTCGTGCGGTGCTGTTTATTTTGCCTTCAGACCTATTCTGGGCGCTCGCTTACCCAGGGAGCCGGCATGTTTGATTTTCTTATATTTAGGCTATGTGCTTGCCTGAGTTTCTCCTTGGGGCTATAAAAGTAAGCAACAGATAGGGAATCTGCCACCCGGGCGACTGCCCTAAATGCAGATCAGTATTGATTGATTGATATTGATTGATTCATTGATTGATCAAATGCCTTAGACAGGTCAATCGTGATACAGTCCAATTGACCTCCTGAATCCAGAATATATGCTATATCTTGCTGGAATCCTACAAGTTGGGCTTCAGTGGAATAACTTTTCCTATACCCAAACTGCCTTCTATCAAACCAGTTATTAATTTTGCAAACATGTCTAATATAATCAGAAAGAATACTTTCTCAACGCTTACATACAATGCATGTCAAACTGACTGGCCTGTAGTATTCAGCTTTATGTCTATCACCCTTTCCTTCATATACAGGGGCAACTATAGCAACTCTCCATTCATTTGGTAAAGTTCCTTCATGCAAACAAGAATCAAATAAGTATTTCTGATATGGTACTATATCCCAACCCATTGTCTTTAGTATATCCTCCGAAACCTTATCAATTCCAGCTGCTTTTCTAGTTTTCAACGTTTGTATCTTACTGTGAATGTCATTGCTGTCAGAGGTAAATTTTAATAATTCTTTAGTATTAGTCACCTCCTCTATCTAGACATTATCATTGTAACCAACAATCTTTACATACTGCTGGCTGAAAACTTCTGCCTTTTGAAGATCCTCGCATACACACTCCCCTTGTTCATTAACGATTCCGATTCCTGGAATGTCCTTCTTGGAACCTGTTTCTGCATTAAAGTACCTATACGTACTCTTCAATTTTTCACTAAAATTAGTATGGCCACCAATTATGCTTGCCATCATGCTATCCTTAGCTGACTTCTTTGCTAGGTTGAATTTTCTAGTAAGATCCTTCAATTTCTCCTTACTTCCACAGCTATTTCTAACTCTATTTCTTTCCAACCTGCACCTCCTTGTTAGACTCTTTTCTTCCCTGTTATAATATAGTGGATCTTTATCATTCCTTACCACCTTTAAAGGTACAAACCTATTTTCACATTCCTCAACAATTGCTTTAAACCCACCCCAGAGTCTGTTTACATTTTCATACACCGTTTTCCACCGATCATAGTTACTTATTAAAAACTCCCTCATGCCTGTTTTATCAGCTATATGGTACTGCCTAACAGTCCTAATTTTAATCTCTTCCTTTCTTTCACATTTATTTTTAATTACCACAAAAGCAGCTTCGTGATCACTAATACCATTTATTACTTCGGTTGGTCTATACAGCTCATCCGGTTTTATCAGCACCACATCTAGAATATTCTTCCCTCTAGTTGGTTCCATCCCTTTCTGAATCAGGTGCCCTTCCCATATTAACTTATTTGCCATTTGTTGGTCATGCTTCCTGTCGTTCGCATTACCTTCCCAATTGACATTTGGTAAATTGAGATCACCCGCTACAATCACATTCGTATCCTTATCGTTTCCCACATAGCTGATTATCTTATCAAATAATTCTGAATCTGCATCTGCGCTACCTTTCCTGGTCTGCACACTCCAAATTGCCTATTATCTTTAGAGATGAGCCTTACCCCTAGAATTTCGTGTTTGTCGTCTTTAACTTTTTCGTAGCTTACAAATTCTTCTTTCACGAGGATGAATACTCCCCCTCCTACCATTCCTATCCTATCTCTACGATACACCCTCCAGTTCCATGAGAAAATTTCTGCGTCCATGATATCATTTCTCAGCCATGATTCAACTCCTATTACAATATCTGGTAAGTATATATCTATTAAATTACTTAATTCTATTCCTTTCTTTACAATACTTCTACAGTTGAGCTCTAACTGTTTTTATGTCATCCCTTGTTGATTTCCAGTTCCCTGTTCCCTTATCATCGCCCCCTAGGCCACCCTGTTTCCCTGAATGTAGCTCCGTATAACCCTTCTAACCAAATTTCCTAACTTATATGTACCACTGAGGTTTATGTGAAAGCCATCTGAGCGCAGATCCCTATCTCCTATCCACCCATTAGGATATAGAAATTTCACTCCCAGTTTCCCACATACCCACTCCATAGTCTCATTTAAATCCCCAATCACCTTCCAGTCAGTATCCCTTCTTCACAGTATTCCACTGATAACAATCTCCGCTTTCCTAAAGTTCATCCGTGCTGCATTTACCAGATCCCACACATCCCCAACTATGTTCGTATTTATACCTGCTTGTCTTACGTTGTTAGTACCAACGTGAAAAATTATCACCTTCTCCTTTCCCTCCTCTTTCTCTTCTACTTTCCTCAACATCTGCCTTAACCTAATTCCTGGATAACACTCTACCCTGGTACCCTTTCCTCCACATACTTTCCCGACATGTCTAACGATAGAATGCCCCATGTGCAGAGCCTCAACCCTAACCCACCTCATTTGATCCCCAGTACACCTGCTTCTCAACCTCGCATACACTCATCGACAGAAAAAAATACTGACAGTAAATTGCACAAAATCATCACAGCATCACTATTACTCCGCCTATCACAATATTTATGTCCGCCAAGAACGGAACGGAAACCTGACATCTAGCGGCCACGCCGTGAACACGGTCGGGCAATCTTTTCAGCGGCAAGGGTACGATGCGCAAAGGTATCACCGAGATATCACTATAAAATTTGTCACAAATGGAACATAGCAATTGCTTTTACACATATCATGTGAAAAATTCCTGGCACATTAAGAAATATTTCATTTTTGGAGTATATTATGTATGCGTACTTTACCACTTTACAAGTACATTTGGTGTTACGCTCACAGTGACACACGTATGTCTTTTGTCTCACACGTTGAACAATTTCGTGTGTAATGTCTTTGTTCGCTGAAGTTCTTTGATCACGACGAGTTGTGGACTTGTGCCCTAACTGATTCATTAAGTTATTTATTGGTCCAGGGATCATGCTACTTCGGCAATAGCTTAAGGTCTTGTAATTTAACAATAACCTGTTCATTTGCCTCATCGAAAAATGAATACTATTCACCTCCATTTTGCTTTTTGAACTAGCCGCTCTACTCATAATGGACAAAGATACTGAGAATCCACAGACATAGCACTCGCATTCCTCGGTGCTAGCCCTGGACCTCAAGGAAAGAACAAAAGACGGCATCAGCAGCGGAATACGACATAAACCAGTCCTGTCTACAAGCCTTAAGTATGTTTTCATGTTTCTCAAATAACGACGGTATTTCTTAGTGTGCCAGGAATTTTTCACTTGATATGTGTAAAAGCAATTGTTATGTTCCATTTGTGACAAATTTTATAGTGATATCTCAGTGATACCTTTGCGCATCATACCCCAGCGGCAAATTGCTATGTCCTGTCCACCGCCGTCTCGATCTCTATATGCTGCCTGCTATATTCTATGCGGTTAACATGCTTTTCAGCGTGAGCTCTTAGTGTCACGAACCTGCGCTATGGGCGCCAGCTAACGCACCCAACTTATCTCCGCACCTACGTTGTTGTGTTCCAGTGCGGTTGCATCGATCATTTATGTGTGTGTCTCTGGTTGTAAAATGATTAATTGTTGTGTTCCTCTCTGTATATCAAAGCAGGAAATCCAAATTCTTCTGGTGTGAGGATTCCTGTTATCCCCCAAGTAAAGAACTTTTGGAAAATTGACTTAATGCTATATCAAGACACGGATCAACCAAGGGTAACCAAAGGATTCCATCCGATTATTCCCGTGTTTTAAGCCTGAATTTTAGAGAGGGAGGTAAAAGATAAAACTAAAGTAAAAATATATTTAAGCCAGAGAGCGTGCCTAGTCGGTCTTCGCATTATCCCCATTACCTTCAAACCAGAAAAATAGCTCCACGAACGACCAGACCAGACATGCTCTTCAACCGCAGGAAATACCTTGGATGACGAGTATGAAATTCATTTGAACAACGATGTATCAATCGAAGTCAATATTCCAACGAGTAAGAATGACAGTAGTGATCAGAAAATCAGGCATTAGAGTCTCCGATCAAGAATTTTGAGACTGCGATAACCTCTGATGACTAACCATAATGAAGTTAATAGACTACAGAGACAATTCGAAGACAACCCAGAAATTGATCGTTTGAATAAAGTAAAGGAAGCAGCCAAATGGAAAAAACGACCATTTTTAAAAATCAAATCCATAATTTTCGCAAGACAAAAGTCCGGGCAGTCAGAACAAATTACGCGGTATTATGTGGCGTGGGGAATAGTATCCGAAACGTTTACGAATATGGCAGGACTCCTGGTCTAGTGTCAGCTCCGTCACAATGCACTCTGGACAGGTAGCATAAATGGAAAATGTTGATTGTGTTTGTCAGGATTTCCCAATTAGCGAAGTAAAGACTTAGAGTTGAATGTAAAACTCTCAGACCGACTGAGAGGAGTGTAACAGTGATCGCTGATTAAATGGCAAATTAGGTACGGCCCCTCTACAACCGAACCAGTGACAAGTTCTTTTGCGTGGTCAACGTTGAAAGTGTATGCGGCACAGATATTATAAAATATCACGCTCTCGCGAATAAACTGTTGTGTTTTCTTGTAATCCGACTTTCAAAGAAGTTATCTAGTCCTGCTGCGTACTTCCTGGTTAAAGGCTTAGACGTCTCAGAAATGATTACTGTGATGCCTTTCGGCAAAACAATCCAGATTTTGTGCATTTCTATTCACCAGCAGATAAAATACATACAATGGTTGAACGATGATTTCATCAAGTACCTACGTAAAAATAATTCGGTTGAAATGAAAATGTGAAAAACTGAAGTGTCTGACTAGTGAGACGGCAGATGCTGTCTCGCTAACTGTGAAATCTATATTTGAGTGTGCGTCTTGTCTGTTACAAATCGGTTATTTTATGTTCTCACTAGATTATTTTCTGGAGACGCAATAGACCTATTTAGTTCAGTAGGATTCCGTGGTGGATTTAATGATATGGCGAACGCACGTACTACATCATGTGCTATAAAATGTATTCTGAAAACTGGTCATAAACAAAGGGTCAGCGAAATAATGATAGAGTTTTTTTTCGCCCACTACTGGTAAATAACAGCAAGGAAAGTACGGAAAAGGTGCTCCCTTATTCGTGTCGAGAAAATTCTGAAACTGATATGTACCATGCTGCATGGGTGATCCTAATGTAATATCTACCGGTACTGTAACTGGTAAGATTTTACGAGTATTATTTTACGTTTCTATATCTTAAGCCAAACTCAAATGTCAAATTTTAATTTCTGTATGTGCATTATCTTCTCAATTAGTAACATGATAAAAAGATTATTTTTCATTTTATATTGTTATTACGGACCATCTCTCATTTACCCATGTTCTTGGGTGCGGTATGTGCTGCCATCTGCAACATCACTGTAAACGCAATTCTCGTGGCCACCGCCGTCTCTATCCTCCTATACTGCCTGCTCTATGCGAGCCTTTTTGCGACTACGCTGCGACAAAATTTCTCCGCTAGATGGCAGACATAGACGCACAATGGTCTAAACTGATTCTAATGACGACAGCCTACAAAACACTATGCAGTATGGTCATATGTTCACTGAAGCTCGTAAATTACATCAGTAATATTAAATATCGGCAATATTATCTGCACGAAGTAGCAGTTGGCCTCTTCATGCACAATTTAAAGATTTTCCAGGACGAAGGCTTGGAGTGGTACCGTACTTTTTGTGTTCTTGCCAACGCAATATGAAATAATAGAGGTCTTACGAACTTGGCGAGGATAATATCACTAACATTTTGCTAATGTTCTTTGACCTCATACTGTAACAAAACACATTCTGAAAGTTTTTTTTAAATATTTGTGTTACCTCGCACCGATACAAATGGGTCTTATGGCGATGATGGCATAGGAAACGCCTAGGAATGGGGAGGAAGCGGCCGTGGCCTTAATTAAGGTACAGCCCAGAATTTGCCTGATGTGAAAATGGGAAACCACGGAAAACCAACTTCAGGCTTGCCGACCGTGGGGTTCGAACCCACTATCTCCCGGATGCAAGCTCATAGCTGCGCGCTCCTAACCGCACGGCCAACTCGCCCAGTATTCTGAAAGGGAAGACGTCGCAAGTCCTCGTATTGCGCTCGTACGCTTGAAGGACTTCGACAATAGGGCACATCAGTTTAAACGAACTCCTGGAGATGCTTCACCAGAGCAACAAAACTAGGTTTTGGGTGTCGAACTCCTCCTCTGTCCTGATGTATAATCAGTTCCATTTAGAGGTGTCGAAGCTCTAGGCAGTGAGATGTTGCTGACACAAATGTCACACTCCATCCTCTCTTCAACAACACGAACCTAGTACCCGCAAGTTAGGATTTGATTTCCTTTTTCTAGTTTCATTGGAATATTGTCGTCTGGATATCTGAGGTTGTCCAAAATGTCTAAACATGAAGATGTTTTGTGATTGTCCGTCACAATTTTTATCACAAGGAATCCACTATCCTCCACGGCTTTAATCACCTTCTGGAAAAAAATCCGCAGCCTTTTTCCAGTCATTCGACCGGGCCAGGAATGGAATGAATGAAGCCCCATCTTTTTTTTCTAGTTGCTTTACGTCGCACCGACACAGATAGGTCTTATGGCGACGATGGGACAGGAAAGGGCTAGGAGTGGGAAGGAAGCGGCCGTGGCCTTAATTAAGGTACAGCCTCAGCATTTGCCTGGTGTGAAAATGGGAAACCACGGAAAACCATTTTCAGGGCTGTCGACAGTGGGGTTCGAACCTACTATCTCCCGAATACTGGATACTGGCTGCACCTAAGCGACTGCAGCTATCGAGCTCGGTGAAGCCCCCACCTAGCAGGGAGGATAGGAATTGTGCCGGCTAGCGAAGCCTGTCGCACCCCTCCGGGGCAATGATTAATGAATGACAGATGAAATGAAATGATATTCGAGAGTGTTGCTGGAATTAAATATGACAGGGAAAATCGGAGTATCCGGAGAAAAACCTGTCCCGCCTCCGCTTTGTCCAGCACAAATCTCACATGGAGTGACCGGGATTTGAACCACAGAACCCAGCGGTGAGAGACCGGCGACTTCCACCTGAGCTGCGGAGGCTCCATCAAATTCTGAAATAAGGTGTAAAGGCACAGATGCGAGCTTAATCTGAGGATATCCAATTACTTCCTTCATTAGGTCCTTGCCTAGATAAAGCCGACAGCCGCTTTTCTCTCAATTCTCTTCTAGACGGTATTTCATGGAGTCGTATATTTTCTGGCTGCGAACGACCTTGCCGAGATTGGCAAAATGGTATACAACAGTTGAATATTTCGGGGAAAGAATCTGAAGTTTCAGTTCTACGAAAAATATACCTTGCACGAACGGAAAGAAACAAGTACCCACACCTTAAAATCACTTTTGAAATATCTATAAACATAACATAATTAATTCATTTCACAGTTCTATTCAAAATATATCTTGTACGAACGAAAGTGACCAGACACGTTTACTCATTGTACCAAATAACTCAGGTTTTCACACACATTCAGGCACCAATAATACAGTGCTACACCCACACTGACAGCGAAGATTGTGCGTCTACTGCTGCACTCTTACGGCGATTTGGAGAACTATTGGTAGTCACCGCTTCCTTTGTTAAACTAGCGGCATAGAGCAGGCAGTATAAGAGGATCGAGACGGCGGTGCTCGTAGCACAGAGGAATTAGTATATAGAGATTGAGGCGGCGGTGGTCCTGGCCTTGTATATCTCGTATGCAACGGTTGGGCACAACGAGCTAGAATAACATAGAGGGGCTGTATACCTGACATCAGCGCTCCCTGCTTGAAGCAAGTTGATAAGGGGCAGCCCTGTTAACGGTTGTCAAAACAAAGCGAATTGGCGCGAGAGCATATGTTGAGGTGACAGGGAGATCGTGCTTGCCAGTTTAATTCCCTAAGTTTTAAGAAGTGAAAAGATAGATCCTCGCTTTCAAGAATGCCAGCCGTAAGCTCAGCGTATGGTTGTACTAATCGGAGTAATAAAACCAAGGATATATCGTACTTAAGGAAGTATTACTGAATTATAGCCGAGATTCCTTTTTGTAATTTCTGTTTGTAATTAAATCCATTTTATTGTTTACTTAGCGAAAGTACGGATAGCCACGGTAATTATTTGTCGAATTTTGTTTCAGATTTCGTTTAAAGAACAAGGAATTAACTGAACAATGCGTTGTGAGGGCGAAAAGAGATAAATGGTATCCCGCTCAATTCAGTTGCTTATGCTCTGTACATTTCCAGCCCTATTTAATTTTCATTCACATTTACAAATAAAGGATATGGAACGCCCACCACCAAGAGAACGTAACCACAAAAAATCACTTATTTCGTTCAAACGTACACCAAGTATGATAAATACAGCATTTTACTGCTATTTTTGAAATGTATACAGCCTTTATTGTAGATGTCTGTTGCCTTGGTTTTTAAAAATTACGCCACACTTCATAATGGACAACTTTCAAGCTAGTAATCCCAGTATGATATGGTAATGGGAGAAACATGATATCCCCCCTATATTATAATAAATAATTACACTAAACGATTATTGTGGTAAAGTATTCATGCTCCGCCTCTGTGGTGCACTGGTTAGCGTGAGCAGCTGCCACCCCTGGAAGCCCGGGTTAGATTCCCAGCTCCGCCACGAAATTTGAAAAGGGGCACGATGGCTGTAACGGGATTCTATCAGCCTGGGGAGGTCAACTGAGTAGAAGTGGGTTCGACTCCCACCTCAGCCATCCTCGAAGTGATTTTCCGTGGTTTCCCACTTCTTCTAAAGGCAAATGCCGGGATGGTACCTAACTTAAGGCCACGGCCGCTTCCTTCCCCCCCCACAAGACCCCTGTTCAGCATAGCAGGTGCAGCCCTCCCTCACAGTTGTATCTTCCGACCCAATGTCTCACGCTCGAGAACACTGTCCTTGAGGTGGTAGAGGTGGGATCCGTCGCTGAGTCCGTGGGAAAAACCAACCCGGGAGGGTAAACAGATTAAGAAAGGAACACAGTACTCATGAGGATGCAATAATTTTAAAAATATTAACAGAATGAGGTTGTAACATATTATAGGTCCCTATGATTTTAAGGTTTCCTGTCATAAATATTTATGTCCATCGTTTTTATTCTAATTTACGCTTAACCACAACAGCCAAGCAGGGTAACGCTCTTGTTCCGATTTCGAGGCCTATTCGTATGTCACTGTGCGATGATTTCGAACTACCCTACAATCAACTGATCGTGATGTTGGTCTCGTGCCGCAATATGATGAAGTGGCGGTATTCGCTTTCATGCTTCAAGCTTTCGGCAACGGACTTTAATTCTCCTCCAGCGATTCTAAAATTGCGCATTTTCTACACTTTTCGTCATTTAAAGGCCATGCCCCCTTGCTTGTGTGACAACAGGAAACATGGCGGACGTTCGTTCTATTAGGTTCACCCAGGCAGCGCTTCTAGCTCGTTGGTTGGGCATCTTCTCGGTATAGATATTCCTTGCTTTTTCCTTGCGAAGTTACCGTCCTCGAGGGAATATCCTGTTCTCGATTTATTTTGTTAGGACTCGTGGATATACGTGAATTAAGTAATGGTATGTGTTTATATTCTAAGTGTTAATTTCTAAGGCCTCTTAATTGTCGAATTGATTGTTTTTTGATTTTTCAAACAGTGTAAGTTGTACTCTGAAGTCGACTTCCGTTCTTTAGAAAAGTGAAACATGGTGAGGCATTATGCTTACGAGTTACAGTTTAATGTATCCTTAAAATCCATTTATTGAAGAGCAAGAGTAGAATTGCAACTTTTAATTTTAGTTATTTAATATGTATTCCTAACTAGTGTGCTGCATATTTTACCGTGAATGCTTGTGATTCATTGAATTTATTGTTGAGGTTATGAGCCAGAATGCTCGTTTGTTAAAGTGTAGTTAAATTTCTTATTTTGTTTTTCTGTAGGGGAAAGTGAAGTGTTCAGAACTTCGTACGAAGGACAAAAAGGAACTCCTCAAACAGCTCGATGAGTTGAAGACAGAACTGAACAACCTTAGGGTTGCAAAGGTGACAGGTGGAGCAGCTTCCAAGCTTTCAAAGATGTGAGTAGAGTTTTGTGTGAATTTTCTGAACGCCTCCGCAGTTCTCTGTTTGTAACCTAAGTCTGTTGCTTTGGTTAGTTCTATGCACCTTATCTTTAAATTATTAAGCAGACCCTACACGGTCAGTAATACTGACAGTACTCATCAATATTGTAGCGACCTTACACGATCATTATTACTGTCAATATTTTGGTCAGTACCAGTGCACTAGCTTACCATTGCGGCATTCTCACTTTACAAATAAAGTCAATAACCGTCACTACGGAATGAGATTTATAGCATGCAATTGCGGTATTCCATCAAAATGGATCGTAAAGACGAGCATTTTGTAGCTATCATATTAGCACTACACGAAACGCAGTTTTAAACGTAAACGATGGGTTAAAGATTGGCTTAGGAAAAGGGAAGAGTATTCTCATATGAAGTTGTTGAGGGAAACACAATATACCGAAGCAGAAGATTGAGCTATCTCTGAATGCGTGAGGGTACTTTTGCGAAATTACTACAAATGGTAGAGCCTTTTGTTATAAGGCAAAATACAAACATGCAGTGCTGTTTATCGGTGGCAGAAAGATTAGCGGTGACAGGTATCTTGCAACTGGTAGGAATTTTGAAGATTTAAAGTTTTCCGCTACATTGTCACCAGTTTCCATCAGTACAGCAGTTGTGGAAACTTGTGGAGTATTGTGTTACGTTTATTCTAGCAGTGTTTCATATAGCTTGATAAACTTTTGCAATAGGCCTACTTGACGGTTCTACAAGTACCTCTACTTGGCCTTGGTGAGAAACGCATTTGTCGTCCACCGCTACTCCGTTGATACTGACAGAAATAATGACAAGCGCAATCACACGGTCAGTATAACTGAGAGTATCCCCACCACTCTACAGTACTGGTGCTCGCAGATCAGGAAATCCGGATCTGCTTCAGTACTGGCCTTCATTCCATCATTCCAGTCCACACACGATCAGTATTACTGTCAATATTTTTCGGTACTGACAGTTTTATTGACCATGTAGGGTCTGCTTTAGAAACTGAGTCTGACCATCGTCTTCTTGGTTTCCCTCTTCTTACCCTGAATCACAAGCCCATTATTTTCCTAGGTACCTAGTTGCCTCCTGTGGGCCTGCTGCTGAAGCTAGTTTATGCATAGGCTTGTCTGCTTCATCTTTAGATTTCATTCCTTAGTCTTCATTGTTCTCCCCAGAAATTTTCGTCAACCTGGTGGCAGGAGTGAGTAGCTGGGTGGGAATACTTCATCAGAAATGAATGTGATAAAATTTCATTTCCCTCAGGTCATTGACAATATCGGTTACGTGAACGCTACTGATCCAAGAAATATCATTGTAATATTTGTCACATATGAAAGGTAATCATTGATTTACTCAAATAAAGTCTAAAATCCCAGGTAGATTAAGAAATAATGGAAATATTTAATTTTACAGAATACATAATTTACTGCCTTACAGCTATATACAATTTTTTCTGCGTCGCAGGGCTTCCGTGTTTTGTTTGTGTGTAACAACACTTTCGTGTGTCATGTCTTTGCTCACGGTAATGCTTTGGTGTCGTGTCACTTCAACTGTCAATTGTCTAATAGTGCTGTTCCTTTAATAAAGTAATATATCTATTGGTCCAGGGATCATGCTACTTTCCGGTTGCTTCGGCACGAGATTTAGGTCTTGTAATTTCCTTATTACATGGTGATTTTCGTCGTCAAAAAAAGCGGTAACATCCTTAATGTTGTTCACCTCCATTTTGCTTTTTGAACTGTCCGCGCTAGACAAATGCACAAAGATAATAAGAATTCACAGACATGGCACTCCCATTCATCGGTGCCAGCCCTGGACCTCAAGGAACAAACAAAAGACGGCGCGAGCAGCGGAATGCAACATGATGGACTCCTGTGTTTACAGCTCATAAGTACATATTCATATTTCTTGCTAGTAACGACGGTATTTCTTAATCTACCTGGGATTCGAGACTTTATTTGAGTAAATCAATGATTACCTTTTACATGTGACAAATATTACAGTGATATTTCGTGAATCAGTAGCGTTCATATAACCGACAATATCAGACAACTGCAGAATTGAACTATTTTAGTATTACGCATGTAACATAAGAGAGTATTTTGAACTTCTAGTGTTATACTGCTCGGTCATAATCGTGTAACACTGGGCTTACCATTCTGTTGCTGTGGAGTGCCTTAAGATTTTGAGATGTCGTGCGGAATCGGGTGCTTGCATGCGATTTCGTGCTAATCCAGACACCTCTCGCGCGTAAAGCTGCATGATAGTCGAGCTAAACATTTGAATTGTGTATTTTGATGCAATTTTGCTGACAATAATGAAGATTCATCACTTAAATAATTATTTTTACATCATGTACATTTTAATTTGGAACACCCTGTGATCCAAATATGGATTAATATTATGTAACTAGCTAGTACATGTATGGTACTCAAAAAAAGAGAGAGTTGATCACGCAACAATGAAACTGACTAAAGAGGTTCTTGATTGTGACAGGACATAGAAAGGGTAGAAATTCAGCAACTGCTGCCTAAGTTTGACAGCATTAAAATGGTTTTGACCGGGCGAGTTGGCCGTGCGGTTAGAGGCACGCGGCTGGGAGCTTGCATCCGGGAGATAGTGGGTTCAAATCCCATTGTTGGCAGCCCTGAAGTTGGCTTTCTGTGGTTTCCCATTTTCACACCAGGCAAATGCTGGGGCTGTACCTTAAGGCTACGGCCACTACCTTCCAACTCCTAGGCCTATCCCATCATCGCCATAAGATCTATCTTTGTCGGTGAGACATTAAGCCACTAGCAAATATTTTAAATATTTACAAATGTTATGTGGAATGCCTTGTAGAGGAGAGATGTGATTAATACTTTAGCCCGGCTGTCAAGATTTTCACACCCGTGTAACAATTTTCGTTTGTTTACACGCTTGTGGCCTTCTAGGGAAGGATGTTGTCAAATGGTGCTCAGTGCTGACAACCCCTGTACTTATGAACTATACTAGACTTAACTATAGTTGGCGTCTGACAGGTAAGTTTGGAGGGAGGAGCACTGCACGTGCCATTTCACGATGTTGCCACATTCCAGCATTCCTCTTTCTACATGCTCTTACCCCTCGCTTCTGGCTCACTTGTTCCCTCCTTCATTCTGACCGCTGTGATCTGTTGTAGACTACCTGGCCAGGCGGTGTCGTCCCATTTGCGATCACTCTTATCAGTGACAGTGACAGATTTGGTAACTCCCAGTAAGACGAGCTGCCCTGAAATTTTATCTCCATGGCAACCGCAGTTGCCCCACCCTCGTTTCCATGGCAACCGCAGTTGCCCCACCCTCGTTTCCATGGCAACCACACAGCCACTCCCTTTATCCCGCCTCGGCAGGCCGGAAACGGACCTCCCTCTACGAAATGTCAGACGGCAACTTTTATTATTAGCAGTATAGTCATATTGACAAAGATACGTAGCACTCCTATTCGTCGGTGCTAGCCCTGGACCTCAAAAGTAATATGTAATCTGTTTGAACTTGTGATGGGCAGTTTGAGACGAGGTCTCAAGATTTCTCGAGACTAGCGCAGGCACTATTTCTCACGAGAAATTTCGAGAGATCTTGAGAGCGTTGTCCCCGTATTATGTGGTGATCAACATGTCGTACGCCTACAGGTAGATGGAGCTGAATGTTTGTGCTGTATATGCGAAGAGCGGTATTAATCCAGCCCGGGGGCCACTACATTTGTAATGTTATAAGTGAGTGGAAATTAATGCAATCTTACTTGGAGAGCATCTGAGAGGAGAGATGTGTTCATTGTGATGTCCAGGAACCCACCATCCCGCCCCAAGAAGTACATTTACTTTTATAACGTAATTAAGATTATTACACACCATATTCATTTCTCAAGTAGCTTCTTGTATTCCTTTTGGCCAATGTAAAGTGGCACGTGATCTCCTTCCTGTGAAGGAACTTAATCATAAAGTGTTACCAACCGCAGCACAATAAATGGCTTCTAACTGTGCAGACCAATGGTCTTGTCCACGGCAAGAATCCTAACTATCCAGACCAATGGTCTTGTCCATGGCAAGAATCCTAACCGTCCAGACCAATCGTC
Organism: Anabrus simplex; assembly: GCF_040414725.1. Taxonomy (NCBI): domain Eukaryota; kingdom Metazoa; phylum Arthropoda; class Insecta; order Orthoptera; family Tettigoniidae; genus Anabrus; species Anabrus simplex. The sequence goes on along the minus strand of NC_090268.1, from coordinate 221,899,819 downwards.
TTTCCTCACAAAACTAGGGGCCTGACGCTGCTTTTAACCGTCCAGACCAATGGTCTTGTCCACAGCAAGAATCCTAACTATCCAGACCATTGGTTTTCTCCATGGCAAGAATCCTAACCGTTCAGACCAATCGTCTTTCCTCACGAAACTAGGGGCCTAACGCCGCTTTGCGGATTATAACCGTCCAGACCATTGGTCTTGTCCACGGCAAGAATCCTAACTATCCAGACCAATGGTTTTCTCCATAGCAAGAATTCTAACCGTCCAGACCAGTCGTCTTTCCTCACGAAACTAGGGGCCTAACGCCGCTTTGCGGCTTCTAACCGTCCAGACCAATGGTCTTGTCCACAGCAAGAATCCTAACTATCCAGACCAATGGTCTTGTCCACGGCAAGAATCCTAACCGTCCAGACCAATCGTCTTCCATCCAGAGGCAAGAATCTAATAATCACCACCAGCTAGCGAAGCAAGCATAGTTCCTGAGTACAGAGGTTGGCAGCACGAGCACTGCTAGAGAACATCCTTTCCAAGTAGGCCGCGAGCGAGGAAACAAACGACAGTCGTTACGCGTGAGTGGCCCCCGGGCTGGACTAATGATGCGAATAGCAAACCACGCGCCTTCTCCATTCCGTAAATGTGTGTCAACAACCGACTAGGCTATTCCTTTCTACCCTCCTTCCGTGACTCACCTCACCCCTCCCCCTTCACCCCTCCCTCTCCCTTCCCCCACCCTTCCGCAACAACACAGATACACGGTAAGCCACACACAAGCTTAGTTGTCAATGTGACTTGAGAATGACAAGGTCATTTCCATTCGAGACAACAACTTTTATTTACAAGGAAGTTAAATGAGTTTTCTTTTCTTACATTATTTTTTAACTTGTTTCTCATCCACTCATAATTCCTTTTCTCATTACAGATGTTACACACGTTTTAATCCATGGTATTGTCTTGTCTCACTATACTGCTTAACAGTGTTCTCATTTTAACAGTCAGCAAGTTTTATTTGACAATCAAGAACGACCCATCAGAGGAGAAGACTTTGTACCTCAATATGGTTTTTTGCTAGTTGTTTTATGTCGCACTGACACAGATAGGTCTTATGGCGACGATAGGACAGGAAGGAGCTAGGAGTGGGAAGGTAACGGCCGTGGCCTTAATTAGGTACAGCCCCAGCATTCGCCTGGTGTGAAAATGGGAAACCACGGAAAACCATCTTCAGGGCCGCCGACAGTGGGGCTCGAACCCACTATCTCCCGAATACTGGATACTGTCCGCAATTAAGCGACTGCAGCTATCGAGCTCGGTAATATGTTTTTAATTCATTAATCATGATCACTGTCTTTTCACTTCATCAAGATTTTTAATTTGTTTGTGTTATGTAATAATTGTTCTGCTACTGAAGGTGGCCTTGAGAATAGGCTGAACATGTTTAGACTTCGTTTCATCTAACAGACGAGTTGATTTGTATTGATAAGGAGGATTTTATAAATACTTTTATTTGTAAAGTGACAACCGTCAATACAGAATGAGATGTATAATTTGCAATACTTTGATGGGCAAATTTTTCAGATCCAGTCAAAGATTATCCAGCATTGTTACAAGGGGACCACACACTTCCCAAATTCTGCTTCATACTGGGCATTCGCACTAGGATTGTTTCCTTGGTGTACTTCACCATCTACAAGATATCCATTAAGAGTGTTTAGATAACATACCTTGAAACCAAAATGAATAGGTTTTCCTCTAATAAATTGTTTGCAGGGATGCCTCCTGAAGTATGGCACCATACATTCATCATGTGACAAGTGCTTCTCAGCTCAAAAGTTTTCCATGAAGCACGTAGGAGGTCAGTCAGAGGTTCAACTTCCACATTTTGTCATTGAAAAGACAGGATGAATAACTGCATAAAAGATACATTTCAACAAGAAAACCGCAATGCAGTGTCAATTTTATATGAAAATTTTACTTGGTGTGATTAAAAATGGTTAAATTAAAACATATAACTTACAGCCTACACTTATGTGTTGCTATGTTAATAAAGAAGAATGAAATGAACAGAACGGAACATCAGAACTATAACAATTTTAGGCTGACTTGTACCGGGCAGAAAGACTGCACTTCCGCACAGCTTGCCAGATAAGTATCACCAAAATTCTACTTCTAATGAAAGGATACCAATCATCACCAAGCATATCTTCCCATACATAAAAGCACCTTGGAGAAAAATATATTACAACGGGGTCTATATAAATAACTATAGAAGTAAAACAGGAATTACTTACTTCAAACGTGCAGCCATTACTGGCACTCGTGAAAACAAGACTTCTTTTATGTAGCTATACCGTACGAATGAGCACGATATACTGAACTAAAAAGAACCATGTAAGATGTTAGGCGGGACTTCTCTGAACACGATAATACCGTAGTAAACAATACAGTGCACGTGGTTTCAATAATAAGAGTCCAAAAATACGGTGTAGTTTGCCGTGCTGGGCGGGTCGAGGTTAAATCACTTCCCCCACCCTGCTGATCAGAATTCTGCTGGCAGTTTTTATCCGCCATTGGAATTTGAACTGGCTAACAGTTTTGCGTAAGGAGGGTTTTCATTGTAAATCTCCCAGTATGTTTTCTCTTCCACATGCTCCATTTCAATTCCTTGCCTGTGTCCTTAAGTCACTGAAGTTTTAAAAAGCAATTTAGAGCCAGCTAACAAGTTTAAAAATCTGTTAAAGAGAGCTTCGTAAAGGACACAGAGTTTAAGGAAAAGAAACTAGAGTTTACTCTCGAATACAATACTCTCTCCTCTAAGAGCATTGCAATGTTTTCATGACACTTGCCTAGTAAGATATATATATTTTTTTTTTTCTAAACTGCCTGGTTATGAGAAGCTGGGAACAAGATAAGACAACAGTATACTATATTCTGTTGAAATTAGACTGATCTAATTTGACATAAACATGTACACTAGAGCTTGGAAACTCCAAATCCTGCAAGAAATTCAAACTCCCTACTGCTCTTCTGGCCATAGTCATGCAAGACCACTAGCCTTCTAATCTGTAGTGTCCCATCATGAGCCAGTTGAAAGGAAGGTTGCTCATTGCTGTAAAATAGTGACTACAGATCAGTGCTTGCCCAGCTCTCCTGGGGAGACATTTCTGTGCTTCCATTTTTCAGTAATAAACTAGCTGATGTACCCATGGCTTGCTACGGAATTCTACATTGTATGCAGAATTCTAAGTTAGTGTACAAGTTTTGATTAAGAATGTATTAAATTGCTTAGCTCTTAACGTTAACCCAGAAACGCGATGGGTAAGTCACCATCACTCATGTGAAGACTGGGCTAGGGAATTTTTATTGTAATGGTAGGCCTTCTTGCCTACTATCAGTCACAGTCAAGTTGGGAATTTTCATTATAATGGCAGGCACTCTCTCCACCTGCCTTTTTACATCCTCAGTGGTTTTCCCAACTGAAATCAACATAAGTCATTACAATGTCAGTAGAAAAGTCTCAATTAGGAGCGATGCTATCATATGAAATACTCAGTCAAATGAAAAACCACTCTTTTTCCTGACTTTTAATGAATACTATTATGCTGTCGATCTAATAGTCCAAAGTTCCAGAGCTGGAATGAGCAGGCCGCAGACAGTCGTTGGTGTGCACACTGCTCATTTCAGTCGGCACCTCAGACTAAGGATCGAATAGGTGGAATGCTATGATGACCCGTATGTTATGTACCAGTAATATCGGAAAATATATGAACCAGAGGAATGGCATGCTAAAGAAGAAAGTTATATAACTCTCAGCTATTTCTCACCAATATTCAGGCAGGCTTTTATACTCGGTACGCAGCAGTAATCCCATCTATCGGGGATGAGTGGCTGCAGAAGAGACAAAGATCATCGTGCAAACAATGGTTAATGTAATGTTATTGTAGATCAGTTTTATGAGCTTTTCTTATTGTACACCTTCACATTTAGTTTTCTTCCTACTCTTATCGTAGTCAGTATGGTTAAACTGAATAAAACATAAATGATTGGAAATTGTTCTCTCTATAATTTTTTGTTATGTAGTACTTTTCGATAGTACCAATATCATAGGTATTTAAAAATTAAATTTTAGGTGCCTTCCCCATAACTACCATTTCATCCTGGGTGAATAAAATATTGTTTATAGCCTAGACAGTATTCTTATTCTCTGGCTCTACATATTGATTTTCATTACATTCTGTTTACCCATTTTCTCGTGGCTCGACGTTGAAATGGACTCGGCAACAAAAATACACATTCATGAATATCTCTATATCTCTTATCATAACCGGTACGGTAAAAATGTATGGGTTGGCAACCACGGGGCCTCTAGGTGAGTCCTGGCATTGCTTCCACTTGTCAGGCTTCTCACTTTCATCTATCCTATCTGACCTTTCTTGGTCAACTCTTGTTCTTTGCCGACCCCGACGGTATTAGAGCACTCGAGGCCTAGGGAGCCTTTCATTTTTACACCCTTCGTGATCGTCCGATACCTTTGTTTTTTGTAGTGTAGGCTTCCTTCCATTCTTTTCCTGTCTGATTAGTTATATGTAGAGGATGGTTCCCTATTTGTACTTTCTCTTAAGACAATAACCACTACCACTCTTTCAGCCATTTTATCATGATGTGTGTATATACAGACAGAAATGACTGCATCAAAACAGCCCCAGGTACTCTTGACTTCGGAGCATGGTTTGGTGACCACAGGCCCTTAGCCAAGGCCTGGCATTGCTTCCACTTGTGCCAGGCCTCACGTACATCTATCCTATCCGATCTCCCTTGGTCAACTCGTGGTGTTCTCTGGCCCCAACTGTATTAGGAGTTGAGGCCTAGGGAGTCTAATTTTTACGCCCTTCATGGCCCTCATCTTCCTTTGGCCGAGATTATTTTTTGAAGTGTCTGATGCCCCTTCCATTTTTTCCTTCTGATTAGTGGTAATGGAGAACGGTTGCTTAGTTGTACTTTCTCTTAAATCAGTCTCCATCACTACATCAAAATAAGACTTGTACATAGGATGTGATAGCTGAGTTACCTCTCACTAAGGCAATAATGCTATAAGTTCTGGCCAATGCAAGGGGTAACTTGCATGCTACATTGATGCTATCAATGTCACTGTTAGGGATTCATTTTTTTTTGCAGCTAGATCTCTGAAAATTGAGTGCATTGGTCAGAATATAACCATGAGCACTCTTATTTCAAGCAGAAACGCTCTAAGTCTGGCCGCCTTCAATTTTCACTACATTTCCTTGTGTGTTGAATGAGGTAATGTGATGGAAACTTGCAAAATTAGAAGAGTTTCAAGAGAGAACTAGTGATGCAGATTTATATTACATTGAAAAATTAGATTACAATCACAAGAGCTTGTGAGGTGAATTTCGGAAACCTTGGGTGTGGACTAGATCTGATCTTGCTCGTCTCCTTCCATCTTTTCCATCTGAGCCTTCCTAGGTTGATCAGCCCTCTTCCAATCCTGATGGTCTTCTTCCCGTCATTGAATGTAATAGTCTCATTTCCTCTATCTTTATTTGGAGGATTGCTGAGTGTTTCTATGCATGCCCTAGCTTCAGAATGTTATGTGACTGATGTTTGCTCTCTGATCTTTGCAGCCGAGTGGTGCGCAAAGCAATTGCACGAGTGTACATTGTTATGCACCAGAAACAAAAGGAGAACTTGAGGAAATTTTTCAAGGTTAGTATTCTATCAGTGACCTTTATCAAAAGTTCTCATTTTATCTTTCCTTTCATACTGTATATCTTATGATTCTCTTTTAATTTACACAAAAAATCTAAACTGCAATGTATATGTGTACAAGCTGGAATTGGAGTTTCTAATTAGAAATTTAACATAAAGCTTAAACCTCCTGATATTTGTTTACAGTGTTTCAGAAAATAAAGAAACCATTGGCAGCTTATCTTTCAAAATGCTAAAGAGTGTTTAGCTAATATATCATGTGCATCAGAGAAAATGAAACTGTCAAAACACTGGGCGATTGCCTAGCAAGTTCATAAAGTGTATCTAAATGGATGACTAAAGATGTTTGATGTATTTTTTATTTTACATTAGGAGAAATTTACTTATGGTAAACTATAATGCTCTTCCTCAAAGAAACATTAGTTTACAGTGGTTCTTTTCCCCCATTGAGGGACTTCTGAAACAACTGTTAGAACAGTGCAAAGTCATGCAATCTTTGATGTTATGGGTTTTATTCACAATAGCAAGTGGATGATATGTATATTGACAGAAAGAGTGAGGTGTGGTTCAGTATAGAGAGAATAATCATAGTGTCCACATTCTGAAAGTCAGGGAAACACAGAAAATCTGGAAAGTCAGGGAAGCTTCCCCAATGATGGATTTGAGCGGATATTTTTATGCTCTATTCTGTAACCTAGGCCATTTTAGCATTTCTTTTTCAGGTATTTTTTCACAAGAAGTGTGTAACAATTTACAATTTTTATTATGCCCTAGTGTCATTTCTTTCAACCATTTTTATTTCAGTTCTAGGATGCTTTCGTAAAACTCATGACAGTGTTTAATAAGCAGTGTACATTTAATAAACTTTGGTTAGACAATAAAGTGTCTCCCGAACTGAGTGGTTGGTTGGACAAATTGGTAAATGATGCAACTTCAGCATATTGTAAAGTGTGTTGTAAATCATTCACATACCTGCCAACTTACACGGTTTAAGTAAAATTCTTTCAAGAATAAAATTGCTGTGTCCACCTATTCAATACAATTATTGTATTGAATATTGAGTTATTCTTGAAAGAATTTTACTTATTGTATCTTCAGTACGGAATAAAATGAGAATAGTTACTTGTAATTTCACGGTTTATCCGTAGAATTTACGGAAATTGCAGCATTTTACGGATGGACGGTGTAATTTTACGACTTTGTGGACAGAAATTTGAAACGTTAACATTCGATAATTGCTCCACTTCTGTACAATCGATTGTTTGCGTGAGTCAAAGCACGCTTGGTCTTGGTCGAAGGCAAGTCCACGATAGTTGTGAAATCACGGCCAGCTACATAGATATACGCTTCTCTCTTGGCTAGAATGACGTATCAAGTCAGTCGTGAGGTAGGCTCTACTCCTTGCTCTGCTGTTCTCGAGTGCGCGGTTTGTTGTGTGCGTAGAACGAGTGGTATATTTAGCGCATTTCAATTCTAATTAACCTAGACGTTGATTCGAAAAGTAGTGATAGGTTTTGTGAAATGAAGCGGAGCAATTGTCAAATTGCATCTTCTTCTAAGAAAACAGCACTGTTACAGAAATATCGAGACGGTTACACAAAGGAATGGCCGTGCTCATGTGTTGGTGAAAACCACGTGTTCTGCAGTGTGTGTTCGTGTGATTTCTCTGTGGCTCACGGTGGACGAGATGATTGCGGAAGACACATAGAATCCAAGAAACATCACGCATACGGTGAATCAAAATTATGAAACCAGTCTGTTTCATCGTTCTTCGTTAAAAAGTAATGAAACTGCGGTGACAAATGCCAAATTATTCTTCACATAATTTCCTTTGGAGCATAATATTCCGTTATCATTTTCAGACCACACTGGAAATTTGTTTAGATCAATGTTCCCCGACTCTTAAGATATCTAAGAAATATGGTTGTGCAAGAACTAAAACCTCTGCTTTGCTTCTATTCACGGCATGAGGCAAAAAAGGAAATAAGTGAACTTTTGCAAATAACGCCTTTTTCTTTGGCTACTGATGGTAGTACAGATTCAAATGCAGTTAAACTTTATCTTATAGTTGTATCTTTCTTTAATGCTCAGAGAAGCCAAATATCAAATAAAGGTGTTGCCAAATTTGTGAAGGACAGGCATTCTTCTGTTTATGTCCCGGGTTGTTCATGTCATCTCATACACATCTGTGCACAAAAAGCAGCAGCCCAATTGCCAGTCAATGTAGATAACTTATTGGTTCAGTTATATTACTATCTTGATAAGAGTTCTAAAAGGCAAAACACGTTGAAAGTTTATCAGGCTGTTTGTGGCACAGAGGGTCACAAAATTTTGAAATAAGTTAATACCCGTTGGCTCTCGCTTCTTCAGTGTATTGATAGAGTTCTTGAGCAGTGGGAAGCTTTGACACTTAAGTTTTGTAGTGAGACTCACCATAAAAATGAGACCACCAAGCAGTTTGAAACTGTGGAATCTTTCATACAAGACCCGCACGCAAAACTGTTTTGCTACTTTCTTCAGAGTTTACTTTCTGTTTTTAACTCTGTGAATATATTTCTGCAACAAGATGCTCCAGCCATACATTTTCTTAGGAGGAAACTTACTGGTCTTTTAATTGACCTATTGGTCAGATTTGTTCAGTCATGTTCTCTTCAGTCAGAATCTACATCCCTTTTGAGTGTTGAATTCAAGAGGAGGAAATACCAGAAAGCCAATGAGGACTTGGTAATTGGAGCAAAAGCTAGGGCATACTTGAAAGATAATGACTGTGATGAAGAGATGTTTTATAATTCTGTCGGAGTTTTATATGGCAGCTTGCAGTTACATTACCAGGAAATTTGCCCTTAATGATGAATTTCTTCATGCCGAAGTTGTAGACATCTCTCGCAAAATGAAGGTTTCCTATTCATCTCTTGAATATTTTGTTCGAAGATTCCCAACTTTGGTCAATGAAAGTGAACATGACAAACTTGAAGAGGAATTTGCAGTTTACCAGTGTGATACTTTCCCTGAATACATTGTACATGGACCTAACATTGATGTGAATTGGGGCAACATTGCAAAGCTTAAAAATGAAAGTGGACAAATTAAGTATAAAACCTTAAGTAATGTATTTGCAGTACTAAGTGTACCTCATAGTAACTCTCCCACAGAAAGAGTTTTCAGTGTTGTTAGGAAAAATCAGACAGAATTCAGGCCTACGTTAAGTACATCTACACTAGATTCGCTTATGGTTCTGAAGACGAAAATGTCATCTCAGGGGGAAGTATGTTTCAAGAAACATTAAATTATAAAGAAGAAAGTGAGGGAAGAATTACATTCGTTCAACGCATGTGTATGCTTTTTCCCATGTGCATATTCTTTGTTCATGAGGTTGGCGTCGTGTTCATTTAGTGGTTTAAGACTGTGTACTTTGACATGTTTTAATGAAGTGTTTGACTGCCTGGAGTATTTATGTTATAATTTTACGTGACGTTAAGTGATCCAGGTTCATTTTGATTTTCAGTACATATCGAGACATTTGTTCTCGGGACATTTTCATACGCTACATTAATAGTGTACATTATCATGAATAAATCCAATAAGAAACGGTACTTCCAGACATTCAAAAAATCATTCTGTCGATTTTTCGTGTATACTGAAATCAAGAAAGGGAGGAAAATTTGCCTTTTGCATGGTATATGGGTGTGATAGTAGTATTGCACATGGTGGAAGAAACGATTTAAGTGATGATGAGTTAGGTATTGGCATTAAGACTTCATAGTGAATGATCTTCAGGATACAGATAAATCCATTTTCATCAGTGAGAAACTACTTTTTTACTGCCTGTGACTACATCAACAGGTTTCCACAGCTGCACAGTTTTCTTCCGTTCGTTTTTTCTTGAAAAAGTTTCCAGTCATGTTATGCAAAGAAGAGAATGAAACTACAGATGAGGTGATGAATGAGCTTCAGAGGCAGTTCACAGCTCTTCAGGTATATGACACTTCCGCTACAAATCAAGATGCTGCAAGTGATTGGGCACCAATATCAAGAATTCTTAAGTATAACCAAATTTCTAGAGTAATGCTCTCTATTCTCACCATACCCCATAGCAATGCAGAATGTGAACGTGTTTTGAGCCTTGTGAAGAAAAATAGAACAGAGTTTAGATCGTGCATGTTCAATAAATCTCTGGAGTCTATTTCTATTTTGAAGACCAGGGAGTTCTGGTTCCTGTTATGACAAAACATTTTCCCAAGACCTTTTGCAGGAAGCTAAAAAGGTCACAACTATGACTAGCGTGTGATTTGCAGTGTGTATTATATGATTTCTTGCCTGTGTTATGTTAAACAAGTTTTATTGTATAAAGCCTTTTTCAGTTAGCGCATATCTGCTTAATTTATCAAGGAAGTCCTGTCATGTATGCTCCAAACTAATATTCACCATGCCTGCTGTTTAACGTGGATTTCTTCTTGATATGTTCATCTACAAATCATTGGCTTATGATGTAAGTAGATATGGTCCCATTGAAGTATCCTATTTAAAGCATGAATTATTGTATTTTGTAACTCAGAAGTATTATTTTTGTCAAATCGGGGTATGTAAAAGGTTTCAAACAAATTTATTAAAAACCACCATTCCAATACTTTACAATCTTTTAAGTTTAAGATACAAATATTACATAGATGTTAAAATGGGCCATGTTTTGCTTAAGCTTTGTAAGCATCTTCAGCAACACGTAATCTAAAGCTAAGTCAGTGCCCTGAACTGTGGGTTCCTCATTAAAGTATAATACATGCTTTAATACAAGATAAAACAGTCACTAGTCTGTGGAGAAAGTGATGCTTAAATGTAACTAAAATTAAGTAATAAACTTGTCTTTAGTATTATATGTACATGGAATGAATACTAGTGTTTGTCTAAAAAGTACAAGTTGGTTATTTATAGAACGAGACACAGTCGTCATGATCTGACATACAATTGGATTTTACAAATTATTTTATATTAATAAAGCATGGATTAATTAAAATATTAAAAATTAATCTTCGAACGTTGTTGAATGAGAATCAGGTACGTAGAATTACAACCAAGGGGTTGCGTGATAAGGTCAAAAGGCGCTTGAAGCATCAGTATAGAAGTGTTGTCACCTAGAATAATCTTCGTAATAGATTGCAGTCGAGCCAGCTTGTTAGCTGCAGTCGCTTAAGTGCGGCCAGTATCCAGTATTCGGGAGATAGTAGGTTCGAACCCCACTGTCGGCAGCCCTGAAAATGGTTTTCCGTGGTTTCCCATTTTCACACCAGGCAAATGCTGGGGCTGTACCTTAATTATGGCCACGGCCGCTTCCTTCCCACTCCTAGCCCTTCCCTATCCCATCGTCGCCATAAGACCTATCTGTGTCGGTGCGACGTAAAGCCACAAGCAAAAAAAAAAAAAAATTGTAGTCGTGAGCTGTCTAGCGTAGATTCAACGAATAGCATGTTCAATAAAGCCTTAGATGTGGGAGATTTCGCAATGTGGCGCGTGTTGAAAACTCAAATGTGTAGGAAAAATAAATGTAAGTTTTGGAACAGAGAACATTCTATTAATGAGTGGAAGTCTAACAACGCTTACCCCTAGTGTTGACAGAGAGGTGACTAGCCTTGTTGGTTGTTTGAGACGATCTGGCAGTTATTCTGCTGCTACGTGTATTGTAGGGGTGTGTCTGTGAAGGCGGAGACTGAGTCAGGAAAGGGGACATTAGGAGTAGGCGAAGGGGGTGTGGCGTGAATCGGCGACTTGGGAGTGGCTACTATTGCAGTGGGGAAATTGGTGACGTGTTTATAATGAAATATTTTGATGAAATTATTTGTATTCATGTTTAAGGCTGTGAGTAATTTAGGGATTTGTTCAATTAATGGGCTATTTGTGTCGAGAACATCGTTTAGATTATTATTAATGTTATAATACTGATCTAGAAAAGTGTAAGCGTTTTAGAACTCGTCATCAGTTTACTCTTGTTGACGTGTTTTAAAATATGAAGGTCTCGTTCAATCGTGGTAAAGTTATGGCCGGTATCCTTCATATGATTGCTCATAGCGGAATATTTTCTATGTTTTGAAGCAATTTCCCTACTGCAATAGTAGCTGTTCGCAACACCACCAGGAAGATTTCCTTTTACGTTGAGATGATGTTCAAAATATTCCATCCACCTCTCCATTGATTCCCTGGGTTCTATTATGAGTTCACCTGAATTACTTAAAACACTGCTCATTTCCTTTTTCCCTCCCTTCCTAATTTTCTTTATTACTGTCCAGAAAGGTTTCCCTGCTGCCTGACCTAGAATTTCCAGCCTATTACCAAAATCTTCCCACGACTTCTTTTTGGATTCAACAACTATTTGTTTTGCTCTGTTTCATCTACGTACAAATCCCTGTCTGCCTCAGCCCTTGTTTGGAGCCATTTCTGATAAGCCTTCTTTTTCCGTTTACAAGCTGCTGTCACTTCATCATTCCACCAAGATGTTTGCCTTTTCCCATCTTAAAACACAGTTGTTCCTAGGCATTCCCTTGCTGTTTCTACTGCAGCATCCCTGTATGCCACCCATTCACTTTCTATGTCCTGAACCTGCTTACTGTCTACTGTTCGAAACTTGTCACTAATCATATCCATACTTCTAATTTCCTCGTCCTGGAGATTTTCTACCCTTATTCGTTTGCAGACAGATTTCACTTTCTCTACCCTAGGCCTAGAGATACTTAGTTCACTACAGATCAGATAGTGGTCTGTATCATCAAAAAATCCCCGGAAAACTCATACATTCCTAACAGATTTCCTGAATTCGAAGTCTGTATAGTCTCTTATGGATCTACCATGTGTAGTGGTGAGTAGCTTTATGCTTGGGTCGGGCTGAGTGGCTCAGACGGTTAAGGCGCTGGCCTTCTGACCCCAACGTGGCAGGTTCGATCCTGGCTCAGTCCGGTGGTATTTGAAGATGCTCAAATACGTCAGCCTCGTGTCGGTAGATTTACTGGCACGTAAAAGAACAACACCTGCGGGACTAATTCCGGCACCTCGGCGTCTCCAAAGACCGAAAAAGTAGTTAGTGGGACGTAAAGCAAATAACATTATTATTATTATTATTATTATTATTATTATTATTATTATTATTATTATCTTTATGCTTGAGGAATGTATTCGTAACTGCTAAACCCATAGTGGCAGAAGTCGAGCAAACGCTTCCCATTCCCATTAGCTTCCATATCGTCGGTGTTCTGGCAGAAGTTACTAAGTCCAAAAACATAGTTTTGAGATAAATGGGTTTTAAGAAATCAGTTATATATGATCCCATATTACTGCGAGGCTATCACACCTTTTGGGCTAGTTCTTTTTGCAGTGCCTCCTACTATGTTTCATGTACGTGGTCAAGTATTCATTTAATACTTTATCATTACCCATTCTCAAAAAATGGTCCTAAATGGACGTAGTAACTTCTGCATGGCGAGGGATTAAAAATGTCACGCAGTTTGCATCCGGCAAAACTAAGTCCCATATCTTGGACTTGGTTATTTTTGTCAGGTCTTATTTTGGTAAATTTCTGTTCATACTGAGGTGTTTTTATGGTGTGGGGAGGTACAAGAGAATTCAATGTTTACAATAATCTATTTGAGTCATAATCTCTATTTTGCTATTTAGTACTACATGTTAACATTATACTCATGCTAACATCAAATTTCAGGACTTTTACTCCACTTCATAATGTTGAACAACCAGAAAGTTCTTGAATTTTATGAAAGAGGTAAATAACCCATTCGTGAAGATGTTGCCACTGAAAAAGATTAAACATTATTGTCATCATCATCATCGCTGTCACTTTCGATGCTAGGGCCCGGATTGCGATCCTTGACTGCTAATGAGTGAGGTAGTGAATGATACTATGCATGAAATTCTTCAGGGATCACTCGTTCGTTGCATAGTCCAATCAAGTCTTTGTATTTCTGTTGAGATATTGGTAGATTTGATTTGTATGCCTTTTTCAAAGAAGGAAGCTCTCCTTTTTTGTGTCAGCCTAGAACTTTCAGTTCTGCGTATCCTCCCGAATAGTGTAGCTGTATTTCACTATTTCAGGGGTGCACTTTTCAAAGCGGAAGCATTTCACCTTTAACCAATTAATTCGCCTGACTTCAGTATCTTTGGTCTTATTACGGAGAAGACTTTTAGAAAGAGCATTCAGATCTATAAAATCACTGAACTTCAAGTGTCTAACTTTGTAAGAAGTAGTTTTTCTCTTCCTTGACAAACAAGCTAGCTTGAAAATATTCAATCATTCATAGTGTAGACAGATGCAAACTTTTTCTGATGTTCAATCGTGCCGTGTATACTGTCGCATTCCATCATGGAGTGGCCAGACTCGAGAAATTTCTGCTCAATGTCGGAGAAGAGAGATACTTCTTTAACCATTTCGGGTAAACTAGTCAGGAATAAATAAAGACAAGTCCCTATTTCTACACTCCTGCGCCTTCCACTCATTTCATGCCACGTGTAGCAGAACGCATTATTCGGGGGTGCACCTTCATAAATTGTAAAATTGTAAGCACATAGCTTGCGGCTGTAGTACATGGGTGACACATCACTGCTTGGAATCTGCAGAACACATTGGAGGTCGAATGTAGTTGTAATAAAAGATGCTTGCCTTATTGCTCTCTGCTTGTCGGTTTCCTTACTGCTGTTGGCATTCTTTTCTCTTTCCTTGTGCTCATTACATTCTGGTTCTAGCTTTGCTCTTTCCTCGCCAGATGATGTCTGATACCTGATACATAGGTTGCACTGGTCTTTCCTTGGTCTGAAGAAAGAATAATTGTACTTCTTACAAAAAATTCTTTTGTAAGATGTCTTGCTTGCTGGTACCTCGTTCCTTTCTTTGCACCACTCTTCATAGAGGGAAAACATATTTGATATGAAAAGTGAACTATCCAAGTATTTTCTTGTCGATGACTTTCTCGTATAATGTGACTCTGTTAGTGGGAAACCTTCAATGTGATCCCTGATTACCTAATTTGTCGTACACTGAGCTTATTGGCTGGAGAATGTTGTCCTCGCATATCACACCCAGAAAACACACCCGAATCTGAAACTTCTTCGTAAGCTTTGTTTAATGGCCCACTACTTCCACATTATTTTTAATGAAAAACTTCTTTGCATTTTTTCTTTCTCTTCCAGAATCCGTCCTTGATCTGCGTCGCTGAGGTGCAAAAGCTTTACTGTGTTTCAGTAGATAGTCCTCCTGTCGTTTGTAGTCTTCCAGTTTCCAATATTCATCACAAATGTTCTCTCTATCATCCTGAGAAAAGATACTGCTGCACTTAAAAGAGCACTTACACTGGACTGGTTTTGGCTTCTTGCATTATATTCTCCCCTTACGGTTGTGTATCCTTTTCCTGAACTTCTTAGTTACACTTCGCTTCCATTTGGTAGGATCGGTTGTATGCCATCTGCTACTTTTTTCAGTACTTTCTTCAACGTCTGGAAGAAAACGATTGATTAGAGAGAAATATTTGGTGTTGCAGTTAATATAGGATACATGAGTTTGAATTTACCTGTAACCTTCATAGCTTCAGTGGAAGGAGTGGAAGGAACTTCTATTAAGGACGATTGCAGACTGCTTTCGTTATCAGGTACAGAAACATCTGCACTTGGTGGTGTCCAGTCTGGGTCATTGTCAGCGTCATCCTTTTGTTCGTGTTCAAAGTAATCATCATTCTGTACAAGCAAATTGGCTGTTGGATTTATGCTTATGGCTCTTACTGTAAATATCTTAGTAAAATTAGGTAAAAATGGAAACATACTTCACAACTTTGGAACTCCGTTGTGTCTTTCTGGCCTCTGTCGGTACTGGAGCTTCTACCTTGAAACACGTCATCAGCACTACTCCGTGTCTGTGTTTCATCCAAAAGAACCTAAAATTAGTTGTAGGTGTTTAGTATTCATCAACACAATGTTAGCTTTACAGTAAACATCTGATCATAGCGTCAATGACAGAACAGATTCCAAAAATGTAGTTGAAGGTTGCAATGTTCTCTGTGGCCTGATAAACTTTCTTGTTAAAAAGAAGAATCACATACCCTTATCTCAAAACTTATTGAACTGTCTAACTCTGTGAGGTACTTATTCACTTCATCCGGATCAGAATTATTATTAGTAATTCCATTGTCGGTATTGTTCACTGTCTGCACATCCTGTAATTGTACGCATAATAGAAATCAAATTAGATGCTAAGCATACGGTACATTAATGTGACTACATTATTTTGTTTAAAAATAACGACTGAATAACCGTGCATACAGATTATTTCTTAGAATGCATGAAAACACAATAGTTACACTTTTCTTACCCTTGGAATATGATGGAGAACATTTTCATGAATTTCACTTGGAAAAACATTTTGAAGGCTTGTGTAGAATTTTTCCACTGCAGGTGTTTCATTTTGAAATCCTTCATGCCCCGAAATAGTTGATGCTGAAAATTGGCATGAAGTCTGTAATTATAAAATTTTACACTGATATCAGCTATCCTTCTGCAGTAAAATATATACAAAACATTTAAAATAATGAGTTTCTAACTTACCGTTATATTCATTGTGTCATTTCCTGTGTCAGTTGTTACGGGCGTAATAGCTATGTTAGACATGTGTTCTACACAATGATGTACCATCAGATGACTTCTGCTTTCAAATGTCAAATTGCATATTCTGCAGAACATCATCTTTGTAGACACTGCCTTACAGAGTACTTGACAATCTCTGACAATCCGTCCCGTTACATGGGAAAGAAAGTAACAAAGGCACAATGCATGAAAGTAGCGCGGGGTAATGCAATGTGGTAAACCCACCTAAGCGACAATGCATGAATTTATGTTGGTATAAGATAACACAATTAAACGAGTAAACGTACAATAAAGGAAGTTTGAGAACGAGGGAAAAAATAATAATATGAGGTTCACATTATTCACCAGAATGACAAGAATATAAACACGCATAGGTGATTAAGTCCACTTAGTCACTTTTGCCTGGACGTCAATCTTCCAAAATGGACTTAAGATAGGAAGGTAGGGTACCGGTGCCCCAAAATGGTTCATTTTATCAAAATAACTACCACGCCATCGTGTAGAACGTGTTTTCTTTACCCCAGTAGTGCATTTAACTCAAATTCGTAAAAAATGGACTTAGTCACTTCTGCCTGAACGCCGACGATATCTTCCCCATATTTACCAATCACCCTTTCGTATCCTTCAGTTCTATTTCCAAATCTTGCATTGAAATGGCCCATTAGCACTATCCTCTCCTTGCTGTTGACCCTGACCATGATGTCACTCAATGCTTCATAAAACTTGTCAACTTCATCCTCATCTGCACCCTCACATGGTGAATTCACCAAGACAATTCTCGTCCTAATTCCTCCAACCGACAAATCTACCCACATCATTCGCTCATTTATGTGCCTAACAGAAACTATGTTGAGTGCAATGGTATTCCTGATAAACAGCCCTACCCTATACTCTGCCCTTCCCTTTCTAACACCCATCAAGTACACTTTATAATCTCCATTCTCTTCCTGGTTATCACCCCGTACCCGAATATCACTTACTCCTAGCACATCCAGATGCATCCTCTTTGCGGACTAGCCAGTTCTACTTTCTTCCATAAGCCCAGTTAATATTGATAGCTCCCCATCGAATTCCATTTCGTTCGCCAAGTTGTTTCCGAGGATTCCCTCACCTGTCAAATGGGAGTGGGACTCCGTTACTCCCATAGGGCTATTCTATTTTTCAAACGTGAAACTGGTAGATGTAAACGAGATGCAAAAAACCAGTTCGAAAACATGGACGCGGTGCTGCACTAATAACTTGTTCCGCGTAAAAGTTTTTCTGATGGCATACCTATTCAACGAAATCGTCATTTACAAATAAATTGACGAAAGACATAATTTCGTTGCTATTTTCAATGTCAACATTTGATCCTACCTGGCCAGTGAACTTCATTGCAGGTGGGCAGGTGCTTAAAACGTTCTCGGTGTGCTCAATAAAAATTCTGCGAAGCAGGATGCTATCCTACTTACACATAGTCCAAGTGAGGATCTCTAACGGATTATGGACAACCGGTGGATTGTATAGTCCTAGCTGCGACTCGGAATATGTCCGAGATTCCCATTCCATAGCAACTGGTATCCCGACTCTCAGGACCACTTACTAGGCCACTCAGCTGTTGCCCATGGTTCACGAACTAGGACGTGACTACAGTAACCCACACCATGAACTATTTTACATGAAATGTTACTGTACGAAGACTGGTCGCTGAGCCTTTCGAGAATCTGCCTAATTTTGAATAGCCTATCAGGATTCCTCTCATAATGACTGCTGTCGTTAAATTGCAAGAATGACTGTTTTCAAACTGGTTTTTTGCATCTCGTTTACATCTACCAGTTTCACGTTTGAAAAATAGAATAGCCCTATTTAGTGAATGGACGCGGTGCTGCACTAATAACTTGTTCCGCGTAAAAGTTTTTCTGATGGCATACCTATTCAACGAAATCGTCATTTACAAATAAATTGACGAAAGACATAATTTCATTGCTATTTTCAATGTCAACATTTTATCCTACCTGGCCAGTGAACTTCATTGCAGGTGGGCAATAAGACGGATGCGTATCAGTTATTTGAATGTGCTGAATTTCACTTTGCCCAAAGTCTGGTATATCATTGGAATTGCTTTCGCTATCACTGAAATTAGGGATGAGTTCATCACCAGAATCATCGTTCAGTAGTATGTCTTCAATTTCCTCACTTCGTATACTGTGTTTGTAACTCGTTATCGCGACACAATAACTCACTTCAATACACACCCTCAAAAGAATACGACTGGCTTAGGTCTGCGTTTACTCAAATGTAATGCACAATTTCAGAGGTGCCAACTATTACGGATTGTCCGTAATAATTACGGATTTCACCTCACGATTACGGAATTACGGTCAATGGGGAAATTATTACGGAAAAGCAGACATCACGAAAAAATAATTTTGAACGGTAAAAATAAAAGGAAAAATTTTCAGTCCTTTCGAGCCTTTCTCCTAAATCGTCCTCGTTTCAATGCTTGTGAGTTGGCAACGATACTTATTCGATCGTGACTTCCTTTGCTACCCACAAGCGCTGTAAAATTCATTGTGAATGAAGGAGCTCAGGCGCTGCCCTTCTCCACTATAAATCCTTCAGTAATGCCGTATTTGCTGTGTTAAGTGTACCTGGAAAGAAGTAAGGCCTACATTAAGCATATCAGCACTGGAATCGCTTATGGTTCAGAGGACGAAAATACCATCACAGTGGGAAGGATGCTTAAAGAAAAACTACGCTGAAAAGCAGCTGCTGCGTGAGAAACAAGCTATCACAGAACTGACAGGTTGTGTGCACATGTTATTGTGTAATATGGTATACTTTCGAATAGATTGCTAGAGGGAAGGACAAAGGGGGTGTCATTATCGACAAGGAAAGAGCATGCTTTGGACTCGACTCGAAATTCTTCTCGGGGGCGGAGGGCGATTACTGATAATCCACTTCAAAGGTTGGCACCTCTGCAATTTCTTGAAGCATTCTTTGGGAACTACGGCTGTTAAAAGCCAGACCTTCATTTTGTAAGTATATTTCATGCTTGTTCTCTACATTTATCACATCAGGATTTACCTAAACAGCTGTTATTAGCATAAGAGAAACCACATTGTTTAGGTTAGATATGCTATCAAGTGCCTGGATACTACTAGAAGTTCCACAGTGGAAAGAATAAAAAAAAATTAAAAACCAGGAAAGCTTTCCGCATTTATGGATATCTACAGGTCTGGCGGTAATGAGTTTTACTATCATAATGTTTAATTTCGTACATTTGTTGTATCCGTTTTTTTATTAACGCATGTTATGTTTTGTTTGGGTTCTCCGAAAATCGTGAAAATAATTAATGGGGACATAAAATCAATATTATTTGTTGGTACATTGTCGAGTAAAACAATTGTTATGATTGGATTGGTTTTATTACATTTTAAACCTGCTTCTCCCCAAAAATGATATATATTGGCCTGAGTTACGAGATATTAAACGATTACTTTGTTAATGATCTCGCCTGCTACATTAATAGCAACAACCATGAATATCGCTTGGCTAAAGTAAGCTCGTTTCCTCATCCCGAGGTGGTGCAGCTCTTTTTAGGCATGACCCATTGGAGGGGAGCTGTATGCACCATTTTTACTACATATCAACCTTCCTGTCATTCTTAAATTTCGGGCAGTACAATACCGGGAATCAAACTCAGGCCCCCGAGAACGACAGCTAATTGTGCTAACCATTGCGCTGGTGGACATTCTTAACTACAAAAAAAAGACATAACATGACTGATGCATGCTTGCATTGCGTGGATCTGACACATGATCAGTGCTGCAGTAAACCTGTGCTACGGAGGTGTGGCGAATTACGTTGGGGGGGTCATGTATGAGAGTTTTTTCATTTTCTTTGTCTCAAAAAGCCAGGGGGCTGGGTATAATACGCTAGGGGGTCGAACACACGAGTAAGTACAGTAAATCTCTCTCTCATGTCAGACTAATACACACAAAGGAAGTGTACAATTTGGTATTGTTGACAATACAAAGTTGGTTATAACGACCCCAAAGGGACTGCCAAGCAAGGACGTTGTAGCCGATAATTGCACAAACTGGTTTTTGTTGTTGTTGCTAAAATGTCATATTTATGTATGTTTTAGGATACAAACTTTGATGGTTAATTAATGGAATAAAGTTAAAATTTTAAAAAATGTAAGTGAAATAAGAATTGTAAAGTGGCTCTGCAAGAAATTTCATTGGCTTTCGCTTGATGAATAGATCCACTGATCGGCAAATTATTTGTTCTTTGCTGTTTAAACCATCTAAGTAAAGATTCTTTAATGTCTTTGTGCTCGGATGTTCTGGCTCGCTTGATTTTTAAAGATTTTCCTGAACAGGCTTATTTTCTGTTTGTCCTTCTAAATTATAGAAGGCGTTTTGTGTGTGATACATCCTATTCCTTCGCAATGCTGAAGTTTGTTTCCTCGTTTTCTAATATTTTCTTCGGTATTAAACACTTTCCTTTTCTTTTGCAGCACCTTCACAGCGATGCTTGCTTTGACTGTTTATCAGACAGAGTGATTTGAAATCTATATAAATAAAAATGAATCGCTAAATGTGTTGCTAAGCGCAAAACTCGGGAACGGCTGGACCAATTCGGCTAATTCTTTTTTTCAAATATTCGCCGAAGTCCGAGTAAGATTTTTACGAAGAGAAAAGTTGGAAAAAATGCCAGGAAAAACGTAAAAGCCTTATTTCTCTTTTTCCACTCAAACTGTTCGTCTCTCTTTCCTTCTCCCATGTTTCCGCTTAGCACTGTCCTCCTCTAATCCAGCGCGTTTGCCAAATGTCCGTAAATCTGAATGTTATCGGTTAAAATGGGTGAATATCGGATTATGTACAAAATTTCAAGCCGCATTTGATGCCGTTAACATAAAACGGTTTACGAAATAATTGGGTGTGAAAATGTTAAAATAATGGAATATTACCTCAAATGCAAAATCTTAATTGCATAGAACTTATCACATAACTCCTATTATATATTCACTATATTTGTAATTTTGTCACTGCTGGTAGAGGAACATTTCAGCTCGACGTAGATAAGTTTGTTTTTAAATTTAAATGATAAGAAAATGCACTATTTGTGTTTCTTTTCAGTCATGTTCTGAGATTTTTATGTGCAGGCACGAAAAAGTCAGTCGCTGGCAAACTTCTTTGCTACTGAATTTGCATGGGTGGTCAAAGCAAGGATATGGAAGTTATTTTTAAAACAAACCCCAAGTTCTTATCTCGTTTAGTTCTCAGTTTGTGACAGGAAAAACCTCTCCTTGGGTTTTAGTTTCGCGCATGACTTGGCTGGCTGTCTGCCTCGACTGCCGGTACGGATCTCCCAAACATACGCTCTCCAGACAGTCGCATGCAGTGTCGTGTTTTGTTATAGTTGGAGACCTTTGTCTACCCTGATTGTTTTTAAATCTTCACTTCTCAACAAACAAGTTCATTGATTTCTTTGGTTGATTGGTTTATTTTGTGTGTGCTTCCATATACAGTATACTCATTTCAAGACTCATGCCGCCTATAAGACGCGGGCAGAGCAACTTCGGTCGAAGAACTCGAAATGCTACAAGCCAAGCTAATTTTCAGTCTAATCGGACTGCACAACAACGTGTAGAGCGAAAGGATTCGGATATCACAAGTCCGTGCAGCGCGTCGTTCAGCTAATCTTGCAAGTTTGAATCGAGCTGCTTTCAGTTACGATGTGTCAATTGACTACAGTGCCTATCAATGCGTTGCTATTGGATCTATGAACTCAGCTTGCCAATATTGTAAGGCATGGAAATACAAAAATGAAGCCGCTGGATTGTGTTGCGCAAATGGCAAAGCGAAATTAGTGCCATTGATTCCACCACCAGATCCATTGTACTCATTGGCTTCTTCTGCAAGTTGCTTTACGTCGCACCGACAAAGACAGGTCTTATGGCGACGATGGGACAGGAAAGGACTAGGAGTGGGTAGGAAGCGGCTGTGGCCTTAATTAGGTACAGCCTCAGCATTTGCCTGGTGTGAAAATGGGAAACCACGGAAAACCAACTTCAGGGCTGCCGACAGTGGAGTTCGAACCCACTATCTCCCGAATACTGGATACTGGCCGCAATTAAGCGACTGCAGCTATCGAGCTCGGTGTCATTGGTTTCAGGAACAGATTCCATACATTTCCTTAAAAAATCCATAACAACTGCTTTCAAATTACTTCATTTGGAGCAACAAATGTACTTCGGGACAATTTCATGCCAACTATCAAGGTAACATATAACATGCAGCTTTATCCCACATTGCTTTGTTTACTTTATTTTATATTTTTTGTGACAAGAATAATAAATCTGTTCTTAATTTACAGATACAAGGTCAAATACATCACAGAGCAGGTTCACTGTTGTCTGTGTTAGATGGCGACTACAAATTTTTGCAAATTTATTTCATGGGCAATTCAGTACAGGAAATTGATCTGCGTTGTACTCATAACAGTTCGGTGAAGAGGTCTATTGTAGAACAATTACAAACTTTTTTCATCAACACAATCAGTTGATTACATTGTTCAGAACTGACCTGGATCTCATGCCATCTGATAGGCCTAATCACGAAATTGTAATCAGAACAATCCATCGAAATTTTTTAACTCGCTGGATTTGCCTTACATTCTTCAATTAAAGGTCTGATCAGTGGTCATAATGTTGCAAAATACGAATATCAACCAACCGCGTCTTTGTAATGGCACACGGCTAGCGGTGAAAACATGATCGTGATCGAAGCAACCATTTTAACGGGGAAGTATAAAGGAGAAGACGTTTTGATACCACACATCCTTATAATTCCGACTGACATACCATTTGAATATAAACGACTGCAGTTTCCAGTGCAGCTCGCTTTTACTATGACCATAAATAAATCTCAGGGGCAGTCATTGAGTGTTTACGGCATTCATCTTGAAACCCGTTTTTCGCATGGCCAATTGTATGTTGCATGTTCCCGTGTTTGAAAACCATCAATTTGTTTGTTTACGCGCCAGGTAATCAAACAAAAAATATTGTGCATCTTTATAGTGTTGATTGGAATCAGTGTTTTCTATGATAGTTATTTCCTACGAAGAAAGAGGAGTAAGTTTTGCCATATTATCTTCACGCCGTCAACTTATCGAATTATTTGATTTGCAACGGGGGATAATCATGGCTCTGTGAGGGATTTGAAGACCTGCTGATGAACAGTTCTCATCTGTGTTACAGTCTATCAGGGTTATTTCTGGGTAGTGATATGCTTTGACCTATTTCAGCATTTCCGTATTCACAATCAAGATATTAATATTGCAGGTAATGAAAACATGTTTTTCCAGTAGTTTGATATTAACTTTTGGTAGCAGAAGAAAATTAACTCATTCGATGTTGATAATGTAATCATTTGCATTATTCTGATTTTTGACAGAACGACGTCTGTCGGGTCAGCTAGTCTACAATAATAAGCATTACATTGTTGTCAGCAGACCCCAGAAAGATGACAGAATAAATCAACATTGGACGTAATAGCCAATACATTTCTCCTAAAATGTGATCAAAATAATGGGCTGTTACATACGATGTGTCGTAATAAGTGACGTCATGCTAAGCGATTTAAAAAACTGTATTCACATAGGATTTAGACGCGGCTGTTAAATTTTGCCGTTATATCTAGTACCTCGTTAAAAGCCCCGCACTAAACGGTTTTGACTGTATTTCCTTTGCTATTTACATTTTACCATTTACAAGTTTCATAGAACAGCATCAAAATATAAGTAAACAACAGTTGGCTGGTTTCATGAATTTGTATACATAGTTGCAAGTCTTATTTAGTTCATTGTCTTGCTTTCTTCACATTTTGAGGTAATCTGTTGTAGTGTTTAAAACTATAAAATTACAGTACCTATTGCTGTTACTACAATGTTTTATTTTTCAGAAGGCTAGACGCCAGTATGTTAACGATGCGAGTACTAGAACATTGCCTGGCTCGTACATTTAAAAACATTTGACATGGCCTGCCATATACATTAATTTTACAAAAGTCGACAAATTACATTACATTTTGGTAATTCAGTTACACGAGAACTCCCATTTGAAGCATCTACACTTTGCTTAGCACTGATTTTCTTAGGAATTTTATTCCACTCAAAAGATGTGAAAACTGTGTAGGAGTTGGTGCATGCAAATGTGAGGTGGCAATGCAAAAAGGGTGGTGTTCGTGCTTGGATCTTTCTGTCATGGTGTGATTCATTCATTCATTTATTTAGCTTCCATAGACTGTACAATTACATATTTTGAAATATGCCAACAGTATAGGAGTTGTCAAGTAATTTCTTAATACTGACAATAATATATGCACAACAGTGAACAGTTTGGAAACGAAGAAAAACAGAAACACCACATACCTCAATGTTAGGACAGCACATGTTAATTTTTTAAAATAATATTAATAACCAGTATTTACAAGACAAAATAAAAATATATTGGTGTGGTGTTAATAATGTGAACATGGTCAATGTGACATTAACATATTTTTAAGGCTATATACTAGATTACAAGTTAATTAGTAGCATTATTACCAGCACTTCATCATGTATTCTTCTGTACTGTAGAAGCAGCTACTCAGCAGGAGATTTATTAAAGCTGTGGTAAATGAACTGACGTGACTAATATCTTTAATCGTATTTGGAAGCTTATTATACAATCTGATTCCAACAGTCTACATGTCTCAAGGCAATGGTTTTACTCTTGTGCTCGATAAAAATATTATTTCTTGTTCGCGCCTGGTAATTGTGATTGTCAAAATTCTTTTTGAAGTGATCAATATTTTTTTTCGCGTGTAGAATGCATTGCATGATGTATATACTTGGTACTGGGAGTATCCTTAGTCTCTTAAATAATGGTCTGCAATGATCTAACCTGTTACGCCTCAATATAATTCTGATAGCTCGTTTCTGTATTCGAAAAATAACATCAAGATTTAATTTGTAGCAGCCCCAGAGACCAATAGCATAAGTGATGACTGAATGGAAATACCCAAAATATGCTATTCTAACATATTCTTCACTACAACTATTAGACAAAATCCTTAAGGCAAAACAAACAACTCAGAGACTTCCCAATTTTTTTAATATGACAATCCCATCTTAATTTTTCATCTATATGGACACCTAAAAATTTTGTGGTCAACGTATTTTCAATTGCATTTGCATTTAATATAAGGTTGTGGTTTTTTTTTTTTTTTTTTTTTGCAGTTTTGTCATGGTAGTTAGATGTCTTGAATTCCATGTATTGGGTCTTTTTAAAGTTCAATGTTAATTTGTTTTTCCTGAACCGTGATTCTAACCTAGACAGGACTATAGTTGCTGTAGTTTCTATAGATGTAGGGTCAGGATTATTAATAATTATGTTTGTATCAGCATACAGAACTGCTGTTTCTACTTGATTATTGTGAGGAAGATCATTCACATAGATCAAGAAAAGAACAGGCCCCAAAATACTACCCTGCGGAATACCTGAGTCTATGCTTTTTACCTGAGAGTGATATGTCTCATTATGCCCTTTACTGTTACAATGTGTAATTTCAACAAACTGGGATCGTTTATTCAGGTATGATCTAAACCAGTCATTAATTCAAGGAATTTCATGGGTAGATGAGTGGTGAAGAATTTAGTATATTAAGGGATGTTTAGGGTGTTGTATGCCGCACATTTAGAAATGGCCAAGATAAATGTGTAAATGATGGTAATACATGGTCGATGTACCTCAGATTGCAGTAATGTAACATGCGTTCTGTCCTTATATATTTTGTAGGATCGCACTTGTGTCCATGTAAACGATGTCGCAGTAATCAAAATGAGGCAATATAAGTGTTTTGACCATTTAAAAAAAAAACCTTTGGAAAAGAATTATTTTAGCCAATTTAGTGAGTGATGAAGAGAAGAAATACCAAGTTTTATTATGTTTGAAACATGAACCGTCCAGGATAGGTTTTAATCCAGGGTAATGCCACTGTGGATGTAAGTGGTGTTCTACTGCCACAAATGAAAATTCGGGGAAGATCCACTTGGTTAACTTCTAATGGAAGCTTGGGATAGCCCAGAAGTATTCCTTGAGATTTACCAGGGTTAATTTTAAGACCGCACAATGAAGACCATGACGCTTTGGAAAGGAGGTCTTCTACAGCTAAGTGACGGTCACCCAGAGCTCCATGTATATGCATAAGGATGGTGTTTGTAATATTTAAATTGTTGCTAGGGTTGTCTTCGGAGGAAAAGGTTGGAAATCCTATGAATTAATTTTTGTTTGACATTTTTATCATTTAAGAACACTTTTTCCAGGCAAAGAAAAGGTTTTTTCCCCAGTTAGAACAGTTTTTTTTTTTCTAAGCACCCGTGGACCTAAGACTAACATTGCATATCTCTGTGGTCACTTCTTGGCTTTACGTACTGCATTTCATTGTTTTATGATTGACAGGAAATCAAACAAAAGTCTGTAATGTTTTATGGTGATTTCTTGGTCCATTCTTGCACTGCTTGCATGATAAATCTGTAGAACAACCTGGATGAATACGTTTCACTATACATGTTTAACAGTACTATCATTTAATGTAGGATGCAGTCACAACAGTCGTGGCACGACACAAGCTTACACTTGCTGCTGTTTGGTGACTGTATTTTCTGCCTCCTCCCCCCCACCCCCCCTGGTGATTTGGTGGCCGCTATGGTAGATTTTATCATCCAGAGCAGAAACTTGTGTAATTGTGCCGTTATAGTTCCTTTATAAATAATTCTACATGTTTTCTTCAATTTTCAGGGTAAGAAGTACAAGCCTCTTGACTTGAGGCCGAAGAAGACTCGTGCTATCCGTCGAGCACTTACGAAGCATGAATGCCGCATTAAAACGAGTAAAGAGATTCGGAAGAGGCGTAACTTCCCTCCAAGAAAGTTCGCTGTTAAGGCTTAATGCTGGATTCCAATTACACCTGTAACATTGTATCTCAAATAAAACAAAACAAAAATTGAGCCTTATAATGCCTCTTTTTTTAAATGTTATCTACCCTTGTATGCTATGCAGGTGAGCAAACTATTACAGATTGTCCATAATTATTACAGATTTCCCCTCACAGTTATGGCATTTGGTTAAACAAAAAGACATACGTTTGAGCATTTACTGCTCAACCCTCCTAGTTTCAGTGCTTGAGTTGGTAGCTATAATTATTTGATCGTAATTTTCTTGTGCTACCTGTGAGAGTTGTGAAATCGCAGCCAACATACACTGCGCTCCTAGCTATGGTGACAGTTCAAGTATGTTGTGCTGGAATTAGTGTATGAAGGAGCTCTTCTCCAGTGTACGTGGTGAAAGTGGGTGGCACGGAAGTGCATTTCAATTCTTAATATTCTAGTTGTTAGGGACATACATACATTATCATTATAGACTGTTATGCCTTTCAGCGTTCAGTCTGCTAGCCTCTGTGAATTTACTTAAAGTCGCCACAATCCTCGATTTGCAACTAGTGTTGTGGCTTTATTTAGTTCTATACCTCTTATCTTTAAATCGTTAGAATCTGAGTAACCATCGCCGTCTTGGTTTACCTCTACTTCTCTTACCCTCCATAAGAGTCCATTATTCTCCTAGGTAACCTATCCTCCATTCGCGTCATATGACCTCACCACCGAAGCTGGTTTATGCGTACAGCTTCATCCATCGAGTTCATTCCTAAATTAGCCTTTATCTCCTCGGTCTGAGTACCCTCCTGCCATTGTTCCCACCTGTTTGTACCAGCAATCATTCTTGCTACTTTCATGTTGGTTACTTCTAACTTATGAATAAGATATCCTTAGTCTGCCCAGCTTTTTCTCCCGTAAAGCAAAGTTGGTCTGAAAACACAGATGTAAAGATAGTTTCGTCTGGGAGCTGCCTTCCTTCTTACAGAATACTGTTGATCGCAACTGGGAGCTCACTGCATTAGCTTTACGACACCTTGATTCAATCTTGCTTACCATCCTGGGAGAACACACAACCTAAATACTTGATATCGACCTGTTCTAGCTTTGTATCACCAATCTGACATTCAGTTCTGTTGAATTTCTTACCTACTGACATCAATTTAGTCTTTGAAAGGCTAATTTTCATATATTCATTGCACCTATTTTCAAGTTGCAAGATATTAGACTGCAGGCTTTTGGCACAATTGCCATTAAGACCAACTTGTCAGCATAGGCCAGACGGTTTTTATTTCCACCTAACTGAATCCCTCCCTGTCAGTTTAAACCTTTCAGCAGATGATCCATGTAAACTACGATCAACAAAGGTGAAAGATTACAGCCTTGTCTAACCCCTGTAAGTACCTTGAACCAAGAACTCATTCTACCATCAATTCTCACTGAAGCCCAATTGTCAACATAAATGCCTTCGATTGATTTTAATAATCTACCTTTAATTCCATAGTCCCCCAGTATAGCGAATATCTTTTCCCTTGGTACCCTGTCGTATGCTTTCTCTAGATCTATGAAACATAAACACAACTGCCTATTCCTCTCGTAGCATTTTTCAATTACCTGGCACATACTCAAAATCTGATCCGGACAAACCATCTATGGTCTGAAACCACACTGGTTTTCATCCAACTTCCTCTCAACGACTGATCGCACCCTCCCTTCCAAAATGCTAGTGAATACTTTGCCTGGTAACTAATCAATGAGATACCTCGATAGTTGTTGCAATCCTTCCTGTTCCCTTGCTTATAGATAGGTGCAGTTACTGCTTTTGTCCAATCTGAAGGTACCTTACCAACACTCCATGCTAATTTTACTACTCTATGAAGCCATTTCATCCCTGCCTTCCCACTATACTTTACCATTTCAGGTCTAATTTCATCTATTCCTGCCACTTTATGACAATGGAGTTTATTTACCATCCTTTCCACTTCCTCAAGTGTAATTTCATCAACATCATTTTCCTCCTCCCCACGAGCTCGGCTGTTCGCAGCACCACCAGGATGATTTCCTTTTACATTGAGATGTTCAAAATATTCCCTCCACCTCTCCATTGATTCCCTGGGTTCTATTATGAGTTCACCTGAATTACTCAAAACCCTGTTCATTTCCTTTTTCCCTCCCTTCCTAAGATTCTTTATGACTGTCCAGAAAGGTTTCCCTGCTGCTTGACGTAGCCTTTTCAGGTTGTTACCAAAATCTTCCCATGACTTCTTTTTGGATTCAACAACTATTTGTTTTGCTCTGTTTCTTTCATCTACGTACAAATCCCTGTCTGGCTCGGCCCTTGTTTGGAGCCATTTCTGATAAGCCTTCTTTTTACGTTTACAAGCTGCTCTCACTTAATCATTCCACCGAGATGTTCGCCTTTTCCCATCTTTACACACAATTGTTCTTAGGCATTCCGTTGCTGTTTCTACTACAGCATCCCTGTATGCCACCCATTCACTTTCTATGTCCTGAACCTGTTTACCTTCTACTGTTCGAAACTTCTCACTAATCATATCCATGAACTTCTCTCTAATTTCCTCATCCTGGAGATTTTCTACCCTTATTCGTTTGCAGACAGATTTCACTTTCTCTACCCTAGGCCTAGAGGTATAGTTCACTACAGATCAGATAGTGGTCTGTATCATCGAAAAATCCCCGGAAAACTTGTACATTTCTAACAGATTTCCTGAATTCGAAGTCTGTTAAGATATAGTCTATTATGGATCTGGTACCCCTAGCCTCCCATGTGTAGCGGTGAATAGCCTTATGCTTGAAGAATGTATTCGTAACTGCTAAACCCATACTAGCACAGAAGTCCAGCAAACTCTTCCCATTCCCATTAGCTTCCATATCTTCTCCACATTTACCAATTACCCTTCGGTATCCTTCAGGTCTGTTCCCAACTCTCGCATTGAAATCGCCCATTAGCACTATTCTCTCCTTGCTGTTGACCCTGACCACGATGTCACTCAACGCTTCATAAAACTTGTCAACTTTATCCTCATCTGCACTCTCACATGGTGAATACACGGAGACAATTCTAGTCCTAATTCCTCCAAATGACAGATCTACTCACACCATTCGCTCATTTACGTGCCTAACAGAAACTATGTTGCGTGCAATGGTAGACTCCGCCCTTCCCTTTCTAACACCTGTCAAGTACACTTTATAATCTCCTATCTCCTCGTTATCTCGCCTTATGGGAGCGATTGTCAAATTGTGTCTACAGTAGAAACCCACTGTAGCAGCATATAGCAAGAACTCCATTATGATGATTACTATCTTTTTTTCTGTCCCTTGAAAATTCCTGTATTAAACTGTGTATTAATTATCCTTCGGTTATAGTGAGAACCCTTATCACTGATACATCTGTTATTACACGCGATTAAACCTGGGTTATTTTTTTCCCCATTATAGATATTTATGCACTCCAGCGATTATATCAAAGGTGTATGATCATCTTTGGTATATTTTTCACGCTAAGTGCACTAGTAAGCTCTCTAGTCGACGTTCTAACTCGGAGGGGTTGTCGGGGTCGATTAGTAATACTCGTCGACTTGTGTTGTGTAAAGACAATTTAAAAATGGAAGAGATCTTTCTGTAATAAATGTGTAAATAATGAGGCCGATAGTAGTAGTAAACTCACTCAACACCAAGCACAGCGATCGACGTTTTAAATCTAGCACACTGGTATGCCAAACACTCGATTGACGTTGAACCCATATATGCCCACAGGTTCGAAAACGACCCACAATAGTCATTTGCCATCATTTATCTCCATGCATTCGTTTTCGACTTAAAATCATGATTATGTATTTGTCAGCATGTTGGCTATTATTGTGAATGTGTGATTGTTGATTTGAAGCTGTATTGTTTGCCTTGTAACTGCAAACAGATTGCTGTGTTACATCCTTCAGCATAGTATTGATGCAGTGCGGCAGAAAATGTAAGTTGACAATTTTGCTATTTATTATTTTAGCTTGGTTCTTGTGCTGTTACTTAGAGTAAAGAATATAGTTTACGAGTACATGTCCCAAGTTTTTAAATTTTTCTATATGGTCATGTAATTAAACGAGATATTTGATATGGGTCGTTTTCGACCCTGTGGGCATATAAGGAACCTCTCATGCATTTCATCAAATATGATCATAATTGCATTATTGCTCAATGATAAGATATAGCTTAGTTTCTTTCCGTTATTATTGCAACGTATTTATATTTGGGGAGAGGGAATTATCACGGGAATCTATTACCGACTCGGTACTAAAACTTGAGAGTTCTTCTCATGTTTGCTAGTTTCCCAAGCAGTCTTATAACTTTTGAGATTTTAGAAGAGCTTGAAAGGTTATCTTCCAAACAAGAGGTTTCAACTATTGATGTGGCTATACAACCTCCCGCTGATGAAGGTCATTGCTTCAGACAAAAGGTGTAAAGGCAACAGGAACTGTTAGAAAGGACCGTACAGGACACTGTCCACTAAAGGGAATTGATGTTATGGGCAAGGAGCGTAGAGGAGCATTTGACACCATGTTAAACGGTATCAATGCAATTAGGTGGCGTGATAACAACGTTGTTACGCTCGTGTCAAGTGAGTACAGAGTTCATCCTATTCAATCCACGCAAAGGTACTCTTCAGCACAGAAGAAAGGAATTGTCATTCCTCAGACATTCGGTTTTCATCAGTACAATGGTTATATGCGCAAAGTGGATCAAATGGATAGCAATGTTGTTGTGTACCGGGTTGGAATTAGGGGAAAGAAATGGTACACACCGATTGTATTTTGGCTGCTAGATGTTTATGTGAACAATGCCTACCTTCTAGCTCGTTCCCTTGGAAGAACCAATGATCTTCTATCATTCCGTAGGGAACTAGCTAAAACGCTTCTTCTGAAATATGGAGTTGCGCGAACACAACCCGGCCCATCTACCCGATCAAGGAATGTCATAAAGAATGTCCCAGAAATTTCACGCAAGTGATGGTCATATGATTACTGTGGGTCAGAAATGTAAAAGATGTGTTTCGTGCAAAAGTAAAACCACGAAAGAATGCAAGAGATGCAATGTCGCGTTGCATGATAAATGTTTCTTAAAGTTTCATGCATAGCTTTTCATGAAGTCTGAGACTTCAGTGTAAGATGCACAGTGCTTGTAACTTTCTAGTGCTGCAATATTTTTGTGAATGTGTTGTAATTCACCATTGTACTTGAACTCATAATTATGTGTAATAATATTTGTGTATAATTGTAATAAACAAAACAATAACATTTCACACAATAATGGTTGTCTGTATTAGTAAATAACTGTAAGATATATTATGACAACAATTTAGGAAAAGGTAGTTTATATGCCCACAGGGTCGTTTTCGACCCATGGCCAATCAGACAGTAATGCTAATAGAAACACAAAATCAGTGTTGGCATTGACCTAATATCACTAAAAGAAGCAACAAATGTGAAAATGAGCGCTTCATTCAAAAACAAAAGTTGCGGGCATATATGGGTTAAGTGTATATGTTCAAATAGTTGATTGTAGCTCCAATAGATGTCACCCAATGCAGTCTTTCACAGATTCAAAATGAAGGATCAGTGTATTGATCTATAAACATACGAACCACATTCCTTAATAAAGTAACTTTCTGTTTACAACCGAACACGTGCTGTCTTCGCTTGTTGAGAACTGCGTGTTTATTCTCATTGCCTTCACGCTCTTATAAAATGAGCTGCAAATCGTACAAAAGTGCAGATTACTTTCATGTGGCGAAGTTAGGGCACCCGGCCCTCTCTTACACTCAATCACAATACAACAAATAATATTGAGGCTGCCTATTACTAATTAAGCTTAAGTTACACACCCACACAATATGCAACTTATTAGCTCGTTAATTCAGTCCTCTTTTCTCTCTCACACAGACACTTGCATACACACTTACAATTTACACACTGATCAACTACCCTTACGTTAACATTATATAAAATTAACATAACCATTTTAAATTTTTCAGTTACCAATCACACGCACATATACACACTTCAATCGGTAACTCTCAACAGGAAGTCTTAGCAAGTTATTTCAAATTTGAGGAAAGAGTCAATGGCCCTGACACTTACTGGCAGGGAATTCCAAAGCCTGGAACCGGTTACAATAAAAGAATTATACACAGAAGAGTAGTGAAGAGGTATAGCTAGAGTGGAGCCAGAGCAAGTGTTATGGTTATGGAAGGAAGAGAGGAAGTGAAGTTTAGATGAAATATAGTGGGGGGGGGGGGTTTACTATGCAGAAGTTTGTGTATTAAGAGGCAGCCGGAGTCAGTTTTAAATCCACCTTTTATTTCAAAATATCGCCACTAGTCTCGGTGCTGTCGACAGCTAACTCCAATGATGGTTACATCGCTAGTGCATAGATAGCAGTAAGAAAGGCCGAGCGAGCGATTTCCCTCTCACCCTCTGGCATGTCGTGTCACCAGAAAGTTGAGATAACAGTACTTGCACGGAGCTGATGGTGTTGACATCTGTACGGAATGCGAAACATTCCAGGAAATTATTGAGCCTGGGTTAGTGCTGAGCAAAACAGAGAACAGTCAAAACAACGTACTGTTTCCGACAAAAATAAATGAAATGGCGTATGGCTTTTAGTGCTGGGAGTGTCCGAAGACAAGTTCGGCTTGCCAGATGCAGGTCTTTTGATTTGACTCCCTAGGCGACCTGCGCGCCGTTATGAGGATGAAATGCTGATGGAGACGACACATACACCCAGTCCCCATGCCAGAGAAATTAATCGATTATGGTTAAAATTCCCGACCGTGCCGGGAATCAAATCCGGGACCCTGTGACCAAAGGCCAGTACGCTAACCATTTAGCCATGGAGCCGGACACAGTTTCCAATGTTGAAATGAAGTAGTGCATCAACCCCGTCCCTGCCTCACGTCTTTCCCTGTACCGGCCAGTCAGTGATACATAATATAATTCTATCCAATGAAAATACAAACTGATATAAAATAAGTGAATTCATTTACGCATTTTTTAGTCGCACAGTGATACTTTGGACATACCGCAAAGATTGTAACACGACCAAGAACGGAATTTTCCAACAACCCCGAGTCAAAAAAAAGCCTTGCAAATTTATAACAGTTTTTTCCCTTGGAAACAAACGGTTCTGAAATATATAAACAATGTATAAAACATCCCATTGTACATTTTGTTCAAATTTGGATTCGATCAAATAACGTGTTTTCGGAGACGCAGAGGTGCCGGAATGTTGTCCTGCAAGAGTTCTTTGTGTCGACACGAGGCTGACATATTTGAGCACCTTCCATTACCACCGCACTGAGCCAGGATCGAACCTCCCAAGAGGCAGAAGGCCTGTGTTTCATGCTTCGAACCGCTGTGTGAGTCTCTTTGTCTTTACAAAGACGGATTTGAAATTGTATGTTTTCGTATAAGTTTTAAATAATAAATGTTACAGCATCTAAAGATCCATTAGTACTGTATTTCATGACTTGAGTGGAGTGTAATTAGAGGAAGTACTAAGCTAACAAAAATAGCAGTTTATTCTCGCTCTCGGTGACGTCAGGCGCTTTAGCCAATAGCAGCGCTGCTCTCAAAAATGACGATCTGACCTGTGAGTTATTCTAGTTACGTTGGAATACCCCATTTCCAAGAAATACAAGGATTGTAAACGACTGTTTTGTATACTTACCCGTTATGGACCTCTGGAACGGTGCTGGTGAAGAACGCAACTGAGGGGCACTGCAACTTCCCTCTGTAGGTGGGGGTAGTAGAATAACACCCGCAGTATCCCCTGCCTGTCATAAGAGGCGACTAAAGGGGGCCCCATGGGCTCTGAACTTGGGAGTCTGGGTTTGCGACCACGGAGCCCTTAGCTGAGTCCTAGCATTATTTCCACTTACGTGTACCAGGTTACTCACTTTCATCTATCCTTCTTCAAGTTTCATCTCTTTTCAGAAGATCGGCTACCATCATAGAGATTATTGCTTTGGATGTTGCTCAGTAGTGGAACAGCTGAACCAAGTTTTCAAATTATCAATCCAAGGAATGCGCCTTCTTCCTGGTCTTCTTTTGCCTTGTATCTTCCCTTGAATAACCAGCTGCAGTAGACGATATTCTCTCCTCTTATCTACCCTATCCGACCACATTTGGTCAACTCTTGTTCTTTTTCGACCGCGACGGTATTACGTAAGGAGGCCTATGGAGTCTTTCATTTTCATGCCCTTCATGGCCCTCGTCTTTCTTTGGCCGATACCTTCATTTCTCGAAGTGTCGGATCCCTTCCATTTTTGTACTCCCTGATTAGTGTTGTATAGAGGATGGTTGCCTAGTTGTACTACCTCTTAAAACAATAATCACCACCACCATCACCGCACTGCAACTGAAAAACGGTTATATTCTTGTAACTGTTTCAGTCAACGACGGTTGTGTTCCCGAAACGGTTGCGTTCTATCTGTCCCAGCTGTAATGGGTATTTCAGACAATGACATTTGCACGGAGCCTCAAGAAGGGTTGTAATGCAGAAACAGGGTAGGTCCGCCTGCATGCCTCGTATCGAGAGCAAGGGAAGCAGTGTATCGGTGAGTTAGCGTGCACACTAGTAACAAACGTAGATAAGTATGTTAAAGTAGCCCCTTAGAGAAAAATATAAACTTCCCTACGGTATAGTTTGCTTCTAATTTGAACACCATCTTGACTTAAAACAAGTTTAGGAAAACCGTGGTTCAGAGCTCAATTTTATATGGAGATTTGTTAATTTAATTACCATTTTATAACTATATTTGCATTTCTTTTTGAAATACTTTTACACTAATGAAAAGTGTATCACAGACTACCGTGCGCTATAAAAACAAAATAATTTTACCTTGTTCCGTTTCCCTATAAAATCTCTTACAAACTTTTGACCCATGTTACAACTACCACTGAGCTGGTGGCCAGCCGTTCCAGCTCCGGCCGCCTGTTAAGACAAGTATATGATATTCACGTCTCTTATCAGATTTTAACCAGTTCAGTGCTTGATAGTAAGGAGTAATATGCACATCATACCTTAGGTTAAAAATGAATCTAAGGCAACAGTTCATAATACGCTGCAGTTTCCTAGTTTGTTCTTTAGTAGCGTCTACCAAGATTACATCACTGTAGTCACGGATAGGAAGAATTAGGGTCTGTGTTAGTCTTTGTCGCATATTTAGTGGTATAATGTCTTCATTTAATTTCAGTGGGTGTATAGTAGCAAACACATCTGACCTACGTTTTTGATATGTTCTGTCCAATTTAGAGTTTCAGTCATAGTCACCCGAAGATTTCTCACTGTTTTATTGTACGGGATTGTGCTATTATTTATTTGTAGAGGAGGACTGATTGAATCGTTGATCTTCTGTAGGAGCTTCTGGGAACCGACAACGATAGCTTACAATTTTGATGAATTTATGAGAAGTCTGTTTGCGAGAGCATATTCACCGAGTTGTTTCATGTCATCATTTATGCATTTTACTGCATTTGGTAATTCGCCTGAACTGCAATGGTAATATATTTGGAGATCAACGGCATATAGGTGATACATGTTTTTAGAGAAGATGAAATGTCATTGATATACAATGTAAAAAGCAACGGTCCTAAAATACTTCCTTCTGGCTTGCCTACTTTACTTGTACGCCATTCTGAATTTCTTTCGTGAGTTATCACCCGCTGCTTCCGATCATTCAAATATGACGTAAAAAACTTCAGTACTAAAGGGTTAAACAAGTAAGATTCTATTTTCTTAATTAGTAGCTGTAAGTCTATTGTATCAAATGCACCACTGAAATCCAGTAGTGTTAGTACTGTAACTTGTCGTTGTTCCATAGCTAGTCTGATGTCTTCTGTTATTTTAAGGAGAGCCGTGGCAGTGCTGTACCCTTTCTTAAAGCCTGATTGTAATGGGTCATGGAGAGAATAGTTATTTAAATATTTCAGTACTTGATCATACACCAGTCTTTCCAAAGCCTTAGAAAGTGCTGGAAGAATAGAAACTGGGCGATAGAGGTCAGTTTAGGATCGGTTATATTGGGCACTGGGATGACATTAGCTTGTTGCCAGAGTGCAGGGAATGTTCCATTTCTGAGACAGTAATTGAATCTATGTGTGATAATCGGGAGGATAGTGCCTATTATATTATGTATGAAATGCATAGGGATGTCATCTACTCCTACTGCTTTAGATTTAATAGAATATAGTACTTTTTATATTTAGTTGCAAGTGACGTCTTGGAAAGAAAATTGAGGACGGTTAAGTGGAGGGATGGCTGACTGATTCATATGTAATTCTGCCTGATTGTTTTAAACGCGATTCGTTCTTCAGAGAAATATGTAATAAGTTCGTCTAAGGGAACAGTTGGTTCTCGTTGCTGTTGTTGGCCTTTTACAATACCAAGTGAGCGTAGTTCTTTCCAGGAATTCCTTGCATTTAGTTTTCCTGAAAGACAGTTTAAGTACTTAAATTTCTGATTTCTTGCTTAATTCTGTTCCTGAGTACCCGATAGTATTCAAAATTTGATTCATTACGGGTGCGTTTATACCGTCGGAACTATGAATCACGGCGAGCCATCAAATTCTTAATTTCGTCATTTAATAATGGGCAAGGGGGGGACTCACTTTCACTTGTTTGGGAGCGTGTTTGTCGTATAGGCTTATAATGAGGGAATTTAGTTTGTTTATTTTTGCGTCAATATCGTCTAGTAGTAGAATATCATTCCAGGATAGGTTGTAGGCTTCATACTTCAGGTGATCTAGATATATCTCTTATATTCGTACAAGTGGTGATCTTAAGTTTGTATTTGGGTATGCGAAGAGAATAGGATAAACAGAATAGGTCGTGTGTTGAGATCGATGGAACAGGAATTTGGCCGTGATTTAAAACTTTCTGTGGATTGTTAGTTATGATTAGATCAATTAGTGAGTGTTTAAGTGTGATTATTGCTATATATATGGTTGATGGGATTTAATGGGAGAATCGCAAGGTTACAGGAAAATAGTATATCAAGTAGTTTGTCCTTCTGAGCTGATTCTTTAGTAAGTTTATATTTAAGTCTCCTAATAGTACGATATGTTTGTAAGTTGGTACTAGGTTGAATAAACAAGCTTCCAATTCAGTCATGTTAGAAGTGCATGCTTATTGTGAATGGGAAAATGATTTAGTGCCCTCTGTGGAGAAAAGTGATAACGATTCATCTGATGAAGTCGCGAGTGTGAACCTGATGAGGTAGGTCCAGCAATGGTTAACGATTTTTGTCGGAGGATATATCTGGTGTTGATTCAGATGACTGGTCAGACGCCGATTAACCTGGACACATGCCCAATTCAATGAACACCGGAATGAGTTAATTACCTAGTGATGAATCTTGCATTCAGTTTTCCTGAAAGACAGTTTAACCGTTACGTGAAACATTTTTTGACCACAGTAGAAAGATCCTTTACTAAATACTGCAGGTATAATAATTGGAGGCCTGTTACTTAGGATGAGATGAGTACTTTTTTGTAGGACTCTAGATGATGACCTGTATCATAAAAAAGCCTAGGTTAGAAATGTATTGGACAACAGACATGTTTGCTGGTCCCATATTCAATGAAGTTATGCATAGAAATCACTTTCAGCTCATTTTAAACGTTACTGAAAATGCGTCTTGGTGTGGGTGTGCTAAGTACCCATTGATGAGAGCCCAACTTAGCACATAGCGGCGAAACGCTGGCAACCAAGAATGAGTTAGCTGAAAAATTCATAATGTCCAATAACGGACCATTAAATTGGTATTAGGACATTAGAAGGCGAATAAGTTTGAGTTGTGTCTTTAAAAGTAGGAAAGATCAGAATATGAAGATAAAGTTGGAATTCAAGAGGACAAATTGGAGCAAATGTTCGTTTATAGGAAGGCAAGTTACGGATTAGAATAACTTGCCAAGGGAGATGTTCAATAAATTTCCAATTTCTTTGAAATCATTACAGAAAAGGCTAGGAAAACAACAGATAGGGAATTGGGCAAATGGTCTAGTGGACAGAGCCCACTCGGACATGTCCGTATCAACCAAGTCCCATTGAAGATGTACACCACGAGACATTGCCTCAGACAAGCTTGCTGGCGCAAAGCAGAAGCCCTTGCATCCGCAATCCTGTTTCAGGACCAATCAAATTACTCAATTTCGAACAGGCTGTTTCATGACTAATTAGATTAAAATAATCTAATAATAATAATAATAATAATTTTATTGCGCACAATGTAAGTAGGGATTTTTTTTTTTTTTGCTATCTGCTTTACCTCGCACCGACACAGATAGGTCTTATGGTGACGATGGAATAGTAAAGGCCTAGGAGTGGAGAGGAAGCGGCTGTGGCCTTCATGAAGGCCCAGCATTTGCCTGATGTGAAAATGGGAAACCACAGAAAACCATCTTC
This sequence comes from Anabrus simplex, assembly GCF_040414725.1. Lineage (NCBI taxonomy): Eukaryota > Metazoa > Arthropoda > Insecta > Orthoptera > Tettigoniidae > Anabrus > Anabrus simplex. The sequence goes on along the minus strand of NC_090268.1, from coordinate 221,860,040 downwards.
AGGGCTGCCGGCAGTGGGGTTTGAACCCACTACCTCCTAGATGCTGGCTCGCAGCCGCGTGCGCCTAACTGCACGGTCAACTCGCCTGGTAAAAAGGTTTTTTAGAAATACAGTTAGTGAGTGAATGAATCTGTAGTATGGTATTTCTCCATGGACCACCCAAATATTTAAAAAAGCTGAATTTTGTCTAAGACCGTTCCAGTTATGAAGAAAATTCATATGACATTTCCTGCAGAAAATTTACACAATGATTAAAATAATCTTCCGCTATGATGTTCTCGAAAGTTTAGCATCACTGCCAGATAGACTAGTGGGAATCCCACGAAGAAACAGTGTCTGAAAATTAGTTGTACTATTACCGGTACATAATATTACATAATGTACTTAAAAACTGGTACAATTCTTAATAAAGAATTAAGAAATAAGCCCACAGCAGTTCTCAAATATAGATAAGCATGCATAGCACTCATGAATACAACTGTAACCTACAAGTGCTTTCCACAGAATGGCGGGGTCATTCTTCAACTTGCCTGTTAAACTTACATACTGTGCTTCATGTGACCCCGCTTATGCAAAAAATGAGGTTTTTGTTGCTAGTTGCTGTACATCGTACCGACACAGATAGGTCTTATGGCGATGATGGGATAGGGAAGGAAGCGGTCGTGGCCTTAATTATGGTACAGCCCCAGCATTTACCTGGTGAGAAAATGGGAAACCACGGAAAACCATCTTCAGGTTTGCCGATAGTGGGGTTCGAACCCACTATCTCCCGGATGCAAGCTCACAGCTGTGTGCCCCTAACCACACAGCCAACTTGCCTGGTCAAAAAAAATGAGTAGGTAGCTTATTCATTAGTGAAGGTTGGTTTCTTTTTAAGCATCACAGAGGCACTTAAATAACAATAATAATCATCATGTGAAATTTGATCTTCTTACCTGAAGGGATATTAGAGACACAGTAAGTGAATGAGTCTGTAGTATATTTCTCCGTGGACCACACCCAAAAACTCAGTGGTGGTGATTATTGTTTTAAGAGGAAGTACAACTTGGTAACCATCCTCTATATAACAGTAATCAGAGAGAAAAAATGGAAGGGGCCCGACACTTCGACAAATGAAGTTATCGGCCAAAGGAAGACAAGGGCCACGAAGGGCGTGAAAATGAAAGACTCCCTAGCCCTCGCAAACCTAATAGCGCCGGGGTCGGAAAAGACCAAGAGTTGACCAAGAGAGGTCGGATATGATAGATGAAAGTGAGGAGCCTGGCACAAGTAAGTGGAAGCAATGCCAGGACTCAGCTGAGGGGCCCGTGATCGCCAACCCACGCTCCAAAGTTTAGAGCCCCTGGGGCCCCTTTTAGTCACCTCTTACGACTGGCAGGGGATACCGTGGGTGTTATTCTACCGTTCCCACCCATAGGGGGAACAAAAACTCAAAAAGCTGAATTTTGTCGAAGACCGTTACAGGTATGAAAAAAATGCACAACATTTTTTGTAGAAAATTTACTTTCAAGGCCACAAACTGCACTTAAATTTTTGAGAGAGAGCCAACCACTTACCCATTATTTTAGTTGAGGTAGAGCAAAAATTGCCCAAATTTGGGACATGCCCCTGCATAATTCCTCTCTAATTTGAAAAGGTGATATACAGTATATCAAAATCAAAAATATTCTTTGCATGATTCAGGATTTCAAGCTATATCCTGAACAAATTTCAGCTCAATTGGTCCAATAGTTTTTGAGCCTATCCAGTACAAACACCATCTCATTTTTTATGAATAGTAATATAGTGTGTTACCGAGCTCGATAGCTGCAGTCGCTTAAATGCGGCCAGTATTCGGGAGATAATAGGTTCGAACCCCACTGTCGGCAGCCCTGAAAATGGTTTTCCGTGGTTTCCCATTTTCACACCAGGCAAATGTTGGGGCTGTACCTTAATTAAGGCCACGTCCGCTTCCTTCCCATTCCTAGCCCTTTCCTGTCCCATCGTCGTCATAAGACCTATCTGTATCGGTGCAAAGTAAAGCAACTAGCAGAAAAAAAAAATGTGTGTTAGAAATGACTATGTGCAGCTGCAGCGTATCGGAGTGCATAGTTCGGGTGGCTCCAAAGTCTGCTCAGGGTCAGATGCGAGCAGAAAGCTCAAGTAATTTTGTAACACAGTGACTACACAGCGGTTCTATAATAATAAAATAGATGTTAGCAAAGCAACTTGAAAAGGAATGAATTGTAAGCCTAATGACTATTGCGCACTTACCAATTTCACAGCAGCATGTTCACCACAAAGTTCCAAGAACAAGGCAATGCGTTTGACTTTATCAGAAACTTTCCCCTATGTTTCACTGCGCATGGAGTTCACAAAATTGGTTATGGCTACTTTCAATTCCTCAATTGTTCTGGGAATAGACTTCGCAGCGCCGCAGAAAAAAAAATCTACAAGTTGGCTACAGCCCTCGTGAAAATATTTGTTCCCCGAATATACTGCTTAAAAACTGCACGCAGCAATTGGAGGTATAAGCACATAACTTCTTTTTCATTCAGTTCCGCAATGAACGGGTGCAAAATTTCATTACAGTAAGCTTCTGAATCTACCGCGTTAAAAATAACAGCCCAATAATTTGTGAATTTGAGATTGCATTCCACATGCCAATCTTTTGAGAATGAAGTTGTGTTTCATAAATTGCATGTGGACTTTCAGATTCCAGAGTTGGGTATTTTGACTTTTATGTAACCAGTTAGTTTTTGGGTGCTGGGGAAACTGTGAGAAGTGGGCAACCAGTACCAAACTACATCAAGATTGCAACAGTAAATGTCCTGACACTGACGGGAAAGACAGAAAAACTGGTTGACTTCTTGAAAGAAGAAGATATAGCCATACTTGGACTGTGTGAGACCAAGAAGAGGGGTACAGCAGAAATTCCTCTGAAAGAAGGATACAGGCTGTATTACTGGACCTGAAGCAAAAAATAGAGTGGCCATCATACTTAGAAAAGAAATCCAAGAATATGTGGAATCTATAAAATGTGTTAGTGGTAGGATGATGGTGGTGAGACTCCAGTTTGAAAATGGCATGAAAGATTTATTTCAGTTGTATGCCCCACAAATGGGATGCATAGATGAACATCTAGAGGACTTTTTAGAGGAAGTGCAGAGACAGATAGAAGATAAGGAAGTGCTACTGATGGGAGATCTAAATGCACAAGTTGGAATGGAAAGACAAGGAAAGGAAGATGTTGTAGGGCCCTTTGTATATGGAAATGTAAATCCAGAAGGCGAGTTGTTGTTGGATTTTTGTATGAACCACCAAATGATTGTTGGAAACACCCAGTTTAGGAAGAAGAACAGTCAGAAGATTACAAGGTATGGTTGGGGAGACAGACGAACAAAGACCACGATTGATTATATAATCATAGAGAAAAAATACCGGAAGAACCTTTTAGATGTTACAGCCATGCCTGAAGAAGCCTTTGGTGGAGATCATAGAATTGTGATAGGAAAACAAAAGTGGGAAAGATCGGAAAACCCCCATTAAGAAGAGAGAAACAAATTAAAGTACCGAAGTTGGAGGAGGAAAGCATACAAGAAGAATTTCAAAAGGAAATAATACCCTTGGTACCCAGGACGGAGATGGGAAATGTTGAAGGTGCATGGAAAAGATATAAGGGAGCAATGGTTCGATGTGCAGAAAAGGTATGTGTTAAAGCATCATAAAATGTGAAAGACAAAGAGACACACTGTTGGAATCATAGGGTAAAGATTAAAGTGAAGGAAAAGATATTGGCATGGAAAGCTTGGAAATCATCTAAGACAGAAGAAAACGTGGATGCAAAGAATTTGGCCAAGTAGTGGACGAAGAAAAGATGAAAAGCTGGGCCTTATTCATCCAGAAATTGAGAGATAATATGCAGGGCAGCAAGAAATTATTGTATGGTATCTTAAAAAATAAAAAGAGAGATCAAGTAAATGCCAGATTTGTGAAGGATGAAGGAGGCATAATATTAACAAAGCCAGAAGAAATAAGATGGAGAGTATTTTCAGAAGTTGCTGAACATGAGAACTAATGGCAGTCATTTAACGGACCACCAGGAAAGGCAATTAGTTGATGAAGAATGGAAAAACTGCTGGAATAGATGAAATTTCAGTGGAGATAAAAGGCAGCTGGACCTGTTGGCCTGCAGTGGACATATCAAGTTCTCAGAATTGTCTGGCAAAAAGGAATAATTATCCCAATTTTCAAGGAAGGCGATAAGAAAGTACTGAAGAACTACAAGGGAATTACTCTGATGTCCCATGTTGCTAAGATAATGGAGAGGATACTGGAAAGTAGGACAGGGTTGAAAGTCAGATACAGGAAAATCAGTTTGGTTTCAGAAGTGGAAGGTCAACAACAGAGACCATTTTCATTATGAGACAACTAATGGAAAAGCAATGGGAGTATGGAAATGATAGTGATGACATTCATTGACAATGAAACGGCATATGACAGTGTCCCCAGGACTAAAGTTTGGGACAGTCTGGTGCAAAAGGGAATTGGACAGGGATTAATAAAAATGATCATGGCAATGTACAAGGAATGTTGTAGTTACGTGCAAACACAAGTTTAAAATCACTAGTGGACTGAGACAGGGAAGTGTTCTATTGCCAATCCTGTTGTTTTCAATAGTAATGGATGACATCATGAGAACAGCATATGGAGGAAGAGAAATGAACATGTTATTTGCAGATGATGATGTGATTTGGGAAGAAGAGGACATGAATGTTCAAGAACAGTTGGATGTGGTGAATGAGAAGATCGAAGAATATGGATTGAAAATAAGTGCAGAAAAGAATAAAACTTGTTATGACTAGAGGGGAGAAAGAAGGGAAAAGTCAGATTAGACTTGCAGACAAGACCCTGGAAGTAGAGGAGACGTTCAAATACCTGGGGAGTGAATTAATGGAGAATGCTCGACTGGATGCTGAAATTAGTAAGAGGATTCAAGCTGGAAATTGTTTCTATCATAGTGAAAGAAACATGTTATGGGACAAAGATGTGCCAATGGAAGTAAAGGAAACTATGTACAAGATGTATTGAAATGAAATGGCGTATGGCTTTTAGTGCCGGGAGTGTCAGGACAAGTTCGGCTCGCCGGTGCAGGTCTTTTGATTTGATGCCCTCAGGCAACCTGCGCGTCATGATGAAAATGAAATGATGATGATGACTACACATACACCCAGCCCTCGTGCCAGCAAAATTAACCAATGATGGTTAAAATTCCCGACCCTACTGGGAATCGAACCCGTGACCAAAGGCCAGCACGCTAATCATTTAGCCATGGAGCCGGACACAAGATGTATTATGTACCCATAACAACTTACGGAGCAGAAACTTGGACAATGACAAAGAAGGATGAGAGTTGAACACAGGCAGCCGAAAGAGACAAAATAAGGAATGAGAAAATCCAGGATGAAATTGGAGTGGAAAAAATGAATGACAGAATAGAGCCAATCAAGATGGTTTGGGCGTATAAAGTGAATGAGTGATGAAAGAATGCCAAAAAAGGTTATGGGAATGGGAATGCAAATGCAAGGAAGGAGAAGCCGCGAACGACCATGATTGTGTTGGAAGGACACAAACCAACGCAGTATTAGAGAAAGAAACCTGGACTGGGACACTGTTGGAGGAGGAGTGGTGGAAAGACCGAAGAAAGTGGAGAGGAACCATATTTACCCCTACCTGGCTACAACTGGATAATGGGAAATGATGATGTAACCAGATATATGCAACCAAGCTTTATAGGTAAAAATGTTCCATTTAACACTTCATTTCCATGATGATTAACTAACTGCTGGAGCCACTCACAACCACTGGGTGATTTCAGACAAAAGAGTAACATTACAAGAATGTTGCAAAATCTTGTTATTATGTCCACCTTATTCAATACATAAAAATGTTTATTGTCTCGAAGGGCATTTATTACAATACGAATATTAAATGGGACATGTTTCGCTCGTTGTGTCGAGCATCTTCAGCCATTTTGTACGATTATCTCAATTATTTGTTCATTAAAATGTTATTACACAATAAATATCATTACTATATAAAAAGTAAACAGGAAGAACTAACAATTAAAATGGGTCTATAATAGACGTTAATCACAGGAGATTGATATCCAAGTCATAGTAATGTGCCAATTAAATTGTAAGATTTGGCTAAAAATTCCCGTTTTTTCTAACACTACTAGTATTAAGTAATTTATCAAAGTATAATATTCATATGAAGATTAATGAATTAGAAGATTAAACTTGCAATATACTCTCGTTAGATGAGAATTACACCATTATTAAAAGATGAATCATTGGAGGTTTGTAGTCTGTTGTATGTGTTATATTTGCAGTCTTCATCAATTCCCAACTGATTTGAGTCGGCCAATATTTACTGGTCTGTTTGTTATTGAAGCGTGGTTATAAGGGACACAAATATTTGTTACTTAGTTGTTGGTGAGCTGTTTACTGCAACGTTATGGATGAATATGACTGTAACAAAATAAAAAGAACTGAAAAAGGAAAGTTAATGTCTGAATATGAAAACATTTATATTTATTTAGATCAGTACTTCAACAGGGAAAGAAACCTAAATGATGCAAACACTATAAAAAGTCCATTAATAGAACATCTACCAAAATTGCTACAAGCCTTCAAATCAGATAACAGTAACATTTTAAAAATTTTCAACCTTAAACCTTCTAATACGTCAACAAATACAACTCCCATCTTGAATATACATAGACCCCCCTCCACAAGTTAAGTCAGCATCCAATACCCGGCCTACGTTCCCTACTTATCCTCCTCACGTTATGCCAGTACCCAAAGCTCCGCCCACAGTTCCTTCTCTTTCCCCATCTACTCGCCCTCCACCACACCCACCCCATACGTATAACGCAAAAAGTAAGAATATGACAACAAATACTCTCAGTACTGCAACAAGCACTGCTAGGCACCATAGCGTGAAATAAAAAGGGGTAAGTGATGTTTCAACCTTAAGAATCTATAAAAACAATTACACACCATCACACTCATAACATTCTTTTGTTACAGACATACTCATCCATAACGTTGCAGTAAACAGCACACCAACAACTAAGTAACAAATATTCATGTCCCTTTTAACCACACTTCAATAACAAACAGACCAGTAAAAATTGGCCAACTCAAATCAGTTGGGGATTGGTGAAGTATAATGCATACAACAGACTACAAACCTCCAATGCTTTATCTTTTAATAACAGTGTAATTCCCATCTAACGAGAATATATTGCAAGTTTAATCTTCTAATTCATTAATCTTCTTATCCCTTTCAGACCTGAAAGAAAACTGGCGGTGTGAATTTTTGTTTGTACGTCAGAAACAGACTAAAATGCTCTTAAATACATATATTTTTAGTTTATTCTACAAAATAAAAATTAACATCTGAAAAAAAAAGCACCCGCACAATTATGCGTGTCAAGACTTAATTCACTACTTACAAAAAAGAAAAATTACCTCAATGCATATGAATATACATATGTACATGATCAAATGTTCTATTTTACAGTGGGGAATAATTTAAAACAATTAAATCCTCGTTCAAACACAAGCAAACGTTACATTTTCTACATTGAGGAGGAGTTTTGCTATTACTGCCCTTTTGGCAGCAACAGCTTGTCGTGAGACCTGAAAGAAATCTGGAGGTGTCAAAACGTCAAAAACTTACTAAAATGCTCTCAAATACATGTTTTTACAGTTTATTTTACAAAATAAGAACTATCGGCTGAAAAACAGAACCTACACAATTGTGCTTGTCAGGACTTCATTCACTACTTGCAAAAAATTAAAAAATTCAACTCACTACATGTCAATATGTACATGACCAAATGTTCTATTTTACAGTGTGGAACGATTTTAAACAATTAAAATTTTATACATTACATTTCTCATGTAGATTACGAGTTTTTCTTTAACAGTCCGTTTTGTGACAGCACCCAGCACTCCTGCATGCATTGTCTGTAAGGAAACCTAGCCCGGACATATGTGCGTATCAACATTCAAAACCTCATGGTATTATGTACGATGTTGTAAGTTCACAATTTACGTTTGCTACACAATCTACACACTTCATTTATTATATTCTGATATTCAGTAAAGCTTCTAGATTAATATGAATGCAATAAATAAATAAATAAATAAATAAATAAATACCTACTTTGGGCATTACTGCTTCCTGCCATACTGCTAATGAACTGTATTTTTAAACTCTTCTTCCTGCCCCCTGGTGGTCAAGTACTAAATAAAAACAGCTGAAGTACATGCTACGTGTCCCGCACAAGCACTGCAGTCCAGTCTAGTGCCAAGAAAACGTCAAATAAGCTAAGACAAATAAAATACGAACCCGCACAATTATGCGTACATGGTCTGAAAGGGATATGAACATTTATACTTTGATAAATAACTTAACACTGGCAGTGTTAGAAAAAAACGGGAATTTTCAGCCAATTCTTATAATTTAATAGGCACATTACTACTATGACTTGGACATCAACCTCCTGTGATTAACATATAGTCTATTATAGACCCATTTTAATTGTTACTTCTTCCTGTTTACTTTTTTATATAGTAATGGTATTTTATTGTGTAATAACATTTTAATGAACAAATAATTGTAAAATATGGTTTAATATAATGACTCAACCTTGAGATATTCGTACAAAATGACTGAAGATGCTCGACATAACGAGTGAAACATGTCCCATTTAATGTTTGTATTGTAGTAAATGCCCTTTTAGATACAATAAACATTTTTATGTACTGAATAAGGTGGATATAATAACAAGAATTTGTAACTATTAGTAGCAAGTTCAATACGGGCAAAAACATGAAATTGGTCTTATGCAATAAGTGGTATGTTACGAGCTGTCAGTGGAGAGATGGCGTGGAATGACATTAGTAGACGAATAAGTTTGAGTGGTGTCTTTAAAAGTAGGAAAGTTCACAATATGAAGATAAAGTTGGAATTCAAGAGGACAAATTGGGGCAAATATTTGTTTATAAGAAGAGGAGTTAGGGACTGGAATAACTTACCAAGGGAGATGTTCAATAAATTTCCAATTTTTTTGAAATCATTCAAGAAAAGACTAAGAAAACAACAGATAGAGAATCTGCCACCTGGTTGACTGCCATAAATGCAGATCAGTAGGGATTGATTGATTGAATAATTATTTTCTGTGTCCACCGACTTCAACTTCAATTTATAATTTAGCTTCCTTGCTGCTTCTGTGAAGACAGATATGCCAGTCTTCTGTGCCAATTTCTGCATAGATTTTGACAGACTTTGCCTGTCAGAAACATCCAAAAACTGGTGGTTTACTGCACTTCAGAGCATTGAATATGGCACTACAGCTACAAAATTACCTATTAAATCTTGCACAGTATCACAATGTGGTAGAACTGAGTTAGGAAACCATTCGTTCAATCATCTTTTCACTGCATCCGTTTATTTTTCACCTTCCCCACAAAACCCGTTCCACTAAAAACGTTCGCTCCTCTGTAGTATGCATCTTAAGTCTGCAAGCTACCGACCATCTCCACGGACCTTCACTTTAACTGCATTGCATCCTGCTTGTCTTGAGTGTTGCCAACAAATAAAGTATCACCGCCAGCCAATGTCATAGCGAATACTCTTTTTTAATGGACTGTAGATTATGTAGATAAATGCTACAGTATAGAAGTACATTTTTTATTTTCAGTCTCTTTGTATGTTACATTGAATTAACCTTTAAGTCAAACAGTATTTTATCTGATCTTTCTGATCTTTTTCCATGTACGTAATTGGGGTCAGCACTTACTGGGGATTTGTTGCAGTTTTCTGGCCGTATGCCCTTCCGGACGCCAACTCTATGTGGGGGGATGAATTATTACTGCATTTTTATAGTATGAGCCTAAACACCCAGCTCGTGATCTCAGCCAAGGCAACTTCCACTCTACCTGTGTATATTTCCAATATTCATGATCTAATTTGCATTTTCCTATTTATGAAGGGTCTGTCTTCTACTCCAATCAATTCACAGCGTTGTGGGGGACGAGTTTTGTGAGCCATGTGACATTTCTCACCCAGTCTAACTAGCATGACTGAACTCGTCCACATTCAGTCTTCGCAACTGCAATTTCACTGCTACGGAGTACATACCCATACAAATGCAGGTGTGATTCTTGCATTTTCTCTGCAACTGGGGTAATCTTCTGCACATCGTTCCTGACATGATCTATTCAAGCCAAGCCGTTGGACCATCGCAGCATCTTCATTTCCATTGCCTGTTTGTGGTAGAATTTGCATGCAATGGAATTTTCTTACTGCACAGGACTCCAAAAGCCAGGCACCATTTATTCTATGCGACACCAACTGTCTTGACATTGGAAATGGTACTGCACGAATTGGGTCACTTTATTGAGCTGAACACAATACTGTCTGTATTTCCTATATATAACAAAAACACTGACATAAAAATATGATCTGCTCATTATATGGAGGTTCAAATGTATTTGGTCTCCATATAAAAAAAACACTGACAAACACGATCTACTCTTATATGGAGGTCCAACTCTTTTCCTACAAATGCCACCTGGAAGCACTGTTCTTTAACAGTCTGAAAATTAATTTATCATGCACTTTCACTACACATCTAACAAGGTAAACAAGTCACTGAATTTTATAACAGTTACAGTGATCCCTCGAATATAAATGTCTGATAGCCATTGTGCCATATTTCCAGGCATTCTCGAGAAAATCGGCTTTGACAAATTCTAAGTGCATGGTTCAGTGAATAATGCCAGAGTGTAGTAATCAATGGCTTGCTGGTTTGGCATGGTTTGCTTTTTCTTTCTCCTTCCATTCCCTTTTACGTACTGAATATTCTAGGTTTGTTTAGCATATGTCTAAGGACATGTTTGGCTTGTCTTCCTATTTGACACTTGTGGGTGTGAAAGGATGATGAAGATGAGGAAGAAAGTGAAACCTGGTGTCAGCATGTAAATTACCCTTGTCGTATAACACCAAAGGGTCTACTCAAGGCTTAACGTCCTCACCCCATGGAAAAATTGCCACCAACAGCGTCGTACACCTTGTCCACATGAACACAGTAGAGAGGTTAGGAACTGAATGCAGGCTTTTGGAATGCAATCTAGTGATAATATTTGTAATGGCTCAAAAGCTGTGTACAAAAATGAACTACTCTGGATCGGAAATTAAACATTTTTGTATATTTCCATATCGAAATGAAAATTAAATGCTAAAGTAATGTCATTAACAACCATTTTCCTTAATTGCTAACTGCACCTTATTATTCTTGATTCTGAGCTGCAGTGTGGTATTCACCATAAAAGCACAGTGTTCTGTGACATCTAGCACACTGCACAAATGTCCTGTTTTTGCAGCGGCATAATTGTTTCAAAATTTTTGCACTGACACAAATAGGTCTTATGGCGACTATGGGATAGGAAAGGACTAAGATTGTGCCTGGTGCAAAAATGGGAAACCATGGAAAACCATCTTTAGGCCTACAGACAGTGGGGTTTAAACACACTATCTCCCAAATGCCAGCTGACAGTTATGTGCCTTCCATGCAGCCACTTGCTCGATATCGGAAAAACAAACTTCATTTACATTCATAAAAATTCCCTTGTCGTCGCACAGTTTTGCAGTTTTGATAATTTCTCAACATTAGTGTCCGGGCTATGACATGTTAGTATTTAATTTTTGCTCCAAAGCAGAAGAATACAAACATGTTCCACTTTCTACCCGATGTTTTTCATTTTTTTAACCCATGTTTTGAACAGTTACAAATGTACTATAGATAGAATGGAATTAAAAAGAAAGAGAAAACTATATATGCAGCAGGACCTGAACCAGTGGTCCCTCAATTACTACACTTGGGTGTTACACACTGAACCCTTCCCTTTGTGCTCACTTCGTTAACATTTAGTTGATATAAGGAACTTTGAATTTGTCAAAACCTATTTTCTCGAGAATGCCTGGTTATCTGTAACAATGGCTTTTTGAGAGGTTCCCTTGTAAAACATACATAGAGGAGGCTAGGGTCTTAATCAATACGTTTTGTGTATTTCATGTTAGAGTCAAAGTACAGGAGTATCAAAATAGAAGAACTGTTTATAAAATATTAGCTGGTGCTGGTCTCAGTGCAAACATTCGCACCTGGTAGAGACCTGGAGGAAAGTTGTTCTGCTTTGCTTCTCTTATGCTCGTCAGCCCAGCTTGTTCGAACAGCGACTTCAACACGCCGATGGGGCGAGTAACCGACGAGTCCTGCTCATCGATCTCCACCTTATCGCTCGATGTTAAGTTCTCCTTGACAACGATGACCCCGTTAGGTTTTAAACCTTCACTGCAAAAGAAGAAAGAGTTTAGTGGTGAGAGCAAGCAGATTTGTCATTTTACATTTCCACTTTCCTTCAAGCAGATTACAGTATACTGATCCTTATATTAACAAAAATTACAGGGAAAGTATGTCACATTAAAATAGTGAACAATGACTGGATATTTCTCCTTGATTTCAAATCTTCCATAGCAATGTCTTTCTCAGGAGTCCAGAGGGTAAATACATCACATGGCTACACAGAAATGTTAAGGAGAATAAAATGTTTGTTTCCTGCTATAATCACTTTCTAAAATGAGGTATTGTGCAAAACCATTCTTTGACACATCTGTACATTGGAGAGAAAACAAAGGCTAGTATACTAAATTTAAGGATAGAACTATCAACAACAGCACAAAACTTAAGTTGATCGACGGTCTGATGTTTCCAATCACCTTGTATGCCCCGAGACATAAGGAGATAGGATCTCAAGAGGCTTGGAGCAGAGGACAGGCTCACGAGCCATCTGAAGAAGATCCAGAACTTCCTAGGCTTTCTACATAAGTTTAGAGCTATTTTATCCCTGGCCAGGCACTACCTGTTGATAAACTTACAGTGAGCTTTGGTGGTAGTGGTGGTGATTGTTTTTAAGAGGAAGTATAACTAGGCAACCATCCTCTATATAACTCTAATCAGAGAGAAATATGAAAGGGATCCGACATTCCAAAAATGAAGGTATTGGCCAAAGGAAGACATGGGCCAGGAAGGGCGTGAAAATGAAAGACTCCCTAGGCCTCGGAAAGATAATACCGGCGGGGTTGGAAAAGAACAAGAGTTGACTAAGGGAGGTCGAATAGGTTAGATGAAAGTGAGGAGCCTGGCGTGGAAGCAATGCCAGCACGTATACTGTGGTCGCCAACCCATGCTCCCAATCTGAGAGCCCCTGGGGGCCACATTAGTCGCCTCTTACGATAGACAGGAAATAAGTGAGCTTTAAAGGACAGATTTCTTTCACAACGTTTTTAACCCAAGAAATGGGGGTTTGGGAATTTATGATTTGGCAGATTCAGCTGTGAGGTATATTCACTCATATTATGGTAAAGCTTAAAATGATGCACTGGAGAGAAGTGATGTACCATTTGCAACAACAATTGTGATGCTCTTCTACGACAAATTATGTCACTCTGTACTCCTTGCTTCAGGCTATCACATTTATAAAAATGTCATACGACTGCTAAAATTAAGATCACGGCACGAATCTAGAGCATACATGTGGTTCTACATGGCACAGAGCTGAAAAAACTAACATAGCATTGACCACTTCTTCTCTAGCTAGGTCTATCCTGCGGTGGGGTCTAGGTGTAACCATTGTAAATGCTTTTCATTGGTACAGGATGAGAACAGAAAAAGACGGGAAGAAAGCAATGTCTCACCTTGAATTCTGAGGGAAACTGATTGAGGAACTTTCAATGAGGTGAGTAAAGCATGATCATCCATCATCGTTTGATGCATGTGACAGACTGAATGGGAAAGTACATTTCATTTCACAGCAACACCAAGACTGTGTAGATTGCTGCTGTGAGAATGTGACTACATTCACGTGTTTGTTCCCAACTGTACCACACAAAGTTTGACTACACGACATAAACCAAGATCAGAAAGAATATCAAAGCTAATAATTCATTTTCGAACTGAATAATAAAACTGTGTAAACTTTCTAACTAAACCAACATTCACTAATTAAATATGACTGTTTAAAGTAAAAATTTAATCCAAAACAATGACAACATGGCACACACCTGAGAATACTAACCTCTAAGATAGGAAAGATGGCACACAGATGAACAAGAATAATATATTTTAATAATGGAACCTTGCAGCAAAGAAATAAATAGAGTTATTTGGTGCACAAGAGCCACATTTCAATAAAACTTTGGTGACTGATCAATTAACACAGCTGCTTCTTCTTCCAACCCTTTTCACAGTTATTTTGCAGGATTTAGCCCAATTTTACGGCCCGATTCCTTGTCTTTTTTTTTTCTTTTCTTTCCTGCTTGTTTAATGTCGCACTAACACATCGAAGGTTTTCGGCAACAGAGGGATGGGAAAGGACTAGGGCTGGGAAAGTACCAGCCGTGGCCTTCATTAAAGTGTGCCTGGTGTGAAAATGGGAAACTATGGAAAACCATTTTCAGAGCTGCCAACGGTAGGATTCAAACCCACTCCCTCTCAAATGCAATCTTACAGCTGCGCAACCCTAACTGCACAGCTAACTTGCTCAGTTTATTGTAAATATGTACAAGATATTAAAAAAGGAAGATCAGGTGGATGTGAACTGCAGGGATACAGCAAACATTAAAAATTGTGGAGGAAAGAATTTATTTTAACCTTGTTTCTATGATAAGTTTCCGACATAATAAGAATCGGGCAAAATCAAAATAAATGTCAACTTTCATGATCAACATGGACTGTCATTCTTGACTTCATTGTAAGTACTGTTTGCAGAAAGTACGTGTGTGGGTTTTTCTTAATTCCTCAGTGAGCTTGAAAACTGACTTGATTATTAATACAGTGATTTATTTCATATGGCAGTATGAAGGACACCACTGCATCTTCAGCTTTATGAACATTATACTCAGTTAAGGGAATCTCCATTATTGCTGCTTAGTTTGTACTGGTAATATTTGATGATATTTGATATGCAACTAGTCAAGTTGACAGCAGTGATGCACAGTACTTACGACAGCCATATTTGCATTCTTACAGACCAACCTTACATGACTGTAAGTATAATTTATGGAAAATTTGAGTGTGCTATAAAGCTAACAGCTAAACCCATACTAGCACAGAAGTCCAGCAAACGCTTCCCATTCCCATTAGCTTCCATATCTTCCCCACATTTACCAATCACCCTTTCGTATCCTTCAGTTCTATTCCCAACTCTCGCATTGGGAATAGAACTGAAGGATACGAAAGGGTGATTGGTAAATGTGGGGAAGATATGGAAGCTAATGGGAATGGGAAGCGTTTGCTGGACTTCTGTGCTAGTATGGGTTTAGCTGTTACGAATACATTCTTCAAGCATAAGGCTATTCACCGCTACACATGGGAGGCTAGGGGTACCAGATCCATAATAGACTATATCTTAACAGACTTTGAATTCAGGAAATCTTTTAGGAATGTACGAGTTTTTCGGGGATTTTTCGATGATACAGACCATTATCTGATCTGTAGTGAACTAAGTATCTCTAGGCCTAGGGTAGAGAAAGTGAAATCTGTCTGCAAACGAATAAGGGTAGAAAATCTCCAGGACGAGGAAATTAGACAGAAGTACATGGATATGATTAGTGAGAAGTTTCGAACAGTAGACAGTAAGCAGGTTCAGGATATAGAAAGTGAATGGGTGGCATACAGGGATGCTGTAGTAGAAACAGCAAGGGAATGCCTAGGAACAACTGTGTGTAAAGATGGGAAAAGGCGAACATCTTGGTGGAATGATGAAGTGAGAGCAGCCTGTAAACGTAAAAAGAAGGCTTATCAGAAATGGCTCCAAACAAGGGCCGAGGCAGACAGGGATTTGTACGTAGATGAAAGAAACAGAGCGAAACAAATAGTTGTTGAATCCAAAAAGAAGTCGTGGGAAGATTTTGGTAATAACCTGGAAAGGCTAGGTCAAGCAGCAGGGAAACCTTTCTGGACAGTAATAAAGAATCTTAGGAAGGGAGGGAAAAAGGAAATGAACAGGGTTTTGAGTAATTCAGGTGAACTCATAACAGATCCCAGGGAATCACTGGAGAGGTGGAGGGAATATTTTGAACATCTTCTCAATGTAAAAGGAAATCATCATGGTGGTGTTGCAAACAGTCAAGCTCTTGGGGAGGAGGAAAATGATGTTGGTGAAATTACGCTTGAGGAAGTGGAAAGGATAGTAAATAAACTCCATTGTCATAAGGCAGCAGGAATAGATGAAATTAGACCTGAAATGGTGAAGTATAGTGGGAAGGCAGGGATGAAATGGCTTCATAGAGTAGTCAAATTAGCGTGGAGTGTTGGTAAGGTACCTTCAGATTGGACAAAAGCAGTAATTGCACCTATCTATAAGCAAGGGAACAGGAAGGATTGCAACAACTATCGAGGTATCTCATTGATTAGTATACCAGGCAAAGTATTCACAGGCATCTTGGAAGGGAGGGTGCGATCAGTCGTTGAGAAGAAGTTGGATGAAAACCAGTGTGGTTTCAGACCACAGAGAGGCTGTCAGGATCAGATTTTCAGTATGCGCCAGGTAATTGAAAAATGCTACGAGAGGAATAGGCAGTTGTGTTATGTTTCGTAGATCTAGAGAAAGCATATGACAGGGTACCGAGGGAAAAGATGTTCGCTATACTGGGGGACTATGGAATTAAAGGTAGATTATTAAAATCAATCAAAGGCATTTATGTTGACAATTGGGCTTCAGTGAGAATTGATGGCAGAATGAGTTCTTGGTTCAGGGTACTTACAGGAGTTAGACAAGGCTGTAATCTTTCACCTTTGCTGTTTGTAGTTTACATGGATCATATGCTGAAAGGTATAAAATGGCAGGGAGGGATTCAGTTAGGTGGAAATGTAGTAAGCAGCCTGGCCTATGCTGACGACTTGGTCTTAATGGCAGACTGTGCCGAAAGCCTGCAGTCTAACATCTTGGAACTTGAAAATAGGTGCAATGAGTATGGTATGAAAATTAGCCTCTCGAAGACTAAATTGATGTCAGTAGGTAAGAAATTCAACAGAATTGAATGTCAGATTGGTGATACAAAGCTAGAACAGGTCGATAATTTCAAGTATTTAGGTTGTGTGTTTTCCCAGGATGGTAATATAGTAAGTGAGATTGAATCAAGGTATAGTAAAGCTAATGCAGTGAGCTCGCAGTTGCGATCAGCAGTATTCTGTAAGAAGGAAGTCAGCTCCCAGACGAAACTATCTTTACATCGGTCTGTTTTCAGACCAACTTTGCTTTATGGGAGCGAAAGCTGGGTGGACTCAGGATATCTTATTCATAAGTTAGAAGTAACAGACATGGAAGTAGCAAGAATGATTGCTGGTACAAACAGGTGGGAACAATGGCAGGAGGGAACTCAGAATGAGGAGATAAAGGCTAATTTAGGAATGAACTCGATGGATGAAGCTGTACAACGCATAAACCGGCTTCGGTGGTGGGGTCATGTGAAGCGAATGGAGGAGGATAGGTTACCTAGGAGAATAATGGACTCTGTTATGGAGGGTAAGAGAAGTAGAGGGAGACCAAGACGACGATGGTTAGACTCTGTTTCTAACGATTTAAAGATAAGAGGTATAGAACTAAATGAGGCCACAACACTAGTTGCAAATCGAGGATTGTGGCGACGTTTAGTAAATTCTCAGAGGCTTGCAGAGGTGGTGGTGGTGGTGATTATTGTTTTAAGAGGAAGTACAACTAGGCAACCATCCTCAGAGGCTTGCAGACTGAACGCTGAAAGGCATAACAGTCTATAATGATAATGTATGTATGTATGTATAAAGCTAATGAAATAAAATTCATCCTGTGTGGTTTTTGGATTGGGTGTTCCACGATGTTCAACAAATGCAATAAGCTGTACGCTCAATATCAGTGTAACATGAAAATATGTCTTCCCCTGTATTTAACTTACGCTTCTTGCATTTATTCAGTGCGCCATTGCTTATCACAACTTGGAACTTTGTGCGGCCAAGCATAGGACTTGATCTATGGTTTCTCCTGCAAGTAGTCTACCCTTCCTACACAATACCGAGCTCTATCTGGCAGTGAATTTCAAAAATTGTGTCATGGTCAATTTCATTTTTGGCAGTGGTACCCCTTCCTGAACAGTTAAGGTTGTACTTACCGTGTCCAATCAGCAGCTGGCCTGGTCACTATAAAGAGGGACTCAGTTTACTGAGAATGGTCATCGGTAGTTTGTCGGGACTTGAATATTCTCTCTCCCTCTCTCTGCATGGAATGTGACAAGGCATCATGGCTGGTGGACTCTAAAGGAAGGCACTCTTTAAAATGTGATTCACTGAAAGTACTCCTAAGTTCCCTACTGGTTGAGGGAGATGTTTTATAGGCTTTTAAATTAATGTGTAGGCCAATCATGTAAACGTTAGAATAAGGCATTCGGTTTTTCAATCAAATTATGAAGGGGAAAAAAAAAAAAAAATTGTCATTTAAGGAAGTAAAGGGTAAGTTACCTTTTGGCCATGTGGGCCTGACGGTACTGTAGGTGGTCGAGTGATTTACCCTCCATGCCCTTATTTCTCTTCTTTTACTGCAGCTAGCGATTTTCAAAATTTAAACCTTTATGAACCAATTTAGATTTTCTCACAGCTTAGGATGGGCTTATCCCCCGTTTCTATTTTGTGCCCAATTATGTCAATATTTCTTGTATCATTCTTTGGCATGTCATGTGATGTTTTGCTATTTTCAGATCTTTTCTTCTTGTTCTGGTGTAAAATGTTCTTCCAGCCTATAACATGGTGTGAGATTAGTTCTTGAATTCTAGGTTGGAAATCCTAGTTAGGATTTGATTACTAGAATCTTTTGAATGCAGGAGTAATTAAGTGTCAATAAGTGAATATTCTTTTGCAGTACGTGAAAGTACCAATTCTATTGTGTCAAATAGGAGCCCGTGAGCCCATTCCATGTTCCCGACACATCTGGAGCCGATCTGTCATCCACGAGCGGAGAACGGATATATCAGGTTATAGCTCTTATTCAAAACTGGCGCCGATTTTCACTATAGTAGTTAATGCTACGCTCAGAAGATGGCAGCACCATGCAGACACAGGTTTGATAGTTAACCGCTAGAGACCTCTGTGACATCACAAATATTTGCAGCCAGCTGTTGATTCAAATGCTTGCACGTGATAATTTGTAGGTGTTAGAGTATGTTAGTTTTTCTGGTATTTGTTTGATGCTTTTCATATAATGTCATGGAAAAGACTATGGACTGATGAGGAAATAGTATCTGCTTTGGATGTGAGTGATGATCACATTTCAGATATTAGTTTTTCTGAAAGTGATAGTGAAATAAGTGAAACTGACGAGTGTAAGAACAACAGCAGCACAAGTGAAAGTGTGGCGTCTGATGGCGACAATGACACAGAATGGAAAGATGTGTCTGATAGCATTCCTTTGTTAGGTATAAACCCTGGTCCAGTTCTTCCATCTAGTTTTGTTACTAATACAGAGCCTGTAGAGTATTTTGAGCTATTTTTTGATGATGACTTGATAAATATAATTCGTGAAGAAACTTGTCTCTACGGTGACAAAAAAAAAAAAAAAAAAAAAAAAAAAAAAAAAAAAAAAACCAAACAAACCAAACCAAACCAAATGAACACCCCCCACCTAACACAGGAGTCAAGGCTAAATGAATGGAAACGTCCTTTAAACTCAGATATAAAAGCACTCTTAGGAGTTGTGATAAACATGGGGCTTCACCCCCTCATGGATATTACTGAGTCTTTCTCGAAGGCATGGGTTAGTAAGGTACTATTCTTTACGGACGAATTTCCCCGTGATGAATTTTTACTCCAGTTTTGGAATCTACATTTTGCACACCCTCCCCCAAATCAAGATCTTCAGAGAAAAGTGTATGCTTCATTATATGCACAGTGAAAAGTTTTCTATTGATGAGAGTATGATATCCTTCAAGGGGAGAGTTGCATTTAAAGTATGAATATACTAACAACAGGTGCAGTCATGCCATCCCGTAAGGACATACATCAGCTCCAAAAGAAAAATCTGAGCAAAATGAAACAAGGAGACAATTTCTTTTCGTAAAGATTCTAAACTTGCTCTGGCATGGGAAGATAAAAGGACAGTTTTCATGTTGAGCACTAGCCACAAAGGGTCAAAGACAGATGTTACATCAGTCAGCTCCAAATACCCAAACAAGCCCCCAATAGACAAACTCAATATGACGGTAGACTACACGAAACACACATGGGTGGTGTGGGCCGTAGTAATCACCATATAGCCTTTTACCAATTCATCCATAGGACAGTAAAGTGGTATAGAAAAATGTTCTTCTGGCTCCTTGAGATAAGTATTGTCAACTCATATCTGCTGTATGTCATGGTCCAGAAAAACTGTAACTCCGAACCAATTACACATATTTTAAAATTCAGAAAAAAATATTCTGCTCAGAGCCAAAAAAGCATCCACTTGGGAAGGGTTAAGTTTTTCCCCTTATATCTTTATTCCTCTGTGAGCTTTAGTTTGTTAATGTCTGTAAGGCTGGTTCCCTAATTTTCTAAATTTCGTTATTATATAATATTCTATTGCTCTTAGATTAATTTTTGAGCTCATTTTATTTACTTATTTATTTGTGTTTTCAGCTTTATATATTTTGATTTTAAAACAAGATAAATTTAGGAGTTTGTTCTTTTCACAAATACCTCATCCAGCCCTGAGGCCCTACAGTCTACTGCTGCAACAATCAGGAATCACACAGTGATGCAACAGCTGACGATCTCTTGAAGGATTTCAATTGGAATGGAAGAGGAAAAATGGTACAAAATCACAGTGAGACTGAATCTTACGTATTCAAGTCGATAAGCCGGGAACCTCATAAGGAAACTTTCATTGATTCAAGTTTACCGAACAGTGAATGCAAATACTGTTGCTGCCAGACTGAGGAGCATCTCAAAAGCTAAGGTAGAAAGGCACATGCATGAGCTGTGTAAAAAAAAAAAGAACATCAGAAAAGATCTCAGCTCGAACCCCTCTTCGACTCTGATGGTGAGGTGCTTAATGTGTAACCTTGGACTTGTAGAGGACCTATAGAGAGAGCTAATGGTCTTTATGGAGTGTACCCAGAGTCTCTCACAGCAATAGGTCCTCAAACAAAACTATGAATTACTGAATTTTTCAAAGAGATAATGAGAACGGAATATTATCTATACAGTTTAGGGCCTGTACTACGACTGTCACGTAAACAGCCAGATACGTAGGCTGCAGTTTTTCAAACTATAAGTTAAACATTTTCTTGCGTACTACCAACGGATTTTAACGGCGGTATTGTAATGCGGAAGATGTAGTAACATTTTTATTGGGTTGGTAATAAGGTTACTGAAAATATAGTGAAATTTAGCGTGGTGGTATACGTGTTCCCTGGTGATTTCGTTTGTTTACCTCTATTCCTTTTGAAATTGTATTGCTAGAATCCAATATCAGACTTTTATTAAGCTATAATGTGGAAGTTCAGGTCAAAAACAGAATTAGGACTGAAATCTACACATACGAAAAAATATTAAAATTAATTAACTATGTAACTAAACTGTTATAGAAAATAAAGACTGAAAATGTAACCTGGATGCAAAAGTTAAGATTCAGGTTATGTATTTTTTTTTGTCTAGTACTATTTACGAGGATGCGCGTTACGGCGAAAGTAAAGTTTATATTCATAATTAATGCTACTGATGCAGCGTAGGATCATTAATTTGATTATTAATTCAATTTCTTGCTTGCTCATTGAATAAGTGTCAGTTTCTTTCTTTTCAATAGAATGTGATAATAGTTATTAGCAAGCATTTATCTCACTTTAGTGTAAATACTTAGTAGCAAGTTGTTATGAAGTCGAAGAAAAATAACCTTCTTAATATCGTCACTCGACGGACGAATCGCTAAGAACAACGTCATATACCTTTACCCCATATGTGCGTCGCGGATAGATTTGGAATAGAATCCACGCTTTTGACACGCATTCTAATGATTAGGAAATGTGTACTATCACCTCTAGTACCCTACCAACTAACATTTAGAAGGTAAAAAAAAAAAAAAAGTTCAACTATTGGGACTCGAACCCATGAAGAAATGCATAGTAGCAAACGATGTTGCCCTAACGACCACAGCTAACGATGAAGCTTGCTGCTGATTTGCTTGTGTGCAACTCATATAGTCAGTAGCAACAACTTGCTAGATTGGGAAATATTTTAAGAATTCTGTGATAGTTGGACTGGAACCATGCCATACTTTATAAATATATACACAGATTACATTGTAACAACTTAAATTTCGTACAACATCATGCACATGTAGATTTATCTTTATGTGTAGCCATCTTGATTCTTACAGTAGCGTCCCCGATAGGAGCAAAGTCCCAGATAAGAGCGTTAACTGCCTCTACAACTTCGGCATAGCTAACCTTGAGAATATTCTCCCAGATTGCACATAAACGAAAGTCGTAGTACGCGTTTTCAACCGAACTTCCAGATAAATGTGCTAACTGACACATAAATTTAAACTGAATTTTTATCTGGCTGTCGTAGTACAGGTCCTTAAACAACCAAAGTAAATGCCGTTCTGATACCAGACAAATAAGGAACTGAAGCTTCAGTTTACTGAACAATCTCTCTACTTGCAAGTTACTGGAAAGGTTCATTCTAAATCACATCCAAGAGACCATTGAGTAAATCATTCCGGTCAAGCAGGGAAGCTTCAGGAAACATCAGAACTGCTGTGATTAGTTGTTAATATCGACAACATTGGCTGAGTCTGGATTTCACCTGCAGCTTTTGTGGATCTCACAGCGGATTAAGACAAAGCATGGAGAGATGGACTGATATTCTTACTGAACAACACGCTCTCCGATAGGCGTTTTACATGTTTCCTGATGGAAAAGCTGATCACATGGAGAACTCTAAATAATGGTCTATCTCAAGGATCAGTTTTGGCCTCCATTTTGTTCAATCTTTACATCCTATTTATTCCAGATATCAACATAAAGAATATCCAAAATGCAGATGATCTAGCACTACTAATACATCAGAGCAAAATTCCCATGCATTGCAAGAATGCACTGACAAATGACATCGCTGTTTTAATTGACTACTTTCAGAAATGGAGACTCGAGACAAATCCATATAAGACTGAGGTCGCTGCATTTCATTAGCATAGTATGAAAGCATGTAGGAAGCTGAAAATGGTGTTTAGTATCTACTAGTAACTTTTGATCAGCCCTTGCTGTTTAAACAACTTTGCAAATCTCCTCCACAATGTAGCAGAAAGCAGCCTTGGAGCAGATGCACATATGCTCTGCACTGCTGTATTTGCCCTTGTGTAGTCTGGTGTGGGAAAACAGCGTCCATACAAGAAAAGTTGACAACCATCTGAATGAAGCCATGGTTCCGTCAGGTCCACTCCCATGCAATGATTGTGTTTTAGCGAATATACAAAGGTGGATCAAATTTAAATGAGGTTTAATTTTCAACACTTTTTTAATTTGCTGTTACAACATAAGGAAGTATACATCACTTTTCTATGTACCGTATAATCTCGAATACCACCCGCCACCGAATAAGACCCGCACCCTTATTTTGAAAGAACAAAATTTAAAAAATAGTGAAGTCAAAATTATTTACAATCTTTACTAACACACATCAAATGATTAGAAAATACAAATAAAAGTAAACAAACATTGTCAGAACGATATCCAACGAGTTCATTCATCCATCATCATCATCAGTACCAACTTCAAAACTTTCATTACCATCACCTTCCCACAAAATGTCGTCATCGCTGCCATCCATAGCATTAGAAAGGCTACATTTCCTGAAGCTCTTCCGTATGAGATCTCCAGGGATACGATTCCATGCCGTCAAAATCCACGAACACAGCAGCTGAACTTCCGGGCGCTGAATGCGACCAGTTGGCGTCAGTGTGTGATTATCAGCCACCATCCATTCTGTATAGAGCTGTTTCAAGGCTGCTTTTAACGGACGGTTCACGCAGACATCCAGCGGCTGTAGCATAGATGTCATACCGCCCGGAATGACTGCTAGGTCGGTTTTCCCATCCTTGATATGTTTCTTCACAGCATCTGTTGTGTGGCCGCGGTAACTGTCGAGAACACGCAAGCTCTTTTGTCCCAATAATGCACCAGGGCGACGTTGCCAGACAAACTTTACCTAGTCTTCCACAAGTGGGCTGTCCATCCAAGCGGAGTTCTGAGATCTGACTATAACACCAGCGGGTAGATTTTTAGGAAGCGTCTTTCGCTTGAGAACAAGGTATGGTGGCAATTTGGTTCCGTCGGCGAGAATACACAACATTACCGTACACCGTTGTTTTTCATTACCACCTGTTCTAATGGTAACACTTTTCGCACCCTTAACATTCACAGTCCTGTCCACTGCCATTTCAAAGTAGACTGGCGTCTGATATGCATTGCCAATTTGGAAAAGCAAATATGCATTTTCCTTCCGCAACCAAATTATGTGATGCTGAAACGACAATAACTTCTCATCGTAGACACCAGGACGACGCTGTGAAATTGAGGTACGCCTTCATACGCTCAATCCATTTCTTTTATAAAAATTACAAACCCATCCTCGGCTGGCCTTAAACCCTTCCGATGAAAATTCCTTGGCGATCTCTAATGCCTTTCGCTGACACATTTTGGATGACACACCATATCCCAATTCCTGCCTTTCTGTCACATATTTATGAAGTTTTTTTTTTTTTCAATTTCTGGAAACTGTACACTCAGTCCACGAAAAACTCTACGATCACCACTACATGTTAATAGCACATTTTTCTTCTTTCTACAATCACGAATGCATGACTCATCAATATTGTATTTCCTACCGGCGGCACGATTTCCAATCATTTCGGTTTCCCAAACTACTTTCAGTTTCTCACTCGCAGTAAAAGATCGCAAACGCTTTGTGGAATTCATGTTGATACTCCGAGAACGTGCGTGAGACTGACGCCAAGCACGGAAGTAGTGTATACTGAAAGCGGAGAGAGCATTGTTGCCAAGCCGCGCCAGCGGTGATGCCCGATTTACGCACATTTGGAAAGATAAATTTCCCAAAATTTTAAATAAGACCCATAACCCAATTTTTGAAGCGATATTTTCGAAAAAAGAGTGCGGATGGTATTCGAGATTATACGGTAATCTATGTAATTGGCAGCTTCTTTGAGCAGAGTTGTGTCACCAGCCAATTGCACACGGCTGCATCATCCTCAAATCGTTTGCCTCCTAGTACCTCTACGAGGGGTACAAAGGGATGAATATCCCAGGGCAATAGGTCTGATCTATAAGGTGGGTGGGTGAGTGGTGTACATCTCATTTCTTCCAATTTCTGGCAAGTGAGAGACGCAGTATGAGAGTAGGCATTGTCGTGAGGGAGGAAGACTTCTCATATTGGTTGGTTGAGTCATTTGCGGTGATAAACAGGTCTAATAGCTGCAGTATGGAGGTAGGCATTGTAGTGAAGGAGAAAGACTTCTCATATTGGTTGGTTGAGTCATTTGTGGTGATAAACAAGTCTAACCTCACTCAGAAAATCACAGTAATATGCTGTTTCAATGGTGTGATGCCTTTGTAAAAAATGAATATGTAAAACGCCATGCCAGTGAAAAAACACAGCAGCAACTGCCTTGCCAGCTTACAGTTGATTCTTGGTTTTCACTGGAGTTGCCTCATCCTTCCTTCACAACTTCTTACTTGGTTGTATTGGAATGGTGTTGCCAAGTTTCATCATAGATGACGATGTGATGCAATAAACCTCCATTCATCTGCAAATCTTGCGGAGTGCATTTCACTAATCCGCAGACATTTCAACTTCTGTTCTTCAGTCAACAGTTGAGGGACCCACCAGGATGAGAGCCTAGTTCTTTGTGATGATGGCTTGACAGCTCCCATAACTTAATCCGACCTGAGAAGCAATTTCGGAAACCATGAAATGTCTGTTGCCTTACATGAGATCATGAGTGGCATTAATGTCTTTCGTAAAGCTTGTCTGTGGATAAAGATCATGGATGACATTTTCAAGCCATTCACAGCTTTCCTTGAACTCCGTATGTCAAGCACACTCACAGAGTTTTCAAAGTATTTGGTCACTGAACTGTCCTTTCAATATCCACAAAATTTCTGTTGATTTCACGCCTTCATAAGTAAGAAATTTGATGATGATGATGATGTGTTGTGCAGTTCTGCAACAAACTTGTTGCACAGATATCATAAGCAGTACTAACGTACGAGTCTCAAAGGCTAACCGCCTGCCATCCGCACTCATACGCTGTAGAAGTTGCCACCCAATATCTTCAACATTACACACTCAGAACGCAAAGTTTCATTTAAATCTGATCCACCCTCGTAGCTCCTTCAGACATCAGAAGAAAAGCAGAGCCCCATCAAAAGTTCTGATACCAGGCAAAGAGGGAACTGAAGCTTCAGATATTCAAGATTGTTCATGTTATCCCATGTCAGAAGCTAGCATTCTTACTGAACAACATGCTCCCTAATAATGATTTACAGGTTTCCTGCATGGAAAAGCTGATGGGTGGAGGAGGACTCTAAATAATGGCCTATTTCAAGAATCAATTTCAGCATTTTGTTCAATCTTTATGTCCATTATTACGCATTTTGTAACATTCTGAAGCTGTTTACATTAGCTTGATCTGAACACACTTTATGTAAATCTGCCATTTCACTATTCCTGAGTGCATGTATTGAGTTATAACAAATACATAAGTAGCATCACTCACCATGCAGTGAACAAGCTGGTTTTCAGCAAAATGACTGCCTTTGGCAGGTAACAATGATTACAATGCTCTGCATGAATATGCAAAGTACAGCATGGGAATTACAGTGTATGACTAGAGTAGTATATTACTTAAGAGCCATGTGATGATGATGAAGATGAAAATAACAACAAAAATCAATAAACTTACCTGCATGCTCTGAAGAACTCAACAAAGTGGTAATCTGTCAGATGTCCTAAAACCCACTGACACCAGATTACGTCGTACGTGTTTTCAGGGGGACGGAAATGCTGAAGGCCTAAAACACAAAAAAGGGAGAGGATCTTGGCTGAAAAGTGAAAGAAGCTATCTAACAAAAAACACACAATTTGATAATGATCAGTGTTGGCCTCTGGATCCCAAGATCACAGCAGATTTTTGAATAGCATCACTCCACGTCGTATGATGTCGGCATGTAAAAGATGTCTACTGACACATTTGGTGTTTATCTGACAAAATTAAATAGGCACTTACACAAATGGAGGTCACTGCATTGTCCTACAAAGGAGGCTTGCAGTGGTGTCTCAACGGTGCACTAGTTGCCAACATCTTGGAATGGTGCAGGGGCGAAATGCTGGTAATTCCATAAATGAAAAAGCCTAGCAAGCCTGAATATATTACTATTTACACCGTTTGGATCACGGATATACGACAAAACCCCATGACACTACAGCCCTTGAAGGGCCTTGGTCTACCAAGCGACTGCTGCTCAGCCCGAAGGCCTGCAGATTACGAGGTGTCATGTGGTCAGCACGACAAGTCATCTTGGCCATTATTCTTCGCTTTCTAGACCGGGGCCGCTATCTCACCGTCAGATAGCTCCTCAATTCTAATCGCGTAGGCTGAGTGGACCTCGAACCAGCCCTCAGGTCCAGGTAAAAATCCCTGACCTGGCTGAGAATCGAACCCGGGGTCCCTGGGTAAGAAGCAGGCACACTACCCCTACACCACAGGGCCGGCATGGATATCCGGCAAGTTCCATTTAATTTTCTGTAGGGGGTGATACAATCATCATAAGCTCCCTGAAAGAAATTCTACAGCTACCCAAAGACACAGAGTGACACGAGAAGTTCATCTTCAGAAAATTAGTGCATGTAACATTCTTTGTAGAGCCAGAAACATTTCAAAAATACACGATTTGATAAGTGAAACTACACACTGTTTACAGGTTCTTAACATTATTGATGTGAACAGTTTAAAACAATCTTCCTCATTCTAGAAAAATCTGCCAAGAACTGAGGAAATATTTTCATAATACACATACAATCAATCAACACAATAAATTTTCTGATGCAACAACAGTGAAGCTTCATATATTGGTCAAACGGGCCTGAGTTTTACAACGTGGTACTTGGAACACATCAATGCCACTATAAAAAATAGATTCTCCGTCATGGGACAGCACATGTCCGATTTCAAACATAGTTTCACTTTTGTTCAACAAGATTATTATAAGGTCATTAAAAAGGGCATCCTACTCATAATTCTAGAGAATTGTTTCATTCATCTGGAATGACACTTTAATCCTAACTACAAACTTAATGAAATCTCTGAAAAACCAAATATTCTATCTGACGTAATTATCCCTATATATGATAAATAAAAATCTTGGAGAGAACAGAAGTTACAACTCTCCTACCACTTTCCACCATTCCTCCGTTCCCTTCCCCTGATCCTCATTCCTGCTGTTCGCCTCAGCTCTCATACTGCATTCGGTGCGGCGCCAGTTTCTGTAGTTTACAGACACATTACAAGCTGTGTATTGGGGGTAAGTCTCATGCAGCTTCAAGTTCTGTTTTTCTTTCTATTACTTCCTCTTTTATCTCTTTCAGAATGAGTTCCTTTTCTATTCTATTTCTTTTTCAGATATCAACTATGTACTTGATCCACTTGACAATTACAAAAAGTTTTTCCACCATACCAACAGTCCACTGATCTAAGTTGTAGATGTCCCCAAACAGCCAATCAACAAGAATGTAAAAATCTTATTCTTTACTCTTCAGTGAACCAACTCACTTCCACTCACACCACCTTTTTACAAATGCGCCAATCAACTGATTAATATCACCTGACAAGAATCAGGAAGCAATGAATGAAAGGACAATGTTTTAATGTCCATAATGATAACTGACAAAGAACTTGGGATTTTTAAAGCGTCTTCCATCATTTAGATATACAGTTTTCCTGTGTTCATATAAATTTTTAATAAGTTAAACTCGTCAATTCCTTATGAGGGATTCTAATTGTTATGACAAGCTTATTCTTAATTTTGTGCTAATCAGTTAATCACTGTCACCAATATAAAAACCCAATGAATGGATGGACAATACCTTACTGCTTTCACCATTAATGACAACATAACCCCAAGATTTCTAAGTGCTTCATATTTATACTTTGGTGTTTTGTGTTTCATTTATTTTGATATTGTACCAATTATGGTTCTTATGATATGGCTGAGGATGACCTCACAACATAGAGGTCAAAACTAGTCTCATTAATGAGTACTCTATGAATAAAACAGTCATATCTAAAGGGCATTGAATATGTAGACCCACTCCTACTTTATTAACTTGTGAAAAGGCTAATGTTACAAAAATGTTGCAAATTTTGGGCTCGGAAGACTTGGGAGTAAGGAGATAAGCTGCTCGACTATGCAGTATGTTCTGGGCTGTCAGTGGAGAGATGGCATAGAATGACACCAGCAGACGAAGAATCTGGAGTATAATAATAATAATAATAATAATAATAATAATAATAATAATAATAATAATAATAATAATAATAATAATAATAATACCGGGAGGTACACCCACCCCGTTCATTCAAATGAAGCTGCTTGAAGAATGCCATCTACAACTAAAATGCTCCAAAACTAATACAAGAAGTTTGGACTTTTCTCTACAGATGTCACTACTAAAAGCTTATGTTATGCCCTCTGGTGTGAAGAGGAACTACCTACTAAAATTCTTAAGTAATTTATTTTATTTTAAGGTTTCCTAAACTGAATTGATTATTCTTTGTTTTTGGCGTGTTGAAGTTTACAACACTTCTATCTCTGCCCGCCAGCTTCAAATGTTGACCAATAGAAAATTTTGCATACTTATTTTTCAGCCAATAAGCTCTGTCTTAAAGTTACCCAATGAAAATTGGGGGTGTGGTGAGCGTTAGCCCAGATATATCTGGAACCTATATATCTGGAACCTTCCTCTCGGGTATATAAGCTGGCCCATTTTTCGAGCCTGGTTGTCTTCTTGATCGTTCTATTTGACAGAGTGTGTGTTAACAAAGGAGGCACGGGTGCCTCGCCCATCATCGAGTAGACCATCAGCTCAAGGTAATGGCAGTCCTGGTTTTACTAAGTGATAATCTTTGAAAGCTAGCTTGAGGGGAAAGTTCCCGATTTTTAACTATGTAACTTTAATTTTCTGGAATGTAAATTCCAAGTTCAAATGTAAATTTCAAACAAGTCAAAAGAACCTGGCCAAAATCAGGGAATAGAGAGTGTGATACCCTCTCGTGTTCCCTATCAACCTGATTTTGAGGGGACTATGATTTTGTAACCTTTTTCAGTTTGTAAACCTTGTAATTTAAATATTCTCTCCATCTAGTCACCTCAGTAGTATACAGGCTTAGCCTTTTAACTTCGGGCCATAAAGCCCAAATAGGGTTTAAAACTTTCATTTTGATTCCCAAGGAATGCAAGTGTCCGCCTCCTCACCATTTTGATTTTTGGACCAGTAACCGAATCTGTTGTTTTTCACAAAGGCCCGGTAGAATGCGTATTCAATGCCCCTGTGAAATTCTATGTCATTCCTTTTATGTAAAGATGTAGATTGTTGAACACAGAAGACAGTGAATACTGTGTGTGTTTGTAAAAGGTAGGTTTTGCCTTTGATAGGCCTGAAAAGTGTGAAATTTCAGAAATAGATTTCTAAGTGTAAATTGATAGAGCAATAACGCTCTTCATGTTGATGTAAAAGAACTTGGGAGACTTGTCTCCTTCATTGTTTGTAAATGGGAGCAGTTGTGCTCATGTAACATTGGTAATAAGGGAGCTGCAAGCTCAAGTTTGCTAATTTGTCATTAGTAATTGTTCTGATTTTCTAAACGTTGTGACCTAACTTGTAATTGTACCTGAAATTGTAAAGTCTAACTCTGAAAAGAAACCAAAAGATAGCTGAGAAAGAAATATCGCTATAATTTTAAAGTTTTAAATCAATCTTCTGATTACCGTATCTCGAGCCATTCATGCCCGCACCTTCTTTCACCTCTGTCCACCACGGTATCCCCATAACAAGTGGTAGCAGAGCGTGGTTGAATGGGTTTCGATCAAGCCCCTTTAGGCATAGATATCAAGGATAATTTAATAAAAAACCACCTATTCAATACTTTCCACGTTTAATGTGGTTATTATCTACATGATTTTATGTAGACTTATTTGGTCAGGTACATGTTTCACCCATTATTTTGGGCATCTTCAGCCTGTAAACAACCTTTAGGTCAAGGTTTGGGACCTTTTTAACCAATATAAACATACCAATATATACACTATATACAACATATACATTATATACAATATATACAAACATAAGTCAATACAGTATTTTTGGTCCTAATCTATCTAATATGGAAAATGTCCAAAACTAAAATGGATCTTCTTTTCGGTGAAGAGGATTGCATATCGGGGTTTATGTGACCCCTATATCATATTAAGTTCTTGACGTATCGTGTCTGGTGACAGGATGTGTCGTCAATCAGTTCAAATCTCCACTTATTGTTGACGACACATCCTGTCACCAGACACGATACGTCAAGAACTTAATATGATATAGGGGTCACATAAACCCCGATATGCAATCCTCTTCACCGAAAAGAAGGTCCATTTTAGTTTTGGACATTTTCCATATTAGATAGATTAGGACCAAAAATACTGGATTGACTTATGTTTGTATATATTGTATATAATGTATATGTTGTATATAGTGTATATATTGGTATGTTTATATTGGTTAAAAAGGTCCCAAACCTTGACCTAAAGGTTGTTTACAGGCTGAAGATGCCCAAAATAATGGGTGAAACATGTACCTGACCAAATAAGTCTACATAAAATCATGTAGATAATAACCACATTAAACGTGGAAAGTATTGAATAGGTGGTTTTTTATTAAATTATCCTTGATATCTATGCCTAACGTCATCTTCAATACGGAACAATAATGAGAGTTGTTACTTGTAACAAGCCCCTTTTGACGACTACTTATAGAAATTGAATCCGAACTCTAAAAATTTTCTTGGTTGCTGGGAATTTTCAAAATTCGTTAGATTTTCTATCAATATGTCTAGTCCTTCTGAAATCCTTGCACCTGGGTACCTGCGCAAGGAAGAATTAATTTATGAGCTTCCGATTAGGAAGGTCCAATCTGGCGGCACGGTTGTTGCAGATATTGCCAAACTTAAGGAATCTTTAGAACTTCCTATTGTATCCCGGCATTTGGGGACAAAGATATTGATGGGGCTCTGTCCACTATCACGGATAATACCACTAAGCTAGCTTCTGTAGTTAGATTTTTTGAAATAAGTGATCCTTTGACTAATCAACTTAAGGGGACCTTGTAGGTAACGAATGTCTCATTTAATTAAATGCTAAAAATGAACATATTTAGGTATGCCCTGTAGACAAAATAACCATTACATTATCTTTAAGAAATTCATGGATGTAGGGTATCTCATGTTAAACAATGCCATGCATATTTAGTACATTTGCATTAATGAAGTCTGAGAAATAAAATAAGTAATTAGGTGATGCATTTCTTTTCAAAAGATCACAATGTTCAATGCTCTTCACGCAAGTATTTAACCCTAGAGAGCTAACGCTTCGTCAAAATGATGACGGCCATGATAAAATTTCTCTCCCCCACCCCTTCTCGCAACTTCAGCTGCTTGGCTCCTTCAGTACCTTCATTTGTCCTTGAGCTGTGGGTGATGTTACATCGGTAGCGTCGGAGACCTGTCTCATTAGTGTGTTATGTGCTGTGCGTAGTCTTTCTGATTAAGCCTTAGCTTAGCCATAAGTATAATTCGCTATTCGACTGAAGTTGCTGAACTATGTTCGCTGTTTTATTTTAACCCACTTAACAAGAATCCTTCCTGCTCTCTGTCTAGGTATTGAATCACACCTTTTGGATATTTTCATCTGAATTTCCAGTAATCAAATGAATTGTAGAAGGACAAGAAGATGGCCACTTTGTGTCTTCTTTGGTATGCTGAATATTATTCTAGTGAACTCATGTGATTTATGTTCACAATAAGTTCAACAATAAAGAAAAGCCTTTGACTAGGAAGCAATTTGCAAAAGAGCTGCAGTATGAACTTATGAAGCCATGGGTGACACATCGCCTTGGAATGCGCAACTTGCCGTGCATGCTGCGCTCATCTATGGCAGAAATACTTCACGTGAATATGCCTATAGATGAAGCAGAATGCCTTGAATCAAGAAAATGCAAGAATGCAGTAAGAATCGGAGGCCGACAAAAGTGTATTGTTGTCATTGCTCCAGACCTTTATGCGGGGAACATCAAACAAGATGCTGTTTGGAATGCAACAATGGACGATGAATGTAATCGGAATGTTTGTGTATGCTGACAAGACTCTATCAAAGAAATGTATCATGTAAAATACAAAAATATGTACCAATAAGTAATTTTTACATAGCAATAAATTTGTTCGTCAAAATGACTATGCGTTAGCTTTAACGTTCCTTGTATACAACATTAGCTTTCTAGGGTTAAACATCTACACAATATATTGACCTAAATTTGCATCACTTTCAATATTTGAGAACGAAAAGTAAGTTCAGTAAGTTTCATGGTTATTGCTCTCTTAATTTTCAAGAAATATGTACCTAAAACTGAAAAAAATTACTTTTCTGGTAATTTTAATTTAAAAGTTTTACACATGAAATACAGTACTGCCTTCATAATTAGAACAATCATGCCCCATAATCTACATTATCTGCATCACCCCATAATCTAGATTATCTGCATCATTGGCTTCTTCCCTCTTCCTTTTAGTGTTCCTCTGATGCTTTCTGGCATCTTGCCAAATAACGTTGGTTCGCTTTTTAACCATGATCACTCGCTGATTGTGTTGACACCTGGTTCACTACCTAACAGTTTCTTCTTGTCACATACTCCTTCATTGAAGCAAAAAAACTGCATCATACACATCAAATTTCATTGTTTACAATCCCACGTACACAGTTGCTGGTAACTTTGTCCATATTACAGAATTGAAACCTTCATTTGGATTTTGTGTTGCACCATGCAAGCATTATAGGAGATTCGGCTTGCTTAGTTCCCTGTAACTAGGCTTTATTGTCTCCATTACTGGACCAGATAAGGGATGTTTGTGGCCATAGGTGCTTCCTTCCTTTTAATTTTATCGGAACCTGCACCATATATATGTAGTTCAACTTTTTCTTGGAAGCACTTAGTTTGTCTTGGAGGTTAGGTTCAGTTTTGCACTTACTGTTCCTTATTTCAATAATAGTTCCTTTAGACTCCCTACACTGACTTATGTTACAGGTGTACCTGATTAACTCTAAATTTAGCTTTGGGGGATAACTTCTTTAACCTAGGCATTGTAAGATCTATATTTTTAACACAATTCAACACATGCACACAAATCACAAACAAGATGAGAACTGACATGTATTCCTGCCCAAACTCTCTCTCCAGAGAATAAACAAGGAAACTGCACATACAGTACTGCCAATACACGTATTTAAAGATTACCGTTATCACAAATACGCTTCTGTGACACTGCTTTACAGAGATCTATGTCTTTTAGTTTCAGCAGGGGTGTGGCATCCATTGTGCACTATGGCACAAACTAATTTATATTTCAAAAACTAACAATTCGGTCGTCATGAAACAAACTAAGATTTATTCAGGAAAGTGTGCGTAATTAAACTAAATAATAAAATAAATATCCCAAAATTGAACCCTTTAGCCTACAAGGTCCCCTTAAAAGAGTTCAAGCTAGACTGTTTCATTTTTATAATATGTCTAGGGACCTACTGTCTCTAAAACTAAGGGATGATCATGCGAAGGAGCTAGTCGGATATGTCTAATAGGGTTAGTCAATTGTTGTCTCGGGCCGCTAGTGCTAAAATTGACCCTGTTCAAACTGTAAACCTGGCTGCGGAAGAGGACTCTAGTAAGGCTACTGAGGTAGGAAATCAGTGGCTACCCAACAAACATCTGCCCCATCGGAACAAGTGTCTGATCACTTAAAACAACTTCCAACTTTCTTTATGAGTAATGCAGTGTTTGAACCTTCTCAACCTCCAATGCCGTCCCCTATTATGTCACCCGGTTTTAGCAGTTTGTCCCGCCCCTTAGCCATGTTGCTTAAAGGCATATCCAAGTTTTCCATTAACTAATGAGTTGATTTCATTTCTAAGATTCTTAGTCGAATTTCAAGACCATGCAAGCCTTGGTATTTGCTCTCTCTCACTCTCAAATTCTTCAAATAGTTTACCCCTATTCCATAGGCGTCCTTTCAGACAAAAAGCAATAGCTGAAAGATGTTCGATAGAAGATTTGCATGCCCATCTTCTGGCTAACTTTATTCCTGCTACAGCAATGTCATCCCAAATACAGAAGAACTACTTCAGAGTACAGAGGTTGGATGAAAATCTGGCTGACTTTATTAAAGATATAAAGTTTTATACAAGGGTATTCACTCTCCATTTCCCAAAAGAGCAAATTGTGCAAAGCATAGTAGAAGGAATCTCTCCACCCTATAGGTCGTACTTATGTTTTGCCGCTCGACCCCACATCTTCTCGTGTCGTGGCAGTGTCAGCGGAAGGAGTGAGGTACGCTGACACATTACGAGTCACCAGTGAGCCTTCTCCGTCATCTAATAGTTCTCGACCACCATCTCACTGAACCTTCCCTACACGCAAGTGTTATGCGTGCAGATCGACGGAACACCTTCGAAATAAGTGCCCCTTGGTAAAATCTAGCACAACTAGGAATGGAGCAGGTCCGTCCCAAGGTTGTTTCAAATACGGGTCATTTTCCCATATAGCCAAGAATTGCACTTCTCTTAACAGCACACCGTCCTGTTCAACTTCTGGTGCTGCCTCCACTAACCCAGGAAATAGGAAGCGACTAGTGTCATCGGCTGAGTCATCATCATGTTCACCTTTCCGAGGCTCAGGCCCCGTTAAATCAGGCAACGAATCCTCTAAAGAAGAGACTTCCTCTAAATTATCATTTGAAGGCCCTAAGGAATGCCTTAAAATTGCTTTTGAGACCCCAGAATTCGTGCCATTTCTGAAAATTGCAGTGAATAACGAACCCGTCATGGCGTTGCTAGATTCAGGGAGTGTTAGCTCCATTATTTCCGAGGAGTAGTACCTTCAACTGAAAACTTGCTGTAAATTTCTGGACTATCATTTGTCTTCTATTAAATGTGTTTCGGCAAATTCGTCACCATTGGAAATTTTAGGCTTTATTTTTGGTAAAGTTCGAATCTCAAAATTTACATTAAGTTATTTGTGGCTAAACAGTTGTCTAGCCCTGTAATATTGGGGGCCGATTTCATGTCTCATTCTGGTCTGGTGTTCGATTTTCAGAGCAAGTCGTGCACCTTCAAGTTTGTTAGTAACCTTAAAAGTCCTCTTTTGAGATGTAACTCTTGTGTCGTTTTCATCTATTTGGCCTACCCAGAGTGAGATATGTCGTTAGATCTTGGGCATCTACCTGAGGATCAGGCTGAAAGTATTAGAAGGTTATGTCAGTCTTTTCATGACGTATTTTCAGAAACCCTGGGCGTCACTGACCTTATTGAGTACAAGATTGAGCTAGCCGATTCTATTCCAGTTAGGTTTCTTCCTTACAGGCTATCTCCACCTAAAATGAAAGCTCTTAAGGAAATCATTGAGGAAATTATTTGACCTTCAAAGTCGGCGTATTCATCGTCCATTTTTCTTGTACCGAAACCTTAAGGTGGTTTCAGGCCTGTCATTGATTACAGGGCTTTTGAACTGTAAGGTCGTGTTACAGTCTGTGCCCCTTCTTTATCTTCATTCTTGTTTTTCATGATTTTGCAAGGCTAAGTTCTTTACCATCATCTTAACCAGGCATATAACCAGATACCTCTGGCAGAAGAATCCAAACATCTGACGGCTTTCGCCACTTATTGGAATTTGTATGAATACAACCGTGTGCCTTTCGGTCTCCCCATGGGTGCAGCTGTCCTTACTAGACTACTGGATAGGATCTTCTCCGATATCAAATTTTAATATCTTTATCATAATCTCGACGATTTCACTGTGTTTCCAGAGACCTTTGAAGAACACTTAGATCACCTGAAGGAAGTTCTCAGACACTTTCGGAAGGCTTGGTTGACTGTCAAATTATCTAAGATAGCTTTTGCTAAGCCTTCTATGTCATTCTTAGGGCATATTGTGTTGCCTGATGGTGTTTCTATCGACCATTCCAGAACGCAAGCTATTCGTGACTTTAAGCCTCTTAAGGACATCAAAGGAATCGCTAGGTTCATAGGTATGGTGAATTTCTTTTGGAAATTTATCCTTAACTTCGCTAAAAGAGAGGCGCCCCTGAACCTACTTCGTAGCAAAGGTGTCAAATTTGAATGGGGGCCGCAAGCTGCGTTTGAAGATCTTAAATTAGCTCCTTGTAACGCCCCAGTATTAGCTATGCCCGATTTCTCTAGGAAATTCATAGTCTAAACTGATGCCTCTTCCTCTTCTGTTGCTACAGTACTTCAGGAAATGGAACTCAGAAGGCGGCCTATGGCCTATGCATCTAGGACTTTATTGGCTCAAGAAGCCAAATAGTCTGTCTATGAATTAGGAGGTTTGGCAGTCCCGTTTGCCCTGGAGAAATTCCGCCTCTATCTGGAGCATGACAAATTTGAATTAGAGACAGACAATCGAGCTTTGAGTTGGGTCTTAGCTAGGTCTCGTTGTACTCGGCGTATCGCCCGTTGGGCTATCAGAATTTCAGCCTTTCAATTTGATGTGCGACATATTAGAGGATCAGAAAATGTAGTTGCAGATGGACTAAGCCGCATATTTTCTAATGATGTTGAGACCAGTGAACAGGAAGATAGTTCTTCTCTTCCCATGCCCATAACTTCTAGTATTAGTGCTATTTTGACTGATGCCCGTATGTTATTTCATGATATCTAGTAATATCAATGAGAAGATCCCATGCTGGCTCCTATAATGGGAATCCTTTCTTCTGGGGAACATGTTGTCTCTTATATGTTGAGGAACAGGGTTTTGTGTTGCCCTTCGAAGCACGATCAGAAGATGAAAGTAGTTGATCCAGCTGTGCTTGTGCATATGATTTTCAAATACTATCATGAGACCCCATTAGGGGGGCATTTAGGAATCTTCAAAACAAGAGAAAAAATCAGGGAAATGTTTATTTGGAAGAGTATGGATGGCAAAATCAGAGAAATGTTTAAAGCGTGTAAATCTTGCTTGATTAGTAAGCCCACCTTGTCAACTAAGCTAGGGCTATTGTCATCCCATCAAGCATCTCGCCCCATGGAACGTTTGTACATACACTATATCGGACCTTTCCCTCAATCGAAGGGGAACGGGAATAAATTCATCTTTGTATGTGTAGACGGCTTGACTAGATTTTCATGGTTATTTCCGTTATTTCTGTTTTGATCTGCCCATATCCCATGTAACTACTTCCACTTCTTACCCTCAACCATCTCTGGCTGAGCGGGTCAATTGTAATCTTCGATCTAATTTGATAGCTTTTATTTTTTTTCATTTTTTTTTTTTTTTGCTATTTGCTTTACGTCGCACAGACACAGATATGTCTTACGGCGACGATGGGATAGGAAAGGCCTAGGAATTGGAAGGAAGCGGCCGTGGCCTTAATTAAGGTACAGCCCCGGCATTTGCCTGGTGTGAAATTGGGAAACCACGGAAAACCATCTTCAGGGCTGCCGATAGTGGGGCTCGAACCCACTACCTCTCGATTACTGGATACTGGCTGCACTTAAGCGACTGCAGCTATCGAGCTCGGTGTGATAGCTTTTCATCATGAAGACATTCCAGGTGGGATACTTCTCTGCATTGGTTATCTTTTGCTCTAAATGCAGCAGTTCATGAGTCCCACAAGTTCACTCCTGCCTCTCTCATGTTCAAGTTTGTTCCCTACACGCCACTGTCGAATCTTTGGTCACTCAATGACATATTGCCAGAAACAATAGATCCTGATAATATTAGAGACCTGTGGAAGAAGGCCAAAAGTAACCTTAAGGCTTCTCATGAAAAGGTTAGAGAGAGATATGATCGTGGACGGAGGCCCAGCAATTTAAAGATCGGAGATCAGGTCATGGTTAAGAATTTTGTACCTACAGGCAAGCTTACCCCCAGATTTCATGAACCATGTATTATTTTAGATTTCTTAACACTGGTCACACTTTTGGTGAGTAACCCAGCCACTGAGAGGATATTTAGGGTTCATATCTCCCAGATAAACTAATATAAATCTTTTGTTTTTGCAATATAGGCCACAATGTTATGGCAATAAGAAATTAGCTATAGATCCTTCCTCAACAGCTCAGTAACTTGGAAGTCATTAGTTAGAGGGTATGGGGAGGCCTTCTGACCCGCCCATATGTATCTATAGTAGCATCTTGTGGCTGTATATGTTATCCTGTACAACTCTCCCCTCTAGTAAGGTTTATTTTCTCCCGTTACATGGTTGCCATTACCCTTCCCCGCCTCCAAAATCAAGCCTGCAATTCACACACTCATCCTCGATGCCGCCCGCCTCATATGAACCTGCAGCTTAGAAAAATAACAACTCTCGCTCTCCATCAAACAATCTCTGTCGCCAAGTAAATTACTGTTTCAGTGCCCCCTCTGTCATCTGCGGCCATGTCTCAACATCTGGAGACTGATGCTGGCGTGGGGTAAGGGCCCACCCTGCTCTGGCCCAGTCTCCTGCATAACGGCGTATTGGAACACCATCCCTTCCGGCGAGGGCTGATGTGCGGTAACTTAACCACCTACCCACCTTGGAGCAGTGTCTCTATATCTGGTCTGTGGCGACCATCACCATGGCTAGCCCTCTCAAGGTAGCGGGAGAGATGTATCTGAGGGTACTTTGGGGGTCCGAGGGACACCACCTTGGTATCAGAAGCGGTGGCCGCTCTTGCCGTCAAAAATGAACTTAACATCGCGGACTTCTACGGCTTCAGAGAGACTTCAGGACTTGTTTTGACATAATTTTTTTTTAAATGAACTTTTATCAAGAAAATTTCTGTCTATAAAATTCAACTTAAATTTGTCTAAGAAGCAAGACTTCAAAGTGTCACTGCGAAGAAAGATTTTCGAGGGGGGAGGTCTGTACCGGGAAGTACACCCGGTCCGTTTATTCAAATGAAGCGCCTTGAAGAATGCCATCTACAACTAAAACATGCAACAACTAATACAAGAAGTTTGGACTTTTCTCTACAGATGTCACTACTAAAAACTTACGTTATGCCTTCTGCTGTGAAGAGGAACTATTAAAATTTGAAAGTAATTTACTTTAAGGTTTCCTAAACTGAAATTATTATTCTTTGTTTTTGGTGTGTTAAAGTTTACAACACTTCTGTATCTGCCTGCCAACTTCAAATGTTAACCAATAGAAAATTTTGCATACTTATTTTTCAGCCAATAAGCTCTGTCTTGTATCTATTTAAATTACCCAATGAAAATTGGAGGTGTGGTGAGCGTTAGCCCAGATATATCTGGAACCTTCCTCTCGGGTATATAAGCTGGCCCATTTTTCGAGCCAGGTTGTCTCAGTAATTGTTCTAGTCGAGAGTGTGTGTTAACAAAG
Organism: Anabrus simplex; assembly: GCF_040414725.1. Taxonomy (NCBI): domain Eukaryota; kingdom Metazoa; phylum Arthropoda; class Insecta; order Orthoptera; family Tettigoniidae; genus Anabrus; species Anabrus simplex. The sequence continues at coordinate 221,819,199 of NC_090268.1, read as the reverse complement.
GAGGCAGGGGTAACTCGCCCATCATCGAGTAGACCATCACCTCAAGGTAATGGCAGTCCTGGTTTTACTTAGTGATAATCTTTGAAAGCTAGCTTGAGGGGAAAGTTTCAAATTTTTAACTATGTAACTTTAATTTTCTGGAATGTAAATTCCAAGTTCAAATGTAAATTTCAAACAAGTCAAAAGAACTTAACCAAAATCAGGGAATAGAGAGTGTGATACCCTCTCGTGTTCCCATCAACCTGATTTTGAGGTGACTATGATTTTGTAACCTTTTTCAGTTTGTAATCCTTGTAATTTAAATATTCTCTCCATCTAGTCACCTCAGTAGTATAGGCTTAGCCTTTTAACTTCGGGCCATAAAGCCCAAATAGGGTTTTAAACTTTCATTTTTATTTTCAAGGAATGCAAGTGTCGACCTCCTTACCATTTTCATTTTTGGACCAGTAAATGAACCGGTTGTTTTTCACAAAGGCCTGGTAGAATGCATATTCGATCATCATCATCATCATCATTTCCCTTTATCCAGCTGTAGCCGGGTAGGGGCAAATATGGTTCCTCTCCACTTTCTTCGGTCTTTCCACCACTCCTCCTTCAACACTGTGTCCCAGTCCAGGTTTCTTTCTATATTGCTGCGTTGGATGGTATCCCTCCATCTCAATCGTGGTCGTCCACGGCCTCTCCTTCCTTGGATTTGCATTTCCATCAGCTTTTTTTGGCATTCTTTCGTCGCTCATTCGCTTTATGTGCCCAAACCATCTTAGTCGGCTCTTCTCTATTCTATCATTCATTTTTTCCACTCCAATTTCTTGCCGGATTTTCTCATTCCTTATTTTGTCTCTTCTACTCTTCTGTATCATACTCCTCAAGAACTTCATTTCGGCTGCCTGTATTCGACTCTCATCCTTCTTTGTCATTGTCCAAGTTTCTGCTCCGTAAGTTGTTATGGGTACGTAATACATCTTGTACATAGTATCCTTTGCTTCCGTTGGCACATCTTTGTCCCATAACATGTTTCTTACACTATGATAGAAACAACTTCCAGCTTGAATCCTTTTACTAATCTCAGCATCCAGTCGAGCATTCTCCATTAATTCACTCCCCAGGTATTTAAACGTTTCCACTACTTCCAGGGGCTTGTCTGCAAGTCTAATCTGTCCTTTCCCTTCTTTCTCCCCTCTAGTCATAACAAGAGTTTTACTCTTTTCTACACTTATTTTCAATCCACAATCTTCCCATTCACCACATTCAACTGTTCTTGAACCTTCCTGTGAAATTCAATGTCATTCCTTTTATGTAAAGATGTAGATTGTTGAACATAAAAAACAGTGAAGATGCGAGTTTGTAAAATGTAGTTTAATTTAGCTTATTGCCTTTCTTATAAATTTTGTATTCTTATTGATAATTAAGAAATTATTACTTTCTTAAGTTAGTGAGATCTACTTTTTACATATTTGAGTACCACATTAAACATTTCCTTTTAAATAGTCTCGGATTGCCTATGCCTCTAATTTCAGCTGGGATTGAGTTCCAGGAACGTATGGTAGCAGGTATGAATGAGTTGTTGTACAAGTTACTGTGGTGAATGGGAATGGACAAGAGGGAACGTGTGTATGACCTTGAGGGAGCTCTATCGGAAGGGGAGAGCTATTTAAAGTCTGTTCTAAGATAGTCTGGTTTGCTTGTTTGCAGAATACTATGGAGAAGGGAAACAGCGTGGTATTTACATCGTTCAGTCAATCTTAGCCATGGCAGCTGAGAGAGGAGAGGGCTAATATGAGTTTGGATTGGGATAGTGTTTTGCTCATAGTATTATAAACTACATCTCCGTAGTCAAATATTGGAAATATTAGACTCTGAACTAATAATTTTCTTGTGTTTCTTGGAAAGAAGTCCCTCATCCTTTTTGCAGAATGTAATGAAGAGAATACTCTTTGACAAATTTTTGTGACATGTTCCGACCAACTTAAATATTTATCGAATACTACTCCAAGGTTCTTTACATGATCACTAAATGTTACTGGTATTCCACTGAGCGTAACACTAGGTATAGATGTGTTTTGTATTTTAGTGTGAAATTTATACGTGCCAATTATGATGGCCTGTGATTTTGATGGGTTCACTTTCAGGCCATGTCTGCTAGTCCAGTCATTAACATTTGCTAGGTCTTCGTTTAACTTAGTGATTGAATTGTTTAAGTCATTAGGCTTTGTGTGAATATATAATTGAATATCATCTGTATACAGGTGATATTTACAATTAGTCAGCATCTCAGATAAGTCGTTCATGTACAATGAGAACAGAAGTAGTGACAATACTCCACCCTGAGCCACGCCCAACTTAGTGGTTTGCCACGAATATGTATCGTTTCCCACTGATACACACTGCTGACGATCACCAAGATAGGACTGTACCCAGGTTAAAGTGCTGTATGAAAATTTCAGCATCTTAAATTTAGCGAGTAATATGTCTCTAACTACACAGTCGAAGGCTTTGCATAAGTCCAAGAGAATAAGTTAGTCATTTGTCCTTTATCTATCGCTAGTTGCATGTCATTTGTCACTTTAACTAATGCCGTGGTAGTACTGTGGTTTTGTCTGAATCCTGATTGATATTTGTCATGTAAGTTGTACTGTATAAGATATTCAGTCATTTGCTTATGTACTATTTTCTCCAACATTTTTCCTAATATAGGAAGGATACTAACAGGACGATAATCTTCGGGGCCGTTGTTTTTAGGGAAAGGTTGGATGATTGCATGTTTCCAATTCGAAGGAAAGACTCCAGTCATGAGTTGTTTTTTTTTTTTTTTGCTAGTTGCTTTATGTCGCACCGACACAGATAGGTCTTATGGTAACGAGTTATTAATGATATGCATGACCGCTGGAAGTATGATGTCTATGATTCTTTTTAAAAGAGACAGGTTGATTCCATCATGGCCAGTGGACCCTGACTTTATTTCACTGAAGACGCCTCTAATGTCACTGGAGGTCACATGAGAAAAGTAGAACTGCTCGCCATTATGTCTTGCTTTTGAGGATATTCTGTAAATTACTGCTGCTTTGGTCTATTCGTCAATCTGAGAGGATCGTGAGCTAAAATGTGAGTTTAGATCAGCTAGTGATACATTACAGTTGTTGTCATTTGTCTTGTTTTTGCATAATCCCTTTTCGCAAAGAGATTTCCAAATATGACTAGAATTTTGAGTGTTCAAAATATCATAAGAGTGACGTATTTTAGCATTTCTCATTAACTGTGTTGTTCTGTTTTGGAGTTTTTTATACTTTCCGAAATTGTCAGATGTAGGATGTTTCATGTAATAATTATAGGCTGCATCTCTTATTTTCATCTGGTCACGTATTTCTTGGCAAAGCCATGGGTTTGAAGGTCTCTTTACCCTAACAGTGTGTAGTGGTGCATGCCTGTCATACAAAGTCAGAAGTAGTTCGTTAAAATGATTTACTTTTCTGTCAATGTCATTTATGAACTGAATGTTGTGTCATGGTGTGTTAAGAGCATCTTCAAAAAATGCGTTTGCATTAAAGTGTTTAAAATCTCCATATGTAATTAATTTCGACTTGAATTTAGGGCACTTCAAGGAAAACGCAGCGTAAACCATGTCATGTTGGGAGAGACCGGGAACGGGCATTTGTCCATGAGTTAGGATTCGGTTGGTATTATTAGTAATTATTCGATCGAGGAGCATACACGAGTTGGCAACATGATGTGTAGGGTTTAGGGGTAGTATTGTGAAATTGATGGATGAAAACACCTCAGTCAATCATTTTGTTTCGGTAGATTTGTTTGTAAAGTCTGTATTAAAGTCTCCCATTAAAATCAGACACTCATACCTGGGTGTTACGTCATGTAGGGCTCCTCCAGATTTGTGATGTTACCAGTCCTCGGTGGACGATACACCACACCAAGCAAGCACTTCGTACCATGAACTATGAGCTCAACAAACAAGAATTCAGGGCTATTAGAGAACTCACTGGGGGATTTTAATATCACCTTATAATTCATATCATCCCATTATATACATATCGACTCCTCCACCGAGCTTACCGCTTCTGTCATTCCTAGCTAATGAATAACCATTCATAGCAACAAGAGATGAAGGGATAGATTGATGCAACCACGACTCAGAGAATAGTATGCCATGCAGGTTACAGGTTGAGATTATTTCAGAGAATTCCGGAAAATGAGGGAGAATGCTCTGAGTGTTTACATGAGCTATTTGTAAGGAGGTAGGGTAAGGCGAAAGAATGTCCTGAAGGTGATTAGCGGTACTTAGGGTAGGGGCTGGGAGATATAGGTAGTGACCTGCTTGGGACTGTGGGTTGGAGAGGCTGAAACTAGAGGCATTTGTTTCCTGGTTGCTTGTTGCTGCCAACTTGAAATTTAACTGTAGATATAAAAGGAAAACCTACACTACATAAAATTAATTAAAAATTGAAATAAATTATTAAAATGTAGGCTATAGCCACAGTTGAAATTCTGATTAAAGTTTTATACAGCGGTATTTAGTTTACAGAATGTCGGCTCATGGTTAGCGAATACGATCGAGATCTTCGCGGTTTGACACAGGTATTTTACGAGTTCCCTGCTTAACATAAATTATGCCACCCTTCGACCACACGTTCCGCACAATGAACTTACTTATAGCGTCCTGCAGAAGCCGCAGTCTCTCTGGGGTTAGGTCTTCTCTAATTGTTTTGTTTGTACCCTTGAGTTTCTTTTTGTTTACAAACAATGCATTTCTTTTCTGGTACGAAACTAACTTCACAATTATGGGTCTTGGACGGCCATTCTGACTTTTCCGAACCCTATGTGATCTGTCTATTTCGCCCACTGAGAGTTCCACCCCAATTACTGTCTTCGTCACCTGACCTTGGATGAGATTGGCAATCATGCTGAGAGTTTCCTTACTGCTCAGCGCTTCCTGCACTGCTTCCTTCACAATGGCTTCCATTGGCTACTCTTTAACTTTGGGGGGCATGGTTGTTTTTGTAGATATTTCACTTCAGGTTTCACTGAACACTTCACGAACACTCTGACGTGAATAACTGTACAAGTTAGAATAATGTATCACACTTACGACTGTCAAACTGCTAAAATGCACCTCCTAATGCCGCACAAACCACGAGCCTCATATTTCGTGACTATACACTATCCGCCATTACTTTAATGTAGGTTGTGCCTTTGATAGGCCTGAACAGTGTGAAATTTCAGAAATAGATCTCCAAGTGTAAACTGAAAAAGCAATAACGCTTATTTATTTATTTATTTATTTTTTGCTATTTTCTTTTACATCACACTGACAGAGATAGGTCTTATGGCTATGATGTGATATGAAAGGCCTAGGAATGGGAAGGAAGAGGCCGTGGCCTTAATTAAGGTACAGCCCCAGCATTTGCCTGGTGTGAAAATGGGAAACCACGGAAAACCATCTTCAGGTCTGCCGACAGTGGGGTTCGAACCCGCTGTCTCCCGAATGCAAGCTCACAGCCGCGCGCCCCTAACCGCATGGCCAACTCGCCCGGTAACGCTCATGTTGATGTAAAAGAACTTGAGAGACCCGTCTCCTTCACTGTTTGTTAAAGGGAGCAGTTGTACTCATGTAACTTTTTTTGTGCGGTAAAAAGGAAAACAGGTGGGTTTTATGAATTTCTTAACGCAGAATTTGAGTAAAAAATTAGTTTTGGCGTATCACATCTGGTTTAGTGGCAATTTTACAAAATGTTATTTAGTTCTTATGTAAAATTGTTGATACTTAGTACTGATTAAATTTGATATATTAATGTAAATTTCAGCTTGCAAAATGTAATCATATTTTGCGTGCATTAAATACATTGTTTTGTAAGCAAGTAGATGGTTTGTATTATATTTTTAATGTATACTGAAATTTGTGAAACTGAAGCATAAAGCGCCTATTTAGTTTCGGCTGTACAGTTGCTTTTAAATTAATATAACCGTACCTCGAATAAAAATTACAAGGTTAAACATACATAGTTTTGTTACTTACATTATGTGCAGGTTAGATTCACACCTCCGTCTTTTTCTGTTTTCCGTGGAATTTCCCGGTTTTTGAAGTTCTTGAATGATCTCTAGAAGGGTCATCTGGTGCGATCGACCAACAGTAATCGGCCATCATATTCACATCCAAACATCCCTGATAGCGTCGTTCTGTATCTTTGAGATCCTGGTGAAACCTTTCACCTTGTACTTCACTAGCTCCTAAATTTGGAGGGAAATAATCCAGATGCGAAGCTAAGAAATGAAGCTTATGGCTCATATTACAACCGAGTTCCTTAAACTTTACCAACATTTTCCTTACAATTTCTTTGTATTGAGGGTCCTTAATGTTTAGTCACTACATCTCTGAATGCGTTCCATGCCTCTTTCTCAATTTTGGTCATCGTGTCTGTGAAATTTTTATCCTTCATTAGTTTACGAATCTGTGGTCCATCAAATACGCCTTCTTTGATTTTTGCATCTGATAATGAGGGAAATTTAGTGGATAAATATTGGAAGCATAGGCTTGACATACTGTTTCATCAATCCTAATTTGATGTGCAAGGGTGGAAGTAGAATTTTTTCACGGTCAATTAGACTTACATTAAAGACATTTTTGGCTCCTGGCTGTAGTTGTTTCCTTTCTGACCAATTCACTGTATCCGAATGTTTATCCTGTGCCCTGCTATCCCATTTGCATAGGGAACAGGGAAATTTTGCGTAGCCTTTTTTTGTCCCAGCAAAATCCAATGATCTTCAAATTACTGCAAATTTGCCACCCATGCTCGTGACATTTAATTTTTTCAAGCACCAACTTTAAGGTCTCGTATGTTTCAGACATTTTTGTGGAGTGTGTAAGTGATACGGATGCCAGAACACTTGTATTATGAGGCAAAACAGCCTTTAAACTTCTTTTGGAAGAGTCAATAAAAACACACCATTTACTTGGATCATACTCTTTCTCTCCCAATTGACGCAGAAGATTTGAAACATCTGTACAAAATACAAGTTCATCTTCTTGAGTATAATACTTTCGGAATTCTTTATCACGATTTCGGTACCAAGAAAATGTATCACTGTGTGCCAACATATTCTTTTCGCGCAATCTTGAACCAAGTAATTCCTTTTTTCTTTGGTTAGTTCTAAGTTCCTTATCAGATCATTCAATTCGGATTGCATGAATTTGTCTGAAGGTGTGTCATATTGATGTGGCTCGAAATCTATTTCTTCATCATCAGATTGCAATGAACTGCTGCTCTCCTCACACTCAAGTGAGTAGGTGGAGTAGGTACAGGTAAGTCAGGTCCATGAGGAACTGGTCGAAGAGCTGACTTGAGTTTCGGATATTTAATTTTGTTTTTACTTTTCTTATTGTAACCGACAACATGGGTCATACAAAAATAACAGTCATCATGATGGTTCTTTTAATCTCCCCATTGCACGGGTATAGCAAACGGCATTGAGTTTCATTTGCCCTCATACCAGTAATATAGTCCCTTGACACAGGTATTGCATGCAATATGAGGTGCGAAAGATTTGTGTTGATCCCCAAGTTTCAATCTGAAGTAAGAAAAATAAAGTTTCTTTACAAACAAGTCTATTTGACGCACCTTGGAATCACACACATAAACTCCACAAATGTAACAAAACTTTTGAGGACTTTGCTTACCCTGTCTTCTGTGCACCCCTGAAACACTAGCCATGATGGTGTTAAAACACTAGAACTTCATTTATTAGTGATCAATTTGAAATTAAATTACATTAAATCTCGCGCACACAATTGGCCTACAATTAAATGAATGTGAACTTTAAAAGACGCACTAAACACGTACCGGTACTTCTTGGAGCCCGTCTCAGGCAACACTGTTATCTTTGAAAGGAAATTGCTTTATCAGTCCATCATAAACATTGCTTAAGGGCTGGGGCTTTTAACATGTCTGTTTATTCAAGTGGTCTAAGATGAAAGACAAACTCTCAACTGTCTTATCTTCAATCCTACATACCTCGCTGTCTATTGCGTATCTGGGGGACTTTGTTATGAATTTACCAGGAAACCCCCAACTATAAAATGAACATTTAGACAGCAATAAACCTGTAATAAATGCAAATAATAACATATCAAATCACATAATTGTATTCTAAGAAAAGTTGCGCGAGAACATCTCTCAACAATACATCTTACGAATTCATGCAGGTACTAAAATACCGAATAGCGTCAAAACTAGACCTGATAGGAAAAAAATAGCATCATTTTCGGAATCAGGGCAGCTATTTCCATAAGAATTACATATTTTCGATTTTACCGCAAAATCATGTTGGTTAGTGTAATTATTCTGATTTTCTAAATGTTGTCACCTAACGTGCAAGCAAAATTTTGGTACCTGAAATTGTGAAGTCTAACTTTGAAAAGAAACCAAAAGATAGCTGAGAAAGAAATATAGCTGTAATTTTAAAGTTTTAAATCAATTTTCTGATTACCGTATATCGACCCATTCATGCCCGCACCTTCTTTCACCTCTGTCCACCACAGTATCCCCGTAACAATAATAATAATACTAATAATAATAATAATAATAATAATAATAATAATAATAATAATAATAATAATAATAATTACTTTTAAGGTTTACAGAGACATCAAGGTGCCTGAATTTTGTCCGGCAGGAGTTCTTTTACCTGCCAGTAATTCTTACAAATACTTAAAAATTTTTAGTGGTTCCACCTATTCAATACAAAACAATGTTGCCTGAATGTATTACAACATATTAACTTTATGTAGCAGTACTAGTTTCGGTGTTTCTTTAGCGCCATCATCAGCTGCAGAAAAGTAATGAAAACTGGCAATTAATATAAAATATACATCAACATTTTTGTACAACTAACTCCTATAGACCTATAGACGAGGGTAATCCCAAAAATAAGGTCTCGTATTTTTTTTATAAATACACAACTCTGTTCGTGTGGCTGTTGATCACAATACTGTGAAGAATGTTTCGCACGCTTGCATATAAACATGCGCACGCCGCACTAAGGCACTCAGTCTAGTCTTGGCTTGGCAGCCGTTGAATACGGAGCTCCCATTGCTCCCAAGTGCAAAGTGTGCGCAGTTATTCGGTATGTGAACACAGAAGGTACTGAACCGATTGAAATCCATTGCCAATTGATGGGAGACCGTCAATTTCCATTGAGACAGTCGTGAAGGTTGAGCAAATCATGCGTGAAGATCAGCGGATCACCCTGGATGATCTCTGCGCTTTGTTTTCTGATGTTCCCCAAAGTGCCGCTCACAGAATTTTAATGGAAAAGTTGAAATACCGGAAGGTGTGCACAAGATGGGTGCCAGATGAAAGATGAGGTTCACAACTTCCTGAACAGCATGGCGGCGAGCTGGTATAACATGGGCATACAAAAACTGATGCAGCGTCTACAAAAATGCATCGATCGAAATGGTGATTATGTAGAAAAATAGGTAAATGTTCAAGCTGTAAAATGATGTAAAGCATTGTAGAAATAAACAGGTCTATATATTTATTAAAACAATAGGAGACCTTATTTTTGGGATTACCTTTGTGTATATTTAGATAAAATACAGAATTGTCTCATATTTCTACAAGTTCACAAACTTGTGGGTCAAATGTTACAATTAAAAACAACCTGAAGAAAAAGGAATAAGATTTGTGCGCATTCAAAGTTTTTCATCTTGGGGTACTGCATTTGATCTTGTTTACTTGGTACTGCTTAAATTAATCCCTTTATTTTTAACACCTTGTATGTCAGTTCAATAGCACTGGCCTACAAGGTCGAATATACCGAGTTAAAACTGTATACATTCAAATTTGTTGGTGTTAAAACACTAAATTTGTTTGGTTTGAACTTATATTATAACTTAGAAGACAAAATACTGTGTAGCCGACATACTTTGTCCTTGTGGCAGCCTCCGCGTGGGGGAAGTTGTAATAATAATAATAACAACATTAATAAAATTAAATTACATCAAAATCTCATTGTGCTTGCGTTCGGTTATAATTTTATGTACTAAAATGTGCCATCCTCTAAAAATTTGATTCCTGTAGCAGAATGTTTACTATGCTTGGCAGTGCTGTTGCGTGTAACCTAATAAGGAGGAAACGTACAAATATGTTCCGAAGATGTTAACATGGACTATGTATGTTTCTCAGTTCAATATTGGAAACCTCAACAAACCGTAGACTTAACATAGCGGCTGTAGCACAATGAATTGTTTTTAATTGTGACATTTGACCCACAAGTTTGTGAACTTATAGAAATATGATACAATAACTTTTTATTTTATCTGAATATATATTTTAATATAGGGTCTATATGAGTTAGTTGTATAAAAGTATTGATGTATATTTTATATTAATTGCCAGCTTCTCATGACTTTTTTGCAGCTGATGATGGCTCTAAAGAAACGCCAAAACTAGTACTGCTACATAAAGTTAATATGTTGTAATACATTCAGGCAACATTGTTTTGTATTGAATAGGTGGAACCTTTAAAAACTTTAGAAGTATTTGTGATCTCAGTTCAATAAGGATAAAATAAAAGATGAAATTTCTTATGCTAAGCCAGTAATTCTATCAACACGAGGCTGACGTATTTGAGCACCTTCAAATACCACCGGACTGAGCCAGGATCGAACCTTTTAAGTTAGGCTCACAAAGCAGCGCTCTGCCATCTGAGCTACTCAGCCTGGCAATATTAAGTAGAACTTTTAGAGGTATGAAGGTGAAGCTGTAATTCAAGAGGACAAATTGGGACAAATATTCATTTACAGGATGAGAGGAATTAGGGATTGGAATCATTTGTCATGGGAAATGTTTGATAAATTTCCAATTTCTTTGAAATCATTTAAGAAAAAATCACTAGATAAACAACTGTTAGAGAATGTACCACCTGGACGAATCCTAAATTCAAATCAATGATGATTAATTAATTGACATTCCCATCAGGTCTGGTAGAAACCTAAAGAAGCTGGAATCCATCTTTCCATGCTGCACTTGCTCCTAGGGAGTGCTCCTGAGGGAGTCAACCCTGGAAGCCATTTCCAAAAGAATCCTCTCTGAATCCCCAGCAACTCGGATTACAGGTAGACTTTGCAGCCGCCACGCAGTCAAGACTTGGACGGTTTTGTTCAGTGCATGTTAAACGATGCCATACCCCATAGCATATACACAAGGGTTCCAACTCAGGTATTCGTCTATGTCAGGACCTATGTTTCAAGGTGGGTACCGTCCGAGCTTCTGGACATAGTGCCACATAAGGTGCCTTTTCCTGTGCAACATGGAGATTAAATTTTGAATCTGTCCAAAAAAAAAAAAAATCCTCAAGAGATGACTGATGGCCACTGGACCATTTTAGCCCCCTTCTACTACAGGCAGGGATTACCTGTGGATGTTTTCACACCCTCCCATCCACAGAGAGTCCAATTCACGAATCCAATTGCGCTGTCCAGTGTCTTGCCAAGGTCACCTTGTATGGCATGGAAATATTCTACCTCCCCCACCCACAGGGTGACTAATCGTCCTGTCGTACATTTTTCTCTGACTTGCTTCACATTTTCATTCACTACATGGTTCCATTAGGAGATAGCTTGTACGTCGACTGAAAGCTAAACAGATCACCACTCAGATTTATACAGGGTTATTCACCTAACATGTTACACGCAAATAACTTCTAAACCATTGAAGATATCAGCATTCTGTTTTCATATTCGTAAATGGTACGCAGGGTCTTGTAAAATAACGTGCTACTTAGTCTCTGGAGTGATTAACAACCGAGATATTGATACTAATGCCATATTTTTAAATGGAACGGCACAATTTTATACAGAAAAGTTCATCTGCGTACAAGTTCAAATATGTTGGTATTTTCAAAATCAGACAATTACTTTTTGAGATATAAATAAGAACAGCATGCGCGGTTTTGCATGCCGCATCAGACGGTGTGAAGTCGGGCAAGGACATATTGAAGCGCAAGCTGCTTCCTGGTCTTGATTCCAGCCACAGAATGGATACCAGGCATGTACTGTAAACATAATGTGGTGTACCGTAACATACCCTGGGTGTGCAACGTTATTGTATGACTGGCGAACACACAACGGGGAAGGGAGATTAAAGTTGTATTGTTTTGTTTTGACATGTAATAGGCTGTGCTCAGTTTAGCGTTTTTTTCTGACGGATGGGAATGGGAAGGATTTGGAAAGAAAGTCGGCCGTGGCCTATCACAAAGGTACCTATCCGGTATTTGCCTGATGTTGAACATGGGACACCATGAAAATCAATGTCAGGTTTGGCGAGGCAGGACTCGAACCTATGCTCTCCCGAATGCACGCTACTACAGTCGCGCTGGAGCTCTGCAGAGATTAATGCGTGTAAAATAAAAACATAAATAATAGTGTTGCTGCCATTTCACTACGATCAGCTCTGAACATTTGCTTTTCTAGAAGGAGCTCTTCCGGTGTTTTGTGTTATGTTTATTTCTCAACTCATAGAGTAGTATGAACTGTACACCAAAACCAGTGACAATTATAGCTTTCGTTATGCTCCTTTCAAGGCAAAGTACTTATTTTATTCGTTTTAAACACATCAACCCTTTCTGTCCTGTCATGTGTTCGCCTGTCATACACACTTTGCAAACCCATCGCATGTGTACGAGGTGCTTACATGCCTGGTACCCATTCTGTGGCTGAACTCACTCCCAGAAAACTGCTTGCGCCTCAATATGTCCTTGCCCGACTTCACGCCGTCTAATGCGGCATGCAAAACAGTTGTTCTTACTTATATCTCAAAAAGTAATTGTCCGATTTTGAAAATACATATTTGAACTTGTAACGCAGATGAGCTTTTAAATCAGCTGTATAAATTTGTGCCATTCTATTTAAAAATATGGAGTTAGTATCAATATCTCGGTTGTTAAACACCCCATGAGACTAAGTAGCACGTTATTTTATAAAACCCTACGTACCATTTACGAATATGAAAACAGAATGCTGATATCTTTAATGGTTTAGAAGTTATTTGCGTGTAACATATTAGGTGAATAACCCAGTATATTAGTAAGGATTACATTAGCACTCACCAGTACTGAAGTAGTTCTCCACCTTCTTATTAGGTCCAATAAATGTTTTAGCTTCCTCTAAGAATTTAGGATTCTGTTCCACCAAATCCACTTTGTCGAAGAACTGAAGGAGGAGATGTTTGGTGATCCTTCCAATGCCAGCACCACAATCTATGGCCCGTCCTGTTCCAGGAGCATCCTTCAACTGCGCAGAGAAAGGACTCTATCTACACCCAGTATATGTTAAACATTTGAGAAATGTTAAATGTACTCTTAAATCTGGTACCTTGAACAAATTTTTCAAGAAGGCTTTTGATCCTTGAATGTCTGTGTTGGAGACAAAGCCAAACCCACCGAGCATGCCATCCACAGTAGGCGGAATTTCGGACCAGTACTTAACGGCATGTGTATAGAATGGATGTTCCTCTGCGCTTTCACCTTCATCCATCGCACTCTCCTGAAACATAAAGAGCTTTTAACTTCACCGAGTAGATATGAAATGATGATGTACTTGAGGTGGAATGAAAGGAAGCCATAAATGAAAAATTAGATGAAAAATAGTAAAAAGTGGAGAAGCCCAATCAGAAGTCAAAGTAAAGGGGTGAAAGAAAGTTTTTTCCTTATTATCCTAGAACAAGCTATTAATAAGTAATCCAAGGGGAGAACATGAGGATGCTCAGATATGCCAATGACACTGTAGTACAAGCTGACATTCAACAAGACCTTGAAATTTCATACAAAATATTGAACACAGTTTGGAAACTAATGGGTTGAATTAACATTGGTCCTCTTAATGCTCTCCTAACAGTTACTTGACAAAGGGGCCCCTAAAGCTCACATATCATTAATCACAGTCCTCCCTAACTAAGGTACAGCTCTCAGAAGTAGCTTTCAAATTTCAATTGTGTGGTACAAATCTGAGTCAAAAGAATGAAAGTCATATTACTGTGTTCAGCTTAGAACCATTCATTTCTTGGATATCTATGTTGGATAGTGTTATTCTCAGGGTGTCAAAAAATGTGTAAAGTTAAAGAAAATACATATTTGCCCGAAACATTGGGAGAGCTTTCTCTTAATGCTAAAGGTATATTTTGAAGAGCGGTTTTTATTTTTCACATAGCATCTTCCATGAATGATACTGATGGTGAAAGTACATTTAATTTTGATTTCTGTCATTCACTTTCCATGATCAGCTGCAATGTGATGTTTGCAGAATTTGAAATTATATTGATACTAACTGATGTACCCGTGCTTCGCTATGGGATTCTCAGAAAGACTGACTTTGTGATTTTCCTAACTGAAGTCAACATAGGTCATTACAAAAACATCAGTAGGAATGTAGCAATTAAAAGCAATGTTATCATATAAAATACTCAATCAAATGAAAAACCGCACATTTTATTACTTTTAACGAACAGTACTAAGGTGCCAATCTAACAGTCCAAGGTTCCAGAGCTGGAATGACCAGGCCGCAGTATGCCGTGAACACTCCTCTGCCATTATTCGGTTAAATATGCACACTGCTCATTCCAATCAGTGCCTCAGAGTAGGGATTAAATAGCTCAAATGCTATGATGAACAAGTGTGTTACGTACCAGTAGTATCAGAAAATTTACGAACCAGAGGAATGGCATGCTAAAAAGAAAGTTATCTAACTCCCAAGCTACTTCCCGTCAATATTCAGGCAGGCTGTTACACTCTGTACGACTGGGGGAGTTGCCCGTGTGGTAAGCTGTGAGCTTGCATCCGGGAGATAGTGGATTCGAACCCCACTGTCGACAGCGCTGAAGATGATATTCCATGGTTTCCCACTTTCCCACCAGGCAAATGCTGGGACTGTACCTTAATTAAGGCCAAGGTCGCTTCCTTCACACTCCTAGCCCTTTCCTATCCCATTGTTGCCATAAGACCTATCTGTGTTGGTGCGACGTAAAGCAACTTAAAAAATACTTGGTACGCAGCAGAAATCTTATCTACCGGAGATGAGTGGCAACAGAAGACACAAAGCACATCACAACAAACAATGGTCAATGTAATGTGATTGTTGATCAATGTTATGAGCTTTCTATATTGTAAGCCTTCACATTTAGTTTCCTTTTGACTCTGTGATTTGTAAAATTATGTATAGCGTAGACTGTAGTTACTTATTCTCCTACTTGACATACCGATTTTCATTAAGTTCTGTTTACCCATTATCTCATGACTCGGCGCTGATATGGAGTTAGTAACAAATATAAAAATTCATAAATATCTTTGTGATCACAGCCGGTACGGTAACAATGTGTAAGACATAAATGATCGGAAATTTAATACTAACTTTAGTTATGTAGTATTAATCAATATGACCTCTAATAACAAATATTTGAGAATTAAATTTTAGGCCTTCCCCTAAACTACCATTTCATTCAGCGTGAACAATATTATTTATGGCCTAGATTATAGCGACTTATTCCCCGACTTTTGATTTTCATTAAAATAGGACCACTAATAACAAATATTTGAAATTTACATTTTAGGCCTTCCCCTAAAGTACAATTTTTCTCAGCGTGAATACAATTATTTATATCCTAGATTGTAGCAACTTATTCCCCGGCTTTGCATACCGATTTTTATTAAAATACAACCACTAATAACATAAATATTTGAGAATTAAATTTTAAGCCTTCCCCTGAACTACCATTTCACTCGGCGTGAATACAATTATGTATGGCCTAGATTTTAGCGGCATATTCCCCGACTTCACATACTGATTTTCATGAAATTCTCTTCAGCCTCCTCATCGTTTCGCAATCATCGTCCACAGAGATCCTTTTTCAGCTTACCGAACACATGATAATCGTATGGCGCTAAGTCTAGACTGTAAGGAGGATGTTGCCATACCTCGCACTTGAATCGCTGCAGCAGTTTTAACGTTTGGTGGACCATGTGAGGTGTTGCGTTATCGTGCAACAAAATCACACCGGCGCTCAATTTTCCCTGCCGCTTATCTTTAATTGCCTTAGGAAACCTTTGCAACGTTTGACAATATGAAGCTGAGTTGACTGTCATTCCTTTCGGCATAAATTGCACATGCACCACACCTCCATGTCAAAGAACATTGCTGCCATTACATTTCCTGCTGAAGGTTGGACCTTGGCCTTCTTTCGTGGTGGTGATGGGGTGTGCACCTATTCTATCAATGTTCTCTTTGTTTTGGGGGGTGAAGTGGTGGACCCACGTTTCATCCCCTGTGAAGATTCGCTGCAGAAACTCTTTGCCCTCCACAGAATACTGTTACATGCCACCCAGTGGTAGCCCCTTTCGTTACTTCCAGGAAGGCGCTGGTGACTCAAGATGATCTGGAATCTCCCGGCCGGCTTGTGGGGTGGGGCCGGCCTTTCCGTGTATTGATCTCGGTTTTATTATTTATAAATTTCATTTTCCGTATTGACAGATTCAAAGTATAGATAAGAAAAGTGTTTTTCCACCAATCAATACAATTTATTTTAAATAGATTAAACTAGTACCGGTTTCGGCTCTTTAACGGCCATCATCAGCTAGTACATGGTTTGTTTCCAGCCATTAGACAATTCACAAGTTGTTATTGTATTAGACATCCGGATGTCTAATGGGGGATGGAAATGTGTACAGCAGCATGTAATTAAAATATCAGTAGTCAAGGTAAAAAGTTACAATAAGTTAGAACATGAGTATGTAGGACATATTAAAACATATGGGTCATAATATAAAACACTTAAAAAGTTTTAACACATTAAAATTTGGTAAGTATAGGTAGACACTTGTTAAAAAATTTTAGTTCATGTTACATAGGTTCCATTCTTCTATCTTCTGTGTAGTTCCTTTGCTTTTATGTTATGTTGATTTTAGCTGTGTATGGTAATCTTTGAGAAAGTTCTGAAGCTGGTATGCGTCATATTGATATGGACCTTTGTCATGAAGAAATTTTTTTATATTGTGTTATATATTCCAACTTGTGATGTACTCTGGTAAGTTTTAATATAGTAAACAGCAGGTCTTGAGTTTGAATTAGAAGTAGTTGGTGGCAACACCTCTCTCGTCTACGTTTATGGTTGTAGTCTGTAAAGATAAGGTAATATAAGTATACCGGTGGTGTGTGTATGAAGGAATGCCTGGTGTGTCTATGGAAAGAGTACTTACTTTAGTTGTTGTGGAAGTCTTGTGCCGATGTGTTTGAAGGCTTGTTGTGTTCTACTGCGAGTGCGTCTGGGGCTCATATTAGTTGTGGAGGGGGATGTAGGTGGAGGGGAAAAGGAGTGGCCGTTGGGGAAGTAGGGGCGGGGTCGGGCTTATGATTCGTTGGTTTGTTGGAGCGTGTGTTTACTATTTTGAGGTAATCATTCTTTAGTGGCGGAATGGCTTTGTCAAAAATGATGCTGGTTTTTTCAGTAATATCATTAATGTTATGATTGGGGTTAGCGTATTGGTCTAAAGAAATGTAGAAATCTTCGGTTATGTTGAGCAGTGGGCCCTTGGAGTTTATGTTCAGTATCGTCATGTCGTTATTGATGTCTGTGAAACTATGCTTGGATTCTTCTACATGTTGGCCTATTGATGAGAAATGGTTATGTTTTACTGCATTTACATGTTCATTGTAACGGATGGTGAAGTTTCTGCCTGTACGTCCTATGTAATTTGTGTCACAGTTGTTACATTTGATACGGTAGACACCTGATTGGTTGTATTTATTGTTATTGACTGTTTTAGTGTTATGTATAATGTTGGTACTATTGTGTGTGGTTTTGAATGCTATTTTCATGTTGTGCTTCTTGAAAATATTAGTTATAGTATATATATGGGTGTTGTTAAAGGTAAATAGGGCATAGTCTTTTTTGGGTTTGATTGATTTTACTAATTTAGTTTTAGGTTGTGATTTTATTTTGTGAATGATTTTGTTGACCATTTCTTTGCTGTATCCGTTATGTTTAGCTATGTTGTGGATTAACTTCAATTCATTGTTTTGGTCTTCTGTTGTCATTGGGATGTTAAAAGCTCTATAAATCATACTATAATAGGCTGCTCTTTTTTTTGTATTGGGATGAATTGAGTCATTTTTTATGGTATTTGAGGTGTGTGTGGGTTTCCTGTAGATTTTGTAAGATAAGTGGTTGTCGTGTCTGGTTATTGTTAAGTCTAGGTAATTTAGTGTACGGTTATTTTCTGTTTCTTTGGTGAATTTAATTTGGGGATCTAGAGTCTTAAGTTTGTCTAGTATAGCTTGTGCGTCAGTGGATCTATTATCTAAAATTACGAAGATATCGTCAACAAATCTGCACCAAAAATGTATATTATCTATTTCTTTGACGTATGTTCTAAGTAATCTATATATATTTCTGCTAAAATTCCGGAGGTAGGCCTTGTTGCTGATAAATGGTATCGTGAAATCTGAAATAGTTATTGTTTATGGCGAATTCAAGTAAGTTTATGAATTTGTTTATTTCTAAGGTGCT
Source organism: Anabrus simplex (assembly GCF_040414725.1). Taxonomy (NCBI): domain Eukaryota; kingdom Metazoa; phylum Arthropoda; class Insecta; order Orthoptera; family Tettigoniidae; genus Anabrus; species Anabrus simplex. The sequence continues at coordinate 221,800,636 of NC_090268.1, read as the reverse complement.
CAAGTTGCTATTGTTTTTTAGGTTAGATTCTATTATTTTGATTGTTTGTTTAACAGGAATGTTAGGGTACATATTTATTATGTCAAAGGAAGCAAGGGTGTGGTGGTGTTCAATCTTTAGCTCTTTGGTTCTGTTGCAGAAATCTATTGAGTTTAGTATTGTTTTGTTTGCTAAAAATGTATAGTGCTTTTTAAAATTTTTTTGGATGAATTGCGATAATTTGTAGGTTGGACTGGCTCTATAGTTTATAATTGGTCTCATAGGTACGTCTTCTTTATGTATTTTTGGGTAGGCTTTCGCGGACGGTAATTGGGGGTTCATTGTTATGAGTTTGGCAGATTCAGTTTCGGTGAGAAGAAAGTGTGTGTTTTTAAGTAAAAATTTTAAATTCCTTTGTATGTTATTGGTTGGATCTTGGCGTTTAATAGAAAAAGTATTGTCTTGGAAACATTTTTTAGTCTTTGTTATGTATTCATTTTTATCCATTATAAACGTAGTGTTGCCTTTGTCGGCCTTCGTTACTAGTAAATTGTTCTGTTTTATTTTATTTTTAAGTTTGTTTAAGTTCGATCTATTGGTGGTATTCATGTTTAGGTTATTATTGTGAATGTTATTGATGTATTGCGGGATCTTTCTGCTGATTTCGTGTCTAACTTCGTCTCGTACGTCATATGGGATCCTTTGTAAAGCAAGTTCTGTTTCGGTAATGGTAGTTATAATATTCTAGTTTAATCTAGTTTAATCTATTTAAAATAAATTGTATTGATCTCGGTGGCTGGCTTACCTGCGAGTTCCTTGGAGATTCAACGGGAATGTTCTGCCTGTAGTGACATTGTGAAGTTTCTGGATCAAGCGAGCTATAAAAAGGGAGGCTAGCCGCGGACAGTCAGTAAGGGACTCCCAGTCAAGTGATGGACTCTGAGTCAGAGTTGGGCTCCGCGGTGGAGACAGTGTGACATTCGGTAAGTTGGGGTTCGGTGGCTGGGCTGAGGGCGACAGAGGTGTTAGCTGTAGCTAGTGTCCCACCAAGGTCTGAACCAGGAATGGTTGTTGTGGTGTCTGAGAGACCAGTGAGTGTGTAACTGGAAGCGAAGATGACTTAGTAATTGTGGTATGAGGTAAGGTGATGAGCATTATCCAGGACCTCATGCATAGATCACTCAACCTTGTGGAGAACTGGTGTCGGGAAGAACAACTATCAATCAAATTGAACAAGATAACTCTGGTCCCTTTTACAAGGAGAAAATTAGAGGGAAGGAGATCACTGAAGCTCTTAGGGCAAGATATATATATGGAAGAACAGGCACTGCATCTAGGTATAGTCTTAGATAAAAATCTAACCTGGAATCCATATATAGAAAGGAACATAACCAGGGCCAAGAACTTGCTGTATGCATGTAAAAGAGCCGTTGGGAAGACACGGAGCCTATGACCATCAATGGTAATGTGGATAAACATAATGATTATTAGACCGTTGATGGCCTATGCTGCAATCATCTGGTGGCAGAAAGTAAGTCAAGGAAAAGTCGGCAGTAGATTGGATAGCCTACAGAGAATGGCATGCATAGCCATAATTGGGGCTATGAGAACTACGCTGACAGAAGCCTTGAATACTTTACTAGACCTCCCATCACTATGCAATTTGTCCGGCTCCATGGCTAAATGGTTATTATTATTTATTTTATAAACGGTCAATATAATTATTATTTGACTTGTTTTATATGACGTGGCTCAGGCTATGAAGCCTGCTGTTGTGCCAAACCATCTTATATGTGCACATTATTGTGCTACACGGTTAGCGTGCTGGCCTTTGGTCAAAGGGGTCCCGGGTTCGATTCCCGGCAGGGTCGGGAATTTTAACCATCGTTGGTTAATTTTGAGGCACGAGGGCTGGGCGAATGTGTTGTCTTCATCCTAATTTCATCATCACGACGCGCAGGTCGCCTACGGGAGTCAAATCGAAAGACCTGCACCTGGCGAGCCGAACATGTCCTCGGACACTCCTGGCACTAAAAAAGCCATATGCCATTTCATTTTTTTTACTATGCAATTTCATAAAAGGACAGCTAGAATTGGCACAATCAGAGTGCTAGAATGCACAAAGACCCAATCTAGGACACTGTAAAATTAACAAAGTAATAACAGAGAGGTTTCTACACATGCCTTCTGATCATATGATACAAAAGTACAACTTTGAAAAACCATTTAAAACCCAGATAATAAAAAAGACTGGGATATCAACAAATCGTCGTCTTCCTTTAAAAACCTTGTAAGTCCGGTTTTGGTCATTTTTGGAGTCTTACATGGTTTTTAAAGGAAAAAATGTGCTCTAACTGAATTTAAAACCCTTGTAAGTCTGTGGAGGAACCCTGCGCCTCTATTGGTCAAATTAATAAGCTCGTATGTCCAAGAGAGCTGTTCATAGATTAAAAATCTCGTATCGGAGACTTACGAGCAAAATAAATTTATGCTATTTGACTCTTTACCTTAAGAGCCTCGTAAGTTTGACATATGTGCTTTTTAATGCCAACAATGTTACAATTTTACCACCAGTACCACATTGTAAAGCAGACTACATTAGAGTTATACTACACGCGCCTTTCACATGTTGACTTCCCTTTCGACTGAAAATGGATGACAGGTGCTACAGGGGTAAAATACTTGTGGAGAAAGCATTACAATCTTATTTAGGTGAGTAATGTTACGAATATTATTTACTATTAGATTGCATTAATATTCTTTACCTATTGCTTTTACTGTGGAAGCATTATATTTTCAGGTGACAGTAATACAGAACATAGCGTCGATAACTGTTCCAAAGTACAGAATGTAAAACAAGACGGACAAGGGAGTACTAGTGAAAAAGGTACTGGTAATATCCGCATAAAAGTGTTCTTGGTTATCTCCTTCACCTGTCATCTAGGTGTTGAAGCGCACCTAACTTGGAAATATTCAAGTGATATTGAATTGCTTCTGTGTATTTCAGGATTCACTGAAGAAATCTATGATGCAAAACTGAGGAAAGAGTTGGACGAGTTCTTACAATTCAATCTCTTACAGCCGTCTGCTGTTCCGATAAACTTGTATAGTGGTACTTGCAACAGTGAGCAACATTTACATGATGATCTTCAAACTTAAGAAACTCTTTCTAATACAGAGTTATTGGAAACTCCTGTTGCTATAGCTTCTACAGAAAATATTATTTGTGATCAATCTACTGATGAACCTCAACATGAAAGTGACAAATTACTTGTGAATTCTGTTGGTTGTGTTAATGTAGCTAGTCCAAATGATAACGCATCTGTTAGTGCTGATGGAGTGGAACCAATGAAACGAACGAGGTCAGGAAAGAACCATGCTCGACCTGATGAATGGGTTGTCAGGAAAAACCAAAAGAAGAGGGAAATGGGATTGCCATATGAAGGTCTTTCAAGAGGGAATGATGAAAAGTGGAAATATCAAGCTGCTCGTCAAGAAAGGAAGATATTGCCTAGGTGTAAGTGCACTTCGATTGAAAAGAAATCTGTAATAAGGTGCAAAGAGTTGACGCATTTGAAACAGGAAGAAATATTTCAACAATTTTGGAAAGTAAGTTGGAAAGAGAAGAAAATGTACGTAAAAATGTTCATAGACGTTTCACACACTAAGGATATTAAAAATCGCCATGGTGATTCTTCTCGAAGAAACAGGCCACTGACTTTTCATTTGGAAAAGAACTGCCTTCGTATTAGAGTATGTAAGCAGATGTTTCTTAATACCTTAGGCATCAAAGAATGGTCAGTTCGGAACTGGGTCAAAAATGGTAAAATCCATGAAACTACAACAAATGAAGAGAAATCACTGACCAAGACGCAACAGAAACACAAGGAAAGTCAAGAACACATTCACAGTTATCTCGTGATGTTTCCCAAAGTTCTGTCTCATTACTGCAGAAAATCTACTGCCAAGCTGTATTTGGAACCAGACTGGACATCAAAAGTTCACCTATTCCAGGAATACCAAAATTATTGTGGTGAAAATCATTTAGGAGCCATGAGATTCAAAGTATTTGATGACATATTGACTGAAATAAATATTTCAATATTTCAACCGAAAAAGGATCAGTGTGATATCTGCATTGGATACAAGATAAAAAATGTATCTCTTGAAACTTACAGTGAACATCAAAAGAAGAAAGACGAGGCAAGAAAAGAAAAAGAGAGAGACAAGGTTGTAGGTGTGTATACGATGGACCTTCAGTCTGTTCTTCTTTGTCCATCCCTGAAAGCATCGGCGGTGTACTATAAAACGAAATTAGTAGTGCACAACTTCACTATTGTTGATATAAAAACAAGGAACAGATTTTGTTATTTGTGGGATGAAACAGAGGGATCTATGACAGCTAACAAATTTGCTTCAATTATGTGTTTTTCATACGTAATGAGGTACCATTTGAGCGTGGTGATGAAGTAATTCTCCATAGGGATGGATGTTGTCATCAGAATAGGAATATCACACTATCTAATGCACTTCTAAATCTTTCTTCTTTGTGTGATATTACAATTTTTTTCCTTTTTTTTTTTCCTAGTTGCTTTACGTCGCACCGATACAGATATGTCTTATGGCGACGATGGGACAGGGAAGGGCTAGGAGTGGGAAGGAAGCGGCCATGGCCTTAATTAAGGTACAGCCCCAGCATTTGCCTGGTGTGAAAATGGAAAACCATCTTCAGGGCTGCCGACAGTGGGGTTCGAACCTACTGTCTCCCGAATACTGGATACTGGCCGCACTTAAGCGACTGCAGCTGTCGAGCTCGGTGATATTACAATTACACAAAAGTTTTTAGAGAAGGGGCACACACAAATGGAGTGTGACTACATGCACTCCACGATAGAGAAACGTCTTAGAAATCAAGATATCTATTCTCCAGCAGTATACACAGATGTCTGTAAACATGCAAGGATGAATCCCAAACCCTACAATGTCAAATATCTTCAGCTTGACTTCTTCAAGACTTACAATAAAGCCTGTACGATCTACAAATCATTGCATCCTGGAAGTAAAGTGGGAGATCCTGTTGTTACAGACATTTGGGCCATTCATTACAACCCAAGTGGGACTATCGATTACAAGCTGAATCACTCTGACTCTTGGAATAATCTTCCTGAAAGGAAACAAAGGGGTGATACTCAGTGTGCAAAGGACAAGATTCCACCACTGTATACTCAAAAGCTGAAGATCACGAAAGAGAAATGGAACCACCTCCAACAATTAAAACAAGTACTGGACAGTGAATATCACCATTTCTATGATAACTTGCCTCACGAATAAGGACGACAGTCATATTTTGAATCTGATGTTACTGAACTGTGGGGCATAACTGTAAATATTTAGTTTTAGTTTAGTTGTACGTTTTTAGATTAAATAGAATAAAAATAATTACTAAAATAATTAACAAGTTGGTTCTTCTATTCTTTAATAATAGTCTATAAATAACTACAATATCTGAACTCTTTGATTTTCTCTTCAGTGTTACTTTTTCAAAAAAACATTACGAATCAACAATCAGTACATTGGTAGGTCTTTCTTTTTCGTATGGCTTTTATTGCCGGGAGTGTCCAAGGACATGTTTGGCTCACCTGGTGCAAATCTTTGTACTTGAAGCCCAAAGGCGACCTGCGAGTTTGGATATGGAATGATGATGATGATGATGAGGTAGGGAGAGTGTGAAACCCGGTGTCGCCACGTAGCCTACCCTGTCGAATAGCACCTAGGGGTCTGCTCAAAGCTTAACGTCTCCATCCAACAGACGAATCACCATCAACAGCGTCATATGCCCTCCCTCCATAGTTGAGTGGTTTGGAATTTAATCTAACGTTTGACACGCAATCTAGTGATTAGAAATTGTATACCACCACCTCCCCTATCCTGTCGGCCAGCATTCTGATGTTGAACATTTTTTTGATGAACGGGACTCGAACCGGCTAACTTCAAGGAGTTAATGATCACGGCCACCACGCGGACTATATTGGTAGGTAAAATTAAAAATTATGAAAAAAAAACTATGGACTTATAATTGTTCATTCCACATTTTTACTTCAAAAACCTCGTGACATAAAATGTGTTGAATTTAAGATTAAAGAGCTCGTAAGTCCACATTTGATCGAATTATAAAATGTATATTACTTAAACATATATGTCAGTGTAGTCACAAGATGAATTTTATGCGAATTAACGGAAGGCACCTATAAAAGAACAAACCGGTCAGCATTTGATGTCATGGAATGTTTTTTGTCTCTCCTGTAAAATTTTATAATTCTGACTTACGAGGTTTTTAAAGAAAGGTGACGAAATGGAATACTGAAAAAGAAGATATAGTGTGGTGGACTGATGGCTCAAAGACTGGGGATGGCACAGGAGGAGGGATCAACGGGGTAAGACCTGAGAGATCAATCCAGATGAGACTGGGCAAACACACTACAGTCTTTCAAGCGGAAGTGATAGCTATCACAACATGTCTTGAAGAAAATCTGAAAATGAACTATAGGAATAAGAACATTTTTATGGACAGCCAAGCAGCCATTAAGGCTGTTACCGTGGTTTGGTGGATCAGCAGAGGTGAAAGAAGGTGCTGGGATGAATAGGTCTCAATATACAAAATTAACGTTAATTTAAAATTTAACAAGGTTATATTTTCTTTTTAAGATCAAGAAATAACAAATAAAACAGGTACTCAGTAGCCTAGCAACAAATCGAGAATGTACAATTACAGTGTTACAGGATTTGGGCTCCGAGAGCCAGACACACAATTCTTGAGCAATTAGCCCAACTTTAGCCAGATACCAGGTTTGACAAAGGGGCAGAAAACCCCAATCATGCCCCAGAGCACTTGCTCCCTATTACTCAGTAAAGCCTCCTTGAGGCACACAGAAACCAAAATTTTAAGAAAGAGCAACCCGCTCTTAAAGTTCAAGCCTATCAAAGGCCACACCAAACTCCACATTCAAGCTGTCCTCCAAGTACAATAACACAGGGGTAAAATTACCCAACCTACTGAGGCCTTCTCAGTGAAGAAACCGGACAATGACATGACCCCAAAATACCAATTTGAGTGGAGGCGTACTTGCACTCCTAATACACTTTATTAAAACCTAATTTGGCCTTAGGCCGCTTATGCAAGGGCTAATCCCATTCTACGGAGGTGACATGATAGAAAACTTTATGACATTACGAGTAGAAGGGAAACAGTTATGAAAACGTAGTCACCTCAAAACAAAATGAATGGGAGCTCGAGAGGGTTAGGCACTCTCTATCCCCATTTGTAGTTTAAAGAGACAGAATTTATACCAAGAGTCTTTTACATTTTAGAGGAAAGTTACATGGTAAAAAGTATCAAACCTGCCCCGAGAGTTAAACTGCTGAGCTAGCAAGAAAAGAAGTTATTAAAAGGCCATTACCTTATTGATGAACCGCTGCCCAAAGAAAGAGGCGCTTCCCGCCCCCTGCTACATAATTTACACAATGATAGATGTTACTGAAGTGGCCCGGAGACCAGAAAATCAGCAGTTTATATACTCTCGTGGAACATTCGAGACCTTTCATGAATGATAACACCCGCCCACAAGCCTTTTATTGGACGGCCAAAAGATTACATGTCAAAACTGGAGAAGAAAACCAGGATTGGTGGAAAATTAATTACATAAATTTACGATTGGCCAATTTCAAAACTGGGGGAAAGAACGGATTAACATTGCCAACTTAAACAAGGGCTGAAAGAAATTTAATAAAGAGCAAACTTATGACTACAAAATTTCTTCAAAGAAAGTTCCTTCACTTTGCACTAGGGTGCACAATTGTAGTTCTTAAGTGGTGCCATCTAGAAGAGAATGTTCACACTTCTTGCTACAGAGAAAACAAATATGAATCGAAAAAGACACGGTTCAGAACACTTCAAAATTTATAGTAATGACATCTGATAAACTTTAGAATTAACATGGTTGTTAGAGTTCCGGCTTCCTCCAGTAGAGGAGTTTCAACTGGCGCAAAGTTTGAATTAGCGGAGCGGAGGTGTACCGCCCGGTACAAAGGCAATAGAAGCTGTCCGGATAATATCCAGAATTGTCTTGTATCGTCACTTCTCCTGAAGCACTCCAAGTACAACATTGTCAAAATAATATGGGTACCAGGGCATGCAGGTATAGAAGGATATGAAAAGGCAGATAAACTGGCCAGGAAAGGGGTAGAAACACATTTTGTAGGCCCAGAACCTGTATGCAGGATTTCCTATGGACAAGCCCAACAAAACATAGGAAAATGAGTACAAAAGAAACAAATGGAGAACTGGAAATATACTCCAGAATGCAGGCTTGCAAAGGAACTGATAAAAGGACCAAACAAGAAGCATACTAAAGAATGTTGAAACTCAGCAGAGAAAATATAAGATGGGTAGTAGGACTGTTGACAGGACACTGCCATCTGAAAAAACACCTACATAGAATTGGAGTAGTAAGAGACAATATATGTAGGAAATGCAATGAAGCAGAGGAATCAGCTGAACACACACTTTTCGAATGTGAGGCGCTGGGTAGAATCAGATTCTCCACTCTAGGACTACCAGGTGTAAAGAGAAAAAATCCAAGAAGACCCAATAAGAACAACCTGCAGCTTTGTGAAGGGAGCAGATATATCTAGGTGGGAATGAAGGTAAAACATGGTAGCAAAAGATCTTAGAGGTCGACGCTAATTAGGAACTAATATTTAGAGGCCCCATGAAGAAAAGAACAAGACAGAGGCATCTCTCTTCTGCAAATTGCATACAAGGTATTTTCAAAAATATTGCTGAATAGAGTAGAAACATCACTTGACAAGCAACTGGCTGAGTATCAATCTGGATTTTGAAAAGGTAGATCTTGGTCAGAACAAATATTTAACTTAAAATCCATAATTCGCCATAGGATATTGAATTCAAAGGACACTGTTGTGACTTCTGTAGATTTAAAAAAAAGCCTCTGACTCGGTTAATAGAGAAACCATACATAAACCTATTTGTGAATTCGGAGTGAAAACTAAATTGGCAAACCTAATATGTGAAACACTTATTGTATGTATGGACTAAACATACATACAATATGTGAAACACTTACTGACACAATTTCAAAGGTGAAATTTATGGGTGAGATATCAAAACCTATTCAGATAAATACAGGGGTACGGCAAGTTGATGGTTTGTCACCCCTTCTATTCAACTGTGTTCTAGAGAAAATTGTAAGAATTGGGAATGTAAAGCTTAAAGATCATAACATTTTGCCGGTAACTAGATAAAAAACAAAGGCATTGAAATAAATTGCCTAACATTTGCAGACAGTTTTGCTATATTGTCAGAAAGCCTAACAAATGCAACAACACAAATCAATCTCCTGGAAGAAATAGCCAACAAGACAGGTTTGAGAATTGCCAAAGAAAATACAAAATTTATTACAAACATCAAGAATGCTCCAAAATAATTCAAGAAAATGGTTTAGACAAATCTGTAGTAGAAGAAAGGGTACACAAGATGGAAAGAGCATATGGTATCAAAGAATTTTTATAACAAAAAGTGTCTGCCAAAAAATCGTAAAATAAGACACTACGCTACAGTGGTGAAACCGGAATGTCTACATGCAAGTGAATGCCTGGTACTAAACTATAGATTAGATAAATTTGAGGTACTAGAAAGGTGAATTGTCGGGCCCGTCGTGAGGGGTAGCGTGCCTGCCTCTTACGCGGAGGCCCCGGGTTCGATTCCCGGCCAGGTCAGGGATTTTTACCTGGACCTGAGGGCTGGTTCGAGGTACACTCAGCCTACGTGATTAGAACTGAGGAGCTATCTGACGGTGAGATAGCGGCCCCGGTCTCGAAAGTCAAGAATAACGGCCGAGAGGATTTGTCGTGCTGATCACAAGACACCTCGTAATCTGCAGGCCTTCGGGCTGAGCAGCGGTCAGTTGGTAGGCCAAGGCCCTTCAAGGGCTGTAGTGCCATGGGGTTTGGGGTTTGGTTTGGTTTAGAAAGGAGAATCATGAGAAAAATCTTAGGCCCTCTGAAAAAAACAGAAGTATGGAAATTAAGATCTAATGATGAAATATACAGGAACATAGAAAACATAACAGAAACCATAAGAAAAAGGAAACTGCAATTTTTTGGACATATTTACCGAATGGATGATTCCAGATTAACAAAAAGGATTTTCAAGTACCTTTGGGATAAAAAGGCAACAACTAGCTGGGTTCAAGAAGTAAAGAAAGGTTTAGAAAGAAATGATATAAGAGAAGAAGAAACTATGGAGATTTTTAGAAAGAGGGTAGTAAGTATGGAAGGATTGCAAGGAAGACTGAACAAGAAACCTGGCGCGACGAAGTGGTCGGAGGACAGAAAGAAACAGCATAGTGAAAGGATAAAAGAATATTGGAAGGAAAGGAAGAGAAAACAAAGTATGAAGAACTGAACTGAAATACACGTGGTCCTTAGCAAAAATCCAAGAAGACCCTATAAGAACAACCTGCAGCTTCATGAAGGGAGCAGGTATATCTAGGTGGAAATGAAGGAAAAACATGGTAGCAAAAAATCTTAAGAGGTGGACGTTAATTAAGAACTAATATTTAGAGACCCCATGAAGAAAAGAAGAAGAAGAAGAAGAAGAGAACTGGAGGTGACAGAACTGTAGGCTGTACTGTGTGTTTGTGTAATTCTGTGGAATGAGAATCGCCATGAGCCACCGAGGAAACGTGCTATCGTGAGTGCGAGGATAAATTGACCTGTGTTAATGTTTGCTGTTGTGAGTATCGTCCTGCTGTTGAATACTGTTGAGCTGTTTTGTCATTCACTGCATGGAACTGTGCGAAGTACGTCTGTGGAGCTGAACCAATGAACAGTCCTCGTGTGTTGTATAACCAGTGGCACTGTGTTCAAATCCAGCTGTCTACACACAGTGGCTGTAGGAGGTGACTGGACTTTGGGAAAGTAAGGATTAGCGAACCAGGTAAAGGAACGGGCTGGACTCTTGCTGCGCCATAAAGTAGAGAAATTTGTAAATAGACTGGTAATTAGTATGGCCAATCATAACTGGTTAGAATTGTTTGTGTTTAAATATGTGTGTGTGCATTTATTAGGCCATCCTGAAATAAATTAGAGTAATGAACAAGATGGAGTATTATTCGTAACAATACTGTTGCAAAAATGCCAATGACTATAGGAAACGCTGTCACATGTGAACATCGGTGAGCAGACATAGGACTCATCTTTGACACAGTTTATGAAATTCAAATTCAAGGTGCTGGTGAACAATGGAGAACACACTGCCATATGAAATGTTCAGCATGCTGGCAATTTCCTGCAGTGTTATGAGCTGGTTCTCTCTAATGATCCCATCCACACGGTCACGATTTGCAACGGTACTGGACGTTGGAAATCACTGCGATATTCATCCGTGAGATGCGTGCGTCCGGTTCAAAATGCTTACACCACTTTACAATACCTGGGCGAGAAATTGCACGCTTACCACATACAGCAGTGATTTCACGATGATTGTCCATGCAATCGAGCCGTTTAGCCCATAGAAATCTGATCGTTCCACGCACTTCCAATTTGGAGTGAACATCCAGTTGTCACGCCAGTGAGCCTAGCCCGCTCTGCACACACAACATGACAGGAAACCACACCAACCTTCCTCTCGGACGTGTCAGCAGTTACTTTAGCTTGCTCCGCATTGGCCACGGTCACGACACACAGCGTGCTCTCATGGCAAGCTAGTGTAACTTAATTTTCGATTCACCCTCGTATCTCTTCATATATTCTTTCAATTTCCTCATCATCTACTGAACTAGTAGGCATACAGACCTGCACTATTGTGGTAGGCATTGGTTTGGTGTCTATCCTTTCGTTATGCTGGTCGTAGTAGCTTACCTGCTGCCCTATTTTTTTATTCATTATTAAACCAGCTCCTGCATTTCCCCTGTTTGACTTTGTGTTGATAATTCTGTACTTGCCTGACCAAAAATCCTGCTTTTCCTGCCAACGTACTTCACTTATTCCAACTAAATCTAACTTTATTCTATCCATTTCCCTTTTGAGATTCTCTAACCTACCATAATTCATACTTCTAACATTTCACGTTCTGACTTGCAGAATGTCAGTATCCATCTTCCTGATGATTGCCGCCTCTTGTGTGGTCCCCATCTGGAGATCCGAATGAGGGATTACTTTACCTCTGGAATATTTTACCTAGGAGGAAGCCATCATCAGTACATCATTCATACAGACAGAGCTGCATGTCCTCGGGAGTTAGTTACAGCTGTAGTTTACCACTGTTTACAGCCGTGTAGCAGTCTATATCAACACAGCTAAACCATGTTGAGTATTATGTCTTATTATGTATAAAAATGATATGAGTAAAGAACTGGACTCAGAGATAAGGTTTTTTGAGGATGATGTTTTACTGTATTGAGTAATAAATATGTAACAAAATTGTGAGTGGCTGCCGACCTGGACAATGTTGTAAGATGGGCAGCAGGCAATGGTAACGTTGTTAAATCAGATGAAATGTCAGCCTGTAAATTTCACAAAGAGGAAAAGTCCTCTGTTTTAATTACTGCATTGATGAGGTAAAAGCTCCTCATGGGGATCATTATATGTACTTGGTGTACAATATAAGGATTTCGTAGGGAGTTTCATTGGGCTAATCACATACACAGGATTGTAAATTTAAAAAAATAATAAATTAAAAAAAAATTACAGATCCCTTCATATGGTGGTTTAGGGGTTATAGTAAAGATGTAAGGAAGGCGGCAAGTTGATTACACATCCAGAATATATAAGGAGTTGATGGAAAAAGTACTGTAATTTGATAAGCTGCTAAATGTGAGAAATTGTGCAGAGGTGGTAGTATACTCAATACTAACGACTCAACAGTAGAGGATAATATAATAATGTTAGAGGTGGGATTTACAGTCCATAAAATGGAAATGAGGGAGGTACCAGGGATGGATAAAATTAGTGTGGATATGATAAAGGCTGCTGAACTTATTGGACTACAATGGCTGTACAGATTGTTAAAGTGTATATGGAAACAGAAATGTGTGTCAGAAGACTGGGAAAAGGTAATAATAATACGAGTCTTTAAGAAAGAGGACAAAAGAAAGTGTGTGATAGTTAGTTCTTTTTTTGCTAATGGCTTTACGTCGTACCGACACAGATAGGTCTTATGGTGACTATGGGACAGGAAAGGGCTAGGAGTTGGAAGGAAGCGACTGTGCCCTTAATTAAGGTACAACCACAGCATTTGCCTGCTGTGAAAATGGGAAACCATGGAAAACCATCTTCAGGGCTGCCCACAGTGGGATTCGAACCCACTATCTCCCGGATGCAAGCTCACAGCTGCGCACCCCTAACCGCACAGCTAACTTGCTCGGTACTATAGAGTTTTAATTACTCTTGCAGCCAAGCCAAAGAAACTACATCTAATACAAGTGTACATGCCAACAACGGAAGCCCCTGATAAAGAAATGGAGGCAATCTACGGAGCTGTAGAAGATATATTACGACAAACTCCATCGAAGGAACTTGTTTTAGTTATTGGCGACTTCAATGCCTAAGTAGGGAAAAGTGCAGAAGACCATCTGGAAGGTACAGTCGGGGTGTTCGGATTAGGAGTATGAAATCAGAGAGGAGAAAACTTCATCCAGTTTGCAACTGAGAACAATCTTGCCATAATGAATACCATGTTCCAACATCATCCACAAAGACTGTCGACCTGGATCAGTCCCAGTAAGCAATATTGGAATCAGATTGACTTTATAATAATCAAGAAGAGATGGAGGACTTCCACGAAGAATGTTAAACCTAGGTATGGTGCAGATTGTGACTCTGGCCACAAACTGCTATTAAGTACATTCTCTCTAAAGGTATGGTTCCTGAAGAAGAGGAAAAGGCAGGATAAGGATAAGGCTTACTTAGGAAGGAGTGATCATGATGTCAATGTCTATTGGCAAAATATCAAGGATTGGGCTGGAGAAGCACTTAGGGCAAGTGAAACAATTCAAGTTAATAAAAAGAAACACTGAATGACAGATGACACAATATAACTGATAGAAGCAAGGCGTTGCATTAAAAGCAAACTCACTGATTTGGACTATGAGGATCGACTGCATCAGATCAGCCAGAAGATAAAATGAGCTTGCTATCAGGAGAAAAACTCCTACCTGAGAAATATTTTTCCAAGCTTGAGTGACATGCCATACGAAACGAAACCCCATAACCTCTTCAGAACTGTCAAGTACTGGTATTTGACCAGAGAATTCAAAACCCAAACCCACGTAATTGTGGACAAATGGGTGTGAAGATCACAGACCAAGAGGGAATCACGCAACAAGAAGGTGACAGTACTATTGAATTTGTTCAAGGAAAACCGGGGCCATGCCGACCCCCTGGATGGACCTTACGAACTGGAACCTGGTATCTTACAATCTGAGACCGAAAATGCCATCAGTCAGCTGAGAACCCGGAAGTTACCCGGGATGGATGGCATAATTGCCGAGGTACTGAAAGCCATGGGTAAAATTGGATCAAACAAAATCCTAGAGCTATGTGGATCAAACAAAATCCTAGAGCTATGCAGTATCATCTGGAAGACTGGGAGATGGCCAGATGAATAGTGTCACTATCTTCATTCCCATTTACAAGAAAGGTTCACTGGATGAATGTTTCAAGTACAGAACTGTAGTTCTCATCCCTCACGTGAGCATGTACTTCCTATAATGCTATGTGATTTGCTATCAATGTAACAAGATATTAGAAAAGAACATCTGATAGGCAGGTTGTAACCAGTTTTCTGAAAAAAACTGCCTGTATATTTATTTTAAGGCCTCCCATTAATGATATTTTAATGTTATCAAGCTGGAAAATTGCCTAAACAAGGTAAAGATATAACTGGTACAAATACTATTCAAATCAGACGACTGATAGTATGCTTACGTTCTGGGAAACACCTCACACAAGAATTACAAATGAAATTTCTTTTTCTAGGCCCTGGGATTTAACAGACTCCACTCACAACAGCGTTGTTGGCTTGGGACACTTTATTAGTTCCAGTCAGAGAGCAATAAAAATTAAGTACTTATTCAATAAAAATTTACTGCCTTATTATTCAATTTATAATAATAAAAGGAAGTGTTTGTCTGTCTGTGTGTATGTCTGTGATGCCCAGCCAAATCTACGGCATGCAGAGATCTGAAATTTTTAACATAGGTAGAGAGAAGGGGATCCAAATGCACCTCGAAGCTGAATTTTAAATTTTAATTTTCATTAGTGAGTTATGAATTGAAAAACTAGTGGAAAACGTGTGTTGGGTTATCCATTGTGCTGTCACGAGGATTAAATGTATAGATTCACTGTCGCTAAGCAACATACATAAGATGGGTAGAGAATATAAATCAAGGAGCCATTTTAAGTCCACTGTGCAGGAAGCAATTTCAGTCCTCAACACAGAGAGCCATATTCAGTACCGGTACTTAATATCCAGAACAGTTTGTCTGTGTGAACATGTGCGATGCCCAGCCAAATCTACAGCAAGCAGAGATTTGAAATTGTTAACAGAGTAGTATTCTTCTTATTTTTTATCATTTCAATTATTTATTTCATATTTACCTGATATTCATTTCCTTCACTTATTTTTTAGTTGCAACAGCGCTGTAAATAAAACACTTCGAAATGCATGTTAGGGTTAGGCTCAATATTTAGCCAATATTCATTTCATTCACTTGAAATTTTCATGCATTGATACGTCAAGGAGCAATTCTTGCTCTGAGAAATGAAGCTGTAAAGATCAGCAACAAGCAGCTTTTATGTGTGTGATGCCCAGCCAAATCTACGGCAAGCAGAGATCTGAAATTTTTAAGAGAGGCTTTTATAAACGAGTCTTTAAACAGGTAAAGACCTGCCTTCATTAATTCTTTTATTATTTTTATAGTTTCAACTATGGAGCAAGACTTTCAGTAAAGAAACTGATGCCGAATATTATTGAAGCGACCATCATGACTGGACGTGCCACGGAGAAAGTAGTCTTCATTCCAGGGATTCAAATCAGTCCTTTGAATATACCATTTCAATTTAGACATCTGCAGTTCCCCGTTAGTTTGGGTTTCGCTATGTGCATCAACAAGGCACAAGAACAGTCACTTAAAAATGTAGGACTCTATCTTCGGAAACCACGCTTCTCCCATCGTCAAATGTACGTTGGTTGTTCAAGAATTGGAAAGGCGAACACTCTGTACATCTTAGCTCCAAATGGAAGGACACTTAATATAGTTTTAATATTATCTCTACCATCCACCAACCCCATTTCTTAAACATTGAAAGTAACAATATAATTTAAAATAATGTAATTCATGCAATTTATGAAAAACCAATGTGTGTTAATAGATATTTTTTTTATTTTGCTTTCAAATAAATGGTTTAAAAACATCTAATGGTTGAATTAATAAACACGGGCAAAGCCGCAGGTGCATGAATCTATATGGGGCTATGCCTATAATTATACAGGCTGACCAGATTTGTATTTGGCCAAAGGAGAACATTTACCCACATACCTCAAATACACAGATGAGCCACCCCGACCCAGAAACATTTATTGTGCCTGGAGTGCAGAGATGTACAGGTGACATGCTGGCAGCATGGTACATATAAAGCAGGTCTATAGGCTTGCTGTTAGTTGTGTCTCCAGCATCAGAATGGGAAAAAGGAGTGATCTCTCTGAGTCTGATAGAGGTCAAATTGTGGTGGCACGGGGTCTTGGTACAAGCATCTCTGATATAACATGGCTTGTTAGCTGTAGGTGCCTTCGTTGCAAGCACATATCAATAGCAGTGAAGCAAGGGGCAAGCAATGACATGCTGTCCAGCCATGTATCGACAGTGGCTCATTGATGCCAGAGGCCAGTGGAGGCCGTGCCACATTTTTCGTAGCGACTGCAAGGCCACAGTATGAGTAAGCACCCAGAGGTACAACACTAGTAACCAAGATAATGTTCCTCAGTTCACAGTTTAGCGAACACAGCTGCGTATGGGACTATGGAGTCGAAGACCCAGTTGAATCCCAATGATGACTATATTTCACCAGTAGCAGTGCATGAGGTGAGCACAAAATCAACAATGGACTGTGGATGTTCGGAAAGAGGTCACCTGGTTCGAACCTGGTAGACAGTCGAGCATGTGTATGTCAATCACCGCTGGAGACTATGGCAGCTGATTGCTGATGGAGGAGATGTGATATTACAAGCAAGTTAGTCCACTTTTATGCGGTAAACACTTTCACTTTACAATTATGATTATATTGGGCTATACATTCACATTCTAAATTCCTTTTTTCTCTTATTCAGTTACAGACATCTCATAATTCCTCCCAAGGTTGAACTATGCAACAATGGAAACGTTAATCAACAAGAATGGCACAATATTTTTTAAACAATTTATCAGATGAGCACCAATGAACAATACCAACAATATGTTTCCAACATACATGCTTTAACCTATTAAACATTACCGTCCAACCATGCTTCTTTCTAAAGGAATATTTAAATCCAACACAATTGACTTTAACCACAGTTCCGGTTTTGCAACAATATACTTATGATAATGACCATAACCACCTTTGAACGAACCAGCTGTAAAACCTTCAACCTAATGTTCATCCGTAAATAGAAGCCCCAATTCATGCTGTGATCAATCTCTAGTCAAACAGTTGGAGATACTCCAATTTACGCTATGATCTTTTTTTTCTCTTTTTCTGCTAGTTGCTTTACGTCGCACCAACACAGATAGGTCTTATGGCGATGATGGGACAGCGAAGGGGTAGGAGTGGGAAGGAAGCGGCCGTGGCCTTAATTAAGTACAGCCCCAGCATTTGCCTGGTGTGAAAATGGGAAACCACGGAAAACCATTTTCAGGGCTGCCG
The DNA here is from genome assembly GCF_040414725.1 of Anabrus simplex. Taxonomy (NCBI): domain Eukaryota; kingdom Metazoa; phylum Arthropoda; class Insecta; order Orthoptera; family Tettigoniidae; genus Anabrus; species Anabrus simplex. The sequence goes on along the minus strand of NC_090268.1, from coordinate 221,782,675 downwards.
ACAGTGGGGTTCGAACCCACTGTCTCCCGAATACTGGATACTGGCCGCACTTAAGCGACTGCAGCTATCAAGCTCGGTAATACGCATGCTATGATCAACCTCTAGCCTATATGTACACATTTGCATAACTTTCTTCCAGACGTCTCAGACGTATTCTAGTCATTGTAAAATAAAATATTTTATTGCTTCCTTGTTCACAAATTCTGGCATTTAGTTAATGTACATATTGTAAACTATGTAAATATGTAATAAGCATAAGACCATTATATTTAGTATTTGATATTAATTTAAGTTTAGTATTAAGTTTCAATATTAATAGAGTTAAGACTTGACCTTAAGATTAGTATTAGGTTGAAGATGCCCAAAACTAGGGCGAAACATGTCCCTAACTAGTGTTTATATTTCATGCAGAATGTAATCACTACAAAATATAATTGTATTGAATAGGTGGACACAGTTATTTTATTCGAGGAGATGTGATAGTCTGTGTGGTGCTTTCATGGTACAATGATACACCAATCTCAGACAGCTGTCCAGTTATCTGTACTTTATTGGGAATGTCAATGATATTTGTGCTGGCGACAGCCACTTCCAACAGGACAATGCGTCATACCACTGCCGGGATTGTGAAGGACTTGTTGGAGGAACATAATACTGAATTACTATAATGCGGTAACTCCAAATGCCCAGGTATGAACCCAAATGGACATTTGTGGCTAGACGTGGATAACTGGATTAAACCTACATCATCACAGCCCCACTGCATGTCAACTGGAAGACTGTCGTATGAGATACCTCATGCAATCCTGTTGAATCAACGACTAAAGTTTGTTCAACTGTTGATGTTCTGTCACCCTCCACCTTCAATACAACATTATGAACTGTGGAAACTAGGGTATAGTGAGAGTGTTCTTAACTTCACTGGAAGAAGAAGGCTTGGTTAGAGGAAACTGCTGTAAATTTCCACGAAAACTGTGTTGAATATTTCGATCTGTAGTTTAAATACATCAAGGACTTGAAGGATTTCCTCTGGGCTTCATTAAAGCATGTTCCTATGTGGTCTTGATATAGATGAAGATACTGAAGTATCTGATGAATTTTAATTCTTAACAAGGTAAATAATACCAGAAAAATAAATCTACAGAATAGCTTGGATGATCCTGAAGTTGTAGACAAACGATGAACAGAAATCTTTGTTCACTTTAAGGATTGAGAAAGTTGGATTTTAGGCCTGGATATAAATCCAAGATTCTGTTTCCAGCTGTACCCTAGGATTTGTTTACTTTCAACATCCACAGATGCACAGAATTCTTTTAGTTCTTCTACCCTCACTCCTCAACTGCATCATATCCTATGCCTTGCAATTCTCTCTCCAAAAATGTGTTTCATTTTCTGAATATGTGGTTCTATCCTTTACTTTCAACTCACTAAAACTGCAATTTATGTTATCACCACAGATCACCTTACTTGTGAGACAGTTTTCAACCAGCACTTAACAAGTCCGCCTGTAAGCACGGAAAAGCAACATGCCTCTCCTAATTGCTACTTTACTTCCTGCGTAGAAAAAGATGCAAACACTTCAGTAGCAATGACCTCACATTTAGTATGGGTGGACAAAAATTTTGGCTTAACACACACTCAAATTAGTTTCCAGCAGCAGTCATTTCCACTGAAACTCTGATTTTCTTTATGATAGGCTGAAACTCCTTCATATGAAGTTATTTCCCAAGATCTCTGGATGTTGGTTCAGTATTTTGCTGTTTAAGTCTAAATTCAGCCTCCACTGACATAGTGGGTGAAACAAGGTGAGAAAGAAAATGTCCAAAATGACCGAGATTGTTGAATCCACAGTTTTCTAGGTTGCAAGGCTGATTGGTGACAGTCACAATGACAGTTGGAATCATGTACATCATATGTATAGTGTGATGTGTAAATACATACCCTACAGTTCTCATTTATTTGTATTATTTACTTGAAAGTATCAACTACTTCCCAGACAATGAGGGCTGCCACAAGAATAAAGTTTAATGTGAAACAAAATAATGTAAAACTAAAATTCCAAATTAAACACAAGAATAACTCTAAAACTACAAAATACTTTGTAAAATACCAATCAACGTCACTGTACCGGCTGGTACACCTCCACGCCGCATTTGAATTTTCCGCCTTAAAGTACTCCTCTACAGGAGAAATTCTGAACTTTAACACCTGTATCAACTTATAAGTATTCTCAGAAGATGTCACTACCCCAGATTTTCTGATTTTGAAATTATCAATACTGTGCGGATTTCAACGTGTTTTTTTTTCTATTGGTCAAGAAGTGTGGACATTCTTTTATAGATGTCTCTACTAAAAAACTATGATCATGCACCCTGGTGCGAAGTGAATGAACTTTCTTGAAGAAATTTTGTATTCATAAGTTTTTGTTCTTACTAAATTTCGTTTTTTCATGCGTGGGTTGGCAATATTAATCCTTTCTTTCCACCTGTTTTGAACTTAGCCAATCAAATGTTTATGTAATTAATTTTTGACCAATCGTGTCTTTCTTCTTCGAATTTGTATGTAACTGTGTACTCTAGCCAATAAAATCTTGTGGGTGTGTCTTAATTATTCATGAAAGGTCTCGAACCTTCCCCGAGGGGATAAAAACTGCTGATTTTCTCGGCTCTTCGCCACTCGAACAACATCTAACCTAGTGTATGGAAGTGTAGCAGGGGCGGGTTGCGCCTCTTCCTTTGGGCAGCAGCTCTTCAACAAGGTAATGGCCGTTTAACATCTTCATTTCTTGCTAGCTCAGCAGTTTAACCCACGGGGCAGGTCCGAAACCTTTGATATGTAACCTATCTCTTGAAACATGTAAACTTTTTTCAGTCTTTGTAAAAGTTCATATATCTTTAACTGTAATTTGGGGATAGAGAGTGCTTCACCCTCTCGAGCTCCCCTTCATTTTGATATGAGGTGACTACGTTTTCGTAACCGATTTTCTACTCTTCCCTAGTGTGGGAATAGCCCCTGTTTAATCAGCTTCGTGCCACTTAGGTTTTAACAAGCGTTCATGTAGGAGTGCAAGTACTCGCCTCCATTCATTTTGCATTTTGGGGCCATTTACTTAACCCAGTAGGTTGGGTACAAGATACCCCTGTTTCATTATGAGTTGTGCCTTGATGGCAATTAATTGTAAAGTATGGTATTGCCTTTAATAGGCTTGAAAAATTGAGAGCGGGTCAGCTCTTTCTGAAGTGGTAAAAGTGCCTCTAAGAGGCTCGATATGGTTTTTGGAGCTAACGCTCCTTGAATGAAGGGGTTTTCTGCCCTTTGATCTAGTGTGTACCTTGGTAAAGCTGGGCTAGTAGCTCAAGGATTGTGAAATTGGGGCTCGAAGCCCAGAACTTGTAAAGACCCTGAAACTCGGGCTTTTGTTTGTAAAATTATACCTTGTACCTGGTTATTGGATAGTTGTTGACTTCTTGTATTTGTTTCAAATTCTATTTAAAAAAAATTGTAAAATCTTGCTATGTTCGAAAATATAACCCTAATTGGAATTTTAATTCATCTTTCGGCCTTGTAGTTAGACCCATTCCAGCCCGCACCTTCTTTCACCTCTGCCTTCCAAGGGTAACTCCGTAACCGTCACAATAAAGATATCTATAAAAAATCACTTTATGCAAAATTAACAGGTAATACAAATCCTAAAAGTAAACATTCAAAAACGTACTTGGGTAGCACCGGATACTACAGCTTGTTGATATTATTTTTGAAGGCTATCATAGTAATTCTACAGGTACAGGAGACAGAGCTGGTCATGATAAGAGGAACCAGCAATGGCACTGGAAGAGGTGGATAGCTTCTATAATTAATGATAGAATTGCTAAAAGAGAAATAGGACAAAAAACTTTCCAGTCCGCCAAACACACAAAATGTCAATAAAAGTTATAACACTATAAACATACCTGTAAAAAATACACACTATTACACAAAGAATGACATGTTTCGTTCTGCAAGAACGTCCTCAGATTCTATCAAATTGCTTAAAATCATATGTAAATATGTACAGTATTGTTTATGTTGCGTAAACTTGTCAATGATAGAGAGTTAGGTGATAATATCAACAGCTATTAACAAATGATGATTTTATAAGTACTCAACCAACACTGTATGAACATAATGAAAAACAAAATTCTGTACTTATCTGGATTGCCGAAGCTTAGTCCGTTGTCACCAAACACTATTTCATGATGATGATGATGATGCTTGTTGTTTTAAGGGGCCTAACATCGAAGGTCATCGGCCCCAAACAAACACTATTTCATGACTGTGGTCAAGGATAAGCTAGTGGAAGATTTTGGGCAAAGTACGATGTTCCGCGGAGAGGGGAGGAGACGCAGGAGAGGGCCTAATGGACGTTATGGATCATTCCTATCGGATAGGGGAGAGCAGGTCAGTACTTTCTCCAGGTTATAATCTAGCATACTGTGCTGTGGAGAGGGGATGGGGAATTTGATGTGAGTGTTGTGGAATCTTCCTTCATCTAATGGATAAGGGGCAGGAGGAAGGCCGGAGGGGGGGAGAAGGCTATTAACCTTCTTCGCATAATAATGTATTTATGTATTATGGATAAGTGCAAATTAATGATTGAATAAAGTGCAAAATTGAAATGGAGAGTATCTATTAGACGTTACTTTTACGATAGACCATATAAAAAATGCTGTCAAGCGCTAATTTAAACAGTAAGTGTTGACCAGATGTTATGTAAGTAGAGTGAAGAACGGGGAATTGTTTAAATGTGTATGGTCATTTAACCCACATGTGCCCACTGTCGACATTTGTCGACGTTCATATCTGAATATTGTCAATCTTATATCGGTAAACCGGAAGAATATTTTTGAGGCGCATAGTTTGATACTTACTGCACAGCACGAAAACAAGGAACACTCGATTTTGCGCCTTATTGTGTGGCTGCCTATGAAATATAATTCCATATACACTCAAGAGGATGATGCTTCCGTCGCGATGAGTAATATTTTCTTATAATATTGTTACAGTTGAAAGTAAGATCGGACTGTTGTGTTAAACATAATAACAAAATGTGCCCTTAACACATTTTGAATTCATTTATGGCTGATTTATAGTTGATTTTGTCCAGCAGAGCACAAAATTTTCACGTCGACATATGTCGACAGTGGGCGCGAATGGGATTGCCTCAGTACTGATATTGAATTTTCATGTATTCTTCTTAGATTGACTGTCGAGCAGATCATAAGCATCCTGGAGGAATCACAAGACATCCCAGATGCTAATATATACTGTAATGGTTATAGCGTCCGCCATGCCAACTTGCTACGGGCCGAGCTCATCACCCATCACCCCACCCCCCTTACGCTCAACCGTGCCAATTGCGAGCACCATTTAAGTGCTGGGCCGGCCCTTCTCTCTTCTATCCGCCGCACTGGACGACGGAAATTACTCGACTGTTAATCTGGAGTCTTCTATCTCGCGAGTTTCCTGGATATATCTAGCATCCGGACGATTCTGGAAGGGCTAGTGCAGGTATATAAGAGAGGAACGACCTGCCTACAGTCAGTGAGAGTTAGTTCGTGAGTGAGTGAGCGAGAGCGAGATTGAGTTCGCTGGTAAGAGTTAGTGAAGAGCTCAGTCAGTGATAGCTTGGGCTGAGATGTCAGCCTGATGGAGTATCTGCCTGTTGGAGCTGAGGGCTCGTTCCTGTTTCCCTGATGTCGTGTGTGTATGTGTGTGTGTCCCTTGAGGCCGGCTGCTGGAGAAGAACCTTGGGTGTTCTGGAGCAGAGCGAAGGGAACACTGGGTGCCGACTGCGAACGGGGTTCGACGGATTGAGCGAACAGCGGATACTATCTCGAACTGCGAGATTGATGTGTAGGCTGTGGACCGTGACAGCGCTAACGAGTGTGACTGAGTGGCTGAGTGAGTGTAGTGTAAATAATCGAGGACTCTCTCTGTGTGTGTGTCATTGCAGATGGAACATGAGAAACTAAGAGAGAGCACGAACCGTGTAAGTGTGTAACCGTGTACTTGTGTAAGTTGTAAGCTCGGCTATCGTCTGTGTGTGTGTAAATCTGTAATTGTAGTGCTAAGTTAATAAATCTTAGAAATGGGAGGCTACCAGGTTCTGTACTCATTTATTTACTTATTTACCCCGCCAACACGCTACAATACATAGAACCACCTGAAAATGCTTAAGATAGTGACGGGGATAGCGATGATGATGAGTCATGTGGAGATACAAACAGACTCTGGTAATCAACTCTGGGGTGGTGCTGAACTAGTTTCTACAAAAATAAATGAACACTGTTTGACCCCAAAGGGCAAAGAGGAAAATTTAGACCATCTCGGCTTCACAAGGTACATCGTTAGGGTATATATCCGATCTTGTGCCACTATGCGTCCTAACGTAGGAAGACCGAGTATGAAAGTATCTTCACGTGTGTTGCCAGAAGGGCGTTTCAATGGGGTATCCTGCTATCTCGAAACAAGAGAGAAGCAAGCGCGGTGCGCTCAATGTGGTAAAGCTGCCAGAAAACAGTGAAAAAAATGTAACGTTGGCTGCCACGTCCTTTGCTTCGAGGCATTTCACTCATGCTAAACCAGACTGGATGACAAAAAGCAGAGTGTAACCTCAAAACACAGACTAAACTGTTTTGAAGTTCTACCCGTAGTTTTCCTTTTTTTACTATTTTCAGAGTGATCATACTTGCTGAAACTTTGGTATTGTGTGTGTAACGAGTACTACAAACATACAAATATTGTCCTTTTGTTTTGAAACAGTGTGCATTATAAATTGAGACAAAACTGTTCCTCATTTATGTTTGAATCATATATTTTGTATTATTTTGTGCTTATTCAACACTTGTGTGACTAATATTTACTAAGTGATTAATTATTACATTCATATGAGCTTAAAATGTGAAGAAAAGTTCCTTTATTGAGCATGTCTTTTACCCTACCCGTCCATGCTCACTGTCGACATATGTCGACACGGTAAATCTCCGCGAAAATATGTTATTGAAACCTAAAATCATCATAACCCTTTTATTTAGGTTACAAACAACTGTACTTACAAAATATATCGCAATATTCCACAGATGTAAATTTTGATTGCTTCCTTAGTATTCAAAGACTTACTTTTATTTTCGATGTGTAAAATTTTTAGGCCTGTGCTATTGTCAGTGAAATGGTGTTAACAGTCGTATATATGCTCTCCGAAGGCTGAATGCCAATAATATCTTATCACATTTTTGTGTTCTTTCTATCTTGTGTGGAAATTACGTTTTGCTTGTCTTATATACGTGGCATTGCAGTTAGGTTCTTGGCACTTGCATGCATAGACTCCTGACTTGGAGAAAGGGTCTCTTTTGTTTAGGTTGCACTTGCTCACATGTGCCTGCAGCGTGTTGTTCATTCTAAAGGCTACTTTTAGACCTTGTTTTTTGAAAATATCAGTTACTTTGTATGTGTTCTTGTTAACGTAGTTGAGGTGCACGCAGAAAAAGGCGAAACAAATATAACTACGAACTGACCCAATACCGGTTCTACAATCAGAGACGGAAGGCAGTAAGGCGGGTGTTGAAAAACAAGTCCGAGGTGTGTAAAATCGACCTTGGAAATATCCATAGCTCCTTTTCCGATACATTTTCCCATGAAAATTTACACGAAAGGGAAACTTACCCTTCAAAAATCACTGAAGCGGAGCGTGTGGAAATTAATGAAACGTTCGTGCCCACCGTGTCGAAGGAGGAAAATACGTCATTATTTATTGTTGACTTGGCGCAGAGATCGCCGGACCACCAAGGGGAACCAACCCACGGAGAGGACCCGCACCACACCCCCCCACAGTCTTCCCCCGCTAGACCCCGTTTATTGAATTCTTTCTTTGTACATTTATATTTACATATATTTACATTTTGGTAATTGTTTTCTTGAGCCTCTTCTTTGGTTAGAGTCTTTATGTCCTTCTTGCTGATCGTATTCACTACATATGTATCAATTTACATAATTACATATCAAGCACAAGTTATATATTTTACACATTTTTAAAGGTAAATTTGTTGTTTCGCGGAGCCTCTTGCTTGGCTATAGTTTTTAGGTCCATTTTGTTTTTGTATTTGTAACATATGTGCTAGGTAATACGATCCACTTTTGTATTTCACAAGTTACATTATTTAATATTTATTTATACAGTGGTTTACACTACTTAGTACGTCTCTTGTGGGGTATGGTCTGTCTTGTCTTGGTGTTATTTGTTTGTTTATAAACATCTGTGGTAGTACTACTAGTCACATGTTTGTTTGGAATGTCATTCATAGTCGTAGTGGTCACTGTGTTAGTGGGTCAGTGCACACCGTGGAGGCCACTGCGCAGGCCAACTGTTGCCACCGGCAGCGCCAATGCACCATGAGAGACCCCGTCTCATTACCAAGATTAATGCCTGCTTGGCCATCAGATGATACAGATGTTGATTCCAATAGGGAATCTGAAATATTTGTTCCGAATGACTAAATTTATAATACCAATATATATGGTCCGTTATTGGACATTATAAATCTTCCAGCTAACTCATTCCTGGTTGCCAGCGTTTCGCCCCTGTGTGCTAGACCAAAAGCTCATAGTACTAAATTCCTCAATCTGTCCCACCTGATATACCCTTTCCTGACATGCAGTTTCAAGAAAATTGCACAGAAATTTTTATCCGATAGCGATAAAATTATTAAAAGGGCAACGAAGGAGATATTGCAGTTGCCGACAGATACCCCAGATGGCATGATGTACACCGAAAAGAAATACAAAGGACTCGCTCTGATTAAAACCTCGTGGGAAGTTTACCTACAATGCATTAATGCCTGCAATATCTTGCTGAAGACTTGGTGTCGCTTCGAGGGATTCTCAAGTGGAGAGTCGGGGATGTATAGAACGCCTAAAACTAACAAACGCTGATACCCAGAAAACAACCGCCAAGAACGGCCTGTACGATACTAAGAAGATCCGTCAAGAGCTACGAGAAAGTGAATTCACCTCCTGGTGTTCACTACCGCAAAAAGGACTCGGAGTACAACTTTACAAAGAGTATATACCAGCAAACTCTTGGGTGCGAGATCATACCTGACTCTCTTGTAATGAGTGGAGAGAGCCTATAAAGATGACTGCTAATGTTTCTGCGGTGCGCTCGGTGCCAGGCAGATCCCTGGACAACAACCTCTGTCGGCATTGCCACGGAGAGAAAGAAACTCTTGGTCATGTCCTGGGATTCTGCACATGCGGGGAGCTCCTAAGAAACACGCGGCACCACCAGATCAGATCCTTCATTGCCGAAGAATGGAGAAAGAAGGGATTCAATGTACATGAGGAGGTACACGGACTGGCCATAAATGGTAGTTCGCAGAGAATTGACATCATAGCCTTTAAAGAAAACAGCTCCCAAGGATTCATATTAGATCCGACTGTCAGGTTTGAGCACCATAGCGGTCAGCCAGAGGAGGTTAATCTATAAAAGATTAACAAATACAAACCCACTATCCCTTACTACAAATCAAAATACCACCTTCAAGAAATTGAAATAATAGGGATAATGGTCAGAGCTCGCGGTACCATACCTCGTCACTTTGTCGCCACATGGAAGCGCTCCCAACTCCCAATGAAGCTCATCCCCGAAATCGCGACCCTCGTCCTCCGAGCCTCCATCAAGATCATGAGGCACCACCTCTACAGCTAGGTTTGAATTTTCTTTAATTAGATATGTACAGAAAATTGATATGTTTTACCTTGTTCTTAGCGGCAGCCTATAAATACAGGAGGTCTTTCCAAAATAAATGGAAATTATATAACCCTCTACAAATATTGAGCTATGCTGCTGAGGGATGGACAGTAGCCACCAGAGAGGCAATGAAAATGAAGCTTCTCGGAAGTACAAACGGTGTAACAAGATGGGACAAAATCAGGAATGAAGAGTTCAGAAGGAAGCTAGACGGGGGACTAGTAGGTGGTTTGGTAGCAGACAGAATTCCACGAGTAAATCTGGAATAAAGGTGTGAGGGAAAGAGACCAAGAGGGAGACCCAGGATACTGGAAGAAAATATACAAAGGAGGGCAGTGAAAGGAGAGGATGACCCAATAGCTCCCTAGACGACGGTGACAAGTGAATGATACTGATGATGTAAGCTGAGTTAAACCAAATACAGTAGAGACAATACGTGACACTCAACGAGATATTGAGGGACAGCTATTAGAGCTCTCTCTAGCGGATTGACCTGAGAACTACTGATTCTGTCATAAGAGCATGTGTATTTGTGTGTGAAGTTTTTGGTGTTATTTGTGCGTTTTCAGTGAGTTGACATAATTAAATAGTAGTGTGTGTCATTCCTTGATATCTCCTCTCAACATGAGGGGAAAGGTATGTGCTGTGTTTGGCTGCAGTAACTATGAAGTAGAGAAGAATGTGCGCTCTTTCTTCCGGTTCCCTTGTGACAAGAAAATGTAAGTAATATTGTGTTTGCATATATAATCTTCCAGTGACAAAGAGATTTTTATAGTACTTCATAATCTTCTGACCTGCTCGACCCATATTTTAACTGGCTTAAAATATAATACGCACATTTTATTGTATAGTGCAGCAGTTAACCACCGATGTGTTGTAGGTGTGATCTGTGGGTTTGATTTAATTCAGGAAGATACATATGCATATGAGTGTGGCTGGTTGTGTTCCAAGTTACCCCATTTGGAATGCCGTAATGCGTTGTCAAGTACTGATGAAAATATGGGTGATTTAAGAAATGAACATATTTTGTTAAAACAATATGATGGAAATTTGCTTTACCGTAATGTACTGGCATTATGGTAATTATAGCTTATAGGGAAAGTTTGAATGTTTTTGAGGCTAAATTTATAGATTTTCTTTCTGTTAGTAGGCTTCAAGTTAAAAGGAAAATTGTCCAGCTCTTAAATGTAAATTAATTGAATCATGTGTGTAAGGAATGTGCCGATATTTTTTGTTGACAAGTGTTTTAATATGATGATACAATGCTTTTAAATGAGAAAAAAGAAAAATCTAGCCATGAACGTTCAGGCAGGAATTCTAAAGCTAAAAAAGTAATGCATAAATGAAAGATCAAGCCCTTTCACAGCAGTCTATTTCACATCTTGATTATATGTCTAATTTCAGTCTTTAAATAATAACCTAATTCTTCATTCATTTATCCAGAATTGCTTTAGCAACTTTGAAGTTAATATCTTAGTATCACTTTCTTTCTAGACATAATTTAATTATCCATTTCCGCATATACATTTCCATTGATATTTGAATTTAGAGCGAATTTTCAGGTCAAGCCACTAGGAGTGCCACTTGCAACTTGTCTCCCATTTTAAGAAGGCTAAATCAGGAAGTGTCGCGTATTGTCTCTACTGTATTTGGTTAAACATGCTCTAAAATGGAACAGATGCTGAAAAGGGACGCTTGGAAGCAGCTCATCTCATCAAATTCCCTTTTTATGACTTCTGAAATGGCTAAGCAATGTATTCTACCAAAAATGACAAAACCTCTGTTTCACTTTGTAGAAAGGTAAAATGAAATGTACGGCTGTAACTCATCTTCCTCCTATGTTGGTCACTCAATTCAAGCAATGAATATCATTATTAATATTCACTGAATAAAAATAAATACAACAAACCTGCTGCTTTATGTTTTATGTGAGAACTTGATTTGAACTGGATAAGAAAAGAGAAATGCATTTACACGGCAAACAACATTGTACTGATATTGTCTTTTCTGATCAGAAATAACAAGTGGCGAGTTACATCTTACCTAACTTAGTTTATAAATTACCAGCTAGCTAGTTAGCAATGATATAATTCATTTAACAATAACATAGCGATTGATCACCTGATACAATACTGCTTTCAGCGCTCACGAATACACATGAGCCATAAGAACACTCGTGGCTATTATCGTATCAGTCACTGCTGATCTGCATTTAGGGCAGTCGCCCAGGTGGCAGATTCCCTATCTGTTGTTTTCTTAGCTTTTTCTTAAATGATCACAAAGAAATTGGAAATTTATTGAACATTTTCCTTGGTAAGTTATTCGAATCCCTAACTCACCTTCCTATAAACTAATATTTGCCCCAATTTGTCCTCTTGAATTCCAACTTTATCTTCATATTGTGATCTTTCCTACTTTTAAAGACACCACTCAAACTTATTCGTCTACTGATGTCCTCCCACGCCATCTCTCCACTGACAGCTCGGAACATACCACTTAATCGAGCAGCTCGTCTCCTTTCTCCCATGTCCTCCCAGCCCGAACTTTGCGACATTTTTTGTAACGCTACTCTTTTGTCGGAAATAACCCAGAACAAATTGAGCTGCTTTTCTTTGGATTTTTTCCAGTTCTTGAATCAAGTAATCTGGTGAGGGTCCCATACACTGGAACCATACTCTAGTTGTGGTCTTACCAGAGATTTATATGCCCTCTCCTTTACATTCTTACTATACCCCCTAGATACCCTCATAACCATGTGCAGAGATCTTTACCCTTTATTAACAATCATATTTATGTGATTACCTCAATGAAGGTCTTTTCTTATATTAACACCTAGGTACTTACGATCCCCAAAAGGAACTTTCATCCCATCAACACGTAATTAAAACTGAGAGGACTTTTCCTATTTGTGAAACTCACAACCTGACTTTTAACCCCGTTTATCATCATACCATTGCCCACCGTCCATCTCACAACACTATCGAGGTCACCCTGCAGCCGCTCACAATCTTGTAACTTATTTATTACTCTGTACAAAATAACATCATCTGCAAACAGCCTTATCTCTGATTCCACTTCTTTACACATATCATTGATATATGTAAGAAAACATGAAGGTCCAATAATACTGCCTTGAGGAATTCCCCTTTTAATTATTACAGGGTCAGATAAAGCTTCGCCTACTCTAATTCTCTGAGTTCTATTTTCTAGAAATATAGCCACCCATTCAGTCACCCTTTTTTCTAGTCTGTTTTTGACATGCTCTATTTTGAAAAATATCTAATTCCCTCCATGGGAACTTAAAATTTTAAATTTGGAATTGTTAGGCGGGCAATAATTCCATTGTGGAGATTTATCTCCCATATGCAGTTCTCAGACTGTGCCTCCTATAAATACCCTCAGCGCTCACGAATACACATGAGCCATAAGAACACCTGTGGATATTATCATATCAGTCACTGCTGATCTGCATTTAGGGCTTCTGATAATTTCACCTGCATACACCCCAGCGTCAGTGGGTAGGGTCTGACACGTCCTAAGACAAAACGCTGGTTAATAGAGCGAACACCTGAAAAGCCTTACATCTGATCTGTTTTAGTCCAATAGCACTCCTATTTGCCAATAGTCTTCCATGATCTACCCTATCAAATGCCTTAGATAGGTCAATCGCAATACAGTCCATTTGGCCTCCTGAATCCAGGATATCTACTATATCTTGCTGAAATCCTACAAGCTGAGCTTCAATGGAATAACCTTTCCTAAACCCAAACTGCCTTCTGTCAAACCAGTTATTAATTTTGCAAACATGTCTAATATAATCAGAAAGAATGCTTTTCCAAAGCTTACATGCAGAGCATGTCAAACTGACTGGCCTGTAATTTTCAGCTTTATGTCTATCACCCTTTCCTTTAAACACAGGGGCTACTATAGCAACTCTTCATTCATTTGGTATAGCTCCTTCAACCAAACAATAATCAAATAAGTATTTCAGATATGGTACTATATCCCACCCATTGCCTTTAGTATATCCCCAGAAATCTTATCAATTCCAGCTACTCTTCTAGTTTTCAACTTTTGTATCTTACTGTAAATGTCATTGTTATCATAGGTAAATTTTAATACTTCTTTAGTATTACTCACATCCCCTATCTGGACATTATCCTTGTCACCAACAATCTTTACATACTGCTGACTGAATACTTCTGCCTTTTGATGATCCTCGCATACACACTCCCCTTGTTCATTAATGATTTCTGGAACGTCCTTCTTGGAACCTGTTTCTGCCTTAAAGTACCTATACATACCCTTCTATTTTTCACTAAAATTTGTATGACCACCAATTATGCTAGCCATCATGTTATCCTTAGCTGACTTCTTTGTTAGATTCAATTTCCTAGTAAGTTCCTTCAATTTCTCCATACTTCCATGTGACTTCCCCTCTCGGAGAACAATCATCAAATGAGAAATGCAACCATTCAAGCTAAGGGCGCCAATCTTTAAGTTGAAGACTTAAAGATAAAAATTTATAATCAAGCTTGGACGGACTCTTATCACAGGGGTGGGGTGATAGTACACTAATCATTAAGCAGGAGAATTAAAAATCAAAAGGCTAATTAAGGCAGATTGATTAAAGTGAACTAGAAAAATACTATTTATTATATTTAATATAAATGACGACGGTTTAACGAGAACTGAATTTAAATTAACAAATGAATTTAACAGAAAATTGAATGACTCTACTTCGCGAAAACTTGCAATATCTTTAACTCGCTTGCTCACCATTTAGTCTTGTTCTGCTGGTCCTTGGGAAGCTTCCATCCTTGTAGCGGGAACATCATCGGTCGTCTTTGAGATCTCTTCATCTGCAGCTAAGTACCATTCCTGCCTTGTAAATTGCACCCACCACTAATTGGAAGATGACTTCAAAACTAACACTCCCTATTATGCTTTATCCCGTATATTGGAGATAAGCCCTAAGTCATAGTTAGCAGAACCACCTTGGGTTATTTGGAGAGGATACTCAATTAAGAATCCTTCCAACTTTACTGAAAATGTTCTTTGAAGTTTCATTTCTATCTAGATTAATACTACCTATTGACTTAGACTGGTTCAAACCGGTCTTGTCGCCGAGCTGTACTTACTTCCTGATGAGAGTGGCTATACATCCCTCATTCAGAATTTCTAAGTACCACGTCGTGGTAATGAAGTAATTAATGTAGAATACTAATGCAGAATCAAACGAAGAAGATTAAATAGCCGGTCACGTAGAAGATCCAAGATGCAAGATGCAAGATCCCTGCCAAGAGCTCCAGCACGCCCTTTTATAACCTTCACTGGCGCTAATTACAGGTCGCTACACGTGGTCCAATCAGATGACATGTCTCTCCCCACTCCAGATATTAGAGTTGACGGGTCTTAACTCTGATATTAACTGTTCTTCTATTGGTCCATTCTCTCAGTATCCATGGCAATATGACGCTCCTTTCAAAATATAGGCGTTGATCCGTTTGAATAATTCTGGTCGAAATACGGTAGCTTTCGTTGGGACGCGTGAACACGTGCTCGCTTTCCTAGAACTTGGTGTCTAAATTTGTCCTTCCTCCCTCCTCGGTGATGTGGCAAGATAGCGGAAATCTACTGCAAGTTAATTTTAAACAAATGTCGCAAGAATCTAAGTGAATATTAGAATATTCAGCCCTCGTTTATAAGTCGTAGTTACAAAGTAATGAAATGATAGTGAGCAAATGATTAAACATGAATTATAATACAATTACATACTAAAATAAATATCATGACGTTAAATTCCTGAATTAATTACACATAATAAAATTAACATAATTACACTGTAACGTCTGGAACGTTACATACGCCCCCATGAGTTCTTAACAAATATCACATGAGTTGAGAACTCACACACTTACTCCCACATTGACTTGAAATACCTCTATTACCTGCCCATAACGAGCGACATTATTTTCATACAATTAATTATATCTCACTCTTTCCATCATATCTCTCTTAGACTGCTTACCATTGCGACTGTCTGTTATTTCAGTTCATCTTGAGGTATAGCTAAATTATGCCCAACATGAGCAACTTTTCACTTTTGTAAAAAAAAAACAAGATTATCCTAGAAAATATAACATAATATATATACAATTCAGATTACAGACTCTGCCGAGTGTCTATCTGTCCTTTTACTCCCCACATCTCTCCGACATTCTTTGCTAGATAGCAATAACACGTTCTCTTCCAATCTTTTACATTAGAAACATAGAAAACAAATAATACAAACAATTTACACTTTTATCACTCTTTCGAATGTTTCAACTTTATCTTGAAGCAGGATGCAATACACTTCACTCGAATACACACGTGATTTAAGCTCACGGTAAAATTATTGCAAGTTAGAAATGCACATACGGGAAAATTAATTATTTGCCGTCGTCAGCTTTAATTAGCCTTCTGTAACATCTCAGAAAACAAATATATAAAATTTCATGGCCTCACATACGGAAAACAGATGATCGATCGTCTTTGAACAAGCGTAAATCTACCGCCACACAAACACCTTCCTTGTTTACAAACACAACTAGGAAATACCACCACAATTGAGACGTAAACACATACCGCTCGTAGTCTGACATAACAAGTAGCAACTTCCCCGAGTTACTGACCTATATCTCACAATCCGGTTCAGCCACCTCACACGACAGGTATCTCCGTAAACTACTAATGTTATATGAACCATTCATTACGCTCTCGCCATCCGCTAACTTGTAAGCACAGGGTCCTAGTTTTCTATGTACTTTATAAGGGCCTTGATATAACAGAAAAAATTTCTTCGTTACCTTATCCTCACTATTTGACAACACTGGAACTCTCACCAAAACCATATCACCTACCTCAAAGTTATCAAGTACCTTACGTTTCTGCTGTCTTTTACGTTTATCTCCAGATTTAATCAGGTTCTCCCGTACCAGTCGGACGTAAAATTCAGCATTACGAGGTGGTTCCTCAGGCAAACCTAACACTCTCACTACGCTCTCGTATTCAATACACAAACGTATTGATCCATCAGACTTAGGCACAACAATTAAGGGATTAACATATTGACTGTTTGATAATTCAATCACATCGTCTGCTAACATAGCTTGAATTTGATCCTCTACGGCTTTTGCATATTTGTGTGGTATCGGATACCGCGGTCCGCTGAATGGAGTCTTATCCAGCACAGAAAAAGAATGTTCATACAGATGGGTAACACCAGGTTTCTCGGAGAAAATCTCCACGTGTTCACATAACACTTCAAATAACTTGTCCTTCTGGATTTCATTTAACTCATTTCTACTTACGGCTTCTTTCAAGCCACATATTTTATCCTCATGAATCCACAACTGGCACAACTTCAGGCCCTCACTAGCCTCTTCATTTACTTTAGAAACCTCTCTCATTCTCCACACTGTACTAACTTCCGTTTTCCTCTGAATTTCCTCCTCAAACTTGACCTTGATATCCTCATTATTCCACCTCAAATTTAGCACAAGATCATCGTAATTTAACTGAGCCAATTTTAACGTTAACCAGTCAGATCCCAAGATAAGATCAAATATCAAATGCGGAATTACCAAACATATCTGAACGCTAATAGAATTATTAATACAGATCGGGACAGCTACTTGTTTACAAATTTGCTTAGACTTCTTTCCAACAGCCGTAATGATAAACGTAGACTTAACAGGCATTTCCTCCAACTGAATACCCTGTTTCACTAATGACTCATACCACTGAGAACTAATACATGATATTTGGCTACCAGAATCAATCAAAACTTTAACCCACGCCCCCCAGACTTTCAATTTAACAACGGGATTGACTACTTTATTACTTGAATCTCCATTATTCTGCTCGGGTTCATACAACAAATCGTTTCTAACATCTAGGTCATATGGTAACACTTTCATGGCAAGACACTTCGCTACCTTCGTACTAGGCTGGAATTCTGACCTAACATTACAGCCTCTAGTTAGTTTAAAGTTTCCCTTTGTGTATTGACGTTGGACTCATTAGTACATTGCTCTGGCCTCCGTTGGGAATTTCCTGTCCTATATTCAGGTACTCCGCTCCTGCTGTTCTGCTGAGGTCTGAACTGATTGCGAGCTTCGTGATTCTGTGTTCTACCGTTATGTCTCATTCCGTTGTGATGACTAAAGTTCTGAATATTCTCCGTTCTACTCCTAAGGTTACCTAACGCATCAAAACTGCCTAGTAGGTTCTCCATCTCCTGAATAGTTCCAACTTTTTGCATGCAGGCCGCTTCTCTCACCCTGTCCGGAAAATGTCTTAAAAGTAGTCTTACTACATCAGACCCTTCGGTTATACCATCTAAGTTCTGACAAATCATGACATGTGCCAGGAAGTACTCGGTCATAGTAACTCCTTCATGCTGTTTGTACCTCCCAAATACCACCCTTTCTCTCTCTCGAGCTTGTATCGCTTCATTCCAGAATTTCTCTCTAAATTTATTTCTGAATTCTTTTAGGTTCGTCATCGTCTGCCTATATACCATGAACCAAGACCGAGTTTCTCCTACAAAAGCATGGTCAATATTTTCCATAACGTCTTCCCAGTCCATAGACCCTTCCTCTAGACGCTTTTCAAATCGTTTTTCTATCATCTTAAGGAAATCTAGCGGGTTCGTTTGTTTCCCATTAAATTTAGGTAGTTCAATTTCCCTAATGTAGCTATTTCCTAGACATTGCCTTCCCGTGAAAACCTGTTTATCCTTTGCCACCTGTTTTAACTTATTTTCTGCTTTCTCCATCCGGCATTCTACATCTCTGTCTCTCCTATCAATTTCTCTCTCCAAATTAACCTGCTTCTCTTTCAATGTCCTAATTTCAATCTTATTCTCTTCAGCTATCGCAAACCTTTCTTCACTTGCCCGGGTCTCATCTTCTATTCTAAGCTTTACCGTGTTAATCTCTTGTTGGACGTGGTCTTTAAATATCCGTATTTCCCCTCTTTGAGTCTCAACTCTCTTATCAATACTAGTGACCTGCCTCATTACTTCCTCCCTAGTAGAGTTGTTTTCCTTCCCCATTAATTCCAAGAATTCACTTCTCTGTTCCGCAAACTTTTCTTCTACCTTTTTTCCTTGCCGTACATATTCACTTTCCTGGTCCTCTAATCGCTTATTAAAATGTTCATTTTTTACCACCAGATCGCGTAACTGCCTACTGTGTTCGTCCATTCTCCGATTCGCTTCCTCCTTATTTTCCCTCATCTCCCTACTTAATTCAGCTTTAGTTTGCTCTAACTGTTCTTTAAGTTCATATTTAATATTCTCAATTTTAGTGTTAGTTTGTTCTAATTCACTTTTAAGCTCAGATTTAGTTTGTTCTAATTCACTTTTTATTTCAGTTTTACTGTCCTCTATCTTACTTAACATTAACTGCATCATTCCCATTAACTGATCATTATTATTACTTTCATTGTTAGTATTTACTTCCGCTTCGCCCCCCATCCTACTATCATCTGACTCCATACTGACTTCTTTCTGCTTGCCTTCACTCTCCATACTACTTACACTTCTATCTTCAATTTCCTCTCCTAGACTACACAACTCTTCCTCTGAACTCAATACATTATTGCCTTTTATCGCCCGTCCACTGCGCAACATCCTCTCCTCTTTCGTCTGATCAGCCATGACCCTTCCCACAATCAAACACTCTTAATGAAACGTGGATATCCAAATTTTGCCCATAATACTAATTCTGATATCGTTACCGTTATTAACTGCTCCGTACTTAATGATTTTCTCGCCACACGTTGGAGCGGCATTTATGTGACTTCCCCTCTCGGAGAACAATCATCAAATGAGAAATGCAACCATTCAAGCTAAGGGCGCCAATCTTTAAGTTGAAGACTTAAAGATAAAAATTTATAATCAAGCTTGGACGGACTCTTATCACAGGGGTGGGGTGATAGTACACTAATCATTAAGCAGGAGAATTAAAAATCAAAAGGCTAATTAAGGCAGACTGATTAAAGTGAACTAGAAAAATACTATTTATTATATTTAATATAAATGACGACGGTTTAACGAGAACTGAATTTAAATTAACAAATGAATTTAACAGAAAATTGAATGACTCTACTTCGCGAAAACTTGCAATATCTTTAACTCGCTTGCTCACCATTTAGTCTTGTTCTGCTGGTCCTTGGGAAGCTTCCATCCTTGTAGCGGGAACATCATCGGTCGTCTTTGAGATCTCTTCATCTGCAGCTAAGTACCATTCCTGCCTTGTAAATTGCACCCACCACTAATTGGAAGATGACTTCAAAACTAACACTCCCTATTATGCTTTATCCCGTATATTGGAGATAAGCCCTAAGTCATAGTTAGCAGAACCACCTTGGGTTATTTGGAGAGGATACTCAATTAAGAATCCTTCCAACTTTACTGAAAATGTTCTCTGAAGTTTCATTTCTATCTAGATTAATACTACCTATTGACTTAGACTGGTTCAAACCGGTCTTGTCGCCGAGCTGTACTTACTTCCTGATGAGAGTGGCTATACATCCCTCATTCAGAATTTCTAAGTACCACGTCGTGGTAATGAAGTAATTAATGTAGAATACTAATGCAGAATCAAACGAAGAAGATTAAATAGCCGGTCACGTAGAAGAACCAAGATGCAAGATGCAAGATCCCTGCCAAGAGCTCCAGCACGCCCTTTTATAACCTTCACTGGCGCTAATTACAGGTCGCTACACGTGGTCCAATCAGATGACATGTCTCTCCCCACTCCAGATATTAGAGTTGACGGGTCTTAACTCTGATATTAACTGTTCTTCTATTGGTCCATTCTCTCAGTATCCATGGCAATATGACGCTCCTTTCAAAATATAGGCGTTGATCCGTTTGAATAATTCTGGTCGAAATACGGTAGCTTTCGTTGGGACGCGTGAACACGTGCTCGCTTTCCCAGAACTTGGTGTCTAAATTTGTCCTTCCTCCCTCCTCGGTGATGTGGCAAGATAGCGGAAATCTACTGCAAGTTAATTTTAAACAAATGTCGCAAGAATCTAAGTGAATATTAGAATATTCAGCCCTCGTTTATAAGTCGTAGTTACAAAGTAATGAAATGATAGTGAGCAAATGATTAAACATGAATTATAATACAATTACATACTAAAATAAATATCATGACGTTAAATTCCTGAATTAATTACACATAATAAAATTAACATAATTACACTGTAACGTCTGGAACGTTACATCCATAACCATTTCTAACTCTATTTCGTTCCAATCTGCACCTCCTTCTTAGTCTCTTTACATCTCTGTTATAATACAGTGGATCTTTACCATTCCTTACCACCTTTAAAGGTACAAACCTATTTTCACATTCCTCAACAATTGCTTTAAACCCATCCCAGAGTCTGTTTACATTTTTTTATTTACCATTTTCCAGTGATCATAGTTACTTTTTAAAAACTCCCTCATGCCTCTTTCATCAGCCATATGGTACTGTCTAATAGTCCTAATTTTAATACCTTCCTTTCCTTCACATTTATTTTTAACTATGACAAAAACAGCTTCGTGATCACTAATACCATCTATTACTTCAGTTTCTCTATAGAGCTCATCTGGTTTTATTAGCACCACATCCAAAATATTCTTCCCTCTAGTTGGTTCCATCACTTTCTGAATCAGGTGCCCTTCCCATAATAACTTATTTGCCATTTGTTGTTCATGCTTCCTGTCGTTCACATTACCTTCCCAATTGACATTTGGTAAATTGAGTTACTTGTAAATTGAGATCACCCGCTACAATCACGTTCCGTTCCTTATCGTTTCCCACATAGCTGATTATCTTATCAAATAATTCTGAATCAGCGTCAGCGCTACCCTTTCCCGGTCTGTACACTCCAAAGACATCGAGTTGCCTATTATCTTTAGAGATGAGCCTTACACCCAGAATTTCATGTTTTTCATCCTTAACTTTTTCTTATCATACAAATGCTTCTTTCACCAGAATGAATACTCCCCCTCCTACCATTCCTATCCTATCTCTACCATACACACTCCAGTTCCGTGAGAATATTCCTGCATCCATTATATCTGTTACCGTGTTTTTGCGGTAGGTAGAGGTGAAAGAAGGGTCTCAAACTACGGAATCAAAGTTAATGTAAAATTTAACAAGGTTATATTTTCTTTTCAAAATGAAGAAATAACAAGCACGGCAGGTACAGAGTAGCAAGGCAACAAAAGGTGCAATTACAGTATTTACAGTATTTGGGCTTCGAGCCCCGAATTCACACTTCTAGGGCAATTAGCCCAACTTTACTCCAAAATAAGTTTTAACAGAGGGGCAGAAAACCCCATTCATGCTCAGGAGCACTTGCTCCAAATTACACAGAAAAGCCTCCTCGAGGCATACAACCCTCAATTTTCAAGAAAGAGCCACACGCTCTCAAACTTTAAGCCTCTCAAAGGCCACACCAAACTCCACCTTCAAGTTGTCCTCTCAGGACATAGACACAGGGGTAAAATACCCAACCTACTGAGGTCTATTAAGTGAGAAAAAGGATTAATTATATGACCTCTAAAATAATAATTTGAGAGGAAGCGATCCGCCTTCCTAATACCTTTTGTTAAAAACCTAACCTGGCTCTAGGCCGCTAATGCAAGGGCTAATCCCATACTTAAGAGGTGACTTATGGAAGGAAACAATTTACCTTACATTAAGGAAGAATCGGTTGAGAGAAATAAGTTCACCTCAAAGCAATATGAGTGGGAGCTCGAGAGGGTTAAGCACTCTCTATCCCGATATGCAGTTTAAAAGATAGAATAGATACTAAGTGTCTTTACATTTTAAGGAAGGTTACATTATGGAAAAACTTCGGACCCGCCCCGAGAGTTAAATTGCTGAGCTAGCAAAGGAAGAAGTTATTAATCGGCCATTACCTTGTTGTTGACCGCTGCCGAAGAAAGAGGCGCTTCCCGCCCCCTGCTATGTACTTTACACACTAAAAGATGGAACAGAAGTGGCGCAGAGACCCAAAAATCAGCAGTTTATATACTCTCGCGGAAAGTTCGAGGCGTTTCAGGGAAGAAAACACCCACCCACAATCACTTTATTGGTTAGGGATAAGCAGCATATTCAAGTTGGGGGAAGATACATCAGATTGGTCAGAAATTAATTAAAGAAATTCGGGATTGGCTAAATACAAAACAAGGGGGAAGAGAGGGGTATACAGCCAACTTAAACAATAACAGAAAGAAATTTAACAAGAAACAAACTTTTGAAATAAAACTTTCTCCAAAAAGCAGTTCTTTCACATCGCACTAGGGTGCACCATTGTAGTTTTTCAGTAGTGTCCTCTAGAAGAGAAAGTTCACACTTCTTACTACCGGTAAAACAAAAATACATCAAAAGTGACACAGTTCAAAAACTCCAAAATTTCCAAGTAGTGACATCTTCTGAGAAACTTGAAAATTAATACCGTCGATAAAGTTCAGACTTCCTCCAGCAGAGGAGTTTCAACTGGCGCAAATTTTAAATTAGCGGCGTGGAGGTGTACCGCCCGGTACAGACCTCCCCCCCCCAAAAGTTCCTCCAGGGGTGACACATGAAATTTGTTTGAAAACCAGGTCCAAGTTTTGATGTTGATATGGAGATTAATTGCAGAAGTATTTATAAAATTTTCTTAATTTGGTTTGATTCAGTTTCAAAATTTTGTAATAACCGGTGAAGTAAAGTCTTTATGTTTGCAGAAGTTAAATTCAGAAGGAAAACTTTAGTTTTTAAAGTTGAGGAAAATTTTCTAAGTCCACCAAATATTGCAGTAGAATACCCGAGAACAGGTAGTAAAGTTGAACTGGAATGTCCATATAGCTGGATATGTACTTCAAACGTTGATGATTTTAACGGCCAGACCAGCCGCCACTGCTTGCGTTCAGAGGAGGCCGCCCGGGCCCCTCAAGTACCCTGAGATACCGCTCGCCCGCACTATGAGGGGAGCAGAGGTGTTGAAGCACGCCGCGCCCGCGGTGAACATATACAGGCTGCGGGCCAGTAGCAGGTCGTGCGCCGCACATCAGCCTTGGCCGGGAGGAGAGCTCCGGCTCGCCGTGCACATGTCGTCCTCGCTGGGATCGAGGGGGCCCTTCCTCTATCCCAGTCGCGGCACAGTGCCGCGCGGCTGCGGGGGCACTGAAACATTAAAGTTAGGCGGCAGAATTTTGTTGGACCAGAATACTAGTAGGGTACATTCATTGTGGTGAGGTTGAGGGGCCAGCGGCGTGGAGATATTTATTTAATTCCCACAAGCCACTGTGTGTAGTGGAGCAGGAGACGGGAGCGTGGTAATGGCCGTGGTAAGGACAGAATGGCAGTTTAACTAATCGGGGGAGGTTTACAAAAATGCTTAAATATAGAAAAATATTATAGAAGGGGCAGAATGCCTGAAAAGAGAAAACTCAAAAAAAAAAATATAACCTTCATAATCCTTTCAAGATTATATGAGGCAAGTTAGCATAGAAATTATACCGGTTTCACCTGCGACAGGTGAACCCTAAATATCCTCTCGGTGGCTGGATTGCTTAATAACAACGTAACCGGCGTAAGAAAATCGAGAATTATGCACGGCTCATGAAATCTGGGGGCAAGCTTGCCCGCGGGAACAAAATTCTTGACCATCACTTGGTCGCCTACCTTCAAATTGGTGGGTCTCCGTCCACGATCATATCTTTCCCTAACCTTTTCATGAGACACTTTAAGATTGGCTTTAGCCTTCTTCCAAAGATCTTTGATATTATCCGGATCTATTGTCTTGGGTAGATTGTCACTCAGAGACCAGAGGTTAGAGAGCGGCGTGTTGGGAACAAACTTGAACATCAAAGAGGCTGGAGTAAACTTGTGAGATTCATGAACCGCCGAATTCAAAGCAAAAGCTAACCAATGCAGGGACGTGTCCCACCTGGAATGATCTTCATGATGATAGGCAATAAGCGCGGACCTGAGATTACGGTTAACCCGTTCAGCCAGAGATGGTTGAGGGTAATAAGCAGAAGTAGTCACATGAGAGATGGACAGGTCAAAGCAGAATTTACGAAATAGATTAGATGTAAAAGCCTTAGCATTATCAGATACAATATATTGACACGGACCAAAAGAAGCAAAGATAGAATTTAGACAAGTAATGGTGGACTGAGCGGTAGCCAGCTTAGTCGGAAATAACCAGGAAAATCTTGTAAAACCATCTACACATACAAGGATGAACTTGTTGGCATTTCCCTTCGACTGGGGGAAGGGTCCTACATAATCAATATACAGGCGTTCCATGGGGCGCGACGCTTGATGAGAAGATAACATGCCTACCTTGGTGGACATGGTGGGTTTACTAAGCAAGCAGGATTTACAAGCTTTTACTAGTTCACGGATTTCACCGTCCATACCTTTCCAGATGAACCTTTCACGAATCTTTTCACGGGTTTTAAAGATTCCAAGATGCCCCCCTAATGGGGTCTCATGATAATACTTGAAGATCATAGGTACAAGAACAGCTGGAACGACGACTTTCATAATCTTATCATGCCTCGAAGGGCAACATAGAACACCATTCCTCAGTACATAAGGGACAACATGTTCCCCAGAAGAAAGGGTTTCCATTATCGGAACCACCGTCGGATCTTCACGTTGGTATTTCTCAATATCCCTAAAGAGCATGGGAGCATCTGTTAAGATGGCATTAACATCAGATAGTAGGGACTCGGGAGGTGATGAACTGTCGACCGGTTCAAGGATCTCGACGTCGTTGGAAAACATACGGCTGAGTCCATCGGCAACAACATTTTTGGTCCCTCTGATATGCCTGACATCGAATTGGAAGGCAGAAATACGGATGGCCCAACGGGCTATACGACCAGTACGACGCGGCCTACCTAAGACCCAGCTTAAGGCTTGATTATCTGTCTCCAGGTCGAATTTGACATGTTCCAGATAGAGACGGAACTTTTCTAAGGCGAATAAGACTGCCAAACCTTCGAGCTCATAGATGGAATACTTGGCTTCTTGAGCCGATAGAGTCCTAGATGCATAGGCGATGGGTCGCCTCCCTAATTCAGTCTCTTGAAGAAGGACTGCAGCTACTGCTGACGACGACGCGTCAGTTTGGACGATGAATTTCTTTGAGAAATCAGGCATAGCAAGGACAGGGGCATTACAGAGAGCTAATTTAAGATCTTCAAAAGCGGCTTGTTGAGAAGGTCCCCACTCGAATTTGATGCCTTTCCTACGAAGAAGGTTTAAGGGCGCCGCTCTATTAGCGAAGTTAGGAATAAACTTCCTGAAGAAATTCACCATACCAATGAACCTGGCGATACCTTTAATGTCCTTGGGCGGTTTAAAATCACGGATGGCCTGTGTTCTAGAATGATCGACTGCAACACCATCAGGTGACACAATATGCCCTAGGAATGACATAGAGGGCTTAGCAAAGGCAACCTTGGACAACTTGACAGTTAACCCAGCCTTACGAAGGCGAACGAGAACTTCTCTCAGATGATCTAGATGTTCTTCAAAGGTCTCCGAAAATACGACGACATCATCCAAGTAGTGATACAAGTACTCAAATTTGATGTCGGAGAAGACCCTATCTAGCAGCCTAGTGAGTACAGCTGCTCTTGTGGGGAGCCCGAAAGGCACACGGTTGTATTCGTATAAATTCCAGTCCGTGGCAAACGCTGTAAGATGTTTAGACTCTTCCGCAAGGGGAATTTGATTGTAGGCCTGATTCAGGTCCAAGATAGTAAAGAACTTGGCCTTACGAAACCATGAAAAACAAGAATGAAGGTCAGGCAGGGGCACAGATTGTAACACCACCTTCCGATTGAGAGCCCTATAATCAATGACAGGCCTGAAGCCCCCTTGGGGTTTCGGGACTAGAAAAATAGGTGACGAATACGCCGACTTAGAGGGCCTAATAATACCATCCTTCAACATCTGATCGATGATTTCTTTCAGAGCCTTCATTTTAGGTGGAGATAGCCTATAAGGTGGAAAACGGACAGGAATCGAATCCGTGACCTCAATTTTGTATTCAATAAGGTCAGTAACACCAAGAGTATCAGAGAACACCTCTGGAAATGACTGACATAATTTACAAATACTATCAGCCTGCTCCTCAGGTAGATGTCTAAGGTCTAACAACATCTCATCCTGGGTAGGCGAAATAGATGAACATGATACAGATTTACACTTTAACAAGGGGATTTTACAATTGGAAGCAAATTTGAATGTGCACGACTTACTCTGAAGATCGAGCACAAGACCAGTGTGAGAAATGAAGTCAGCTCCCAATATGATGGGGCAAGACAGGTGCTTAGCCACAAACAATTTGATTTTCCATGTAAATTTAAAAATACGAATTTTGACCTGTACAGAACCTAGAATTTCTACTGGAGATGAATTAGCCGAAACATATTGAACAGTAGATGAGCCATAGTCAGGTAGTTTACAAACAGACTTCAATTTTGAATACCATTGGTCCGAAATAATTGAACAAACCCTGCCTGAATCTAATAGAGCGGTTATAGGCTTGTTATTCAACTCAATCTTAAGAAAAGGAACAGGTGCGGGGGTATCCGCCTCAATCCTAAGACACTCTTTGGGGCATTCAAAAGATGGATTTGCAAATTGAACGTTCCCTGAATTTACGACCTTTTTGCCAGGGGCTGAGCCTTGGGAAGCAGAATTAGTCGACTCAGCCGAAGCCGCTAGTCACTTGGTATTATTGGCATTGGTGGGATTTGCACCAGAGGTTGAGCAGGAGGGGGTGCTATTTGAATTTGGGCAATTCTTGGCGATATGTGAGAAAGCCCCACATTTAAAACAGCCTTGTGATGAGCCAGCTCCATTATTTGCCCTACTAGCTTTGATCAATGGACACTTATTGCGAAGATGGTCAGGCGACCCGCAAGCATAACATTTACGGGGTGTGACTGGTCGGCGAGGTGGAGGCCGAGGATTACTAAACGAAGGAGGGGGTTCTTTCGCGACACGCAAAGAATCGGCGTATCTAACTCCTTCCGCTGAGACGGCCAATGCTTCAAGTTCAGAGAAGGTTTGCGGGCACGCCGCGAAACACAAATATGACCTATAGGATGGTGAAATTCCTTCTACAATAGCCTGTACAATCTGATCTTCAGGAAAATGAAGAGCAAAAACCCTAGTATAAAACTTAATGTCTTGTATGAAATCCGCCAGATTTTCGTCCAATCTCTGTACTCGATAATAGTACTTCTGAATCAGGGAGGACCTTGCCCTAGCCGGGATGAAGTTAGCTAGCAAGTGGGCGTGGAAGTCTTCGATCGATGATTGCTCGGCAATGGCTCTAACTATTTTGTCTGAGAGAATACCTATTCCATAAGGATAGATGATTTGCAAAATTTGACATGGAGAAAGAGAAAAAACAAGGGCATGATCCTGAAATTCAACCAAAAACCTTAAGAAAGAAATAACTTCACTGGTAGTGTTAACAGAAAACTTCGAGATACCTCTGAGCAACATTGCCAATGGATGAGGCAAGCTGCTGAACCCAGGTGACATAGTCGGTAAAGGTTTAAGTGGCAAGGAAGTTAATTCAGAACGTACATTATTCAATGAGTTACGGTGTTCTGACTCGTTGTCCAATGGGGCAGAGATAGTTTGAGCAGCAACGGTTATCCTATTGACTTCTCCCTTAGGAGGCTCTTCCTCGCTACCTGCATTCATCGTGGTGGGTTGATCGATTTTGGGAGGAACTTCCCCAGTTAACAATTGGGTAACCTTACTGGATAATTCAGAAATATTTTCAAGCAACATACTAGCTTCCTTCCTCTGAACGTCATTCAACTTCAGAGACAACAGATCGTTAACTCTATTTGAAAAATGATATAGCCTGGCTTGCACACGCTTAATTTGATTAGGAGAAGGATCATTTTCGTCAAAAAAACTAACTACAGATGCTAGCCCAGTAGTATTCTCGGTGATCGTGGAAAGAGAGTCGTCAATTTCTTTCTCTCCCAAAGTGGGGATGGAAATGGGCAAATCAAGGGACTCTCTAAGCTTGTTTGTGTCTACCGCAACCGTGCCTCCAGATTGCACATTTCTGATAGTTAATTCATAGATTAACTCCTCCTTGCGCAAATAGTTAAGATGGAGAACATCGCGAGGGCCGGGCATGATGACAGAACAATTTTGAAAAAATCAGAAACTTCCAGCAACTGAGAAAATTGTTAGAGTTCGGAACAAAACAATGTTTAGCCGTCAAATGGGGCTAAATTGAGACCCATTCAACCACGCTCTGCTACCACTTGTTACCGTGTTTTTGCGGTAGGTAGAGGTGAAAGAAGGTGCGGGCTTGAACGGGTCTCAAACTACGGAATCAAAGTTAATGTAAAATTTAACAAGGTTATATTTTCTTTTCAAAATGAAGAAATAACAAGCACGGCAGGTACAGAGTAGCAAGGCAACAAAAGGTGCAATTACAGTATTTACAGTATTTGGGCTTCGAGCCCCGAATTCACACTTCTAGGGCAATTAGCCCAACTTTACTCCAAAATAAGTTTTAACAGAGGGGCAGAAAACCCCATTCATGCTCAGGAGCACTTGCTCCAAATTACACAGAAAAGCCTCCTCGAGGCATACAACCCTCAATTTTCAAGAAAGAGCCACGCGCTCTCAAACTTTAAGTCTCTCAAAGGCCACACCAAACTCCACCTTCAAGTTGTCCTCTCAGGACATAGACACAGGGGTAAAATACCCAACCTACTGAGGTCTATTAAGTGAGAAAAAGGATTAATTATATGACCTCTAAAATAACAATTTGAGAGGAGGCGATCCGCCCTCCTAATACCTTTTGTTAAAAACCTAACCTGGCTCTAGGCCGCTAATGCAAGGGCTAATCCCATACTAAAGAGGTGACTTATGGAAGGAAACAATTTACCTTACATTAAGGAAGAATCGGTTGAGAGAAATAAGTTCACCTCAAAGCAATATGAGTGGGAGCTCGAGAGGGTTAAGCACTCTCTATCCCGATATGCAGTTTAAAAGATAGAATAGATACTAAGTGTCTTTACATTTTAAGGAAGGTTACATTATGGAAAAACTTCGGACCCGCCCCGAGAGTTAAATTGCTGAGCTAGCAAAGGAAGAAGTTATTAATCGGCCATTACCTTGTTGTTGACCGCTGCCGAAGAAAGAGGCGCTTCCCGCCCCCTGCTATGTACTTTACACACTAAAAGATGGAACAGAAGTGGCGCAGAGACCCAAAAATCAGCAGTTTATATACTCTCGCGGAAAGTTCGAGGCGTTTCAGGGAAGAAAACACCCACCCACAATCACTTTATTGGTTAGGGATAAGCAGCATATTCAAGTTGGGGGAAGATACATCAGATTGGTCAGAAATTAATTAAAGAAATTCGGGATTGGCTAAATACAAAACAAGGGGGAAGAGAGGGGTATACAGCCAACTTAAACAATAACAGAAAGAAATTTAACAAGAAACAAACTTTTGAAATAAAACTTTCTCCAAAAAGCAGTTCTTTCACATCGCACTAGGGTGCACCATTGTAGTTTTTCAGTAGTGTCCTCTAGAAGAGAAAGTTCACACTTCTTACTACCAGTAAAACAAAAATACATCAAAAGTGACACAGTTCAAAAACTCCAAAATTTCCAAGTAGTGACATCTTCTGAGAAACTTGAAAATTAATACGTCGATAAAGTTCAGACTTCCTCCAGCAGAGGAGTTTCAACTGGCGCAAATTTTAAATTAGCGGCGTGGAGGTGTACCGCCTGGTACAATATCATTTCTCAGTATTCACAAAAACGCACACATGGATGCTGTCAATTGTGTACACTGTTTTATTTACAAATTATATACACATTATACACACACATTAGTGAACCACCATCCCAAACTGAATCAAAGAAGAAGAAGAAGAAGAGAAGAAGACTGTCACATTAGCATGTCAACCAACTACCAACACGACAAAATCTTGAGTTCACACACTGAATTCGGCTTAACGACTTGCACTCGCAATTCAACTCCATTCGCAAGATAGTCTTTCTTATACCTTGCCTGGCCAGGCTTCTAGAAAAGTATGATACAACATGCTTTCTCGTATCTTCTCGAGTCTCCAATAACCTGTGTACAAATGGACAGAACATTCTGCAAAACTCGAGTGATAAAGGTGCATTGTTCTAGACTATAACCCTGTGTTGCACATTACATTGGATTTATACATATTTACAGGTAATAATAAATTATATACTATTAATTACGTGTTCTTACATTAAATAAAGTCGGATTAATATACATACAGCAGAAGTATTATGACATAACCTCATGTTTTGTTACATAAGACAGATCATACAACACACAAATAATGATACGGCTACGATTTATACCAAATAAAGTCCGTACTGACAACCTCTTGTACATAACTACGTAGATAATAATAGTAATAATAGACGTAAACAACTTCAAAGCCACACCTCACAAGTAATAATAATAATAATAATTATTATTATTATTTATTTATAACGTGTCAGAAGTACACATAAGTTTTAAATTAAATATGAGGAAAGAACATAAAACATAATATAAATTCTTCAGTGACGAAGAGCTACATTAAACTATGCGAGTCCAAAACCTTGCGACATCAAGTGCATTTCGCTTCGCTTTAACCAGGTCTTCTGTTGTGCAACTGAATGGGCATGAACTACATTGCAGCAAATGGGCTGTGGTCTGCTCTTCTCCACATACACACAAGGTACTGTCCACTTCGAAACCCCATTTCTTCTGGTTGACCCTGCACAGCGTAACACCAGAGCGCAGTCTACTCAGTGCTCTCCAATTCACCCAATCTGTAACATGGCCAGGAGGGAGTTCCTCTTTTGGGGTCATCTATTGACTGATATTCGTATGTTGACTCCTGGAGTGCCAATCTTGAATTCCTGCAAGTGTTTCGGTTACTCTCAAGAAGCTTTTCCTAGACTTAAGGCGCTGGCGTGGTGGCTCATATCCAACAAAGTGTGGGCTTCAGATGTCAACGTCTTTCTCTTTTCTTTCTTGGCTGCCACTTCACGGTGGATATCGGGAGGTGCTATCCCTGCAAGGCAATACATTTTTTCCAAAGGTGTAGGTCTCAAATATCTAATAATAATGCGGCAGGTCTCGTTGAGTGCTACATCAACCAGGCATGCATATTCAGCTGCAGAATAGCAGAGCGAAAGGGCAGATGTCCACACTGTGTCTGGTTGTACTCCCCAAGATGTTTCAGTTAGCTTTCACACAATATTGTTTCTAGCAGCCACTTTCTGCTTGATGTTCAAACAATGTTTTCTGTAGGTTAAGGAACAATCCAGAGTGACTCCGAGGTACTTCGGGGTAGGATAGTGTTGTGATGCTATGCCTTGCGAAGTGACCTTCAGATTTCAGGAAGCTTCTCTGTTGTTTAGATGGAAAACACAGGTTTGTGTCTTAGTTGGGTTTGGTGTTAGTTGATTCTTCTTGTAATAGCCAGCGAGAGTGTCTAGAGCTTTGGACAATGTTTGTTCAATCGTCTCAAAGTTATCCCCCTGAGAAGTGATGATACAATCATCAGCATAGATGAAACTATTTGTCCCGGCGGAAAGAGGCTGATCACTGCTGTAAATATTGAAAAGCATTGTTGATATAATAATAGATAGTCAACGGTCTCGAAGGCGAAAGAGGAGTTCCATTTCCCAACGGCGGAGAGAACGGAAGAACTGAATGAAGCAAATCTTTCTGCATCTGTATTCGGAGCGAGCGGCAGGGAATCAGCATCTGTTCACCTAGTTGGTGCGGCTGCAAACAAAGCTCTGGAACTACCCACTCCATTTCTAACCACCCAGCAAGAGCTGGACCCACAAGTGTCAACATGCATAGACATGGATTGTGAGAGGAATAACTTATACCCCAGGTGGTAACCAATCCACCAATGCTCTAGGTAGCATCGCAACCGGACCGTTGGATTCTGGGGAGTCCGGCCAACCGCGAGAAAAGAGGGAGTAGGAGACCTCTGGCAAACTTCCCATCAAGGCAAAGACCGACATAGGGACATTGAATATCAACACGCTAAACAGAGCAGGGAAATTACTAGGGTTGGAAAAGATGCTAGAGGAACAGAAGATTCAGATATTAGGAATCCAAGAGACGTGCATAACAGATGACAATACGATAGACTTCGGCAACTACAGGTTAAATACCAATATAGTTGATCCATTATTGGACACAACAAATTTTCCAGCTAACTCATTCCTGGTTGCCAGCGTTTCACCCCAGTGTGCTAAGTTGGGCTCATCAGTTGGTAAATAGCACACCTACCAAGGCGCATGGCTAGTGCATACTAATTTACTCATTCGGAACAAATATTTCAGGTTCCCGATGGGAATCGGCATCTTTATCAACTACAGGTTATTCAAGAGCAAAACAGACAGGAAAGTAGGTAAAGGAACACCGCTCCTGGGAATGGCCTTCGCTGTCAACAAGAACATACTCATCCCAGTAACAGAAGTCAAACCAATAAACAACAGTCCGATAACGATAAAGCTCAAATGTGCTAACAAGTACTATACAATAGTCAACATACACACACCAGTAAATGAAGATAACAAGAGAGATAAAGAAGGAGTCAAACAGTACTGGGACCAACTTGAAAAAACAATGAGAAAAACCCCTAAAGGAGATGTAAAAATTCTACTAGGTGACATCAATGCGCAATTAGGTAGAGAAAGAAGATCCAGAGGAACAATAGGACATTACCCCAGACATAAATTGACAAATTCGTCAATCTTCCCTTATGCGGGACCCTATTGCCTTTGTTAGTTTTAGCCTGAATTACACAACTTTGATGATACAAGTGTCCATTCGACACTCCATGTCATACAATGTCGACATGTTAAAGATCTCTGGTGACAAATTCGGTGCTTACCCAACAAAATTACTTAAAACTCATCCATGTATTTATTGTTCAATAAGAGATCCAGTTTACTCAAAATGGAATGTTAGGCAGCCTATATAGTGTCAAATGAAACTGCCTACACAAGGTAGCTGCGGCCATATGATTTTGGTGAGATAAGCGATATAGTTTAAATTGTGAAATATTCAAATCTGGTTTAAAATGGACAATTATGTTTGGAATTATGGCTTCATTTTTCCAAAAGAGAAAGTGATCCTTTCTTAAAGGTTTGTTTTTCACTCTGAAACTTGGTTTTCAGGCTCAGGAAGGTCACAAAGGAATAATCTGTCATGTTACATTGTACCTTCTATTTGTTGATTCAAGGTTATTTCCAACAACTTATGACCAACTTATAGCAGTATGCCTGTCTGAAGCATTTTGAAGTCTAGAAGAAGTTACTTTTGAGAAAAAAGTTAAATTGGAACCTACTAGCACATAAACCTTTTTTGGTTCTATGACCATTTAAGACCACAGATGTTAAAAAAAAATGCTTAATCCTGACAATTATTTCCAATGCCCTACACAGAAGGAACCCACCATTTCCCTAATGCAAGCATAGCCAATAAAAAGAAAAATGAGGTTGTCGCTTACCTTCCGAACACTGGATATCTATATCTCTGTAAGCATTCCTGAAACAAATAAACAAAGAGATGAGCTACAGCAAGTTTCTAAAACTAATGCACTAAACTGCTCCCCATGATAATCTCCTTTCACAATGTCTGAACACTGTCCAGGAATTCACCCACACACAGGCACGAATGACACACCTTTGTGCAGTAGCAACATCATCTGGTGGCCATGTCTTCCTGCAAACACTGAGCTCGCATTTCAAACTGCTACTTTTCTAGAGTCATAACGGGAGTGTCAATTATTTCTGAATGCCCTAAATATCAGTATCAATTATGTGACCTGGAAATGAAACCCCTAATTTTGAGTGTAAAACTGAAAAACTCCACAGAGATACGTCAGTGGAATGAACGGATGTTTTATTAGATTTTAAGACAGTAATATATAACAATAATTCAAAGAAAATGGTTTCTAATGATTGTGAATGCACTCTTTTAATCGTTAGTGTAACAAACCAAACAAACTAGTTACTAGATTTTAAGACAGTATACGAAGGTCGATCAAATATAAACAGGATTTTTGTTCTTGAACATCAACACTTCGTAGGACTGGCCCCACGCTTCTGCTATGCTTAGGCAGGACCGTTAGGAGTGGGGAGAGCGTGCTGTTAGATATTTCCCGCCATTTCATCAGTAATGCTCACGATATCGGAGCAACAGGTACACCCCTCCACTGCGCAACGCATAATTATAAAATTTCTTGCTCATGAAGGAGTTACAGTGGCGGAATTTTACCAGAGATTGACTGTACAGTTCGGTGATCAAACATTGTCAAGGACGCATGTGTGTAAGGAGTGGCAGAGGAAAGGGGAGGCAGCATCAGTGAAAGCCAAGGCTCGATTGTCAGCTGGCAAGGTTCTTGCAACCGGTTTTTTCTCAATTGGCGAAGCATTTTGCTGATTGGTTTTTTGCATGAGCAATGCACAATCAATGCTGCTTTACACTGCGAGCTGTTGACCAAGGTGAGGGTTGCATATTGCCACAATAGACGAGACCAACCGATTCGACTATGCGTGGCCCCATATTGCAGCTCTGTCTCCAAGCTATAGGAAATGCACTGGACTACACTAGATCATCCTCCTTACAGCCCTAACTTATCGCCCTGCGATTTCCGTTTGTTCGGACCGCTTAAAGAAGCTCTAGGAGGACAACGATTTGAAGATGACGGTTGTGGAAGACTTTGTGCGCAACTGGCTGGTGACACGACCCTGGTCTTTTTATGATGAGAGCATCAAAAAGCTGCCCATACACTGGGATAAATGCATTTCCAAAGTAGGAAACTATGTGGAAAAATAAATTGTAATTGTCTTGTGTTTTATAATAAATAAATTTAAATAAAAATAAAATCCTGTTTATATTTGATCCCCCCTCATATCAATATGCTAGTGAAATGAAACATTGAAGTTTATTAGATTCCAAGACTGTGATATATGATAAAATCAAAATGATTGTGATGTACTATTTTAATTGTTAGTGTAAGCAATCAAGGATGATCCATGGATCAAAATTAGTACTGAAATGTAGATGTAAATAAATCAATTTTACAACATTTATATAGTATCGATTAGGTAGGAATGTCAGAAAACTGTAATTGTGGTCGTTCAATACTCGCAACGTTATATAGGCGCGCTGAATCCTCCCCTGCAGCTGGACTCTGTGGATGGCTCTCGGTTGATGGACAATGCTGCACCCGTCGAATTCTCCCACAACCTCATTGTAGGTCAAACATGACTGGGGGCTGCATCGTATCTCCGTCTCCTGCATACGTACATTTGGCTCCCTCTTCTGACATCGATCTGGTCTTGAACTGAGTCCAGCACGTTCCCCAGGCAGTGATCCTGTCAACCCGTGGGGTTTCCACCTTCATGATGCCGGAGCCGCCATTGTTGCTGATAGACTTCATTAGTATTAGTATCTCCACCGCCATTGTATTATCGTGTGGGGCACTCACTTCCTCCTTCAGGTCTCGAACTCCGGATTCAACAACTGCGAGCAGCACTTCGGACCGCTTCCCGTGCAGTTCGTTGTCTTCCTGCAGGACATCACTGTTCACCTTGGTTTCGAGAGAGCCCACTTCATTTTGTGGATTTAACTGTTCGCCAATCAGTTCACTTAATTTAGGCTTAAGTTCGCACGTAATCTTACATTCCAGTTGATCACAGCTGGATGCAACTTTACTTGCAGTTTGGTTATACATAGATTTAACTTCGTCCAGCATATTGAGGAGAGTGTGGAACTGTTTGGTATTCATTTTGTCACTCAGTAGGGATTTCTGTATGTTCTGAAATGCGCTACCAGCTTCACGAATTTCTGACACCAGTTTTACATACTAGATTATCCACTAGTTTATCACACTTGTCCATTCCACTTCTGACACCAGTTGTAACGTGTTGTGGGGGTCGATAAACAAAGCCAGAACCTGGTAGCATTCTGTTACTAATAAGGGACACCGTTGACCTCGAACGCTCGGAACCGCACAAAACTATGCTTAGAATAACAAGTAATCATAAACAAAACAGTGGTGTGCTTCATTTCCATGTAAAACTCTGCATTTGTCTGCTGGCGCCACTAGATGGTGGCATAGTGTAGCTGCACTAACCAGTGCTCCAGTTGCATGAGTGGTACAGCTGCAGTACGTATTTGTCTCTTGGAGTTTTCACAAGCGAGTTACTGTGTAAACTGTGTATAGTGCAGTGATATCATGAAGAGAATTAATCCTACGCATGTGGTCCAAATATTAGGGACCAAGTTGCGACGTGCTGAACATGGAAATGACATCGGGGCCGAGGATATGGAGTTTGCGGATATATTATATAACATAATAATTCAGAAATATAATGGCGATGACATAGAAATACACAACATTACGCTGGATATATAAACAGATTTTTAAGGACGGGAGGAACTTGAACCTGAAGGTGGCTCTTCAAGCAGTATACGACATTCATCTCCAGAGCAACAGGAACAGTCAAGTCAAAGTGAGTACGAACTCTCTCCACCCAAAAAGACGAGGTCCAGTGTATTAAAAGATATTGATGACAGCGTACTAGAGAACATTTATGAGGACTATTACAATCGTGGCTTCAATTCCTATAGCAAACTAATGAAGCGCTCTAAGTACATCAAAAGTAAATCAAATTGCACATTAATTCTAAATTATACTGTATGTCTAGCAAACGGGGAGCAGGTGCTTGTTTCAAAGGAAACAGACTGTTGCAATTGCAAACCATAAAAGAGTACGTAATATCGCAATTTGATTGTGCAAGGAGGTAAGGGTAACTCGTGTCCTCATCCCGAGGTGGGGCAGCTCTTTTCAGGCACACCTCCAATGGAGGTGAGCTGCATGTACCATTTCAACCACATACCAGCCCTCCTGCCATTCTTAAATTTCTGGCAGTGCCGGAAATCGAACCCGGACCCCCGAGGACGGCAGCTAATAACACTAACCGTTACGCTACGGTGGCAGAGCGTGCAAGGAGGTATGGATCTACAGTTCACTATTGGCATCTGCAGATGTGGGCACAAGAAGGGGCTAAAATGGTTGGCTTGGTCAATTTCAAAGCTTCCATTTCCTTTATCGACCATCTCAAGGCTGAATATGGCATTTCATCCAGGCATATTACTACATTTGTCATATGTAAGAACATAGGAAGACGACAATAGTATACGTCAGAAAGCACAACAGTTTGTGGAAGAAGTGAACATGTTTATAACAGAGGAGGGTGTGGAGAAACGTAATGTTTGGAACAGTGACCAGAGTCAATTCCAATATGAAATGTCTTCAGCATCAACACTGTCCTACAGAGGAGAGAAAACTACAGGTACTGTGTTGCAGTCTGTACATAGCTCTACCCAGAGCTGCACAACTGATGTGGCTTTATCAATGGCAGGCAGACTAGCAAACAAGTTGTACATGTGTTTTCAAGAGACACAAGGCACTTTCGGTCCAAATATTTTACAGAAACTTGGAACAACCTGTCCATGAAACATTCATGTGGAGGCAAGCAAAAGTGGAAAAATGACTAAAGAACACATGAAACGTTTTCTAACTTCAGTCCTTGGCGAACATGTAACAAATGAAAAGAGCCTATTGTTGTGTGCTTCCTGGGCAAGTAATACAGATCGTAGCCTTCTAGATGCAAGTTTTCCAAACAAAGATGTTATACTGAAGATATTGCCACCGAAAACAACAAAATATTGCCAACCCCTTGATGTTTACTTCTTTCGGCAATATAAACTCTATATCAGAAGGATTACTGATTTTGTAAGACTACAAGGTGCCAAACCACAAGTGAAGGTACATGATCATTATTCCATCATGAAACTTCACTCTGTGATTTACAATCAATCTGCTGCACCTACGTTTAAGCTTAAGTTGCAATATGCTTGGCGAAAGCCAGGTTATGACATGACATACCATCATCATCATTTAAAAATGTAATTAGTGTGGCTTTTGATATTGGACTGCGTGAATGTGAAAGTGATTTGGAATGTGATAACGTGGCTTTAGTGAGGTGTGCACATTGTTCTCTCCAACTTTGTTTTAACCACTTCATCGAAATCCCGCATCTGCACTTTGAGGACTAATATGAGCAATGTCAGGTGTGTGGTACTGCTGTATATGTGTGTTTTGCGCTATTATAAGTCCTTTAAGCAGAGAGTTTTTGGCTTTGCTGATTGAAAATTTAATGATACACTGACGCCATTAAATTACATATACTGTACTTTCCTTCCTATGGTATTGCTATCTTGTCACTTTGTTTCTCTTTGTTAAAATGTTACTTGCGGTAGAATGCAACGTTTTGAATGGAAATGACTCGCACCACTGTTTTGTTTATGATTGTGTGTTATTCTAAGCATGGTTGTGTGCGGTTCCGAGCGTTCGCGGTCAAAGGTGTCCCTTATAAGAGTTATTAACTAAGCAAAAAAAACTACACATTTACACACAGGATTACTGAACTCACAACTTTCACTCATAACACACAATTACACAGTTTGCTCCCTCTGTATCTTTCTCTCTTGTTTACACCATTTATTTGTACTAATTCACCCAGACTAACACTGCAGTTTCACTTAGTCACACAGTTACTTTTGTTACTGCTGTCACGGTCCGCAGACCACAGCCTACACATGTCAGTCGCGCAGTTTGAGATGGTATCCGATGTCCACTCACTCTGTAGAACTCCGCAGTCTACACACGCTGGCACCCAACGTTCCTTTCGTACGAATTTGGAAAACACCGAAACAAAATAACAGTATGGAAAGGACAGGGAAGAGAACTACCTAAATAAATCCGTAACGGCTGGCATCCATGTATTACTTAACTGACAGCCACTGTCCCAGTTGAAATTATTAGGATTTTTAAGTATTTCCACAGCTTCCTGTATAATCCTAGACCTGTAGTGTTTAGTATGGGTAAGAGCTCGAACATCTTGGAACATGACATCATAACCTGACGATAAGGCGTGCTCAGCTACTGCTGACTAGTTGGGCTGGTTGAGACAGATATTTCTTTGGTGTTCCTTGATGCGAGTCCCAATGGACCAGCATTTTTTGCCAATGTATACCTTGCTGCAAGTACAAGGAATTTTGTACACCCCAGGGTGTGATAGTGGGGACAATTTATCCTTGCTTTTACCTACACTGTGAGCAATTTTAGTGACGTGACAAACACAGATTTTATATTGTGCTTGCGGAGGGCCTTGGCAACTTGGTCTGTGGTTCTGTGAATATAAGGCAGGTAGGCAGTTCCTTTCACTTCTTTCTGTTAGCTTTGCTTAGCTGTCCCCTGGATGGAAGGGCTCTATGAGCACTATTGTAACCATTACCCCTGAATGTGACTTTGAGTGTGTCCATCTCCTCCTGGATATCTGATGGCTCACAAATTCGTATCGCTCTTGTAGTGAGTGTCGTGAGAATGCCCTGTTTTTGTACTAGATGGTGGTGAGAATCTGCATGGTGGTAGCGATTTGTGTGAGTAGGCTAACAATTGATGGTATGTCCTAAGGAGCTGTCCGGTTTCTTTCTTACTAGAACATCCAAGAAAGGAAGGCATCTGTCCGACTCCATCTCTATAGTGAATTTAATCGAAGGATGTTGCTGATTTAAGTGATTTAAAAATACATGACGTTTCTCAGGCCCTTCTGTCCATAGGCCTACCACAAATGTCATCAACATACCTCCAGAAAATCTAGGTTTGATGGGCGCCGAAGCAATAGGCTTAGCCTCCTTCTCAAAATGCTCCATACCGGGCGAGTTGGCCGTGCGGTTAGGGGCGCGAGGCTATGAGCTTGCATCCGGGAGATAGTGGGTTCGAATTCCACTGTCAGCAGCCCTGAAGATGGTTTTCCGTGGTTTCTCATTTTCACACCAGGCAAATCCTGAGGCTGTACATCAATTAAGGCCACGGCCACTTCCTTCCAACTCCTAGGCCTTTCTTATGTCGGTGCGACAAAGCCACTAGGAAAAAAAAAAAAAAAGTCCATAAATAAATTAATAACAGTGCCGGAATTTAGTCCCTCAGGAGTTCTTTTACATGCCGGTAAATCTACAGACACGGGGCTGACGTATTTGAGCACCTTCAAATACCACCGGACTGAGCCAGAATCGAACCTGCCAAGTTAGGGTCAGAAGGCCAGCACCTCAACTCTCTGAGCCACTCAGCCCTGCAAATATATAGCCACTACCGGCGAGAGTGGACTTCCCATAGCCACACAATCCTTCTATTTGTAAAACTGCCTACCCCACAAGAAATAGCTCAAAGTCATGCAGAGGTGAAATAGCTTGGTAATGTCCTCAGGGAGCAGATGCTCATTGAGAGACATGACCGAGTCAATCGACACTTTCGTGAACAAGGACTCCACATCGAAACTCGCCAGAAGTGCATTCAGTTGAAGGGTTATGGTTGACACCTTATTAACGAAATACATATTAAAATAGTCGGTACGTCCTATTTGCGGCCGAAGCAACTTGCTTAGGTATTTAGCCAAAGCATACGTAGGAGAATCTATCGCGCTAACAATAGGTCTAAAGAGAACGTCTTATTATTTAAGACTTCCTCATGAACAGTCGAGATTTTCTTCTGATTACGCGGAGCAAAGTTCTTTGCGAAACGTAGAGTTTCACCTTGTTTTCTTGACACGGCATAAGCCCAAAAACCCATATCATGTCTACAAATACAATTTAGGCCTACATCAGATTTATTGCAAATGAATGCTATTTGCTAGAAATATTAAAATATTTTGAGTAAAACCCCACGAAGTACTTGGCAGTGACTATGTGCTAATAGAACTGACAGCAGTAGATAGAAAATTTCACATTATTACGTTCAACAGATCTCCGAAGTATGACGCTCAATCGATTTTATATCGTACAAAAAACGTTATCAGTTGCACCTCGGCAGGAATAACTTTCGTCGGCAACCAAAATAAAAACTATGGCATGTAAATACATGTCAAAGGTGATTGACGCAATCTCTCCAATGCAACAAAACGTAAACCACTGCTGCTTTAAGAACGTGGTAATTTCTTTTAGTGGACGACTTCTTATTAATTTGAGACTGTTAATAGAATTGTTTTGTGCAGAAATAAAATCAGGATTCTGATTAAGATACTACTCCTCGTAAGATTAACTATAATACTGTACTTCAAGACACATTTTAATTGTGAGCTTTTAAGTATTACGATATGTATTTTAAAATATTTGAGAGAATATTGAGTATTAAGTTATACTTAAAAATATAGCAGTTTACTCACAAATTTAAGTAGGCATTTCTCAACCGAGTAGCGAATTGAAGAAGTCGCAACACATGTTTTCTAAAGAAAATGGATTGTAAATTGCTTTGCCCGGCTTTTTCGGGTGTTGTCGCGTATTTTGTTTTGTTTCCATTGGCGGTTGACGTTTTTCTACTGTCAGTCCTGAAGTCGCCAATCAGCTGATCCAGAATCTTTCCAAACTCCAACATGGCAGATATGAATAAGGCAGAAAAACTTGCTGCGGCCAGACGAAAAGTAAGGGCGAGATTTTAGTATTGTTATCTACACTAACTTTTTATATTTCAACAAGAGTATTTTAATACCCATATTAGAATCCATTGATTCTGCACCATAATTTTGTAATATGGATTTGACGTGGCATAATGGGGGAGTGTCGTACCAATCTGTCAAGATTTTTACGGTCTTGTGTTTTCTTTCCACTAGCTAAAAGAGTACCAGAAGAAGAATAAGGATACTACAAACAAGGCAGATTCGCAAAAGCGCACTCCGAAATCTGCTTCTGATGGCGGAAGAAAAGGTCCGTACGAGCAGAGTTCTGTGTTCGATTCTGGGACGGGAGAGTCATCACCGAATTTGGTACGTAACTTTATTGTAAGAACATTTTGGAATTTTGATGAACGTACGTGTATTGACTGTGTTTTCATTAAAAGGAGGAAAGATCACAATATGAAGATAAAGTTGGAACTCAAGGGGACAAATTGGGGCAAATATTCTAGTTTTTAGGGAAATTGTCTGCTCTGTAGTTACAAGTTTAAACTCGATGTTAAATCTCCAGTTATTACTGTGTGGAATAACATCATTGCCATGGATAAAGATAGTGCTGCAAGATCTTTTATCTTGTAGATGGCCCTTATCGCTGCCGCAGTTCTTTCTTCTGTGCGGTAACTTAACTGAAGGACACTGCTGTGGTTTGAAGAGCTATTCCTAAGTACTTAAATTTGCTGACCGTTGTTACTAAGAGTTAAAAGAGTGTCTTTTGTAGAAGGTCTCCCTCCTTTTCTGAAGGTCATTTGTACCGCCTTTTGAAGGTTGAACGTGAGCTGATTTTTGTTAACCCACTTTTCTAGAAAAGCAGCTGGAATTGATAAGGTTTCAGGGGATATACTAAATACTATGGGTTGGGACATAGTACCATATCTGAAGTACTTATTTGATTATTGTTTGCATGAAGGAACTTTACCAAATGAATGGAGAGTTGCTATAGTAGCCCTTGTATATAAAGGAAAGGGTGATAGACATAAAGCTGAAAATTACACGCCAGTCAGTTTGACATGCATTGTATTAAGCTTTGGGAAAGCATTCTTTCTGATTATATTAGACATGTTTGCAAAATTAATAACTGGTTTGATAGAAGGCAGTTTGGGTTTAGGAAAGGTTATTCCACTTGTAGGATTCCAGCAAGATATAGCAGATATCCTGGATTCAGGAGGTCAAATGGACTGTATCGCGATTGACCTGCCTAAGGCATTTGATAGGGTAGATCACGGACTGGCAAAAATGAATGCAATTGGACTTGACAAAAGAGTGACGGAATGGGTTGCTCTGTTTCTAGAAAATAGAACTGAGAATTAGAGTAGGTGAAGCTTTGTCTGTCCCTGTAATAATTAAGAGGGGAATTCCTCAAGGCAGTATTATTGGACCTTCATGTTTTCTTATATATATCAATGATATGTGTAAAGAAGTTGAATCAGAGATAAGGCTTTTCACAGATGATGTTATTCTGTACAGAGTAATAAATAAGTTACAAGATTGTGAGCAACTGCAAAATGACCTCGATAATGTTGTGAGATGGACAGTAGGCAATGGTATGATGATAAACGGGGTTAAAAGTCATGTTGTGAGTTTCACAAGTCCTCTGTTTTAATTACTGCATTGATGGGGTGAACGTTCCCTTTGGGGATCATTGTAAATACCTAGGTTTTAATATAAGGAAAGTTCTTCAATGGGGTAATCACATAAATGGAATTGTAAATAAAGGGTACAGATCTCTGCACATGGTTATGAGAGTATTTAG
Organism: Anabrus simplex; assembly: GCF_040414725.1. Taxonomy (NCBI): domain Eukaryota; kingdom Metazoa; phylum Arthropoda; class Insecta; order Orthoptera; family Tettigoniidae; genus Anabrus; species Anabrus simplex. Next base: position 221,738,439 of record NC_090268.1, on the reverse strand, counting down.
GGGTTGTAGTAAGGATGCAAAGGAGAGAGCATATTAGTCTCTGGTGAGACCCCAACTAGAGTATGGTTCCAGTGTATGGGGTTCTTACCAGGATTACCTGATTCAGGAACTGGAAAAAATCCAAAGAAAAGCAGCTCGATTTGTTCTGGGCGATTTCCGACAAGAGAGTAGCGTTACAAAAATGTTGCGAAGTTTGGGCTAGGAAGACTTGGGAGAAAGGAGACGAGCTGCTCGACTAAGTGGTATGTTGCAAGTAATCAGCTTCATTTTCCGTATCAAAATCTAATCACTGAGATTTACAATATTAAAATTCTTCCACCATTTTGATACTTTTTTATTTGCCTTTTAGCAAATTTTTATTTGTCAACAGTACATGTTTTGTTCCTATTAGGAACATCCTCAGCTGTTATTAAAGCTTAGGTGAATTGCTAAGATTTTAAACACATTAATTTGCAGGTACATTGATTCTCTTAAAAACTACTAAAATACCAATTAAATTAAATAATATTAAAAACAATGTAGGGGTTAGTGTGTTAATGATATGAGAACGGATGATTACCTAGTTTTTAAGAGAATCAATGTACCTGCAAATTAACGTGTTTAAAATCTTAGCAATTCACCTAAGCTTTACTAACAGCTGAGGATATTCCTAAGTAGGAACAAAACATGTACTGTTGACAAATAAAAATTTGCTAAAAGGTAAATAAAAAAGTATCAAAACGGTGGAAGAATTTTAATATTGTAAATCTCAGTAAGTGGTATGTTCCGAGCTGTCAGTGGAGAGATGGTGTGGGAGGACATCAGTAGACGAATAAGTTTGGATGGTGTCTTTAAAAGTAGGAAAGATCACAATATGAAGATAAAGTTCGAATTCAAGAGGACAAATTGGGGCAAATATTCGTTTATGGTAAGGGGAGTTAGCAATTGGAATAACTTACCAAGGGAGATGTTCAATAAATCGCCAATTTCTTTGCAATCGTTTAAGAAAAGGCTAGGAAAACAACAGATAGGGAATCTGCCACCTGGGCGACTGCTCTAAATGAAGATCAGTAGTGATTAATTGATTGATTGATTGATTGATTGATTGATTGATTGATTGATTGATTGATTGATTTCTAACTCTAACAAGGAGGCTTGTAAGCTGACTTTGTTTGATGACCCTATTACCATTTCATTTGCGTATAGGATAACTGTCGTGTCAGGTGAAGATTTTACTATATTCGTAATGTCGGCAGTGGTGATGTTGAACAGTAAAGGGCTCATCTGGTCACCCTGCAGTACTCCATTCGTTTGTCTGATCGGGTCTGAAGTGTTGACTCCATCTTCAATCTCTATGTTGTTCACCATCAAGATGTTATTTACCAACTTAATAAGGAGATGAGCTTCGCTAATCATGTTTTTGAACTTTGTTAGGAGAATTTCTCGATTTACTGAGTCAAAAGCCTTCGTGAAATCCATGAAAACTGCATAGTACTTTCCTTTGGATAATATTAATTCTTGTTCTATATCCTGGAGCACGTATTTTACAGCATGAAGTGCGTTTCTTCTGGGCATAAATCCAAATTGGCATTCTGGGATTGTTACAGAATCTTGCAATTTCTTTGTAAGGATCTTCATAAATATTTTGAGGATGTTGTTTTCCAATGCAATGCCTCTATAAGAATTGGGATCATTTGACTGTCCTTTACCCGTGTATAGAATTTTCACTGATGATCTCCTCCATTCCTCGGGTATAGTTCCAGATCTTAAGCAGGCATTGAATAAGTTCGTCCAGAAAGGCACTAACATTTCTTGAGTTTCTTTGAGATGTTCTATATGATTACCATCTGGGCCAGGAGTTCTCTTGACTTTCGACTGATTCACAGTTGCTCTGACTTCTTCAAGTGTATCCTGGATTATATTTCCGTCTGGAGTTGTGTTGATTGTAGGGATTCCTGGGTTTTATTTTCCAGATTCAGGACGCCTTTGAAATGTTCTTCTGATTCCATAGGTATTTCTTGAGACCTTGATACGATATTTTTTCGAAGGACTATAAATGGGTCATGTTTTGCTGCTGTAGCTAGTTTCTTTGCTTCGGCTTCCAAATATTTAGATCTCTTGGAATGTAGGAGTTGTTTGTACTCTCTTCTGCCTTGTGCATAGAGATGAAGATAATTGTCTGAGCCAACAGTATGGGCATTGTGTAGCTGTTCTAGAGTTTTCTTTCGTTTGAGGTAACGCTCATCAAACCAAGGTTGAGCTGTTCATTTTCTGTTTGGTAGTGAGGCCTTGTGTAGTTGGTCAGTTACAATTTCTAGTGCTTCATCTATGTGTCCTTCAGTTGCAAGCTGTTCTGCCTTGAGGATTTCTTTACGTTTGAGAGTTCTTGTATCTATTCTTCTGAAATACTTGTTGTTGCTCGATGTTGAGGTTTGATGTGGGCAATGGAGAATAATATCTGTTGCGATCGGTACATGTTTTCTTATCGGAGCTGCACCTGTGGTCCACAGTCCTTCTTGATTTTTTTTTATGACGATTCTCTTCTCTTTATAGAAAACGAGATCAATAGTGCTTGATCCATTGTTGGCAATGTAGGTCTTCTCTTCTCTCTTATTTATTAGATTATAGCCTTCTTCTGTTAGAATCTTGAGCACCAGATCAGATTTTTGAAGCGGTTTATCAACACGACAGTTTAGATCACCTGCTATGATAATGTTGGTGTTATTGTTTGTTTTTGAGATCGCTGTGGAAAGTTTCTCTATGACGTCCCCTGACTAACTTTCAGGATTGATATTTATGTTGATGTCAGTTGTTTTTACTATTACCATATTGTCCTCTTCATATATTTCTTTTAATTTACCAATCGTAGGTTTCAGAAAGCATGAAACTCCCTCTTCTGGTCTGCCTTCAGTTGGTTTTGCAGGAGCATGAATTCCATAGAAGTCCGGGATGTCTGTTGGTTGAAGTAGAAAGGGTCTCTGTAATTTTCAGTGCATCTGCTTGATTTATCGATTCTTGTGGTATCAGTGAAATTGCACTTTTCAGGCCTTCTGTATTCCATAATATTATCTTGAGAGCCTTGGTTTTACTCCAGGGATGCCCCATCATTTCTTCTCCATGAGAAATGAAAACGCCTCACTAGTATTCCTTTAGGCCAGAATTGTGGGTCCGATGTTTCTTTCACGTAAGTGAAAAGAACACCAATTTTGAAGGCTTTCTTTTCGCCAAGGGTCTTCAATTCTTCACACACTATTTGTCCCTCAATTCCATTTTTGATGAGGTACGACTTGATTTTGTTTGTAGTGACATTATTCTTTAGTTTTCCTACGTATAACCACGCAGTTTTGTCAGCTGCTTGTAAGTTGTCCTCGCCTTCCTTCATTCCAATTACTGCCTGTGTGCGGTGTTTTTTCCCTCAAACTCAGAGATCACGAAAGGATAGAGAAAGTAAAAGCACACTTTCTTAAATGTACTTTAAGAGTTGGAAAATTGGCTCCATCGCGTCTAGTATGTGAATTGGCCAAAGAAACTTTTAACATTCAAGACCTCAGAATGCGACTCCATCTGACATCTACTGGAGCTTACAATGAACTTCTACACAGAAGGGAAGAAAAGAAAAAAGAAATCGACTCTGACTTTTATACCTCAGATGACATGTTGGTGAGAAACTGGACCAAAGAAAGTAAAGATCAAAGACATATCATAACATGTCTCTCCATTCATAGTTTTCACCACAAGATATGCACTTTGAAGTCTTTTCATAATCCAGATGATAATTGTATATACGTTTTATGTGGCAAACAGTGTGACAGGTATCACATCACGACTTGCAACAAGAGAATCATGTTGATAAGTGAATATTGTAAATCCTAATGCCCATTCGGGTGCCCCTTTCTAATAATAAAAATCTCCAGTTATGACAAGGTTCTTTTCAGGATAGGCCTACACAAGTTGTTTTAGATTGTATAAGGAGTCTGATCTTCCTAGTAAATGCATTCTTTCAGTCTCACATGCAGACTGATCTTGATCAGCGGTGTGTATGAAACAATTTCAAGATGGTGACGTAAGCTTTATTGAAAAATGTACTGATAAAAATGGAAATACGTGTTTCCATAAACACTATCACCCTGTTTTGTGCAAATTAAATTTTAGCGTGTAAGAGCATGTGAACAGTGGCTGCCTACTAAAGGAAGTTTTTAGTAGATAAATCATCTAACTTGATATTGTGTAGAGATTATTTAGTTACAGAATGGAATCAGCTTTAGATAATCCTTAACAGTATGTTGGACTGATGGATTTATGTATGTGACCACCCCTCTCCACTGGCTGTGTGTGCTGTGTCACATAGCACCTCCCAGATTGAGAAGACTAAACAATCTGGTGCAGTTCTGTTGTAAAATATAATTGAACTGGGGTCTTCCCATTCATGGTGATATAGCTGTAGGATTTTAGCAGCTGAAATTTAGATCTCCAGCACAAGAACTGATCTGCAAGTGGTATTTAGAATGATGCAATAAGAGTTCACAGGAATGGCAATGCTTAGCACCATCCGAAGGGATTTGATCTGTCATGGAGAACTTAGGTTGCCCTCAAATAAGTCCGATCAAGTCATGGACATTGCGGCTCTTTACTACATAAATGGGGCATGTGACCTTCCCTTTCTTGTGATTGTGGTGACGTGAATTAGTCAGTCCAACATATTGTTATGTATTGTCTGAAGAGGTCATTTTCAGGATCTACAGAGAACTTTGCGAGAGCTTCTGAACTGGCTATAGCCTACAGTGGCTGGACAACTTATGAATCCCTAGTTCTTTGCTGAATGTCAGTATATGGCATATTTGTTTACATAGATATTTGTGCTCATCTATATATATGTGGTGCCATAAGCTAAATAAATAAATAAATTAAATAAATAAATAAATAAATAAATAAATAAAATATGCCATAATTTTCACTGACATTGGATGTATGAATATACACTCTCAAACACATATAACTGAATTTTGCATCCCCCCCACACACACACACAACTAAACTGAAGACTGGGTGGAGTGTGAGGCATTGAGCGTAGCAGCCTCATACAGAGCAAAGAGTGCTAGGTCAGATGTACAGCCTTCCTTCAATCTATATGTGGTAGGGAAATCATTAGAGATGTTTTTCTGATAAGAGTATGTGAGCAGCGCACAAACCTGGCTGACAAAGCGTTTAGGCAATGAAAGTGTCTCAACACTACCTATGTAGTACATCTTGGGACAGAATCAAAGTGTGTGTATGTGCATGTTATATGAGTAAAAATAATGGCATGTTGTGTTGTTGCAGCCTGTCTCAGCATCTCCTGTTCCTGCACAAGAACCACCAGGACCATCCAATGGCTATCACAGCTCAGTATTTCCCCCACTCAACACCTCTCAGTCATTGTTCTCCAATTTAGTGGACTCCAGAGACTTTTTTGATAACTTGCCTCCTCGCTCGCCTGGTGAAGTTGAGGAACCACTTGTTAAGAAAGAAGAACCTAAAGATGACCCTCCTGTTGGCGAAGTTCAGCAGGCAATGTCCGAGATGCCAGAGTGCGATATTAGCGAATTAGACGACAGACTTTCAGTTTCGAACATTCTGAAAGTAACATCCATGCCTGAAGATAGCCTCATTAGTTCTAGTACAGAGAGTTTACGCCAACTCTCTCTGCAGGTGAATGGACTCATTAATGACTCTGTGGAAGTGTCTGGGACTGGAAGTGCTCACTGTGAACTGGAGAGGAGGAACCAGGAACTTGCTGCGTTGTTGTCTGACAGGGAGCAGAAAATAGATCAGCTGCAGCTTCAGCTCAAAGAATATGTGAGTACATATATACATCTGTGCTCTTGAAATTTGCAGTGTAAACCATTCCTCATTTAGTTAATATTACTGTAAAGTTTTTTGGTAGTAGATACCTGACATGTTTAGTTCTATAAGAGTCTGTCACTTGCCACTGATTGTAAATGGCTGGAATAAGTCCACCTCATATAGTGATCAGATTACACTAAGATCACAGAACATTTGTGCAGTAACCCAGCGTGTACCTGTTAGTTTGCATTTGGAAGGTAGTGGGTTCGAACCCCACTGTTGACAGCTCTGGTTTTCTGTGGTTTCCCATTTACACCTCAGGCTATATCTTAATTAAGGCCACAGTCACTTCCTATCCCTGTCGAATACCATGATTGCCTGCCTCAAACAATGGTCTGAACAAATAGCAAAAAACTTATGAAGTTCAGAGGTGTCAAATATTAAAAATATTACACATTCATAATTGGTGTAATCACTGACTAGTTTATACAGTGTTTTCCAGCCAGGTTGAAGCATTTAGAGTTCTTCTCCACCTTCCTTTCACCTAGCACCATTCATCAGTAAATTCTGTTCCATTCCAGGTTCCTTCTTGTAGAAGTCTGTCTTCCTTTTTGGTATCCTTCCCTCCTTCCTTCCCTTAACACTCCGTCCTGTAATCTTCATTTCCTCCCTCCGACAATCCTATCACAATTCTTAGGGATTTTATTTCACTGGCTTGAATTTTACTCTTCTGTGTTCTTGTCTTTGTAGGTGATCTATATCCAGCCTTGCATGTGCACATTTATACGCTTGCAAATAAGTGATTTGATAGAATCTGGCTATGTTCTTATTGAACGAAACATGTCTTATGTCTGAAAAACTGTAAGATCATTCCACATTTGTGGGTCTGACAACTGTTCATATCATATATTATTGTAGATATCTTCCTGCAACATTTGCAGGCTGCCACAAGGACAAAGAGTACCATTATCCGGTACTGATAGATATTACTTCACAGAAGGTATTTACTATAAATGCTTCAGCCTGGCTGGTAAACATTGTAAGCTTTGGAAAGCATTATTTCTGATTATATTGCAAAAGTAATAACTGGTTCAATACAAGGCAGTTCAGGTTTAGGATAGGTTATTCCACTGAAACTCAGCTTGTAGGATTCCAGCAAAATATAGCAGATATCTTAGATTCAGGAGGTCAAATGGACTGTATCGCGATTGACCTATCTAAGGCGCAAATCATGGGAGACTAGTGGCAAAAATGAATGCAGTTGGACTAGACAAATGAGTGACTGAATTCATGACTATATTTCTAGGAAATAGAACTCAGAGAATTAGAGCAGGTGAAGAGTTATCTGATCCTGTACTCATTAAGAAGGGAATTCCTCAAGGACCTTTGTATTCTTAAGGTGCGTACACACTTGCGAGCATATTGTGAGCCGAGCAGCTCATGAGCCGCTCACATTACCATGCTCACAAGTGTGGATGGGGTTCTGAGCGTAATGCGAGCACTCGTTGAGCCGCTCGGACTTGAGCCGACTGGAGTCAGTTTTCTAGGTTAGCACAAAGGAATGCTCACGCTCAGCGTGGACAGCGAAGGAACGTGCTTGCAAGTGTGTTCGTGACCAGTGAGCATCCTGCGAGCATGGCGACCTGGTCGGATGAAGATGTGCTTACACTAAGAGACATTTATCAGACACATTCTGTTTTATGGGACCCAAAAAATGGGGAACACTTTAAAAATAATGTGAAAGAGGATGCATGGTGGGATATTGGAACAACAATTGGATGACCCCCGGATGAATGTAAGAAAAAAATTTTCTTTCCTGGGGTCACACTGGAGGGAAAAGAGCAAAGAGAAAAGTAGTCGCACTGATGGATAAGCAGAGTTTCTTGCTCAGAAGACATGTTTTGATGGAAGCAAGACAGACTGATCCTGCTCGCGCGCAGATGGCTCAAGCGGTGCTCGCGAGCCGCTCGGACATTTTAGTTTTCCATGAGCGGCTCATGAACACTTCGGCTCACAATGTGCTCGCAAGTGTGTACGTACCTTTACATATATAAATGATATGAGTAAAGAACCAGAATCAGAGATAAGGTTTTTTGCAGATGATGTTTTACTGTATAGAATAATAAATAAGTTACAAGATTGTGAGCAACTGCAAAATGACATCGATAATGTTGTGAGATGGACAGTAGGCAATGGTATGATGATAAACGGGGTTAAAAGTCAGGTTATGAGTTTCACAAATAGGAAAAGTCCTCTCAGTTTTAATTACTGCGTTAATGGGGTGAAAGTTCCCTTTGGGGATCATTGTAAGTACCTGGGTGTTAATATAAGGAAAGATTTTCATTGGGGTAATCGCATAAATGGGATTGTAAATAAAGGGTACAGATCTCTGCACATGGTTATGGAATGTGTTTAGGGGTTGTAGTAAGGATGTAAAGCAGGGCGCATATAAGTCTCCAGTAAGACTTCAAATAGAGTGTGGTTTCAGTGTATGGGGCCCTCACCAGAATTGCTTGATTCAAGAACTGGAAAAAATCGAGAGAAAAGCAGCTTGATTTGGTCTGGGTGATTTCCGCCAAAAGAGTAGCGTTACAAAAATGTTGGAAAGTTTGGGCTGGGAAGACTCGGGAGAAAGGAAGCGAGCCACTCGACTAAATGGTATGTATGAGCAAGTACAATTTTAAGTCTACCTGTCCACAAAATAATTCATTGATTATTATTTCATTATCCTTTTATTCGCGGAACATGTTTCATCCATTACATGGACATCATCGGCCGCTACCTACCAAGATTAAAACTAAATTAAAACACACCGGCCGAGTTGGCTCTGCGGTTGGGGGCGCGCAGCTGTGAGCTTGCATCCAGGAGGTAGTGGGTTCGAATTCCACTGTCGGCAGCCCTGAAGATGGTTTTCCGTGGTTTCCCATTTTCACACCAGGCAAAAAAAAAAAGGGGGAGAGGTTGAACTAATTTACATAATACAAGCAAAAAATGTGCCAAGATGGCTCAAACTGAAGATGGCTCAAATGAGTCGAAACATGTTTGAATTTGATTACTCCATCTAATGAAGGAATTATATGATGTATTGAATTAGGAGAATACACTTAATTTTACCTTTGTAAAGTGAAAACCGTCAATACGGAATGATTCTAATATCTTGTAATGTATCTCTGTGGATGTACATTTCCATTTATTTAGGAACAACCTCTTCTATTTACAGGCTGCCACTAATAACAAGGTAAAACATATCAAACTTTATCTATACAGTTCTATTAATGTAGAGGTGGTGTCTCAGGATCTTGATGGAGCCTCGGAGGATGAGAGTCACAATGTCAGCCATGAGCTTCATCGGAAACTGGAAGCACTTTCATGTGGCTACAAAGTGACGAGGTACGGTATCACGAGCTCCGACCATTGTCCCTATTATTTCGATTTCCTGAAGGTGGTATTTAGATTTGTAGTAAAGGATAGTGGGTATCTATTTTTAATCTTTTCTAGATTGACCTCCTCTGACTGACCGCTATGATGCTCAAACCTGACAGTCGGATCTAAGACGAATCCCTGACTGTTGTGTTTAAAGGCTATGATGTCAATTCTCTGTGAACTGCCGCTTATGACCAGTCTGTGTGTCTCCTCGTGTAGATTGAATTCCTTTCTCATTTTTTCAGCAATGAAGGATCTGATCTTGTAGTGCCTCATGTTTCTTAGGAGCTTTCCGTGTCTGCAGATTCTCCGGGCATGACCAAGATCTTCTTTCTCTCTGTGGCAATGCCAACAGAGTTTCTTTTCCAGGGATCTACCTGGCACCAAGCACACCGCAGAAACATTAGCCGTCATCTTTATGGCCTCTCTCCACTCGTTACAAGACAGTCTGGTGTGATCTCGCACACAAGAGTTTGCTGGTGTGTAGTCTTAAGCAAGATGTTCCAGGCATTAATGCATTGTAGGTAGACTTCCCATGAAGTTTTAAAAAGAGCAATTCCTTTTTATTTTTTTCTTCATTGTACAGCATGCCATCTGGAGTATCCGTCGGGAACTGCAATATCTCGTTTGTTGCACTTTTAATCATTTTATCACTATTGAAAAAACCTTTTGTGCGATTTTCTTGGAACTTTGTCAGGAAAGGATGTGTTAGGATTGGACGGATTGAAGAATTCAGGACTATGAGCTTTTGGGCTTCCTTAAGCAGTGGCAGCGATGTTAGAAGTTGGAGATTATTATGACGATCTTTCATTACGACAGTCTCGTTGAACACTTGTTTATCCCTGAAGGTAGTTGCGAGATAACAAATTTGTTCACTGTCTGCAGTTGAGTCAATCCTACAATCTTCCTCCACAGATAGTGACCCTTGCTTCAATTTGCTGGCGTAGCAGGGCGAGAGGTGATACTCCCACGTGGCGCGTCCCAGGTGGCGGATAGGGGGATCATAACCGGCTTGCCGGCAGACTTAAGCAAAATAAAATACCTCTCGCGGACCAAACACACTACCCCCTGCGGGTGGGGGACGCACATGTAGAACACACCCGCGGTATCCCCTGCCTGTTTTAAGAGGTGACTAAAAGGGGCCCAAGGGGCTCTCAACTTGGGAGTATGGATTGGCGACCACGGGGCCCTTAGCTGAGTCTTGGCATTGCTTCCACTTACTTGTGCCAGCCTCCTCACTTTCGTCTATTCTATCCAATCTCCCTTGGTCAACTCTTGTTCTTGTCCGACCTCGACAGTATTAGAGCATTCGAGGCCTAGGGAGTCTTTCATTTTCACGCCCTTTGTGGCCCTTGCCTTTCTTCGTCCATTACTTCATTTTTCTAAGTGACGGATCCCATCTTTCTTCTTTTTTCTCTCTCTTTACCCCCTATGGGTGGGGGACGCAGATGAATAATACATCCACGGTATCCTCTGCCTGTCATGAGAGGCGACTAAAAGGGGCGACCAAGGGATGATTGAATTAGAACCAATAAACTACTTTTGATTCGTACCATCACACGGGGAACATCATGGGTTGCCTGTACTTGCGAGTAGTACCACTAAGTTAGGTACGAAATAAGTTTGTGATTGGTAGCAGTAAGGAGGCTGGCCTGGGGGTTTCCAGTACCCATGCGTCGTACCATGTGAGCAACACCGCGGGGCTGGGCATAGCCTGTGAGTTGTACCACTATATGAGTGACACCGTTGGTCTGTGTTGCCTGTGATTGGTGCCCACTATGTGAGGAACACCACGGGAATACCGGCGCCCGTAATTAGTACACCTAGGTGAGGAACCTCATCAGTTTGCGTTGACTGTGAGCGCCATTGTGTGAGAACACCATAGGTCTGCGTTCCCTGTTCGAAGTACAATACTTGTGAGTAGTACCATCTTGTGTGGAAAACCGTGAGTCTTCGCTACTTCTGATTAGTACCCCAACATGACAAATACCATGGTTCTACTTTACTCGTGACATGTACCATTCTGTGGGGCCTTAGACATGGATTTTGCACCCCTTTAGACATCAAGCAGCATTGTGCTTTATAAGTGGTCCCTTGGTCAGTAATACTATTATTTACGATCTTTTTTTGAGTCTGCTCCACTGTTGTTTTTTTGGGTTCATGTCCATTCATTCTTCAACATTTTTTATTTTATTTTGGTCAGTGGATGAATTTGAACTTTTTGTTAATTCATTTCATACCATTAGGGGCCAATGACCTCGATGTTAGGCCCCTTTAAACAACAACCATCATCATCAATTTCTTCAAACCTTCTGCAGGCTAGCCGAATAAGATCTAAAGCTGTTTCTTTGTTCTCCCCGCAGCTGAATCTAGTGCTGTCACTGCCTTGCTGCTTGTCGCCTTGTGTCTGGTCTAGTAAAAGAACTACATGTACTGTATATCCACAGAGATACGTTTGTAAGAATATACATGGTCCATTTTGTTAACAACTTGAGATGTTCCCTATTCAACTCGATTATCTAGCCCCATTTTAAGAATACTTGACAACCAGCTATCCATTGAACTCTACAATTTTTATAATTTCTTCAAATCAAGACAAGATTCCTTTTTACAAGTGTTCTTTAAATAAGTGTACTCTTATAAGAGTTGTTGTAAGCAAGAAGTCATAGTTTTAGGTTTTATCGACTTAGATGGTTTAATCATTGTATTTTATACAGGATAGCTTAAGCATTAGGAGTACTCCTTAAAAACCTGTGTTTTAATTTAGTCTCGATTTTAATCTTACTTAATAGGTAGCAGCTGTTGATGTCCAAATATCAGATGAAACATGTTCCACATATAAAAGGATAATGAAATAATAATCAATGGATTATTTTGTGTATTGAACATGTGGACCCTCAAATTATACTTGCTCATACATAGTAATTTTCAGTACGGATCATAACTTGTAATAAGTGGTATATTCTGAGCTGTCAGTGGAGAGATGGCATGGAATGACATTAGTGGACGAATAAGTTTGAGTGGTGTGTTGAAAAGGAGGAAAGATCACAATATGAATATAAACTTGCAGTTCAAGGAGACAAATTGGGGCCAATATACCTTTATAGGAAGAGGAGTAAGATACTGGAATAATTTACGAATTGAAATCTTCAATAAATTTCCAAATCCTGGAAAACAGTGACCTAATTTCCAAATTCTTTGCAGTTATTTAAGAAAAGACTAGGTAAACAATGGATAGGGAATCTGCTAGTTGCTTTACGTCGCACCGACACAGATAGGTCTTATGGCGACGATGGGACAAGGAAGGGCTAGGAGTGGGAAGGAAGCGGCCGTGGCCTTGATTAAGGTACAGCCCCAGCATTTGCCTGGTGTGAAAATGGGAAACCACGGAAAACCATCTTCAGGGCTGCCGACAGTGGGGTTCGAACCTACTATCTCTCGAATACTGGATACTGGCCGCACTTAAGCGACTGCAGCTATCGAGCTCGGTAGGGAATCTGCCACCTGGGCAACTGCCCTAAATGCAGATCACTGGTGACTGATTAAGTTTTTTTCTTTCCTAAAGGTTAAAAGAAAACAGGATAGTTTCAGGGTGGTTGTTAAGGTCCATAGGTCCGGCTCTGTGGCTAAATGGTTTGCGTGCTGGCCTTTGGTCACAGGGGTCCTGAATTCGATTCCCGGCAGGGTCAGGAATTTTAACCATCATTGGTTAATTTTTCTAGCATTGGGGCTGGGTGTATGTGTTGTCTTCATCATTTCATCCTCATCACGGCGCGCAGGTCGCAGGTCAAAAGACCTGCACCTGGCAAGCCGAACATGTCTTCGGACACTCACGGCACTAAAAGCCATACATCATTTCATTTCTGAACATGGCTATTGACCCCTTTACTGTGGCTGGTACAATAATTGAGTAGAGAATGTCAGAACTTGGTCCAAGTCTTTTCAAGAAGTCCTTGGAGTACGGTGATGAGGCCAGTGATGCTTATAGACTCAAGTATGTACAGTATTACCCCTGTTTTACACTTTTCAAGGGACCCAGGGAATACTGGTGAAAACGGGAGAAAATGAAAATCATGGGAAGCAACATATATGTAAAAATGCTCTGGAAAAGGAGGGAAATGTTAAGAAGAGACATATTATTAATTTCTAGAGTACTAGCTGTTACACACAGCTTTGCTCGCAGGGATTTCATAATTTGATGAAATTAATTGTTCCTTGGTATTGCACTAAGTCATTATCTGAAAATCCCTTAAGTATAAAAACTCACCGAAAAATTGTGTTTCATTTGTCTCGGAACCTATTTGTAAACCACGTGTGTGGTATTGCCTTTTGGAGCTAAGGTGACCGGGCTACTGGCAGAACTTACTCTGGAACATGCAACATGAAACTCTACATGCGAGAAACAGTCCTCTCTCAAATCAAAAACAAAAAATGATGTGTTTCCTTATTTTTGAAGGAGCTTCCAAATACCAATTTTCATGCCTGTAACACGTTAAGCTTATGAGATATATTGTAGATATACTCATTTTAAAAATTCACCCACTTTTTCCATTCTTTTCACCCCCTTAAGTGGATTTCCAAAAAAAAAAAAAAAAAAAAGTGTTTATTTTTAAAGGTGATTCCAAGTACCAATTTTCACGTCTGTAACATCTTCAGTTTTTGAGATATTTGTACATACATACGTACATTATCATTATAGACTGTTATGCCTTTCAGCGTTCAGTCTGCAAGCCTCTGTGAATTTACTAAACGTCGCCACAATCCTCGATTTGCAACTAGTGTCGTGGCCTCATTTAGTTCCATACCTCTTATCTTTAAATCGTTAGAAACCGAGTCTAACCATCGTCGTCTTGGTCTACCTCTACTTCTCTTACCCTCCATAGCAGAGTCCATTATTCTCCTAGGTAACCTATCCTCCTCCATTTGCTTCACATGACCCCACCACCGAAGCCGGTTTATGCGTACAGCTTCATCCATCGAGTTCATTCCTAAATTAGCCTTTATCTCCTCATTCCGAGTACCCTCCTGCCATTGTTCCCACCTGTTTGTACCAGCAATCATTCTTGCTACTTTCATGTCTGTTACTTCTAACTTATGAATAAGATATCCTGAGTCCACCCAGCTTTCGCTCCCGTAAAGCAAAGTTGGTCTGAAAACAGACCAATGTAAAGATAGTTTCGTCTGGGAGCTCACTTCCTTCTTACAGAATACTGTTGATCGCAGCTGCGAGCTCACTGCATTAGCTTTACGACACCTTGATTCAATCTCACTTACTATATTACCATCCTGGGAGAACACACAACCTAAATACTTGAAATTATCGACCTGTTCTAGCTTTGTATCACCCACCTGACATTCAGTTCTGTTGAATTTCTTACCTACTGACATCAATTTAGTCTTCGAGAGGCTAATTTTCATACCATACTCATTGCACCTATTTTCAAGTTCCCAGATATTAGACTGTAGGCTTTCGGCACAATCTGCCATTAGGACCAAATCGTCAGCATAGGCCAGACTGCTTACTACATTTCCACCTAATTGAATCCCTCCCTGCCATTTTATACCTTTCAGCAGATGATCCATGTAAACTACAAACAGCAAAGGTGAAAGATTACAGCCTTGTCTAACCCCTGTAAGTACCCTGAACCAAGAACTCATTCTACCATCAATTCTCACTGAAGCCCAATTGTCAATATAAATGCCTTCGATTGCTTTTAATAATCTGCCTTTAATTCCATAGTCCCCCAGTATGGCGAGCATCTTTTCCCTCGGTACCCTGTCATAAGCTTTCTCTAGATCTACGAAACATAAACACAACTGCCTATTCCCCTCGTAGCATTTTTCAATTGCCTGGCGCATACTGAAAATCTGATCCTGACAGCCTCTCTGTGGTCTGAAACCACACTGGTTTTCATCCAACTTCCTCTCAATGACTGATCGCACCCTCCCTTCCAAGATGCCAGTGAAAACTTTGCCTGGTATACTAATCAATGAGATACCTCGATAGTTGTTGCAATCCTTCCTGTTCCCTTGCTTATAGATAGGTGCAATTACTGCTTTTGCCCAATCTGAAGGTACCTTACCAACACTCCATGCTAATTTTACTATATGAAGCCATTTCATCCCTGCCTTCCCACTATACTTCACCATTTCAGGTCTAATTTCATCTATTCCTGCCGCCTTATGACAATGGAGTTTATTTACCATCCTTTCCACTTCCTCAAGCATAATTTCACCAACATCATTTTCCTCCTCCCCATTTGCTTGGCTGTTCACAGCACCACCAGGATGATTTCCTTTTACATTGAGAAGATGTTCAAAATATTCCCTCCACCTCTCCAGTGATTCCCTGGGATCTATTATGAGTTCACCTGAATTACTCAAAACACTGTTCATTTCCTTTTTCCCTCCCTTCCTAAGATTCTTTATTACTGTCCAGAAAGGTTTCCCTGCTGCTTGACCTAGCCTTTCCAAGTTGTTACCAAAATCTTCCCAGGACTTCTTTTTGGATTCAACAACTATTTGTTTCGCTCTGTTTCTTTCATCTACGTACAAATCCCTGTCTGCCTCGGCCCTTGTTTGGAGCCATTTTTGATAAGCCTCCTTTTTACGTTTACAAGCTGCTCTCACTTCATCATTCCACCAAGATGTTCGCCTTTTCCCATCTTTACACACAGTTGTTCCTAGGCATTCCCTTGCTGTTTCTACTACAGCATCCCTGTATGCCACCCATTCACTTTCTATATCCTGAACCTGCTTACTGTCTACTGTTCGAAACTTCTCACTAATCATATCCATGTACTTCCGTCTAATTTGCTCGTCCTGGAGATTTTCTACCCTTATTCGTTTGCAGACAGATTTCACTTTCTCTACCCTAGGCCTAGAGATACTTAGTTCACTACAGATCAGATAGTGGTCTGTATCATCGAAAAATCCGCGGAAAACTTGTACATTCCTAACAGATTTCCTGAATTCGATGTCTGTCAAGATATAGTCTATTATGGATCTGGTACCCCTAGCCTCCCATGTGTAGCGGTGAATAGCCTTATGCTTGAAGAATGTATTCATAACAGCTAAACCCATACTAGCACAGAAGTCCAGCAAATGCTTCCCATTCCCATTAGCTTCCATATCTTCCCCACATTTACCAATCACCCTTTCGTATCCTTCAGTTCTATTCCCAACTCTCGCATTGAAATCGCCCATTAGCACTATTCTATCCTTGCTGTTGACCTTGACCACGATGTCACTCAATGCTTCATAAAACTTGTCAACTTCATCCTCATTCGCACCCTCACATGGTGAATACACGGACACAATTCTAGTCCTAATTTCTCCAACTGGCAAATCTACCCACATCATTCGCTCATTTACGTGCCTAACAGAAACTATGTTCCGTGCAATGGTATTCCTGATAAAGAGCCCTACCCCAGACTCTGCCCTTCCCTTTCTAACACCCGTCAAGTACACTTTATAATCTCCTATCTCTTCCTCGTTATCTCCCCTTAACCGAATATCACTTACTCCGAGCACATCCAGATGCATCCTCTTTGCTGACTCAGCCAGTTCTACTTTCTTTCTTATAAAAATAATTCACCGGGCGAGTTGGCCGTGCGCGTAGAGGCGCGCGGCTGTGAGCTTGCATCCGGGAGATAGTAGGTTCGAATCCCACTATCGGCAGCCCTGAAAATGGTTTTCCGTGGTTTCCCATTTTCACACCAGGCAAATGCTGGGGCTGTACCTTAATTAAGGCCACGGCCGCTTCCTTCCAACTCCTAAGCCTTTCCTATCCCATCGTCGCCATAAGGCCTATCTGTGTCGGTGCGACGTAAAGCCCCTAGCAAAAAAATAAAAATAATTCAACTCCAAACAGCCATTGTATGCGCTAAAATTTACAATGCCAAGAATGTGCACCACTTTACATGCCTTTCCCTTTTAAGGACACACCACCAATTGGAATGTGTGCAACTCTTGAAGTCTCAAACAAACTTTTTACTATTTTTTCCAAATCCTCGTATTTGGAACATGATGCTTATTTCCTCTTTTTGGAGTTTGGTCTGCATTCTGTAGCATTTGATGATATGATTTCTCTGTTTTTTTGCCATTGTATTCAGTGTGGATACAGAGAGCTGCAACTTACGTACCAGTGCAGTACGTGTTCTGTACAACAAATCAACTTTTTCCAATTTTTGGACCTTCTCTTCCATAGTGAAAGATTTGCATTCCTTCTTTTTTACCCATTCTAGCCAAGAAAGGAAACACCAACTTCGCCACTACAAATAAAGGCAAATATAATAATAATATAAAGCAATAAAAAAAGGATTAACAAATATGTACAAACATTAAAACAAATGATGCAGCAAGAAGATTGCAAAAGATGACTTTGGCTGCTCAACTCAGATAACAAGAACATAACAAATAACAAAAATACTGTTTGTATGTCAATAATCCGTGGACTCTAATTTTAGGAGAGACTTTAAAGGAAGAAAGAAAATTGGCTTTAATCCTTTCACTCAGGTCTACTGCTCTAGCTGTTGGGAGGGAGTAGTGCCGCGCACCCCATGGACTGCTGTAGCAGTCGTGCTGGAGCTTTGCCTCATAGCCGGTCGACTGGTGTAGAAGTCGCGTCTTTCGGCTGTTTTCCATTTCACTACGATAGACTGCTGGGGAAGTTCGGCCTTGGAGGTCTCTCGTGGCTGACTTAGGAGTCTATAGTTATAGCTGTGATCACCAGATGACAGGAGTAACCAGTTCGAAGACGAAAGCAATGTACAATAATTGAAATTAAAATGGTTCCTCCTATTCAATACAAAGATATTTATAAACTTGAATGAATCACATGTCGTTCACATGAGGTACCAGTTTTGGCACTAAACTTGTGCCATCATCAGCCAACAAGTCAAATCGGGCAAACACAATATAACTTTAAAACAACTTTAAAACACATTATAACACCAGTACAGATGTATATGACATAAAATATAGTATATTATGATGTTGCATTTCAGTTTAAAATATATTAAAATGACGATGACTCCGTTGTTGTGTACCCATGGCGGTTTGTCCAGCTTGTATATGTCTTTAGTTTTTTTTTTTTAATCTGTTAAAATTATGCTGCGGAGTTTAATGTCATATGAAGTTAACACTATGGATTTTCTGTGGTTTGGTTCCGAAAAATAAACATGTATATGATGAACTTGGTTGGATCCAAAGAATTAATTCCCACTTCAATATGGGTTTTGGAACCTGGAGAAGAAATTAAAAGTCAAATTAGGCAAAAGATAGGAAGGAAAGACTAAAAAGCAATGTGTCCAGTATGTTACTCACTTCGCACCTACCTAGTTGCTCCCCTATGCTCAATTTAGCCTTCAATCACTTTTAAATTGTGATAGGCCTGATGACGGAGGAAGCTCTTGCCCTCATATTGGGTAGTGACTTTGAAGATGATGATGATAGTGATTTATCATCTGATTCTGGTGACGGAACGACTTCCATCACACCTACTTCAGGCACATTTTCTACTTCAGTTACAGCTTCTTCGTTATCCTACTTTGACGATTCGACTAAAGATGAAGATAGTGAGGATGAGGACCAGCTGCCTGAACTAGCGAGCACAAAACTTAAATTGGAAAAAGAAGAACCTGAACCCGAAGAAACATAATTTCGACGCAGCTAATTCTGGACTGAAAAGTTTAGTGGACAATGTTAAGTTTCTTTCAGCTATTTTTTTAACACGAGTATCATAACTCTTCTGTGCGAGGAGACTAATAGATACTTTTCTCAGGAGATGGCTGCAGGTGGAGTTCCGCATTTAAAATAAAATACGTTTAACCTCTTCCTGTTCTCTTGTCACATCGTGAGCCGTATGCGGATGGGAGAGCGGAGCGGGACAAGTATCACGTACAGCGGGCTCGGTGAGCCACTCATTGCTCGCATCCAGGGGGTCATGCCACTGTACTCGCTACGCCGGAGTGAAAGAGTTAATTTGTGTTTTTATATACAGGAATTTAATCCTACATAATTATGTTCTCCAAAACCAATTTAAATTAAAACTAATGGACCCTTGCTGCTCCGCAGCAATCCATATAAATCTTAGATGACTAGTCTTGATATGTCTGTCACAGTCATATTGTTTTGCCTGCTCTTTTCAATAGTTTTATGAACATTCAATACCAGTAATGTAGTTTATAACACTTCTTTCCATTCAATATTCTCTGTGTTTTGACCATTTGCCATATCTGTATCTTTTGATTATCAAACGATCTTGCCCGACATCGCGCAGCATACAATTGACCGTGACTGAATACTGATTCAGGTAAGTAGACTATCCACTTTTTTCAAGAGTTTGTCCCTGCGCTTTATTAATGCTCATACAAAAGGTTAGTCGACTTGGTACCTTCCCGTCTGTTCGTACTTGAACGGTTTTCTCTTAGCAACACGTAAGTTATTAGGAACGTTCTGCCATCTGTTAAATATATTCAGAACCTGAGGAGGGTCAGAGAATCAAACAGTATCTAGCAGAGAATAGTATTCTTCCATCATCAGAGGAAGTGTATACTCTCTGGCTACACAGATAGTAATCAAACGTGGCTGCATGAAGTGACAATAATAAGGATGAAAATCACATATATCAGAAATATTAAAGTGTTAGTCGCTTGGCAACCTACTAAGTACAGAATGTATTGCGGATTAGCCTTGCATAAGCCTTCATCTGCAATTACTGTATTGCAGTTGTCATTTAATGATTTGATTTTATGATTACTCAAAGTTTGCTGAACTTGGAGACCTATCAATGTCTCATGATTTACCGGCACGTAATTCCGGAGAGAATAAAACAGAAATGAAGCAAATCGGTCCAGCAGAACGGATGGACGGATTTGCCATAGCTGTTTTCAGTAAACTCTTTTAGAGATTTGTTGGATATGCAACCTGCTTGTCGGAATTGTCATGTGAATTGCACACCTTCCCCTGTTGTTTGTAATTGGCTTTTTCGCCCATATGTTGTAATGAGTGTGCCTAACGGTTTTATCTTTGTAGAAACATGTTGTGTGAAGTGCTGAGAATTACCGTTTGATTTTTTTGAAGTCGCAGTTTTTTTCCCCACCAGGTGTCTTTAGCCTTGAATGAGCAGTTATGAGAACTTGTAGCCATACTTAATACACGGTTCACATTTCACCTCTAACATGCCACTGATGTTGCAAAGACGAAAGCCGGACAACGCTATAGTATGATGATGCTTGTTGTTTTAAGGGGCGTAACATCGAAGGTCATCGGCCCAACGCTATAGTATAACAGGATCCATTGTTTGAGGCAAAGTGGTACAGGCACCAACCATATTTCAAATAGTGGGTGCAACCAAGTTTTTCTACACAAAATTCTGGAAAAAATATAGGTGGAGCATTCAGGTATGTATGTATGTATGTATGGTAAATGCGATAAATCAGCAACAATAACTTTAACAACAAAAGCAAGTGTAAAACAGTATTTGTAACCAAAAAATAACAAACTCGGGCAAGACAAAGCTGAATCACTTGATAACTTCACGTCTATGGACCAATGTAGCTTTTCAAAGAATGAACTTGCACGGGTTAAGCATCACAGAATATCTAGATGCATAAATTCTATGCAACAAAGTGTGTGAGCGTTATCATTTTACAATTTGTACACAGAGACACAATACTCTAAAGGAATACAGCAAAGAATAATGTATGTTGTATCTATTTGATCAGTGTATACTAATTTTATGCACGTTTGTGCGCTCTTACCTTAATAATATAAATTCCATGAGAACAAACCGTGATTGGTTGAATTGGTCATCACGCCATGGTTACTCAAAGCATTATAGGGTGGTTGCGACTCCATTTTACTTCAATTTTTTTCCCTCTCGAACAGCCTAACATGCCGTAAATGTCAGGAAGCATAAAATGTTGCAAATGCACATTGTGAAATCTGAGAGGACAAACAAAAAATGTTGTAAACAATGGGAAGACATTGAATATGGGAACGTAAAAGTAGGGAAATGCTGTATATATCTTCGTAGTAAAGAACTGTGGTTTCACATATTTGCCTTTCTTCAAGGTCACTTAATTTGTCTCGAACCGGATAGTTAGCTCGATGATGTAGCCTGCTGATGTGTGAGGCTTGATGGCAATGATGACAAACCTATAGTTTTATTTTAATTTTGCACTTTTGACCTCACGGTGGTATTCACAAAATTTCTGATTTGTATCTTTACCAGAAATAAGGAAATTATAGAATGCTCATGGTTCTGAGCTTGACCAAGTTGTTCAGTACTTTTAAAAATGGATACTAAAAAGGTAAAATCTCTTTTCTTTTGCTGTTCAAAGAGACCAGCACTTCTTTTTATTGAGGAGAAAGTCCCTTGACAGTAATAACTACTTACATTTTATAACTGAGGGCTATTTTTGAAAATGTTTTGGGTGCGACAAGAAAAGACCAGTAATGTTAAATGTACTTGCATATAATCACTATCTACAGATCATTTAACAGTTGGAGCAAAATTCCTCTCTGTTTATTTATACTCTTACTTTGCGAATGATCACAGGCATAAAGGTCTTCTTTGATTGGCTAGATCCACAATTTTCCTGATGGTTTCATATATTGTCATAGTCCACCTCATTTCAAGTTTGAATGCTAATTATACTAATAAATGAAGTGTAATTTTAAAGCTGGCAGTCATTATTTTGATGTGCCATTTACGTTTTGGGTCTTGTTTCACATGAAATAACACATTGTACAAAATTACATTAAATGTAACAAAAACTTTTCAATCTGTCAAACACACTGCAATTACAGTATGTATAAATTATAACACTATAAACATATCTGTAAAAATACACACTATTATACAAACAATGACATGTTTCGTTCTACAAGAACATCTTCTGTACAGTCATGAAATAGTGTTTGGTGACAACGGAGTTAGCATTGGCAGTCTAGATGAGTACAGAAGTTTTTCATTATATTAATACTTGTAAATTTATTTTTTGTCATTACTGGTTCATATTATCACTAAACTCTATCATTGACAAGTTTACACAACGTAAACAATACTGTACATATATAAGCATGTTTTAAGTGATTTGATAGAATTTGAGGATGTTCTTGTAGAACAAAACATGTCATTCTTTGTATAATAGTTTATATTTTTACAGATGTGTTTATAGTGTTATAATTTATACTGTAATTGCATTGTGTCTGACTGGCTGAAAAGTTTTACTTACATTTAAGTAAGTCGAAACTGAAAAGTATGGCTTCATTCTGAACGAAAAAAATTCCATTAGAAATAGACAAAATATGGATTGTTTCGCACTTTTTAAAAGAATTGTTATTCTTTTACAAATTTTTATGGCTTACTGCAATGTTTATTTGAAATTTCAATGCGAAAACGAGCTTTCATGAGAATGTCGTGAGCATTTTGAGAGATATGGGTATAGACTTCAGACTCTGTTAGTGGCTTAGTTAATTGATGAGACATGTCTTAGAGCATGTCGAGTAAGAACCTGGAAATGAAATAAGAAGTGTTAGTTCCATCAGAGAGAGAAGGCTGTGACTGCGCTGTTGCTGGTGTACCACAGTGCATCGCTCAGCGTATGACAGCAGGGAGCACTGGCTATTTCAGCCTGGTTTGCAACAGCACCCACCTTGGTGCACAGTTAGAACCGAAGCACAGAGCTAGTACGCTTCAATCCTGGCTTAACGGAAACTCCTCCCATCAGAACTGGGCGAGCCTTGGCCTGCAGTCTCCATTCAGCAGCATTGGCTGGTCTTCACTTCTATTGGCTCATGGCAGGACACACCCTTGTACAGATTAGTATAGCAATGGTCTTGCGTGACAATGGCTAGAAGTACAAGAGGGAGTTATCCAAAATTCACATGTTTTTTGCATGGTTTCGGTTGGAGTCACTGAGCTATTGTGACACTCCGTTAGTCGAAATTGTGAGGGGTGCATAGCAAAGAACCTGCCTGGCAATTGTAGGTGTTTTTTCAAGTGCGTTAGTACTTTTATTTTACAGCAGTTGGTTGCAGTTGCATTGAATTCTGGTAGTGATGCCATATTTAAAAATTTCAGCCAATGGCTGGATCCCTAGCCTTACCTTTGCGTATGAATTTACGGGAAAGTGTGTTTCAGCAATCCCACACATCCCAACTACAAGTGGACTTGAGCCAGCTACAGGCCGAATCAGAGACACGGTTGGCTAAAGAACTTCATCCAGTGCAGGAGCAACTCCAGCTTCACATTCAAACAGTGGGCATCCTGGTGGGGGAGAAAACAGAGCTCCAGGCAGCCCTTGCCTCAAGCCAGCAGATGGCCAAACAGAAGGCAGGTGAGTTGGCTTAACATTACCAACATAAATACTTTGGTAAGATGGGCATTCTGTTCGTGGGGAGAAAGCAGAACTTTAGCCAATGCTCACCTCGAGCCAGCAGATGGCTAAACAGAAGGCAAGTGAGTTGGCTTAACATTACCAACATAATTACTTTGGTAAGATGGGCATATTGACCGGTTAGGAGCACGCAGCTATGAGCTCGCATCCGGGAGATAGTGGGTTCGAACCCCACTGTCGGCAGCCCTGAAGATGGTTTTCTGTGGTTTTCCTTTTTCACCCCAGGCAAATGCTGGGGCTGTACCTTAATTAAGGCCACGGCCGCTTCCTTCCTATTCCTAGGCCTTTCTTGTCCCATCATCGCCATAAGACCTGTCTGTATCGGTGCGACATAAAACAAATAGCAAAAGATGGGCATCCTGGTTGAGGAAGGGCAAGAAAGCCAGTTCTCAGCTTGAGTCAGCAGATGGCCAAACAGAAGACATGCGAGTTGGCTTAACATTACCAACATAAATACTTTGCTAAGGTGGGCATCATGGTGGGGGGTGGGGTGGAAGAAAGCACAACTACAGTCATTGCTTGGCTCAAGCCAACAGGTGACCAAACGGAAGACAGGCAAGTTGGCTTAACATTACCAAAATAAATACTTTGGTAAGATGGGCATCCTGGTTGGGGGGGGGGGGGGGGAGAAATTACAATTACAGCCATTGCTTGGCTCGAGCCAACAGGTGACCAAATGGTAGGCAGGCGAGTTAGCTTAACATTACCAGCATAAATATTTTGGTAAGGTGGGCATCCTGGAGGGGGAGAAAACAGAGCTCCAGGTAGCACTCATCTCGAGCCAGCAGATGGCCAAACAGAAGGCAGGTGAGTTAGCCTAACACTACTGCCTTACAACTGTAAATGCCGCATGGGTCCAGATTTCATCAGAGAAGTTTAGAATGAGAATTATAAAGGGAGGTTGGGAGGTGAGACCGGGGAAAGGAACTGTTATCTGACCAATTGAGCAATCATCAAATGTGGTTTGATGGTATGAATGGGGCAGGAAGATGCAGGTATTACAGTGATAGTAGAAAGTTGCAAGATGATGTTGGGTGAAGTGCAGTTGTGACTACTTTGTATGGGGCAGGATGACAGGTCATACAGAGGCTGTGTTCATAGGGTAAATAGCCAAAGGGGTTGGGGATAGGTGTAGTTCATAACGAATATAATTTCTTTTTTTAAGTTAGGTCAGCATCTCAATGAGACTGTGGGGCTTTTAGGAAGATTATGGATCGTGAGGTGAGGACTTCTGCTTGTCGTTGGTGGGTTTGAGGTGTGCAGGTTAAGGTGAGAAAAGTGAGGACGACACTGTACCAGACTATGGGTTTGATAGATTTCCCATTACATAAAAACTATGTGAACATGTTCACCATTGAGCATATTACCTATCCCAAGCAGCTAAGGTGTACTCGGTTGATGTGGGCCACTTGACCCTGAGGTTGGAGCATTTTACGAGGGATCTGGTTGGGTTGGACAAGATAGATTGTAATGAAACTTGGCAGAATGATCCGTTACGAAGGAGCCATACCTAGTGCTATAGAAGCTCCAGTGTACAAAGGAAAGCGTGATAAACATAAAGTGACCGAGCTCAATAGTTGCAGTCGCTTAAGTGAGGCCTGTATCCACTATTTGGGAGATAGTGGGTTCAAGCTCCACTGTCGGCAGCTCTGAAGATGGTTTTCCGTGGTTTCCCATTTCACACCAGACAAATGCTGGGGCTGTACCTTAATTAAGGCCATGGCCACTTTCTTCCCACTCCTAGCCCCTCCTTGTCCCATTGTCACCATAAGACCTATCTGTATCGGTGTGACGTAAAGCAACTTGTAAAAAAAAAAAAAAAAAAAAAAGCATAAAGTGGATAATTAAAAGCCAGTCAGTGTGATATGTTGTATGTAAGCTCTGGAAAACCATTCTTTCTGATGAAATTAGACACTTTTATGGAATTACTAATGGGTTTGATAGAAGACAGTTGCCAGGCTGAGTGGCTCAGATGGTTGAGGTGCTGGCCTTCTGACCCCAACTTGGCAGGTTTGATCCTGGTTCAGTCTGGTGGTATTTGAAGGTACTCAAATACGTCAGTCGCGTGTCGGTAGATTTACTGGCACGTAAAAGAACTCCTGCGGGACTAAATTCCGGCACCGTAAAAGAGTAGTTGTGAGACGTAAAGCAAATAACATTATTATAGAAGACAGTTTGAGTTTCGGAAAGGTTATTCCAATGAGGCTCAACCTGTAGGATTCCGGCAACATATAGCAGATATTTCAGATTCTGCAGGTCAAAAGGACTGTATAGCTATTGACCTATCCAAGGCTTTCGATAGGGTAAATCATAGGAGACACTGCTTACAAATATGAGGGCCATTGGCCTAGACAAACGTGTGATCGGGTGACTAAATTTCTAGAAAATAGACCTCAGAGAATTAGAGTAGGTGAAGCATTATTTAATTCTGTAATGATTAAGAGGAGGCTTCCACGAGGCTGTATTATTGGACCTTGATTCTTTTTTATTTATAAAAGTGATATGAGTAAAGAACTGCAATCACAGGAAAGGCTGTTGACGGATGATGTTATACTGTATACACTAATCAATTAGTTAAGGGATTGCAAGCAACTGCAAGATGACCTCGACAGAGACGAACAGCAGACAATGGTGTGATGATAATAAATGGGGTGGAAAAATCAGGTTGTAAATTTGACTAAAAGAAGTCCTATTGGTTTTAATTACTGTGTTGATGGGGTGAAAGTACATCATGAGTTCACATCATTGACGAGGTTGTAAATAAAGTTTACTGATCTCTTTATATAGTTATGAGGGTATTTTGGGGTTGTAGTAAGGAGTCAGTGAATGACCTGCATAAGCAGAAACATATCAGGAAGGAGAAGAAGTCAAGGTGAGGGTGTATAAGTCACTGGTAAGACCCTCAATTAGAGTATGGGTCTAGTGTATAGGATCCTCACCTGGATTACTTTATTTGAGAACTGGATAAGATCAGAAAAAAGCAGCACAGTTTGTTCTGTGTGATTTCCAACAAAAGAGTACTTTTAGGAAAATATTTCAAACTTTGGGTTGGGAAGAGTTCTGAGTAAGGAGGCGAGCTGCTCGACTAAGTGGTATGTGATATAGATGTTGATTCCCATAGGGAATCTGAAATATTTGTCCTGAATGAGCAAATTTACAATACCAATATAAATGGTCCGTTATTGGACATTATAAATTTTCCAGCTAACTCATTCCCGGTTGCCAGCGCTTCGCCCACGTGTGCTAGGGTGGGCTCATCAGTTGGTACCCAGCACACCTACCAATACGCTGGCCAGTGCACACCGTGGAGGCCACTGCGTAGGCTAACTGGAGCCACCGGCAGTGCCAATGCACTAAGAGCCTTTGTCTCATTATCAAAAATTGATGCCTGCTTGGCCATCAGATGATATAGATGTTGATTCCCATAGGGAATCTGAAATATTTGTCCTGAATGAGCAAATTTACAATACCAATATAAATGGTCCGTTATTGGACATTATAAATTTTCCAGCTAACTCATTCCCGGTTGCCAGCGCTTCGCCCCCGTGTGCTAGGGTGGGCTCATCAGTTGGTACCCAGCACACCTACCAATACGCTGGCCAGTGCACACCGTGGGAATCAACATCTATATCATCTGATGGCCAAGCAGGCATCAATTTTTGATAATGAGACAAAGGCTCTTAGTGCATTGGCACTGCCGGTGGCTCCAGTTAGCCTACGCAGTGGCCTCCACGGTTTGCACTGGCCAGCGTATTGGTAGGTGTGCTGGGTACCAACTGATGAGCCCACCCTAGCACACGTGGGCGAAGCGCTGGCAACCGGGAATGAGTTAGCTGGAAAATTTATAATGTCCAATAACGGACCATTTATATTGGTATTGTAAATTTGCTCATTCAGGACAAATATTTCAGATTCCCTATGGGAATCAACATCTATATCATCTGATGGCCAAGCAGGCATCAATTTTTGATAATGAGACAAAGGCTCTTAGTGCATTGGCACTGCCGGTGGCTCCAGTTAGCCTACGCAGTGGCCTCCACGGTGTGCACTGGCCAGCGTATTGGTAGGTGTGCTGGGTACCAACTGATGAGCCCACCCTAGCACACGGGGGCGAAGCGCTGGCAACCGGGAATGAGTTAGCTGGAAAATTTATAATGTCCAATAACGGACCATTTATATTGGTATTGTAAATTTGCTCATTCAGGACAAATATTTCAGATTCCCTATGGGAATCAACATCTATATCATCTGATGGCCAAGCAGGCATCAATTTTTGATAATGAGACAAAGGCTCTTAGTGCATTGGCACTGCCGGTGGCTCCAGTTAGCCTACGCAGTGGCCTCCACGGTGTGCACTGGCCAGCGTATTGGTAGGTGTGCTGGGTACCAACTGATGAGCCCACCCTAGCACACGGGGGCGAAGCGCTGGCAACCGGGAATGAGTTAGCTGGAAAATTTATAATGTCCAATAACGGACCATTTATATTGGTATTGTAAATTTGCTCATTCAGGACAAATATTTCAGATTCCCTATGGGAATCAACATCTATATCATCTGATGGCCAAGCAGGCATCAATTTTTGATAATGAGACAAAGGCTCTTAGTGCATTGGCACTGCCGGTGGCTCCAGTTAGCCTACGCAGTGGCCTCCACGGTGTGCACTGGCCAGCGTATTGGTAGGTGTGCTGGGTACCAACTGATGAGCCCACCCTAGCACACGGGGGCGAAGCGCTGGCAACCTTGAATGAGTTAGCTGGAAAATTTATAATGTCCAATAACGGACCATTTATATTGGTATTGTAAATTTGCTCATTCAGGACAAATATTTCAGATTCCCTATGGGAATCAACATCTATATCATCTGATGGCCAAGCAGGCATCAATTTTTGATAATGAGACAAAGGCTCTTAGTGCATTGGCACTGCCGGTGGCTCCAGTTAGCCTACGCAGTGGCCTCCACGGTGTGCACTGGCCAGCGTATTGGTAGGTGTGCTGGGTACCAACTGATGAGCCCACCCTAGCACACGGGGGCGAAGCGCTGGCAACCGGGAATGAGTTAGCTGGAAAATTTATAATGTCCAATAACGGACCATTTATATTGGTATTGTAAGTGGTATGTTCCGAGCTGTCAGTGTAGGGATGGCATGGAATATTAGTAGATGCATAAGCTTTGAATGGAGTTCTTAAAAGTATGAAGAATCATAATATGAAGATAAAGTTGGAATTCAAGAGGACAAATTAGGGCAAATATTCATTTATAGGATTAGGTAGCAGTTAGGGACCCTCTTCAGAGGCAGCCCTGTCCAGGGAATGGCGCCCCCACCTGTGTGAGTCCCAGAGCACACTGACCTGGTGTGTACCATCTGGTAAGGGTCCCAGCTCAGGGTTATGAGTGAAGACTTCAACAGAATCTACAGCAGAGAAGATGGACTTTTGGATCTGTGGAGATTGCAGAAGAGGCAGTCCAGTACTCAGGGAATAGTATGAGTACACTATTTATCAGCAGCGTTTGTTTACCTTGTTAGGGGTGGCTGCAAGGGCATCTGTTCCCCATGTAAGGGGCGGTCTAAATAATTGCTGGCAGTAGCTCTGAAATGCCTTTGGGAGTGGCAACCCCATCGTAAGAATATCCTGATAATGAGTGACGATATACCATCAACACCTGGCAGGAGCTGGACAAGGGGAAATGAAAATGATGATGGTGATGATGATTCATTTATAGGAAGAGGAGTTAGGGTTACCAATGATGGTATTTAGTAAATTTCCTACTACTTTGAAATCGTTTAAGACTAGGTAAACAATTGATACGGAATCTGCTACCCTGCTGAAAGCCTTAAATGCAGATCCTTGATTGATTGATTGATTGATTGATTGATTGATTGATTGATTGATTGATTGATTGATTGATTGATTGATTGATTGAATGAGTTCTTGGTTCAGGGTTCAGGGTACTTACAGGGGTTAAACAAGGCTGTAATCTTTCATCTTTCCTGTTCGTAGTTTACATGGATCATCTGCTGAAAGGTATAAAATGGCAGGGAGGGATTCAGTTAGGTGGAAATGTAGTAAGTAGTCTGGCCTATGCTGACGACTTGGTCTTAATGGCAGATTGTGCCCAAAGCCTCCAGTCTAATATCTTGGAACTTGAAAATAGGTGCAATGAGTATGGTATGAAAATTAGCCTCTCGAAGACTAAATTGATGTCAGTAGGTAAGAAATTCAACAGAATTAAATGTCAGGTTGGTGATACAAAGCTATAACAGGTCGATAATTTCAAGTATTTAGGTTGTGTGTTCTCCCAGGATGGTAATATAGTAAGTGAGATTGAATCAAAGTGTCGTAAAGCTAATGCAGTGAGCTTGCAGTTGTGATCAACAGTATTCTGTAAGAAGGAAGTTAGCTTCCAGATGAAACTATCTTTACATCGGTCTGTTTTCAGACCAACTTTCCTTTATGGGAGTGAAAGCTGGGTGGACTGAGGATATCTTATAAGTTAGAAGTAACAGACATGAAAGTAGCAAGAATGATTGCTGGTACAAACAGGTGGGAACAATGGCAGGAGGGTACTTGGAATGAGGATATAAAGGCTAATTTAGGAATGAACTCAATGGATGAAGCTGTGCGCACAAACCAGCTTCGGTGGTGGGGTCATGTGAGGCGAATGGAGGAGGATAGGTTACCTAGGAGAATAATGGGCTCTGTTATGGAGGGTAAGAGAAGTAGAGGTAGACCAAGACGACAATGGTTAGACTCAGTTTCTAACGATTTAAAGATAAGAGGTATAGAACTAAATGAGGCCACAACACTAGTTGCAAATCGAGGATTGCGGCGACGTTTAGTAAATTCACAGAGGCTTGCAGACTGAACGCTGAAAGTCATAACAGTCTATAATGATAATGTATGTATGTATATGCAAGATTTGTACATCATGAAATTCAGTTTGTGATGTCAAAATCTCAATTTTAGTATAAAGTGCTTTATGTAACTTTACTCCTCCTCCTGCCCTATCCAGTCTGATATAGGTTTCTCACCCTGTGGTACCGATAGTGTCCAGAGCCTCTTCCTGACGTGTCTACTGCCAGACTACTATATTGCACTGTGGTCCATCCATGTTAGAACTATCAATATTCATCACTGTCGTTGATTTTATGGTAAAATATTCAACCCCCACAGTCGCTTCTTAGTGCCGAGGTTTCTTTAACTTACACTCCTCCAGAGTGCGGAGTGACACAGTGAACAATTTTAAATGTCAACACTCTCTACTAATTACCTTAATCCATTTTTTCAGCTAGCAGGACACTAAAGGTGTAATTTAAAATCCTACGGCACACTCATATGATTCTTATATTATATTCTAGAATAAAAGCAACATTTAAAAATGAATTTTCTTGGATATGGATAGAAATACAATTTCATGAAAGAAAACAATTACAGTTACATAATAATTTATATTTTGTTTATATATGGCTACTTTCATTAATAACACCATGTACTTGATCTTCGTGCCCTTTATTTGTGGCCAGGTCACCCTCATTATCATCAGCTGTCACCACTTCATTGTGTTCATGCATTTATTTATTTCTTTAGTGAATGGTTTTTAGTGCCAGGAGAGTCTGAGGGCATGTTCGTCACACCTTGTACAGGACACCCTTTTACGTTCTGTGTATCTGTGTGTCAGATGATGATGATGATGGTGGTGAGGGGGGAGGCAGGCTGAGGAGACACAGCCTATTCCTGCTGAATAACACTAAAATGTCTGCTCTAGGCTTAACATCCCTATCCAATGGACAAATCACCATCGACAGAGTCATACGGCCTTCCTCTGTATAAATACTTCGGAAAAGTTTGGAATTGAATCCAGGTTTTTGGAACACAGTCTAGTGATTAGCAATTGTATACCACCACCTCTCCTACCCTGATGGTAAACTGGCTAATCATGGCTAACCTTACTGATCATGGCTTTGTGTTTGTGCAGAAAATTTTGCTTCACATAAATAGGATATAGAAAAGGGAAGGAGAACTTTCACAGCCTTTGTAGAAATATCCTTTCTGAACAGAAATCCAGAATTATGCAGTGTCTTGCTTTGAGTACAGCAGGTAGCAGCTGAAACTCAGACAAGAGGTGGGTGGACAACTGTCATACTCTCCATGACCATGAAATGGTGCAACATTGTCTTAGATTACAGAGGAGTTACATTACTAAGACCAAGGCAGCTCCATCCTCACCAAGCATTCTTAGGAATCAATAACAGTCCACACTACCCAATTGGAATCTGCCAACGGAAGGAATTCTAGCTAAATATTTTTCAGTTTTTTACTCAAACTCTTAGTTTCACCAGAAATAGAGGCTT
Organism: Anabrus simplex; assembly: GCF_040414725.1. Classification (NCBI taxonomy): domain Eukaryota; kingdom Metazoa; phylum Arthropoda; class Insecta; order Orthoptera; family Tettigoniidae; genus Anabrus; species Anabrus simplex. The sequence continues at coordinate 221,706,454 of NC_090268.1, read as the reverse complement.
AAGCCTTGCCTAGAATTGTATTATTAAGATGGTTAAAGTGACATCTTGCAGCTCTCAAACATGTTGTCACGTTCTGAATAGGTTTTCAGCACTCTGGTGAATCTCCTCCTGTGGTTCTTCTCCCTCTCCCTCTCCTGTTTTATTGAGCTTAGTGAGCCAACCTTGTAGTATCTCTGCTCTCAGGATCATATAGTGTACCAAACTTCCCTCTTGCAGCCGAGGTGGAGGAGCTCCAAGGCCGCCTGAAGGTGTCTCGACACAAAGTGATGGAGCTGGAGAAGGAACTAGCTGCCATGAGTAATACGAGGGAGATGTTGGAGAACAGTATTGCTGAACAGGCTAAGGAAATAGACACTCTCAGGCTGGAGAATGGTACGTTGAAGAGACAGCTAGAGGAAGTGGAAGAAGACGCATCCGAAGTGAGGCAGAAACTGAACTCTGTCAGCAATGAACGTGCTGTCTTACAGCAGGAGATGCAGGAGAAGCAGTCTCAGATTGACTTGCTGCAGTTAAAAGTACAGCAGGTGAGACAACTGAAAGGTAATTGAATGTCACCTTTGTTTATTCATGCCCCAGTTCATGATTCTTAATGTTGACATTTTGCAATTCTCTCCTAAAAATACTACTCACAGAAGTAGCATGTTATTAAACCACTATTCTTTGGGGATCCTTAAAACTAAAATACTACTCCCAGAGGTTGCATGTTATTAAACTTCTATTGTTGTGGATTAATAGGGGCCATAAAACTAAAATATTACTGAGAGATATTGTGTGGTTTGCCATCAACAGGGACATCACCTCTCGGGTGAAATAAGACACTAATGTTCATGTCGTTGCAGCTGACCACTTCGGACAGGCCAGATGTGGATCATCTCCTGGAGGCGATGCACCAGCAGAAAATGGCCTTGGAGTGGCAGGTGTCAGAGCTGCAGCAGACCGTGAAGTCCATGGGAGTAGACAGAGAGCACGCTACTCAACAGTATCAGGACTACTTGCAGCAGTTTGACACTCAGCTTAAGAACATGGCTGAAAAGGTAAGTCCTTATTTCTATATCCCAGGCAGTTATTCTCATATCCACACAAAGATCTTGCAGTTGGCGCTGAGACACAAGCTGTACTGATTCTTTGAGCTAAATAGGCTGGAAACTGTGCAGGATGACGACTATGACTTATCCAGCAATGAACATGTGGATCAAGCTGCGAAAGAAGCGGAACTTCTCCCACCGATACTATGAACGTAACTGCTGGAGATATTTGTTCTCAGTGATGCTGAACTATCTTGGTGTTCTGGGAATCGGAATGGCCAACTATCCGAACTTCTAAAAAGCTGAAAACAGTTAAGAAGACAACTATGGTTGATGGTCTTGTTTCCAATTTTTGCAGAGAGAAGCCCTAGTTTTGTGCAGATCGTGGAAGATCTACGCCTCTTACCTCCTAAAGAGGGAAGATGTGAACCGATTTCACCGTGGTCCACTTCCCAACTGAGCATGTTCTTCTCTCTGGAACCTCGGCTCGCAGGAAGCACTTGAACTTACACTAGCCGATGACAACAATACTGCTGATCTCATCTTTCAATTTACGTGTGAGAGTGGATTAATGATGCATATATACGTTTGAAGTAGAAATACCATCAACAGGGAAAGAACAAACTCAAACCTCTTTTTAGAAGGAACCAAATTAGGATCAGTTTCTCACTTTAAGTACTTCAGAAGCACAATCTCGAAAGACAATATTGTTAAGCTGGAAATTCTCGGCAGGACACAGAAAGCATATAAACTTTTAAGATTGTCAGAAACCTACTCTGGGACTACAAAATACCACAAAAAGCAAAAACAACCCTGTACCACACCTACTTCATACAATTTCTCATATAGAGGCATGTTCACTACTAAACAATGACTACGGCAGAGTTGAGACAACAGAAATGAGATTCATTACAACAATGAATAAAACTACTACAAAGGACAAAATAAAGAACGAAATAGGAAGGGCCTCATTACCAGTGTAATAAAGAAGCACGGACGTCTGTGCTATGGGAACATTATGAAATAAAGAGTCTAACCGGCACCACCCTCTAGGACCCCGGTAACATCCTAGCGGTGATGAGGTTAATAACCTTACCCACCAGCTGAGGTAAAAAAGAGAGAGAGAGAGAGAGCCTGGTGTGAAGGTTGCTATTGTGTCCGCCCCAAATGGGTAGATTAAGCGAACACAAGAGAGAACAAGGGCCAAAGTGAAACAAGTCACAGTACATCAAAATATACAGGGATAAAACCAACACCAGCCAACAACATGATGCTAAAATTACCCAAAAGGAAAAAAAAAATAATAGAGACACTTACCCAAAACGTGGAGGAAAAGCGGCTTAAGGCCCGTGGACACCCAAACAAAGAAATAGTTGCAGCGCTACACCAAATGTGGTAAATGAAAACCAACTTTAAGTGATATGAAAGACAACTTTAATAGAAATTAAAATGAGAGGTAACAATTCAAAAAGATAATATCTGGAGGACACCCAGGTTCATCATTAAAAGAGAAGATCAAAGTCAGATAATAACTTGAACCAGGTGTTAAAGAATGTAAATACTCGTTTAACAGTAATTAGATTAACTTGCAAGAACTTAATATGTTGAGTTAATAAATAGCCAACAAGGCAGCTTTAAATAAGAAAATGTAGACTTCATTTAACAAATAATAAAGGAACTAATCCGTAAATATCAACAAGGAAAAACAACAGTGACCTCCATACCTCAAACAAGATAAGTAAAATATTGATTTAATTGTGATCGATCACGCGTTTAAGAGAAAAAAAATACCATACTTAGTAAACAATCAGTAGTTCCATGACCTTTAGGCCGGTTGCCTTTTAACTTTACCACAATTCAATTTCTACCAAGGGCAATTTCCAAGATCACACGAAAATAAAGGTTGAAGTTACACATTTCGCCCAGACAAGGAACGAGACGAAACGACAAAGAGGTTGGCCGAAATTAATCACTTTATATGAAAGAAATGCCAACGATACCAGGCAACAAAAATATTTCATCAAAGAAAAACACACGAACCAACAACAATCCCCATTAAAAACCAAACTGCCCACAACAAATACCCAAACACACGTTGCCATAGTCACGGACAAGCGAAGCACAGTCTACAAATAAGAAGGAAAACCAACGGTTTTAAATTAAAAATAAAATTTCACAGAAATCCCAGAAACAACGCAATAAAACAAAGCAAGGAGAAATAAATCCCAGAAGGCAAGGAACCCGAAGGAAAGCTAACCCCGCTACCTTGGAAACAGCGCCTTGGTTCACACCTTAAGATACAATCAAAGTGCAAAAAAACCTTTTACTTAATTTTAAGATAAACACGCTAATTTCTTTCACCGTGCGAACTGCATTCTAAAATGATTAATTGCCGAAACCGTTTCCTATGGTTCACAGACGCACACGATATCCAGCACAAATTTCGAAGAGGAAGTCTTAATCCAAATTATTATTATTATTATTATTATTATTATTATTATTATTACAGTTATCTTGAAGTACGCCGAAACACATTAATCTTCTTGCTTCCCCAGAATTACTTTAATCCAAAACAGTTACATACCTTTGAGTCCAGAAAAATTGAGAAGTCCAAACCTGGCCATTGTTATTGAAGAGCGGCAACCACGAGGCCGTGAACTAAGGTTGTTCACCAAGGATCCTGGAGAATTATCGTAGCAAAAACATAGTCCAATGAAACAGTAGGAGACCAGCAACTAATGGAATAAGGGATAATCCCTCTTAAGTTGGATTTCACGGGGGTTTCAGCACAACCACCCGCCGCATAGCGGGACACACACATTCACGTCCATCCATGGCGGCTACAGAACGCCGACTCCCCTGAAGTAGTCGCGGGTCGTCCACACTAGACTCGCTGCACCAACTCGCGCACGCGCAGTAGGCGCAGACCAATACTCAGTTCAGCAGCGCACGGCATACCATAACAAAAGGGTATATTGGCAAAAGCCGATTGACATAGAATTTCCAAATGGCAACACACACACGCCAGTTCGAAAAGGATATGGGGGGAGTCTCAAACTACTTAATACTGTCTCAAGAGTGAAAGACCTGCCAGAAAATAATTTAGCCTTACTCTCCAAGGGGAAGGCCAAAGAATCCCTGGATAAAGCAGTAAAATCAGATGTGGAGGAGAGGGGTCTCAGATGGAAAGATGTCCTGGAACAGAATGAATTTGGAAAATGATGGTGATGGTGGTGGTGAACTTACAAATTTGAAGTGTTCTGTTACTCAGGGAACTTGTATTACCTTTTGATATCTTAGTGTTCATTTCCTCGTAATAAAATAATTCCCTTCTCCCCCTTCATTATAAAAACTCATTAATTTAATATAATATAGTTTCTGTCTCCTTTTGCAGCTTGCAGCCATGAGCACAGAGAATGAACGCCTAGTGAACAGGGAGCAGAATCTAGTGAAACACATATCTGAGTTAGAGAAGCAGCTTCAGCAGCCACCACCGCCACCACCACCACCACCGGAGCCTCGGGAGATGGAAAGCGCTGTGTCTGCTCTGCAGGCTGAGTGTCGAGACCTTGCTGAACAGCTCAGTGCACAGGTAGGAAGGACATTTGATCATCACTTTTGTTCTTTACTGATAAGTCAAAGGAGCAAAATAGTTTGAATCGTTTCTTTACTATTGGTTTCACCCTAATTTTAGGATTTGAAATTTTTTCCCCCTCAGATATCACTATCCATTCAGTCAAGGTCGGCTCTTGGATACTTCCACCACACTGCTCTGTTTCGCATTGCTGCTTTCAGTGGTCCATTCCTGTCTTGGTGTCTGCTTGGATGGTGTCGATTCAACAAATTCTTGGACGATAACAGACATAATTGACGACTCCAGTAAACCAGTACACATTGAGTCCCTGTCTTGTTATTTTGCCCTCCAGAGACTTCTTTGGTCTGATGCGACAAGGAATGTGCAGAAGACCCCTCCAGCATCACAATCTTCCTGTGGTCAGCTTTCATCACAGTGCACGTTTTACAACCCGAGTTTGTAATGGGGAAGTTGACGACATTGACTGTGCGGGAGTTTGTTGCAGTCTTTACTTTTCCATAACTTGTTCAAACTTAGCATTGCACTGCAGCCAAGGACTATGTAATGCTTTATTTCAGGATTGGATTCTCCATCATGGTGGATTTTTCATCCAAGGAATATGAAATCTTGGATGTTTTCTATGCTTTAGTAGTTGATTTTGATTGTATTGGTGTCATTGAAAGCTGTTGTCAACATTATTGTTTGATATTGTAGATATAGACCAGCCTTGCATTTTCTGCTTAGACTGTAAGAATCATATACAGTGGAACCTCAATTCTCTGTTTTTGGAGGGACCGGGGGGGGGGGGGGGGGCACACGACACGTGCAATACGGGAAAACAGAAAATCTGGGAATGAATTTAAACCATCAACAATTTGGCTAAACATCACAAAAATGGCATGTGTTTAATTGTAATCTTACAAATACTCCTAACCAAACTAAATTACAGCTCTAATGGGCCTTTGCCTACCAAGCGAGCGCTGCTAAGCCTGCAGATTACGAGGTGACGCATGGTCAGTGTGACTAATCCTCTCGGCCGTTATTCTTGACTCTCTAGACCAGGGTTGCCATCTCACCATTAGATAGGTCCTCAACTACGTAGGCTGAGTGGACCTGAAACCAGCGCTCATATCCATGTAGAAATGCCTGAACTTCCCGGGAATCGAACGTGGGACCTCCGAGTGAGAGGCAGGCAAGTTAGACTGTCGGGCTAGCTTCAAACATGGATTATAGAAGCTAAAAATCTCAATATTTTACATTCAGTTTTACCGGGGAAACTTCATTTTCCCATGAAAACTTTCTTGTTAGCAAATTTGATTAATCAAACTCATCGAAAAATCTAATAACGCCAAGCCAAACAACAGTTGACTGCAAGTAGTGTTTAAATTCTCTAATCTAATAAAATGAAGCCTCTTAAATACAAAAGCATCCAATATGGTGGCAAAATCCCTTTTTTTAAATTTTTTTAAAATGTTATCTTCCATTGTAATTTGGTCATCCGCATACAGTTCGTAGAAAGTTTATGGAAATGTTGTACTGCGTAAATTAGGCCTACATGGACTTTAAAAGTTTATGTTGAACTCTAGCAAACTTGAGAATATGGTTTATATTATATGCATTATATTCAATTCTGCTCGTCACTAAACATAAGCAAATTGGAAAAAGAAAAAAATATCATTAAATCTCCAGTAATGTCTGTTATTCATAACCTTGAGCTCAGCTGGAAAACCCGCTCGCTGCCCAAGCCAGTGCGGGTGGGAAATGACACAAACTCTTTAAATGTTACGCTGCACAAATAAAACTATCTTCTTGTGGTCAGCTTTCTTCATACACAAAATCATAAACGTAAAATTTCCAATCTTATATTAGGACCAAAATAGTAATAGGCAGTCCCAAGACCTCCCATGGCTTCGTGTATGTAAGGTGCAACATCCTTTTTGGTCTCGAGAATATAGCCACATCCGATAATATTAAAATACTGGAGTCTTGTTACGAAGGAGCAATTTCAGTATGACCCCAATACGCACAACAAGGTTCATGGTTTTTTGTCCAGGACAACGTTTGCCCACACACAGCCAATATCGTCAAACAGTTTATGGCAATAGTTTGTCAGATCTCCATCTTCCAGACTTCTTCCTATTCCCATGACTCAAACTTGCTTTGAAAGAAAAGAGATTTGATGATATTCCTGACATCCAATGAAACGTGATGAGGCTTTTGAACACCATCCCAAAGGAAGCCTTCTTGCAAAGTTTCCAGGACATGTACCACCGATTTCAGCAGTGCATAGTTATGGGAGGGGATTATTTCGAGGGACAGTAAGGTCACTGTTGTGCATTGTTCATCTATGTTGATAGTACAGGACTATTCACCGAATTTTATTGTCACAGGTTGTAGTACGGAAGTGGAGGAAAGTGATGATGAGCCAGATTTCAACATTCTTAAATATATCAAACCTTACTTTGACTAAATTTCTGATGATACCAATATATAAGCAACAGAATAATTGAACAATTGTGATATTAATAAACTAAAGGACTTGCATATTTCCCCAACAGAAAAGAATGTCGCCAAATAGTGCACTGCATTGTTGGCTACAGCAGGCCAAAGTTTTTGGCCGTGTAAGAAGTTTGGTGTTGCTCTTCATTAAGAAGAATGTACGCGAGCAGACTTTCAGAAGAAAACATTTATAGATTTATTTTATGTGTTATGCTTTGTTAAGCTGTTTGAATATGTTTTCGCAAGGTGTCATTGGATTTAAAATCAAAACATAATTTGCTACATTGTGATAAATGTGTCCTTAGCTGCAAGAGAAGTCAGCCTTGCAGAAGAAGCTGGAAGACGCATCGAGGCAGATCAAGGAGTTAGAGACAGACCGACCTGATGCAGACCGTTTGCTGGCCACTATGGAGAGCGATAAGGTGGCGGCTGCCCAGGCTGTTGCTCAGAATCAGAAACTGAAGTCTCAACTGGAGGAGCTACAAGACAGCTTCATCAAGATGGTAAAGTCATCCTTTGTTCTGGCAACCTTTTGTAAGATACAACTGGAGGTGTTACAAGATGGTAAAGTAGCTACCCTCCTTGTTTAATTTCCCTGTTCTGTCATCCTTATGTAAGATACAACCAGAGGAGTTACCATCCTGTGATCCTTCTTGCCTTCTACTGGTCTCTCACAATTTAAAACAAGTATTCAATCTTTCCTCATCCTTACCCTACACAAAAATCCCCACATTCATTTTGAGGTGTCCACCATCCTCACTGTGAACCACACTAACCTGCACCCTGCCCTCTGAGTCTGTATGTCTTACCCCCCATCATCTAGCAGGCTTTTCCCATTCACACCCAACACCACCTCTCCTTCGTGCCCTTAAAGGTTCTGAAATTGGACATCAACTGGGGTGCAGTTCTAGTGAAGCACTCAGCCTTAACATGATATAACTGCTCCTCCTTGCTTATATCTCCCCTCCCTTTAACTCTCAACAGTGTCTTCTTTTCAACATTGACTTTTCCGCTGACAAAGGCTGCAGCCGAAAATTCTGGACCCTTGTCTTTCTTTAATGTGTACTCTATCCATGTGTGATTACACAACAAGTTGGTGCTCTCATATTTTAATGCTGTTATGTAAGATACAGTCACATTCCTGTTCTTCAGTTCTGGGTCCACAGCCACAAGCCTCTGTGAACATTCAGTTTGGAGTCTTCTATCCCTCTGCCAGCTCATACACATGGCTTTGTCTTAACGTAGGGAAACTTTGGCTTCAGTTAAAATCATTAGCTCTTTTGTAAGATATGATTGTGAAAATGGTAGCAGTTGTTTCTTATTGTATTTTATACAAGTTTTCACGCAAATACCTGCTTGTCAAAACTGTCTTCAGCACCTATCAAACCAGAAACAATTGTTACCAACATTTTAAACAGAATGCATTATAGTCAATATAGTTGCACTAAACAGAAAAAGGATAAATCTTTTTCGAATTACTTTTCCCCCTGAGGTGTAGTATTCATGCAATGAGTAGACCGTACATCCAACATCTCAATGCTGAGTGTCAGGTGGGGGTAATGGTCCCCTCGAGGGAGGAAATGACCCTGGAATCCATCACACATTAGCCACAGTGGTAAAGCAGGCTTAGGAGGAGCGTACTTCCATCGTGGTTCCCAACGGTCGTGGAGGCAGAAGAGGTCATGCCAGAGGAGCTGACTGTGAAGGCGCAGTTCAACTTTTCTTCAGCCGGTGACCATTTGTTGCAGTTTTGGTGTTCTGAAATCACACGTCTTATGCTTTGTGTGCCGTGATGAATGGCCCATGTATCATAGTGGGTGGGACACTTCATGGCAAGCAGCAATCCGCCTTAAACAGAAGCATGCTAATGGCAATCTCTTCTGCCATTTCATTTAGAAGTTCACGTTAACAGAACTGATACTGGCCTGTGCCTGTTAACATGGCCAAATTCTGGGCAGATATTTTGTAAATAACTGTTTAATTTTATGTAAATATTATAATTTCATATATTTTTATCTAATTTGTATCTGCAATCTATATTGTGCTACTGACACAAATAAATAAATAAATAAAAATTTAGGAGTTCAATGGCAATGGGATAAGGACAGTCGTAGCAGGTTTTGAGAGCTACTAGTCGGGACCTGCATGTTAGCAGCAGCTGTGTGATGGCCACCTTCCTCAGACCTGAGACTACAGTACTCAGGGATCTGGCCTTGCATCTGTGACTGGACAGGCTGGTTTAGGGTAATTGCTGCACACCCTGAATAGGGAAAGTTCTAGAAAACTTCGGTAGTCACACTTGAACCTGCCTGGGAATCTGCACTCAGGAGATCACTCCAATTTTTGCGGAGAAACTAGGAAAGAAATATATGTACATGACTACTGGAATGTGAAATGTCAGGACTCTAATGGACTTCATGAATCAGAGAGAACAACAGTACAAGCTAGCTAGGTTGGAAGTAGACGTTGTTGTTATTGACGAGACCAGTTTGGCTTACACCATCTTATGGTCAGAGGCGGTGGTGTTGGCTCTGCAGTGAAAGAACATCAGCTTAATGAAAGACTAATGACTCATCGAATTCCTCTTGCTGGAGATAGTTTTTTCACCCTTGTCTTTGCCTATGCTCCCACGTTAAACGATGATGAAGATTCCAGGAATCATTTCTATCACCAACTAAACAGTGTTCTTGCCAAGATAGCTACTAAGACAAACTGTTTTTACTTGGCAGTATTAATGCCAGGGTGGGAAGAGACAATCAATTATGAGGAAATGTCATGGGTAATCAATGTGTTGGAAATTGCAATGCAAATTTACTGCTACTTCTTGGTCTCTGCGCTGAGCATGAGCTTATATAAATTGAAAAATTAGTATAATGGTTCCACCTAGTCAATACTTATAAGTTTATATACTATTTGAAAGTTGTAAAAGCATCTTATTAAAATTACAGGACATGTTTTGGTCGCATTAGGCCATCTTCAGGTGTCTAGAATTAACTTAAAATCAATATACTAATAGTTACAAAACATGGATAAAATTCACACTCATATGATACGTGGTATTTACAAATTAAAAAGTACATGTTGAATCATCATCAAATGAAGTAGTCACTAGATGTAATGTAATGAAATTGGAACAGTTCTATGTAAAATGATGAAGATGTAATTAAATGTTTCTTCTGTCCTTAAAATTCGTTTCAGTCCGTTGATTCAGTAAAATTGTTGTTCCATGTGGAAAATGATTCATTGCCAGCCAGACTATTGAGTAGGAATCAACTGTCATCCAGTCATGTTTTGCGGTATGAAATCTAGAAGGAAAATGAAAAATTACTTAGATGAATATTAAAACTAGGGAAGCAAGATTTTGATAAAAATATAGAAAAACAGATATAAAACTCAAAACAGCTCTGTGTTTGTCATATCATGCTTGTATGCTGTCTAAATTGACATGACACTAAGTTGGTAACACGTTAGTCCTTGTGTATGACCAATGTTTATTGGCAGAGGGGAGCATGGGAGGGGAGGGGCAATGTAAACAAATGGAGTGAGGTGTGGAATGCGTACGTGAGACTGGCGTGTACCGTATTTACTCGTGTATTAGACCCCTTTTTTTTCCCACTTTTACAGCTAAAAAAAGTAACCAAACCAAACCCCATGGCGCTACAGCCCCGAAGGACCATTGCCTACCAAGCGACCGCTGCTCAACCTGAAGGCCTACAGATTACGAGGTGTTGTGTGGTCAGCACGATGGATCCTCTTGGCTTACTAGGCCGGGGCTGCTATCTCAGTTGTAATCACATAGGCTGAGTGGACCTCGAACCAGCCCTCAGATGCAGGTAAAAGTCCCTGACCTGGTCGGGAATCTAACCCGGGGCCTCTGGGTAAGAGGCAGGCATGCTATCCCTACACTGCGGGGCCGGCAAAAGAAAAAAAGTGGGGGTGGGTCCAATATGTGATAGCCTGAAATTTTGTGCAGTGGACACATGACTTCTAGGTTGTAAAGGGCTATAAATTATACGTGTAAACATTCTACACTATTATTTAACAAACTTGTGAATGTATTTGAGTTATACTGGCTATTTTCGATGGAACACAGTATTTCTAAATGTAAAAAGACAATAAATGGTGAACACGACTTTTAGGCCTACATATAAAAATAAATAGTCAGTTTTAATTACTCTTATATCATGTCATTCGTTACATCTCATTAATTCCTCTGATGAGGTTGACATCAGGAAGGGCATACGGTCGTATAAACTCTCTACGACGATTTGTCTCACTTCATACTCAATCCTGTAAAGTAAAGGGATACGGACCTCGTATAACCATATTTTCTCGCATAATTAATGGAGTTCTTTTACAGAAAATACAGGCAAAATCTTCGGATGCATGAATTATTCAAGGAATTCAGATATTTAAAAAATTATTTTCAATTCATTTACATTTTTAAAATACATCAAATATAATATGCACACAATTTTTTCAGCTCATTTTCGGTTATCGTTATTTGGCATGAAATTCCAGTGTGAGATTTTTTTCTGAAAAGTCAAATAGGGTACATCAGGTAAGTTGGACATTCGGGTTTGAAGTACCAACACTGTAAAATATTCTTCCTGTCACGAGCTGGCAATACGACCTGAAGTGAAATAAACATGAATAAATAAACGTACAATTCATGTAAGTACGTTATGATATACTGGCAAAAAAAAAAAAAAAAAAATTGTCCAACACGAGAAGGGCTGGGCTAGATTTCCTCAAACATTCCTATCCAATCTTGTACGAGTGACGTGTCTGTCCACCCTTTTTCTTGGATACGAACGTGGATCCCTCGCAGAAATTTTACTTAAGGCATTGTTTTTCATTTTAGAACAGTGTAAGATGCAAGCTTTCTGCCATCACCTGTTACAGCAAGCATTGCGGTACATTGTTTTTCACTTTCGGTTGTGCGTACAATAACACTCGATGTCCCCTTCTTATTGATTGTTTGACTTTGTGGCATATGGAAACTGATTGGCGTCTGACCTGCGGTTCCTTCACTTTACGCCTCTCAAAGAAAAATGTATGAAATTCATTTACTCTTAGGTTGAAATCATTCTGCATTTTTTGGCATATTGTTGTTCTTCGTCAGGGAGAAAGTCCATTTCTCTTAATAAAATTAATCATCCTGCCTCGGCTAACCTTCAGATCTGTCCGAGACACTGACTCCATGTGCAGCAGCTATTTCTTGTCCTTTAAAATAAAGCATTTTGTGAGAAATGGCATATCCAACATTGCCATAACAAAATAATATATTTATGCAGATCCTCCTCTACTTTCAGAAACACCGAGCGAGTTGGCCATGCGGTTAGAGGCGCGCAGCTGTGAGGTTGCATCCGGGAGATTGTGGGTTCGAATCCCGCTGCCGGCAGCCTTGAAGATGGTTTTCCATGGTTTCCCATTTTCACACCAGGCAATGCTGGGGCTGTACCTTAAGGCCACAGCCGCTTCCTTCAAACTCCTAGGCCTTTCCTATCCCATCATCGCCTTAAGACCTCTCTGTGTCGGTGCGACGTAAAGCCACTAGCAAAAAAAAACTTTTAGAAACTTGCCGCCTTTTGGTCTGCGAAATGATTTGTGAGACTTGTTGATCGCTTGAAGTGCACTTCTGTTACCATGGTAGCGCACGTTGCATTCGGACGCTGAATACTTGCGGCCCTATGCTCGTGTGTTTCGGTGTTGTGAGTTTACATGATGCAGTATCACTTGAATTCTTGCCCACCGTCAACTAACAAGCAATTTTGAGATCACAGAAAACGAATGTCCTGTTCCTGAAACACTCATAAATACGTTTGTATCAGACTGGAATAGAGTGTCACTAGTCACTTCAGTGCTGATTCTCTCACTGTACTAGTGCAGTGGTATTCCTACGAACTGATACCAGCACATTGCAGTATTTGGAATGCCTGGTTTCGCAATAGGAAAGCTACTACCTCAGTAATTGACATCTTTATTTCGAAACTCATTTGGAGCTGTGTGATGGATGTTCAAAGAAGTGGGTGCGTCAAATACGTGACATTTCTTTTTCTCCACTTTAGACCCAGAAATTATGGGATACATAACTTGTGCAAGGGCGTGTTAATTATGTGAGAAAATACAGTATCATATTATGCAATATTGATGCAAAATAATAGCCAGTCATTTTTCTCCGTCAGTTGAACAGTAGGCCTACCACACAGTAAACCTGATCACTGCTTTCATTTGAATTATCATCTTGCTTCGCCAACTTCCCTGCTACCGGCATGTCGTCATTCCAGTGACGTTATCTTCACTGCCATCTCATCAGCCAGGCATTGCAGTCGAGAGCATTGAATGTTCCGTCTTTTTGAGCCTTTTAAAAATAGTTTAATTCTCGGCTATAGAGTCTAAACAGTGTGGATCTATTCCCAAATGGTTTCTGGAGATGGTCTCTGATATTCCCAGTTGGCGTATGTCTGGCAGAAGCCACTCGTTCCAAATAAAGCTGTGTAGAACGCGTGCCAAACTACCAGCTGATAACTAGTGTATGTTACGAGTTGCATTTCCGAATGTAATACGTAGTGACTGGAAGCATTCTTTTGATAACTGCGACTGTTGAAAGCCAGATCATTATTTTTAAGTATATTTCATTCTTGTTCTTAACATTTATCACATCAGGATTTACCTAAACAGCTGTAAATGAGATAAGAGAGACTGCATTGTTCAGGTTAGGTTTGCTATCACCCGGATAGTGCCAAAAGTTCCACATCGGAAAGAATAAAAATAAATAACAGGAAAGTTTGCCGCATTTATGGATATCTGCAGGTGTGGCGGTAGTGCGTTTCATCATCATCATGATTAATTTTGTACGTTTGTTGTCTCCATTTTTTTATTAACACATACCCTAGGATGTTTTGTTTGGCATATCCGAAAATTATTAACAGTAAGCAGGAACATAAAATAATAGTTAGGTACGTTGGCGAGTAAAACAGTCATTATGAATGGGTAGTTTATATCACGTTTTAAACCTACTTCTCTCCAAATAATACCTATATTGTCCCACGTTAGGATATATTAAATGATCACTTTATTAATGATCTCACCAGCTATATTAATAGCAACAACCGTGAATATTCTCAACTAACGTAAACTTGTTTCGTCATCCCAAGGGTGTGCAGCTCGTTCTTGACACGCCCCCAGTGGAGGGGAGTTACATGTACCATTTTTACCGCATATTAACCGTCTTGCCATTCATAAATCTCTGGCAATACAATACCGGGAATAAAACTGAGACTCCTGAGAACGGCAGCTAATTGTGCTAACTGTTATGCTACCGAACATTATTAACTACAAAACACAGACATATAGCATGATAACATGACTGATGCATGCTTGCAATACGCGGGTCGGATACGAAACTATTCACCTATTTGTGCGATGTCACCAGAGCTGCAGTAGGCCTATGCTACGAAGGTGGACATTTATTAACTACGGAACACAGATGTATCGCATGACTTGAATGCGTAGTTTCATTTTGTGGGATGTACGGACGAAACTATTCACAGATTTGTGTGATATCATCGGAGCTGCAGTAAGACTTGTACCTGCTTCAAAGCGGAATCGTTTTTGTTCTCTGACGAATTACGTTGGGGGGGTCTTGTATGTGAGATTTTTCTTCATTTCCGTTGTCTCGAAAAGACGGGGGTCTAATACGCGAGTAAATAAGGTAACATGGTGATGGCAATTAATTGAACTTATTATAAAAATTTATGATTTCATCGTATTTCATTTCATTGAGGTTGAAGGTTCCATTAAATCTTTGATCCAAGTGAATGTGGATATCTTCCCAGATATTGAGTAATTTGCCCTTCTGTAAGATCTTCATTGTATTCATGTCGTTTTCAATGGAAGTATAGGAGTGCTTGAAATCTTTCATGTGTTCGCTTATGGCTCAGAATCTGAAGATGGCCTAATGTGGCCGAAACATGTTCTGTAATTTTAATAAGATGATTTTACAAATTTGAAATAGTAAATAAACTTATAAGTATTGACTAGGTGGAATCATTATACTAATTTTTCAATTTATATAACATAATTGTCAATACGGATCCAAAATGAAATTTATTTCATGAGCATGAGCTTTTCATCACCAATATGCAGTTCCACCTACCTAACCGCTTTAAAGCTGCGAAAATGGCACCTCATAGAATATGTCAGTGATCGACAGTGAGACATGAAAAAATGTTCTGATTAACACTTTCATTACCAGCTTCTGCTTCTGGGGCCCAGCCATTTTTAAAAAGCCACGTACTTGACAGCTGAGTTCTACATTATTGCATATTAAAGAAATCACTATTGAAAAAGAAATATATTTACATACAAAAGACGTAACATATGTTTCCTCACAGTTTTATTTGCACCCGTATATACGTCAAATATTGGAGCCGCTCGACGATAGAAAGGAGACTCAGGATCGTTGTTCCTGTCTAGATTACTATTTACGCTTCCAGTGCTTTCAGTACACACAGAATCACATTCACTTTCACTATATGAAGCTATCAGATCTTCACCTGAATCGCTATTGTGCAAAATATGTACATTTGTTCTTCTGGAATCATTCTATCGCTACAATGTTTAATCATGTTTGAAACTTCGTCTACTACACAACCACCGCCACTTGCTATTTTACTCGGTTTGAGAAGCACCAAAATTAGCTTTTAAACAAAGAGTAAAAGAACATAAAGCGAGGGTGGTACAGTGTTGAGAAAAGAAGAAAAATCTTCTAGATAATACGCTTCTGGTCTCTGGAAATAGAAGCATATTGGGTTGAGCTACACTAAATGAGCACTAAACGACTTTACTCCTCTATGGGCGACAGAAGACGGCGTGCTTAAACAACCATCCTCTTCTATGGTAGCAAAGGTGTTAAGAGGATTGCTCTGCATGGACTTCTATTTAACTAAGGATCTTCACACCGTAAACCAAGATCTTTCTTCTCGACCACTACTGGGAGAAAATTCACTATCACCAAACTTCAGAATAAAGCTGTGAGTATTGTATTCAACATTAGAAATCATCGTAAGTAGGGCCCCATCCTCAGAAATGTGTAGGTCACCTATATGGCGTCAATTCAGAGGACCTGTACCAGGCCTCTCTGGAGGCCATACAGCATTAATATATGTATGTATATACGTATAAACATGCGGCACCTTGTGACAAGCACGAGAAGGCATTATTAACCTGTTGTCCATGTGAGGGGTGGCAGTACTCCTTTTTAAGATGCTTAACCGCCAGTTACCAATTCTGATGTATGACCAGAGACCACTTTGTTTATGACCTGTTGTGCAATGACGTCATGTATTGAGTGTCCAAAGAACACTTTTCATTTCAATATGTATGCATATCATTGAGGTAGCAAAGTAACCAGATTTCTTTTTTTGGTTCTGTCAGCTCATTCTGCTGAGTAACTGCTTCTGCAGTACTCTGGAGAGGCAGGTTTTTTAATTGATTCCCACGGTATCCCCTGCCTGTCATATGAGGCGACTAATAGGGGCCTCAGGGGCTCTGAAATTTGGAGCGTGGATTGGCGCCTACGGGGCCCTGAGCTGAGTCCTGGCATTACTTCCACTTACTTGTGACAGGCTCCTCACTTTCATCTATCCTATCCGACCTCACTTAGTCAACTCTTGTTCTTTTCTGACCCCGACAGTATTAGAACACTTGAGGCTTAGGGAGTCTTTCATTTTCACGCCCTTTGTGGCCCTCGCCTTTCTTTGGCTGATATCTTCATTTTTCGAAGTGTCGGATCCCTTCCATTTTTTCTCTCAGATTAGTGTTACGTAGAGGATGGTTGCCTAGTTGTACATCCTCTTAAAACAATAATCACCACCACCTCTATCAGGAAGTAGCCCCGAGACAGAATTAACCAATTAAGGTTAAAATCCTCGACCTCTTGGACTAAAGGCCAGCATGCTAACTATTAAGCCATGGGGCTAGACGTCATTTGCTGGTGCTAATGCTGTCAGTAACTTGCAGATGTTCTTAATGCCTTGTAAACTACTAAATATGTATGTTGTCCCATTGGCAATGCACATTCTTTACATATTTTTGTTTTGTCTCTTGTAAATATTAATTATTAACATTGAAGTATTTGTTCATATTACTGTATTTCTCCAAATCCAAGACAACCCTGAATGCACGACGACCCTCACTTTTTCCTTAAAAAAATTAAATCAGGCTTAAAAAGTGCTTTGTGAAATCATAATTTTATTTATAACAAATTTGAGATTTAATTTGAGAAGTAAAATATACACAAGTACGGTGTCATATAAATCTTATCTACTTCACTAATCATTTTCATTAGAGATATCCGATACTGCCTTTGAAAGTTCTGGGAATTCCTATTCACGAGCCCGCATTCGTATCGCATCTCATGTTACGACCATTACAACCCTGCATTTTTCACGCCCATACCTCACAATTCCATGTTCGACTTTAAAGTGCTCTTGTTGCGGGCCACTGAATGCTCTTCTTATACTGTACGCATTTTTTGACTACCTTTGTCTTCACGCCAACCCTGAACGTTGGCTTTAATTATGCCATATTTTCTTGCAGCTGCACAAATATTCTTTATTTTTGCATGTTTAATAACCATTAATTTAAAATTGGCATCATAATATTTACAAGAACTCGTTGAAAAATTTTGTCAGCAATACTTGTTCTATGTGTTTCTGCAATACGATGATCCATCTATAAAACTCTTGCTAAACATCGGGTACAACTGGTTGCTGCTAGACGCACGGCTTCAGCAGCTTGCAGGGTACAGTATAATAGACGTGGACATTGAAGGTCAACAAGTTTTGTGAGCAGTGATATGGCCATTCCGCACTAGCGTATTTCGCACACATACCTCACAATTTCATCTTTGACTTCTTTGAAGCGTCCTTGTTGCGGGCTATTGAATGCATTTTTTTGTACAGTACACATTTTAAAGCTATCCTTGGTTTCACACTACTGCCAAAAATTGGCTTTAATTATGCTGTATTTTCTTCTGGCTGTGAAGTTATTCTTCATTTCCATGTGTTCAATAACCATTAACTTTAAATAGGCATCATCAATGAAAACCTGCTGAAAATTCGCCAGCAATACCTGTTCTACATGTCTCTACAATACGACGAACCATCATGAAAATATTCCTGTTGTCTATAAAACGGTAAGCATCAGGTACAGTAGACGAGTTATAACTCTGTCACAGAGTAACCATGGCCTTTCTGAGAATTCTAAGGGTTGTATCCTTGCTATTCTAATTCAAATGACATTTCCTGCACAGCTGGGGCTCGAAAGTACATTACGGTTGACCTTGCAATTAGCTCAAGAGAGTAGGCCTAATGTTTTGATGCCATTCTGCGGATTTGAGAAACTTGTTTTAGAGGCTAGTAGAATTTCATTCTGTTTTCACTATTTTCCGGAACCAGTGACGTTACACAGAGGCACTGTACAATTGACTGCCATGGCTAGCGATGTATATACTGCCGTGAGTGAGAAAACCAGTCGTGCTATAAACATGAGCACGTTAATGTTTATTGGTTGATGCTATTGCAGAACAGCTGCGTGGAGACATCAAAATAGTTCATTAGCCAGTTCATAGCATAATGCGATGTTACGTGCAAAATGTCCAGAATATAATTTCTCAAATAAAGTCAGAATAATATGCACAAACAGATTCATTGTCATTAATATAAGCAAGCAATTCAATCTGAAGAATGCCGGGAACCCATGCCCTCATGCATGACCCGCCATATTGAATCTCTAGCCTCTATGACACCGTCCGTTTGCGCCGTCTTGCACCTTTAACCATAATGACACTCCGTTTGCAAAGGCTCGACGGAAGCTTTACCTCCACTCACCTCCATTGAGTTGATGTGGAACGTGGTAAACGGATATGTTGCACTTAATAATAAAACTCGTAGAAGTCAGAACATTAACGAGGCTCTGGTGAGTGTGACAGCTGAAATGTGGCGTGCCTTTTATCACATGGTGACGGAAGAACTCAGATTCTGGGAATCGGACAGTCTTAGCAATAGGACTGTCGACCGTATTTTCATTAATCCGAATGCTATGAGTGGCAGCGAGAAAGAAAGAGAGAAATCCGACCTGGAAGGAGTTTGTCCTTTATCAGATTCTAATTAGGCAAAGTAGGGGGAGAGATGATACTCGTACGTGGCGCGTCCCAGGTGGCGGATAGGGGGGGTCCTAACCGGCTTGCCGGCAGACTTGAGGGAAATAGAATACCTCTCGCGGACCAAACGCACACCCCCTGTGGGTGGGGGAGGCGGACGAAGAATTCACCCACGGTATCCCCTGCCTGTCGTAAGAGGCGACTGAAAGGGGCGACCAAGGGATGATTGAATTAGAACCATGAAACTACTTTTGATTCGTACCATCACGCGGGGAACACCATGGGTCGCCTTTACTAATGAGTAGTACCACTATATTTGGTACACAATAGGTTTGTGATCAGTAGCAGCAGAGTGTGGTTCACCTGTGGGTTTCCAGTACCCGTGATTAGTACCATTGTGAGAAACACCATGGGTCTGGGCGTTGCCTGTGAGTTGTACCGGTACTCACTATGTGAGGTACACCACGGGGCCCGTGGGACCGGCACCCGCAACTAGTACACCTAGGTGGGGAAACTCATCGGTTTGCGTTGGCTATGAGTGGCGCCATTGTGTGGGAAACACAATAGGTCTGCGTTACCTGTACGAAGTATAATACTTGTGATTAGTACCATCTTGTGTGGAACACTGTGAGTCTTCGCTACTTTTGATTAGTACCCCAACATGACAAATACCATGGTTCTACTTTACTCGCGACATGTACCATTCTGTGGGGCCTTAGACTTGGATTTTGCACCCCTTTAGACATCAAGCATCCTCGATTCAGGATTCTGCTTTATGAGTGGTCCCTTGGTGAGTAATAAATTATATATGATCCCTTTTTTTTGTTGAATCCACTAATTTTTTTTGTTTGCTCGTTTTTTGTTGTTGTTTTTCTTTTTGCTTCATGTCCATCCATTCCTTCTTCATGACAGTTTTTTTATTTTGGTCAGTGGATGATTTTGGATTTTTTGTTATTTCATTTCGTGCCATTAGGGGCCAATAACCTCGATGTTAGGCCCCTTTAAACAACAAACATCATCATCATTTCATCCGCATCAGTGATATCTGGCAACAGTATGATGTAATCGCGGCAATCAGGCGAGTTAATGACAGTTCCTAAACAACCCCACGTGACTCTTGCCATGTTCTCCGAAGTAGCCCAGTCATTCTCCAATCAATGTAAAAACCGCAGATGGATACATGATGCTCTTTGTTTACATCAGTTTTAGTTCTCTCGATGATGGCAGAATAATAAAGACGCAGACTTGAAGGTTGAGTTTTGTGCATGCGGTGGGTGAAAGGAAGCAGCATGGTTATCGTGGTAGCTGCCAGTGGTGTTCATTACTGTTACGCCACAAATGCAAGACGACCCTTGATATATCACATACTGGGCGAGTTGGCCATGCGATTAGGGGCGCACGGCTGTGAACTTGCATCCGGGAGAATAATGGGTTTGAGCCCCACTGTCAGCAGTCCTGAAGGTGGTTTTGCATGGTTTCCCATTTTCACACCAGGCAAATGCTGGGGCTGTACCTTAATTAACACCACAGCGGATTTCTTCCCATTCCTCGGCCTTTCCTATCCCATTGACGCCATAAGATTTATCTGTGTCAGTGTGATGTTAAGCAAATTGTAAATAATAATAATAATAATAATAATAATTAATAAATAAATAAATAAATAAAATTTATTGCATGAAATTCTGAGAAAAGACAACGTCTTGGATTCGGAGAAATATGGTACATAGTATTTATTTTATGTAGGTTATTGTTAGTGTTGAAATGTCACTTCACAATTCCTATACCATAATTGTACAGTATGTGTGAGAGCGAGGTAAATGAGGTGTAGAGTCGTGTTAGTTACTGAAAAGAGAGATCCATTTCGTGTTCCAGAGCAATGACAAAATGGAGCTAACGGAGCGTCTTCAGCACGAGCAGCATGTCAATAAGGAACTGGGAGAGAAACTGGCTCAGCAACAAGTTCAGCTACATGATGCAAGGTCAGAGCATTTCTGTTTTTTCTGTCAACAGATACGACAATCTGTTTATAGTTTTCTCTCAGCCTCACATCTCTTGATAACATATATCCTTTATTTTGCCACAGTTATTCTTTGTTCTTGCTAATATTTATGAATAAAAAGGAACAAGAAGTTTGTAGGCCAGGCTGAGTAGCTCAGAAGATACAGCGCTGGCCTTCTTTGCCCAACTTGACATGTTCAATCCTGGCTGCGTCCAATTGTATTTGAAGATATTCAGATATGTTAGCCTCATGTAGGTAGATTTACCAGCATGTAAGAGAACTCCTGTGGGACGAAATTTTGGCACTTTGGCATCTTCAAAAACTGTAAAAGTAGTTATTGGGACATAAAACCAATAACATTGTTATTAGAAGTTTGTAGAATTAGTTAACACGATATTATGATCATGGTCACCAGACCTATATTTTTATTATGAATATTGATAGAACATACAGTGTAATACGGCTGTTGCCATCGTTACTTTACTCATTACCATGATGATTGAACAGTTCTTATCGAAATTGTTGATAAGTTTAGTCTAGCATGTTTTACTGCAATGGTAGGGACAGAGCACACCTCAGGCTTAGGATATTCTTTTGTCTCGACAATATAAACATGTCCTAGGTCATTTCTCAAATCCTTTCTCTTCTCTGTCATTATTTAACTTGTTACGACGACGATTGAACAATTTTATTTAGCGTATGGCAAATACATGGACAGTCATTGTAATCATGAAGAGTTGTCTTGCAAATGGTTTGCCCTTGTGATAAGTAGGTTTTGAGCAGCATGTTCGTATTTTTATAGCTTTGCAAGTCATTGGTCTTCTTCGGAGGCGTTTACCTTCAACAATCTCAGTCGCCAAACTGCCATGCTGAATACTGCAGCCCTCTCTAGGGACACCAGGACCTTGACGTTGAGTGGGGGCTTTTCTTTTTTTAATTAATTTTCAAATTCCTCTGTTGAATAAATAGTTTAATTTTATTTTAATTTTTGTTTCCATTTAACATGTTCTTAGGGGACAATTGCCTACTTGTACTTCCTCTTAAAAGAAGAATCACCACCACTGACCTCGAATGACTTAATGTCGCCAAGCCAGACAAAAATTAAATGCAATGTACTAAAGTGTCCTAATGCCATAAAATGATGAACACAGACTGTTGTTCTCTCTTGCTCTCGCTCTCTCCAGTTGCGACTCCTCCGTTAGATGACACTGACGCTGTTGTTTATAAAATTTGATCGGCTAGTTAGTAATAAGAAAATGTTGGAATTGGCCAAGCCTAAAATCTCTTTGCAAGGGAGCATAGCATGACAAGTGCTATCTTACTTTGAGGAATACCTCCCTGTGCTTACAATGGTGGGAGGATTGGAGGGATGCAAATGAGATACTGGCAGAACTAAATGAAAGTGCTTGGAATAGAGCTGGATGGAGACGCAGGTCAGGATATGTTCCTTGTTATTATATTGTTCAACGACCTTTGTCTGGGTCTCCATCTCTCTTAACATGTCAAAACCATCTGTGTTCTGACATCCTCATTTCTTACCTTGTCCTCCTATTTCGTCTTTGCTATTTTACTTCTGAAAACTTTCATCTCGCTGGCCTGTCTTTTTGTCAGTGTGCAGGTCTCAGGATGGGAAAATAATACCAGTTTCTCATACTCTGTTATATTCTGCATCAATTTGCTTCCCAAGTACTTGAAGCTTATCCAAAATTTCAGGCTCTAATCTGCCATTTTTGCAGGACCATTCTTTTCTCCTTCTCCTTCTCCTCTGCTCATCTATGTATTCCATATTTACCATTATATTCACCTGACCTTATACTTCCTCTCCGTTTGCTTCCCATACTTCAAGCAACTAAGTCCACTTACATTCCTTAAACTTAGAAAATGAATTATGGTTCATTATGGTTTACAGAACGAAGCATGTTACGTTGTTACAGAAATCATCTTGAACAAAAGCAGCAGCTTCTCATTGAGCTTCAGGAAAATTCATCGAAACTATCCAGTGAGGTTGAGCAGCTCAGGCAGTTTGAAGAGCAAGGAAGGTTAATGAGTGAACCACAGGTTTGTAACCTTCAGTTAGTTATCTATAGCTGATAGAGTAACTCAGTGATACAGGCTGATGAGTGAACAGCAGGTTTGTAGCTCTAAGTTAATTATCTGTAGTTGGTAGAGTAACGCAGTGATGCAGGCTGATGAATGGACCCAGTTTTGTAACCTTCAGTTCGTTACCTGTAGCTGATAGAGTAACTGACTGGTACAGGCTGATGAGTGAACCGTAGGTTTGTAACATTCAGTTAGTTATCTATAGCTGATAGACTAACTCACTGGTACATGCTGAAGAGTGAACCACAGGTTTTTAGCTTTTAGTTATCTGTAGCTGATAGAGTAACTCACTTGTACAGGTTGATGTGTGAACCAAAGGTGTGTAACTTTAAGTTAGTTATCTGTAGCCAAGGTTGAGTAACTCACTGGTACAGGCTGATGAGTGAACCAAAGGTGTGTAGCCTTAAGTTAGTTATCTCTAGCCAGGATTGAGTAACTCACTGGTACAGGTTGCTGAGTGAACCACAGGTTTGTAGCTGTAAGTTAGTTATCTGTAGTTGACAGAGTAACTCACTGGTACAAGCTGATGAGTGAACCAAAGGTGTGTCACCGTAAGTTAGTTATCTATAACTGATAGAGTAACTCACTGGTACAGGTTGATGAGTGAACCACAGGTTTGTAGCTGTAAGTTAGTTATCTGTAGCCAAGATTTAGTAACTCACTGGTACAGGTTGATGAGTGAACCACAGGTGTGTAACCATCAGTTAGTTATCTATAGCTGATAGAGTAATTCTGTGATACAGGCTGATGAGTGAACCACAAGTTTGTAGCTGTAAGTTAGTTATCTGTAGCTGGTAGAGTATCTCAGTGATACAGTCTGATGAGTGTACCACAGGTTTGTAACCTTCAGTTAGTTATCTGTAGCTGATAGAGTAACTCACTGGTACAGGCTGATGAGTGAATCAAAAGTGTGTAACCTTCAGTTACCTAAAGGTATGTATATATATATATATATATATATATATATATATATATTGTATGGAACAAATGATGTACATTATTGTACACAAATATGTACATAATAAATTAAAAGTGAATATCAAGACTCTTCAGCCAGGAAAGCACTGGAACTGATGCTTTCATGAACTCTTCCCAAACACCTGTGAATCTACATTGTGGACACGTCCTAATGATGTGGTTCATCGTCTGTTCTTGAGCTCCGCAGTCGCAAGTAGGTGAATCTAGCCATCCCCATTTGTGCAGCGTTGCTTTGCACCTATCCTGACCAGTTCGTACACGGTTTAGTTGGCACCACGTACTTCTTGGTAGATCAGTTCCTGGAACATGCTGGGAAGGATCATCTAATTGTATTTGACGAGATGATGAGAAATCTCTCCACCCTTCCTTCCATACTTTGCTGATGTTGAAAGGCCCTGGCTGCTTAATAATGTTACCATCCCAAATAGGCTTCCTGGATTTCAGACCCATGGTTGGTGGATTACTCAGTACTGAGTGAATCGGAAGGTGTTTAAAGTCAGGACAGATGTAAGTTTTCCAAGTTTGAGCAGCAGCTTGTTGTCTTCTCAGTTGTGGAGGAGGTATACTTGCCAGTACGTGCAACCATGGCACAGGGATTGATCTTAGTGTGCTTGTTATGATCCTTAAGGTCTCATTGAGCTGAGTATCCACTCTGTGGACATGAGCACTTCTGTACCATACCGGTGCACAGTATTCGGCAACAGAGTAGACCAGTGAAAGGCTTGCCATAGGAGGAGTACTTGCATCAGCATCGCATGTTGTGCCGGCTAGTTTGCGAATGATGTTATTCTTGGTCCTAAGTTTTCCTGCAGTATTCTCAATGTGTTTTCTGTAAGTCAGAGAGCGGTCGAGAGTAACTCCCAGGTATTTTGGGTTAGGATTGTTTCTCACCCTTTTTCCGCAGAATGTAATGTTCAGCTCTTATTTGGAGATTCTATTGTTAAGGTGAAAAGCTGTGACCTCCTTTTTTGATGGATTTGGGCAAAGCCTCCATTGTTTGCAATAGTTTTCTAGTTTTTGTAGATCCTGTATCAGGATTTCTTCTCCTTCTTCAAGATGGTTAGTTTGAATTGCTATGGCAGAGTCATCAGCATAGCAGAACTTATGGGACATTGTTTCTGGTACATCGCTTGTATATAGGTTGAAAAACAATGGGGCTAAGACGGATCCTTAAGGGAGGCTATTCTTGATGGTGTACGACTTGCTACTTGATAGAGTAACTCACTGGTACAGGCTGATGAGTGAACCACAACCGAGCTCGATAGCTGAAGTCGTTTAAGTGCGGCCAGTATCCAGTATTCAGGAGATAGTAGGTTCGAACCCCACTGTCGGCAGCCCTGAAGATGGTTTTCCGTGGTTTCCCATTTTCACACCAGGCAAATGCTGGGGCTGTACCTTAAGGCCACGGCCGCTTCCTTCCTACTCCTAGCCTTTCCCTGTCCCATCGTCGCCATAAGACCTATCTGTGTCGGTGCGACGTAAAGCAAAAAAAAAAAAAAAAAAAAAAAAGTGAACCACAGATATATAACCTTAAGCTACTTATCTGTAGCCAGGTTGAGTAACTTAGGGCCTGTACTACGACAGTCAGATAAAAAGTGCGGTATAAATTTATTTGGCAGTTTGGACATTTATCTGGAAGTTTGGTTGGAACCGCATACTACGACTTTCGTTTATGTCAATCTGGGAAAATATTCTCGAGTATAGCTATGCCGAAGTTGGAGAGGCTGTTAACGCTCTTATCTGGCACTTAGCTCTTATCGGGGATGCTACTCTAAAGAATCAAGATGGCTAATCATGAAGATGAATCTACATCTGCATGATGCTATGCGAAATTAAGTTGTTACAATGTAATTTATGTATATATTTATAAAGTATGTCATGCTTCCTGTCCAGCTATCACAGAATTCTTAAATATTTCCCAAGCTAGGAAGTTGTTGCTACTGAGTATATCACTAGAACACAAGCAGGCAACCGTAAGCTTCATGGGTAGCCGTGGTCGTTAGGGCAGCAAAGCTTGCTGCTTAGCAGTTTTACGTTGGTTCGAGTCCCAATAGTCTAACATGTTTTTTACTTTGTAAATGGTAGTCGGTAGGGTACTAGAGGTGATAGTACACATTTCCTAATCATTAAAATGCATGTCAAAAGCGTGAGTTCTATTCCAAATCTGCGACGCACATATGGAGTAAAGGTACACGACGTTGTTCATGGCAATTCGTCCGTCGAATGAAAATGTTAAGGAGGTTATATTTCTTTTACTTCATAATAACTTGCTACAAAAGTATTTACGCTAAAGTGAGATAGATGCTTGCCAGTTACTATTCTCACATTGTATTGAAAAGAAAGAAACTAACTACTTATTCAATGAGCAAACAATAAATTGAATTAATAATAAAATTAATGATCCCACGCTGCATCAGTGGCATTAATTACGAATATAAACTTTACTTTCGTCGTAACGCGCAACCTCGTAAATAGTACTAGACAAAAAAGATACATAACCTGAATCTTAACTTTTGCGTCCAGGTTACATTTTCAATCTTTTTATTTTCTATAACAGTTTCAGTTTCGTTATACAGTTAATTAATTTTAACATTTCTTCGTATGTGTATATTTCAGTCCTAATTCTGTTTTTGACCTGGACTTCCACATTATAGCTTAAGAGTCTGATATTGGGTTCTAGTAATACAATTTCAAAAGGAATAAACAAACGAAAACACCAGGGAACACGTATACCACCGCGCTAAATTTCACTATATTTTCAGTAACCTTATTACCAACCCAATAAAAATGTTACTACATCTTCCGCATTACAATACCGTCGTTAAAATCCGTTGGTAGTACGCAAGAAAATATTTAACTTCTAGTTTGCAAAACTGCAGCCTACGTGTCTGGCTGTTTATCTGACAGTAGTAGTACAGGCCCTTTGTGGCACAGACTGATGAGTGAATCGAACACTTAAAACTAGGATTACTGCAGCAAGGGGAGTCCTGGCTGGCTGATTAGGAAGGCCACAGACATCCATACTTTGGAAGCTTGATCTACATAAAAAATAAACAGGTACATGTTCAAGGATTTGCCATTGCCCCTCATTTAGCGAGAAAATGGAATTTTAAGTTTAACAGCCTGCTTACCAGTCTTGTGCTTGAGGGGTGAAAGCCCCTGGGTTCAATTCTTGGCCATGTCAGGGAGGTTTATTTGAATGTGAGGGCTGTTTTGAGGTCCACTCGTCGTTCGTGGGAATAGTTGAGCTGTCTATCGGTGAGATAGCAGCCACGGTTTGGAATGCCGATAGTAATGGCCAAGAGGATGCATCACCTTGTAATCTATAGGTGTTCAGGTGAGCAGTGGTTGCTTGGTAGGTGAAAGCCCATTAGGGCTGTAGTACCATGGGGGGCAGGGTTGGCAAATTCCTTGGAATTACCTGTAGTACCACTGGTCTAGTAATCTGCATCCTGAGAGGCTGTCTTGAATTTGAAGCGTGCCATTGCCTCATTATTACTTTCAGAGATCATACCTAACCTTTAATGTACTACAGTCCACTGCCTGACAGAGTATCAGACTACACTGGTGGAATTTCTTTCTCTACCGACATTATAGTCTGTAGTCTTTTACCAAAATTCCCATATAAATGAGAAATTTTGAATTAATATCTTCTAGAAAAGATGGGGTTATTCTGTATGGAATGGTGTATCCTATGATAGTTACTGATTTACATAACAGTGATTACAAATGCTGTGACGATGTATAATGAGTTTACATTGGAATTTTAATTTTGTACAGTATGAGTGTCACTCATTAGATATCAAGTGAGTATAATATGGTAATATTTATTCCAATTCAGCCCATGTCAGTGACACATGCGGAGATCATTCTGAGTCACTTCTTTTTGCATTGAATAAGACAGCACAAGGATGTAATTAATTATGACACTTCACAAGGCACAAACACAACATTCAATTAAATGATAAATTTCACAAATAAGCATGTGAGAACATTGTCCTCAAAACTTGCATTTTGTGTTTAGATCTTTTGAAACAGGTCGCATACAAACGCTACAGCACATTTCTCACTTTGGAAATTCAATTTTTCTGCCTTCCCCTTCTGCAAGCGTGCGTTGCATCTGCGAGATGTACCGTTCGTACGCCAGTATTAGGAACACTTTGCACCTTAGCACTCTGTCTCTATAAACGTTAAGTGAATGTTCATACAGTGGAACCTTGATTCATTGTTTCCGGCTATTGCAAAAAAAAAAAAAAAAAAAAAGTAGGAAAGCAATCGATTTGGAAAACACCCGTTATAAAGCAGTTGCAAAAAAAAAAAATAATAATGTATATACTTTGATTATAGATGCACTTAACAAACATAATGATGAATAATGTAATGATAAAAAATGTAACCATAACCATTTAGTACCTTCACACCTCTTGCAAAAAATCATTACGGTACTGGCAAAGTCTGTAATAGATGTTTGTTTTTTGGCCTGATTACGTTTTATATGGAGCAATGAACTTTCAATATTCAAATAGTTTGCTGCTCGCTGCTGTCAGTATCATGAGTGTAAAATGTAGAATCGAATTGTTTTGAATGCGCTCAGAACTTCAGAAACGTTCGGCGGTGATTTGACGTCTCCACTCTTGCTGCCCCATAATACACATTCGTCAGTTGATAGTGTGATACTGCCCCACAACTCCTGTACACTGAGAGCAGAACATGTGAGAAGTTCACTGTCTGTTGATACATACATATAAAATTCCACGTTGTTCACGTCCAGCTTTTCCCAATCATCACACATAGGTCACTCATTGACGACATTGTCCATACATTAAATCATATAGTCCATATATTCGACACTTTCATTCTAGCTGCACTTCCAGAAACGGTTATGAATTGTGGCTGGCGAGTTCTGATCCCAATCGGTTGATTGATTGATTGATTGATTGATTGATTGATTGATTGATTGATTGATTGATTGATTGATTGATTGAACAGTTATGAATTATGACTGGCGAGTTCTGATGCCTAGCCGATGTTATGAAATGAATTGCCTGCGGACGTTGATTTTCATTTCAGAACATCTTTTTGAAACGCCTGGATTTCTGAAACTTTCCTATAACAATAGGCACACGCTTATCGCACCCATCACTGTTACAACACAAAAGAAGAGCCATGCGATTATTTGCTTTTTCCCACCATGACACGACACTCCTGTGACAACACAGATGAAACGGGCTTCTTTCACAATTGTCTTCCTGACCGCACAGTAGCAAATGTCTCTGGGTTTCTATCCCTTGAGCACCGTCGGCAGGTTTTCAAACCACAGTTCCGTACCTGTTGTATCTACAGCAGCACTCCCCTTGAAGCAGGAGATCCATCCATTGTAAACTGAGAAATCTGTGAAGTTCATTCTTTCTGCGATATGGAGGCATTTTTCTCATAAGGCATTGCTGTCCACAGGAATGCCTGATATTCAAGCTTGTTGATACCAGGTAAAGAGTACAACCTCCAACTCTTTGTATGTAGATTCTTTTCCAGTCTTTGTTTTCTATGTCATATCAAAAAATCCACAAAATAAGACAATTAGTAACAACAGTGCATGACAAATGCACACACAAAATGAAATACTGTACTGTAACAATGTAGTCCACATTCCTGACATCGCTTGCCTTGAATACTGTGGCTCAGAACTCGGCTGAAAGTAATGGAGCTGTTAGTCATGCAACATGGCCCTGTTTGGACGACGTTATAGCAGTTATTGATTCAACATGGCATGGCACAGCCGCTGTCACAGCGCGGCTCGAAATTACATCAGATAGCCCGGGAGCGAGACAGAACAGGCGAGCGTGTATATTGATATGATGATTGATTGGGGTTTAGAGGTTGTCAGACCAAGCTCGATAGCTGCAGTCGCTTAAGTGCGGCCAGTATCCTGTATTCGGGAGATAGTGGGTTCAAACCCCACTGTAGGCAGCCCTGAAGATGGTTTTCCGTGGTTTCCCATTTTCACACCAAGCAAATGCTGGGGCTGTACGTTAAGGCCACGGACGCTTTCTTCCCACTCCTAGCTCTTTCCTGCCCCATCGCTGCCATAAGACCTATCTGTGTCGGTGTGACGTAAAGCAACTTGAAAAAAAAAAAAACGACAGAGAGGTCGGGACTGAAAATTATGAATGGTAGATCTGGAGAAAACTAGAGTTCCAGGAATGATCGATTGAGGTTCCACTGTTCTTACTAGTGATGACTAATTGTTTCAGTGTATGGTTAGTTATTTAGGAAGCATACATTGCCATTTACCAGAAACCTCTGTACTTGCACACTACTGTATGTTTATATTTGAATTATTTTTTTGTCTCTCCATCTCCATTGATGTTAGTGATTATACACACTATTTACAACTGAACTCAGGTAGGGGCATTAAGCCCAGATTTACGAGCTAGAGGAGTTAACCAGACAAGCCAAAATTCTGGGACCAAGGAACTGAGAATCGAGATCTCGTGTTATTGCTCCACAGCTCAACCTCACTGTCAGCTGTCCTCCCACCTCCTTATTCAGCGAGGTTGGCATCATCCCCCATCCCTTATCAGTAGGGGTAGTCTTCTGCCTGTAGTTTTTTCTTTACAGGAGCGGGCAAGTGGCGTGGTTTCGGTCTCGTAGCAATTAGCTTGCATTGAACCCCACTGTCGCAACCCTGAAGATGGTTTTTGCGTGGTTTCCCATTTTCACACCAGGCAAATGCTGGGGTTAAACCCTAATGAAAGCTGGGGTCAGTTCCTTCCCACTGCTGGATGTTTCCTATCCCATTGTCACCATAAGACCTGTCTGTGCTGCTGTGTCATAAAACGAAATGCAACATTTCTTGACAGAAGCCGTATCTTTTGCATCTGTCTCTTGTCAAAGCAAAACTTAGTCACATGTCTCCTTGTGGTGCTTAGTAATGACTGGTGTGTTGTACTGCAATAGCACTTTATGGCACAATAAGGGAGGCAATGGCAATGCCGAATCTCCTCACTACCGAGGTCGATAGCTGCAGTCGCTTAAGTGCGGCCAGTATCCAGTAATCGGGAGATAGCGGGTTTGATCCGCTCTGTCGGCAGCCCTGAAGATGGTTTTCCATGGTTTCCCATTTTCGCACCAGGCAAATGCCGGGGCTGTACCTTAATTAAGCTCATGGCCGCTTCCTTCCCATTCCTAGGCCTTTCCTATCCCATCGTTGCCACAAGACCTATTTGTGTCAGTGTGATGTAAAGCAAAAAAAAATCACCTCACTCATGCCACGATCATCTCCCTCTGTGGATCAGTGGTAGAGTGTCAGATCCCAAGACAAATCCAGCAGAGGTAGTCTGATTTTTGAAGGATGGAAAAACGTTCACTCAACACTGTGTTGTATGATGTTGGCATGTAAAATATTTGGTGATTACCCAATAAAAATCTTTAAAACTGTGCCAGAGTTGGCCAAGAGAGATTGGTTTACTCTGCCATCTAGTAGGTGTGGAATAAAACAGAACATTGAAATTGACAAGCAAGCCTCCAGATGGTGTCAAATTAAAATACTTGCACACGGTAGCTGAGGCCATACAATTATTATTATTATTATTATTATTATTATTATTATTATTATTATTATTACCTATAACATGGTAACCTTAGGTGGTGTTATTTAACAGACAATTCTTTCTTTTTTTTCACCACATTGTTCCTTGATCTGTCAAATGTACTGTCTATACAAAAATATATATTTTCATTATTACAATTTCATTTCTGCACTAACTCTCTTGTTCACAGAACAATGGGCAACAGACGTCCGATCGTAAGGATGATATGTTGGCATCCTTATCAGCGAGTGTTCGCCAACTGGAACTAGAACGAAACCAGCTTCAATTCGAGCTGCAGCAACTGAAGCAGCATTCTGGTAAAAAGCTGTTTTTATTTTCAAAAACAAATACCATTGAACTACCGCAGGCCCAGTAGACAAAGCATTCCAGACATAGGTGTCTTATAATTGAGATCCATGTTCCTAAGAAGAAGATCAGCTTTCCACACAGAACTGTTATCCTGAACTCTTTACGGCCTCTGTGTTCAATCTTAACACCTTACAGAACTGCGTACTTTGGATCCCTTAGCCCGGAGCTTGCTTTTGAGTTTGAATTCCACCATAGACAGCCCTGAAAATGGTTTTTGCACTTGCGTCTGCTGTCCGATCCCATCATTGCTTTAAAACCTATCTTAGTCAGTACAAAGTAAAATCAATAGCAAAAAATGAGAACTTTTTAAAATCTGGCTCCAACCACTACTTATTTTTCTTTATAGAATGGAACTGTGGGTTCCTAGAAGTCAACAATCAAATACATTTCTAAAGCATGTAAGTCAATGCAACTCTTTTGGCGGACCTGCAGTGAAACATTCCATTTACCGTTACATAATCCCTTATGAGACCTCAGACGTACAGCCTGTCTCAACTTTATAATTTAAGTTTTTTCTTTATGTTTTGATATAGGCACTTGTGTTTGCAATACATGAGTATTGAAATGTTGTGTCTAATAAACAGTAGCCAGACAATTCCTGTAACTACTCAGCTGGCAAGCATAGGGCAGTGACGGTGCTCGAGTCATCATCTCTCTGTTTATCTGTAGTGTGGTAGTTGAGGTGGAGGTGAATACATCCGCAAGTAATCTAGTGGAAGTGGCACATGATCCGCTCTTAATGCTATAAGTGTATCAACCACAAAGAGCGTGAAAATGAAAAATGCTAATACTATTGGAATCAGCAGAGAACTAGATGATAGAGAGATAAGGAAAAGGAGATTGTTGCTAGGCACAACATGCTCCAGGTAATCTCTCTATTCGGTGAACTCTTGTGACGAACCGAGAACTAGAGTTGACCGAGAGAGAGACTTGTGGTAGAAGCTTCATGCTGTTGAGCACTTTGAGTTAGCTGTGCTAATCTGTGGCTGGCCTTACTGCTCATCACTTCTAGGAATATAAGATATTCAGGGAATTTTCAGGTGTGAATTGTAATCAAGATTGCTATTTGCCTTCTGTCTTTGGTTCCTTAGTAAATGACTGCTCTTTGTTACAGTACATGTGGCCTGTTTCAGATCCTCATGTGCTGCCTCATCCTGATGTGGACCCTAAAAGCTACATCTGCATGAAGGAGGCCATGGAAAAGTTGGAGGCAAGGTTCACTAAAACCATGCAGGAGGTGGCAGAACTGTCTGATGAGAAACAGAAGTTGGAACATATAGTGCTACAACTCCAGGGAGAGACCGAGACGATAGGTGAGACCACGCTGTAACTAGCTTTACACACATTAAACCTCTTGATGATTCTGTACTGACTTACAAATCATTAGAGTTGACTCCTAAGAGAAAATTATATTTTTCCACCTAACACTATTATGAAAGATTTTACACTATAAATAAATAAATCATGAAAAGACTATAACAGAAGAACATATTTCAATTCGTGTTGGACCATTATCAGCTTGCTAACAATTAAATTAACAAGAGACCTTCTAAAACATTACAAACAAAATGATACATAAAATAGTGTGTTATGAATAATAGGTCATTGATATGGTGCAACTACACTTGTGCATCTTGATGCTAAATACGCACTGCGTTATTACAAATTATTACAAACTAGCTGATGTACCCGTGCTTTGGTATGGAATTCTACACTGTATACAGAATTCTAGGTTAAGTAGTGTACACGTTGTGAGTATATCAGTGTAATGGCAGGCCCTCTTGCCTCAGTCAAGCTGGGGAGTTTTTGTTATAATCACAGACACTGTCTCCACCTGCCTTTTTACATCCTCAGAAAGACTGTGTTTGTGGTTTTCCCAACTGAAGTCAAAATAGGTCATTACAATGACATCAGTAGGAGTGTCATGATAAAAAGCAATGCTATCACATGAAATACTGAATCAAATTTTAAAAATGCAAATTTTCTCACTTTTAACGAACAGCACTACTCTATTCTAACAATTTACGAACTTCATCATATAGACCTGTATTGATACAGTTTAAATTAATAACTAGTGTTAGGTTTAATGGTCCACGCAATCAGTATACTTCACTTTACAAGTGAAAACTATTTAATATAAAAATATATTAAACATAATTTGGTACATGTTTCGTCTCATTTGAGATTTCAGCCATAACGTCTCGTAGCAGGTTACATTGCCCATTATTGCTGTCTAATAATTTAAAAATGGAAGAACCCATGTCATATGCTGCAATTTGCGATAGATGCCACTTCACCCAAGCTATGGACTAAGCAACCAAAGTCTAAATTCATCTAAATCCATAAATTTTCTTGTTATAGTCTCCCCACTGTTGTTGGGGGCAGTATAATAACATCCACATTATCCCCTACCTGTTGTAAGAGGCTACCAAATGTGGGCCAGGTGCTCTGAACTTCAGAGGGTGGGTAGGTTGGTGACCACCAAGCCCTTAGCTGAGCCCTGGCATTGCTTCCACATACCTGTGCGAGGCTCCTCACTTTCATGTATCCTTTCTTCCTCCCTTGGTCAACTCTTGTCCTTGTCTGACCCCAACAGTATTACGTATGGAGGCCTAGGGATTCTTTCATTTTCATGGCCTTTGTGGCCCTTGTCTTCCTTAGGTCGATACCTTCATTCTTTGAAGTGTCAGACCCCTTCCATTTTTTCTCTCTGATTAGTGTTATACAGAGGATGGTTGCCTAGTTGTACTTCCTCTTAAAACAATAATCACCACCAGTCTTACCATAGTCGGTACGGCAAAACTGAATAAGACATAAATTATTGGAAATTGTATTCTATATAACTTTCGTTATGTAGTACTTTTCAATAGGACCAATAACATAGGTAATTCAAAATTAAATTTTAGGCACCTTCTCCTAAACTACCATTTCAGCCAGGGTGAATAAAATTATTTATAGCATAGACTGAAGTTCTTTATTCTCCAACTTCACATACCGATTTCCATTAAATTCTGTTTACCTATTTTCTCGTGGCTCGGATGTCTCTCATCATAGCCGGTACGGTAAAAATGTATCAGACATAAATGATCGGAAATTAAATTTTATGTAACTTTAGTTACATAGTATGTATCGATAAGACCACTTATAACATAAATATTGAATTACATTTTAGGCCTTCCCCCAAACTACTATTTCACTCAGCGTGAATAAAATTACTTATGGCCTTGATTGTAGTGACTTATTCCCCGACTTTACATACCAATTTTTATTCAATTCTCTTCAGCCGTTTTCTCGTGATGCCCGTACGTACAATATCACGTAGCAGGCAGTGTGCAGAGAGGTAGAATTCGTGAACAGTGGCGATGCCAACAGTTGGCGAAAAAGCGTGGCTTATATAATCAATTCATACGCACCAAACAGTACTGTCAATGCCGATGAAATTGCATTGTTTGTTTTATTTTTTTAAATACTGGGGCCAAACGGACTTATGGTTTTAAAGGAGAGAATTGCCAGCCGGGAAATGAACTGTGTTGCTATGCGGTGCACACGGAAGAGAGAGACTTCCTTTCCCCGTCATAGGACAGTTCGAAAAGCCACGATGTTTTAAGGGCGTCGGGCACGTTCTGTGCAGGTACAAGGCATCTAAAAATGTAAACAACACAGCAATCCAAAAGATAAACCATTTTGCACAGGGGAGCCAGTAAAATTTGTCCTCGTCTTTGAATCGTGTCTTTTTTTTCCCTTTCGATGCGTGAGGTTATGTTTGCCATTGTTTTATCCAAGTGCATTATTTGAATAATGTAAATGCACCTTGTTTGATACATTTCTGAAGAAAAAAGAAAAGAATTCTGTGCCATTTGAAAAGTTTTAACACATTGGAGACTGAGTCTTAAGGTGGCATATGGGCAGGCAGACCGCCATATTTTGAAGGTTTTTAAAAAAAATTGTAGAAAATAGTAGCTAGGTTGCAATTGTAACATGTATATATCATCAAAAAATTAAAAGTGCCTATTCTACAGATTAAAAAGTTGCATTAAGATCTACGTATTACATTACACATTTTCCAACGGTATGCCTTTTGCTACAACAAAAAAAGTTTGACAACAAAGTCTTGCACATAATGAGCTTGAGTGTGGAATAGTTTTAAGCATTCAGGGATGTAAAGTGCTACAGAACACTTTGGATACCACCAGTATGTCTGTTTTCTCGTTACTTTCCCATTTTCCGCTTTTCCTTTATCTGCACTGGCTTTGCAAGTGCGTCCATATCACCAAAAGTACCCGGCAAATGTGAATTATCATCGCTTGTTTCACTTCATTCTAAATGAAAATCCAGTCATATGAAAATCATGAAACATTAGCTAAATAAACTACAAAGTGCAAAATCACACCTGGGTGTAATATGATAGAATAGGTTATATATACCTTTATCACTAACATGAAGTTCGAAATCAGGGTCTAGATCTGAATCATCTACCTCTTCTTAACCACTGTCATCAAAAATCTCTTCTAAAATCTCTACAATTTCACCTTCATCAGATGATCCAATCATTATTGCAGAAACAAAACACACTTCGCACGATGTGAACAAAACTCTGAAAGTGCGCACCTTGAGCAGCTGGAAGCATGAAGTGTAGAAGCGAACTCAAGCTAAAATAAGCTGCTATAAGTTCAGAGAAAATGACAACAGAGGACACGAACGCACAGTATAGCTGTTATAAAAGTTCTTTAAAGTGGTATGTATACTTTCTGCCTGATTCTCATCCTGGCTGTGTTGACAATATAACAAATACGCGTGCCCTGTTTAGCCTTGGGCATGGTCAGTCTGAGCTGTTACCCCACCCCGATACACACTTGGGCTCAGTCTCCAATGTGTTAACTGACAATCAAGATGATTGCGTGCATTAATGGGTCTTAGAAGTGCCATGGCGGGGAATCGTACAAGTATAGTCACTGTACAGTACTGTTGTTGTAATGCAGACGGAAGTGAGAGACTTTCTCCCCTCGTCATAGGAAAGTTCGATGAGCCGCAATGTTTTAAGGGCATCGGGTACTTTCCGTGCAAGTATATAAAAGGCATCTAAAATGCATACGGTACAGTAATCCAGTGAATAAAGCACTTGCACAGGGAAGCCAGTATGGATTTCTCCTCATCTTTGAATCATGTTTTCTTTCTTTTGATTTCATTGAGTGAGGTTATGTTTGCCAGTGTATTATCCAACTGCATTATTTGAATACTGTAAATGCATGTTGTTAAATACATTTTGGAAATAGTTTTTTCCATGGCATTTGAGAGGTTTAAACTGTGAATCAGTGTTAACAGCATGCAGTGACGGGTCTTATTGTGACGCCGAATTACGTGTTGACAGTTAATTCGAAATCACGTAATTCGAAGTCCGATTTTTGCGTCCCAACAACTTCGGATTAACGACGTTTTACTGTAATCTAACTAGCTGTCATGATCTGTTCTAGAAGCAGAAGTTGAAGTATATAGTGCTGACACTCCAGCCGTTGCTATAAGACCTATCTGTGTCAGTGCGACGTAAAGCAAATAGCAAAAAAAATATATTAGTGTGATTTACTTTATGTTAATATGTGTTATTTACATGCTGATTTTTTGTAATGTGGTTGCAAAATCACAATAATTAATATGAGCTGCTTCGAGCAAAGCCCTACATATAGGCTGAGTGCAAGAGGGTTAAATATCTGTGATCTCTTATCCAATCGGATGGCGACACACTCCCAGATGTTTGAAGCAGAGTAAACGCTGCCTGAATGAAGTGGCGCCAAGTCACAGGAGTCCTTTTTGATCGGAGGGTGCCAGTGTATCTGAAATCGAAAATCTATAGAACCATCATTAGACCAGTGGCACTGTATGGAACTTAGTGTTGGCCAGTCACTAGGAGACATGAACAACAGCTGCATGTCATGGAGATGAAGATGCTTCACTGGCCAGTGGGATTTACTAGACGATTTACTAGACTGGATCACATCAGGAATGAGGATGTTCGGATGGCTTTTGGTGGGATCCCAGTCCCTGAGAAAGTATGAGATAATAGTTTGCGATGGTATGGCCACATGCTACACCAAAACAGTTCTTCAGTTGTGAGAAGGGCATTAAACTCATGTCCTGAGGGCCTCAAAACACAAGGGCGATGAAGGAAGCGCATGCTCGACACTCTGCGGAAGGACATGTACGTAGTGAAAGTCTCTGCTGAAGATGCACAAGACTGCATCAAGTGGAAAAGGAAGTGCAGGACGGCAGACCCTGTGATTAAGTGGGATGTACTCAGAAGAAGAAGAAGAAGAAGAAGAAGAAGAAGAAGAAGAAGAAGAAGAAGAAGAAGAAGAAGAAGAAGAAGAAGAAGAAGAAGATATTGGAAAATTCTGCCCAGTATATTTGGATAATATCCTTATTTCTAGTGAGAACGTCTAACAACATGTTATAAATGTAACAAAGGTTTGTGGAGAATTGTCACTTTGCATAGTCCTGCGTAGAGTACCTTGGCCATGTTTTGACTGCAGAGGGCTTGGAGAGGCAGCCAGAGAAGAATCAGGTTCTTGAAGAAGCACAGCTTCCTTGAACTCAGCTTGTGCGGCTGGTACAGTAGCTGCGTCCCTTGTTTTGGAGAGAAGGTAGCTCCACTCACAGACTTGCTACACTATGACCGGCCATTCCGATGGACCAACAAGGAAGAGACTGCATTTTAAGAAATCGAGACAGACATTTGCAGTGCTCACAGTCTAGCTCATCCAGATCCCCAGCTGAAGATGTATCTACAGACCGACACTAGCAACTAAGGTTTAGGTGGAACAACGGTGGAAGTGACATGAGTATGCCAGTAGAAAACCATCTGCCACAGGAGAAATGTTACTGCACAGCCGAGAAAGAAGCTTTGGCTCTGGTGTGGGCCGTAGGAGAATTTAGAGGGTACTAAGAGGGAAGAAAGTTTCAATTATATGCCAATAATGCAGCAATGGCTCGTACTAGCTTTCTGAAAATGGGGCATCTACTGTGTGACAGAAGCCTCAGCTTAGAGACACGTCACAACTTTGTCAAATGCTATATATATTCAATGCTTCTGTATGGTGCTGAAACATATATTCAATGCTTCTGTATGGTGCTGAAACATAGACTCTGAAATGTAACACAATTAAGAGAATAAATGCCTTCTATAGATGTGGGTGTTCCGAAAGATGTTATGGATCTTGTGGACTGACCTCGTCTCCAATGCTGCCGTACTCAGACGTATGGGGAGGGAATGAATGTTGATATGTATAATCAAGAAAAGAAAGTCAGCGTACCGTGGGCATATTATGAGGAATGAAAAGTACAACTTACTTAAATTGATCATGCAGGGTAAAATTGATGGACGTAGGGGTTGCGGTCAAAGGAAACACTCTTGGGTGAGGAACTTACCAGATTGGACAGGACTAGATTCTAGTAGACTGATGAGGATAGCTGAACATCATGCAGACTTCGCTGTGATTGTGGCAAACCTTCAGTAATTGAGAAGACACTACAAGAAGAAAAATGCAGCATCAAACCCAGCTCCAAATCTAAACTGATGCTATGGGCCTTGTTGCTGGCAGAATTTGATTTTGATATATGTCATGTTTCTGGATGTACTAATCAGGGAGCGGATAGTTTATTTAGGCATGCAGCAATGGAACCAGAAACAGGAAACACTATTGTAGAGAGGGAATTTCTCAAGAAAAGGGGAACTGTAAGTAACGAACCTGTCCTTACGATTATCCAAAAAGTATTTGTCTTGGAAATCCTGAGAAAATGACAAGATCAAGATAATTCCTGTTGGATCATGGCTCGTTGGGTTGGTAGACACAGTTCCGATAGCCTTCTCGTTCCAAAGGAATTTACAATGTGTTATAAGAACTTCCATGTTGAAAGAGGTCTTTTAATGTACAAATCTCATCTTATCTCCTACATGCCTGCAGTAATAGTTGTTCCCAGGTTACACTCGATGGTCATCCTGGAGAAGTTCCACAACAGTGCTGAAGCTGACCATCCAGGGGGAGAAGAAACATTTCAAGCCATCCACCGACTGTTCGTTTGGGTCATCATGTGAAAGGACATCAAGAACTATATTTGGGGATGCTACATTTGTGCCTGTGTCAAGTTGAGCAACCATAAGGCAGATTCCAGCTGCCAAGGATGATAACCATGGCATCTTTGGGAGGTCATAGCCTGAAGGGCCCACATCCTAGGACACCGAGGGGCAAAGTTGAACTTTTGGTAGTCACTGTCCTTTTCGCTATACCTGAAGCATAATGGGAAGGATCTCCACGACAACATATCAACTGTGTCACCAGATACTTCCCAGCAGAGCCAACTACATTGTACTGGTGACCGAGAGATTCGATCGGCCCCCACTTCCGGTCAAGATGACACAGCAGTCTCACTCACTGAATGGCAGCACAACCAGCAGCAAGGCATCCAGAGGAAGCATCCAAAGACCGAAAAGAGAACACTTGCCCAGGTTAAGGCTCTAGATGCCAAAGAAGACCAGGTCTTCCTACCAGGCCAGAAGGTACTGCGGCATAATCACCCAGTCAGTGACAAGATTGGTGGATTCTAAGCAGGCCTCACACCAAAAGTGGACTGGACCCGTAGAAGCGGATAAACGGTTAGGTCATGGAGTGTACTTGCTAACGACCACCCCTCCAATCAAGGGCCACGCGGTGGAGCTACAAGTTCAGTTTGAGCCGGATGCAGCAAGGAAATCTGTTCCAGCTGAAGTAGAAGTGGGTGGGCAACGGTGTGGTACCATTGACCCCAGACATTGGAGCAATCCAGCCACGACAAGGAGGAAACCAAGCTCACCAAGAACTGGGCCAAGGAGACTCTGAACCAAGATATAACTTGCATCTTTGGAAGTGTTGACAACAAGTGAAAAATAGTTGTATATTATAGAGGGAAAAAATTATGCAAGTTAGGTTATGTGTATAACTAAAAACAACTTTGCAAGTACAGTGGAAGTCGGCTATAGCGAGTATGGCATATAAAGAGAACCCTGTTATAACAATTTTTTTGCTGTCTCTTCAAAATTTCTATATTAAACTGTGTATTATCCTTCGGTTACAGCAAGAGTCCTATCACTGACGCATCCGTTATTTCGAGCGATTAAGCGCGCACGATTTTTTTCCGTTACTGATATTTATGCACCCCAGCGA
The DNA here is from genome assembly GCF_040414725.1 of Anabrus simplex. Lineage (NCBI taxonomy): Eukaryota > Metazoa > Arthropoda > Insecta > Orthoptera > Tettigoniidae > Anabrus > Anabrus simplex. The sequence continues at coordinate 221,664,961 of NC_090268.1, read as the reverse complement.
TTATGTTGCATGCGATCGAATACCTTCAGTACTGTTTCCTCGCTATGTCCAGTAGCGAGTTTTCTCATTGTCATTCAAAGGCGATGTTGGAGTCTATTAGTAATATTCGCAGCCGGGCTGAGTGGCTCAGACGGTTGAGGCGCTGGCCTTCTGACCCCAGCGTGGCAGGTTCGATCCTGGCTCAGTCCGGTGGTATTTGAAGGTGCTCAAATACGCCAGCCTCATGTTGGTAGATTTACTGGCACGTAAAAGAACTCCTGCGAGACTAAATTCCGGCACCTCGGCATCTCCGAAAACCGTAAAAGAATAGTTAGTGGGACGTAAAGCAAATAGCATTATTATTATTATTATTATTATTATTATTATTATTAGTAATATCCGTCAACTGCTGTTCTGTAAAGAAATTTTGAAATGAAAGGGAACATATTTTCATAATAAATGCGTAAATAACGTGTCCGATAACAATGGTTAACTCGTTAGAAATAAAGGCTAACTAAATGATCGCTTAGTTTTAATGCTAAATACTGCAATTAAGTAAGAATGGGATACACCTCGAGATATGGCAGAGTGCATAATTAATTTGAGAGGTTAGGTAATATTTTCTCACATCTGGTTAAATTATGGATAGGCTATTATGTAAATTTATAGCGAGGTTTAAATTTCTCTGCTGGCGCTTGAAGTGTGTTTTCATCATACACATTGTATGGTTAAGTTAGGATAGGCGACACTGTTTGAATAAGAAAACTGAAATGTTTGCCACAAAATGCAATCGATCATCTTTGATACGGTATAGTTTTCTCACTATGTGCATTTGCGAGCTCTCTCGTGACATTCGATTCGATTAGTAATACCTGTCAACTGCTGTTCTCTAAAGAACATTCAAAATGAAAGAGGATAACGTTTTCGTAATAAATGCATAAATAACATGGCTGATAGCAGTTGTTAACTCGTTAAAAAAAAACTGTAAACGATCTCTTAATTTTAATGTTATATACTGAAATTAAGTAAGAATGTGATACACCTCAAGATATGGCAGAGTACATCACTGATTTCAGAGGATAGTTCATATTTTCTCGCATCTAGTTAAATTTCAGAAAGGCTAGTCACATGTAAATTTTTAGTGAGGAGGTTAGCATTTCTGTACAAGCGTTTCAAATATGTTTTATGATACGTATACGGTTAGGTTAGGTGATGCCGTTTGAAGAAGAAAACTGAAATGTTTGCCACAGAAGCCTCTGGAATGATACCATATTTCTCTAGATCCAAGACTACATTTTCTTTCTCAGAATCTCATGCGAAAAATGAAGGGTTGTCTTGCATTCACGGCCTAACAGTAATGAATACCACTGGTAGCTACCGCGATAACCACTCTGCTTCTTTTCACCCCCGTATGCACACGCACACACAAAACTTGTCAACAGTAAACGACCACCTCTTTGTTATACATCGCTAGCCGTGACAACCAGTTGTACAGTGCCTGTGTGTAACATCACTGGATCTCGGGAAATAGTGAAGAGAGAATGACGTTTTATTAGTCTCTACAAAAACGTTTCTCAAATCTGCAGTATGACATCAAAACATGCGAGCCTTTGAATTCTTAGAAAGGCCACGGCTACTCAGTGGCAGAGTTGTAACACGTCTGCTCTATCTGACGCTTAGTAAAATTTAGTTTTATAGACGGCAGGAATATTTTTGTGATGGGTAGTCGTATTGTAAAGATACATGGAACAGGTATTGCCGGCGAATTTTCAACGGCTTCTCGTCGATATTATGATGCCAATTTTAAGTTAATGGTTATTAAACACTCAGAAATGTAGGATAATTGTGCAGCCGTAAGAAAATATGGCATAGACCTCACTAAAGCCAATATTTGGCATTAGCGTGAAGATAGCTAAAAAATGCATACTGTATAAAAAATGCATTCAGTGGTCTGTAACAAAGACGCTTCAAAGAAGTTCAGGATGAAATTGTGAGGTATGTGCACGAAAAATGCAAGGGCGGAATGGCCATACGGTTGTGCAGTAAAGTCGTTCGTTGACCTTCAACATCCACGATTAGGCCTATACATCGCGCTAACTGCTGAAGGCGGCCAAACCCAAACAGTTGTATAGACAACAAGAATATTTTTCTGATGGATCATCGTATTGTAGAGACGCATGGAATAGGTATTGCTGGCAAATTTTCAAGGAGTTCTCTTTGGTATTATGATACCAGTTTTAAGTTAATGGTCCTTAAACGCGCAGAATAAAGAATAATTATGCAGCTGCAAAAAAGAATACAGCATAATAAAAGCCAATGTTCGACGTCTAAAAATAGTCAATGCGTACTGTACAACAAAGGCATTCATATGATTTTACAAAGCACTTTCTGAGCCTGATTGAAAATTTTTGAATGAAAAAGTGGGATTTGTCTTGGATTTGGGGAAATACGGTACTATAATTTTATCAAACATACATTTTCACCTAGTATCAGATTTTGAAAAATAACAAACAAGTAAGCCGGAGTGTAGATATCATCCACGGAAACGCAAGTCTTGAACAAACTGTGTGTGTTGGGGGGGGGCATGTATCAGAGGTTAGGTTAGTTTTTTTTTTTTTTTTGCTTGTAAATCATTTTTCATGTGTACAAATCATTCAGCAAGCTTACTGGTTACACTTACAGTATGTGACTATAATAATAAAATAATATTTTTTTTGGAAAATTCATTGTAAGTAGATTACGATTTCATGCCCTATCACTTCTAAATAACAGTCTGCTTGTCATTGGCCCGTTTAACACCCACATTTCTAGTAATCATAACTATTTCTTGAAAGTAGAAAGTTCAGGCTCACTAAAAAACAGAAATGCAAAATTTAGTCCTAAAATGCTATTTAAAAAAAGACTGTTATCAGATAATGAAAACTCCTGTTTGTTTTCAGGGGAGTACATTGCACTGTATCAGGTGCAGCGTAGTATGTTGCGCCAACGAGCCCAGGAGAAGGACGAGCAACTGACTCGCCTGAGGAAGGACCGTGAGGAGATGAAGACCAAACTGAAGGAGCTAACGAACCTCGTAGAGACGCTGGTGGCTGGCAAGTCGGAGCAGCACGAGCTTCAAAACCAAGAGCCGCAAGGTGAGGAGTTGAATAGCTGATGTTTTTCTTAGAATGTGCATGGTTTGTTAGTTGCGCACTTGCACACAGTGTTATATTTCCAAAGAGACCCGCTTGATGCCCAAATCTCTGTGGTCTTACACCGTGGTTAGCCACGTCGAGTCTCATTGTGGAAAAATATTCACCTTCAGATTGTTGGCTGGCAGCAGTCTCTAGATTGTGTGTCAAAATCCTGGGTTCAATTCCAAACCTCTCCACAGTGTTCAAATGTAGTGAGATTATAAGACACTGTTGATAGTGATTTGTGAGCCTCTGTGGCTCAGGCGGCAGCGCGCCGGTCTCTCACCTCTGGATATCATCATAATCATCATCATCATTTCTTCACTCCAGCAAGCCGGGTGCGGTTGTGTACGAGCCTCCTCCAGTTTGTCCTATCCATCCACAGATGCTGCTCATGTGTGCGACACCAGTTCACATCTCTAATTTCAAGGTCCTTCATTATCTGTTTTTCCCAAACATCACGAGGTCTTCCTCTTGGTCTCTTCGCAGGAACATTGTGGTCAAAGTATGTTCGAGGAGTCCTGTGAGGGTTCATTCTTTTCATGTGACCATACCATTGCAATCTCTTCACTTCTAGAGTCTCCAGCAAGCTTCTTTCCCATCCAAGCTGTTGTCGGATATCCACATTCCTTATTTTATCCATTTTTGTTTTTTGTAGACAAGAACGGAGAAACTTCATTTCTGTTGCCTGAAGACGACTCTTTGTTGGTCCAGTAAGTGTTGCTGCTTCCAGGCCATACGTCAGTATAGGTACTAGATATATTTTGTACAAGCTGATCTTGGAAACTAACGGAAATGTTTCATCCCAAAGTATTTGACATACAGCGTGATAGAATTTGGAAGCTTTCTGTATTCTGTTGCTAATCTCTTGATGTGTGGTATTGTCTGATGACAGAAAAACTACCTAAATACTGGAAGTTGTCTACAATATCCATCTCCTCATCTCCAATTCTTAGATGAACAGTTGGAGAGTTTCTACTCATCACCAAGCCAACTGTCTTCGTTTTGCTGATTTTGAGACCTAAGGTTGTAAAAGCTTCATGCCAGAGATCTAGTCTAGTTTGTACTTCAGCTTCTGTCTCACCCCATACCATTACATCATCAGCAAAAACCAGGGCATTAGTTGTTGGATCCTTTCTCTTAACTGCTTTTAAAACTTCATCCATTATGATTATGAAGAGAAGTGGTGAAAGACAAACTTCCTTGCTGGACTCCACTTTTCATTTCAAACCAACCTGACCTTCCATCCTAGACCTGGACACAACACTTGGGTTCATCATATAATCGTTGTACTCGTGCTATGATGTCATCGGGCACTTATGTCTCTAACATTCCCATATATGCCTGCGTGGTACATGGTCATATGCTTTCTCGACATCCAGAAAAACAGTTATAAGTGTTTTACCTTTTTCCCAATAATTCTCATAGAGCATTCTGGTGGCAAAAATGAGGTCTATAGTTGATCTATGAGGTCTAAATCCATGTTGTTCCTCCTCAAGTGTAGGTTCAACATATTTTCTAATCCTGCTCTCAAGGATGGATTCGTAGATTTTAAGGCCATGTGACAGCAGAGTTATACCTCTGTAGTTGGTACATTTCTTTCTATCACCTTTTTTCAACAATGGGATGATGACTCCTTGCTTCCAGTCACTGGGTATTACATTCTCTTTCCAGATTCTATTTAGTACCCTGTACATCCACTGTTGTCCTACCTCTCCTAGTGCTTTGATCATCTCAACACTTAATTCATCTGATCCAGTTGATGTGTTGTTTTTCAGCTTAGATATTGCTGTCTCTACTTCCAACCATGTCAGACCAGTGGTATTTGTGCTGCCAAAATCATAAGGCTCGTCATCTAATGGAGTGACATTTCAGTTCAGCAAAGTTTCAAAGTGCCTTTGGAACTCCTGTAATATTTTGGTCTTATCCCTAGTCACCTCACCATTAGGAAGTTCTACAGATTGGATAGATTCATTTTGAGTTCTTCTATTCCTAACAATACTGTATAACAGTTTTTTATTTCCATCCTGCATTATTTTGGTAGCCAGATCTTCCTTGCATTTCTGCTTTTCAGCTACAACCAACTGCTTGACCTGTAATTTTTTTTCTTTCTGTAAAGTGACAGCTTCTCCTCTATTTCGTGTTGATCTCCCCACGTTCTTGCTTGATATAAGGATCTTCTTGCACAATTTCTCTCATTGATAGCCTTTTTAATATCATTCCACCAGGCAGTTTCTTTAGGTTTTCTTATTTGACTCTGTCGTCCACATACTTTTTCTGCTGTACCAACCACAACCTTCTTTAGAGTATCCCATTCTTCATCTACCAATTTCAGTTCTTCTCTTGGCAACAACCTGCGGACACCTTCACCTCTGGATACCGTGGTTCAAATCCCAGTCACTCCATCTGAGATTTGTGCTGGACAAAGGAGAGGCGGGACAGGTTGTTCTCTGGGTACTCCGGTTTTCCCTGTCATCTTTCATTCCAGCAACACACTCCACTATCATTTGATTTCATCTTTCAGTCATTAATCATTGCCCCAGAGGAGTTCGATAAGCCTAGGCAGCTGGTACAATTCCTATCCTCGCCGCAAGTTGGGGGCTTCATTCATCCCATCCCTGACCCGGTCATTTACTGGAAAACAAGTTGTAGGTTTTCAATAGTGATTTGTACTTTGGATGGAGATGTTAAGCCTTGAGCAGACTTGTTGATGTATTTGAAAAAAAGTAGGCTGTGTGGCAGCACAAGATTTCATCAGCATCATTACACACTGCACAGTACCAGTCATCTGCGAATTAACATAAATTAAACCAGGGGCAAGGCTAAATAAAAAAGAGAAAGTATTGATTAGGTGGAACCTTTTTATCATTCATTGATTGGATTCTAATAGCTTCACGCACTCCCACACCCACAAAATAGAACATACGTATCCACACTACAGGGAATTTCAGGGCAATACATAACACGACACAAAATAGTTAACATGAGAGAGCGATCTCCAAAAACACTGGCCCGAAGAAAGATCATCATCATCATCATCTGCAGTTTCTGGCTGTTGGCAGAGTCTGCTTGAAACATAAGCCTCTCAATCTCCTCTTGTCTTCCCACCACTTCTCCCCAGTCACTCTTGCCCAGTCCTCACCTCTTCTCTGTACACACTCTTCCACTCCTTTTATCCACCTGTCTCTTGGTCTTCCTGTTGGTCGTTTACCTGTTATCTCCATTTCGTGCATCCTCCTCAGTATCCTTTCCTCTGTTATTCTCTACATGTATCCATACCATCTAAGTCTAGATGTCCCCCTATTCTTCTTTTACTATATCTCGATCCTTCTCATTTCTCATCTTATCCAGTCTTGTCACTCCTATCCTGCTTCTCAGAAATTTCATTTCACTTGCCTGTATGCTATTCACGGCTCTCTGCCTCATTACCCAAGTCTCAGCTGCGTACATCAGAATAGGTATATAGTACATCCTGTATATCACCCTTTTGCATCTCTGAGGGACATCCTTGCTCCAAACCAGGCTTCTGACATTTTTCAGGAATGCTCCTGCTTGTCTTCCACGCTTGATTATTTCCTTATTTCTTCCACTTCCCAAGTACTTGAAACCCTCTACCTTCCTAAGCTGTTCCCCTCTAAGCAATATCCCTCTCGTAAGTCTCTCCTTCTGTCTAGTTGTTATCACTATCTCGCTCTTTTGGGCATTACATTTCATTTCATATTGTTCCACTTCATCTACCCAAGCACCTAACTGTTCCTGGATATCCTCTTCCTTTTCTCCCCAAACTAACAGGTCATCTGCAAACATCATCACTTTCATTTTTCCTTCTCCAATTTTTCTTGCCACTTTTGTCATTATCTCGTCCATTGTTACTACGAAGAGCAAAGGTGACAGAGCACTTCCTTGTTTTAATCCACCTTTTTGCTTAAACCAGCCTATTTTCTTTCCTCCTGTTTGCACATAACTGACACTCCCATTGTACATCTCCTTCACTCTTTCTATGGTCTGTTCGACACCTTTTCTCTGTAAGGGTTCCCATACCTTGTTTCTACACACACGGTCATAAGCTTTCTCAAAGTCCACGAAGGCCATCACAAGATCCTTACCCCGTTCATAATGACGCTCTTGTAGCTGTCTTACAGCGAATATAAGGTCTACTGTAGAGCTTTCTGATCTGAAGCCATACGGCTCTTCTCTTAACTTTTCTTCCACCCTCTTTCTGATTCTATTCTCCAGAATCTTCTCAAACACCTTTGCACAGTGGCATATCAATGTGACTCCCCTATAGTGCTTAAACTCTTTTCTATTCCCCTTCTTGAAAATGAGTATGATAACCCCCTTCTTCCAATCTTAAGGGGTCTTCCTTTCCTTCCATACTACTTTCAACACACAATAAAGCCACTCTTTCCCTACCTCTCCTGCTACCTTCACCATCTCAATACTCACTTCATCTAACCCTGGGGCTTTCCTCCTTTCATCTTGTCCAGTGCTAGCTCCAATTCTGCCCATGTTAAGTCATTTCCTTTTTCCATATTTCTTACTTCCTCCCTGCTTCTACTTTCCTCCTCAGTGCATCCTTTTGGGTTTAGTAAATCTTCAAAATGCTCCTTGCACATTCCTTTGAGTTTCTCCATTTCCTGCACTTCATTTCCCTTTTTGTCTATCATTATAACATCTTCCCTCATGCCTTTCCTTTTACTCTTGACCATTCCATACAGAACTTTTTTATTTCCTTTGCTATACTTCTCCATCATGTTTGTCCACTTTTCCATCCATTTTTTCTTCTCTGTTACAACCTTTTTTGCTTCTTCCTTTTTGGTCTTATAATCTTGTCTTGTCTCCGTTGTCCTCTGTTGACACCCCACTCTGAAAGCTTTATTCTTCTCCCTAACTGCCGCTTTGACTCTCGTTCCACCATGGGGTCTCCTTGCATCTTTTCCTGGCACTAGTTCTCCCACACACTTCCTCTGCAGTTTTTACTAGTGTCCTCTTGAATCTTTCCCATTCTTTCTCTCTTGTTTTTGTATCATCTGTTGGCAAGTTCAATCTTATTTTTTCCTGGTATCTGGTATTCTTCCTTGTTTTCTTTTTCCTTCAGTTTCCATATTTTGATACGTCTTTCCTGCTTCTCTGTTCTCTTTTTTTTCTGTCATTTTTCTCAGTTTCATTACCAATAGTTTGTGGTCACTATTTAGGGCTTTGATGTTATTACCTTTACATCTATAACATTCCTCTTCATTTCCCAGTCGTATAAAATCAAAATATAAACAAACACTAAAACAACTCCATTATTATAAGCCAGACACCACCAGACGCCTCATCAGAAGATATTTAATATGAAGACGACCATTACTCGCAGATGAATGCTAAATGGAAACCTATACAGGCGTCAAAAGATAAACGCCAAGCATATTATCCATTTAAATCTTCTAAATAAGTTGTTAAATCCTGTAAAGGGAATTTCACCAACCAACACAGCCATCTTGTCCGTGCACAAGATTCCAGCCATCAGCAGAGTGTACAAAATGCAAGGAGATAACATGCCACCAGTTTGGCATGTGCTGCTATCTAGTGCAAGATTTGTGAAAATTAGAGTAAGATTTTGAAGAATTAAAGCCCAAGTCACACAAAAACATAAACGCTGAGTGTGAGGTGGCTCATCTCCTACTTGTGAATAAGATATCCTTATTCCACACAGTTTCACACCCGTACAGAATACTGTACATCGCAACTGCGAGCTCACTGTGTTACCTTCACTGTACCTTGATTCAATCTCACTTACTATGCTACCATCCTGGGACAATACACATCCTATATACTTGAAATTATCTGTCTGTTCTAACATTGTATCCCGAATGTGACATTCAATTCTTAGGTTTCTTCCCTACTGACATCACTTTCATCCTAGAAATACTAATTTTCATGTCCTACTCGCTGTACCTATTTTCAAGTTCCAAGATACTAGATTGCAGGCTTTCAGCAAAGTCTGCCATTAAGCCCAAGTCATCGGCATAGGACATATTACTTCATTAACAGGTCTTGGTGAATAATACAGTGCAGCACCAGAATACTGATGTTATTATTTTGCTTCTCAAATCCTCCCTGCTTGTTCACAACTGTAATGACAGCTTGAAATGTGTCCACAATAGCACAAGTGTTAAAGACGAAGTACATCTAATAATTCTCTTATAAGCTGTTCTAACAAAAATTAGAAGTTATCTCATGTATCATTCTGACATAATGTGGTGCAATAAAGAGATAATCTCGGAGTTCGATGCATCAGCCGATTTAGCATTTCTTATTGTGCACTGCTGGACTCCTGAATGACATGCTTCTTCATCAGTAAGATACACACTTCATAAGATGCTGTAAAATTTCATTTCTGAGAAGAAGAAGCTTTTTAAAAAATTGACTTTTTGTTTCTGCAGTTTTAATTTTTTTAAATCTGAAACTAATGTTCGCAAGATTATTTAATTTTTGATGGGATTTAGTTGTAATGTCTCCAAATGTTGAATTCTTTCATCACAGATACCACTTGTGAACATACAAGGCATTCAAACAAGTGGTCAAGGTCATTAAATTATCTGTCCTTTCCTTTCCGTTCCTCAGTGTATTAAGACTGGCTGTGAAATCCAAACTAAAACACAGCTCCAAAGTAAAAAAACACGCCACTTGATCACATCGTCCTTTACAGACTATGTACCATAAGAGGCCATGTCAGTTAGACACGACGACAAGGTGAAGTGGAACGAACCTTCAGCTGTGCCTTGCTTATGATTATAAATGTATTGTTGATAAACTTAACCATAATAGGTATTTGTGTTTGTTCCTCTACTGATTTGTCTAAAGCTATTAAAAACTATTTAAAATAGTATGTGCTGGTCCACCTTGTCAATACACTTGAAATGTGTCCGACGCAATAGCAAACATGTTTCAGGAACATAAGATACACACTTCATAAGATGCTCTAAAATTTCATTTCTGAGAAGAAGCAGCTTTAAAAAATATGGCCGATTTTGTTTTTGCAATTTTAATTGTAAATCTGAAACTAATTTAGTATTTTAAATAGTTTTTAATAATGTATTGTTGCAAGATGATGGGGAATGTGAAAATATAGGTGGTGGATGGAAAAGAAATGTGAAAAATTTCTGGGGACCAGTTTATTAATGAACACGGCAGATCTGGGCTTGACCATACTGATTTAGTGTATTAGAATTCTGTCTCTGATGATGGTCCACCATTTAATTTTGTGCTGTTCAGACAGTTCTGTGACAGGATTGGAATAAAGTTTACCATGCTCAGAGTAATGAAATAGCAGAGTAGGTAGTCCTATCAATTAAAACTTATTTAAAAAAGATAACTGATAGTGTTGAACTAATATGAGTTTAGTAAATAAGGTCTAAAATATTTTGTGTACTTGCATAATACACCCTGCTTAAAAACTTGAGTTACTTTGCCTGACCTTCCGTCATTGTGAAAGCGATAATTTTCTATTGCATTTACTCGCTTTATTAGATCTACATATACTAGTAATCTGGCTAATACAAGTCATTGGGACTTGGCGTCTGTCCCTTGGTTTATCCTCGAATGATCAACTTCTTCATATTTTCTAGTCTCCTCATTACATTGCCAAATTATTTCATTTTACAGAGCTGAATCTGACGTGACATTTTCCTTTAAATTTTAAGCTCTTTTAGAATGGAGTTGTTTGTGTGGTGATAGGTCTATGGAATTATCAACATCCTTCTCATTTTGGTTGAATTGATGTAATTTTTCTCCTTTCTTAATGTCCAGGTCTCGCATTCATACATTACTATGGAAAATACTAGACAGTTCAGTCTTATTTTCTACCGGGCTGTATAGTTGCAGTCGCTTAAGTGCTGCCATTATCCACTATTCGGGAGATAGTGGGTTCAAACCCCACTGTCAGCAGCCCTGAAGATGGTTTTCTATGGTTTCCCATTTTTACACTAGGCCATGGCTGCTTCCTTCCCACTCCTAGCTCCTTCCTGTCCCATCGTCGCCATAGGATCTATCTCTGTTGGTGCAATGTAGAGCCAATTGTCAAAAAGTGTTATTTTCAGGTTCTTGGAAATCTGTCAGTCCTTCCAAAGTTTAGGTAATTTTTTTCATTTTCATTGTCACTTTAGCCAGATTGCATCTTTGTTTTCTCTCTTCTGTATAGATTTTGTGCTGTGTTTATCTCACACAGTTGTATCTTGCTGGGTTATGAATTTTTGAATGTGTGAATTATATTTTGGAAGTAGGGGTATGTTGCTCTCCAGCTCTGAAGGTGATGTAGCTTAATCTAATTGCGTTTAGTGTAAATATAGCAAAACGATGTCTAGATCAAGTCTGTGAAGGAGGTGATTAATTTAGCAAAGGATCTTCAACCAGTTATGGTGAATCGGTGCGTTTGGAGTTCTTCAACTTGTGTTGCTGATTAACCACTTGCCAAGTGAGTAACAAATGTGATGAAAGCGAGAACAGGACCTGTCACACACTAGAGTGATAGATTTGAAGCAAAATATTATTTATTTTTGTACAGTGCGTAATGATGGCTAAAATTGCTTCGTGATCTGCTGTATGCTGTTAGGCTGTAGGAAAATTGGTAATCCCAAGGTGTAACCTATAATAATGTACGAATGCATGGTCATTTTTAGATCCTTGTTCTCCATTTTTGTATTTGTGCTGTTTTGAAAATGCGGGTGAAGGCTATGGCTGATGGCCTTAATTTTTCATCTCTGTACCCTTCCTTCCCCGGACACATCATTCACCCCTTTTTTTTCACTAACACATTAGAAAGTATAAAAGAAACCAACTGTAGAGTGACATATGCTGTCTTTATTCTCATGTATGACAAAATTAAGAGCAACACAAAGTTGTGTGATCATAAGAGGTATGATTCACCACAGACTGCTTGAGGGTATTTTACTAGGTGAAGTGTTGAGAAACTGAGTTCCTGGCTTCAGTGGTGTTTGAACCCACCATTTCATGAACACAAGCTCATTTTCCCTCTGTTTTCTCAATGTTATCAGTTCTTGCAAGATGTGTTGACCACCCTGCAAGTTCTGAGGGCAGTATTATTTCTTCTTGCTATAAATGTCAACTGGTCCTTAACTTAAACCAGCTGCAACATATGGAGAAATGGGTCATCAGTCAATGCCACCCTGTACTTGCTACCCCTACTGTTTTTACCACCTACACTTCCCTCAAAAATTAACTTCATAAGTCTTAAGATGTGTGCTCTTCATTAGTGATCCAACGCACCCATCTTATGTAAGACGACATTTCAAACGATTCGATTCTATTCTCTTTCTAGTTATTGCTCATGTTTCACTTCCATACAGTGCCATGGACCAAACAAAAATCATGAAAAGCATGTTTCTAATGTGTTTGAAGTGAGCTTGTGCCAGTCTGTATTTTATGTCCACTTATCTATCGATACGTACGATAAACGTGATGTTCTTTTGCTAGGTCTGATGAACGGAGACGTAGACGTTCCCGAAGAACCTACAAATGAAGCTGCAGGCAAGATCATGGCCCTGCTGTCAGAGATTGGGAGCAGTAATCTGGTAGAACCCCAGATGAAGGGTCCTGATAGCTTTCATCCCTGTCCCTGGTGCTCAGGAAGACTTATTACTATATAGTGTTCAGTATTTTTTAAGTGCTATGTAAATTACTGTTCTTTAAATAAACTAACCTTTGTACAGTACTTGCTTTTGTTATTATTGGTATTGTAAGTGATCAGAGCTCAGAACAAAGGATGATAGTAATAACAACACTAGCGATACATATAAAAATATACTAATAATACTAGGATTAATAGAATAATATTCTTTTAGAGTTTTTACTGTTATGTTTCATGAAGACTTTGCTCCACGTCCATAGAAGGGAAACTCATCCGACCAGGACTACAACCGTTTTGGCTCTAAGATATGTCCTTCATGTCCACATGTCTATGAGTTCTTTAATAGACAACAAGATCATCAGATGTTAAATACGTACTCCTAAAACCGGAGAATATTTCAGCATTCTAGTAGGGCTGCTTTAAAAAAAAAAAAATCTCTCACAAGAATATTGTGCTGTTATGTTTCATGAAGACTTTGCACCATGTCCATAGAAGGAAAACTCGTCCGACCAGCACTACAACTGTTCTAACAACGATGCTTGGAACTTGGAAATCACTTGACCACTGTTATATTGATTTTTTTTTTAAATGCTATTTGTTCGAGGTGTCGACCTATAGAGATCTTTTGCCCCTACTTGCACCATGTGATATGAACCTGCGTGTAATTGGAATGGAAGAAGTGTAGAGTGTTGAATGTGAGGAAAGGAATGTTAAGGGCGACACAAACACCCAGTCCCCAGGCCAGGGATATTAATAATTTACAATTAAAAATCCTTGACCCAGCCGGGAATCGAACCCGGGACCGCCAGGTGACAGGGGGACGCGTTGCCCCGTACACCGCAGAGCCGGACTTGTTATATTGATTAAACTGATTGGTCACCAGATGTCTCTATTGTATTCTGAGGAGGAAACTGTTCTTGGCTCTAAGTAATGTCCTTCATGTTCACATGTCTATGAGTTCTGTAATAGACAACAAGATCATCAGATGTTAAATACATACTGCTAAAGCCTGGAGAATATTAATTTCATGGACTGTATTGGATTATTTAGACAAGTACCACGGGTTTTACTGTGAAATCTGGATGAATGCTCATGGTGTTGTGATCTGCCAAGAAAATCATGTTTTGTTACAACTTAAGGGCTGATTGCAGAAATGATGACTACTTTTAAGCCTTAGACAATGTCTAAATCGAGCACGATCTTCCATTGCATAAACAATTTTCAGGCGATTTTTAACTAGACATCTCTTCAAGTTTCAATATTGGTTTGAAAATAGAGATAGAAGTATCTTTCATGCAACTCTTTGTTTGTCGCAACCAATAAAATTAATCGGTGCGTGCGCTGAACACCAGTCAGCTGTTTGTCTTCCTACACATTACTCAAATATGGGTAAGCATGAGCATGACTTGTCCACAGATAATAGAGCCATCTGGTGACAAATCAGTTTAATCAATATAACAAGCCCGGCTCTGCGGTGTAAGGGGTAACGCGTCCGCCTGTCACCCGGCAGCCCCGGGTTCGATTCCCAGCTGGGTCAGGGGTTTTTAATTGTAAATTATTAGATTCCCTGGCCTGGGGACTGGGTATTTTTGTCGTCCTTCAGTGGAAATTAAATCTCATATTATCGACACTATAGCGGCACACCACCATTTGGGAAGTGTAGCTTTGATTATAGTGTTGTTACAGTGAGTGTAATCTACTCATAAATACGGTAGCTTCGACCAAGGAAGATGAAGCAATAGTAAGTGTAACCGAGTGTGTTGTACGGGCCATATAGATGTAGTTTGCATTCTGGAGATCGTAGGTTCGAAACACATCATCGGCAGCCCTGAAGATTGTTTCCCATAGTTTCCCTATTTTTACACCAGGCAAATACCACAGCTGTTATTATAGCCGCAGCTCTTCTTCCCCAGTCCTCTTTAAACAATAATCACCACCACTTGCCTTTTCCTATCTGATAGTTATACAGATGTTGATTCCCATAGGGAACCTAAAATATTTGTCCTGAATGAGTAAATTTATAATACCAATATAATGGTCCGTTATTGGACATTATAAATTTTCCAGCTAACTCATTCTTGGTTGCCTGCGTTTCGCCCTCGTGTGCTAAGTTAGGCTCGTCAGTTGGGACTTAGCACACCACCCAAGACGCAAGGCTAGTGCATACCGTGGAGGCCACTGCATAGGCCTTAACTTAGCACACGAGGGCGAAACGCAGGCAACCAAGAATGAGTTAGCTGGAAAATTTATAATGTCCAATAACGGACCATTATATTGGTATTATAAATTTACTCATTCAGGACAAATATTTTAGGTTCCCTATGGGAATCAACATCTGTATTATTTGATGGCCAGGCAGGCATCTATTTTTGGAAATGAGACATAGCTCTCATAGTGCATTGGCACTGCTGGTGGCTTCAAATAGCCTATGCAGTGGCCTCCACGGTATGCACTAGCCTTGCGTCTTGGGTGGTGTGCTAAGTCCCAACTGACGAGCCTAACTTAGCACACGAGGGCGAAACGCAGGCAACCAAGAATGAGTTAGCTGGAAAATTTATAATGTCCAATAACGGACCATTATATTGGTATTATATCTGATAGTTGCCAAAAACTTATATGAATATATATAAAAACCCATACAACCTACCTTTTTGTTGTGACTATTATGTGTGTTTACTTGGCAGTAAAAATATAAGTGAATCCCTCCCAGTTGATGTATGTGACAGCCCACAGATGATCGGGACACGTAATTCTGATATATAGTTGAAGTGACCTATAATTCCATGGAAACTACCCCATGTATATAACAAAATATATCGGTTGCCAAGAATTCTATTAAAGTTGACAGTTACCGCACTATCTTTTTGTCAGTCTCAAGAAACAAGTCTTTCAAAAAGCGAAAACTTATTTTAGGATCTATCTCCCCGGACATGTCAAATGAATTGCTGCGATTTAGCAGCGGATGACCCACAGAGAGGCCGTCAGACTAACCTTTCTTCCTGGAATCGTCTCAACATATGTGACATGTTTCATGGTACATAACCTCTGATTGTGATTCACTCCTCTCGTTTGAGGTTAAACAGTGCTCTCGGCAGTGTTTAAACATGACTGGTTGAACACCGGTTTTAGACAGTGTCTAAGTGATAAATAACGTCTCTGCAATGCGGCAGCCATACTTTGGCATTGTTTAACCGTAGACATTGTCTAAATACCGTTTCTACAATCGGCCCTAAATGTTTATGGCCCATTTTCACACCAGGCAAATGCTGGGGCTGTACCTTAATTAAGGCCACGGCCGCTTCCTTCCAACTCCTAGGCCTTTCCTATCCCATCGTCGCCATAAGACCTATCTGTGTCGGTGCGACGTAAAGCCCCTAGCAAAAAAAAAATAATGTTTATGGGTAGTCACTTTGTTGCATAAAATATTACAATACAGGTTTCTTCTCTATTATTGCAAAAAACGTTTCATTAATAAATTGCTTTCTATATTGTAGAACTTTTGTTGCTTCTCCTATAAACTTGTCTTTCCTTTGTCAGTGCCTCAATTGGTGACGTTGTTGTTGGTGGACTGGTTTGATGCAGCTCTCCATGCCATCCTATCCTGTGCTAACCTTTTCATTTCTACGTAACTACTGCATCGTACATCTGCTCTAATCTGCTTGTCATATTCACCTTGGTCTACCCCTACCGTTCTTACCACCTGCACTTCCTGCAAAAACCAACTGAACAAGTCCTGGGTATCTTAAGATGTGTCCTATCATTCTCTCTCTTCTTCTCATCAAATTTAGCCAAATCAATCTCCTCTCACCAATTCCATTCAGTATCTCTTCATTCGTGATTCGATCTATCCATCTCACCTTCAGCATTCTTCTGTAACACCACATTTCAAAAGCTTTTATCCTCTTTCTTTCTGAGCTAGTTATCATCCGTGTTTCACTTCCATACATTGCCATCCTCCAGATGAGAGTCTCTCTAATTCCTATATCAATGTTTGAAGTGAGCAAATTTCTTTCCTTTAGAAAGGCTTTCCTTGCTTGTGCTAGTCTGCATTTTATGTTCTCCTTACTTCTGCCATCATTAGTTATTTTACTACCCAAGTAACAATATTAATCTACTTAATGCCTTTTCTGGAGAGCCCTACAATTAACAGTGCTCTATGTCTTGGGATATGGACTAGAGCAATTTTGTTACTTTCATTGATCTGTCTCAGTGTTATCCTTGGCTTTGACAATATGAAAGCATGGCCAACTTGATGCGTTGCTGAAGCTAGCTCCTTACCGGCCTTGGCACTCTGGTCTAGGCACTGTAATGAGAGTAGTTTCATAGCTCGACACATGGCGCTGGTGGCCTAAGGTTGTGCAGGAGAAATACATACTCCTCTGTGGAAAATATATTGACTTTGATTGCTGATTTATCTTAATTTAGAGGTATGGAAAATATTACATAGGTTAATACCTGTTAAAATGATTAATTCTAAAGGCTACTTTTGTTGATATTTGCTAAAATAATTTTGTGAAGTAAAACTGCAGAGAGATGGAATAATCCATATGATGTTCCTTAACTGTGAGGAATAACAGTAGGTAATCATCTTTATTATCCATAGCATTTAGATACATAGTAGAACTTACCACAAGGGTATTGTTCAAAACTCTTGTCTTCTGGTGTTAATATTGAGATTAAGCATCATTGTTCAGTTATTTTAAAATTCTTTAAGTTGTGCTATCAGGAAGGGGGTGTGGTTGAAACATAAAATAACTATTTTGTACTTAAATATTCGGTGTACGGATAACAGAAATATTTTAACTCAAACATAATTTCAATATTTACTTTCAGATTACCTTCATTCATACTTAGCACTAGTATTTTACATAAAAATTCACTGAGAGAAAAGTATTTTGAATAAATACTTGGTAAACTGTTCATTGCACAGGCATCATTTAGCTTCACACGTTAGCCTTACTGCCATAACAGTAATGGTTCCTACTTGTCCGTGTTTAAATGTTGAAGGTCAGGTTATCTTGGATAAAACTGTTATATTGCTATCATGTGGCAAATATGACTCCGCCTGAAGGATTATTCAATAAAAGAAAGTTTAGGGGTAATAAATGCATGAAAATAGAAATGGAAAATGAAGATGAAATTGCTAATTTAAGGATGGTAATAGGGAGCTATAATGCAATTTTAGGTGTTTAAATTATCCTTGTGCTTGTACGTGATTTCAGCTTCAGCATTAACACCAGAAGACAAGAGTTTTGAACAATATCCTACGTCTGGGTCATAAGGACACTTCTCTGTTCCTTACTGTCTGGTCAGACACCATGACTCCAGTGACTCTCCTGAGGTCTTGTTACAGTTCTCTGGTAGTTGTTCAACGATGCTGCAACGCACAGATGGTCAGATATTGGTCATCCTGTAGGGTTATGCCTACAAACTTGTCCAACCCTCCTTGTGAACTGGCCTGTCTCATTGTAGCGATTACACAAGCGTTGAATAAAGTGGAAAAATGCAAAAACTTTCGACTGATAATCTGAAAGATTGCATATTTTACCACACAATACCATTATGTCAGAAACCAATGGCACAGAATGGTAGAAATTCAGAGCACATATAAATACCATACCTACTTATCTCTCTGGCTGTATTGTTTTTAGTAATTTTTATTCTGGGATTCTTGGTAATAGTCACCTATAACTAGGACAGTTAGAAAACACTGACGGATCATACTTCTTTAGTACTCTCCTACTTTTGCCTACAACTGAATAATCATGTTTTGAGATAAAGGCTACAGACAACAGAAGAAGCACAATATTAATGTTAGGCACGAAGTTATCGCGAGAAATTGCTTTGAGCCACTCCTTAGTTTTGTCTTTGTCTAATGGGTATCGTGAAATGATAGTGTCCCTTCACTCCTTTTCCTGCCTGAAGTACAAAAAGGTACACAGCAATACGACATTTTCGAATATTGCAAGCACAGTTAAAGAAAAACAAATCACTACACAATTAAGAAAATGAATTAGCACATAAAAGAGAATTCTTGTTTAGGATGAAGTTACAGCGAGAAATCGCTTTGAGCCACTCATTACATTCGTTCTTATTTGCAGGAAATTTCTGTTCGAAGCACAAAAACGCGCAAAACAGTATCGCATATTCCAAGATTTGAAAACACAGTTTAAAAATCCAAATCACTACACTACACAACAAAAACAAACTAATTAGCGCACAACTATCAAATCTCAATAACAAACGAACAAATCATTACGAACCCATTACAAACACTTATGACAGCAAAACAATACAAATGAAACTGGAAATAGGATCATTTGCAGTACACAGTTTCCAGTCTGTGCCATAGGTGGCCAGTGCTCTAGCGGCATTATGGAGAAACTTACCTATTACAGCCGAATGTTGGGCTTCACAAGCAATTGTCAAGGCAGGTATGATAGATAGATAGATAAGAAATGGGTGAGCCCTGTTTTCGCAGAGCTCCACACGTAGGTCTATGAAGACCCTTTGTGCCCCAAGGCAGGTATGAAGAGTGCAGTGACGGGGTGACTAATATATGACCAATGCTAGTAATGCTATTCCTTATGCAACCAATCCCTGTTGTGAATGGTGTGAAAATGTTGCCCATATATCTTCGTACATACATGTCAGTGGGCTTGGCAGACTGACATATAATAGCAACCTCTGGCTCAGTAAGGAAAGCAACAGGAAACTACCTCACTCCTCATATCCACAGTACGTCTCTTCAGTGGTACCCAGGTCATCTAAGATATATAACGGTGCAGCTGATGAGGATCCAACCAGTCTGAGAACTGAAACATACACATGATGAATAAGGATAAAAACTTAATCGAAGCCAGCCAGCCAGCCAGCCAGCCAGCCAGCCAGCCAGCCAGCCAGCCAGCCAGCCAGCCAGCCAGCCAGCCAGCCAGCCAGCCAGCCAGCCAGCCAGCCAGCCAGCCAGCCAGCCAGCCAGCCAGCCAGCCAGCCAGCCAGCCAGCCAGCCAGCCAGCCAGCCAGCCAGCCAGCCAGCCAGCCAGCCAGCCAGCCAGCCAGCCAGCCAGCCAGCCAGCCAGCCAGCCAGCCAGCCAGCCAGCCAGCCAGCCAGCCAGCCAGCCAGCCAGCCAGCCAGCCAGCCAGCCAGCCAGCCAGCCAGCCAGCCAGCCAGCCAGCCAGCCAGCCAGCCAGCCAGCCAGCCAGCCAGCCAGCCAGCCAGCCAGCCAGCCAGCCAGCCAGCCAGCCAGCCAGCCAGCCAGCCAGCCAGCCAGCCAGCCAGCCAGCCAGCCAGCCAGCCAGCCAGCCAGCCAGCCAGCCAGCCAGCCAGCCAGCCAGCCAGCCAGCCAGCCAGCCAGCCAGCCAGCCAGCCAGCCAGCCAGCCAGCCAGCCAGCCAGCCAGCCAGCCAGCCAGCCAGCCAGCCAGCCAGCCAGCCAGCCAGCCAGCCAGCCAGCCAGCCAGCCAGCCAGCCAGCCAGCCAGCCAGCCAGCCAGCCAGCCAGCCAGCCAGCCAGCCAGCCAGCCAGCCAGCCAGCCAGCCAGCCAGCCAGCCAGCCAGCCAGCCAGCCAGCCAGCCAGCCAGCCAGCCAGCCAGCCAGCCAGCCAGCCAGCCAGCCAGCCAGCCAGCCAGCCAGCCAGCCAGCCAGCCAGCCAGCCAGCCAGCCAGCCAGCCAGCCAGCCAGCCAGCCAGCCAGCCAGCCAGCCAGCCAGCCAGCCAGCCAGCCAGCCAGCCAGCCAGCCAGCCAGCCAGCCAGCCAGCCAGCCAGCCAGCCAGCCAGCCAGCCAGCCAGCCAGCCAGCCAGCCAGCCAGCCAGCCAGCCAGCCAGCCAGCCAGCCAGCCAGCCAGCCAGCCAGCCAGCCAGCCAGCCAGCCAGCCAGCCAGCCAGCCAGCCAGCCAGCCAGCCAGCCAGCCAGCCAGCCAGCCAGCCAGCCAGCCAGCCAGCCAGCCAGCCAGCCAGCCAGCCAGCCAGCCAGCCAGCCAGCCAGCCAGCCAGCCAGCCAGCCAGCCAGCCAGCCAGCCAGCCAGCCAGCCAGCCAGCCAGCCAGCCAGCCAGCCAGCCAGCCAGCCAGCCAGCCAGCCAGCCAGCCAGCCAGCCAGCCAGCCAGCCAGCCAGCCAGCCAGCCAGCCAGCCAGCCAGCCAGCCAGCCAGCCAGCCAGCCAGCCAGCCAGCCAGCCAGCCAGCCAGCCAGCCAGCCAGCCAGCCAGCCAGCCAGCCAGCCAGCCAGCCAGCCAGCCAGCCAGCCAGCCAGCCAGCCAGCCAGCCAGCCAGCCAGCCAGCCAGCCAGCCAGCCAGCCAGCCAGCCAGCCAGCCAGCCAGCCAGCCAGCCAGCCAGCCAGCCAGCCAGCCAGCCAGCCAGCCAGCCAGCCAGCCAGCCAGCCAGCCAGCCAGCCAGCCAGCCAGCCAGCCAGCCAGCCAGCCAGCCAGCCAGCCAGCCAGCCAGCCAGCCAGCCAGCCAGCCAGCCAGCCAGCCAGCCAGCCAGCCAGCCAGCCAGCCAGCCAGCCAGCCAGCCAGCCAGCCAGCCAGCCAGCCAGCCAGCCAGCCAGCCAGCCAGCCAGCCAGCCAGCCAGCCAGCCAGCCAGCCAGCCAGCCAGCCAGCCAGCCAGCCAGCCAGCCAGCCAGCCAGCCAGCCAGCCAGCCAGCCAGCCAGCCAGCCAGCCAGCCAGCCAGCCAGCCAGCCAGCCAGCCAGCCAGCCAGCCAGCCAGCCAGCCAGCCAGCCAGCCAGCCAGCCAGCCAGCCAGCCAGCCAGCCAGCCAGCCAGCCAGCCAGCCAGCCAGCCAGCCAGCCAGCCAGCCAGCCAGCCAGCCAGCCAGCCAGCCAGCCAGCCAGCCAGCCAGCCAGCCAGCCAGCCAGCCAGCCAGCCAGCCAGCCAGCCAGCCAGCCAGCCAGCCAGCCAGCCAGCCAGCCAGCCAGCCAGCCAGCCAGCCAGCCAGCCAGCCAGCCAGCCAGCCAGCCAGCCAGCCAGCCAGCCAGCCAGCCAGCCAGCCAGCCAGCCAGCCAGCCAGCCAGCCAGCCAGCCAGCCAGCCAGCCAGCCAGCCAGCCAGCCAGCCAGCCAGCCAGCCAGCCAGCCAGCCAGCCAGCCAGCCAGCCAGCCAGCCAGCCAGCCAGCCAGCCAGCCAGCCAGCCAGCCAGCCAGCCAGCCAGCCAGCCAGCCAGCCAGCCAGCCAGCCAGCCAGCCAGCCAGCCAGCCAGCCAGCCAGCCAGCCAGCCAGCCAGCCAGCCAGCCAGCCAGCCAGCCAGCCAGCCAGCCAGCCAGCCAGCCAGCCAGCCAGCCAGCCAGCCAGCCAGCCAGCCAGCCAGCCAGCCAGCCAGCCAGCCAGCCAGCCAGCCAGCCAGCCAGCCAGCCAGCCAGCCAGCCAGCCAGCCAGCCAGCCAGCCAGCCAGCCAGCCAGCCAGCCAGCCAGCCAGCCAGCCAGCCAGCCAGCCAGCCAGCCAGCCAGCCAGCCAGCCAGCCAGCCAGCCAGCCAGCCAGCCAGCCAGCCAGCCAGCCAGCCAGCCAGCCAGCCAGCCAGCCAGCCAGCCAGCCAGCCAGCCAGCCAGCCAGCCAGCCAGCCAGCCAGCCAGCCAGCCAGCCAGCCAGCCAGCCAGCCAGCCAGCCAGCCAGCCAGCCAGCCAGCCAGCCAGCCAGCCAGCCAGCCAGCCAGCCAGCCAGCCAGCCAGCCAGCCAGCCAGCCAGCCAGCCAGCCAGCCAGCCAGCCAGCCAGCCAGCCAGCCAGCCAGCCAGCCAGCCAGCCAGCCAGCCAGCCAGCCAGCCAGCCAGCCAGCCAGCCAGCCAGCCAGCCAGCCAGCCAGCCAGCCAGCCAGCCAGCCAGCCAGCCAGCCAGCCAGCCAGCCAGCCAGCCAGCCAGCCAGCCAGCCAGCCAGCCAGCCAGCCAGCCAGCCAGCCAGCCAGCCAGCCAGCCAGCCAGCCAGCCAGCCAGCCAGCCAGCCAGCCAGCCAGCCAGCCAGCCAGCCAGCCAGCCAGCCAGCCAGCCAGCCAGCCAGCCAGCCAGCCAGCCAGCCAGCCAGCCAGCCAGCCAGCCAGCCAGCCAGCCAGCCAGCCAGCCAGCCAGCCAGCCAGCCAGCCAGCCAGCCAGCCAGCCAGCCAGCCAGCCAGCCAGCCAGCCAGCCAGCCAGCCAGCCAGCCAGCCAGCCAGCCAGCCAGCCAGCCAGCCAGCCAGCCAGCCAGCCAGCCAGCCAGCCAGCCAGCCAGCCAGCCAGCCAGCCAGCCAGCCAGCCAGCCAGCCAGCCAGCCAGCCAGCCAGCCAGCCAGCCAGCCAGCCAGCCAGCCAGCCAGCCAGCCAGCCAGCCAGCCAGCCAGCCAGCCAGCCAGCCAGCCAGCCAGCCAGCCAGCCAGCCAGCCAGCCAGCCAGCCAGCCAGCCAGCCAGCCAGCCAGCCAGCCAGCCAGCCAGCCAGCCAGCCAGCCAGCCAGCCAGCCAGCCAGCCAGCCAGCCAGCCAGCCAGCCAGCCAGCCAGCCAGCCAGCCAGCCAGCCAGCCAGCCAGCCAGCCAGCCAGCCAGCCAGCCAGCCAGCCAGCCAGCCAGCCAGCCAGCCAGCCAGCCAGCCAGCCAGCCAGCCAGCCAGCCAGCCAGCCAGCCAGCCAGCCAGCCAGCCAGCCAGCCAGCCAGCCAGCCAGCCAGCCAGCCAGCCAGCCAGCCAGCCAGCCAGCCAGCCAGCCAGCCAGCCAGCCAGCCAGCCAGCCAGCCAGCCAGCCAGCCAGCCAGCCAGCCAGCCAGCCAGCCAGCCAGCCAGCCAGCCAGCCAGCCAGCCAGCCAGCCAGCCAGCCAGCCAGCCAGCCAGCCAGCCAGCCAGCCAGCCAGCCAGCCAGCCAGCCAGCCAGCCAGCCAGCCAGCCAGCCAGCCAGCCAGCCAGCCAGCCAGCCAGCCAGCCAGCCAGCCAGCCAGCCAGCCAGCCAGCCAGCCAGCCAGCCAGCCAGCCAGCCAGCCAGCCAGCCAGCCAGCCAGCCAGCCAGCCAGCCAGCCAGCCAGCCAGCCAGCCAGCCAGCCAGCCAGCCAGCCAGCCAGCCAGCCAGCCAGCCAGCCAGCCAGCCAGCCAGCCAGCCAGCCAGCCAGCCAGCCAGCCAGCCAGCCAGCCAGCCAGCCAGCCAGCCAGCCAGCCAGCCAGCCAGCCAGCCAGCCAGCCAGCCAGCCAGCCAGCCAGCCAGCCAGCCAGCCAGCCAGCCAGCCAGCCAGCCAGCCAGCCAGCCAGCCAGCCAGCCAGCCAGCCAGCCAGCCAGCCAGCCAGCCAGCCAGCCAGCCAGCCAGCCAGCCAGCCAGCCAGCCAGCCAGCCAGCCAGCCAGCCAGCCAGCCAGCCAGCCAGCCAGCCAGCCAGCCAGCCAGCCAGCCAGCCAGCCAGCCAGCCAGCCAGCCAGCCAGCCAGCCAGCCAGCCAGCCAGCCAGCCAGCCAGCCAGCCAGCCAGCCAGCCAGCCAGCCAGCCAGCCAGCCAGCCAGCCAGCCAGCCAGCCAGCCAGCCAGCCAGCCAGCCAGCCAGCCAGCCAGCCAGCCAGCCAGCCAGCCAGCCAGCCAGCCAGCCAGCCAGCCAGCCAGCCAGCCAGCCAGCCAGCCAGCCAGCCAGCCAGCCAGCCAGCCAGCCAGCCAGCCAGCCAGCCAGCCAGCCAGCCAGCCAGCCAGCCAGCCAGCCAGCCAGCCAGCCAGCCAGCCAGCCAGCCAGCCAGCCAGCCAGCCAGCCAGCCAGCCAGCCAGCCAGCCAGCCAGCCAGCCAGCCAGCCAGCCAGCCAGCCAGCCAGCCAGCCAGCCAGCCAGCCAGCCAGCCAGCCAGCCAGCCAGCCAGCCAGCCAGCCAGCCAGCCAGCCAGCCAGCCAGCCAGCCAGCCAGCCAGCCAGCCAGCCAGCCAGCCAGCCAGCCAGCCAGCCAGCCAGCCAGCCAGCCAGCCAGCCAGCCAGCCAGCCAGCCAGCCAGCCAGCCAGCCAGCCAGCCAGCCAGCCAGCCAGCCAGCCAGCCAGCCAGCCAGCCAGCCAGCCAGCCAGCCAGCCAGCCAGCCAGCCAGCCAGCCAGCCAGCCAGCCAGCCAGCCAGCCAGCCAGCCAGCCAGCCAGCCAGCCAGCCAGCCAGCCAGCCAGCCAGCCAGCCAGCCAGCCAGCCAGCCAGCCAGCCAGCCAGCCAGCCAGCCAGCCAGCCAGCCAGCCAGCCAGCCAGCCAGCCAGCCAGCCAGCCAGCCAGCCAGCCAGCCAGCCAGCCAGCCAGCCAGCCAGCCAGCCAGCCAGCCAGCCAGCCAGCCAGCCAGCCAGCCAGCCAGCCAGCCAGCCAGCCAGCCAGCCAGCCAGCCAGCCAGCCAGCCAGCCAGCCAGCCAGCCAGCCAGCCAGCCAGCCAGCCAGCCAGCCAGCCAGCCAGCCAGCCAGCCAGCCAGCCAGCCAGCCAGCCAGCCAGCCAGCCAGCCAGCCAGCCAGCCAGCCAGCCAGCCAGCCAGCCAGCCAGCCAGCCAGCCAGCCAGCCAGCCAGCCAGCCAGCCAGCCAGCCAGCCAGCCAGCCAGCCAGCCAGCCAGCCAGCCAGCCAGCCAGCCAGCCAGCCAGCCAGCCAGCCAGCCAGCCAGCCAGCCAGCCAGCCAGCCAGCCAGCCAGCCAGCCAGCCAGCCAGCCAGCCAGCCAGCCAGCCAGCCAGCCAGCCAGCCAGCCAGCCAGCCAGCCAGCCAGCCAGCCAGCCAGCCAGCCAGCCAGCCAGCCAGCCAGCCAGCCAGCCAGCCAGCCAGCCAGCCAGCCAGCCAGCCAGCCAGCCAGCCAGCCAGCCAGCCAGCCAGCCAGCCAGCCAGCCAGCCAGCCAGCCAGCCAGCCAGCCAGCCAGCCAGCCAGCCAGCCAGCCAGCCAGCCAGCCAGCCAGCCAGCCAGCCAGCCAGCCAGCCAGCCAGCCAGCCAGCCAGCCAGCCAGCCAGCCAGCCAGCCAGCCAGCCAGCCAGCCAGCCAGCCAGCCAGCCAGCCAGCCAGCCAGCCAGCCAGCCAGCCAGCCAGCCAGCCAGCCAGCCAGCCAGCCAGCCAGCCAGCCAGCCAGCCAGCCAGCCAGCCAGCCAGCCAGCCAGCCAGCCAGCCAGCCAGCCAGCCAGCCAGCCAGCCAGCCAGCCAGCCAGCCAGCCAGCCAGCCAGCCAGCCAGCCAGCCAGCCAGCCAGCCAGCCAGCCAGCCAGCCAGCCAGCCAGCCAGCCAGCCAGCCAGCCAGCCAGCCAGCCAGCCAGCCAGCCAGCCAGCCAGCCAGCCAGCCAGCCAGCCAGCCAGCCAGCCAGCCAGCCAGCCAGCCAGCCAGCCAGCCAGCCAGCCAGCCAGCCAGCCAGCCAGCCAGCCAGCCAGCCAGCCAGCCAGCCAGCCAGCCAGCCAGCCAGCCAGCCAGCCAGCCAGCCAGCCAGCCAGCCAGCCAGCCAGCCAGCCAGCCAGCCAGCCAGCCAGCCAGCCAGCCAGCCAGCCAGCCAGCCAGCCAGCCAGCCAGCCAGCCAGCCAGCCAGCCAGCCAGCCAGCCAGCCAGCCAGCCAGCCAGCCAGCCAGCCAGCCAGCCAGCCAGCCAGCCAGCCAGCCAGCCAGCCAGCCAGCCAGCCAGCCAGCCAGCCAGCCAGCCAGCCAGCCAGCCAGCCAGCCAGCCAGCCAGCCAGCCAGCCAGCCAGCCAGCCAGCCAGCCAGCCAGCCAGCCAGCCAGCCAGCCAGCCAGCCAGCCAGCCAGCCAGCCAGCCAGCCAGCCAGCCAGCCAGCCAGCCAGCCAGCCAGCCAGCCAGCCAGCCAGCCAGCCAGCCAGCCAGCCAGCCAGCCAGCCAGCCAGCCAGCCAGCCAGCCAGCCAGCCAGCCAGCCAGCCAGCCAGCCAGCCAGCCAGCCAGCCAGCCAGCCAGCCAGCCAGCCAGCCAGCCAGCCAGCCAGCCAGCCAGCCAGCCAGCCAGCCAGCCAGCCAGCCAGCCAGCCAGCCAGCCAGCCAGCCAGCCAGCCAGCCAGCCAGCCAGCCAGCCAGCCAGCCAGCCAGCCAGCCAGCCAGCCAGCCAGCCAGCCAGCCAGCCAGCCAGCCAGCCAGCCAGCCAGCCAGCCAGCCAGCCAGCCAGCCAGCCAGCCAGCCAGCCAGCCAGCCAGCCAGCCAGCCAGCCAGCCAGCCAGCCAGCCAGCCAGCCAGCCAGCCAGCCAGCCAGCCAGCCAGCCAGCCAGCCAGCCAGCCAGCCAGCCAGCCAGCCAGCCAGCCAGCCAGCCAGCCAGCCAGCCAGCCAGCCAGCCAGCCAGCCAGCCAGCCAGCCAGCCAGCCAGCCAGCCAGCCAGCCAGCCAGCCAGCCAGCCAGCCAGCCAGCCAGCCAGCCAGCCAGCCAGCCAGCCAGCCAGCCAGCCAGCCAGCCAGCCAGCCAGCCAGCCAGCCAGCCAGCCAGCCAGCCAGCCAGCCAGCCAGCCAGCCAGCCAGCCAGCCAGCCAGCCAGCCAGCCAGCCAGCCAGCCAGCCAGCCAGCCAGCCAGCCAGCCAGCCAGCCAGCCAGCCAGCCAGCCAGCCAGCCAGCCAGCCAGCCAGCCAGCCAGCCAGCCAGCCAGCCAGCCAGCCAGCCAGCCAGCCAGCCAGCCAGCCAGCCAGCCAGCCAGCCAGCCAGCCAGCCAGCCAGCCAGCCAGCCAGCCAGCCAGCCAGCCAGCCAGCCAGCCAGCCAGCCAGCCAGCCAGCCAGCCAGCCAGCCAGCCAGCCAGCCAGCCAGCCAGCCAGCCAGCCAGCCAGCCAGCCAGCCAGCCAGCCAGCCAGCCAGCCAGCCAGCCAGCCAGCCAGCCAGCCAGCCAGCCAGCCAGCCAGCCAGCCAGCCAGCCAGCCAGCCAGCCAGCCAGCCAGCCAGCCAGCCAGCCAGCCAGCCAGCCAGCCAGCCAGCCAGCCAGCCAGCCAGCCAGCCAGCCAGCCAGCCAGCCAGCCAGCCAGCCAGCCAGCCAGCCAGCCAGCCAGCCAGCCAGCCAGCCAGCCAGCCAGCCAGCCAGCCAGCCAGCCAGCCAGCCAGCCAGCCAGCCAGCCAGCCAGCCAGCCAGCCAGCCAGCCAGCCAGCCAGCCAGCCAGCCAGCCAGCCAGCCAGCCAGCCAGCCAGCCAGCCAGCCAGCCAGCCAGCCAGCCAGCCAGCCAGCCAGCCAGCCAGCCAGCCAGCCAGCCAGCCAGCCAGCCAGCCAGCCAGCCAGCCAGCCAGCCAGCCAGCCAGCCAGCCAGCCAGCCAGCCAGCCAGCCAGCCAGCCAGCCAGCCAGCCAGCCAGCCAGCCAGCCAGCCAGCCAGCCAGCCAGCCAGCCAGCCAGCCAGCCAGCCAGCCAGCCAGCCAGCCAGCCAGCCAGCCAGCCAGCCAGCCAGCCAGCCAGCCAGCCAGCCAGCCAGCCAGCCAGCCAGCCAGCCAGCCAGCCAGCCAGCCAGCCAGCCAGCCAGCCAGCCAGCCAGCCAGCCAGCCAGCCAGCCAGCCAGCCAGCCAGCCAGCCAGCCAGCCAGCCAGCCAGCCAGCCAGCCAGCCAGCCAGCCAGCCAGCCAGCCAGCCAGCCAGCCAGCCAGCCAGCCAGCCAGCCAGCCAGCCAGCCAGCCAGCCAGCCAGCCAGCCAGCCAGCCAGCCAGCCAGCCAGCCAGCCAGCCAGCCAGCCAGCCAGCCAGCCAGCCAGCCAGCCAGCCAGCCAGCCAGCCAGCCAGCCAGCCAGCCAGCCAGCCAGCCAGCCAGCCAGCCAGCCAGCCAGCCAGCCAGCCAGCCAGCCAGCCAGCCAGCCAGCCAGCCAGCCAGCCAGCCAGCCAGCCAGCCAGCCAGCCAGCCAGCCAGCCAGCCAGCCAGCCAGCCAGCCAGCCAGCCAGCCAGCCAGCCAGCCAGCCAGCCAGCCAGCCAGCCAGCCAGCCAGCCAGCCAGCCAGCCAGCCAGCCAGCCAGCCAGCCAGCCAGCCAGCCAGCCAGCCAGCCAGCCAGCCAGCCAGCCAGCCAGCCAGCCAGCCAGCCAGCCAGCCAGCCAGCCAGCCAGCCAGCCAGCCAGCCAGCCAGCCAGCCAGCCAGCCAGCCAGCCAGCCAGCCAGCCAGCCAGCCAGCCAGCCAGCCAGCCAGCCAGCCAGCCAGCCAGCCAGCCAGCCAGCCAGCCAGCCAGCCAGCCAGCCAGCCAGCCAGCCAGCCAGCCAGCCAGCCAGCCAGCCAGCCAGCCAGCCAGCCAGCCAGCCAGCCAGCCAGCCAGCCAGCCAGCCAGCCAGCCAGCCAGCCAGCCAGCCAGCCAGCCAGCCAGCCAGCCAGCCAGCCAGCCAGCCAGCCAGCCAGCCTCGGAGTTCGGTGCTACAGACGAAAGGAAGAAACACGGTGTGAACGGGGGGGAGGAACCACAAGACGCGACGAGTGCACATAAACGGAGTGAAAGGGAGAAGACAGAAGCACGAGGTGGGTTGGTAAAAGGGAGGAGCTTGAGCCTGAAAGAAATGTGGGAGAAGACGAGTAACCTGGACATAGGTGTAATGACAAGTAAAAAAGCAAGCAGTAGCAGCAAATAAAGTGTTTAAGCTAAAGGGAATAGTGGAAGATGTGTGTTATTTGCAGTTGAAATAAGAGTGATCAAGTATTAAATTAGCAGGAGGTGAACTGTGTGTGGATAAAAGTAAATAAGTGTAGCGAGGCAGTGGTATTCAAGAATGGTCAATAGCAATGAAACGTAAGGAGAAAAAGTGCACAGTGACACGGTAGTGGAGGTAACAATGAAATGGGAGGAGAAAGAGTGATCAAGGACATGGCAATGGAGGTAACAAGATAGCTGGGTTTGCAATGTAAGTAGAAATACAGGAAGGTCAGTGTTCAGAAAAGATTGTGCTGAGTAACGTACCAGGCCGGAAGAGACATGCCGCGTGTTTAAAGAACAGACACTGTCTGCTTACAATATTGCATCCTCCACAGCAATGTGTTATGGGTTTAGTTTGCACTCTACATAGCAATATGTTATTGTTTAATATCTATATGCAGCAATGCGTTATTGTTTTAGTATCTGATTATTATACTCCCAGACTACATTTCTGCCACGGCCAACAGACTATCAATAAGGGTTGATCTCGGGTCAGGCGGCAGTGTTTATTCTGCCTATTGCCATTTTTTTTCTATGATTTTTTTTTTCATGAGTCTGTTTGTTTATCAGGTGACAGTATTTTCCTTTTCCATTTGTGAGCTGGTTTAGGTAAGAATTGTTATTTTTTCTCCACATAAATGGATCATATACATATTATGTAGATCTGGAGAAAGAATAAAGAATATGAATATGAATGAATATGAATAAAGGGCCGCTACCCAAGAGAATTGCTGTGGTAGGTACACGTGGAAACAGAAGTAATGGGGGAAAGGAACTCGTGAAAGAGAATTTTGGAAAACAAGTTTGAAAATAACAAATATATTATACCAATCTCAAAGGGGTAACAAATTATCTTTACATCAGAACAAATAGTATGAACCAGCATATGGCGTAATAAAAGCGTTAAGTTTGATTTTAAGACACGTAGATGATACAAAATTTGATTACATCGTCATAACCGAATTCCTAAGCACCAATCACTACAATCTTTGGACATATGTTCCAACACTTCAATTAGGGGAAAGAGAAAAAGAAGGGGGGGGCGGGGGAAACCCATAGATTCTGAAAACAGTTTCTTTGCATTAAATTACACAATACGCTAGAAGGGAGGTACATCAAATAAAGTTTCAGGCTCGTGCCAGTAGAATACAAAGTTGGTAGTGTCATACACTTGCTAAATAACCTCACAAATTGATACAATGTTTAAAATAAAACATCGTAATGTAACCTCATGCCAAACAATTCAAGAGATTCAGAATTGAAATAAACCAATCTCCAGTCCAGGGAGTGATCCTTTTGGTAGATTAGAAGAAAAAAAAGGAATTCTAACAAATGATCCCAGAAGGGATTAAAACACACACGCATGCGCAGAAGCGATAATAAAATTGAAGCTAACTGATGAACATACAAATTAAATTAGCTGACCACATCTTTTGAGCAAGCACCATTTTTACGCATAATGAACAGATAGATGGGATAAGAAAAGAAATCAAGATAGGTAGAAGATAAAGGATAGAACAAGGAAATAAGAAACGGAGGAATGGGATAGGATAAGGATCAAGCCGCCAAGTCCCCAGCACTGACAGACGCGATGCAAAAGTTCATCTCAGAAGGTAGGAATGTTTATGGACTAGAATTTTACATCAGCTGTCCAGTACACCATTTACACCACATTTTAGGAATATAAATGTCCAAAAGGCAGAACATTTGCACTGCACGAATACTCAGATTTGTCCTGAAGGGACCAAAGTTCAATTTTCGTTACTACGCCGAAGCCCAAGTATAGCAAGGTAGGGCACGTTAAATGATAGAAAGAAACAGTGTCTGCTCACCCTTGACAGAAGTCAAGCACGAAGTTCACAAGTAAAATGGACACGGTCCAGCCGTGTGCAGAGTTCCAGCTCCCACTGTCTTTAACAAGGTTATACCACAACTGACCTGCCAAATGAACGACACAAGGCCATATATATATATATACGAGCGGGGTAGATCGAGAACATACTATAGGCGTGACGTCAGAGTGGATGCGCCATGCAGGCGAGCGGTGACAGCAGTAGTACAAGCAGCCGGGAAGCCGACAGTTCGTAACAGCAGACGGAGAAAAGAGCACCAATTCGAAGGGGAGAATTTTATTACGTAAGGTAAGCACAAACAGCTCGCAACAATATAAACTGTTCAAAAAAAGAAAAAAAAATTTGGACTCTTTATATTTTTCTATTGAAGCATGGGTTTCTCATTTATGTACATTTCAAAATGCTTACTCCCATGATTTGGTTATTATGATTATGATTATTATTATTATTATTATTATTATTATTATTAAATGTTAAAAGTAAAGTTTTCAGCAGTAACGTGGTGGTACTATTATGAACCTAAGGAAAAGTGTTAATTTGATTGTGATGCCTGAACGAGTTCCCACAAGTGTTAGTTACTAGTGTTCGATCCCTTATTGATACTATTTATTTTACCGGGCGAGTTATCATGCGGTTAGGGTTGTGCTGCTGTGAGCTTGCATCCGGGAGATAGTGGGTTCGAACCCCACTGTCGGCAGCCCTGAAGACGATTTTCTGTGGTTTCCCATTTTCACATCAGGCAAGTGCTTCTTTCCTTTCCTATCCCATCGTCGCCATAAGACCTATCTGTGTTGGTGCATCATAAAGCAAAAAAAAAAAAAAAAACTATTTTTGGGTTATCCTTTCTTTTAATTTTATCTTATTTTCTGAACCTTCGTTATTATTGATTCTCTTTTGTTCATTCATGAATTCCATTATTGTGGGATTGCTGTGATTGGTGCCTTCTTGTAATTTTGCCTGCACCAGTAACCATGGTGTTGTTTACCGATTTGATGATTGTTAATTATTGAATGACCTGAAGTAGTGGAGATATCATTATCCCTGGCATAATTTATACCCTGTGCTATAATTCACGTGAACTTTGATTCTTTTCTGATGTTTTAATACCGTTTCCCTTTATCTCGTTGTTTTTTTTTCGTCCTTCTTCGGATGTTTGGTTCTTTAGCCTATTTCTGGCTCCTTATTTAATTTATTTTATTTTGACGCTTGTGAAAGCTCATGGCATGAAACTTGACCCTACCCAAGTGTACCTAATACCTTTGAAGGGTGACTGCTAAATTTTGTGAGGAAATTGGTTAAGAACGTGGGTCATTAATTGTAATGTAGGTGGTACTTAATCTACTAAAAATTATCTCTTCTTTTAACTTAAAGGTGGCCATCTATAAACTGTTTGAGTTAGCTTTTAATTTATTTCAAGTAAGTTTTTTTTTAATCAACTCATGTTACACCTCATTGAGCCTGATATAAAGGTATTATTTCCTTCTCAGTTGTTAAACATATTTTAGTAAATTTTAAAATTAAACGTTTTTTTGAATCCTAGTATCTGGTTTGTTTTTTTTCAACTAGTGCTAAACCGGTTAATATCGTACCAGTTTTGTTTCACAGTATCTACGGCAACTCCTAGTGTTCTCAAGGTAAATATTTCATTGCCTTGGTCTTTATTTGTGTGGGGTATGTGCCCAGAACTTCGGTTCATCTTTAAGATTTGTTTAATCTTGTATTGTACTCGTACCAGCTCAAAGGACAGTACCGGCTGGTGCATGACTTATTTTTACTATGAAAACATTGATAAACAAATATTTTGACTGTTTTTAATTTCCGCCGTATTTGGACACTACTGTTGCTGTTATCCTTCCAGCCAGCGCAGCAATGCAATGCAATGCAATGTATCATTATCGGGACTTCCCATGTTGGAAATCCTGACTTCACATATATCTCTAGTACACTGCTTTGCCGTTGAACCAGTCAGTTAATTTGCTTCCAATAATCAAGACGGATGTTCGTGGTTTAGAATGGGAAAAGTAAAGAGTAGCGACACTGCATGTTTACGACAATATGTAAGTGAATTCAAAGATATATTCAGAACAGATAACAAAATATTGCAAAACAACATTCTCAATCAATACTTAAGTGGACACAAGCATACAGCCGCAATGAACCGTTTAAAAAACAACCAACTAGGTAAACTCTTCTTGGTGAATTGTTAGCTTCCTCCTCCTCTTCTTCAGAACCATCACAGTTAGCTAAATATTCCACTGATATATGCAACGCATTTATTTCTGCAGACATTCCAGTTTAAAAATTCAGTAATCCAGTATTTAGGAATTTTCTTCAGAAATATAAGCATATGGATCCTCCAGACGAATCAACATTACGTAAGTACTATCTACCTAACTGCTACAAGGAAACAATAAATAAAAATAGAAAACTGTTGAAAATGAAAACATTTCGGTGTCATTTGACAAAACAAGTGATAGTAGTGGAAGGAAAATTGTTATTGCTGGAGTTCTAAAAGATGATGGGGCGCAGTCAGCTAAATTTTTTCTTTTAGCATTTGAAGAAATCTCTGCAGTGAATCACACAACTGTAGCATGTGCCTTCAGTGATATTATGGATATTTTCTGGCTGGGGGTGTGAAATATTATAATCTGTTGTAACTAGTTACTCCCTATATGATTAAAGCCTGAGAGGGACTTCATGTCACGTGTTCAGCGCACGCTGTGCATGGAGTCTGTGAAACAATTCATGTACTTACCCAAATGTGGATAAATTGATTGCTAATACAAAAAATGTTTTTGTGTGAAGTCACTCACTCCCTCCCTCCCCGGTCATTACCCATTGGGTACTGGGGTAGACGCTGTTAAGTATTATGCAATGAATTTTGAACAGGTTTATTGTGTGATTAATGAACTTGATAGAGAAGATGCATCTTCAGTTGCAATACTGCAGGACATAGTTCAAACTCTGTGTGAACTAACCATACTTAAAACTGATTTAGACTTCATTAGTGTAAATTTCTGTTTTCTCTCACACTGCATTACAAAGTTGGAGAAAACAAGTCTACTGTTGACAGAATGATTTAAAGAAATCAACAAAATTGAAAACAAAATGAAGTCTGCAGTTCAAAAGCAAATAAAACTAAAGGTAAATTTTCTTTCATGCCTAAATAAGAATAAAGGGTTACACATGATACAAAATACCTTTCAGATATTTTAATGGAGAAGAATGTGGGAAACTTTGAGCCGATGGAACATCTTAGTATCAGTGACGTTGCATGTTACAAATATACAAGTCTAACATCCTGTGATGTTGAATGTACATTTTCAAGACACAAGTCATTGTTCCATAAAAATTGTCACAGCCAAATTTAATCTCTACTTTTGTAGTTCACTGCAACAGTTCTTCACTTGCTGATTCTGTCATCTAAGGTTCAGTATTGCATGAACTACTACAACAAATTTTCCTTTCTAAGTGACATGGGGTGCGGATCAGTATTTCTCCCCTCAACATCGTCGTTCAACATCGTTGCATAATGACGATATACTGTCTGCTTTACCATTTACCCTACCGAAATTCAAGTGATGAGTGATAGTTGAATAACTTGCACTGACGCGGATTCAAAATTATTTGATAGGATAGTCAGCTATGTGGGAAACGACATGGAAAGAAATGTGATTGTAGCGGGAGATCTGAATTTGCCAGATGTCAATTGGGAAGGAAACGCGAACGACAGGAAGCATGGCCAAAAAATGGCAAATAACAGCTGATTCAGAAAGTGATGGAACCAACTAGAGGGAAAAATATCCTGGATGTCGTGCTGATAAAACCAGATGAGCTCTATAGGGAAACTGAAGTAATAGATGGTATTAGTGATCATGAAGCTGTTTTTGTGGTAGTTAAAAATAAATGTGATAGAAAGGAAGGTCTTAAAAGTAGGACTGTTAGGCAGTACCATATGGCTGATAAAGCAGGCATGAGGCAGTTTCTAAAAAGTAACTATGATCGGTGGAAAACGGTAATTAAAAATGTAAACAGACTCTGGGATGGGTTTAAAGAAATTGTTGAGGAATGCGAAAACAGGTTTGTACCTTTAAGGGTGGTAAGGAATGGTAAAGACCCACCTTATTATAATAGAGAAATAAAGAGACTAAGAAGGAGGTGCAGACTGGAAAGAAATAAGAGTTAGAAATGGCTGTGGAAGTAAGGAGAAATGTCAAGATAGAGGAGGAGACTAAGGCCAAAGAAGTAATAAAATTTACATAAGATAACAATGACATTTACAATAAGATACAAAAGTTGAAAACAAGAAAAGCGGCTGGAATTGATCAGATTTCTGGGGATATACTAAAGACAATGGGTTGGGATATAGTACCATATCTGAAGTACTTATTTGATTATTATTTGGTCGGAGGAGTTATACCAGATGAATGGAGAGTTGCTATAGTAGCCCCTGTGTATAAAGGAAAGGGTGTTAGACATAAAGCTGAAAATGACAGGCCAGTAAGTTTGACATGCATTGTATGTAAGCTTTGGGAAGGCATTCTTTCTGATTATATTAGACATGCTTGTGAAATTAATAACTGGGTCGATAGAAGGCAATTCGGTTTTAGGAAAGGTTATTCCACTGAAGCTCAACTTGTAGGATTCCAGCAAGATATAGCAGATATCTTGGATTCTGGAGGTCAAATGGACTGTATCGCGATTGACCTGTCTAAAGCATTTGATAAGGTGGATCATGGGAGACTACTGGCAAAAATGAGTGCAATTGGACTAGACAAAAGAGTGACTGAATGGGTTGCTATATTTCTAGAAAATAGATCTCAGAGAATTAGAGTAGGCCTAGGTGAAGCTTTATCTGACCCTGTAATAATTAAGAGGGGAATTCCTCAAGGCAGTATTATTGGACCTTTATGTTTTCTTATATATATATATACTGTAAATGATATGAGTAAAGGAGTGGAATCGGAGGTAAGGCTTTTTGCGAATGATGTTATTCTCTATAGAGTGATAAATAAGTTACAAGATTGTGAGCAACTGCAACGTGACCTCGGAAATGTTGTGAGATGGACAGCAGGCAATGGTATGTTGATAAACGGGGTTAAAAGTCAGGTTGTGAGTTTCACAAATAGGAAAAGTCCTCTCAGTTTTAATTACTGCGTTGATGGGGTGAAAGTTCCTTTTGGGGATCATTGTAAGTATCTAGGTGTTAATATAAGGAAAGATCTTCATTGGGGTAATCACATAAATGGGATTGTAAATAAAGGGTACAGATCTCTGCACATGGTTATGAGGGTGTTTAGGGGTCGTAGTAAGGATGTAAAGGAGAGTGCATATAAGTCTCTGGTAAGACCCCAACTAGAGTATGGTTCCAGTATATGGGACCCTCACCAGGATTACCTGATTCAAGAACTGGAAAAAATCCAAAGAAAAGCAGCTCGATTTGTTCTGGGTGATTTCCGACAAAAGAGTAGCGTTACAAAAATGTTGCAATGTTTGGGTTGGGAAGAATTGAGAGAAAGAAGAAGAGCTCCTCGACTAAGTGGTACGTTACAAGTAACTATTCTCATTTTGGTTCCATATTGAAGATGACGTATGTCTCTAATATTATTACAATATTTTTTTAAATCCACCTGTTCAATTGTATTGTATTGTATTGTATTGAACAGGTGGACTTAAAAAAAATATTGTAATAATATTCGAGACATAAGTGGTATGTTCCGAGCTGTCAGCGGAGAGATGGCGTGGAATGACGTTAGTAGACAAATAAGTTTGAATGGCGTTTATAAAAGTAGGAAAGATCACAATATGAAGATAAAGTTGGAATTCAAGAGGACAAACCGGGGCAAATATTCATTTATAGGAAGGGGAGTTAGGGATTGGAAGAACTTACCAAGGGAGATGTTCAATAAATTTCCAATTTCTTTGAAATCATTTAGGAAAAGGCTAGGAAAGCAACAGATAGGGAATCTGCCACCTGGGTGACTGCCCTAAATGCAGATCAGTATTGATTGATTGATTGATTGATTGATTGATTGATTGATTGATTGATTGATTGATTGATTGATTGATTGAACTCTGGGTCACCACATAGCCAGTGTAAACATTCCTTGTAGAATGGGATACCTGCAATGATGGATGACGAGCAGTGACTCGGCCCACATAATATTGTACATTTTTAAGTCGAGGATCATCCCGGAATTATTGAGCAAACAACACCTCTGTAAAATACTCCCCCACTCATAACTTTCATTGGAACAAAGCGGAACAATTTAGAAAAGGAGAAAGATAAAAATACTTTAGTGGAGATGATAAAGAATCACTAGAAGAACTTGAAAGTAGAGGAGGTCATAGAATGTGAACAACTCCAAACAAAAGGATACTTAAATCATACAAAGTGATTAGAATATGTCATAGTGAGGAGATATCGTCTTTTTCGACTTCAGGGAAAAGAAGAAAAATATAACGCTCAATTTCCTCCTTTGGAATGTGGAAGGGCTTAAAAACACTTTGACTTTAGCTTCAGGAAATCTCATCGACAATCAAGATATTATTATCATGACTGAAACATTTGCAACCTCCGAAATCAACATACCTGGATTCTACTCAGAGCAAGTACTCGCCATACAAGGGCAATGAGGCAGACCCATGAGTGGTATTGCCTGCTTCTTTAAACCTGTTGTTGGAAAGTTGTCATGCACTTACAGAGATAAGAACATTACCATAATGGAATCTAACAAATTACCGGTAATAGGATTATACGTCGATCCTTCCTCAGCAATGGAAGACGTATTAAATATTCTTCTGACTGCTCTATTGAAGGTGAATCAAGAAAATAATACAATCATTGCTGGAGACTTAAATTGCAGGATAGACAACAATGAATATCGAGGTCATGAATTGCTTCAAACGTTGGAGGAAGAAGGATTTACTCTTGTCAACAGCAAATCTGACAAGACGTACTTTGCCTACAATGGAAGCAGTACAATTGATGTTATATTTTTCAAAGGAGCTGGACTTAAACTAATTGTTTATAAGGTATGCTACTCATCTCCAGAGTCAATATCAAAGAAGCACTGTCCAGTCTCAGCAATATTTGATTTGGATGTCCTTTCTCACGCATGGAATACACCAATCGTTATGAAGCCTATATAGCTAGAAAACTTAATGAGAGTGTCCTCCTGCAAAGTACAGAGAAAATCATTGACTTAAACCACAAAATAATGAATAATGAATTGGATACTGCAGCTTATGTTTTAGAAGACATCTTCAAATCTGCCTTCATCACAATAACTCTGCAAAAATCCAAAAAATGGTTCAGTCACACCTGCTATCTGGAAAGAAAACAAGTTCTAAACTCTCTTCAGGTGGCGAAAACAACACTGAATACAGAAGATTTAACTAACTACAGTCTGCTCAGAAATAAATACAAAGAACTACTGAAGACTTCTAGAAACAAATGTTTTGAACTTGAAGCAATGAAGATGGGAGACTATGCCAAGAAGGACCCATTCTTAGCATTAAAACCACGTAAAGTCCTAACAACTGGTAAAATAGATATGAACACCTGGGAGAAACACTTCTCACTCATCCTAAATCAACAAAGATCCTTAACAGGCTATTCAAGAAAGTATGTTGAAGCAGACAGGATAGGCATCACTCTTTTATAATGGAAAGAAGTCTCTGACACTATATTTAAACTAAAAGATGGGAAAGCACTGGGTCCTGATGGCATTTTCAGTGAACACATTAAAGCTTCAGCAAATATATTACTTCCATCCATAACGAATCTTATGAATCTATGCTTGTTACTAGTATACATCCCGAAAGCATAGAAAACCTCCACATTGAAGATTTTATACAAAGGAAAGGGTAACTTGCTTGATCCAAATTCCTATAGACGGATCGCCCTGGCAAATAATTTGTTAAAGTTACTCACTAAGCTAATAACCACTTGACTGATGGAAGAAATTGAAACCAAACTTCCTGAAGAGCAATTTGGATTCAGAAGAGGAAGAAATACTCTGCACGCAAAAAGAAATCTATTGGACGATATACATAACATCTTACGACTACCAAGGGATAAATTTCACACAGTGTTCATAGATTTTTCCAAGGCCTTTGATAATCTTAAAAGAAACATTATTTTGTCAAAGCTTGATTCTCTTGTAGAGGACAAGGCTCTCACTATTCTGATCCATAACATGTTAAGAAATAATAGTCATCATTTCAGACAATATAACTTCATTGAGGAAGATCATGCAGACAAATGGCATTCTACAGGGGGACCCTCTCAACACTAGCTATCTATGATGTGGTTCAAGCGATAAAAGAGGTGTCAAACAAAGTAACCATGTATTTGTATGCTGATAATCACCGGGTGAGTGGGCCGTGTGGTTAGGAGCACGCAGCTGTGAGCTTGCATCTGGGAGATAATGGGTTCGAATCCCACTGTCGGCAGCCCTGAAGATAGTTTTCCATGGTTTCCCATTTTCACACCAGGCAAATGCTGGGGCTGTACCTTAATTAAGGCCACAGCCGCTTCCTTCCCATTCCTAGGCCTTTTCTATCCCATCGCCGCCATAAGACCCAACTGTGTTGGTGTAATGTAAAACAAATAGCAAAAAAATAAAAAGGTTCTAGGATCACACGATGTTAAAGAGCTACAAAAAGCACTGGATGCACTGGAGAAGTGAACAGATACAAATGAATTGCAAGTGAACACTGAAAAGATTGACTACATGATTTTCAGGAAGGGAGGACGAATACCATCAAGTGACAAAGTGACTTATAAAGCGCAGACATTAAACAACGTAAACAGTTTTAAATATCTGGGCTTGACAATGTAGTAGACAGTAAACTCCTTTAGGCTTCATATCAGTCTACGTGCTGTGGCAGCTGTGAAAGCAATATTTGACATCAAGAATTTAAATAGATTCTCTCTTAAGATGGCCATGATCTTGTTTGACCCAAAAATAATTCCTATTTTAACATATGGACTGGAAATCATCTGGGATAAGCTAACAAAAATGACCTACACACTCTAGAAAAAATCAAAGCCAGATTTACTAGATCAAGACTGGTTTATGAACTTGCAAAAGAGCCTTTTTTAATTGAAGATTTGAGATTCAAGCTACTCTACCTTATACAGACCATTGGAAGAAACTCTTGGATGAAAGATTGGCCAAAAGGAATGATATTTGTACTGAATTCTACTCGATTGAAGCAATGACGAATAGAACTTGGACCAATACAAACCAGGATCTCCGATATTTTGTCAATTCTATGGCAATTCAAGGATACCACTATAAACTCTGCAAAACTAACATCTTTCATGAAACTGATGATAGTTGTGTGTGTGGACTATGTGATTTGACTTGTTCTCGTTACCATGTTGTGGAATGCTCTAAGCGAAAAAGGCCTATAATAGATTTATGCTTAAATGACATGTAATCGCTTTATATACACAACATTATAATATTATAACATACGATCATCTGAAATAGAATTCCAATAATTGCAGATTTTGTAACCTTCCTCTGGGTGTTTCTGTACTTCTGTAGCTCCTCAGAGTTTTCTTTCAAGATTCTTGAGTACAGATGTTAAAACCTTGTGGTTTCCTTCAGAGGACCACTTAGCTACAGCTGCAGTTTCCATGTCTTGGTTGTTGGTTCGAAGGATATTTTCTTTAAGTCTGGTCAAAATTACTCCCTTTGCTTCACGTACACAGCAGATACTGCAGCTACATTCAATGTGGTAGACTCCAGACTGTCTTTGACTAATTGAAGACGAAGACCTTTCTTGTGACTTGTAAATGGTCTTGACATCATATTTACTTAATATCTTCCTGTCTGACTCTGAGACTAACCAATTAGTAAGTTGGCTTTTGGTCCAACGGGTCCAAGGTTCGATTTCCAGCCAGATCAGGGAATTTAACCTTAACTGGTGGCTTGGGGACTGGATGTTTGTGTTGTATTCAACATTAGATTTCATCCTAGGTAGGGCCCCATCATCACGGACATGCAGGACGCCTATGGGCGTCAACATGAAAGACCTGCAACAGGCCTCTTCTCAGGCCGTGCTCCATCATCACCATCATCTTCTCAATCTTGTCTGTCATGGCAGTATTGAAGTCTTCCCCTCCTCTGTTCTCTTCCATGGTGACCTTGGTCCATGTTGACTGTTATGTAAAAGGTTCTGGTGAAAAAGTAGAATAGGATTAGGCCTTGTATAAATTAGGCCCAGGTTTTTTTTGCTTGTGTTTAAACCCCATTAACTGTTTATTCATTTGCCCTCAAATTGAAGCTTGCTAAATTTTTGGCTTTCATTCTTCTTCTTCTTCTTCTTCTTCTTCTTCTTCTTCTTCTTCTTCTTCTTCTTCTTCTTCTTCTTCTTCTTCATTTAGGCCTACGATGGACCACATGGTTCTTAACTCTGGTGAGCTTTTTTCCTCCTCTTAGCCCAGTATTCCTTCATTCTAGCACTATGGATGTCATTTCTTGAGTCCATTTCACTCCTACTCCTGGACGCAGTGATTTAGCTGTTAGTGACTGGAGAGAGTCAGATGTCTTGATTAATTTCTGAACTTATGTTGGTTGTAAATGTTAATGTGATCAGTGTTTAAATATTGTAGGTATTTCTGAACTAAATTCATCCATTTGGCATTTGTTGCTTTCCCTCTAGATACAATGTTGAAGATCCTTGAAGTGAGTGTCTGGTTGTCCAGCCTGACTATGTGACCATAGAACATTAGTCTTCTCATCCTCATAGCTGTTGTAATGCTCTCTCTATTTTACTGTACAGTTCCTTGTTGTGCCTGATTTTGTACCCATCTCCTTCTTTAATGGGAACCATAATCCTTCCGAGGATCTTTCGCTCTTTCAGTTCCAGTTTTCTGAGTTGTCCTTTCCGGGTCATGTTTAGACATTCTGAGGCAACAGTA
The DNA here is from genome assembly GCF_040414725.1 of Anabrus simplex. Lineage (NCBI taxonomy): Eukaryota > Metazoa > Arthropoda > Insecta > Orthoptera > Tettigoniidae > Anabrus > Anabrus simplex. The sequence continues at coordinate 221,622,918 of NC_090268.1, read as the reverse complement.
CAGATGGTCTTACTACGATGTTGTAGTGTCTAAGTTTAAGATTCAAGGAGAGGGATTTAGACTTGTATATGTTCTTACAAAGATGATAAGCTCTTTCTAATTTAGTGCATCTACTCTTCATTGTAAGGTCCTCATTAACATTTCGGGTTATCCATTCTCCAAGATATTTGAATGAGTTGGCCTTGTGTATTATTTTGTCCCCCAGAGAACCCCCTGTGGGTGGGGGACGCAGACGAAGAATACACCCACGGTATCGCCTGCCTGTCGTAAGAGGTAACTAAAAGGGGCCCAAAGGGTTCTCTACTTCGGAGTGTGGGTTGGCGACCATGGGGCCCTTACTTGAGTCCTGGCATTTCTTCCACTTACCTGTGCCAGGCTCCTCACTTTCATCTATCCTGTCCGACCTCCCTGGGTCAACTCTTGTTCTTTTCTGACCCCGACAGTATTAGAGCATTTGAAGCCTGGGGAGTCTTTCATTTTCACGCCCTTCATGGCCCTTGCCTTTCTTCGTCCGTTACTTCATTTTTCAAAGTGACGGATCCCTTCTTTCTTCTTCTTTCTTCTCTCTCTCTACCCCCTGTGGGTGGGGGACGCAGACGAAAAATACACCCACGGTATCTCCTGCCTGTCGTGAGAGGTGACTAAAAGGGGCGACCTAGGGATGATTGTCTTAGAACCATGAAACTACTTTTGATTAGTACCATCACACGGGGAACACCATGGGTCGCCTTTACTTGCGAGTAGTACCACTATATTAGGTATGAAATAGGTTTGTGATTAGTAGCAGCAGAGAGTGGTTCCCCTGTGGGTTTCCAGTACGCGTGAGTCGTATCCATGTGAGCAACACTGCGGGTCTGGGCGTTGCATGTGAGTTGTACCACTATATGAGCAACACTGTGGGTCTGCGTTGCCTGTGATTAGTACCCACTATGTGAGGAACACCGCGGGAATACCGGCACCTGTGACTAGTACACCTAGGTGAGGAACCTCATCAATTTGCGTTGGCTATGAGTGGCGTCATTGTGTGAGAAACACCATAGGTCTGCGTTAGCTGTACGACGTACAATATTTGTGAGTAGTACCATCATGTGTGGAACAGCTTGAGTCTTCGCTACTTTTGATTAGTACCCCAACATGACAAATACCATGATTCTACTTTACTAGCGATAAGTACCATTCTGAGGGGCCTTTGACCTGGATTTTTGACCCCTTTAGTCATCAAGCATCCTCGATTCAGGATTGTGCTTTATAAGTGGTCCCTTGGTCAGTAATCTGTACCGGGAGGTACACCTCAACACCGCGCATTCACAATTAGCGCCTTAATAAACTCCCCTATCGATCAAGAGGTGAAACTAATAACACAACAAATTGGAACTTTAATCAGAAGATGTCACTACTTAAATATTGAGGAATTGTGTCATTGTGAAGTTTCCTAAATTGATTGAATTTCTCCTTGTTTTGTTCGCCATTCATCAAGAAGTTTGGACATTTTTCTACAGATGACACTATTAAAAACTATGATCACGCACTCTGGTTCAAGGTGGAAGAACTTATAACTTAAAGAAGTTTTGTATTCCTAGGTTTTCCATAACTGATCTATGTTCATTTATTTTTGGGTTGGCATTACTTCCTTTTCTTTCCACCAGTTTTGAATCTAGCCAATCAGGAATTTTTGTAATTAATTTTCAACTAATCCCACATTTCTTGTTCACTTTGAATCCGCCAATAAAATTTAAGAGGGTGTGCCCTGATTCTTGAATGCTCTAGAACGTTCCCTGAGGGTTTATAAACTGCGACTTTTCACGTTTCCTGGTCAATTGATCATCGTCTATCTAAGTTTGTGTGTTAAGGCAGGAGGCAGGGCCGCATCTTTCTTCGGTCAGCAGAACATCTATAAGGTAATTGCCACATAACTTCATTCTTTCTTGCTACCTCTGCAGTTTAATTCTAGGGGAAGGTCCGACTCTTAATTATGTAACCATACTTTTCTAAAATGTAACTTTTCTTTCGGCTAATGTAAAAATTTCATGAAATCTTTAATTGTAAATCGGGGATAGAGAGTGAGTTACCCTCTCGAGCTCCCCTTCATCTTAATTTGAGGTGTCTGCGATTTAGCAACCCTTTTTTCTGTAACGTATTACAGTAATTTCCATGCGCGCCACCTCAAGTAGCTTGGGATTAGCCCCTGTTTCATAGGCCAAGAGCCCTGTAGGTTTTAAATTTTCATTATCTGGGAGTGCAGTGTACGTCTCCATGCACTTTGTGTTCGGGCCGTTCATTTAACCTGTTCTTTTTTGCAAAAGCCCTGTAGGTTGGGTACTAGATACCTCTGTATAAAAATTATATTCAATTTGTAAGTGTGCGTTGAGAGGCCAGATATTGTAAGTTGATGTTGCCTTGAGTAGGCTTGGAAAACTGAGAGCCTGTTAGCTCTTTTTCAAAGTTTTGTAAGAGTAAAGTGTGCCTCTGGAAGGCTAGAAATTGTATTTTGGGAGCAAGTGCTCTTTGAATGAGGGGATTTCTGCCCTTGACTAAATTAGTGCTCATTTTGTAAATTTGAGCTGGGAGCTCAGGAATTGTAAAACGAGGGGCTTGAAGCCCAGAATCTGTAAAAATCACTAATCTTGGACTTTCCTAGTCTTGTTTCAAGATTGCTTTTGTACCTGAAATGTTGTTATTTGTTGAGTTGTTTTTTTTTTTGAAGAAATATAACCTTCAGTTCAAGTTTTAAATTAATTTTGATATTGTAGATAGACCATGGGTTCATGTCCATCCATTCATTCTTCATGACTCTTTTTATTTTGGTCCGTGGATGATTTTGAACTTTTTGTTTGTCATTTCATTTTGTATGATTAGGGGCCGATGACCTCGATGTTAGGCCCCTTTAAACAACACGCATCATCATCATCATCATCATCATGTCCCCCAGAGAAATGAAGCTGGGTGCTTCTCTGATGTTGGTCAGAAATTCTGTTTTGTTGACAGCGATCTTCAGCCCTACTTTAGCTGCTATGCATTCGAGGGAGGATAGCTGGTACGTAGCTTCTTCCATACTTAAAGCTGAGAGTGTGAGGTCATCTGTGAAGGCTAAGCAAGTGACTGTTAACTTGTCTTTTTTGTAGCCGATTTTTAATCCAGAATTGTCAGCTAGTGTGTTTGTCTATTCCCAAATGACCTTCTCCAGCAGAGAGTTAAACAAGATGGGGGATAAACCATCTCCTTGTCTAACACCTGTTTTGATCTCAAACCTTTTTGATAATACCCCTCTGAATTTGACTTTGGACATGGTGTTCGTTAGAGTAGCCTTCACAAGATTCAAAGTCTTCTTATCCAGTCCCATTTCAGTTAACGTCTCAAAGTTACCAAGTCGTAGGCCTTCTGGAAGTCAACGAAAACTGCTACATAGGGTGAGGTGCTGAAGTTTTTGTAGGTAAAGATAGTTTTTAGGTTCAGAATCTGCTCTGTGAATGACCTTGGCTTCCTAAATCCAGCTTGGTACTCTCCTATGCAAGAGTCTAATTGTGCCTCCACTTTTTTAAGCAATGCTTTGGAGAATATTTTATAAGTCACTGATAGGAAAGAGATCCCTCTATACAGAGTCCGCCAGAAAAATGTATACACTCTTTGTTAGACGATATCGGGATATGGACATTGTCAACTATTGTCATTGTTTTTAAATGTTGTAGTATGGTCTTTCGCCTAATAGATGTCGGTACTTGCATCACGATCGTGGGAAAACATAATGGCTTGAGCATGCTTGACATTCGGGCAACGAAAGTACATTCTGAAGTGGTTTATCAGGTTTGATAATGCCATTGAAGTACAACGTCAGTGGTGGAGGGAGATTGAAACATGACCCCCAACACGCCTAACAATTAAACGCATTACTGGGAAGTTTGAGACGCATGGAACCATTTGTGATATTCACAAAAGAAGATTGGAAAGAACGTGCACAGCTACCAGTCCTGCTTTGTCGGCGCACGTGTTGGAAAGTTTTGCTAATTCTCCACCGAAGTCTGCTACGTAATGTGTACGGTAAGTGGGGATTAGCAGCACAAGTGTACGACGAATTTTGAAAACAGCTAAGTGAAAAGTTTGCATCCCACGGTTACTGCATGCACTCAATGAGGACGATCCCGATTGTTGAATGCAATTTTGTGAATGGTATCAGCAAATGGTAACCCAAGATGAACAATTTCTGACGCAGTTAGTGTGATCTGATGATGCACAGTTTAAAATTAATGGTACAGTGAATCGACATAACTGTGTCTACTGGGCTCCGGAAAATCTACATGTTCATGTGGACAAGGCGGTCAATCTACCTGGAGTTAATGTCTGGTGTGGACTGTCGTCGAGGGGCTTACTAGGACCCTTTTTCTTTGATGGTACTGTCACTGGAGCAGTGTACTTGGAAATGTTACACACATTAATTTTACCAGCTGTACGTGCACTTTATGGAGCCGATGGTGAAGTCTTCTACCAACAGGACGGGGCGCCACCACACTACCATGTAGCAGTACGAGCTTTCCTGGATGACAGTCTGCCAGGACATTGGATTGGACTACGAGGGCCCATTGGGTTCCCCCCCACGCTCGCCAGATCTTACACCTATGGACTTTTACTTGTGGTGAACAGTGAAAAATCAAGTCTATCGACGTAAGCCACGCACGCTGGAGGCCATTCATCGGGAGATTACAGCGGAATGTGCAGAGATCCCCATTCTAACATTGACGGACGTAGTTGCAGCGACCGCTCGTCGTTCTGCTATGTGTCTGGCAGCCAACGGTGAACATTTTGAACATCTCATGTAACCATATGTTTAACTGAAGACAGTACTACGTGTGTAATCAAACTTTAAATGTAAAAGAACAGACAATAAATAGTTTTGTCCCGTAAAGAGTGTATATATTTTTCTGGTGGACCCTGTAGTTGTTAGTCTAACTTGTCTCCTTTCTTGTGCAGTGGGTGGATGATAGCTGAAGTCCAATTCCTTGGTAGTGTTTCTGTTGTCCAGATGTCAATTATGATTCTGTGGATACTGTCAATTGACTCTTCATCTGCATGTTTCCATATTTCTGCAATGATGCCATCTTTGCCTGCTGCTTTGTTAGATTTCAGTTCAGAGATGATCTGTTTGATTTCTTCTTTGGTAGGAGGAAGGGAGTCAGGGTTAATAACATTCTTGGGTTGAAATTGTAGTTTTTCCTATTTTCATACTTATACTTGGTAATGATCTTTAATTACAAATCAGGCTGAAGCAAGATTTAGAAGTGCTGTGACATGTTGACAAGAATAACATCCATCTTCAAATCTCCTCTGGCTTCCGTGGGGATCAAAATAAGGGAATTTAAAATAAGAAAATGGATTCAAAAAGTTATTTTGTATTACATTTTATTGCCGTCACAATATACACTTCCCAGGTTATTAGGTAATGGAGAAAAAGTTAGGAGAAAACTGGAGGTTCCATCACATGATTGAGTTGGAACATTCTTAACCTCTGAGGTTCAACATTCGTCTTTGGTAAAATGTTATTATAAGGTATTGTGATGATGATGATGATGATGATGATGATGATGGAGAAGTAGAAAACTGACTACTCCATCTTTATTTTTGTACAATATTCACTTAAGTCCAGCAGAGACAGTCAAGGACATGGCTTCAGTTTCTCATCAAGAAGTCCACAAAATTAGAAAAGAAAATCTCACTTGTAGAGAGGCTACAGCTATCCACTCCATCTCATTTTCCACTTCGTCAGCAGGGCCTCTATAGCCTATATGGAGTTGAGAGCTAACCACTCCATCTCACCTTCTACTCCATCAGCAGGGCCTCTATGGCCTATATGGAGTTGAGAGCTAACCCCTCCATCTCGCCTTCCACTGCATCAGATGGGCCTCTATAGCCTGTATGGAGTTGAGAGCTAACCACTCCATCTCACCTTCCATTCCATCAGGTGGTCTCTATATCCTGTATGGAGTTGAGAGCTAACTACTCCATCTCATCTTTCACTCCATCAGTGGGATCTCTATAGCGTGTATGGAGTTGAGAGCTAACCACTCCATCTCACCTTCCACTCTATCAGGGGGGACTCTATAGTTTGTTCGGAGTTGAGAGTTAACCACTCCATCTTGCCTTCCACTCCATCAGGGGGTCTCTACAGCCTGTATGGAGTTGAGAGCCAACCACTCCATCTCACCTTCTACTCCATCAGATGGGCCTCTACAGCCTGTATGGAATTGAGAGCTAACCACTCCATCAGGAGGTCTCTATAGTTTGTACGGAGTTGAGAGCTAACCCCTCCATCTCACCTTCCACTCCAACAGGGGCCTCAATAGCCTCTATGAGAGGAGACTAACCACTCCATCTCACCTTACATTCCCTCAGGAGTCTCTATAGCCTGTTCCTTAGAGCTAACCACTCCATCTCACCTTCCACTCCACCAGGGGGTCTCTTATAGTCTGTATGGAGTTGAGAGCTAACCACTCCATCTTACTTTCCACTCCGCTAGGGGGGTCTCTTATAGTCTGTACGGAGTTGAGATCTAACCACTCCATCTCACCTTCCACTCCGCTAGGGGGGTCTCTTATAGTCTGTATGGAGTTGAGAGTCAACAACTCCATCTAACCTTCCACTCCATCAGACAGGTTTCTATAGTCTGTACAGAGTTGAGAGCTAACCACTCCATCTCACCTTCCAGTCTACCAGGGGCCTCTAGAGCCTGTATGGAGTTGACTTTAAATACTCTTGATCATTGATAGCAAAATAAATATTTAGCTAGAAGAAATTGGTTGCACTTAAATTATTTGTAGAATTACAAAATTGCTGTATACAAGTAACCGATCTCTCTTTAAATTGCTATGAATTGTGTAAAATTATCTCTTAAGGAATCCCCTTTGATTTTCTCCTAAGTTTTCATTTGTACAAAATACTTATCTTCCTTAAATACATTTAAAATAAATTAATAAATAATGTTTAAAAATGGAAATGTCATGAAAGGCTTCCACAGTCATAAAAACAGAGAACATGAAACAAAAGCATAGCTCATGCTGGGTGATGGAAATTGTCCGTCTGGCTGATGGGACAAGACTTGAGGTCACATTCTCCAGAACAGTCTTTTGTTAGTACTACAAGCTGATGGGACAAGACTTGAGGTCACATTCTCCAGAACAGTCTTTTGTTAGTACTACGAGCTGATGGGACACGAATTGAGGTGCACATTCTCCAGAACAGCCATATCCGTCCAGTCTTTCTGTCTTCTTCCGATCACCAAGTTGCGGATGCAGCCTCTGAAGTTATCCCTTGTTCCTAATGTACCTCCTGTGGCGTTATCTGTAACAGAAGTTGTTTTTAGACTCTACTTCTAGAAGGTACAGGATCTAGCTGTGCCAGACAGTCACTTACCAGGAAGACCACCAACAAACAGTGGACTTCTCGTTCTTGCCAATGAATTCCCTCCATTCTGCGACAGCCCGTACTGGTTGGGGAAGTTGTCCACTTTCAGCGTAACTCCCGACGGCACGTAGGAGGCGTGTATGCTGTGCCACTCATTATTGCAGATGTAGTAGCGAGTTGGAAAGGAGTGTTCGACCCGTAACGGCTTCTTGTCTCCGGTGTCACAGGTCATCACCACCTACCAGGACCAATAAACAAACCACTACATTTGATTACCGCAGGAACATAACGACATGTGTACTAATTAAGGTGAAACCTTGCAACATTTCTGCATGCTTGTTAACTGTACTGTCTTTTCAGTATTTCATTCATACAACACAAAGATAGAAACACAGAACTGCCTCCACCTAACTTTGTAATGATTTCTAGTTTCACAATATTGTCATATGCCAGGTCCATATTTCTATTTGCATTACAATTGCAACAACAATACATACAGTGACATTCCAGATGGAATAACAGAGTGCAAAGTGTCACCATCATAGCTGTGTTAAAGTTAGCTGAAGAATGAATATCTATACAAAAAAGCTGACTTGCCAATAAACCGTTACTGACATTTAATTTCTATATTTCCGAATTGTAGTAACCATGTCACAAATTCCTTTTCATTATTGAGTGCAATACTTTAATTTTTGGTCATATTTCAACATTCTGGATCCACACCACGCCAGCCCCATGATGTAGGGGTAATGTGCCTGCCTCTTACCCGGCGGACCTGGGTTTGATTCCCGGCCAGGTCAGGGATTTTTACCTGGACCTGAGGGCTGGTTCGAGGTCCACTCAGCCTACGTGATTAGAATTGAGGAGCTATCTGACGGTGAGATAGTGGCTCCGGTCTAGAAAGCCAAGAATAACGGCCGAGAGGATTTGTCATGCTGACCACATGACACCTTGTAACCTGAAGGCCTTCGGGCTGAGCAGCGGTCGCTTGGTAGGCCAAGGCCCTTCAAGGGCTGTAGTGCCATGGGGTTTGGTTTGGTTTGGTTTGGTTTTGGATCCACACCACTGGATGCCACAATGTCCAATCTCCTAGTGAAAGTACCAGGTGTATGCATAAGTTTTTGCTGGTTTTTGTGGTATAAAAAACCATGTAATTTTCAAGGGAAATTCATTTTTTGTTTATCAAAATATTGGCCATTGGCTTCTACACACTTCGCCCATCTTTCAGGTAAGCTATGAATACCGTGCCAGAAAAACTGCTTGTCTTTTATGAAAACCATTCATTGAGCCATTTTCCAACTTCCTCGAAATTGCTGAAGTGCTGCTCTGCGAACATGTGCCCCATTGATGCAAAGAGGTGATAGTCAGATGGAGCCATGTCGGGGAAGTGCGGCAGGTGCAATTTCAAGGTGTCTTTCACTGGTTTTGCTGTGTGAGACGGCGCATTGTCGTGTAGCAAAATCACTTTGCCATGTCTTCAGGCCCATTCTAGTCGTCTGTCGATCAACGCGTGATTTAAATTAATCATTTGTTGGCAATAGCATTGAGTTTGAGGTGGGTCATCATCCAGCAATGCCTGCAACTGCTGTCTTCGCACTTTTGTGGTCTACCAATGCGCACTGTCTTTCACAATGAAATCACCACGTTTAAATTGTCGAAATCATGTCTCACATGTTCTAATCAATGGAGCTTGTTCACCATATGTTTCTACCACCAAACGCTGACTTTCCACAGCCTTTTTCTTTTGATTAAATAAGAAAAGCAATGTGTGCTGCAAATGTTCTTTTTCAGGCACAAACTTCAACATGATCACTGAATGATACAACACAGACGCTAGTGCTTGGTGGATTCAACCTGTGTTAGTTGGTAGGTTAATGTCAGATGAAAAAGCTGACATATATGTCAAATTCATACTCTGTGTACTGTTTGCTGGCACCATCTCTTAGTGAAACTGGTACAAGCACATCATCACAAACAGGACCGTGATCACCCACTGCTGTGGGTTCTGTTCTTGTGTACTCCACATGACTTAATAAGGTGAAAATCTATTTCAAGCAGAATGCAGCCATAACTGTTCATTATTTATTTTTTATATCAATCAATCAATCAATCAATCACTACTGATCTGCATTTAGGCCAGTCACCCAAGTGGCAGATTACCTATCTGTTGTTTTCCTAGCCTTTTCTTAAATATTTTCAAAGAAATTGGAAATTTATTGAACATCTCCCTTGGCAAATTATTACAGTCCCTAACTCCCCTTCCTATAAATGAATATTTGTCTCAATTTGTCCTCTTGAATTCCAACTTTATTTTCATATTGTGATCTTTCCTACTTTTAAAGACATCACTCAGATTTATTCGTCTACTAATGTTGTTCCACGCCATCTCTCCACTGACAGCTCAGAACATACCGCTTAGTTGGGCAGCTCATCTCCTTTCTCCTAAGTCTTCCCAGCCCAAACTTTACAACATTTTTGTAACGCTACTCTTTTGTCGGAAATCACCCAAAACAAATCAAGCTGCTTTTCTTTGGATTTTTTCCAATTCTCAAATCAAGTAATTCTGGTGAGAGTCCCACACACTGGAACCATACTCTAGTTGGGGTCTTACTAGAGACTTATATGCCCTTTCCTTTACATCCTTACAACACCCCCTAATTTTTAACACTTTTCTAAGTCAGTAAAAGTTATTTTCATATTTCTCCCAATGTTCAATAGTTTTCTTTACTTCACGTCACAAAAATAAAATCAAGCTGTTCTTCAAATTGCATTTCCTCCTTTTCTCTAATTCTTCCCAACTTTTGGGTACATGGGACCTATTTGTCTTTCGGCATACTCTTGACTAGTCTGCACATTCCAAAATTGGAACCACTTAATCTATTCCACACTGTGACTGCCAGTTTTTGAACACTGTGCTCTTACAAGCGAGTCTGCTTTCCCTTTCTGCTGGTGTTGCCCTCTTTCTGCAGCTTTTAGCACTTGTCTAGAAGGCTGTCTTTATAGTGGATTACATCAAACAAACAGGCACTAACAGAAGACAATAATGTTCCTCTGATGTCAGACTGAGCAACACTTCAGATGTGAAACTGAAAACCACAAACCATTATCTTAACTCTGGTGACAGAACTTAATCAAATCAAAATTTAAAAAGAATACATTGTTAAACATGCATAGACTGCTACTATCTGAAAGCCTGTCTATGAGAGGAAGAAGTGTTTCCAGAAGAAATGCCTTCACACCTTTTCAAGAGACAGAGCAACAGCCTTCAATTGTGGATGTGTTATGGAACCAGAATTGCAAGAAATAATAGTTACATCCTCAAACTGAATATGGCAAGGAGAATGAATACTGCTACTCACTTCATCTCACATTAGCTGCAGTTTCAGGGTAGTGTGCTTGTGTGTAAGTGAGACCAGACATTTTAGTAAATTCCAACAAACATTTGGCAGTTTTATGATTTTTAAGTAAATCTACAATCTAGAGAGAATATTTATGCAAAATTCAAACTTGCTAGTCAGATAGAAATCAAAACACAAGCTTCTAAGCACCTTGAAAATCTTGCTCGAGTCTACAAGGGACACTTTTGGATGAAATGATCTCATAAGGTCAGCCCCATGGTGTAGGGGTAGTGTGCCTGCCCTCACCCGGAGGCCCTGGGTTCTATTCCCGGCCAGGTCAGGGATTTTTACCTGGACCTTTGGGCTGGTTCGAGGTCCACTCAGCCTACGTGATTAGAATTGAGGAGCTATCTGACGTTGAGATAGCAGCCCCGGTCTAGAAAGCCAAGAATAACGGCCGAGAGGATCCGTCGTGCTGACCACACGACACTTCGTAATCTGCAGGCCTTCGGGTTGAGCAGCGGTCGCTTGGTAGGCCAAGACCCTTCAAGGGCTGTAGTGCCATGGGGTTTGGTTTGGTTTTGGTTTGATCTCATAAGATCAGTGGCATGTTGGTGACAGTAATTAATATGTGCAGACGTAAGTAATTTTACAATAAATTTTAAAATTTATTCACAAGGTAAAGAGACATGCCAACTGGAACATTATTTAAGGAGTTATTTAACACTTCTAGTACACTGCAGATGGCTGCAAATTTATTTCAGCTGTTAGTCACATTCTTGTATATTTCTGCTGAATGTATGTCGTTTAGGGTTATGCTACAAAATTTCATGGAATTTATTACTGTATAAGAAACATAATCCACTCCATAGTCTCATTTAAATCCCTGATCACCCCCCCCCCCCATATCAGTATCGCTCCTCCAGTATCTCCACCCTGTTTCCCTTTCCTTCACACACTTTTCTCACATGCTTAACAATTATTGAGCTTCAGGGCAAGGCTCGGACACACTCACCATCACAAGCTGTGATGTAACAATCAACCTACCTTCCCATCATTGAGCTCCAAGGATAAGGCGGGGGCTCCTGAAGACTCTGACACACTCAGTAATATTCCACTTAATTCGGACGTTCGAAACTGTAGTTCAAATTCCTGAAGGTCACTGATTTGGAATTCATTTTCTGAAACATATTTGAAATGCAAAAGTCAGGTATCAATCACATGATGCGCGCTTTAGCTCTGCTTATTTCTTGTATTCAAAATGAATTGGGGCTGGGATTATTTTGAAGGAAATAAAGTGACGCTTCACAAGATGAGACATTTCTTATTTCCAAGAGCATTAAAGAGTAAAATATACATGAATATATTATGAATTAGTCAATGCTGCATCACACCTGTCATTCCTCTCAATATTTGAAAAGTGTGCAGTAAGCCTCAAAACACTGTTCCAAATGCAGTGGAACCTGACATTTTTGGCAGAACCACATCACTTCAGCTCTCTTCTTGTTCTTATGTTTTACTACTACTAAAACGTTTTCATTCCTCACCTGAAGGAGGAGGTGGGCCTCTTAGACGGTTACGCCGTCTCTCAGGCCGAAAGATTTGTTACGGTGGAGGAGATGCATGGAGAAGGTGAGGGGGTTGGCGGCCGTGGCCTATACTAGGAACTGTCCCAGCATTTGCCTTGGTGCAGGAGAATGGAAAACTATGGAAAACCATTATCAGCACAGCCGACAGTTGGGGCCAGCCATGAGGTCCAGCCCTATCCCATCTCCCGAAGGCAGAGGCGTAGAGCCATGGTAGAGCCATGGTAGAGCCATGGCCACCCCTCCTCTGCTCGGTTGGCCGGTTAGAGTGCAGAGCTGTTGTACCACGGACCAGCTGTGGCCACTTATGGCCAGGACCCACTCCTCATCCACCGACCTCTTATGTTTTGTACTAACTTTACTGACACTGAAGGGGGATTGCTTTCATGTAGAGGGAGGAATAGGAGTAGGGAAATGAATCCAGTTCCTGGATTCCAACCTAACACGGTCACCAGCCAGTGAAGGTCTCCCTGAAATTCTCTGCACTGGAAGACTGACACGGCTGATAATTCCTTCAACTACATCTCCAACAATACTCTAGTATACAACATAGGTCGTGTCCAATGGCATTCACACCATGAGCTATGAACCAGGGAATTCTTTTAATTTATTAGCATCAAAGGTCCACACTCAGTCCGCCTGTTAAGCTGTAACATGGTCATCTCCTTTCACTTTCTCTTTGATCACTTTGTTCACCAGAACTGTTACTAGTACTACTTGGACAACTACTAAGTTCACAGAATGAACTATATTTGTAATCCTCATTACTTTCTAAAAGGTGATGTACCAAGCTTGATAGCTGCAGTCGCTTAAGTGCGGCCAGTATCCAGTATTCGGGAGATAGTAGGTTCGAACCCCACTGTCGGCAGCCCTGAAAATGGTTTTCCGTGGTTTCCCATTTTCACACCATGCAAATGCTGGGGCTGTGCCTTAATTAAAGCCACGGCCACTTCCTTCCCACTCCTAGCCCTTTCCTGTCCCATCATCGCCATAAGACCTATCTGAGTCGGTGCGATGTAAAGCAACTAGCAAGAAGAAAAAGGCGATGTATGTTGGTAACTTTCAGTGAATTACTGGCAGCCATGTTGTTTACAAGTCAACCTCAGAGTCTAGAGATAGCCTACCTGAAACTAATAGTACCAAGCACACTATCAGTGTGTGTTATCAAAGAACATATAACATTGGAGGCAAAGAGTCTCTACACCAATCACAAATGTGATTCACTCTGCCATCTCTTGAGGAAATGTTGAATTACATTAAAGTTAGACAATGGAACAATTCCATGGTCTGGCATTCAATCCATGGAACAGTTCAATGGCTCGGGCTCAATGAGTTAAATGCGCACCCATAGAGCTATTTACAGAACTTATCTTTCTGAAACATAATTGAAATACAAAATGTCAGCTAAAAGTGCTTGTCAAATGTACGACATGTCTACCTATATACTGAAGGTATAATTGCATTGCGTGAAAATGGGAAACCATTACAAGTGACAAATATCATCAATCAATCACCACTGATCTGCGTTTAGGACAGATTCCCTATCACTTATTTACGATTCTTTTCTCAAATAATTGCGAAGAATTTGGAAATCTATTGAACATCTCCCTTGCTAAATTATTCCAATCCCTAACTACTCTTCCTATAAACAAATATTTGAGACTCAATTTGTCCTCTTGAATTCAAACTTTATCTTCATCCTTCCTACATTTAAAACCACCACTCAAACTTATCCGTCTACTAATGTCACTTCACACCATCTCTCCACAGACAACTCAGAACATGCCACTTAAGCCTGGTTCACACTAGATGTGCCGAGCTGTTCTGAGCAAGTCATGATCCGCGCGTGGATCGACAAGGCCGATTCACACTATACGTTCCACGGTCGAGTCGATCCACGCTCGGTCACCCTTCTTCTGTTCAGTCTATCCCAGTAGGTCCGCTAGTAAACAGCAGTGCCAAAAATTAAAATGCCTTTTTCAATCGAATCATTAATTAAAATTGGCCTTGATTTTGGACCAAGAAGAGGAGAATTTTTCACCTTATTTTCAGAGTTAGATAACGATGAATCAAAATTCTACCAGTACTTCCATATGTCGCATTTTATGCGGTTGTTGGGGTTCGTTGAAGCATATATTCAACATATGAATACTTCGTTCCGAGAACGCATCACGCCGGCTGAAGAACTTGCTGTATATTTGTGCGATAAATCATACATTTCTTGATACGCACGCACTCAATTAATCCTTCGTCGTCCATGGTTATCGCAAAAGTGAAGAGCGGCATCATGTTGATTCTTCGCCCTTGGCCCTTCACGCGTTCACACTAGACGGTCATCGATGATCCTAGCCGAGCCGTTCTGGTCTCAGATCGGATGGAGACCGATGAGATGGTCAGTTGATATTTCCTTGCACGGCTCGGAACATGAAGTGAGAACGATTCCATTTAATTTAATATAAGTGATTTTTGATCAGTCTTGATTGGAACGGCCCGGCGCATCTAGTGTGAACCGGGCTTTATGATATAGATGAGCCCAAATTGGCACACTGGGGCAGAACGCTGGAAACCAAGAATTAGCTGGAAAATTTATCATTTCCAATAACAGACCATTTACATTGGAATTCTATACCACTTAGTCGAGCAGCTTGTCTCTTTTCTCCCAAGTCTTCCCAGCACAAACTTTTCAACTTTTTGTAATGCTACTCTTTTTGCAAACAATCAACCTCATTTGATTTATCAATTTATGCTACTCTTTTTGTCATAAATCACCCAGAACAAATTGAGCTATTTTTCTTAGGATATTTTCCAGTTGTCGAATCAAGTAATCCTGGTGAGAGTCCCATACAGCCTTACTAAAAACACCTAAATACCCTCATAACCATGTGCAAAGATCTACACCTTTTATTTACAATACCATTTATGTGACTACTCTTTCCTTATATTAATATCTAGATACTTACAGTGATCTCCGTAAGGAACCGTGTGGAGGAAAGGAAACCAGGGTAGAGTGTTACCCAGAAATTAGGTTGAGGCAGATGTTGAGGATAGTAGAAGAGAAAGAGGAGGGAGAAGAGAAGGTGGTGGTGTTTCACAATGGTACCAACAACGTAAGGCAAGAGGTATAAGTACCAACATAGTTGGGGATCTGTGGGATCTGGTGAGTGCTGCACGGTTGAAGTATAAGGAAGCAGAGATTGTTATCAGTGGAATAATGTGTAGGAGGGATACTGATTGGATGTGATCGAGGATTTAAATGAGACTATGGAGTGGGTATGTGGGAAATTGGAGTGAGATTTCTAGATCCAAATGGGTGGGTAGGAGATAGGGACCTGCGCTCAAATGGCCTTCATTTAAACCACAATGGTACGTATAAGTTAGGCAATTTGTTTAGAATGGTAATAGGGAGGTATATTCAGGGAAAGGAGGTGGTCTAGGGAGTGGTATAATAATTATAATTTCGTGTGGCTATTTCTAGCCGAGTGCAGCCCTTGTAAGGCAGACCCTCCGATGAGGGTGGGCGGCATCTGCCATGTGTAGGTAACTGCGTGTTATTGTGGTGGAGGATAGTGTTATGTGTGGTGTGTGAGTTGCAGGGATGTTGGGGACAGCACAAACACCCAGCCCCCGGGCCACTGGAATTAACCAATGAAGGTTAAAATCCCCGACCCGGCCGGGAATCGAACCCGGGACCCTCTGAACCGAAGGTCAGTACGCTGACCATTCAGCCAACGAGTCGGACAGGGAGTGGTGATAAGGGTACAGGGATATGGAGGTCAAGTAGGGATGACATAGGAATGTTAGTGTTGAACTGTAGAAGTATTGTAAAGAAAGAAATAGAATTAAGCAATTTAATAGATATATACTTACCAGATTTTGTAATAGGAGTTGAATCATGGCTGAGAAATATAATGGATGCAAAAATTTTCTCATCTAACTGGAGTGTGTATTGTAGAGATAGGATAGGAATGGTAGGAGGGGGAGTATTCATTCAGGTGAAAGAAAAATTTGTAAGGTACAAAAAATGTTAAAGATGACAAACATGAAGTTCTAGGAGTAAGGCTCATTTCTAAAGATAGTAGGCATCTTGATGTATTTGGAATGTACAGACTGGGAAAGGGTAGTGTTGACGCTGATTCAGAATTATTTGATAAGATAATCAGCTATGTGGGAAACGATATGGAAAGGAATGTGATTGTAGTGGGAGATCTCAATTTATCAAATGTCAATTGGGAAGGTAATGCGAACGACAGGAAGCATGACCAACAAATGGTAAATAACTTAACTTGGGAAGGACAGCTGATTCAGAAAGTGATAGAACCAACTAGAGGGAAGAATACTCTGGATGTGTTGCTGGTAAAACCAGACGAGCTCTATAGAGAAATCAAAGTAATAGATGGTATTAGCGATCACGAAGCTGTTTTTGTCGTAGTTGAAAATAAATGTCATAGAAAGGAAGGTCATAAAAGTAGGACTATTAGGCAGTACCATATGGCTGATAAAACAGGCATGA
This sequence comes from Anabrus simplex, assembly GCF_040414725.1. Lineage (NCBI taxonomy): Eukaryota > Metazoa > Arthropoda > Insecta > Orthoptera > Tettigoniidae > Anabrus > Anabrus simplex. Next base: position 221,606,095 of record NC_090268.1, on the reverse strand, counting down.
GGGAGTTTTGAAAAAGTAACTATGATCAGTCAAAAATGGTAAATAATAATGTAAAGAGACTCTGGGAAGGGTTTAAAGCAGTTGTTGAGGAATGTGAAAACAGGTTTGTACCTTTAAAGGTGGTAAAGAATGGAAAAGACCCACTATATTATAACAGAGAAGTAGAGAGACTAAGAAGGAGGTGCAGGGTGGAAAGAAATAGAGTTAGAAATGGCTGTGGAAGTAAGGAGAATTTGAAGGAACTTACTAGGAAACCAAATCTAGCAAAGAAGTCGGCTAAGGATAACATAATGGCAAGCATAACTGGCAGTCATACAAAATTTAGTGAAAAATGGGAGGGTATGTACAGGTACTTTAAGAGAGAAAAGGGTTCCAAGAAGGACATTCCAGGAATTGTTAATGACAAGGGGAGTGTGTATGCGAGGATCTTCAAAAGGCAGAAGTATTCAGTCAACAGTACATATTGTTGGTTACAAGGATAATGTTCAGTTAGAGGAGGTCACTAATACTAAAGAAGTATTAAGATTTACCTATGATAACAATGATATTTACAGTAAGTTACAAAATTTGAAAACTAGAAAAGCGGCTGGAATTTATAAGTATTGGGGAATATACTGAAGACAGTGGGTTGGGATATAGTATCATATATGAGGTAATTATTTGATTATTGTTTGCATGAAGGAGCTATACCGAAAGAATGAACAGTTGCTATAGTAGCCCCTGTGTATAAAGGAAAGGGTGATAGCAAAGCTGAAAATTACAGGCCAGCAAGTCTGACATGCATTGGGAAAGCATTCTTTCTGATTATATTGGATATGTTTGCAAAATTAATAACTGGTTCGACAGAAGACAGTTCGGGTTTAGGAAAGGTTATACCACTGAAGCTCAACTTGTAGGATTCCAGCAAGATATAGCAGATATCTTGGATTCAGAAGGTCAAATGGACTGTATCGCGACTGACCTATATAAGGCATTTGATAGCGTAAATCATGGGAGACTACTGGCAAAAATGAGTACAATAGGTCTATACAAAAGAGTGACTGAATGGGTTGCTATATTTCTAGAAAATAGATCTCAGAGAATTAGAGTAGGTGAAGCTTTATCTGACCCTGCAATAATTAAGATGGGATTTCCTCAAGGCAGTATTACTGGACCTTTATGTCTTCTTATATATATATATAAATGATATGAGTAAAGAAGTGGAATCAGACATAAGGCTTTTTCGTGGATGATGTTATTGTGTACAGAGTAATAAATAAGTTACAAGATTATGGGCAATTGCAAAATGACCTTGATGATGTTGTGAGATAGAGAGTATGCAACGTATGATGTTAAGCAGGGTTAAAAGTCAGGTTGTGATTTTCACAAATAGGAAAAGTCCTCTCAGTTTTAACTACTGCGTTGATGGGGTGAAAGTTCCTTATGGGAATCATTGTCAGTACGTAGGTGTTAATGTAAGGAAAGATCTTCATTGGGGTAATCACATAAATGGAATGTATGGGAATCATTGTAAGTACCTAGGTGTTAATGTAAGGAAAGATCTTCATTGGGGTAATCACATAAATGGAATTGTAAATAAAGGGTACAGATCTCTGCACATGGTTATGAAGGTGTTTAAGGGTTGTAGTAAGGATGTAAAGGAGAGGGCCTATACATCTCTGGTAAGATCCCAACTAGAGTATGGTTCCAGTGTATGGGACGCTCACCAGGATTACTTGATATGAGAACTAGAAAAATTCCTAAGAAAAGAAACTCGATTTGTTCTGGGTGATTTCCGACAAAAGAGCAGCGTTACAAAAATGTTGCCAAGTTTGGGCTGGGAAGACCTGGGAGAAATGAGATGAGCTACTTGAATAAGTGGTATGTAGATGTTGATTCCCATAGGGGAACCTGAAATATTTGTCCCGAATGAGTAAATTTATGATACCAGTACAAATGACCCGTTATTGGACATTTGAAATTTTCCAGCTAACTCATTCCTGGTTGCCAGTGTGCTAAGTTGGGGCAACTGGGGCGAATATAACTGTGAACAGAGTTAGACTGTAAGTGTCAGCTGGGGAAGAGTAAGTGTGATTTGTGTTCTTCTATAAGCAACAGTGTGAACAATTAGTGCGACTGGTCTTGAGAGCAGAGAGAGCACAAGCTATGTAATTGTGTGTAAGTACAAGAGTTAGTAATAAATCTTAGAAGTAAAGGCCACCAGTTTTATGTTTATTTGTCTACCCTGCCAACTGTAGCATCCGAACCCACAACTTTCTGCAGTTCGGAACAATGCGACACCAGTGTTTTGCACTTAACATCTCTGTGATATGTACTGAGCATGATCTAATATGTAGCAAGCATACCAAAGAAACACAGGTCATTTTTCCACAGACTGTATGAATGTAAAAAACCATGTCTGGAATGAGGAAGTACCAAAGAAGCGTAAAGAGATAGTGAACAAAAGGTATTATGTACCCATACTGCGGCTGAGACCTGGACCATGACAAGTAGGGAGGAGAGTAGAATTCAGCCAGCGAAATGAAATACCTAACAAGTATGATAGAAAAAACAGACTGAGAAATGAAGATGTGAGACAGAATGTTGGAATGGAAAACCTAAATGAGAGAATTGATAGGAGTAAACTAAGATGGTTTTGACATATGAAGAGGATGGGGAAGAAAAGAGTACCAAAGCAGATGATGAAGTTCAAGGGAAAGTGGATGGAGGAGAAAAGAGTACCGAAACAGATGATGAAGGTGAAGTTCAAGGGAAAGAGAGTGAGAGGGAGATCTAGAACAAGGTTGATAGATTCAATAAAGAGGAGTGCAAGAAATAGAAACCTCGACTGGGGGGAAAGTGATAGAAGAGGAGTCGTTGAAGGAGAGAGGAAGTGCCATAAATGCCCCGACCTCAAAAGAGCTGGATAAAGGGAAAGGAGGATTATGATGTACCTTCAAAAAAACAACCACAATTTCACTTCATTTATGTACCAGAGAAAATTTAAAATTTATTATACTTGATACCACTCATGGTCACTTTCTTTTTTTAAATCTATATCAAAGAGCCTGCCCAGTTGACCCAAGGTCCACTCAGCCTCTGGGAACATTTGATGAGTTATCTCACGATGACTGTCTAGAAGGCAAGCCTTCGGGCTGAGTACACTGAGGCCCTGAGCACCTTAGGGTTTGGTGTTAGCATTCAGGAAAATAACTTTTTACTTTCTTTTTATTGCACTGCTGACACCATGGTACAGCCTGGTCAAAAGTTTTCATAAAAACACCGAAGCTTGCATCCTCTCGTGTTAGTGATGCAGTACTTTGTGGATTATAGGACTCCAGTACAATTTACAATTGTTCAAAAATGCATGATAGTAAAAGAACATCAGTTCTGGCAGGCTGGATGTAGCCCCCAGCTTGTACAGTTAGGTAACATCTAAATCTCACCATATATAGCATATGCGTCGCCTGAAAAATATGAGCCTCGTTCGACTTGAGGGAAGCACTGGCCAACATTGTGAAGAAACCTTCGAGGTCCAACGAGATCCTCCATCTGATTATTGACTTGTAACTGGCGGACACACCCTTTGAAGGCCTCCACTGACTGGACCTGCAGGAAAAAAGTTCTGAGATTATGCTCACATGACATTGATTTCAGCTTGGTAAGTACAATGGTAGAGCATTAGCCTTAAAAGACATGACACAAGGCAACAGTTGAAAACATAATTTGAAGAATGATGGAGTAAAAGAACAAAAAGACAAGTTGAAACTGAATTGAGAGAAGATCAATTTAGCTTCAGAAGAAATGTAGGAACATGTGAAGGAATGCTGGCTTTATGTCACTTCTTAGGGAATCGAATTAAGAAAGACAAGCCCAAGTACTTTGGCCAGAAAAGGCATTTGATAATGTTGATTGGAAAAAGCTTTATGAGATTCTGAAGGTGATCAAGATCAGATAACGAGAAAGAATAATTATCTACAATCTGTACAAAAATCAATCTACAGTCATAAGAATTGAGGGCTTTGAAAGTGAAGCAGCAATCCAGAAAGGAGTGAGGCAAGGCTGCAGTTTGCCCCGTCTCCTTTTCAATATTTACATGGAACAGGCAATAAAGAAATCAAAGAGGAATGTGGGAAAGGGATCACGATCAAAGGAGAGGAAATCAAAACTCTGAGATTTGCTGATGATATTATTTTATTTGAGTCTGCAGAAGATCTGGAGAAATTGCTCAATGGTACGGACAAAGTCTTGGAGAAGGAGTAAAAGATGAAAATAAGTAAATCCAAAACAAAATGTGGAACGAAGTCGGGTGAGGCAGGAAATATTAGATTAGGAAATTAAGTCTTAAAGTAAGTAGATGAATATTGTTTACTTGGGTAGTA